>NW_028270177.1:29355013-30752930 GCF_037043375.1 Chiloscyllium plagiosum
TTTAACTTCTTTTTCCCCCTCAAGGGTTTCTTTTTTACACAGTGCTAAGTTATCCTTATGATCTTCACTGAGATCTACCTTTCCCTTTCCACGTGAGGATTTCTCTTTACCACAATTTCTATCCCTCATGGACTTGGAATTGATTCTGGAAGCCAAACTGTGTTTTATGGACAAGCTCATAATCATCAGCCACTTTAGCTGCTAACCTTGTTGTTTTAACTCTCTGCTCTTCCACATGAGATCACATTACTTCCTCACTGAGCCTATCCTAAGCCTTTATCTCCAGCCTTTTAAGCTGACTTTACTTTTTAAGTGTCAGTTTTTGAAGTTCAAAAGCTCTTTTTCTTTCTCTGCTCTCTCTTTTTCCCTCCCTTCTGCTGCTCTCGCTTTTTTTCTCTGTTCTGCTTTCAATCGTAACTCAAACTGTTTCATTTCTGCTGCCCTTTCCTTATCTCTTGCCTCTAACTCAAGCTGCTTCATTTGCAATTGAATTCTTGCCATCTCTTTAGATTCTAGTGGTCTCTCCTGCAAGTTCAAATGCTGAGCTGCTGCTGTAATTACCTCTCCTGTCCTCACAGAAGCAGGCAGTTCCAATTCCAGCTTCTCTGCTAATTCCTGCAGCTTGGTCTTATTCACTTTTTGTAAAACATCCAAAGTCACCGCATCCACATCCAGAAAACTTTTGGTTACTGAAAGAGCCATTCCTATGCCAAGCTTTGTCTACCCAATCAAACCAACTAGCACCTACCACTCGCTCTTCATAATCCCACAAAGATCCCCCAGTCTGTTATGGAGTAGGAGAGAACACTCAAATCATTCTTAAGCAGGCAGCCCAAACCATAACCTTGCAATTTGTTCTGGTAAGTGTACAGTGAAAATTACCCGGAGTAGGTTAGCTAGGTTGACTACGAGATTTTAAAATAGATTCACAAAATTACAGAATGAAAGAACCCCGACAGAACTCAATCTATCCAAACTAGACTTAAGTATGCTGTTCGGAATATACACAACAGTCCCAGTAAGCAAACTCCCTTCAAAAACCAGCATAAATGGAACACATGCTTAATGGTTGAAGTTAGAAGGAGAGAGAATTTCCACACAGCTCACTGTTGAACTTCCAACCAGTTCAAGACTGAACTAAACTGCTCAGCAAGAGAGCTGACCACTCCCCTTTCATTATACAGGTCACTTCTAAAACATGTCCACTTTGGTCTGAAGTCTCATCTGTTTACATAACAACAAAAAGCCTCTCAAAATCGTTTTCATCTCTGTACCAAAACAGACTGATTGGAGCCTGGCCTGGTTTATTACCCTTCTGAATAAAATCAAGGGCAGAGTATTATTGAGCCAAGGAACAGCTTTTAGAAAAAAAAAGGGATTACTTTTGTGACAGTTTGGAGCCATACCTGACACAAAAATGGTAGTTGTAGTTTTTGGAAGTCAATCATCTCAGCTCCAGGAAATATCTGCCAGCATTCCTCATGGTAGCGTCCTTGGCCCTGCCTTCTACAGTTCTTTCACCAATAACCTTACTTCGTTCAGAAGTGAGGATGTTTGCTGATGACTGCACAACATTCAGCACCATTCCCAAATCTACAGACACTGTGGGAATCCATTTGCAAATGCAGCAAAACCAGGACAACGTCTAATGATAGTATTACATTGGCTGGCAATGGCCATCTCCAGTAGAGAAAATCTAACCATCACCCTTTTACATTTTATAATAATAGCATCACTGAATCCTCCGCTGTCAATATCCTGGGGTTATTGTTGACCAGGAACTCAACTGGACTCAACACATGAATATTGTGTCTACAAAAGCAGGTGAAAGCTAAGAATCTTACAGCTAGTAACTCACCTCATGACTCCCCAAAAACTTGCCAACTGATGATATGGCACAAATCAGGAGGGTGATAGAATGCTCCCACTTGCCTGATTGGGTGCAGCTTTAACAACACTCAACAACATCCAGGACAAGCAACCCACTTGATTGGCACCATATCCAAGGGCATTCACTCCCTCCACCATTGAAACTCAGTAGCAGCAATGTGTACAATCTACAAGAAGCAATGCAGAAATTCACCCAAAGATCCTTAGACAGGACTTTTCAAACCCATGACCACTTCCATTTACAAGGACAAGAGCAGCAGATATCACCATCTGCAGTTCACCTCCAAGCCACTCAGCATCGAGACTTGGAAATATGTCACTGTTCTTTCTGTGTTGCTAGATTAAAATACTAGAATTCCCTCGGTAAAAGCATTATGGGTGTACCTACATCGAATGGACTGAGCAGTTCAAGAAGGTAATTCAGATTGGGCTATAAAGGCTGGCCCAGCCAATGAAGCCCATTATACATGATTAATTTTTTTAAATTCCAATGGTCAAAATCATGCCACTTAACGCCTTCAGATTCAATGTTGGTTTGTCCATGTTGCCTCTTTAAATTCTGAAACCATTGTCTATATGTATCCAAAACCAACTAACCCACTACCTCTCTTTTAACAAGGTCTTCTGATGGTGAAGCATAAATTTTCTGTGCTTTATCTGTCAACTTACTCCACATGGGCAATATCAAATCTTCCTTTTGTCAATTTATGTGTCTCAATATTTTCTCAAAGGACATGAAGAATGTCTCCACATTCTCTTCCTCAAATTCTAGTGGGGCTTGTAACATTTCCTTCCTAGAGTTCAGATTATGATGAGAATTCTCCCAACCATAACCCAGTTCAATATCTGATATTTTTGTCAAATTTTTAAGATTTAGATTTATTTAATATTGTCACTTATACCCAGGTACAGAAAAAAGTGGATAATATCGGCATGCTCCACTGCCAAACTTTTTAAGACTTTTTAAAGCTATGAACGAATTGGATGAGAATATAGGAAGCCTATTTTGTAGATGACACCAAAATTAGTGATAAAGTGGACAACGAAGAAGGTTATCGAAGAATATAATGGCATCTTAGTCCGGACCAGTGGGTCAAGGAATGGTAGATGAGGTTTATCGCTGATGTTGTGAGGTGTTACATTTTTTAAGACAAACCAGGGCAGAACTTACAATGTTAATGGTCGGACCCTTGGGAGTGTTATTGAACAGAGAGACCTAGGGGCTGCAGGTGCTTAGCTCCTTGAAAGTGATGTCATAGGTAGACAGGGTGGTGAAAAAAGAGAAAGTGAGGACTTCAGATGCTGGAGATCAGAGTCGAGAGTGTAATACTGGAAAAGCACAGCAGGTCAGGCAGCATCCGAGGAGTAGGAGAATCACGTTATGCCCGAAGTGTCAATTTTCCTACTCCTCAGATGCGGCCTGACGTGCTGTGCTTTTTCAGCACCACACACTTGACTCTGATCAGGGATGAGGCTTGTCAACCGAAGGGACTGAGAGATAGATGGGAGGGGGGTGGGTCTGGGAGGAGAGTGTGATAGGTAGATGGAGGTGGGTGTAATGGTGATAGGATGGAGAGGAGGGTGGAGCAGATAGGTGGGAAGAAAGATGGACAGGTAGGACAGGTCATGAGGATGGTGCCGAGTTGGAAGGTTTGAACTGAAATAAGGTGCGGGGAGGAGAAATGCGGAAGCTAGTGAAGTTCACATAGATGCCATGGGTTTGGAGAGTCCCAAGGTGGAAGATGAGGCATTCTTCCGCCTAGTGTCAGGTGGTTAGGGCATGGTGATGGAGGGGGCTCAGGACCTGCATGTCCTCGGCGGAAGTGAGAGGGGGAGTTGAAGTGTTCGGCCATGGGGCGGTGGGGTTGGTTGGTGCAGGTGTCCCGGAGATGTTCTCTGAAGCGCTCTGCGAGTAGGTGTCCTGTCTCCCCAATGTAGAGGAGACCACATTGGGAGCAATGGATACAGTAAATGACATATGTGGATGTGCAGGTAAAACTCCAATGAATGAGGAAGACTCTTTTGGGGCCTTAGTCAGAGGTGAGAGGGAGGTGTGGGCACAGGTTTTGCTGTGGTGGCAGGGGAAGGTGCTAGGAGGGGAGGGTGGGTTACTGGGGGGCATGGACCTGACAAGGCAGTCAAGGAGGGAATGGTATTTACAGTAAGTGGATAGGGTTGGGGAGGGAAATATATCTCTGGTGGTGGGGTTTGTTTGTATGTGGCGGAAATGGCAGTGAATGATGCAATGTATATGGAAGTTGGAGGGGTGGAAGGTGAGGACCAGGGGGTTTCTGCCCTTGTTGCGTTGGAGGGGTGGGGTTTGAGGGCGGAGGTTCAGGAAGTGGATGTGATGTGCTGGAGGGCATCATCGACCACATGGGAAGGGAAATTGCAGAAGGAGGCCATCTGGTGTGTTCTGTGGTGGAACTGGTCATCCTGGGAGCAGATGCGGCAGAGGCAGAGGAATTGGGAATAAGGGATAGTATTTTTACAGGAGGCAGGTGTAGTCCAGGTAGTTGTTGGAGTTAGTGGGTTTGTAGAAGATGTCCGCGTTAAGTTGGTCACCATTGATGGAGATGGAGAGGTCCAGGAAGGGGAAGGAGGTATCTGAGATGGTCCAGGTGAACTTAAGGTTGGGGTGGACTGTGTGGTGGTGAAGAAGGCATTTGGCAAACTTGCCTTCATTAGTCAGAGCACTGAGTACAGGGTTGGTTTGTCATGTTTCAGCTGTACAAGACATTGGTCAGACCACATTTGGAGTACTGCATACAATCCTGGTTCCTCTGCTGTAGAAAGGATTTTATTAAACTGGAAAGCTGTAAAAAAAGATTTACAAGGATGTTATAGAGACTGGAAAGTTTCAGTTCCAATGAGAAACTGAGTAAGGTGGGATTTCTTTTTCCCCTAGAGCGCGAGGCTGAGGGGTGACCTTACAGATGTTTATAAAATAATGAGGGGCATAGATAAAGTGAAAAGCCAAGGTCTTTCCCCCTGGGTGGGTGAGTCCACAACTAGAGGGGTTAAGTTTAAGGTGAGAGGGGAAAGATTTAAAAGGGACCTGAGGGGCAACTTTTTCACACAGAGGGTGATGCATGTATGGCAGAGGAAGTGGCAGAGGTTGGTTCAATTATCACATTTAAAAGACATTTGGACAGGTACGTGCACAGGAAAGGTTGAGAGGGATTTGGGCCAAATGCAGGCAAATGGAGCTAGTTCAGTTTAGAAAGCCTAGTGGGCATGGATGAGTTGGGCTGAAGGGCCTGCTTCCATACTGCATAACTCGATGAATGTAATTCATTTCTCTTTATCCTTCCCATCTCTTACCTTTTGAAATTCTCACTCTAGTTTCCATACTTTCTTTCTTTTCACTTCCTCATCTCCCTTTCTCCCTTTCTACACTCTGAACTTAAACCTCCAGTCTTTTTAAAACATTTATTTAAAATCCTCAAACTTCTTTAATTGTAACCTACTACAAACTGACACTGAGGTTTCAGTACCATGAGTACCTGGGTTCTTCTGCATTTTGATTAAACCCAAAAGCTATGCCAGCCTTTAATTATCTTTGCCTTCTTAGCATTAGCAGGCATCTAGCAGGCAATCTTAATGTTCGTGCCAATTCACTAAAACATGGCTTTTGTAATTACTTTCAAGTTCTTCAGGGAAAACTCTGCCACCCACAGCTAGTCTCTCACAGGTTGCATTTCTTATTCACAGTACAGATCCTAGTGTTTCCTTTAATCATTTACCACTTACTGGAACTGCACCAAAATCCCCATTGTCCCTATTTCAAAAGAATCCTGACAACACCGCCTATCTCATGTCACAATCCACTTGGGAAAGTGTGCTGATAATCTAGCCCCACCACACCTGGGTCATCACAAAGGTTAAAAATGTAATCAAATCACTCCCAATCCCTAAGTTAGCTGCTTGAAATTGTTCAGTAATAATCTCCCAATATAATACTAAATTTCTCTTTGGGCTGCAATAGGGTTAGGTTCAAGGCTAAAGTACATGTCTAATACTTTAATCAATGCATCGTAATCTGCACTCCTTTCTTCCATTCTTCAATTTACCAGAACATCAACAGCTCATGCACCTGCAGCATTTAAACATGGACTATTCCAATGGTGCTGCTCATTCATGTGAAAGCTTGATGTTGTTCTTCCATAGTACTGCAACATCTGCTTCCAGAGATTCCACTTTTAGCTTCGCTGTAGGCCTTCTGTATTACTAGATAGTTGAAGTAATGGCGAGGTCTCTACCAGTCCTGCAATCCCTATGGACGGTCTTGCCGGATTGACCAGGGTGAGTTATTTTATATTCACTCATCTGTGGGATGTGGTTGTCACAGGCTGGTCAGCATGCGTTTCTCAACCCTAGTTTCCCGTGAGAAGGAACTGATTAATTGTCTTCTTGAACTGCTGCAGTACATGTGCTATAGGTAGACACACAATGCCGGTAGGGAGAGAATTCCAGGATTTTGACCCAGCAACCATGAAGGAATTGTAATATAGTTCCAAGTAAGGACAGTGAGTGGTTTGGAGGACAGCTGGCAGGCAGTGGTATTCCCATGTATCTGCTGCCCTTTTCCTTCGAGAAGCAAGTGATCATGGGTTTGGAAGGTACTTTCTATGGATTTTTGGTGAATTTCTGAAATTCATCTTGCAGACAGTGCACACTGCTGCTACTGAGCATCAGTGATGGATGGAATGGATGCTTGTGCATATGATGCCAGTCAAGTGGGCTGCTTTGTCCTGGATGGTGCCAAGTGTCAAGTGTTGTTGGAGCTGCACCAATCTGGGTAAGTGGGGAGTATTCCATCACACCCCTAACTTGTGCCTTGCTGACAGTGGACAAGCTTTGGGGAGTCAAGAGGTAAGCATTCCTAGCCTCTGACCTGCTCCATCAGCCATTGTACTCACTTGCTGAGTCTAGTTGAGTTTCTCATCAATGGTAACCCTCTGGATGTTGAGAGTCAAGGATTTGGTAATGGTAATACCATTGAATGTCAAGGGGTGGTGCTTAGATTATCTCATATTGGAGGTGGTCATAACTTGGCACTTGTGTGGTGTGAATGCCACTTACCACTTTTCAGCACAAGTATTGCATATTTTTCCATTCGAACGTAGAATCATAGAATCCCTACAGTGTGGAAGCAGGTCATTCAGCCCATCAAGTCCACACTGATGCTCAGAAGAGCATCTCACCAGCCACACACCCCGATCCTATCCTTTTAACTCTCCATTCCCCATAGCTAATCCACCCAGTCTGGATACTATGGGCAATTTGGCATGGCCAATCCAACCTGGTAGGAGGAGAATCCAAAGCAGCCAGAAGAGGCCCATGCAAACAGGGGGCAAATGTGCAAACTCTACACAGGCTCTTCCACCACTGCATATTTGCACCACTGCACCACTGCAGTTCCACCACTGCATATTTGTGGAGCCTCCTCCAGTGAGTTTTTAGTTATCCACCACCATCCATGACTGAATGTGGCGGGACTGCAGAGCTTATTGGTTGTGGGATCACTTAGGTATATCCATCACTTACTACTTATAGTGATTGGCACCAAAGTGGTTAGATTAGATTACTTACAGTGTGGAAACAGGCCCTTCGGCCCAACAAGCCCACACCGACCCGCAACCCACCCAGACCCATTCCTCTACACCTAACACTACGGACAATTTAGCATGGCCAATTCACCTAACCTGTACATTTTTGGTCTGTGGGAGGAAACCGGAGCACCCGGAGGAAACCCACGCAGACACGGGGAGAACATGCAAACTCCACACAGTCAGTCGCCTGAGGCGGGAATTGAACCCAGGTCTCTGGTGCTGTGAGGCAGCAGTGCTAACCACTGTGCCACCATGCCGCCCATGGTTGTGGTTGTGTTTGGTAGATTCAGCAGGTGTGCAGGGAAGCCCTCCTGCACTCTCCATTAAACTAGGATTGATCTTCTGGCTTGATGGTAATGGTTGAGTGGGGGATATGCCAGACTATGAGATTACAGATAAGGCTGGAGGACAATCCTGCCACTGTTGATAGCCCACAATGCCTCATTCATTCCCAGTCTTGAGTTGCTAGATCTGTTCAAAGTCTGTCGCATTTTGCACGGTGATAGTGCTACACAACACGATGGAGGGTATTCTTATCATTAAGGCCGGGTGGTGTTTCCACAAGGACTGTGCAGCGGTTGCTCTTACTGATACTGCCATGGAAAGATGCATCTGCAGCTAGCAGATCAGTAAGGAAGAGGTCAAGGATATTTTTCCCTCTTGATGGTTCCCTCACCATCTGCTGCAGACACAGTGTAGCAGTTATGTCCTTTAGGACCCAACCAGCTCAATCAATAGTGTTGCTGCCAAGCTACCCTTGGTGGTGGATATTGAAATCCCCCACCCAGAGTACATTTTGTGCCCGTGTCATCCTCAATGCTTTGTTCAGCATGGAGGGGCACTGAGTTATCAGCTGAGGGAGGACAGTATGTGGTAATCAGCATGAGGTTTCCCTGCTCCTGTTTAACCTGAAACCACAAGACTTCATGAGGTCCATTGTCAATGTTGAGAAGTCTAAGGGCAGCTCCCTCCCAACTGTATATCATTTTGCTGCCATCTCTGCCGGGTCTGACCTGCTGGTGGGACAGGACATAAGCAAAAATAGTGATGGTTGTGTCTGGGATATCATAGAATCCTATCATCCCTATAGGCCATTTGGCCGAATGAGTCCACAACAACCCTCCGAAGAGAATCTCACCCAAACCCATTTCCCTATTACGCTACATTTCCCTGACTAATGCATCTAGCCTACACATCCCTGAAAACTATGGACAATTTAACTTGGCCAATTCACCTAACCTGCATGTTTGGACTGTAGGAGGAAACCGGAGCACCTGGAGGAAACCCATGCAGACAGGGGGATAATGTGCAAACTCCACACAGACAGACACTTGATATTTTCTGTAAGGTCTGATTCCTTGAGTATGACTATGTCAGGCTGTTGCTTAACTAGTGTATGAGATAGTGCTCCCAATTTTGGCACTAACCCCCAGATATTAGTTGGGAGGACTTTGCAGGGTCAAGAGGGTTGTTTCTGCTGTTGCCATTTCCCATGCGTAGGTCGTCTGGTTTCATTTTTTTGTTGAGACTTCACAACGATTGATACAACTGAATGGCTTGCCAGGCCGTTTCAGAAAGCAGTTGAGAGTAAACCATATTGCTGTGGCTCTGGAGTCACATGGAGGCCAGACCAGCTAAGAATGGTAGATTTCCTTCCCTGACAAACATTAGTGAACCAGATGGATGTTTTTTCAACAATCAATGATCATTCATAGGTTTTTAATTCCAGATTTTCTTTATGGAATTGAAATTCCAACATTTGCTGTGTTGGGATTCAAACCCAGGTCCCCAGAACATTAGCTGACTTTCCTAGATATACAGCCAAGTGATAGTAGCACCTGGCCATTGACTTGCTTTCTATTTTAGCTTTTCTCTAACTGTCTATGTGTTCTGCATTTGTCCTTATTTTCTCCAGAATATTGTCAACTAGAAATTTTCTAATCTCTTTTACCAATTCTTTGGTGTCTTTTCATTCCATTACCTTGTTGTAGAAGTCTTCTAAGGACCTTTCACTGCCTTTAGAGTCTTTCTGCTTTTGAGACAGTTGCACCTACTTGGTCATATGATGTTGCATCCTGCCTTTGAACACTTCCTCTTTTAACTGTGTTTGGACTCTGTTTTAACTTCAGATCCTGGCTCTGGAATCTTTTCTCTGGCTACCACTGTATTTTAGGTGCTGCACTAAGCCAATTCTGCAACCTGTTACCTTTAGTTACCAGTCTGGAGTGTCTCAATCTGTGGATGTCATGCATGCACTCTTCCTGAGATTGCTTTCCTCTAATCACTAAGTAATGTTCTTTGACTCCTGATGTACTGCACCACTCTTTTATTTACATCTGTACATACTGGCTTTATAAATATAGCTAGGAAAAAGTGAGGACTGCAGATGCTGGAGATCAGAGCTTAAAAATGTGTTGCTGGAAAAGCGCAGCAGATCAGGCAGCATCCAAGGAGAATCGACATTTCGGGCTTATGCCCAAAACTTCGATTCTCCTTCTCCTTGGATGCTGCCTGTCCTGCTGCGCTTTTCCAGCAACACATTTTTAAGCTTTGTAAATATAGCTCATTGCATTCTGTCTAAGTCCTCTCACATTACATGCTAATTGTTCGCCTGTGTCTCCTCACTTACTGACGTCAGAGTTATGCATTGAGTTACACTTATATGAATCAAATTTTACCACACAGTCCACATCTGTCTAAACCTCCTGTATCTTCCAAGTGACATTTTAACATAATTCCCAGCTTGTATGGCTGTCTTTCATACATAGGTCCCAAACAATTACTGATCTACAATCATCCATTTAACTCCTGAGCAATTGTATTTTCATTTCTTTACTCAACACAGTTATTTTACATCATTTATTAAACAAAGTCTTTGTGATTCAGTTGCTGGGAACGTGAGCTGTACAGTAAGGAGGCCATTTTTTGATGAAAGCCAGTGTTCAGAAGTCAGTAAGAACTTGATTATTCTGATATTAATATGAGAAAAGCAGTTAATCCAAAAGAACTATTTTGATCCAAAGCCACAGGATTGTGGAATCTGAGCATGTGTCTTGCGCTCTCACATATTGCAAGCAAAATGGCTAAGTATCAAGTAAATTATACAATTATTCTTACTGAAATATTTGAAAACATAATTCAAAAGAGCGCCAGCAAAAAAATCAGTTAATTAAAACATGGTGATAAAATATGTGTTTATTAGTAACTGCCACCCTTCATAAAAAATATTGCGGAAAATCTTGTAATCATAAGAACCCAATTCTACCTCAAGGCCTGAGGGGAAACAAAGATAACAGAATTACTGTATGATTTGGAGATGCCGGTGTTGGACTGAGGTGTACAAAGTTAAAAATCACACAACACCAGGTTATAATCCAACAGGTTTAATTGGAAGCAACTAGCTTTCGGAGCGACGCTCCTTCATCAAGTGATAATTATCACCCGATGAAGGAGCGTCGCTCCGAAAGCTAGTGTGCTTCCAATTAAACCTGTTGGACAATAACCTGGTGTTGTGTGATTTTTAACAGAAGTACTGTAGGCACTGTAGCAAATAGTTTGGATGATGTTGCATTTTTCCAGCCACTTAGTTGAGACGTACAGGAGACTGTAAACTCATGCCTAAAATGAATGAGGTATTGGCCACGTTGCAATGTGTGAATGATTTTCATTTGGCAGATGTGTCCAAATGGTGGAGAGGACAGGCACAGATTCTGAGAGACACAAAATGAGACTGGCAACTGACAACAAAGTTGATCAGGTGGAGGAGGATTTCTGTTCTTGATCCTGGAAAAATCATAGACTGCAGAGCTGGTTAGGCTGTACATTACTTGTTCTGCCTGTTCTTCCATGAAAATGTACAATTTCGATCTTACAACCAGCTTGAACAAAAATGTTAGAAAAAGATCTGAAAATAGAGTCAGGGGAGAAAGTGAGTATCTACAGTGTCCTTAAACATTACTCTGATCATGATCAGATATCAATGAATAAATGAATAGTTGGATGTTGAAAATTCCCCCAAAGCTTAGATTTTCTAATCAGTGTTATTTTAATGTCAATGGAAATTGATTTTCTCTCATGTTAAAAACCAATAGTAGGAAAATATAGGCCACCAGCTTTTTAGTTCATCAGAGCACTCTTGCAAATATGTAGTTCATGGTTCATGGGTTTTAGAATATACCTTTTAGCTGTGGAATATAACTTATAGTTTTAGTAATTCACTTTTAATTGTGGAAAATAGGACAAATGCAACTAAAGAAAGCTTGGTGGCTGTTATACATAAAGGTAGGAGCTAAAATGTTGTCTTAATAGGTAAACAGCTAGAAAGATAGAACTATAAAACAGCAGCTGCACTAATTGAGCTAAGGATTGGAGACATGACGTCTACAATCCTTACAGGAACAATGACATTCCAGGAAGATGTTTTTGTTTTGGGTTGGAACTAGAATTATTTAGAAGTATTCACTGAACTCTGAAAGATTGCAAAATCTATTTCTTTCATCGGATCAAAGAGGTAATTGTAAATAAGAAATAATTAATCGAAAGGTCGATTTGATTTTAGCTCAGAGCAAATTATGTTGGTATAGTGGTGGGTGGAATTTAAAGAAATTTATCTGGGTGTTTGCTGGGATAGATTTATGTTGCAGTTTGTGATACTACTTTAAAAAGGTACCCTAAGTAAATGAAAGTTAGATAGAATTAATCTCTGTTTTAATTTTCTGAAAGAACAGACCATAGAAGTTTGTCTAGTTTTGAATGAATCGAAAAATTTACAGGCTCCTCCATGGAATCTTCTGCCAAACACACTGATTAGATTGGAAATACTGGAAAAGTAAGCAGCAATGTGGACTGACACATCCATAGTTAAGAGGGCAAATTCAAAATTCATGGCTGGGTGCAGCTGAAGTTGAGGAAAATCCTCCAGAGGATTGCAACATAACTGTGTTTGGTCCCTCCAAAGATAAAAAAAAGTTTAAAAGATTTACGTGTATGAAGAGAATTTTGCGGAGTTAGTAGAAGTAAACCTTAAATATATAACTTATACAATTATAAACCAAATTGTTACGTTAATTTGAGACTTTTACAAGCTGTAAAGTTTGCTCTGTTTAAAACAAAATGTGAAATGTTGTGGCATTGTGCTATTGATTAAAACAAGATATTCAGATTTCTTCCAAAATATTAATGGTCCCTGACTGTAGCAATACACAGAAATATATTCCCAGTATTTATGCCCCTACTATTTGCATTTCCAGTTTTGTACTGGGGTAGCGTGTGTATACTAATAGTGTTACTGCTGGACTGTTAATTAAGCGACCCAGATAATGTTCTGGGTCAATCCCACCATGACAGATGGTGGAATCTGAATTCAATAAAAAAAAATCTGGAATTAAGAGTCTAATGATGGTCATGAATCCATTGTTGATTGTGGAAGAATTCATCTGGTTCACTCATGTCCTTTAGTGAAGGGAACTGTCATCCTTTTGTGGTCTGGCCTACATGTGTCTCCAGCAATGCGGTTGACACTTAACTAAGCCCTGGGCAATTAGGGCTGGTTAATACATGTTGGCCTAGCCAACAATGCCCACATGCCGTGAATGAATAGAAAAAAGGTGGGGGTTACATGTTAGCTCACGAAGCAGACAATCTTCCTTTCTCCATCTTTCTCCATATGCTTACTTTGCTCAGGATAAGGAAAAGTTGACTTGGACTGCTACATTTTAGCTGAAGTACTGAGTTGTCAAAAAGTTCCTTCAGGTCACCATGGCTAATCAAACCTTAAACTTGTACACCTAATTCCTCCCTTTCTTCAGGTGAGAAACCATTGGGATGGGAGTAGAAAAACAATACATTGGAGCACAACAACAGCCTGCAGAAATTCATTAAAAATCCTCAAACAGCACCTTCCACGTCCATGATCACTTCTGTCTAGAAGGTCAAGGGCAGCACTTACACGGGAACACCACCACCTTCAAGTTCCCTTCCAAGCCACTCACTACTCTGACTTGGAAATATATCCCCATTCCTTCACTGTCGCTGGGACAAAATCCTGGCATTCCCTCCCAAAGGGCATTGTGAGTGAACCCCCAGCAGGTGGATTGCAGCAGTTCAAGAAGGCAGCTCACCACCATCTCCTCAAGGGGCAACTAGGGACAGGCAATAAATGCTGGGCAGCCAGCGACGTCCACATCCCACACATGAATAAGAAGACATTTGAAGTTGCCACCTTGGTCAGTGCAGTGTCCATGCTTGGGAAGGATGCCCAACAGTGCAAGGGTAAGTGCCACCATCTTTTAACTTTTACGTCACCCTCACTCTGACTTTGCTACTCGACCCACCTGCCACAAAAGCTTATGGTCTACCACTTTCATGACTGCATGCAGCATGTTCCCTCCCAGCCACACCACTCCAGTCCAAATACCAAAACTGTGTGTTCTCTCTGCTGCCTACACACTCACTCAAAACACCTCACCCCCACCTTTCCTCCACTTCCACCAGCATCTTTTATCTCACTCCATCCCTCCCCTTGTCTCATTCTGGAAGAACACGGCCTGCAATAGGATTGAGTGAGACAAGATGGGTGGTGGAGTGCTCAAAATTTGACTCCTCAGAGCCTATGCAGAGAGAATAGCTGTCTTTGTGGAAGAGGACTATGACCATTGGGTAATGATGCTGAGACCTCTGATAGATACATTGTCAAATGCTGCTCTGCTACCCCATTACCAACACTGTGAATGTACTCTTAATATCACCAGATGTCTACTGCTATTTCACAATTAATTCTCCTGCTAGCGTTGCTGCCAGCCACATGCTCCCATCATGAAGAAGCCAACCCTCAAGATTCCTGAAGAAGGGCTTATGCCCGAAACGTCGATTCTCCTGTTCCTTGGATGCTGCCTGGCCTGCTGTGTTTTTCCAGGACCACCCTTTTCAACGCTCAAGACAGCATCTCATTGAGCATAAGAAGCCTCAGATTGCTCAGAGCCTGCACCTTCCACTAGTTCCAATAACGACAGCTCAGTGGTTATGGTACTCAGAGTAAAGTCAGGAGAACAGTCTGGTAAACGCATCTCTGGCACATCTCTGCAGTTGGTCGAGGAAGAAATGCCGCGGCTCATTGGCACTCAGAGGACTGTCAGAAACCAGGCATCTGCTCAGCCCCACACTGAAGAGGTCGCCATGGCTTTGGTCATTGCTCATTGTATTCAAACAGACCGAGGAGCAGCAGGCAGGTTTGTCTGTGACACCCAGTGAACTGAAGCAAAGGTTGCAGGATTTGTTCTGGGCTGCCTCTGGACTGAATGTTTCTGGACGCCTCCTCCGCACAGGTGCAAATCTGGTGTGAGCCAAGCCCATTTTGGCAAATCCCAAATCAAACGCTTCCTAAAACCACATGGAAGGAGTCATTAGACAATTGATGTATATAAATAAAAGACTAATGCCTGATTCTGTTCCTTTGTGTGAATGGCTTTGTGTGTGGGAAATCATGTCTCACTAACTTGGTTGAGTTTTTTGAAGAAGTGACAAAGAAGCATGGTGGCTCAGTGGTTAGCATTATTGCCTCACAGCACCACATACCCAGGTTCAATTCCAACCTCGGACAACTGTCTGTCTGGATTTTGCACATTCTCCCCGTGTCTGTGTGGGTTTCATCCCACAGTCCAAAGATGTGCAGGTCAGGTGAATTGGCCATGCTAAATTGCCCATAGTGTTAGGTGCGGTAGATAGAGGGAAATGGGTCTGGGTGGGTTACTCTTCGAAGGGTTGAAGGGGCGGTTTCCACGCAGTAGGGGAATCTCGTCTAATCTAAGATTGATGAAGGCAGAGCAGTGGATGTTGGCAAGGCGTTCGACAAGGTTCTTCATGGTAGACTGGTTAGCAAAGTTAGATCACATGAATACAGGGAGAACTAGTCATTTGGATACAAAATTGGTTTGAAGGGGAGAGACAGAGGGTGATGGTGCATATATGTTTTTCAGACTGGAGACCTATACCAGTCATGTACTGCAAGGATCGGTGCTGGGTTCACTGCTTTTTGTCATTTATATAAATGATTTGGATGTGAACACAGGAGGTATAGTAAGTAAGTTTGCAGATGACACAAAATTTAATGGCGTAGTGGACAGCAAAAAAAGGTTACCTCAGGTTACAACCGGATCCTGATCAGATGGGCAAATTGGCCAAGAATTAGCAGATGGAGTTTAACAAGTTTTGAGAAGATTGAAGGTTGAGGTTCTGGATGTAGGTTTGCTCACTAAATGAAGCACTGCTGATGTTTCCTGCTTTCTATTTATATGTTTGGGTTTCCTTGTGTTGGTAATGTCATTTCCTGTGGTAATGTTATTTTTCTCAGGGGTGGTAAATGGGTTCCAAGTCAATGTGTTTGTTGATAGAGTTCCGGTTGGAGTGCTATGCTTCTAGGAAGTCTTGTGCGTGTCTTTGTTTGGCTTGTCCTAGAATGAATGCATTGTCCCAGTCGAAGTGGTGTCCTTCCTTATCTGTAGAATCCTTTAGTAAGGATTCTAGTGAGAGAGGGTCATGTCGTTTTGTGGCTAGTTTTCTGCCTGTTTGTCCAATGTAGTGTTTGTTCCAGTTCTTGCACGGAATTTTGTAAATGACATTAGTTTTGCTTGTTGCCTGTATAGGGTCTTTCAAGTTCATTAGCTGCTGTTTTAGTGTGTTGGTGGGTTTGTGGGCTACCATGATGCTAAGGGGCCTGAGTAGTCTGGCAGTCATTTTTGAGATGTCTTTGATGTAGGGGAGAGTGGCTAAGACTTCTGGATGTATTTTGTCTGCTTGTTTGGGTTTGTTGCAGAGAAATCGGTGGACTGTGATCACTGGGTTCTTTTTGAATACACTGTATATGTGGTTTTCCTCTGCTCTGCGTAGTTTCTCTGTGCTACAGTATGTGGTGGCTCGCTGAAATAATGTTCTGATGCAGCTTTGTTTGTGGATGTTGAGATTATTGCTCTGTAGTTCAATATTTGGTCCGTATGTGTTGTTTTCCTGTAGACGCTTGTTTGAAGTTCCCCATTGGCTGTTCGCTCTACTGTGATATTTAGGAATGGCAGTTTGTTGTTGTTTTCCTCCTCTTTAGTGAATTTCATCATGGTAGCCCACAAACTCACCAACACACTGCAACAGCAGCTAATGAATTTGGAAGACCCTATGCAGACAGCAAGCAAATGACATCACCACAGGAAATGACATTGCCAACCCCAAGGAAACCTAAACATATAAATAGAAAACAGGAAACATCAGCAGTGCTTCATCTGGAGGCTCACTGAAGATGTTACCTAGTATGGTGACCATACGTGTGAAAACAAATCTTCCAGCTCAGCGAGCAAACCTACATCCAGATGGAGTTTAATTTAGATAAATGTGATTTTGATGGGGCAAATCAGGGCAGGACTTATACACTTAATGGTAAAGTCCTGGGGAGTGATGCTGAACAAAGAGAACTTGGAGTGCAGGTTCATAGTTCCTTGAAAATGGAGTCACAGGTAGATAGGATAGTGAAGAAAGCATTTGATATATTTGCCTTTATTGGTCATTGCACTGAAAATAGGATTTGGGATGTCATGTTGTAGCTGTACAGGATATTGGTTAGGCCAATTTTGAAGTGCTGTGTTCAATTCCGGTCTTCCTGCTGTAGGAAAAATGTTGTGAAACTTGAAAGAGTTCAGAAAAGATTTACAGAGATGTTGCCAACGTTGGAGAATTTGAGCTCTAGGGAGAGGCTGGGGCTGTTTTACCTGGAGCGTCAGAGGCTGAGGGGTGACCTTATAGAGGCTAATAAAATCATGAGGGGCAAATTAGGGTAAATAGCCAACGTCTTTTTCCCAGGGTAGGAAAACTAGAGGGCATAGGTTTAAGGTGAGAGGAGAAAGATTTAAAAGGGACTTAGGGGGCAACGTTTTCATGCAGAGGTCTGGATGGGTATCTGAATAGGATTGCTTTAGACAGATAAGGGACAAATTCTGGATTAGTGGTGCTGGAAGATGCTGGAAACCAGATTCAGGATTAATGGTGCTGGAAGAGCACAGCAGTTCAGGCAGCATCCAGGGAGCAGTAAAATCGACGTTTCGGGCAAAAGCCCTTCATCAGGAATACAGGCAGAGTGCCTGAAGGGTGGAGAGATAAATGAGAGATAAAATGCCCTTTCATTTATCTCTCCACCCTTCAGGCACTCTGCCTGTATTCCTGATGAAGGGTTTTTGTCTGAAACGTCGATTTTACTGCTCCTCGGATGCTGCATGAACTGCTGTGCTTTTCCAGCACCATTAATCCTGAATCTGGTTTCCAGCATCTGCAGTCATTGTTTTTACCTAGATAAGGGACAAATGCTGGCAAATAGGACTAGACTTATTTAGAAATCCAGTTGGTGTGGACAAGTTGGACTGAAAGGTCTATTTTCAAGCTGTACATCTCCGTCACTCTATTACTTTCTGTAACTTTAGTTTGTATCTGAGCACATTGCTGATTGCCTCCTGAAAGACCGAAGCTTAGCAATATGGAATGCAGATTATTGCGTCCGGAATGCATTTTAGCTTGCAGGATCTTCATGTGCAAAAACTACCTGTTGTGTTTCCACATTATGCCAGTAATGATACTTCAATTTGTACTTCCTTGGGTGTAAATCATTTTGCAATGACCTGAGACTGTGAAAGATTGTATTGCAATACAAGACTCTCTTCTCCTTTTACTGGACTAGTGAAGAAGTCAAGTTTGCAAATCTTAACTGTTCCCTTTGATGGCTCCAGTATCCACATGTAAGAAACTGGAGCCACCGTTTTTGCCCAGCAGTTGACAATCAGGAGTGGGACGTAAACAAGTCTGGGATTATTCATTCTGATTCTGACTATTGTTACTTTTCTTGAAATACATTGAAGGAATTCATGACTTCTTAGAAGACCTGATCATCTGTCCATTTTTCTTTTCAAATTCCAAAGTTTGAGCACACTTCAATCAATTTATCTTCCAATCCATGCTCCAATCACACCTTTGTGCAAATGTGTAAGTTAAATAGCAGAATGTTCTTTCTTTGTAGCTTACAAAACATTATAATCTCTGTCAGAAAACAAGTTTAACTTCACGATACATATACAATGCATCACTATTGCAAAAGGAAATGTGAATCAACTCACATTAATTTCTATTCCCAAGATCCTAACCCACCCTCTCTGATGGCACTCCTAAACTCCAAGAAACATTCCAGACCCAACAATACTCTTTCTTGGCCCTGGGATGCTCTTTGGTTCCATTCTGAAGCTCAGTAGTGCCTCCTCCAGATCCTCACTTACTTGAAGAGTGTTGTGTAAACCTGCCTGTATTCCTGCTGCTGTACTCTGGTATTATTTCATCATTTCCATGTCATACATGGGTGAAAAGGTCACACTGTATCAAAGCAGCAACATGACCATATTCTGCTTTCATTGGCAACCTTTTCCCCTTGTTTCTTTGAATGATTGGGTTGACATCATGCTCAGTGTAAGATTCCTCAGCCACAATTATGAGCACTGAAAGACCAAACGACACAGTAGGAAAATTAGGTTGTGATATTTTTTTTTAAGATTACATTCCCTACAGCGTGAAAACAGGCCCTTCGGCCCAACCAGTCCACACTGACCCTCCAAAGAGTAACCCACCCAGACCCATTTCCCTCTGACTAATTGACCTAACACTATGGGGCAATTTAGCATGGCCAATTCACCTAACCCACACATCTTTGGACTGTGGGAGGAAACCGGAGCACCCGGAGAAAACCCACGCAGACACAGGGAGAATGTGCAAACTCCACACAGACAGTCACCCAAGGCTGGAAACGAACCTGGGACCCTGGTGCTGTGAGGCAGCAGTTCTAACCATTGAGCCACTTGATGTCCATACATGGAGATTACTGGTTCGCAATCAAGAGCAGGCCTTCCTGCTGAGTTTTCCTTTCTAATCCCAGAGGACTGTTAGCAATTGCAGCCTTTACAATCAAGAAAGTCACACAGACCAGATATCAACAGTGTGTGTTTGCAGCTTTCTTGAGGTCAGTCTGTGCAACATAGTCAATCCATTACTATGATGACCTAATGGTCTTCAGGTATAACTAAGAGTAAAGGACTTGTGATGGAATAGACATTCTCCACATCTCCCTCTCAATTTAATGGATAGTTAAGCTACAATTACGTTCTGAAATGGTTAAAAAAAATGCAGTAAGGGCCAAGCTCTGAATCCTTGCCAATCTCTCCAAATCGTTTACACTTCTCTCTAGACTGCTTAAGAATGTCTTCTTCAGTTCATTCAGCCACATATTAAGATGCAAGTGGTGTGATCAATTATAAAATTGCTTTCCTCACCGACACCCCACAATATTACTGATGAGTTTGGGCACATTCAGCAATGGGAAAATGCAGCAGCTATTCAGAGGCTTTGTGCTGTTAATCTTACCTTGTCCAGGTGTGTGCTAAATTGGTATTAATGGCAATATCATTTACTGCAGTTGGCTTCTGGCTGCTATTTGTTTTTAATTACCCGATGCATTCTGTTTCCCTTTTACTGACAGCCATTAAATAGGGAGTGACACCAGCACTGCAGTGGTGTCAGAGAGACAATAGACCTCCCACTTGGATAAAACAGGCTGCAATGCCTCCTAGTGGTAGAAAACAGTGTGTGCCTGCCTTTCACACTATTATTAAGTATGCCTCGTGCAGTGCTGACTAAATTCCTTTAATCCGCAGGGATTATCACTCATTGGATCTGAAGTCTAGGAGTCCTGGTTAACATTCTAAGACATGTACACTGTGTTAGTTTTGACAAAGTTGCTGTTTATCTATGCTCAGGCAGTTAACACTATGAAAACTGTTTCAAATTGAGATTATTTGAATGTTTTATTTCAATAGCAAATGTTATAGACACACTAACATTAATGATTCTATTCAAAATACAGCAAATAACTCCAAAGAAAATACATTTCTCAACAAATTCCCACCCTTTTTATCTTGTTTTAAATTATAACTGTAGATTTAATGGGGATAAAAACCTTTTTAGTTATATCGCTGAATAACACATTATGAAGAAATTTATCCTTAAATTGAAAATGTCACCAAAAAGTGTTAAATGCATAAACAGGAGATAAAATAATGCTAGAAATAAACTTGAAACTGGGCTAGTTTGAAAGTTCCATTTTCATGAATATAAGTTGATTCATAGTTCCTTTCATAATAGTGCTGTGAAATGCAATATATTTTTGGACTGAGATTACAAATGTTTTGTAAGCTACAGAGAAAAAAAGCATTTGGATGTTTAATTTCCACATTTAAACACAAATTGACTGGAGAGTTCTGGAGGTACATTGAATGAAATTTGTCAAGGCTTTGGAATCTGAAAAAAAATAGACAGGAGCACTGCTTTTCCAGGACACCAGAAGCTATTCAATCTATTTCAAGAAAAGTAGCATTTGTAACTATCAGAAAGAATAGTCCTAGACTTGCTTCTCCCCCCAATTCCTGTCTGTCGACTACTGGGCAGAATCAGCTTCTTACATGCAGGCATTGGAGCTATCAAAGGGAGCAAATGAGAAACTCTATTTCTTTTATTACTCCAGTAAAAGGAAAAGAGAGACTTGTATTTATAGGCAGTCTTTCACAACCTAAGATCATTACAAAATGATTTACACCCAAGAAAGTGCATTTTGAAGTGTAATCACTGCTGTAATGTGGAAACACAACAGTCAATTTGTACACATCAAGATCCCGCAAACTGAAATGCACTCATAACTGAATAATCTGTTTTGTGGTGGTGTTGGTTGAGAGATAGTATTGATCAGGGTGATAGAGATAGCTCCAAGCTTTTCTTGGAAACAGGGTTAAAGACTCTTCCATAACCATATGAGAGGGAAGACAAAAGCCTTGGATAATGCCTGTTCCAAAAGACGGCATCTCTGACAGTATGGCTCTTCCACTATTATGTGGTGGAGCGCCAGCTGAGTTTTTCTGCTTAGAAGCACTCAGGCTGAATACACAATCATATAGCATTTATTTTCTAGCTACATTACGGAAGTTAATTGTTAACCAAAAATACGAATAGGTCCATTCATTAACTGTTACATGATTTCTATTGGAGTAAAAAAAGTACTATAAGAAAATACATAATATAAACCGAAAGAACTGTGGATGCTGTAAATCAGAAATTGCTGGAAAAGCTCAGCAGGTCTGGCATGAACTGTGAAGAGAAATCAATGTTAACATTTCTGAGGAAGAGCTGCTTGACTCCAAATGTTAACTCTGATTTCCACAGATGCTGCCAGATCTGCTGAGTTTTTCCAGCAATTTCTGTTTTTGTTTCTGATAAGAAAAGGCATGTTATCTGGCAAATGGTAATTAAAGTCTAGATAAATTTGTTGCAATAATTAATTTGCTGTACATTAATTTTTATAAAACTGATTCAGGAGTTAATAAGAGCAAAGCTATTGGTTATTTCAGCAGCAAATATAGCCTTACACATTCCTGATCAGTCAATGAAAAAAAAATCAGTGTCTTTGATAAAATAATAGGCAACCACCTTCAAATTCTCTTCCAAGCCACTCACCATCCCTGTCCCTTCACTGTCACTGGGTCAAAGTCCTGGAAATCCCTCCTCAAAGACATTGTGGCTCAACCCACAGCAGGTGGACTGCAAAGGTGCAAAAAGGCAGCTCACCACCACCTTCTCAAGGGGCAACTAGGGTGGGCAATAAATGCTGGCCCAGCCAGCGACGCCCACATCCCACAAATGAATAATTTTAGAAAATGCAGTGACTTCTGGTATCACAGTGAAGTTTCAATCCTGAGCACTATGTTTTATTTCCACATTTGCGTTTTATTCCGAGCGATTTTGTGTTGATTAAAGGGAAGATGTTGATGGCATGACAGCTAGCTTTACTTTTTCTGAGCCACTTTTGATACCAAATATTCCACAGGCAGATACTGTAAAGCCTAGGTGCAGAGTAACATTCAAACTAACTTCTTAATCCAATGCTGTAGTCTGGTTTATAATTGCCATTTTATTCTGCTGACCTCTCTGTAAGTTAAATATAGCAAGTCCAGTTTTGTTCAAAGGTTTTTCTGAAAGTTGGCCTCTATGGCTCTAAGCATAAAACCATTCTTTCGGTATGTTTCATTTAACATCATAATTTTAGCTCATGTTCTCAGTATGAGGAAAAAATCCTAGCTAGACTGTCAAGGTTGTTCACATGATTGCACCCAACTAACACGAACACAGTTCATCGCGGGACAGTTGCTTCAAGGTTCCAGGGTCTTTGGTCAAACTCATAAACTTTGTGCAAGTTTGTATTGAATTAGGCGGTGTTTTGGGTTATGGGCCCAACAGGCAAGAGACTGGTGAAAGTCACTCCACTTGTGACCTTTATAACTAGTGGAGAGAGAAGGAGGAGAAGAGAGAGGAGATGCTTTCATCATTGCACATCTTGTCTAGGTTTGATTTCTGACTGGAGGTGAAATGGCACAATTCTGACATACTTGAGGGAGATGATATCAAATTAATTACCATAGTTATGCTGGTTAGTATGATACTGCAAAGAAATGTTGCTATGGTTAAATGCAGTGAAATGCAGCTGTTACTGGGCTGACATGGGAAATTGTACCAAATGCAGAAATCAGCTGCATATTTAAAATTCAAGTAGCCCTACTGTTGTAGAAACATTTTGCAAATGTGAAAGAAACTCCATTGCTATTTTTATAAAAAAAAAATTTGTGCACTTATACATTGTGAATGAACTTTTAGGTATAGTGACGCTATTTATCTTGCCAGAGAATGACACTCATTTGGTTACAAATGTCCTGTTTGTCAATGCTGTCTCCTTCTGTTCTTAAAATGGCAGACCGTTCAAATAGTACATTGTACAACAATTTGAAACAGTAATGTAGATTAAATGCAGCAGCAAAAATATTGCCAGTTCATTTGGCATGAAGTACTGAAACAAAATTAAATCAGTTTAAAGGTTGAAGTTGCCAGAAAAAATTGCTCCACCTGACTTAAAATGTGAACCTTGCTTAGAATTTTGAAGGTTAAATTACATGATAAATAACAGTGCTTTATTGATTTCCTTATTGCACAATTTGTTGCGTTTAAAAGACCTTCCATAGAGGCCTGCAATGAGACGTAACTGCAGGCTATTTCTTTTTCTGTTTCATATGAAGCTGTGTAATACACAAGTCTTTGAAGTATAACTGGTTGTGACCTCTGTTTAAGTACTTCAAAAGGAAATCCACTGCCTGAAAATCTGACCTAAATTCAGAACTTCATGCAGGAATCAGAAAAAAAGTTAATGATTTAATTGTGCTCTGCCTTTTCTTGTAAAATAATTTTTCGTCTTAACCTCTTATTTTTTAATGATAAAACAAGCTTATGAAGAAAAAAAAGGAAAATCAAAGGACTTTAAAATATGAAGACACATTTTTGTCACAGTAATTAAAATGTGCATTCTCGTCTTCTGATTGGTTTCAGTCTCCTTTGGACAATGAGTTCAGCTGTCCTCTCTAGAGCAATATACCACACAACGTTGCATCCTAAAGATTTGCACATTTTTATACATGTGGATTTCTATAGGTACTGAATTAATTTTGAAAACCAAGTTTATCTGAAATATTTTATTGTATGGCATGCTTCACTTTCTTCCCTTTGAATGTTTCTAAGTTGAACAAAAACAAAAGATTTGAGTCCCAGCCAATGCTACCATTTTCTCTTGGAAACTCTGTAACCATTCTAGTTCTTCACTTGTTCCATTGGCACCACTTTTTTGCCTTGCATCATTAATATCTCCTTTGCCCCTTAATCATTCCTGCCTTCCATCTTGTTACCTTTCACCTTTGTTGCTTGCCTATCCATTGATCTGAACTTGTTCAAATACTGTTCATCTTTAACAACTTCCAGCTCTCATATTATTGACCTGATGTTGCTTTGCTCTCCATGGACACTACTTAACCTACCAAGTGTTTTACCACATTTTCTATTTATGCTTGAGAACAAAAACAGTTTCATATTAATTGCAATCATTAGTATTTTTTTCTGAAAATTTGTGCTTTGATCAGTGCTTATTTTAAAAAACCTCTTGAGTTACATTATTTTTGTAGAGATAGAAAAATGATTTTGGTTGCGGGAATGAAAGTTTTATTTCCATAAGGGTGCGTTCATTTGTTATTTTTTCAAATTAATGTCAACACCTAAAGATTCAAACCAAGTTTTACTGATTTTTTACATTGTATTTTCTGATGTGAGCTGTGAAATATCTGCATCTGCTGTTCAGCTAATGTTAACGTCAATATTACTAAAACAAACTGTTCTGTAGGTCTCTACTTCCGCAAAATGCCTAATCTGTTTCTCTTTACTTTTGTCACAATGTCCAGCCCTCTGTCAAAGTCATAGGGTGTTTGAGCTGCATGTAGAATGCAGACATTACGTTATGATCCAAAAATAGTTCATACAAAGCAGTTACCTTCCTAATAGTAATGAATTAACCTAATGCAGAATCTTTTGAAAATCATTGCTTAGTGTAAATATGAAAATCTGAAGTGGATGTGATTTAGGGTGATTGACATTCACTTCAGATTTACATATTGCAAAGGCACATTGAATTGTATAGTACTGTATTGGATTGT
Source organism: Chiloscyllium plagiosum (assembly GCF_037043375.1). NCBI lineage: Eukaryota > Metazoa > Chordata > Chondrichthyes > Orectolobiformes > Hemiscylliidae > Chiloscyllium > Chiloscyllium plagiosum. The sequence continues at coordinate 29,380,158 of NW_028270177.1, forward strand.
GTAGTACTGTATTGGATTGTGTAGTACTGCATTGAGGTACAACATGCCAGAAAAGTGACAGATGTCTTTACTTGATCATTTAGTTGGTCTCTCTCAGGGAGCAGTGAGGACACACACATTGAATTTTGCTTTATTTTGAAATTCTCATCCTTATGTTCAAATTCTTTCATGGACTCACCCCTTCTCTATCTCTGTAGCCTCCTCCAGTTTTACAGGAGCTCTTTATATCTCTAATTTGCCTACTTCTGCATCCCTGATGTTCTTTGTCCTACAAAGGTGAATCTTCAACTGTCTAAACTGAGGGGTGACATGGTGGCTCAGTGGTTAGCACTGCTGCCTCATAGCACCAGGGTCCCAGGTTCGATTCCAGCCTTGGGTGACTGTCTGTGCGGAGTATGTACATTCTCCCCATGTCTGCGTGGGTTTCCTCTGGGTGCTCCAGTTTCCTCCCACAGTCCAAGATGTGCAGGTCAGGTGAATTGGCCATGCTAAATTGCCCATAGTGTTAGGTGCACTAGTCAGAGGGAAATGGGACTGGGTGGGTTACTCTTCGGAGGGTCGGTGTGGGCTTGTTGGGCTGAAGGGTCTGTTTACACACTGTAGGTAATCTAATCTAATCTAAACTCTTTGTAATTCCCTCCATAAGCGTTTTTGATTCTTCAACTCTCTCTCACTCTCTTCCTTTAGGGTGCGACTCACAATCTAACTCATTCCTGTATTAATATCCCCTTCATTGGCTGGGTGTCAGAAAGTGTCTGGTTGTATTTCTGTGAAACACCGAGAAATGCTTCACAACATTGGTGTGAATCTTCTGCGAGCAGTACTCACCAGCAAATTGGTTCTTACCCTTTGTCCACACTCTACATTTCTGGACCATGGTTCTAATATTGGAGGCTTCAGACAAGTGCAGTGTTAATTCAATCCAGCTGAATCCCGTAGTGTAGGATCACCAAGGGAGACCAAGCCATGCCCATTTTTTGAGCACTACCTGTTGTATTCTATTTGAGCTTAAGAGTCCCAAAACCTTATTAAAAAGCAACTGGAAGTATTAAGGTAACTATCAGAATGTTAGTGCTGGCAGGGAAGTAAATGAGAAGGTAGGGTGACAGGCGTGTGAGGGTGTGAGGGTGACAGTTCAGTGAAGGTGTGGTGGCAGGAGGATGAGGGTGTGGGGTGACAGGCGGGTGAGGGTGACAGGTGGGTGAGGATGTGAGGGTGACAGATAGATGAGGATGTAGGGTGATAGGCAACTGAGGGCGTGGGCGTAACAGGCGAGTGAGAGTGTGAGGGTTACAGGCAGGTAAGGGTGTGAGGGTGGCAGGCGGGTGAGGGAGTGAGGGTAACAGGCAGGTGAGGGTGTGGGATGATAGGACGATGAGGCTGTGGGCTGGCAGGAGTAAGGCAGGGCATGGGGTTTCGGGGTAGGAGTTGGGATGGGCTTGAGGGGAACAGATGCTGGTGTGGTGTGCGCCAGGGAGGGGTTCTTCAGCATTTGGGTCTTTGCCAAACAAGTAAGAGCATTACTGCCATGTGTTGGATGGTGAGGTTGGATTAGATTGAACTTGGGAGTGGGAGTGATAAAGGGAGGTCAGGTCAGGCTACCAGGACAGGAGGGATGTTTTGGGGTCAGTGGTGTGTTGTTGAAACATTTTGGGTAACTATTCAGGGTAAAGCAGTCACCAACTCCAAAGTGTGTGAGATAACTCACAAATAGAAACCTTTTCACAGATGTCCAGATGCCGAGTACTTGCCAATCGGAAGTTTAAAACTTTGAGGCAATTCCTGACAATTAATGTGTCAGGACCTCCACAGGTTCAGAAAATAACTCTTTCAAGATAGGATGCCATAATGACTATCTTCCAGTTTAAAGAACTGGGCCATAAGTGATGCATACAAAGACAGTAGTTATTGTTGAGTAATACCCAAGAGATAATGCGAAGCCTGAGAGAAGGGCAACAGGGAGAAATCAATCTGGTTTTTCACTCCATCATGAGATACACTGTGTGCCCTACTGGGGTATGCCTGGTGGTCTTGTGAGGTCAAAGTCAATGGTAGTCACATTACCTCCATAGTTGGAGGATCCCACATGGTTGGATGGGTGGCTGGTGATGCCACCTTTAATTGGGTTCAATTCCAACACTGACAGAGGTTACCATGAAGGACTCTCCCCTTGCCCGAGACATGATGACCCTCAGGTTAAACTGCAACCTGTCATCTCTCCCTCATGAGCAAGCAGCCCTGTGGCGACTGCCTCTTACAATGAAACAACTGCAGTTATTCAGATGCAAGTGGTCACCTGCACAAGCAAAATCCAAGAGACATGAAAAACATACAGAACTGAAACGTACTATAATGAATGGTCAAGTAGTTAGAAGCCAGTGATTCAGGGATTACAATACCAATGTGTCCTTTGAGATGGAAATAGTGTTATCTTATTGTACTGAAATCTTTCCCAATTTCACTAACTAATCCACATGTAAATTTCAATCCTCTAAAATTAACACTCTTGTATGCGTGCATATTAATTATATTTTGCATTCAACAAATTATGTTCTCACTTGAAAATTAAATTATAACTTGATGGGTGCATAATGTAAAATGATTGTGTTCATAACCAGTGAGATTAGTACTGAACAAAGTTACATACTAACCTACAGCTAATTATTACAGTGTTGTTTGTGTGAAAATAATGATTTGTGATGATGCGTGCACTGGGTGTTACTATTGCAACTTCTGGACTAGATTGTAAATCAATACTTTAAAATTCACAATTTGCCTTAATTTGTGAGAATTTTTAGTTTCTTGCCATTATAAATTTAGCTTCAATACTCTTTCTCACTTCAGATTGTTTCAGGGAGAAGAAACTCTTCAGTTTAGATGTCAAAAATGCAGCCTGTAACATGTTTGTGTGTATATCCAATTTAAAAAGACATAAATATTCCTGGTTAAAACTCAGTGATCACGGCTGATCTTTCTTACTTAGTCCCTCATTTCTTGCAAACAGTAAAAATGACTTGAACTGATCTAGGGGAATTGTTTTAAAAATGCAAAATATTTGACCTGGATTTTAATTCCAGGTTCTCGTGGCTATAAGTGGAATGGGGTCCATTAGTACATGCAAAACCCAGAAGGAGATTACAACATGTGTGTCAGTAGCTTTTGAACTCAGCTTCCTCATCAGATTAGATTAGATTCCCTAAGTATGGAAACAGGCCCTTCGGCCCAACAAGTCCACACCAATCCTCTGAAGAGTAACCCACCCAGACCCATATTAACCCCTGACTAATGCAAATAACACTATGGGCAATTTTGCATGGCCAATTCACCTGACGTGCACATCTTTGGATTGTGGGAGGAAACCCACGCAGACACGAGGAAAATGTACAAACTCCACACAGTTACCTGATGCGGGAATTGAACCTGGGGCCCAGTGCTACGAGGCAGCAGTGCTAACTGCTGAGCCACCATGCTGCCATTTAGTTACTTCTTCATTTTCTCATCATTCTTTAAGGGGTTGGAGGTATCGCTGGCAAGACTGAGATTTGTTGCCTATCTCCAGCTGCCCTTGAACTCAAAGGCTTGCTATCAGGTCAGCGTGGTCTCACTGAATGACTTAGCAGCTTTCATGAGCTGAATGGTCTACTTCTGCTCCCACATCTTCGGATCTTATATGCCATCTAGGCAGCTTTATTAAAATAAATCTTCAGTGTCCACAGTGAACATTCAATGAGCACTGTTAGAGAAAACACTCCAGGTATATCCACAAACTTTGAATTAAATTATTTTTTCCACAATCCTTCAAAACATAAGAGCTCCAAGCCTTTTTAAATACAAAACATCATTGTGCTGCATCCTACCTCAGGCTCCACTTTCCTGATTTTTCTTCATAACCCTTAATTCCCTTACTGATTAAAAATCTGTCTACCTCAGCCCTGAAGAAACCTAATGATCCAGACTCAACAGCCCTCAAGAATTCCAGAGATTCACAAGGCTCTGGAAGAAGAAAATCCTCCTCATTTCCTTCTTAAATGTGCAACCCCTTATTCTGAGATTGTGCCCTCTGGCCATAGACTCCGCCTTTGTGATAATTGAGATCTAATAAAGTCAAAATCAATGGTAGCTACATTGCCTTCATGGTTTGAGATTAGCTCAGTTGACTGGATGGCCAACTTTTGATACCACTTCTAATTGGGTTCAATTCCTGCATTAGCTGTGGTTGCCATGAAGAATTCTCCTTCTCAGACTCAGCTCGGGTTGTTTTGAATTGTGGCTGGCTTGGGGATGCTCTTATTTTATCTGTTTCAATTGGAAAGAAGCCTACTAAGAATTTGCTGAGTTGAAAGAATGCCTGCTATGGACAAGCGGCCCAGTTGATTTCTCCCATTCCTGAAAGGAAACTACTCTACAGCAGTTCAGGGTGAGGCCTATTTGTTACTTTGAGAACCAATGTTAACCATGCATGATTGGTGACTTCACCATGCCAGTCTCAACATCAGAGCAACAGACTCCAGAACATTCTTTGCTTTATCCTCTCGACACCAAGAATAATCCGTGGTCAAGTGTTTGAGAGTCATCCAGTTGTACAGCAGTGAAACAGACCCTTTGGTCTAACTTGTCCATGCAAACCAGAGATCCTAGATAAATCTTGTATCATTTGCCAGCATTTGGCCTAAATCCCTTTAAATCCTTCTTATTCATATACCCTTCCAGATGCCTTTTAAATATTGAAATTGAATCAGCCTCCACCACTTCCTCTGGCAACTTATTCCATACACACACCACCCTCTGAGTGGAAACATTGACCCTTAGGTCCCATTTAAATCTTTCTCCTCTCACCTTAAACTTATGCCCTCTAGTTTTTGGCTCCACTACCCCTGGGAAAAGACCTTGTCTGTTTACCCTATCCACGCCCCTCATGATTTTATAAACCTCTATAAGATCACCCCTCATCCTGCGATGCTCCAGGGAAAATAGCCACAGTCTATTCAGCCTCTCCCTTTAGCTCAAATCTTCCAACCCTCGCAGCATCTTTTTAAATCTCATCTGAACCCTTTCAAGTTTCACAGCATCTTTTCTACAGCAGGGAGAGCTGAATTGCACACAGTATTCCAACAGTGGCCTAAGCAATGTCTGTACAGCTGCAACTTGACTTCCTAACTCCTATAGAGAAAGTGAGGGCTGCGGATGCTGGAGATCAGAGCTGAAAATGTGTTGCTGGAAAAGCGCAGCATGTCAGGCAGCATCCAAGGAACAGGAGAATCAACGTTTCGGGCATAATTCCTGAAGAAGGGCTTATGCCCGAAACATCGATTCTCCCGTTCCTTGGATGCTGCCTGACCTGCTGCGCTTTTCCAGCAACACATTTTCAGCTTCCTAACTCCTATACTCAATGCACTGATCAATAAAGGCAAGCATACCAATAAACACCTTCTTCACTATTATATCTACCTGTGACACAATGTTTAAGGAACTATGAACCTGCACTCAACACTCCCCAGGACCTTACCATTAAGTATATAAATCTTGCCCTCACATTTATCTAAATTAAACTCCATCTGCCACTTCTTGGCCCATTGGCTCATTTGATCAAGATCCCGTTGTCCACTGAGCTAACCTTCTTCGCTGTCTGCTACACATCCAATTTTGGTGCATCAGTAAACCTATTCACCAGCCTCCTGTGTTCACATCCAAAACATTTATAAAAATGATTTTTTTCATGAAGCTAATCTCTTAAGACAAGGTTTTGCATTTTCCTTTTCTTGAAGAGTGTGTAATCTACGTGCACGTGTATTTGAGATATTTACATGGATAAACCTTTATATTTCTTTAATTCTGACTGTGTTAACCAATTACTGCATCTTTACTGAATACGTTTTGTTTCAAAAATGTTTATTGAGAAATGTGCTTCATAGAACTTTTTGTCTAAAATGGTCATCTTGGAAATAGAAAAGTTTTTTTTTAACATTGCGATCCATGGTAAGTAGTGGTTATGTTAGTGGTTCCAAGTGAAATGACAGTACAATCTTCCAGCCTTGGATGTAACACCATATGTCCACCCACCACTCCCATTCACCCTCACTTATATAATGCCAGGCCTCTTTCTCACTTCCACCTGACCAGGTGCACCCCAGTCATTACATTCATTCAAATGGGTTCTTCTTTCCTACCCTACAGATGGAAAACAGGGAGAGATCAGAAAACTGGAAAGGCTCCACCAGATATTCCTCAATCAACATGGAACAAGCAGGAGGCAATGGAGATCAGTAAAGCTTCAGGCTGTCAGATCATTAGAGATGGAGAGATAGGGAGCTCCCAGCTTCCTAGTGACACCATTGAACCAAAACCACCCATAGGTCATGTGCACCCAGTCACGTTGCCTTGATTTTAGCAGTGAGTGAACTCTGGCAAATTTCGTAAGGATAATGTAACATTTGTTTGCATTGCCAGGACTAATTCATGTCTTTTGTCACCTGCATGGATTTCATGTTTACAGCAACAGTCACTGGAGCTCATTGATGATTCTTAGGAGCTGAGACCTTTTGAGAATACACCATGCAACCCAAGTACCAGATCAGGGACTTGCACTTCAGTAAGATCACTACGACTGTTGAGTTTTCATCTGGTGACTCGCACATCAAAAGTGAGAAAGAGCAGATTGTTTCTTTTATTTGTTCATTTGACTAAGATTTATCATCCAAAATTAATTGCTCCTGAGAAGCTAGTGGTGAGTTATTCCCTTGAACAGCTGCAGTCCTTGGGGCGTAAGCACATTCGCATTGCCTTTAAGAGTTCCAAGATTTTGACCAAGTCACATTGAAGGAGTGATATATTTCCAAGTTCAGATAGTGAGTGGCTTGCAGAGGAATTCACACTATTCTGTTCCTATACATTACTGCCCATTTTTGACTTGGTAGAAGAGGGTGTGAGTTTGAAAAGTTCTCGTGAAAATGATGGCAAAGACAAGGATGGTAATGGCGAATTTGTATCTGAGGATGCAGCCTCTCCCATTCTGTTCAGCTGGACTCCTTGGGGATCAATGATGCAGAAGAGAGAATCATTGAACAGCAGCAGAAAATATGCAATATACAGACAAGTATATTCAAAGTGGAATTCCTGTGAAATTGGAGGATCTACCTCATGCATGATTAGGTCATAAGTCACTGAGGACTAGAGAAGCTAATACCATGGAACATCTGATCAAAGTCTGTTGAACATCAGGCAAGAAATTGTTCTGATGAAAGATCATTGGCCTGGATTTTCTGAAGGGGGACAATCACATTTGGATTGCAAATCTGAGCATCAATAAATATCAGAAATTAGGAGTTTAATGGTGAATATAAAACCATTGTCAGAAAAACCTATCTGATTCATGAATGTCCTTTAGGGAAGGAAATCTGCCATCCTTACCTGGTCTGGCCTACATGTGACCAGAGACTCAGCAATGTGGTTGACTCTCAACTAGGTAATAAATATTCGCTTGCCAGCGATGCCCACATCCCGTGAATGAATAATGACAAAAGTAATGGATTGCTTCGGGTAGAACAGGAAGGAGGGTGTTTGATTGGCAGAAAGGGGTGAGGAATATACATAGCAGCTTCGGGTTCAGTATCTGATCAGTGGGCATGGGTTAGGGAGCAGGAGGCATTCTTGGCCCCAAGGCTTCAGGCCGGCAGAAGGGTAGGGGAATGAGGGTCGGTGGGGAGAGTTGTGCCAGGATCAGAGAGTAGAGAGGGGCATTGGGACCAGCAGCAGGAGGGGGTGTCATGTCCTGGTGGTTTAGACCAATGGCAGGGTGGGGGAATTGTCATGAACCAGCAGGCTTGGAATCGCAATGCATCACGGTGATCTGGTTGGTAGTGGTTGTCCGTGGTTCAGAGGCTAAAGGGCTTGAGGGAGTTATAGTTGGACAGAATGTGTGGTAACTTGGAGGCTCAGATTAATTGTTATCGAGGAGCTAGACTTAATTAATAATCATTGAACTCTTCCTGGGTAACTACTAACAGAAGCAGAACTGTCTGATCTCTACAACTTTAAATGTCTTTTTTAGAGGATTTCAGACAGAGGGTATTTGCCCATCGGAATCTTTAACCTCCTTGGACATTCACACGGAGTTAGCTGTGTCTCGGATTCTGCAGGGTCCTGAAGCACAATTCAAGTCTATGTTACTCAAATCACTACCTTGCTACTGAATGGCTGGACCACTAATTCTGTTCCTTCTCACAGCCTGACCTGCTAAATAGTACCATCATGTTCTGTCTTCTACTTCAGAATTCCCCAAACTGAGTATTTTGCATTTGCACTGTCACCTAAAATTTAAACATCTACTTCTCTCAAAATCATACCTTCACTCAATTTATAAATTCTGGTCTTTATTGTTGTTAATTTTGATAACAGTTTTTATTTAATTTCAGCTATGTAAAACATATATTTCAGAATGTTCTGTTTCTTCAAAATGGAACGATTAAATCATGACAATAGTTTATGTACATTATAAATAGATTTTCAAAGCAGAATGCATCATGCTCATGTTACCTTTTATGTTTAAATTATTGTCTCTGTATACTAAGTGCTCCCTCCTCGTAATATTTTTAAAGTGGACATTGAGGACTTGACCAAGCCACCGTTTATTGACATTCTTAGTTATGCCTTCTTCACAAGCTTTTGTCCTCTATGTTTATGGAGGGACTTCAACTTTGCTGTTATGTAGGGCATGATTTTCGACAGACTGACCCCAAAGAATCAGTGAAAATGTCCAAATCAGAATAATCTGTCACTTGGAGGAAAGGTTGGATGATGTTCCCTTGCAACTATTCTTCTTTTCTTGCGAAGTGATGGAGTTTGTGGTTTTGAAAAATCTTTGTCTTTCTTGTCTCAAAATGAAATGGGAAAAAAAAAGAACTTGTATCTCAATAGTATTCATTACCTTAGGATGTTCCAAAATACTTTTGGGGTACTGTCAATGTTGTAATGTGGGAATACACGAAAGGAAGTTGACCTATTTTTAAAGTGAAACCAACATGTTACATTATTTTGTCCATGCATATACTTTAAGATGAAAGCTTGGCATTGAGTCAAAGACTTCACAATACATAACTGGTTCAGGTCCTCGTACATCCATGAGGATATCATCGGTGGACAGGAAAGTGAAGATCAGCTGCAGCCCTTATCAAATGGCAGAACAGGCTCAAGGGACGAAACTCAGAATGTTCTTATGTTCTTGTGTGAATTTCCTGTGAAGAAAACTACAATGTCCTCAAATGCATTTTGGCTGTTTTAATGTCTCCTTTAAAAATCCACAAGTTTCATCACAACTAATCTAAAGAAGCACGCTGAATAATATTTGTAAGAACCTGTAGCTTTCCAAGTATGAATAAATCAAAACGATATGTCCTCTTGTAATAACATTGAATTTCAGAACCATTTCACTATAAAGGCTGAAATCTACAGATTTAATGACAGACATGTGGTAACAAGGCTGCACAGCCAAGGTTGTAAATCTGACAGCTTAACTTCTATCAAATTACAATAATGAGAAAGAAAACTACCAAGTAAAATGGTGACAGATAAAGCTCATGCTTAGCATATACCAATGCAATCCCAAAAGAGGAATTAAAGTGTTCAGTGTGGTGCTTTTGATCTCAAGAATGGAATCCAAATTCACACTTGACAAGGCGTTATGAATCCACTCAGAAAGGTATTCTGCTTCAGGCAACTGTCTCAATTCTAAGGTGTATTTTTTTCTTCTTGAGTTCCAGAAGAAAAAACAGAGGGAAGGTAGACAATTTTTATTTCCTATCGTTGAAATACTTAATTTTGAACTTTTATCACATAAATTTGGAACACAATACTCTACTTTGATTGTTGTATCAGATGAGAGAACCAAAGGGAAACTGACCATGAAGGGATCAACAAAGCAGTGGCTGGGAAATGCTCATTGAAATACCCATTATCTCTCTTCTTTATTGGATACCTGACTGAGGAAGAGAGCCTGAATCTGAGAAGCTAAAACATTATAAATCTGCTCAGAACAGTGAAGGATGTAGCAAGGGTATCAGGTATAGCGTGTTTAGATGCATAGTAGAAAACTCTCATTTTCACTCCAACAATATGACATTTACAAGTGAACCCTCTGTTATATACACCAACCACTGTGGCCTCTCTGTTTAGTTTAGTGGTTAACATCAATTATCTACTTAAGGTTGGCTTCAGACTATAGGTTACACAATTTTGTGTGATCCACAAAACCTGCAGATTGCAGAGATTTTCATTTTCCACATAGTCCAAACTGCATTGACACTCAACTTCCAGAAGTGAAAGACCAATATACAGTCCATTGCACCACTCTATCCCTCCAAAAACAATTCATTATAAAAAGAAAAGAGAAAGGCATTTATTTATTAGCTGCACTTGCTTAAATGAACTAAAAGCCTTGTCATACGTCTGGCATAACGTGGTTCCCAGGGGTTCAAGAACTGATCCATGTCCAATGTTTGTGAAAAATGTTTACAAAGAACCTGATTAGTATAAGATAATATCATTATTAAAAATCTGTAAGCAAAGCTCAAATTCATAAGTCTTTGAACTCTACATCATTTGATGACCCTACACATATGGTCTTAGGTACATGGAATGGGCATAATATATCTGCTTCTCCATGGAGGATTTACCCTAATTGATGTCATTAGATCCTATTTTTCCACTCTAGGCTGTATGATCTCGATGTTACAATGAAAGCTGCTCTTGATTTATTTTGTGTTCTCTTTCCGTCTTCAGTTAGGTTCCACTGAGAACCCATATTATGAGATCATATTGACACTTGGGAGCTTTTCAAGTTGCCCTGAAAGGTGTTTCCATCTGCAGGGGTGACTTTTAAGGATGACTGCACTTTGACACCTTGAGCCTGCCATTTGCAGCCTGTATATGCTGTAAAGTCGATAGCTGACGTCATTCAGGAGGAAGAATATATAAGGTCAGCCTCAATAAACGAGCCAGAATCTCAAATCATTTACAACACCATACATCCTTTTAATTGAATTTTTTTTTAGATTGAAGATGATAATGAAATCCAACTGCAGTGTGTTCTATTACAGACTTGTGGTTCTTTTACAGTGTGACATTGTAAGTGGTATCATTAGTTACATTTTCACATTGATTTATCACTTCCATTGCCCTAAATTTTCAAAAAGAAACAGTTATAATCTGTTCATGTCTATTTGATAACATACAAATAGGACAATTCACTGACAATACAGCTTCACAGAAGTTCTGACAACAACATATTAAAAGATATCATTTGAGTCAGTGATGCTGTCCAGAAATCTTTTATACCTTCATTGTTAAAGCAGTTGAGTGATCAAATTTGCCAAATTAAATACTATGGTTGCATTAAAAATAAAATATTAAAATGAAAGAGCAAAAAGGCTAGTGACAAATAAAACCCTTTTCTTCCAGTCCTTGAACTTTCCATTCCAACATGAACTCCATCAAACTCAGTCAGTTTTGAAGCAAATACTGTAAATGTCTTAATGCTTTCTTTGAAAGATATAACAGGTAAAATGCCACAGGAATCTTTATAATCATTCACTGTTTGCCTTGATCAATATCACATTTCATTGGACATAGTAACTTAGGGAATATTATACTCTATGCATCATTTGATCATCCCTATGTGGCTTAAATCTTATAACCTTGCATCCTATTCCTAATCAGATATTTGACAGTTCTCTGCTAAGGTTCTAATCATCATGGTATTACTAATTAGGTGTGTATTATATATGTTTGCCCCTGCAGGTGGCGATGCGGAAATCCTTCTAGTTTCAAGATTTTGCTTGAAGTTTGTCATTGTCCAAGTTTAACAACTGATTTCCATATATTTCTTGTGTTCCTCTCAGTTCAGCTTTATTGGGAAACTATCCCTGTGATGCTGAGTACAGAACCAAAACTTATACTTGTAATATTATTGGAAGCAACTGGCATGACAGATTGCTAATACCTTCATCAGACCCAGTCAATCATCAAGGGTTGGATTCTCAGCCTCACTTCCCTGATGGAGCAGAACATCTTAATAGAACGTTCTCAGACACATTTATTCAGCACAATGTAAATTAGGCGGATTATACATCACCAACATGTTTTTGATTCACTCGCAAGAAGTGGGCATCACTGGCTACACCAACATTTATGTCCGTCACTAATTGGTCTTGAGTGGCATTGTGTCACTTTCTTGAACCACAGGATCCATAGGTGTAGGTACAGTGCTGGGAGGAAGGGAGCTCCTTAATTCTGATCTATCCATGGCAAAAGAATGGCAATATAGCTCCAAGTTACCATCCAGGTAGTGAAAACAACCATTCATCTCACTGCTTTCCTAATTCCAGAATTATAGACCACCTTACACTTATCTTCTGAATGATTTATGGAAGAGATGCAGCAATTATTAGCTTTGTAACTATGGCATTGTTTTTTTGTTCAGTCATATGACCCAGCATTATTGGTTAGGTTAGCATTTATTATTCATTCTTAATTGCCCTTGCGAAAGGTGGTGGGTGAGTTGATTTCTTGAACTGTTGCTGTCTTTGAGGTGCCAGCACAGTACTTTTAGCTATTCCAGGTTTTCTTTTCACAGTGATTGTAAAAGAACAATAATATGGTTCCATGTCTGGATGGAGTATGGCTTGATGGGGAGCTTGCTGCTGGTGGTGTTCTGATAAATGCGCTGCCCTTTTCCTTTAAGGTGGCAGGGGCAAGGGTCTGGAAGGTGTCCTGGTGAATTGTTGCTGTGCACCTTGTCGCTGTTACACACTGCTGCTACAATGTGTTCTGTAGAAGATGCTAGATGGGCTACTAGTCAAGCAGGTTAGCTTTATCCTGAATAGTGTAAAGCTCCTTGAGTATAGTCCCAGCTGCATTCATCCAGACAAGGGGAGAATATTCTATCACACTCCTGACTTGTGGATGGTGGACACACTTGAAGGACTAAGTAGGTGAGTTACTCACCACAGAATTCTGACTCGGTCTTAACAACACAGCTCCCCAGTATTTATATGGCTGGTCTGTTTTAGTTGTGAGCAACGCCCTAGTTTGAACTCCTAAGGATTTGACAAGTTCAACCATGATAAAACAACAAGATGTTAAAGGATGATGGTCAAATTCTCTTTAATTAGAGATGGTTATTGCCTGAATGGCTGTGTGGTATGAATATTACTTACTACTTGTCAGCACAAATCTGGATATTGTCCATGTCTTGCTGCATTTAGACGTGGACTAGTTGACTACCTCAGGAATTAGAATTGATGCCACCTACTGTTCAATCATCAGCATACATTCCCATTCTGACTGTTTGATTGAAGGAAGGTCATTGACAAAGTAACTGAGGATAGTTGGGAGCAGGATGCTACACTGAGAAACTCCTGCAGAGATCTCCCAGGACAGAATTGATTGACCTCCAACAACTAAATCAAACTTCTTTCTGTTAGGCATGACTGCTACAATAGTCCCATGATTACCATTGACTTGAGTTTTGCTCAAGTTCCTTGATGCAATACTCATTATATTGTTGTCTTGATGTCAACGGCAGTGACCTTCACTTCCCCTGTAATTCCTTTCACACTGAATGGCTACGTCTATGATAAAAAGAGATTGCTCACTTGTGTAAATAGATCATCCAAAAGGGCTTAGAGTAGTATGCAGATAATGGGAGTGAGAAGTCTTCATTTAGGAGCATCTCTCTCTTTACCTAATTAAACTATAAAAGCAGAATGATCTTATGTACATTTCATGATCAACAACTCTATTATTCTGCATTGCTTGATCTGGCCAACAAATCAGTGTTAGTGACTTTAAAAACCCAATCTCATCTCGGAAATAGCCAGAAAGGTCACAGTGGAAATGTGAGCTCATCTTCTATAGAATAACGTCTCTTCTCTAATCTCAGCCCCATTAAAAAAATGAAACCGCCAAAAATAAAATCAGTGGAGGTAAGATCTGGTGCTTACCGACATCTCCCTCAGTATTTTCATGAACAGCACAGAATCACACCTGTGTTGCAATTGTTATTTTAATCTTACTTATTAAAGAAGCAGATTGCAAAAGGCTTGGCTTTTAATTTATTTTCCTCTGACTTAAATGCCAGTGAACAGGTTGTAGCAAGAGAAGCTTTAGAAGCTTATGACAATGATGCAGCATATGTTGGAGACTACTATCACATTTGGGTTACATTGTCTGCCAATTGCATTGGTACTTTACCAGCATGAGGTGACAGAGCACAGTAAAAGAGTACACAACAGATTCCAGCTAGTATAAGTTGTTCTAATCAAAACAAAATATTGTGGATGCTGAAATTGGAAATAAAAGCAGCAAGTACTGGAGAAACTCAGTAGGTTAAGCAATATCTGTGCAGAGAAAAGCACAGGTAAGGTTTCGAGTCAGTTTTGATCTTTCTTCAAAACACATTGTTACGCTTGCTTTTATTTTAAAAGTGATAATACTTGTTTTCAATGCTGGTCACTTTCCTCTCAGTTGTGACCTGTCACTTGTTTCTTTGTGAGTTTCATGCAGAGTGCATTTTAGAGAAAAAAATATTCCCACTATTCAGGTAGAGAAGCCTGCATCTTGTCTCTAATGAAACATAATGATATTCTATACAACATTGCAGTATCACACTTTGTAAAAGATGTATTTCATGTGAAGTTTATTACCAACATTCACCTTGCTTTTTTTTGTCTCATACATCCAAACCATTTCAGGTGAAGTTCTATTATTGCTAATTCTTGCATTGTGTTCAGAGAATGATACAAATAGAAAATCCATCGCATTGCTTAAAGTAGACTTGATTCCAAAATGAATCACTAAAATAGAGTCTTAATTACAGTAGGTGTAGACATTGTTTTAATGGAACGTCTGTTATTTTTTCACTTAGGTATCAGTTTCCTCAGAACAACACAGTTCCATAACAGTAACAGATTAAAATATTTGCAAAAGCACATTTGCAGATGAACCCAATTCACTAAACACAGTGCAAAGCATGTGATGTTTTCTCTCAGTTGTCTATGCAGCGTCCCGCGTGCAGTAGTCCTGAATGCCTAAGAAGACAATAATTAGGAGCGAAAGACTATCATCTTGAGCATGACCTGCCCCTCCCCCATTTTCACCCTCTCATAAGCTTTTGTCTACACTGTCTTCTCCACCTGCCTGCTGTAGCCACATCTCTGTGCCATTAGAAGCCATTATCAGTGAGTGTGTTTTCACGGTCACAGAGCATTAGAGCAAGGGTCCCTCCAGGCTCAGATCGCATAACTATAAATCTACCCTTGAGCATCTTGTTTCAATGTACTCAACTACAGCTTTACCCCCTTTTTTTTGGCACATGCACCTTGACCTTACCTGACACGGCACATATGTGAAAAGAGGAAGTTCATAGTCAACGGTCAATGGTAAATAAATCTCTGGTGAACTATTAGGTTACACCATTTTTTTTCTCTTCCTATGAAATGAATGCTTAGATGACAGTTGGCTTGAAAATGGATAGATATAGGCCAGGTCAAATTTAAGTGGCAATGAAATATCTTTGACTTGAGGACCGGGCAGAAAAAAAACTTTGAAATAATTTTCACTGTGTCAAGCTGTCTGCATCAGTCATCTCCAAAATACCTGCTGGCTCACATTAATCAAAATACAAAACAGGTTTCCCTGCTCTCGCCCTGGGTTTCTGGAAAATTTCAAAGATAAAAATTGGGCACTTTATCATCTTAGATTTGCCTGGTCAAATCCATGGCCCGTTTTACTGTGGATTTAAATCATAAAATGGTGACAATTTATTATTGTAAACTAAACACTGGTGGATCCTAAGTAATGACTGTAGTTAAGCTTAAAGATAGGTGAGACGGGATGGCAAAGTAAGACATTGCTATAATTTTACAATGCTACCAGAAGATGAATACTTTGGCACCAAATTATCCATCTTGTAGTCTCAGCTAAGATTCATGTGGGTTGACGTCACTGAGAATCTGATGTAGCATTTAGTCATAAGCATTTTTTCTTATAATTGAGTTTTAGTTGTTTTATTTTGCGTTAAATAAGAGCTGGATTTTTTTATATCCAGTGTACTATATCTGTTCCGGTGAAAAATAAGTGGAATTCTTTGTAATTTTTCATTTACCGTGATTGCTACTTATCATCAGTCAGGAAACTGCCTTATTATCGATGATTAAGTTAAAGATCAGCCTTTAGGATGAAGTCACAGGCAAAACACTCTCACTAATGACTTGAATGAGTAATTATGATGAAAAAAATGATCCTGGATTCATTTCAAAATTCAGCCCTTGCTAGTAAAGGGCATTTCTCTGAAGCAAGCTGGAGACTGTATTGTTGGAGCAATGTAAGAAGAGCTCATGGCAGCTGCTGACCTGCACCTACAGTCACTGCACTATCCTGATTAGATGTAACATATATTAAACAAAAAAGTTCTATTTGCCAACACTTTTATCCTGACCCTCAATAAATGGGTTTTAGTAAGGTATGATACATATTCTATTATTATACCTCCTTCACAGGATTGCAGTTCACAAGTTTATCAGTTGTAGTGATTTATCAATGCCTTGCGGAAAACAGGCATTGGGGGAATAATGATTAGAACTTTTTCTGTGCCAGCAACAAATAAGCACCATTTGAGTTTGAATGCTAATTATCTGAAAGCTATATTTTATTTTGTTGAAATCTCTTTTTACCTCTACTTTTTCTTCATTGTTCCGGAGGCCCGGAAAAGAAGTTTAAGGACCAAACGAATGAAATGCCGTGCCAAGACGTATAAAGGGCATTAACCCTTTGAGGGCGCAACACATATTTTGAGCATGGGAATAATGCAGTAATGTTTGTTAAAAGTTTCACTGATGCATACATGTTGAAGGATTCTTTACTTTTCCTGTGACTTTTTTTCCCCAGGATTGGAAATATTCTTGGAATCTCAAAAAAATAAATGAATTGATTTTGTGAAATATGTGTCAGATGTAACAAAATATTTAAATTAAAGAATTAGTTTTAAATGAAAAAGGTATGGAAGCAATTAAGTAACATTGCAAATCACAAAGCTGGTGCCGCATTTTTTGGATCAACTTCCACTGACATGAGTCACCTTCTGGTACCTTGTTCCAATGTCCACTATGCATGGGAGAGACCTGACAGTGAAAAAGCTGTTTGATTACAAAGAGTATCACTGCCTCACCCACCTGCATTTTCATGAGAAGCCACTAGATAGCTGCTTTTCTCTGTCCTCAGCCAGTGTATTTGGGTGTTAAAATATAGCATCCTTACTGGTACCCTGTCCCTGAACATCAAACTCAACACAGGCCAGGAATCAACTCTGAGAAATGCTTTTGGAAATGGCTCAGCTACTATCTGAATAATCAAGAAGATATCAAGGTTGCCTTAGACTACCTATTACCATGAAATTTTGCAGTTTAATATTAAAAAAATTTTTTTCCTGTAAGTTATTTGTTCTTGTTATATTATAATATCACATGCTTTCTACCCACTTGTTTTTCGTCTCAATGTCCCAGGACACAAATATTCTATCCTTTGGAATTGTCAAAATCAGAAGGGTAGCACTTAAACACATAGGACTAAAAATGTACTCCATGACCATATGTTCTTAACCAGCTCTTTGAGGTCAAGAATCCTATATCCAGGAAGATCACATTACTCTGGCTCCCAAAAGCCCAACATGGAATTATTGGGTTCAATATTTTATTCCTGTAATGTCAATCAAGATACAGAAAGCTTTCATCTTTTCACTATCCATGGCAATACTGCCAATGTGTTTACAAAGGTTACTTCCATTGCCTTGATCCTTTGTAGAACTGTACATCTCATCATTTAATTTTGTGTAAGTGCCTGCACAAAATGTCAACATCCTAAATTCTAAAATATTTAGTGGTTCAAATTTATTCCACAGCACACACTATATTTCTGAAGAAACATTAAATGAATCTGCATTTCTGCGGTATCAAGTGACTGAATTCTTCTGAGTAAGTTCAAAGTGAAAAGCTGTGAGTATGAAACTGGTGCTCATAAACTGAATAAGGAATTTTTTTAAATCTATTTTCAGAAGTGATAGTTTTTAAAGGGTTAATGTTCATTTACCTTGACTCTGTATTCTACTAATGTCACACAGAGTGGAGTCATATAGTTCCATTTCAGCTTTCAAAGGGAGCAAATGTGTCAGTACTAGTTTTCGAGGGACCAGAAATTATGTATACCTGACAAAATGTAGTTGTATTGACTGTTATCATGAAATAAACCTTCCTGTTTTCTAAGAATGGCTAGTGCCTCTTCTGTTGATCCTTTACCTTTAAACACTAAGCACATCTAAGACATAACACAAAAAATGTTTGTTGCAGCAAACTATCTCAAACCGCCCTTACCCACATACTCATAGAGGTGACAGATGCCACAAGGTACCAGGAATGGTCATCTGGTAAAATATCACATTGTTGTAATGGTATGAGAATGTGGGCTAGGATCCGTCCCACCATGAAGTGAAGAAATTCAGTAGAGTCAGAAGCAAGATAAACATTCAAGCATGTAAGGTTACCACTTTAAGAGCATTACCAATGAAAGAAGATATAGATAGTCAATCAGCAGCTGAAACACAGTTACCAACAGAAAGGGACAGCAGCAAATCAGAAAGTTCAAAATTACAAAGGCAAAACTTCATTCAGAAGCTGGTAAGAAGCATTGACAAGAATGTGGGCGAGGAGAAGAGACAAAAGCCAGCTATACTTCAAAAATCCAGAAGCCTTATAGCAAAGTAAGGAGCAATTGAAGGCACCAGGAGGTAAAGTAAGAGCTTCCTAAGGGAAAAAGGAATAACTTTATGAAAATGTAACAAAGATCAGAAAGAGAAAGAGTCATAAAATAAAGTTAAGCAGACATAAAGAATTGGTAAAGCATTAGAAGTTTTTCAATTGGAATCAAGCACATTTAAAGGTAAGAAAAATATAAGATTCAAAAAGACCTGGATTCAGTAATTAAGCCACAATTACACCAGGAAGAGTTGTAAAAGCTGCAGCCAGAGTACTTCTTTTTCTTTAAATTGTGTAGATGAAAGTACTTGGTGGTTTTAGCAGTGAAAGGTGGGAAAGCTCCACCTGACTGCAGAAAGCAAGAAAACTCAAGAACGAGTGGGTAGCCACCATTTTGATTGTTAAAAAAGGTAAGAACATCCTTTAAAAGGTGGCATTTGAAGGTCTTGTTCAAAAACATTCAAGTTTTACAAAATAAATGTTGTCTAATTTAGTTTTAGAGTTCTGTTCTGAGACAAAATCTGAAATGTCCAGACTGCATGCACTTGTGAAGATAGGGACTTGGAGAGCAATGGAGTAATGGTAAGTATATTATAGTTGCACATAATGACTGTAGAATACATTTACTATGGAGAAAAGAAGCTTGGGGAAAAGGTTGTGGTGAGGAGTCAGACACAACTACTTCTTTACCCAGACAGTATTGACAATCAATAACTTGTGACCATGTGGTATTGTAGAGATGGTGAGGATAGATTAATTTCAGGAGAAGATGGATGCATACATGATGGAATAGGATTAGATGAAGTAGGATGGGTGGAGGCTTCTTTAGAGTATAAACACTGACATAGAATGGTGGGGTCAAATGGCTTGTTTCTTTGTTGAAAATTCTATGCCTCCAGTAAAAGAATCATAAACACATTCTTTATAATCCCTTAAGACTTCCTAGCAAAGACAGAACAGAGGACGTCTTCCTGAGTTGGTTAGAAGTTCACTCTAAATAGCAGACAGTGCAATTCAGCCTCCAACATTTGTTGTACCAGCTGTACAGAATCTGTTTACTCAGCCGAGTAATGGATATTAACACACTAACAGTCGTTCACACTACACAGAGCTGTTAAAATAAAGCTGTACTTCTACTGAATTCTTCAATCAGTAATAGTTTCCTTTGAAAACTTGGACTAAGTTATAGCTGTGCTACCAGCAAAGCGAATTGTGAGTCTGCCTTCCAGGCTTGTCAACAAAGTGATGAATAACGGTATGTTTGTCATTGAAAATTCATTTAGACACTCTGTCAGCAATCTGAAAGCTGATGGCATGCTTTGCCTGGCTATTCCAAAAAATAAGGTTGAGTTGTACACACTGACTACTGAACTGATCAGGCGGTTACTTTTTGTGTGGCTAGTGACTAAACCTTTGGCATAAATGGGGTGAAAGTGGTTCAAACTTTCAGTAAAAAGGTGATGCCAATTCCTGAGATGAGATTAGGTTAAATTACTTACAGGCCCTTCAGCCCAACAAGTCCACACTGACCCACCGAAGCGCAACCCACCCAGACCCATTCCCCTACATTTACCCCTTCACCTAACACTATGGGTAATTTAGCATGGCCAACTCACCTAACCTGCACATTTTTGGACTGTGGGAGGAAACTGGAGCACCCGGAGGAAACCCACGCAGACACAGGGAGAATGTGCAAACTCCACTCAGTCAGTTGCCTGAGGTGGGAATTGAACCCCGGTCTCTGAGGCAGCAGTGCTAACCACTGTGCCACCGTGGTAAGGTAACTGACATATTTTTAGAAGCTCTACAGTGTGGAAGCTGGCCGTTTGGCCCATTGAGTCCATACCAACTCTCCAAACAGCATCCCATCCAGACCCACCCCCCGACGACCATTGTTTCCCATTGCTAATCCACCTGTCCCTGGATAACAACAGGCTATTTAGTATGGCCAATCCACCTAGCCTATACATCTTTGGACTGTGGGAAGAAATTGGAGCACCTGGAAGAAACCCACACGGACACAGGGAGATTGTGCAAACTCCACACCGGTACTGGCCCAAGGGTGGAATCAAACCCAGGTACCAGGCACTGTGAAATATCAGTGCTAATCACCGAGGCATTGGTGGCATTTGAAATGACTTGTGCCATTATTTAAAAGGCATCCTCCATCAGTTCTAGGGCCCCTTCATACTTTTCAGGAACCAATGGGGTACGTATACACAATCATCATGCAGTGGTAGCTGAGCCTCAGGAGAGGCACCAGTGCATCAGCAGGATATGAAGTGCTTCTAGCCTTAATCTCAAAAACTGACGGCTTATATTTCCTAGCAGTACCGAGGAAGTGCAGCACTCTTAAAAATCAGGGGTCACCCAGTTAAATCAGAGATTAAACAAATACTTTTCT
The DNA here is from genome assembly GCF_037043375.1 of Chiloscyllium plagiosum. NCBI lineage: Eukaryota > Metazoa > Chordata > Chondrichthyes > Orectolobiformes > Hemiscylliidae > Chiloscyllium > Chiloscyllium plagiosum. The sequence continues at coordinate 29,401,359 of NW_028270177.1, forward strand.
CTCAGAGGGTCATTAGATTTTGGAACTCCCTTCCTGTAAAATCATAGAATCCTTACAGTGTGGAAGCAGGTCATTCAGCCCACACCAATACTCCGCAGAGCATCCCAGCCATCACTCTACCCTATAACCCTGCATTTTCCATGGCTAACCCACCCAGCCTGCACATCCCTGGACACTATGAGCAATTTAATATGGCCAATCCACCCAGCCTGCACATCTTTGGACTGTGGGAGGAAACTGGAGTACCTGGAGGAAACCCACGCAGACACAGGGAGAATGTGCAGACGCCACACAGACAGTTGCCTGAGAGTGGAATCAAATCTCAGTTGGCATGGTGAGCAGCATGGTGGTTCAGTGGTTAGCACTGCTACCTCACAGCTCCAGCCTCGTGGGTTCAATTCCAGACAAAAGCGACTGTCTGTGTGGAATGTGTATACTCTCCCAGTGCCTGTGTGGGTTTTTTCCAGATGCTCTGGTTTCCTCCCACAGTCCAAAGATGTGCAGGTTAGGTGGATTGGCCATGCTAAAATTGTTGGTAGTGTCTGGGGAAGGCAGTGATGGGGTAAAGAGTGGGTCTGGTGTGGAGTCAATGGACATAATAACCTGCTTCCACACTGTAGGGATTCTATGATCCCTGGCACTGTGAGGCAGCAGTTCTAGCCACTGTACTGCCCTGCGATGGTAAATTGAATATTTTTAAGTCAGAAGTAGGTAGATTCTTGTTCAGCAATGGCTGAGAGCTTAGTGGGGATAGATGGAAGTATGGATTTTAGGTTTCAATCAGATCAGCCATGAAGTTATTGAATGACGGAGAAGACTCAAAAGGTTGAATGGCCTACTCCTGCTTCTTATTCCTTAGTGGGTGAGATATTTAACCAAGTCCCCAACTTTCCTCTCAGATGGGAATAAGAGATCCTCTGGCACAATTTACAGAAAGGCAAGTATGTTTGAGCCAACATTTGCTCCCAATTTCATTCTTAAAACAGATTATATGTGTATTTTCACTTTGCTGTTTGTAATACCTTGCTGTGTGCAAATTGGCTTTCATAATATTTACATTACAACATGATTATACCTCAAAATATTTCATTGTCTTTAAAGTGTTGAGGAGATGTGCTGTATAAGTGCTAGTCTTTCTCATTTGTCTTGAAGTTAAAGCTGCCTTGTCATTGTTTCTGAATGCAGGTATAGCTTCCATTCCAATGTTATGGCAAAAACAGAAGCTCTCGAAAGGAACGTTGTATTCCTTCTGCATCCACAAGAACATATGGCAGTAGCATTAAATTAGCTCTAAGCCACTGCTTTCTCTAAGGGTTAAGTCTGACTGTGTGATAAGTCAATGAAACAGTATAAAGTGAAAAGTACTGAAAGTGATGCAATGTCACATGATCTTGCCCTTTCTTGCAGCCTTGTGGCAAGATGAAAGCACAGAAAGATGTTTCTTAAATAAAGTTAATGTTTACCTTACCTCAGAAGATTCTCCAAATATTCTTTAGTAGCACAAGACCAAGAATATTATAATTTTTTTGATTCATTCATTGCAATGCAGGATGCTTAATTACGAGAGATATTGGAAAGGGTTGTCACTGAAATGTTATCATGACAAGTTTAATTGTGGCAGGAATGTCACGGCACATCACAACAGGAATAAAGTTTGCAGCACTGTGTAGAGATAAATTGGACATATTCGCTCTAGTAATCTGTTGTGTGGCAGCACAGTAATTTTTTTCAACAGCTGCTAATTGTTGAGCCTCAGCATCATACCATATACAGCTGTACCGACTCACATATGAGCCCATTGGATGTCAACCGAGGCTTTCAGTCACAAGTGCATTTTGTAATGAGAATAAACAAGAATTTAAAGTTGGTGCTGCTTTGCTTCAGAAAAGGAAGGATTTATGTGCATTGTCCAAGTGTAAAGATGGCACCAGGAATGGTTCAATTCTATAAAGTGAACAGGGAAACAAAGCCCATTTGGATAGATTCAGTCTGGAAACAACTTGTATAAGCAGGAGGGTGTGACAGCAGAGTATATTTAGAGCAGACCAAACAAAATCGGTTTGTAAAGCTTTTTCTTTTTTAATTGCCTTTCAACCCTTACCAGATCCAACTTGCTATCTTACTTGGCAAGAGAGGGGTGTTTTTTTCAGAATCCCTACAATGGGGAAACTGGTCCTTTGGCTCAACAAATCCACACCGACCCTCTGAAGAGTGTCCTATCCAGATTCATTCCCCTACTACTCTCCATTTACCTCTGACTAATGCACCTAACCTACACATCCCTGAACACTATAGGCAATTTAGCATGACCAATTCACCTAACCTACACATAGTCATGGAGTCATAGAGACGTACAGCATGGAAACAGACCCTTCAGTCCAACCCGTCCATATTGACCAGATATCCAACTCAATCTAGTCCCATCTGCCAGCACCTGGCCCATATCCCTCCAAACCCTTCCTATTCATATACCCATCCAAATGCCTCTTAAATGTTGCAATTGTACCAGCCTCCACCACATCCTCGAGCAGCTCATTCCTTACACGTACCACCCTCTGTGTGAAAAAGTTGCCCCTTAGGTCCCTTTTATATCTTTCCCCTCTCACCCTAAACCTATACCCTCTGGACTCACCCACCCCAGGGAAAAGACTTTGCCTATTTACCCTATCCATGCCCCTCATAATTTTGTAAACCTCTATAAGGTCAGCCCTCAGCCTCCAACACTCCAGGGAAAACAGCACCAGCCTGTTCAGCCTCTCCCGATAGCTCAAATCCTCCAACACTGGCAACATTCTTGTAAATCTTTTCTGAACCCTTTAATGTTTCACAATATCTTTCTGATAGGAAGGAGACCAGAATTGCATGCAATATTCCAACAGTGGCCTAACCAATGTCCTGTACAGCCGCAACATGATCTCCCAACTCCTGTACTCAATACTCTGACTAATAAAGGAAAGCATACCAAACGCCTTCTTCACTATCCTATCTACCTGTGACTCCACTTTCAAGGAGCTATGAACCTGCACTCCAAGGTCTCTTTGTTCGGCAACACTCCCTAGGATCTTATCATTAAGTGTATAAGTCCTGCTAAGATTTGCTTTCCCAAAATGCAGCACCTTGCATTTATCTGAATTAAACTCCCTCTGCCACTTCTCAGCCCATTGGCCTATCTGCTCAAGATCCTGTTGTAATCTGAAGTAGCCCTCTTCACTGTCCACTACACCTCCAATTTTGGTGTCATTTGCAAACTTACTAACTGTACCTTTTATTGCTCACATCCAAATCATCTTTGGACTGTGGGAGGAAACTTGAGCACCCGGAGGAAAACCATACAGACATAGGGAGAACGTGCAATCTCCACACAGACAGTTGCCCAAGGCTGGAATTGAACCCAGGTCCCTGGTTCTATGAGGTAGTAGTGCTAACCACTGAGCCACCGTGCCAGTTTGTCTCAGAAGAATATCAGAATGTTAAGTTAATGATTCAGCCAACTGGTCAAGGAGATATTTCAGGTATGTTTTGTAGTCTGACAAACTGAGAACCAAGATCAATAGTACTTGCTACAAATGTTCTCCTGGAGTCAGATTCAACATGTCTGCAAGGCAAGACTGAACTCATTGCACTTGCACCTGAGAGCTCATTGACTAGGGGGGTTCCAGGAAATTCCGGGGCAAACATTTACACTGCAGCTTGAAGCAATGGTTGGATTAACATCTATATGCAGAACTCACAAAAAAAGTTCTGACAAAACTTAGCTCCATAAAATGTTCCGAAATGATTTACTCTCTCTCCTTCTGGAGTACTGTATCCAGTTCTGGTGGCCCCTGGTATAGGAAGGACATTATTAAAGCTGGAGAGGGTTCAGAAGAGATTAACCACATATTGAAGGTTTGAGTTATAAAGAAAGGCTGGATATACTGGGATGTTTTTCACTGGAGCATAGGAGGTTGAGAGGTGATCATGTAGAGATTGATAAAATCATGAGGGGTATAGATAGGGTTAATGGTAGTTGTCTTTTCTCTGGGATGGGGAATTTCAAGACTAGTGGGCACATTTTTAAGGTGAGAGAGAAAAACTTAAAAAAAGGGGGCATTTTCTTTACACAGATGTTGGTTCACGTGTGGAATGAACTTCCTGAGGAAGTGGTGGATGTTGGCACAGTTACAACATTTAAAAGATATTTATATAATTACATGAATAGGAAAGGTTTGCAGTGATATAGACCAGGAGCAGGCAGGTGAGACTAGTTTAGTTTGAGATTGTGGTTGGCACGGACTGGCTAAATTCAAGGGTCTGTTTCTATGCTATATGTCTTTATGACTCCCAGCTGAGCTGGAATGGAGTGTATAGATTGGCTAGAGTGAACACACTGCATTCAAACACAATGTCTTGAAGTGACTTCTATGCTTGCAATCAACAACAGATTAGAATCTTAATTCCAGATTTTTATTGAATTCATATTTCATGATTTCCCATAACAAGATCTGAACCCAAGTCGCTGGATTACTAGTCTAGTGATAATGTCGCTATGCCATCCTGACCACATGGGAAGGCCCCTCCAACTTGTCAAAGCTGAGGAAATGCATTTTTGGTAGCTCTATTGTGTGATTCACCACAGTGGCAGTGTGGCTAGTATTGTATCTGTGGTCAGCATCAGTGGGGTTGTGCAACAGTGTCATGAGCCATGGCTGCAATGGGTAGCCCTCTTGGCCCTGTCACCAGCCTCATGAGGTACCTGGATCCTTAAAACCACCAGGTACATGAGTGAGTTCCAACAGGTTATAGGAGTTTTGGCAGCTGCCAGGAAAGTGGGCACATGTCTGCAGGAAGTGGTTACGGTGATCATATTGAATATTAATTGAATGCAACTCTTTCCTGTTGATGAATTTCAGTGTTGGACTCCAGCACTCTCAATGCTATATGTGGAGAGTTCATGGCTCCCTGCACCGAGGGAAGGCCAGCTGTATTCCTGAACCCAGCTGCCCGGGCTGCTGCACTGACCTCGCCATGGAGGGATGAAATGAACTGGTGTGATCTTACCCAGATGGTACTGGTCATGGTCCTGATGCCCTTGGGGATGCATGACTGAGAGACCCCCTGAAGGGTCACCTGTCACTCCCTGGATGGAGCCAGTCACACTGAGATTCAAAGTGGCTGTCACCTTCAAAGTTACTAAGGGAGGATGGCTCCTCACTGCTGCAGCCCCTCATGTCCAGCTCCAGCAGCATGATCCCAGCTTGCACCAACACTGCATGCCACTCACCCCCAGGAAGTGGAGTCAGGACCAAAAAGCTCTGGTCCTCCTACAGACCCCGCATGGGCTGAGGGCAACCTGTGGCAGTGGCCTCTCGCTGAGCTGGGTGCTCCTCATCCTCCAGTGTGGCACTCTGCCCCTCTTGGGCTGGCCATCAGCCCTGCTCCTCCTGCAACTGCTTTCACCTTCTGAGTGAGGCAGCCACAGCAAGCAAAGAGTGGCAAGGCATGGGATTCTCTGTGGGAATGACCCACATTGGGAACACAAGGACTGAAGGATGTTCTTGGATTTCAGTGGTGACACAGCCAGCGCATGAGGGTTGTGCACACTCTGCCTCGCAATAAGGGATGGAGCACCCTAACAATGAGGGCCAGTCTTCAACATGCATTCAGCTTCAACCACAGTATGTGTTGCAATATGATGAAAGTTCGGCACTGGCTCTGTTGCCAGCACATTACATCAAAAATGGAGTCCTTCCTTCATTCTGAACCCCATCCCATCCCACATCCATATCAATTATCCAACTTTGCATTGTATTCAGTACAGACCATTGCAAATGGCTGCTTCATGTACTTGTCCCTTCAGTGTCCTAGATGTAGATTCAGTAAATGTTGATCACATGCCTTTGCGGCACGGTGGCACAGTGGTTAGCACTGCTGCCTCGCAGTGCCAGAGACCCGGGTTCAATTCCCGACTCAGGCGACTGACTGTGTGGAGTTTGCACGTTCTCCCCGTGTCTGCGTGGGTTTCCTCCGGGTGCTCCGGTTTCCTCCCACAGTCCAAAGATGTGCAGGTTAGGTGAATTGGCCATACTAAATTGCCCGTAGTGTTAGGTAAGGGGTAAATGTAGGGGTATGGGTGGGTTTCGCTTCGGCGGGTCGGTGTGGACTTGTTGGGCCGAAGGGCCTGTTTCCACACTGTAATCTAATCTAAAAAAAAAACATAGAATCTACTCCATTAAGGGCATCATCCCACTCATTTTCCAGGTGCCTTAGACATATAGAAAATGAAAAGTGATGACAGGAAATACAGCTATAGTTTTCACCTTCTGCACCACACTCCACCTGGTCTCCAGATCCCCCTCTCCCCATAAGTTCCCTGTCAGCTCATTCTACCCAGATAGCCAATTTCCACGCATTCCCTCTGCACCCCCACACTTCCACACCTACCCGCCCCCACACAATGTGGAGATCACATTGAACTGTGCCACTAACTATTCTCTCTGACCTCTGAGCTTTGACATTACAATATAATGATGACCACCCTGGTCTTCTGTAGAGGCCATGGTGGAGGTATCTACCAATTACCTCCCTTTCCAATAATCTATCGTGGCCTCTGATGCTGTCACACCTACCTATCATATCCTGTGAGATCCCAGCCACCTCGTCACTGTCCTTGTCCCCAACTCAACACAACACTCTTCTTACCCTCACCAACTTGGGTTGTACTGCTCTATCTGGCATTCATCCCCCTACAGGCTCCCCCCTACAGGCTCCCATACACTGTCAAATACAACCAACAAACCAATTCCCTGGACTCTATCTGCCCCAGAACTCTAACTGACTGAGCAGACCCCTGGTCGCTGTGCCTGCTTTCTGATTTACAATGTGATGATGTGATGGTGCCGGCTCTGTAGTACTGACCATTGCTCATTCGCTGGACTGTGATTGGACAGCTCATCTGGATTGTGTACAGACTGTGTCCATAACTGACAGCACCAGCACCTCTACAGACAGCGCCCCCCCCCCCCCCCCACTGACTGGAGAGAGGACTAGTCCCCCACTCGTTTTCTGGCATGGACATATGGTTGACTAACCATAAAGTCTGTTTGACGTGAAGGCAGTGGCACAAGCTGTTGATGTTTTATTGATGTCCAATGTGCCGTATAGCAAAAGGCCTTCTGCCCCGGACAGATTCCTGCAAACAAGCAGCCTTTGGCAACACACTGAGAGCAGGGCAAGGCATGAAAGCTGTGAACATGCAGGTAGGTGCTAAGTAAGCAGGCGATTAGAGAACAGCCTGAGATGCAGCCCAGTCCAATCCACATGCTGAGTGATTGTCCTTGCATAAAATGTCCCTGTCCCTGCTGCAGTCATAGAATCATAGAACCACAGAATCCTTACAGGACAGAAAAATGCCATTTGGCCCATTTAGTCTGCATCAACCCTCCGAAGGGCATCCCACCCAGACCCATCCCCCCTACCCTATTCCTGTAACTCTCCATTTTCCCATGGCTAATCCGCTTAGCCACCTACACATCCTACATTTCAATGAATGGTGGATTATATCAAAATGTAATTCTTCGGCCATTCACAATGAGCAGTGTGCTACCTGTACACAACAAGCCATGCTTGTAAAATTCAGAAAATAATGTCTAACATTAGAGATGATCTTGCAATTGGATAGGACTTGCTGAACAATCCCAAATATGCTAAGAATTACACTAAGAACCAATTTAAAATCATTAGTTAGACTCACAATGTTTCCTATTTCTGCCTGCTAGAAATTGTGTATATTCAAATACAGAGGAATTCTTAAGACACTGATTAGAGGTAAGCTCTAGAAAATGTCAACAAAAAACAGCTATTCAAATAAGAACAACTTCCAACCACCCAACTTGAAAATATGCTATTTACAAAGCCTCAAATGACATCAAATGATTGAAGAAAAAATGAAATGTAACCCACAAGAAGATTTAACAAAGTTCTTTTCCAATCAATTTTTGAAGGGTTGATAGCTATTGTAATATTCCGGAGGTAAATGTGAGAAAAGGTGATGCCAGTGGTTTCACTTTCTGAGACTAAATATTGAGTGAATTTAATTTAAAACGTGGGTAAGTTCAACCACCACATTGTTTTTATTGATCTTGAGATCAAAGTTTAGAATTATTCCAGGTTTTAGGATCTAAGTAAAATCAATTGTATTGGTTTTGGCTTTTAAAAATACTGTGCAGTATGGCTCTACATGAAACACATTCCTTTCATTGCACAAAAAGAGTTTAAAGAAATTCTTTGACAGAAATAGAAGACCTTGGCATTTCTTTCACAGATGGGTGAATTTAGTCCATTGATAGAATTCTAACAATGCTCCACAAAACAGTGTATTCAATGCATTGAAACTTAAGATGTGGTATGTATGGCCTAAGTAATCAATGATATATCAGATCATTTTCATTGCAGTATTCTGTAACTGTAAAAGTAATTTTCGGAAAGAAAAATTACATCAAACGTTGAGAACTACTATAAAGGCATCTAACTGCAAGATTAATTTGACTTCTAAAGCAAACCCTCTAACTCACATAGGCAATGAGAATGATTATTTATAACAGAGATGAAGAGAACACTTGTTATCAAAAGTATTCAAAGGGACAATATATTTTAAGTATACATTTTAGATTCTCTTTGAATCCTACTTTAGAATAAGATGATTTTAGAGTTTGCTACCATGTAAGGTGATGATTCCAGTTTTTTTTTTGGAATTTGGTAATGAATATCAAGGAGGACTTGCTGAAAAAAAGTGACATGGTTTCAAAGTTTTTCATCTTGCACTCAACAAGTTAGACACAGTGTGCTTAATTTTGAAGTGACATCTTCTGTTGTCTTTCAGAGAAGAGGTTCCTGCATCTGAGTCTATACAGCTTCCAGCAAGCACAATTCAGAAACATTGTGAATCTAGCTAATGATTTTAAATTGGTTGCTAGTATAATTCTTAGCACATTTGGGACTATCCAATTGCGGGATCATGTCTAACTTTAGCCATTATTTTCTGAGTTTTACAAACATGGACTAGTTGAGTACTAACAGTACTTTGTCTATTGTGAATGGCCAAAGAGTTATGCATTTTGATATAACTTATTGTTCATTGAGATACAGGACTTATGTACCTGGCACTGCATCACTCATCTGTGTAAAAACCAAAAGAACTGCAGATGCTGGAAATAATAAACCAAAACAGAAATTGCTGGTAAAGCTCAGCAGGTCTGGCAGCATCTGTGGAGAGAAATCAGAAGCAAATGTTTCGGGTCCAGTGACCCTTCCTCAGAATTGCTGATGTTTGATGGTGGCTAATGGTCCAGAGGGGGATATAGAAGGAGGTATCTAAGAGCTAGTGCTCAGCCTATTCAATGTAGAGGTCAGTCTGTCAGACAACAACAGAACTGGCTGTGAAGGAACAGCCAAGATGACCACAGGAAGATCAATAATCTTCTGCACTCTGCCAGAATAAGTACCACACTCTCTGTTTGCCACCTCACAAGCACTCTATTTCTGCCACTGCGCCCACCTCCCGCCAAGACTCTCGCTGTACCACTGTCACTACTAACTGCAACATCTCCCATTGCCCCCCTCATCCCTTGCTCTCCCACACCCCTAACACTGCTTGTTCTTTTTGTGCCTCCTCAGTACTTCGAAACACTCTACATGCATCAATACTAGGACCATGCCACCCATTGTAATCTCACTCACCCCTGCGGCCCTCATTACAGCAGAAGACAAGCCATAACAGGCCATAGAGATACTGTACAGTGGAGCTATGCCCAACCTTACCCCTACATGTGGAAATATTTGGCCCTTACATGTGATGACTGAGACCAAGAGTGAATACCACTTTTCATTCTATGGAACTCTTACGTGAAGCCTTCTCGTGTTCTCAATCAATGTCCACGACTTCTAACTACCAGCTGTGAGGCCTTCTCTCTCTCCTTTGTAAGAGCAGAATTAGTCCATTCAGCCCCTAAAGACATTCAATGACTTGGCCTCCACAACCTTTTGCAGCAATGAATTCCACAGAGTCACTATTGTCTGCTTGGAGAAATCCCTCCTCATCTCAGTTCTAAAGTATCATCCCTTCATTGTGAGGCTGTGTGCTCGGGTCCTCGTCTCTCTCACAAGTGGAAACACCTTCTCCCTGTCCACTCTGTCTGGGTGGCTCAATATTTTGAAAGTTTCAATGAAATCTCCCCCTCATCCTTCTAAACTCCATCGAGTACAGACCCAGAGTCCTCAACTGCTCCCCATATGACAAACTCTTCATCCCCTGGATTATTCTTGTTAACACCTTTCAATATCAGCACATTCTTCCTTAGATACGGGCTCAAAACTGCACACCCATGCTGGCCTTCAGGACTGAGAGCATGGCAACAGGGGAATAAGGATCCATAATCCCAGATTGGATGCCCCCATTTCACAAGGAGACATGGCAGTGCCAGGAGGTATCAAGTTGGAGAAGGATCAATGCACAGACCCTTCAACAGTTTCCATTCAGGACACCGTAGAGGAGGCCAGGCCCTCCACCTCCACCCTGCCTGCCCACTCCACCTCCTGGAAGTTCAAACCGAGGAGGGTCAATCTGACCTCATCATGTCTGGTACATTCCACACCCCCTCCCCCTCCCAGGGTGTTGCCCCTTCAAACATCCAGGGCCAATGGCTTCTCTATCAGAGCGGGGTCTGTCCACCCCAGCTGTGTAAGCAGGGAATACACCAAGACATAATGGGTGGAGGAGAAAGCAGAAAACTTATTGAGGGCTTTTTTGGTGGCAGTGGTGAAGAAGACTGTATTGTTAGTTGAACTTTGCACATAAATGTTGTAGATTTTAACACTTAAGCATCTGCTTCAGAATCTGTCTGAATAGTTCTCAATGCAATGCCACATGGGCCAACAGCAGCTCATGATCCCACAAGAGGTTTCATGCATTGAGGTTTGTGCTCAGCTGCAGCTAGAGCAACATGCATACTCAAAGCATTGAGTGATTAGATTAGATTAGATTACTTACAGTATGGAAACAGGCCCTTCAGCCCAACAAGTCCACACCGCCCCGCCGAAGCGCAACCCACCCATACCCCTACATTTACCCCTTACCTAACATTACGGGCAATTTAGCATGGCCAATTCACCTGACCTGCACATCTTTTGGAGTGTGGGAGGAAACCGGAGCACCCGGAGGAAACCCACGCAGACACGGGGAGAACGTGCAAACTCCACACAGTCAGTCGCCTGAGGCAGGAATTGAACCCGGGTCTCTGGCGCTGTGAGGCAGCAGTGCTAACCACTGTGCCACCGTGCCGCTCACGAGTGCTGTTGATACCTTTGGGACTCCTGGGTGAAGATCCCTAATGTTTCGAACCTTTTGTATTAAAAGGTGTAGCTGCCGAAGAATTGTCCAACAGCGATTGTGCTAATAAGGTCACTGTTGTAGAATGGCCAATGAGTCTGCGGCCTATATGCTAGACCTTTCAGGGAACTATGTTGTTGTCCTTTAAAAACCCTATGAAAGGTTTATGCTGCAGCCCCTTTCAAGTCACAAACCACATCCAATCCCAGTATGGTCACACACATTCCCTTATACACTTCTGAATTCCAACACAATGGAAGATGACTCCCTTCACTGCTCCACTATCAGACACTCACAGCTTTAGCTGACCATGTCTGTGAGCCTCCAGATATCCACAGCTATATAAAATTCACATTTCACAAGTCCCCACTCAGTCCATCTACACGGGTTTACATTTGAATACCTTTCCTGCCCAGACCCTGGTGGGTAAATGAGGCATCCATGCTGGTGTGGTCATTCATGTCCACTTTCAAACCCCATTTTGAAGCCACAGTCCTCCTGACCATGGACAATGACCTCTCACCCTTCCCAGTCATGTCATGCAATGTCCCTCCTTCAAACCTTTGCTGCCTCTCTTCACAATTACCTGAGCCTTTACCAGCCCCAAGTCCCAAAAGCTAAAATTCACCCTCATTTCACCCCTGATACTTCCCCTTCTCCCTCAATCTCTGAGGACAGACTCGATGGACTGACCATGTCCCCTTCTTAGAATCACAGAACTCCTACACTGTGGAACAGGCCGTTCAGCCCAAGAAGTCCACACTAACTCCTCGAAGAGTAACCCACCCAGATCCATTTCACCTATTATCCTACATTTATCCCGACTAATGCACCTAACCTACACATCCCTGAACAAACACAATGGGCAAGTTAGCATTGCCAATTCACCTAACCTGCACATTTTTGGAATATGGGAGGAAACCAAAGCACCCAGAGGAAACCCATATAGACAAGGGGAGAATGGGCAAACTCCACACTGACAGTCGCCCGAGGCTGGAATCAAACCCGGGTCCCTAGCGCTGTGAGGCAGCGATGTTAACCACTAAGCCACTGTGCTGCCCCATTCTGTTCAACTATATGTCTGGACAGCCCTGGGCAAGGTGATCTTGGCCTCTTTACTGGTGCTCATATATCTCCTGATTGCATTAGTCCTAATACCCGGAATTGCCAGACTGACTGTGGCCCATTCCTTGAATGCTGAAACCAGACTCTCTGATCAAAACTCCTGTGAGCAGATACTTGACAGTGGCCAATCGTTGGATTATTGCAGGGTGCTGGATTTGACTTACTGTGTAGGGATACCCTGACTCACAAGTACCTCCTTGATCTTCTTTGAAGACTAATCGATTTTGAGGCATGGTGTCTTGTTTGCTAAAGATGCAGTGTGTTTGCCACATAAGCTTTGTTACATGTAGGTGTGAGATCAATGCAGCACACTGCTGCACAGTATGATGTATGCCCCACAGACTTAGAATGGCTTTGCAGCAAGGCAAAATGAGGGTGAATTGGCCATGCTAAATTGCCCGTAGTGTTAGGTAGGGGTAAATGTCGGGGTAGGGGTAGGGGTATGGGTGGGTTGCGCTTCCGTGGGGCGGTCTGACTTGTTGGGCCGAAGGGCCTGTTTCCACACTGTAAGTAATCTAATCTAATCTAATCAAGCTACCTGTATGCATGACTGTACTAATGGGGCAATGGAAGACAAGGGAGGGATAGTGCAAGCAAGCAGGTAGGCACTAAATGGGCAAGCACTAAGAGAGCAAATAATATTCCTGAGACACAGCCTGATACAATGTGCAAGCTGTTGACTATCCTTTTGTACTGCAGCCTTTCAATGCAAGCTGTTGGTGCATCCTGCAATGCAACTGTGTGCTTTCAGATTGGACTGTCAGTGCATAGTAAATGTGTCAGGATGATCTTGATGGCTGGTTGACAGATGTCAAATGCCAATGTCCATGAGGGAGCAGTGAACATGGCTGGTGCACATGTCTCATGCCCCAGCCTGTGGTTTGGTCGCAGGCAACATAGAAATGGTTCAGAGCAAGCAGCGTGCTGAATCCGTCAGATACACACTCTGGTCTCCTTGTTGAATTTTCCCAACATCTAGCTTATTGGCAAGTTTGTTACGATGGGACCATGAATATTAATGAGGTGAGTTGTGGCATAAATAAAGCATTTACCAAACAATAATGATGTGTCAGTTGGCATCTTACCACTGCCAAGTGAGAATTTCATCACAATATTTGTGAAATACATAAAAATTGGAGTGAGAGAAGCTCAATGTCAAAATGAACTTGGCTGCAATTCTCACCTGATTCTGCCCCATAACACTTTAGCCCCACATTGTGCAGAGTTTATGAGTTTCTAGCCTGTTTGACTACAAGCCAGCATTATGACTGAGCTCCATTCTTGAGGCTTTTCCCCTTAAACATTGTTTTTTTTTTTAAAAAATCGACTACCCTCTTGAATACTTCAATTGAAACTGCCTCCTCCACACTTCCAGGCAAAGCATTCCAAACCCTAGCTACTTGCTGAGTGAGAGAGGTTTTTCTTACATCATATTTGGTTTTTGTACAGAATTACTTTTAACCTGTGTCCTTCTGTTCTCAATCTTTTTATGAGGGGAAGCAGTTCTCCCGATCTCTTCCTTTCAGATTCCTCATGATTTAGCAAATGTCTAACCTCGTCTGTTGCTAAAATTTCCTGCAATCAATTGGTTTCCCCACTCACATCATTGCTTACTGTGTATGAGGCACATACAGGCTTGAAATATGTCAAGTCTGCCTCAAATTGCTCAGGGAAGGTAAGTTCTTTCAAAAATTCCAATGCTGCAATAATGTCTAATAGCTATGGTAACCAGAAAGCACTGACCTTTAAGCAGTAAAAACTAGCTTTAAGTGCTGTGAGATTCACACAAACTTGGGCCCCATGCTGAGACTTACAGCTACTCAACTGTACTTTCATTGCTGAGCTACAGGGTACTATTATGTAAAACAGCAGGCAGTAAAAGACAAGGTAGAGAGGCTCTTGCTATTGAGTCATTGAGGTCTACAATACAGAAAAAGGCCCTTTGGCCCATTGAGTCTGTGCTGGTCAAAATCAACCATCAAACTATTCTAATTCAATTTTCCAGTATTTGGGCCATAGCCTGGTATACCCTTGGCATCACAAGTGCAGACCTAAAACTTCTTCATGATTATGAAAGTTTCTTCCTCCACCACCCTTACAGGCAGTGGATTCCCAATGGCCTCTGGGTGAGACAACATTTCCTCACATCCACACTAAGCCTCCTGCCCCTTGCATTAAATCTACTCCCATCAGTTATTGACTTCTCCACCAAAGGAACTGCTTTCTCCTGTCTATTCCCCTCATAATTTCATCTCAATTATGTCATCCCTCAGTCTCCTCTGCTCTAAGGAAAACAACCCCAATCTGTCCAATCTCTCCTCATAGCTAAAACTCTCCAGCCCCGGCAACACCACTGATAAATCTCTCTGCACCCTCTCCAGTGCTATCACATCCTTCCTATCATGTGAATTCCAGAACTGTGCACAGTACTCTTGTTTTGGCCTAACCAATGTCTCACACAGTTCCAATTGAATCTCCCTGCTCTTAAAATCTATATCTCAGCTAATGAAGGCAAGTATCCCATGTGCCTCCTTGACCACATTTTCTATCTGTCCTGCTATCTTAAGGGACCAGGGGACTGCAATCCAAGGTACCTCGGAGCCTCAGTGCTTCCCAGCATTCTTTCATTTACCATGTATTCCCTTGCCTTGTTTGTCCTGCCCAAGTGCATTACCTCACATTTATTGCGACTGAATTCCTTTGCCATTGATTGGCCAATGTGACCAGCCCATCTATATTGTCTTGTAATCAAAACCATCCTCCTCATTATTTACAAGATTAATTTTCATATCAACTGCAAACTTACTGATCAAGCCTCCGGCATCTACTTTAAGTCATTCATGCATATCATAAACAGCCAGGGTCCCAACACTGATCCCTGCAGAATCCCATTGAATACAAAAATACCTCTCAACCATTATCCTCTGCATCCCACCACCCAACCGATTCTGGAACCAATTAGTAAAATTTCCTTGGATCCCATTGGCTCATACCTTCGTTATCATTCTCTTATGGAGGAGCTTATCAAACACCTTGCTGAAGTCCAAGTAGTCTACATCAAATGCATTGCCCTTACCTAATCACCTTTCCAAAAATTCCATCAAGTTTTTCAGTCATGGTCTGTCCTTAACAAAATCTTTCTGACTGTTGTTGATTAATCCTTACCTCTCCAAGTGCAGATTAATTCTATCCCTCAGATTAGAGGTATGGGTAAAGGGAATGACTTTCAGAGCTTAGGTTCAAACTGATGGAACAACTACCAAGGGTAGCACAATCACAATTAAGAATGTATAAGAGGCCAGAATTCGTGGAGCACAGAGATTGCAGAAGTTGAGGTATTGAGAGAAATTCCAGAAAAGTGAAGGGCAAAGCCATTGAGGAGAATTTTAAAATCAACTTGTTCTTTATTGTCAGTCAATGTAGATCAGAGAGCACAATGGTCATAAGGGAACAAGAAATGAAAGCATACTTTTGGAATTATGCTTTCAATCTCCTTGCCTTGTTTGTCCTGCCCAAGTGCATTACCTCACATTTATTGCGACTTTTTTCTAATCAAAACAAACCTAAACTACTCAACCTCTCTTCATAGCTAGCACCTTCCATACCAGGCAACATCCTCATAAACCTTCTCTGCACCCTTTCCAAAGTGTCCACATCCTTTTGGTAATGTGGCGACCAGAACTGTACACAGTATTCTAAATGCGGCCAAACCAACATTGTGTACAATTTTAACATGAACTGCCAGGTCTTATACTCAATACCCCATCCGATGAAGGCAAGCATACCATATGTCTTCTTGACCACTCTATCCGTGCAGCAATGTTCAGGGTACAATGGACCTCAACTCCCAGATCTCTCTGCTCATTGACTTTTCCCAAGGCTCTTCCATTTACTGTATAATTTGCTCTAGAATTAGACTTGCCTAAATGCATCACCTCACATTTTCCTGGATTGAACTCCATCTGCCATTTCTCCGCCCAACTCTCCAGTCTATCTATATTCTCCTATACTCTTTGACAGTCCCCTATGCTTTCTGCTACTCCACCAATCTTCGTGTCATCTGCAAACTTGCTGATCATACCAACAGTGCCCTCTTCCAGATCATTTATGTATATCACAAACAACAGTGGCACCAACACTGATCCCTGTGGAACACCACTGGTCAACTTTCTCCATTTCAAGAAACTCCCTTCAACTACTACTCTCTGTCTCCTGTTGCTCAACCAGTTCTTTATCCACCTAGCTAGAGCACCCTGCGCACCATGTGACTTCACTTTATCTATTGGTTTACTACGGGGAAACTTATCAAACGCCTTACTAAAGTCCAAGTATATGACATCTATAGCCCTTCCTTCACCTATCAACTTGGTCATTTCCTCAAAGAACTCTATTAAGTTGGTAAGGCACGATCTTCCCCACACAAAACCATGCTGCCTATCACTGATAAGCCCATTCTTTTCTAAACATAAATGAATTTCATCCCTCAGTACCGTCTCCAGCAATTTTCCCATACTGACATCAGGATCACTGGTCTGTAGTTACCTGGAATATCCCTACTACCCTACTTGTACAGGGGTCAACAGTCCTCCGGCACCTCACCTGTGTTTATGAATGCTACAAAGACATCTGTCAGGGCCCCAGCTATTTCATCTCTTGCCTCACTCAGCAACCTGGGATAGCTCCCATCTGGTCCTGGGGATTTTTCCACCTTAATAACCTCTAACCTACCCAACATATCTCCCCTACTTATGTCAACGTGATCCAGAGTTATCAACCTTCGATCTCTAATCTCAACATTCATCATGTTCCTCTCCTCAGTGAACACTGATGCAAAGTAATCATTCCGAATCGTACTCATTCTCTCAGATTTGACACACAGCCTTTCTTCGTTATCCTTTAGTGGACCAACCCTTTCTCTAGTTACCTGCTTACTTCTTATATAAGAATAAAAGGCTTTGAGATTCTCCTTAATTCTGCTCACTAAAGCTATTTCATGACCCCTTTTAGTCTGCTTGATTCCTCGTTTAAGACTGGTCCTACTCTTCCGATATTCCTCCAGGGTCTGTTTCATTCTTAGCTGCCTGGACGTTATGTACGCTTCCTATTTCCTCTTGGCTAGTCATATCATTTCTACTGTCATCCACAGTTCATGAATCTTCCCTTTCGTATCCTTTGCTTTCAACGGGACATGCCTATCCTGCACTATCTTCAACCTATCTTTGAAAGCCTCCCACATATCAACTATGGACTTCCCTTTAAATAGCTATGTCCAATCCACATTTCCCACTCCTGCCTAAATTTGATATAATTGGCCTTGGCCCAGTTAAGTACTCTTCCCTTAGGATCCCTCTCATTTTTTCTATGGGTATTCTAAAATTTACAGAATTGTGGCCACTATTCCCAAAGAAATTCCCCACCGCAGCTTCTACCACCTGGCCTGGCTCATTCCCCAACACCAGGTCCAATATGGCCCCTTCCCTCGTCGGACTATTGACATACTGCTCTAGAAAACATTCCTGGACGCTTCTTACAAATTCTGCCCCATCTAGACCTCTGACACTAAGTGTATCCCAGTCAATGTTGGGAAAATTAAAATCTCCCATCACCACTACCCTGTTGCCTCTACATTTTTCCATAATCTGTTTATCTATTTGTTCTTCTACCTCACTGTTGGGAGGCCTGTAATACGTCCCCAGCAATGTAACTGCACCCTTCTTATTTCTCAGCTCCAACCATAATGCCTCACTACTCAAGCCCTCCCTAGTGTCCTCCTTTAGCACAGCTATGATATTATCCCTGACCAGCAATGCAACGCTGCCCCCCCCCCCTCTCCACTTTTACTTCTCTCCCTGTCTAGTCTGAAGCGTCTATATCCTGGAACATTTAGTTGCCAATCATGCCCTTCCTTCAACCAGGTCTTTGTGATTGCAATAACATCATTCTCCCAGGCATCAATCTAAGTCCTAAGTTCATCTGTCTTACCCACTATAATCCTTGCATTAAACTATATGCACTTCAGGCCACCAGTTCTTTTGCGTTCACCTGTTTTCTACCTACTCTTCCCCTTATTAATGCTATCTTCATGATTCTTACAAACTTCAGTTTCCACCTTGCTGTCCACTTGTCTTCTCTTCTGGTTCCCAGCCCCCTGCCACATTAGTTTAAAACCTCCCCAACAGCGGTAGCAAAAACTCCCCCAAGGACATTGGTTCCAGTCTGGTTCAGATGTAGACCGTCCATTTTGTAATAGTCCCACCTTCCCCAGAACTGGTTCCAATGTCCAACAAATCTCCATCACCTCTCTAATAAACCATCCCTCAAGCCACATGTTCATCCTGCCTATTTTATTCATTTCTACACTGGCTAGCACGTGGCACTGGTAGTAATCCCGAGATCAGTACCTTTGAGGTCTTCCTTTTCAACTTCACTTTCAGCTCCCTGAATTCTGCTTTCAGAACCTCATCTCATTTTTTTACTTATGTCATTGGTGCCAACGTTCACCACAATTGGCTGTTCACCCTCCCCTTTTAGAATGATCTGCAACCGATTGGTGACATCCCTGACCCAAGCACCTGAGAGGCAACATACCATCCGGGAGTCCCATTTTCGGCCACAGAACCGCCTGTCTACCCCCTTACAATAGAATCCCCTATGACTATGGCCCGACGAGTCTTTTTCCCACCCTTCCAAACAGCAGTGCCCGCCATGGTGCCATGATCTTGGCAGCTGCTGCCCTCCCCTGGTGAGCCATCTCCCCCAGCAGTATCCAAAATGGTATACCTGTTTTAGAGGGAGATGACCGCAGGGGACACCTGCACTGTCTTCCTACTCTTTCTCTGCATTTTGGTCACCCATTCACTGTCTCCCTCAGCAACTCTAACCTGCGGTGTGACTAGTTCACTAAACGTGCTATCCACGACCTCCTCAGCATCACGGATGCTCCACAGTGAGTCCATCCGCAGTTCAAGAGCTGTCATGCGGTCAAACAAGAGCTGCAGCTGGACACACTTCTTGCAAGTGTAAGAGTCAGGAACATCAGCCACGTTCCTGTGCTCCCACATCAAGCAAGAGGCACATGCAACGGGTCTGAGGTCCCCTGCCATTGTAAGCTTAGCTTTATATCAACCACCTAAAACCAAACAGTATACTTAACGTATGAAAGAGAAAGAAAAAATAAAAACCTTATCTTACAGAGTCTTTTTCTTCTGGTTAGAGGAGGGGGGTGGGCCAGGAGGGAAATACTACATGTGTAGTATCTCGGGTTTAGCCACTGCCAAAATATATACCAAGTCCTTACCTTCCCGGAATCCTCCTGGTCTCCGCGTCACCTCTGTTCTGTCTCCCACTGCTCCCAGACAGAAAAAGGCTATGGGCTTCAAAGGTAAGAATTTAAACAGTTTCCTTACCTTCCCAACATTCTCCTGGTCTTCACGTCACCTCCGCTCTGTCTCCTGCTGCTCCCAGACAGGAAAAATGAGGGTTTTGATGAGGGTTTCGACCGCAGTTAGCCAAGACAAGAGTGAAGGCAGGCTGTGTTACAAAGTGAGAAATTGGCATTTGAAGACTTCATTATCTGCTGTGCCATTGCTTTGCTTATCTGATTGACATCCACTGGATCTCCCAATTACACTGCAATGACCTGGGGTCAGGTGATTAGGGGCATGATTGAGATGTTGAACACTTTGCCTGATCTGACTCTGTAAGGACCATACTTTAAATAAAAAATGTTTTCCATTGAGATTACTTTAAGCTAAAGAGGCAGATCATAGGGAGATGTTTCATCCTTGTATTGCAAATCAATGAAAGTTGTCTGTCTTTCTTATCAGGAGTTTTTTTGCATTAGATATGAGGTGCTTGATTTTTAACATGTGGAGTGAAATCAAGTATAGGCATGCATTGTAATTCATGCTGTCAGATGGCCTGGCACATATGTCTAGGACATGTTGGGATTTCTAAATGCTGGAGGTGCAAATAATGCACTCAGGCCCTAATAACTGGCCTGTTGTGTTCCTTAGGAGCTTGTTAATGAGTAAGGGAAAATCAGACCGTGATTTTCCAGTCCAGTTTGGCAAAAGCAAATGGTCTAGTGCATGTTGACACCACACCTGTGGAGTGCAGAGCTGGGTGCAATCAAGTCATGATAATTTTCAAGTAACATATTAAATGTGATTGTATCAGCTGGTGGGATGGTGTACCTATCCTGTCCTTTGATATCCTATGGCTTTTGCTCAGTAAGGCAGTGGCAGGCCCCATCATGGCTGCCATCAGCCATAGAGTCATAGAGTCATACAGCACGGAAACCACCAGTCCATGCCACTATGTTCCCAAACTGATCTAGTCCCATCTGCCTGTGCTTAGCCCATATGCCTCCAAACATTTCTTATTCATGAACTTACCTAAATGTCTTTTAAATGCTGTAACTGTACCTGCTTTCACCACTTCCTCTGGAATTTCATTCCATACATGAACCACTCACTGCATAAAAGAGCTGCCCATCATGTCTCTTTAAAATCTTTTTCCTCTCACCTTAAAAATATCCTCCCTACTCTTGAAATTCCCCATCCTAGAGGAAAGACATTTGCCATTCATCTTATCTATACCCTTCATGATTTTATGAATCTCTGTAAGGTCACTTCTCAGCTTCCATTGAAAAAGGTCCCATCTTTTCCGGCCTCTCCTTATAACTTGAACCCTCCATTCTTGGCAAAATCGTGGTAAGTCTCTCCTGAACCCTCTCCAACTTAATGATATTATTCCTATTACAAGGTAAACCGCCCAGAACTGGATACAGTACTCCAGAAGAGGTCTTACCAACTTCCTGTACAACCTCAACATAACATCCCAACTCCTATACTCAAAGGTCTGAGCAATGAAGGCAAGTGTGCTAAATGCCTTATTAACCACACTATCTATATGTGATGCAAATTTCAAAGAATTATGTATCTGAACCCCTTGGTCTCTCTGTTCTACAACATTATCCAAGGCCCTACTTTTAATTGTGTAAGTTTTGTCATTGTTTCTTTTATCAAAATGCAATATCTCGTATTTATCCAAATTAAACTCCTTGTGTTCAGCAGGCAGTTCCTGCTTCCAGACTCCCTGCTTGCCCAATTAAAACATCTGCATTGGAGGACAGTGTTGCACACGCAATGTTGTGGGATCATGTCCTTGAAATTATATTGGTGTTAGGTTCCCAGCCTGGGAGTGAAAATCAAATTCTTGATGTCTGATATATGGCATGAATGGTTGTGGCATATAATAGTCTTTTGGAAATATATACATTCAACTACTTAACTATTTTACAAAGGCACTGCACATTCTTATTGAATGATGTTATGGAAGAGCATCCTGATATATTAAGATCTCTTGCATGAATTTTGCGAGCAGTTTTTTTTTTAAATGATGTAACAATTTGCATAATATTCACCTGATTAATCATATTAAAATAATTTTGTAGTTTAATCATATTTATCTGATGAAGTGAACTATAATTATAGTTGTTTGCTGCTAAATTGTCTGAGCCTGTTCAATAGTCTGGAACTATCAGTGGTTAGTTTTACTTTTCCAGGACCAGGATTAAATAGAAAGGGAAAGAAATTTAGGAGAAATTTCTTTACCCAGGGTGTGGTGAGAATATAGAACTCTCTACCACAAGCAGTGGTTATAACAAATAGCACAGACACATTGAAGGAGATGCTAATCAAACATCTGACAGAAAAGGGAATGAAGGACTACAATTATAGATTTGGATGAAGACAGATGTAAGAGGGTTTATGTGAAATATAACCGTCAGGTTGGTCCAAATTGCCTGTTTCTCTGACGTATGTCCTTTGCAAACCTCTGTCAAGTTAATATAGTTCAGATTCAGAAGCAGTGCTAGACCAGGTCCATTTAGAACACTGACAATTACTCCAGACTGTGTTTGAAAACCACAGAAACACCCGCAGTACAGTTATTAAGGAGTTGATTTTAATAGCTAGTCTCAGTTCAACTATGAGTTATGTTTCATTTGCATTGCTGAGGTAGCTGTCATTTCAGGGTATGGTTGGCTCAATTGGCTGGATGTCTGGTTTGTAGTATAGAGTGATGGCAACAGCATGGGTACAATTCCAGCACTACTGAGGCTACTAAGAAGGACTCTCCTTTTGAACCTTTCTCCTCACCTGAGACATGGTGATCCTCAGGTTAAACCACCACCTATTGTCTGTCTAATGAGGGAGTGATTCTATGGTCAGATTAGACTATGGTAACTATATCTTTAGTCAACTCGGGTACTTGAACTGACATCTGTTGGTTGGGAAGTGGAGTCAATGATCCACCAGTTTTATACGCTTAGTTATTATTGCTTTATTTATTTATATATGTTTATACATAGTTCTGAGTGCCACACTATAAGAAGGATGTGAACAATTGGAGAGAGATTTACCAGAAAGAGATTTACCAGAAAGATTCCAAGGATGAGAAACTTGATTTCTGAGGATAGATTGGAGAGGCTGGGACTGTTGTCCTTGGAGAAAAGGCTAAATGGAGAGTTAACAGAAGTTTTCAATATCATGAGTGGTCTGGATAGAGTTGGTAGGGACACAATGTTGCCTTTGTTGGAGCGAGGCTCCAGATCCGCAGTTAGGCCCAAGTGCCTGAAGGAGCAGAAGCATTGGCGAAAGGCAGTTGATGGATTGGCAGCAGCATCTGATGGAGCGTCAGATGGGAAACAGGAGGCGTCTCCTGGCCCAGTGAAAAGATGACTTCCAGCGACCTGGTGTGGCGGTCCCAGCCCACGTGAAGATATCCTGGTGTGGCCTTGTCCTGATGGTCCTGGGGAGTGTTGCTGAACAAAGAGACCTTGGAGTGAAGGTGCATAGTTCCTTGAAAGTGGAATCGTAGGTAGATAAGATAGTGAAGAAGGCGTTCGGTCTACTTTCCTTTTTTGATCAGAGCATTGAGTATAGGGGTTTGAGGGTCACGTTGCAGCTGTACAGGACATTTTTTTAGGCCATTTTTGAAATATTGTGGAAAATTCTGGTCTCCCTCCTGAATTTGTTGTGAAAGGGTTCAGAAAAGATTTACAAAAATGTTGCTGGGGTTGGAGGTTTTGAGCTACAGGGAGAGGCTGATTAGGCTGGGACTGTTTTCCTTGGAGAATCAGAGGCTGAGAGGTGACCTTGTAGATGTTTATAAAATCATGAGGGGCATGGATAGTATAAATAGACAAGGTATTTCCCCTGGGGTGGGGGAGTCTAGAACTACAGGGCATAGGTTTAGGGTCAGAGAGGAAAAATTTAAAAGGGACCTGAGGAACAACTTTTTAACACAGGGAGTGGTACATGTATGGAATGAACTGCCGGAGGAAGTGGTGGAAGCTGTTACAATTACAACATTTCAAGGGCATCTGTATGGGCAAATGAGAAGGAAGAATTTAGAGGGATATGGCCAAGTGCTGGTAAATGAAACGAGATTAGGTTAGGATATCTGGTCGGCATGAATGGGTTGGACCGAAGGATCTGTTTCCATGCTGTACATCTCTGTGACTCTATGATGGTCTTGTCTCAGTGTGGAGGTCGTGATGGTCTTATCTAGGGATGGCAGTCTCGGCCTGGCAAGGTGGTCTTCTTCAGAAGAGGCTTCCAGCCCAGCGTGGCAGTTTCACCTCGGCTGCATCTTCAGGGTATTCCATCATTCCTTACTCATCTTTCCCCAAGGCCAGAAGCCGTTAACTGAACTGTGATGAACTTTGTCTTAATTTATCTTTTTTTTATTGTTATATGTGACTTCTGTCATTAATACAGGCACTGTGGTAAGGCGGTGTATCAAACGTTTCATTGTATTTTTCATATAAACGTACACGTTACGATAAATTTCTATTCTGTTCTATTCTGCATAAAAGGCTAGAGAACATGCGAGCACAGATTTAAAGTGATTTGCAAAAATAGCATAAGTGATGTGAGGAAGGCTTTTTCACTCAAGTGAGTGATTTAAGACTGAAATATACTACCTGGAACTGCGGCAGAGACAGGATCAATTGAGGCATTCAACAGAGAAATAGATGATTATTTGAATAGAAACGATGTGCAAGAAAAGATACTAAGTGAGAATGCTCATTTGAAGAGCCAGTGCAGGAATAATGGGCCAAATGGACTACTTTTGTGCCATAACATTTTTGTGATGCTCTGATTTTGTTTGGAAAGGAGGGATATTTATAATGGAGGTTGAAGTCTATTTCTTTTGTATGTATTTCCAATTTGGTAATGGGGACAGTACTACCACAAGTTGAGGTCAAATTTAATCTCCAAGGTAAATAGAAAGGAAGAATTTTGTATAACAAATTGCATAACATCTGCGAAGCACTCTTCAATCAATGATGTTCTGTTTACAAATGAGGGTCAAATCAAATTTAGACTGTATCTTCAAACTGGTAATGCAGCTCTTCTGGTTTTGTACATATTTTGGGTAAAGAAAAAACGCTGCAGATTTTCCGACAGCATTATAAGGGATGAAAATAATTGATATCGCATCCTAAAATATAGTTCAAATGATATCTTATCACCACAACTTCACTGAAAGGAAGTACAGTGTCCTGTTGAAAAAAAATGTAAAAGGAGGGAATATATTGGGTGAGTCATGAAGAAAAGTGCTGGCAGAAAAAAAACATGTGTTTGCAGCAACTGATTTACATGCCATGATACTTTATGGTTCTGATCGAGGGAAGAGTGAATGAATAAGTGAGTGAGAAGGTCTTAGCTTCAGCCTATCAACATTTTCAACTTTAGCAGAGAGCAGATTCCAGGGGAATCCCATGGAAATTCTTGCCCCAATTAGTTAGCTAATTTTGTGTTGAAAATGTGTTGCTGGAAAAGCGCAGCAGGTCAGGCAGCATCCAAGGAGCAGGAGATTAGCCTGCTCCTGCTCCTTGGATGCTGCCTGACCTGCTGCGCTTTTCCAGCAACACATTTTCAGCTCTGATCTCCAGCATCTGCAGTCCTCACTTTCTCCTGGCTAATTTCGTGTGTCAACTTTCATCTCCACCAACCCATACATCTGCATGTAAGTCCCCAGTTACATCAGAGATCTGGTATTAATTGGAAACTACTTTCAACTTGTACAAATGCTAAACTAACAGTTTAAAAACTAATTCAAGGCCTGATTTTATACATTTAGAAAGAAGTTCATCAGAAAATGCCTACATTTCGGAAGATTATGAAATATCACTGTGCATTCAGGTTTTCAGAGCATTCGAAAGACATTAGACAAGATTATTAAAGTAACAATTAGGCCAAAGGCTATTCGCATAATCTGTGTCTGGTGAGGATATAAATTTGGTTACAGCTTGAGGCTGCCTTGTAAAAGCATTCCATTCCTGAAAGTGGCATACCAACTGACTTTTCCCAAATTCCGACGAGTGGCAGGCTGCATTCAAAAGCAAAGCCTGATACTTCCACATGATAGAAAAGTTAGCTATTTTACTTTGTTACATTTTTTTATGACAGAAAGCATTATTTTATGTGTGTGAAGATAACACAATTATTTCATTTTTTGTGTACAATTTAAAGGATGAAGTGAACAGCTTTTATTCCCAGAGTAATTATATTTGCCGTGCTGACAACTTTGACAAGTATTAATTCAGATTTTTTTCCTGCTATTTAGAAATGTCAAGCTTCTTCTGTAGTCAATCTGTCAGCCCCTGAAAAGAAAGACAATAAGTGAATGCTTTGAGCACAAATTCTTTGACAGATCTCCACTCCAAGCATTTGTTCAGATGCTGATAGACCTGTTGTGTACTTCCTGAGTTTTCAGATTTCTGACATTTCTGAAAAAAAATCTAAATCCTCCTGTACATGTTTAGTATTAATTGGCACTTGGAAAAATATGGGTTAATGCAGAAAAGACACCATGATTTTGTTAAAGGCAAGTCACGTTTGATGCGCACGATTGAGTTCTCTGATGGAGTAACGAAGTGGGTGAACATAGGAGTGCAGTTGCTGTCATGTTTATGGACTCTCGAAAGACATTTGACAAAGTAGTCCTTACCAATGAAACACCTCAAATCCAGCTTTCTGAAAACTGGCAGTGTCTGAAAACTAGATTTTATTTGAAGCTACCAGACATAAATGTCATTAACTGAGGAAATTTACTCACTAGCTTGTTTGACTAGGTGCTGCATTAGTGCAGGCACATTAACTAATTATTGGCTTTGTGCAGCAAGTTTCCAGTTTTGGGTCCGTGTACTGGACAGACTTGTTGAAGAAATTAACGCCAATGGAATTAAAGGGACATAGCTGCATGACATGAAACTGTCTAAGAGATGAAACATAGAGGATGGTAGAGAGAAGTTCCTTCTCCTAGTGGAAGGAGAGATTTATCCCAAAGTTCTTCATTAAGATTATTGTTCTTTTTGAAATATTAATCAACACTAGACCTGGACTTGGGTATAAAGGTCCTATCTGCTATCATAAGTGGATATATAACTTTGCACAGTATTACTTTGAAGATAGGCAGGGAATTCTCTGCTATGTTCTGCTTCATAGTTTTTTTCTCAATTGACACCCCCAAACAAATGATCTGATCCTTATCCCCCCATTGTTCAAGAGATTTTTCTGTGCACACATTGTCTTCCACATTTCTTACAAGTCAGCCTACATTTCAAAACGATTTACCTGATTGCAAATAACACTTCACAAATTCTTGCGGTCATGAACGGAATATAAGCAAATCGTTGCAAGGGGCTCTTTATATAGAGTCATAGAGATGTACAGCATGGAAACAGACCCTTCGGTCCAACCCGTCCATGCCGACCAGATATCCCAACCCAATCTAGTCCCATCTGCCAGCACCTGTCCCATATCCCTCCAAACCCTTCCTATTCAAATACCCATTCAAATGCCTCTTAAATGTTGCAATTGTATCAGTCTCCACTACTTCCTCTGGCAGCTCATTCCATACACATACCTCCCTCTGTGCGAAAAAATTGCCCCTTAGGTCTCTTTTATGTCTTCCCCCTCTCACCCTAAACCTATGCCCTCTAGTTCTGGACTCCCCGACCCCAGGGAAAAGACTTTGCCTGTTTACCCTATCCATGCCCCTATGCAGTAGCTGTGTCTCTACCCCTAAGTTTGAGACCCACCTACCCCATACGTGTGTCCCAACATATTCACCTGATGAAGGAGCAGCACTCCAAAGGCATGTGACTTCAAACAGACCTGGTGACATGTGACTACTGACAACATATTCAAACAGGTTGATTGAAAAAAAAAATGCAGATGTGTCACAGATGGAAAGAATTCACACAACCACAAAGTATTCTAAGATATAGTTTGAGTTAGAACAAAAGTGCTGTTCAAAATCAAAAGACCAGACTGCATTTTATAGTCCCAAATACGCGACTAGCGACTATCCACAAAATCAAGTTAACTTGCACAAAGGACAAACTCGTATCACAGTCTCTATTGGAAAAGTGGCAAGGTGTTTTCTGGAGCAAACAGTGATAATGTGAAAAAAAAATTATTGGACTTCACTTCTTGACTAATGCTCATTGCTCCTCCAGGTAAGAAATGAATTACTGAGGGAATATGAATGGTAATGATTACATTTTTATAAGAGAAGCTTTCACTTTGAATGCAGGAAAGAACAGGAAGTAGAAACAGCCAAGGAAACTCCCATAAGCAACTTTCAGTGACCCTGGAAGTCGAAAGAAGTGTAACAGCTGCCATTCACTGACACTAAGAGCAGGGTTAAGTGTAGTGATTAGCTTTCAGCAACTTGTACTGGTGAGAGATGAAAATCGCATTCAGTAGCTTAACGAGAAACTACAGGTCACAGTTATCAACAGAAAGATCACAAACACACCAACATTGTCATTGAAGCCACCAACATAAGCAAACTGTGTAAAGCAAGATTATTGTCAGTATCCGAACTTTCAAGCACATCTAAATCATCTAAAACATCAGAGCATACTTAGAAAAAAACGGTGAAAGGAAATGCTACTTCTCATGATTTCCAAATATCCAAAAGAACTTTAACTCAGAGCTTCTGAAATGCAGCCACTGTCCCAATGGAGAGAAAACTAACAGCTTCTTCAAGTGCTGGGAAATCTCACGTGCATCAATCAGAAAAACGGCAGGTTAATCTCTAGTGAGATTATCTAAGGGATGAATTTTGGCCAGAACATTAGAGTAATTTCCCAGTTCTTCACTGGATAATGTGGAGCTTTTCCTTTTATTTATGCCGAGAGGAACCTTAATTTAATATTTTTGTTATTCATCCAGCAGATGTAGGTGTCATTGGCTAGACCAAAAAAAATTATTGCTCATCCCTAGTTGACCTGGAGAAGGTGGTGGTCAGCTGCCTCCTTGAACTGTTCCAGTCCTAGGAGTGTCAGGACAGCAACAGTTCTGTCATGGGGGGAGTTATGAACTAGGCCAGTTCTTGAAAGAACTATTCAACTTTATAAACTCAATCAACGATGTGGATGTCTCTGGCTGGGTCAGCATTTACTGCCTGTCCGAAATTGTCTTTGAGAAAGGAGATGTTAAAATGTTTTTTTGACCCATTATACTCTATTTGCTGTGGGTAGACCCACACTGTTGTTAGAGAAGGAAACACAGGATTTGGACCCAACAACACTGAAGAAGTGGTAAGCTATTTCCAAGTCAGGGTGATGTGTCCCTTGAAGGGGAATTTGCAGGAGATTTTGTTCCCATGTATCAAGATGGAAGAGATTGCAGAAATTAGGCAGAGGTCTTTGTGACGTCATCGAAAGAAGGCATTTCTGAGAGTGCAGCACTCCTCCAAGAATGTTAAATAAACTGGTATTTAGGTGGTGCCTTTCATGTAATAAAGCAACTCATTAGGGCACTAAAATGTGCCACTGAGCCACATAAGTCTATGTTAAGGCCGATGATGAAATATCTTGGCCAATCAATGCAACTTGCCAACCAACCAACAGTCATTATTAATTGTTGTGAACATTTGAAATTTAGCTTTCTTGCATTTGTCCTGATAAGTGCAAGGTGAAGGGTTTCACTACATGCCTCCCTTTTCAGCAAATTCTAACTCTATATTACAAGGTGATGGAAATACAAGTTGGTGTTGTTTTTAATTATTAGAATTTCCTGTGTCAACAATTTCTCATGACTTTGCAGTTAAAGGCAACAACTACCAAATAATATTGTCTAACCGGATTCTGATGTCTCACTTTTACATTATCCCAAAATTTAGTTTATCAATTTAATTAATCATCACCAATACAACTCCTTAAGGACAACAAGGGATGGGCAACAAATTCCAGCCTTGTCAGTAATGCTAATATCTGATGAAAGAGTGAAATAAAAAAGCTTTGACATTCAAGAGTAACTGCAAACTCTCTTAATTTTTACCTGCAAGCAAAAGCATGGAAGTGAACTGTCTGCAATGCTTTAAAAGATTCCCATTTACTGTGAATAATGCCATGAGAAATTCGTGAGCACTCAAGAAGTCTTTGACTGGCACTGAATCATCAAAACGGACAATGTGGAAACTCATCTCATTGAGCACAGTCTTTACTGCAATTAGAACTTGAACTGACCCCCTTCCAGCTATTGATAGTGTAGACCCATGTTGCAAGACCCATGTAGCATTCTACAAGGATTTTTTTTTTGTGAGTGTGTCTTTCACGCTCAGTGGGCACTGTGTCTTCTGCAGGAGTTGTTTATGTCTATTTTGTCCTCCAGGCAAAAGTGCCAGGACAAATCAGCGTGATTAGGGCAAATTTTATGTCACACTAGATGAACATTTTGTCGGCCTGTTGTGACTGATTGTTAGTATTAGTCAGTGTGATTATGATTAATATGCTTGCTTTTTCAATGACAGTGAGCAAAGGTATGGCAAAGAATTCTGCATTAAGCTCGATGCCACAGTGTTATTTTAGCACAACGGGTCTTTTCCAAAGTCAGAGATATATTGTCTTCCCCATTGTTTACAAAAACTGATAAACTGTGAAGGTTATCATGAAACTGTTTTGGGTATAATTTACAAAGTGATTAGAATAGTGTTTGAATTTAATCTTGACAAATGTGAATTTTGTTGATGCCAGCTTGGATATGATGAACAGACAATGTAGATCTGTCAAATACTTTCTTTCTCTCCTAAAGATGAGGAGTTACGCTGTTTGAGACACTATCAAAATAGCAAAGGAATAGGAATTTGAGGGGAATATATTGAGTGGCTGCATGTTAATATCATCGACAGAGCCTGCTTCCCCATATCAAGCGTTTCAGGAAGAAGCAGAACTGCAGGGGCTATGATCATGAGAACAAAATCCTACAGCCCATGACTTTCCATCATTCACCCACTCACGAGGAAAGTCCATCATGGCAGGCCCTTGTATTCTTGACTGGCAATCAAAACCACTGATTCACTGGATGATTACAGGATGGAAGAAGACCATTTGACCTGTCTCTGCTGGCTCTCCAAAGAACAATTCACCTTGTGCCAATCTTTTCCCCACTAACAATAGCCTTGCACATTCTTTATTTTCAAAAAATAATCCAATTCCCATTTCAATGCCCTAACTGGCTCTACTTCCACCAGAGACGGTCCATTCCAGGTCATAACCAGGCGCTACATAAAAGTATTTTTCCTCATGTTGCCGTTGCTTTCATTGCAAATTACCATAAATCTGCACCCTCTGGTTCTCAATCCTTCAGACTATGACATCGTTCTTATTACTCCGTCTAGAATCTTGCTGACTTTGAATAACTCCCTCAAAAACTGTCTCACCTTCTCTTCTCCATTAAAAATGTCCCAACTTCTCCAAAGTATCTACTCATCTCTAGGATCACTCTCAGTGATCTTTCTTGGATACTTTGATGTTTCCACATATTTTCTAAATTGTGCGGCCCAGAAGAGAATGCAACATTCCAATTTGGGATGGGGAATAAATACTGTCCTAGTCAGAAATGCCCACAGTCCATCACCAAATAAAAAAAATTGAGGCTAAACCAGTGTTCTATATTTATTCCAAACATTGAGCACAACTGTAATGAAACAAAATAATGATATCCTCACATTTAAAAAAATTCTTAAGTCATAAAATAATTATGAACATGCATACAGGCAGTATTTAATAATCTATATAAGAGTTTGAGTAGATATTTCACTTTATGAAGATTACTGTCACAGCAGAAGGTAATTCAGAAAGGAGACTGAAAATCAGCATTAAATATGAATTGATCACCACTCTTAGTAATTTTTCTTTGAAGAACTTTTTGTTTTACTTTTCATCTGCCTTGATGCTCTATTACCTTAACTTTATGTAAAACAAGATGACAAGTGTAAGTAACATTAGCACCTTTATGATTGTGCTGCTTAACTCCCACCCCAATTGTCTATTACCTCTGTCTTGCCAAACACCTTTGCTTTTCTAACCAAGCAGGATTACCTCAAGTGAAATTATTTAAAAATCTTCCCATGACTTTGCTCCTCCTTCTTCCTGAAGCTTGCTCCAAGCTTTCTTCATTCATACCTTCAATGTTTCACCTATGGTCACCTTCAGAAACTAATACAACTTTTCCATTCACCTCCCATATTCCACCCCTTTGTTGGCAAGGTGGTCACTTCTCTTGGCTGAAGACCTCTTTGATCTCATGTCTTAACTCATCTCCCAGCATTCCTTGGAGTTCATCTTGATCTCTCACACATTTTGCTCCAGCTCAGTTCTACACTGATCCAAGCTATTGCTCAGTCATGCGAAGGCCTCAATTTGCTGCCACAAGGAACACCAAAAATGTAGTAGCAAGGGGTATATATTTCTTCAGAACTGATTTCCCATTCAATGTACAAACATGTGCCAACTATCCTTATACCAGATTGGGTAGGGACATTGGAACATAGGTGTTGGAATAAGCTATTCAGACCTCTTGAGCCTGCTTTGTCATTCTAGATCAAGGAACAGGAAGTGACTTCATCACAGGAAATAACATCACCACAGGAAATGACATCACCGACCCAAAGAAACTCAAACATATAAATAGAAAGCAGGAATTTTCAACATTGCTTCCCATGAGGTCCAGTGAAGATGTTACCTAGTAAGGTAACAAAACGTCTGGAAATGAACCTTTCAGCTCAGCGAGCAAACCTACATCCAATTCTAGATCAAGTTAAAAAAACACACAGCACCCAGTTATAGCTAGTTATCTGATGAAGGAGCAGCGCTTCAAACGCTAGTACTTCCAAATAAATCTGTTGGACTATGGCCTCGTGTCATGTGATTTTTAACTTTGTCAATTCCAGTCCAACACCAGCACCTCCACATCATTCTAGATCAAGTTTGATCATCTACCTCAATGTCATATTTACGCTCTACTCCTACCTCCTTTAATGCCAGTAGTAGCTAGAAATCTATTAACTGCTATCTCAAACTTACTTAATGACTGTCCTTCCACAGACCTCTAGAAGACCTGCCTGCCCTAGAAGTTGTCACATTTAAATTTCAAAGTTTTAATTTAGTCTGACAGAATTTCTCTGGTCTACTACCTCAGTACCTGGAATTATACTTGTTTCTCAAGGATCATCAAGAGACATTATTTCTGCACGGTGTCTTTGAGGCCTCCATACCCAATGTCAGAGTGTACTCAAATACTTGACCCTAACACTATCGAATGATGCTTCAGAAAATAGTTTCAATACAGATGTAGAATGTTATAGCTTTCAGAGGCTCATTTTTGTGGAGCATTCTTCAATTTAGAATGCACTGCATGAGTATGATACATAGAATCATAGAATACCCACAGTGTGGATGCAGGCCATTCAGCCCATCAAGTCCATACCCACCCTCTGAAAAGCATCCCATCCAGACACTCCCCCAACACCTATCCTATCCCGGTAACCCTGCATTTCCCACCTGGCCTGCATATCTCTAGACATTATGAACAATTTAGCATGGCTAATCTACCTAACCTCCACATCATTGGACTGTGGAAGAAAACTGGAACACCCAAAGGAAATCCACTCAGTCATAGGGAGAATATACAAACTCCACAGTCAATCGCCTGGGGGTGGAATTGAACCCGGGTCCTTGGCGCTGTGAGGCACTAACCACTGAGTGCTGCCCTAAATGTACAATGTAATACAGTGCATCATGTGTCCACACATAGGGATTGTGCCTCATTGCAACCTATCAATAATCTCCCTTGCATCCCTGCTTTTATACCTCTGTTCCCAAACTCATTGTGATCTGCTTTGATGTAGTTTTCTAGAAGGGATTTACTTCAGGCCAACATTTGTGGGCGGCACGGTGGCACAGTGGTTAGCACTGCTGCCTCGCAGCGCCAGAGACCCGGGTTCAATTCCCGACTCAGGCGACTGACTGTGTGGAGTTTGCACGTTCTCCCCGTGTCTGCGTAGGTTTCCTCCGGGTGCTCCGGTTTCCTCCCACAGTCCAAAGATGTGCAGGTTAGGTGAATTGGCCATACTAAATTGCCCGTAGTGTTAGGTAAGGGGTAAATGTAGGGGTATGGGTGGGTTTCGCTTCGGCGGGTCGGTGTGGACTTGTTGGGCCGAAGGGCCTGTTTCCACACTGTAATCTAATCTAATCAAAAAATTTCCTCTTGAGGAGAAGACCAATCAATGTGGAAAGTAGGCGAAAGTGAGGACTGCAGATGCTGGAGATTAGAGTCGAGAGTGTGGTGCTAGAAAAGCACAGCAGGTCAAGCAGCATCCAAGGAGCAGGAAAATCAAAATTTTGGGCAAAAGGCCTTCATCAGGAATGAGGCTGGAGAGCCTCAGGCATGGAGAGATAAATGGGAAGGGGGTGGGGCTGGGCGTAAAGTAGCTGAGAGTGCATTAAGTGGATGGAGGTGGGGATAAAGGTGATAGGTCAGGGAGGAGGGTGGAGCAGATAGTTGGGAAGGAAGATGGACAGATGGAACAGGTCATGAGAACAGTTCTGAGCTGGAAGGTTGGAACTGGGATAAGGTGCCAGGGATGGGGGTGGGGGTGGGAGGGCAGCGGGGAGAATATATGAGGAAACTGGTGAAATCCACATTGAAGCCATGGGGTTGGAGAGTTCCGAGGTGGAAGATGAGGCGTTCTTCCTCCAGGTGTCAGGTGGTGAGGGAGTGGTGATGGAGGAGTCCCAGGACCTGCATGAGTGTTAATTGCTTGTGCAAGTGGGAGGGGGTGTTTAAAGTGTTCGACAATGGGGCGCTTCAGAGAACATCTCTGGGACACCCGCATCAATCAACCCTACCGCCCTGTGGCTGAACACTTTAACCCCCCCTCCCACTTTGCCGAAGACATGCAGGTCCTGGGCCTCCTCCATCACCACTCCCTTATCACCCAACGCCTGGAGAAGGAATGCCTCATCTTCCACTCCAGGACTCTCCAACCTCCTGGCATCAATGTGGATTTCACCAGCTTCCTCATTTCCCCTTTCCCCACCTTCCCCCAGTTCCAGCCTCCAGCTCATCACCGTTCTCGTGACCTATCCCATCTGTCCATCTTCCTTCCCACCTATCCACTCTACCCTCCCCTCCAACCTATTAATCCACTCCATCCACCTATTGCACTTTCAGCTACCTCCCCCCCACCAGCCCTACCTCCTCCCAGTTATCTCTCCACCCGCGAGGCTCCCAGCCTCATTCCTGACGAAGGGCTTTTGCCTGAAACGTCGATTTTCCTCCTCCTCTGATGTTGGCTGACCTTCATAGGAAAGTGTCTGACCAATGATCTTGAAGGCATGACTTTTTCTGCCATTATTAAATGGTCTTTCATCACAAGAACAGATGTTACATTATTAATGCTGCACTTCAATTTGGTGAAATGATATAACAATGCCAATTTAGGCTAATTTATAAATATTACTGCATCATGACATGCTCCCAAAAGATTGCAAGCATTACTGACAATGGTACACACAATACCAACCTCCAACTCCACCACACAGCTTCCTAACCTTCTCTGCTGCCCTCTTTAGTGAAGTCCCAGTTATGCCAATTATTTGAGCTTTAAAGTATACAATGCTTGAATATTGCTGACTTACAGCACATTTTGTCAAAGTTTTTCACCTTGCAATCATTAGGACCTTCACAAGAATATAAATGTAAAGGGGGACAACACTATACATCGATATGAGAGTGTTAATTGCTTGCTATGGATCCTTGTCCATAGACATTGCTGTCGAAAATGCACCAGTTAGATGATAACTGACAGGTAACTTCCAAGCATTGTTTAGATTTACACCAGGCAGAATTCTAATTGATTAAGACATTGCTTTGAGGAATGAACAAGAAAATGGCTGTGATCTATTTTATTCAGTTGAAACAAACACAATGTCTGCACATGTTCTTTCTGTCTGCAAAAAATTGGCATGGACATCTACAGAACTGGCATGTTCATATTGACATCTATCTGTACACATCTGACTATAATTCAAAATTTTATGAAGTTGTAAGTTACATAACTTTTTATTCACAGAATGAATCTAAGTTATCTTCCATCTTATAACCAAACAACAATTTGGCACACACTTGCAGCTGTTTGAAAACCATACAACAATTTAATTTTTCAAGTCTGTTCTTTCCAAAATGAAATTATTATTGGGTTGTTCTTGTTAACTGACAAGGTTCAAGTTATTAAATTAGAAAAGGTGAATAGCTGTGAAAATTGAATACTTGTTAATTGAATACGTGTTTACTATAGGCCCCCCAATAGCAGCAGAGATGTGGAGAAACAGATTGGGAAACAGATTTTGGAAAGGTGCAGAAGCCACAGGGTAGTAGTCATGGGCGATTTCAACTTCCCAAATATTGATTGGAAGGTTTTTAGATCAAGTAGATTGGATGGGGCGGTGTTTGTGCAGTGTGTCCAGGAAGCTTTTCTAACACAGTATGTAGATTGTCCGACCAGAGGGGAGGCCATTTTGGATTTGGTACTCTGTAATGAACCGGGACAAGTGATGGGCTTGTTCGTGGGCAAACATTTTGGTGATGGTGACCACAATTCTGTGACTTTCACCTTGGTTATGGAGAGAGATAGGTACGTGCAACAGGGTAGGTTTTACAATTGGGGGAAGGGTAATTACGATGCTGTAAGACAGGATCTGAGGAGCATAAGTTGGGAGCATAGGCTGTCAGGGAAGGATGTCGTGGAAATGTGGAACTTTTTCAAGAAACAGATACGACGTGTCCTTGATATGTATGTACCGGTCAGGCAGGAAAGAAATGGTCGTGTGAGGGAACCTTGGTTGACGAGGGAGGTTGAATGTCTTGTAAAGAGGAAGAAGGAGGCTTACGTAAGGTTGAGGAAACAGGGTTCAGACAGAGCAGTGGAGGGATACAGGATAGCCAGAAGGGACCTGAAGAAAGGGATTAGGAGAGCCAAGAGAGGGCATGAAAAATCTTTGGCGGATAGGATCAAGGATAACCCAAAGGCATTTTATGCGTATGTGAGAAACATGAGAATGACGAGAACAAGGGTAGGTCCAATCAAGGACAGTAGTGGGAGACTGTGTATTGAGTCGGAAGAGATAGGAGAGGTCTTGAATGAGTACTTTTCTTCAGTATTTATGAATGAGAGGAACCGTATTGTTGAAGAGGAGAGTGTGAAATGGACTGGTAGGCTAGAGGAGATACATGTTAGGAAGGAAGATGTGTTGGACATTTTAAACAACTTGAGGATAGACAAGTTCCCCGGGCCTGATGGGATATATCCTAGGATTATGTGGGAAGCAAGAGAGGAAATTGCAGTACCGTTAGCAATGATCTTTTCATCTTCACTGTCAACGAGGGTGGTACCAGGAGACTGGAGAGTGGCGAATGTTGTGCCCCTGTTCAAAAAAGGGAATAGGGATAACCCCGGGAATTACAGGCCAGTTAGTCTTACTTCGGTGGTAGGTAAAGTAATGGAAAGGGTACTGAGGGATAGGATTTATGAGTATCTGGAAAGGCACTGCTTGATTAGGGACAGCCAGCATGGATTTGTGAAGGGTAGGTCTTGCCTTACAAGTCTGATTGAATTCTTTGAGGAGGTGACCAAGCATGTGGATGAGGGTAGAGCAGTGGATGTAGTATACATGGATGAGGGTAGAGCAGTGGATGTAGTAAGGCATTTGATAAGGTTCCCCATGGTAGGCTTATGCAGAAAGTCAGGAGGCATAGGATAGAGGGAAATTTGGCCAATTGGATAGAAAACTGGCTAACCGGTCGAAGTCAGAGAGTGGTGGTAGATGGTAAATGTTCAGCCTGGAGCCCAGTTACAAGTGGAGTTCCACAGGGATCAGTTCTGGGTCCTCTGCTGTTCATAATTTTTATTAATGACTTGGATGAGGGAGTCGAAGGGTGGGTCAGTAAATTTGCAGATGATACGAAGATTGGTGGAGTTGTGGATAGTGAGGAGGGCTCTTGTCGGCTGCAAAGGGACTTGGATATGATGCAGAGCTGGGCTGAGGAGTGGCAGATGGAGTTCAACCCTGCCAAGTGTGAGGTTGTCCATTTTGGAAAGACAAATAAGAATGCGGAATACAGGGTTAACGGTAGGGTTCTTAGTGAGGTGGAGGAACAGAGGGATCTTGGGGTCTATGTTCATAGGTCTTTAAAAGTTGCCACTCAGGTGGATAGAGCTTGTAAGAAGGCCTATGGTGTATTAGCGTTCATTAGCAGAGGGATTGAATTCAAGAGTCGTGAAGTGATGTTGCAACTGTACAGGACTTTGGTTAGGCCACATTTGGAGTACTGTGTGCAGTTCTGGTCGCATCACTTTAGGAAAGATGTGGAAGCTTTGGAGAGGGTGCAGAGAAGATTTACCAGGATGTTGCCTGGAATGGAGAATAGGTCGTACGAGGATAGGTTGAGAGTGCTAGGCCTTTTCTCATTGGAACGGCGAAGGATAAGGGGTGACTTGATAGAGGTTTATAAGATGATCAGAGGAATAGATAGAGTAGACAGTCAGAAACTTTTTCCCCGGGTACAACAGAATGTTACAAGGGGACATAAATTTAAGGTGAAGGGTGGAAGGTATAGGGGAGATGTCAGGGGTGGGTTCTTTACCCAGAGAGTGTT
This sequence comes from Chiloscyllium plagiosum, assembly GCF_037043375.1. NCBI lineage: Eukaryota > Metazoa > Chordata > Chondrichthyes > Orectolobiformes > Hemiscylliidae > Chiloscyllium > Chiloscyllium plagiosum. The sequence continues at coordinate 29,439,876 of NW_028270177.1, forward strand.
GGGGGCATGGAATGCGCTGCCTGTGGGAGTGGTAGAGTCAGAATCTTTGGTGACCTTTAAGCGGCAATTGGATAGGTACATGGATGGGTGCTTAAGCTAGGACAAATGTTCGGCACAACATCGTGGGCCGATGGGTCTGTTCTGTGCTGTATTGTTCTATTGTTCTATTGTTAATGTTTCATCTTTAATAATTAAAATTATTATTGTAATAATGTGCTTAAAGAGAGGTTACTCCATTCTGTGTCGTTGTCCAAACAGAATCTTTGATCAAGTTGGGTATCAACTGGGAATAAAATGCACTGGTCAATTCACGATACTATTCCAAATGTGCATTTTAAAAAAATCTTTAGTTCAGCTGAAGAATACTTAGAACTTGATAAACTTCAGTCAAGAAATATAGACTATTTGTCACTTGCCAGAAAGTCACCATTTAACACCAAATGATGTCATAAAACTGTCTCTGGCATGAATTGCCAACTAGCTGTTGATTTCTTCCTTTACTATTCATTACTTAAAGGCACCTTCTCACAAAGTACGCTGGCATACTCAGTATAAGTAAAACACTCAGTAGTCATTGTGTTTGCATTTACAGCAGGATGCCATTTTAAACAAAACATTAATATCTTACCTTAATCCATCTGTTTAAATAACCAAACTTTCCCCCAATCTGTTTTGTCTTCTTTTGTGGTTTCCTCACAAGTTACTAGGCTTGTGATGCTAAATTAAATTCCTTCCTTTAGCCACTCCTGGAATGGAAGCTACCATGAACAGAACAAGATGTCTAACCTTGCTTCCAAACCTCATTTAACAATGCTGTCAATTTGCCTTGCAGACTCCCTAACCACATCAATGTTTCTTTTTTGGCACTAGCAATATTGAAGGATTATGTTGCTTGTGGATGGTGATAGGATGTCATTTATGTTTACCACTAACCAAATCTGTTTCTCAGAAGCTGCACATCATAGAATCATGTCTTCCCACATTGTTGCTAACAGTTTGGAAGCATTGGAGCAAGGAAATACTTCCAGTAATTTTGAGAAAAAGAGAACATTCAGACCATGAGTCAGCCACATATTTGAGCATCTGTACATTTTATGAAGACTGATTTGCACATATTTGAAAATTAAAGCTTAAACACATTTTTGTTTTGCAATCAACCTCCCAAGATTGCCAAAAGAAAAAAATACAGTATAAAAATTTCTTCTGAATGATATTCTTCTTTCATACAATAAAAAGTTGCTCCTATTTGTAGTATAAATTCTTAGAATTTTTTTTCAAATTAGATTAGTTGCATGTGCATTTTTAATCATGACTGGATATTTTCACCTGCAGCTGGTTTTTGCTTACCATTCTTAATTATCTTGTTCTTTGTCTTAGGATTGATTTTCCCCCAAATCACTATGAAGTGCCTCTGCAATTTATTTCGCTGGTAAATTTATATAAATTCAAATTGTTGCACAAATACTGGAGCTAAATCTAGTTATTAATCAAAGGAGTGTCACTTTTAAGGAACTCCAAATAAGCATTGTACATCATCATAATTATGATTTAGTAAGAATGTAGTCAAGTCAACATTAATGATGTTTGTACTGTAGTTAATAGTACTATTCATAGTAAAAAGGTTAACTCCTGTGTTCACTTTTTAAAGGCTTGCTGCATATTAGATTTTAATGACTGTGGAATAACATACAAAGTAAAGCTTCTCAATACAGAGGCACTTCTTTGAAGTTACACGTTGTGAGCAGGAACTTATTCGTGACCTTATGTGCAATGACCATTTCTATTTTTTAAGATGCAGATGGCATACGCCCAGTTGCTGGGCTCAACCACTCCCATTTTGTCATTATAAGTAAAGCTGCCAAGATGAGAAATGGATATGAGATGACTGGTTATTAGGATTAATTGTCTTTTAACGGTGCAATGAAGCAGGTAGGCCAAAGAGATTAAACTGCAGATAATAAAGGGCAATATACTCATTGTTTTCTTTCAAGTTTGCTTGCACATATGAACTGCTCTCAAAGCTGGCGTGTCTGTCAGTAATTGAAATATTGCGAAGCAACTTACCAGCTCTCTTTCATAGGCCATCTTGAGTTTATAGCATTTGGGCTAAAAATTGCCTGACTCAGATTTAATCATGAAAATTTTGTTGTAATACTCCATTGCACTCCTGCACCTGCATCTTGCCAATTTTACCTACGATTTCAATCAATTCTACACCATTCTTTTGTTGTCTGGAATTCATCATTATAACAAAACTCCAGGAATTAAAAGCTGGAAGCTTTCTGACATCTTTGTTTATTGTAATAAATATAAAATAATGTTTTGCATCTGAAAACTATGAAAGCAAACAGAATAAATTTGGGTTAGAATAATATCATGATATTCTTGCTAATGCAGGGCCACAAACACAGTAGCAATAAATTGTATTGGCAGGAACAAAAGTTCCATTACACCCTTAAATGGAAAATATAATAAGAAATATTGCAAGAATATTCTATGGATAGAAATAGAAACATTACAGAACAAAGCTTTGATAGCATTATTTAGGCATGTTGCTATTTGAGACAACTCAAAGATAGTGGAAGTTGATTTTTTTTAAAATCAAGTAATGAAATGATAAATTAAATATTTGGAGCTGATGACTATTTGGCGTTGGGCTTCAACTCATCATTTAAAGCTTCAAAAAACAAGATGGAGGCTAGTTAGAAATGAACCCTAAAGCTTATAATTGTGCCAAACATCAGCTCCCAAGTAATATTCTCACCAAGGAACAAATTGTGTTTCTCTCTTTGTCACGCTGATTTTTGCCTTTTACAAAAAGCATCAACAAGATATTGAGTTTTCTATACTGGACAGCCAAGTAACAGCATTTTTAGATCTTTGATAAATGTTTGTCTTTACTATTCCAGATATAAAATTGACACGATTGGACTTGACCGCTATCATATTGCTAAATTTCCTTTTGAGGGGAGAATCTTCCAGGCCCAGGACCAGCATACCTGGAGGTAGGAAGGGAATGTATTTAGGTGGCTGCTGGTGCACCAGATCCCGACTATTGTACTCAAATTAGATTTTGGACGGGAAGACCCAAGCTTTCCCATCTCACACTGCCACTAATGAGACTCTTAATTGGTCACTTTTGACCACTTTTTGACCACTTTTGCCTGGACTGCAGTTATTTCAGTTCCAGCTGTGATAAGATACATGCCAACCGTACTGCTTAACCAGTGACAGTAGGCTGTCGGTCGGGTAAGTTGGTGGTGGAGGGAACCCTTGATCTGCATCAACCCATGCGCAATTGAGGTTCTGAACATAGGGCAGAGGGTTGTCACTGAGAGCCACCCACCTCACCCAAGTGCCCTTGCTTCCGATCCCACTGCCTCTGTCACAAACACCCAGCCCACAAGATTCACTCCCCTCAACACATTTATTTCTCATGAGTGATTGTCCATCTTGAGAATACAGAGTGTAGCATAGCCAGTCTTTGGAGCTGCCAGCCTCTCTCATAAAAGAAATAAAGAGATTTCCAGAGGCTCTGGGGAGAGCACAGGAGAATTGTATTGAGACAGATGATCAGCCATGATATTGTTGAATGGCGGAGCAGGCTTGCTGGGCTTCATGAGCATCTACAGCATCTACTTTCATTCTATGTTTCTATGTAGCTCTTGGCAATCAGGACTTCCCTGACTCAGGCCCTCATTCCAGTTGAAATCCAATCAGTTGCTTCATTGCTGAAAGAGTCCAATAGGTTTTCCCATATACATGGAGCAACAGTTTCCCTACTCAAGCTCTTCCATAGTTTGGTGGAAAGATTCCTCCCAAATTGATGCAGATAATGTCCTCTTTGGACAGTGTGAACAAAGTCAGTTGGAGCTCCTCAGGTAAATTACTGGATCTGCTCTTCTGAAGTATTGATTTTATTGACATTGTACTAAGTCAACAGGAAGCAAAATCTATTTAATTGACCAATTCCATTTGTCTTCCTTGCACACCAGTTTCTCCTTCTGTATTTCCTCAAAATAATGGTCCAGATATTCTGAGTCAAAGAATCATACAGCAGGGAAACAGACCCTTCAACCCCACTCATCCATGCTGACCAGGTTTCCTAAACTGAACTTGTCAAATTTGCCTGTAGTTGGTGCAAGTCTCCTTTCCTACCCATGTACCTGTCCAAATATCCTTTAAATGTGGTAACTGTGCTCGCTTCTACCACATCCTCTAGCAGCTCATTCCATGCATACACAACTCTCTGTGTGAAAAAGCTGTTCCTTAGGTCCGTTTTTAAATCTTTCCCCTCTCACCTTAAATCTATGCCCTCTTGTTTTGGAATCCCCTAATGTGGGGAAAAGACCTTAGCTAGTCACCTTATCTATATCCCTCATGATTTCATAAATCTCTATAATGTCATCCCTCACCCTCCCACACTCCAGTGAAAATGTCCCAGCCCTCCTTCAGTCTCGGTGAAGATTGTGGGCTCAAGTGGAGAAGTGAAATAAACATCCACTGAGGTCACTTCTTTGAAGTTTGCATTGAGTTGCCTCCTGATCAGATAGTGTTGAAATCCCAATGAACTACAGAACCAATGATTCAAGCAAAGAATAGTTTGTTAGGTGCTGGCTGCCATTTTGTATACCACTTAATGGCCCCATTCGTGAATCTTAGACTCAATGAAAGGCATACACATCTTATAAATAATGTTGTCAATAGAACACAGGATTACAGGGAATTGTTGTAGATTAATAATACTTGATGCAACATTTCCTGTTTCTCCACAATTATTGACTTCACTGGAATTTGGAATTGTGACATACCTAAGGCTCATGAGACATCTTGAGCACCACTTTAATCTAAGCCGCCCATCAGGACACTGAGGTTTTACACTCTATTCTAACCTTAGCTATCATTAAAGTTATTTTGTGCAAGGTGGAAAACTATTATTACTCAGAATCTCGAGGGTTTTCTGCAGGATGACTCTCAGCCAACACCATTCTTTTGTTTCTGCGACCACAATGCAAAAATAAGTCAACTTTACCATATCCAGATAATTCATTCATAACTCCATAAGTTGTTCATTGTCATTCATGTATCTAACATTTGCCACATATTCTACTGAATTGTTTAACTTATCACTGGAAACTAACTGACACCTGCAAATGTGCACATCTGTGTATCATTCTTTGGAAACTAAATATGTTAAAATCAACTGCATTGGCTGTAAATTACTTTGGAAAATCCCAAGGTCAGGAAAGTGCTACAGAAATGCAATTATTCATTCATACTTATCCATAAATTAATGCTTTTTGATTGTTTTCACCAACTATTTTGCTCCAGATTATTATTTTAGGTTTGTGGTTTGGTCCCACTTTTGAATCGAGTTTTGTTTTCTCCTGCAGTAACTCACGAAGTGGTCTATATCAGAAAGGTTTCTCTCAATGTAAGAGTCATGATTGGCTGACTCTAGTAGGATCTTAATAACATCCTTTATTTACATTATAATGTACTCTCTTCTTCTGGGTGAGTACATCCCTCTGGTACAGACTGTTCCTTCTCTTGTCCAACACACATCTGCTAATGTCACTGTTTCATTATCATACACAACACTATTGCATTACTCTTCAAGTTTAACTTCTGATATTGATGTAGAAGGAACAACTTTAATTTCACTGCCATTACACACCGTGACAAATTTTCTTTTATATGAAAGTACACACAAAAAAAGAATGAATGCAGGAATTTCTGGACCTCTTAGCAGGTCAGGAAGCATCTATGGAGAGCGAAACAGAGTAAACTTCAGGTCTGAGACACAGTGAGGTGCCTAATGTAATTGAAAAGCTGGTAGATAATCTAATGTAGACCTTTAAAATTATGAAAGTGCTAGGTAGGATAACTGGAGAGAAATTGTACAAACAGTCACCAGAGGATGGAATTGAACCCATGTCCCTGCTGCTGTGACTAATCACTGAGCCACCATGCCACTTTTATTTCAGCTCATGACTCAGTTCACACTTTAAGGACTTGAAGGAATGTTGAACATCAATGATAACATTCTCATCTATGGTTGGACTGAATGTAAACTTGAGATGTGCCTACGTATCTGAGTATAATGTTTTAGAAAAGGTAACTTGATCTTGAACAAAGAATAGTGACTATTCAATGTATCATGTCAGTATTTGCATGAAGACATTGCAGATTTTAAAACTGTATTTGTTTCTTTTAAATATACACTGATGAACAGTTTAAGGTAGCAACCTAGAGGATCACGTGGCTCTTGTAACTTGAACATAGAGTATCAAGCTTTGGAAAATTTCATCATGAATGATAATGGGCAGGTTCTCTCCCTTGAATAGTCATGCCTAATCAGATTTCTTTAGTTATATACAAGTTAAAAACCACCATTTACCTTGTACTAATTATTAATGGCCTTTAATCATAAAAACTGAAGAGATTCTTTGAGCAAGGACCACTATCAACTTTTTATTTTCTATCAATGATCAATACTCATGTGATTAATACAGGTTCACTGATACTGAACTTTTTTATCTCAAAACTCAGAAGAGAGCTGGAAGTCTGCAGAATAGCATCACAAAGAAAGAACAGAGAGACCTCAAAGTCTTTTAAAAGTCTTCCAGCCTGTTTCCAAACTTCCATGTTCACCTGTAAAGAATTGGCCATACCAAGAAAGTAGACCAGTGAATCCATTTGCAAGGAGAAAGTAATGATTGCAGATGCTGGAGAAATCAGAGTGAGGAATGATGAAGGGTTTATTGCCAAAACATTGATTCTCCTGTTCCTTAGAAACTGCCTGACATGCTGTGTTTTTCCAATGCCATACTTTTCGACTCGAATCTATCTACAAGACCTGCTGTTCTTCTCCTGGAAGGAACCCTTAAGTTAAATCTGAATCTGATTCCAACAATCTGAACATACCTGAACTGTAATTCCAGAGTCAGTAATTGTTTTGCCCTTGTCCCATTCCATATTCTACAATCAGAATCTGCAAATGTATTACGATTTTGTGATTTCACTTTTGACAAAATTAAAATCTGTTGTGTCTTCAACTTTATAGAATACTTTAATAACTCTTAGGTGATCATGTGAACATGAGTTTACTGTCCTGCTTATGTGAAAATCACAGAACCTCTATAGTGTGGGAGAATGCTATTCAACCCACACTGACCCACTGAAGAGCATCCCACCCAGACCCACCCCATTCGGTAACCCTGCACTTTGCATAGCTAATTCACTTAGCCTGTGCATCCCTGGATACTACGCACAATTTAGAATGGCCAATCCACGTAATCTGCACATCTTCGGACCCGGCGAGGAAACCCACACAGACACAGGGAGAATGTGCAAAATCATCACAGATAGTCGCCTGAGGCAGGAAATGAACTGTATTCCTGGCACTGTGAGGCAGCAGTGCTAACCACCGAGCCACTGTGCCACCCTAAGGTGGCAGTAGAGCCAAAATCACATGGGAAATAAAATTGCTAGTTTGCTGCTTGTTTCAGCTGTGTTAATTTACTTTGATCCAAATTATTGTCTATTGTTGCGAATATTGAATGTTGTGTTTCGTTATGTATCAATAATGACTTAGCCTAAGTTACCAATTAAATCTTTAGGCTCGTCTTGACTAAAATGATCCAATATCACTATAATCAATTGCCAAATGTCAGCATTCTTTGTATGCTTAACCATTCAAGACCTGGTTGAAATAGTTTTTAATTGTGCTTGCACACCTTAACTCCCGTGACCCTGCAACATATTACAACAAAGTTTCATAACAGTGAAATATCATGTGGGTCATCAACTTCAACTAGTACCTAAAATAGATGATCTGAACATGTATTAGATTACTATTTGAAGGATCTTTCTGCTCCTGTGGTGAAGTGGTAGTGTCCTGACCTCTGGACCAGGAGGTCTAGTTTCAATTCCCAGAGGTGTGTAATAACATTTCTGAACAATTTGATTAGAAAATAAAAGGACCTACCTATGTGCAACTAATTAGCTACATTACAATGGTACCTTCATTTTAAAAGTATTTAGTTGTCTGTAAAGTAGTTTTGGATCACTATCCTGTGGTCACAAAAGAACCTATCTGAATGCAAGTTCTCTCTTTTTCGTTTGAAAGGCTATTTTCAAAAACGTGCGTTCCTGAATGGTGTATGAGCTATCTGAATTACAAATCAGAAAATTGAGCAAACGTTCAGTCCAACTGAGCAATCCCATGGACAAGTCTTCATACTTGGAATATTCTTGTCTAATCATTTCATAAGACCATCGTTTATATCCTGAGATAGTAGTTCAAAAGCAAGATTAATAACCCCCAATAAGGGCTAAATGGCCCTTTCCTATGTTTTCTATAGATGGAAAAGAGCTTCAAGCAAGTAGCTAAACATTGCAATGTGCTGTGCAGCCAGTTTACCTGAGTTATGTCTCCTCCTCCACAGTGAATGTATGCTCACATATAGCCCATGTTGATTGGTTGAAACGAACGTTAGGAGATAATAGGTGGATGTGCAGGCATTCCAGAAACAGTAGAAACAGCTTAAAATTAAAAATGCGTAAAGATACATTTAACTTTTTGTTAAATTAGTAAGCTGAATTCTCTATTCTCAAGTGTCAGTGATACAAAGTCTTAGCAGTTAGACATTTACTTACTGAATGGTATTGCATCATTTGGTCTTTTGTGTTAGAAAGTCACGTTTACGATTGGGTTCTTGAGTATACTATATTTACATCAAAAGAAATCCAGTGTCTATTACTTAAATGCTGATTTTATCAAGTTTAAAATAAATGGGCTAGTGCATAGCTTAACACCAAGGCTCCTTCAACAGTGTGTTCCAAGCCAACAACCTGTACTACCCAGAATGATAAGGGTAGCCAATGTGTTGCAAAACCACTACTGCACATTCCTCTCCAAGCCAATCACCATTGTAACTCGACATGATATTGCTGTTCATTCACTGTTAATCAATCAAATCTTGGAAATCCTTTCCTAGTATCACAGTGGGTGTACATACTCCTCCCTGAACTGAACAAATCAAGAAGGTAGTTCACCATCACCTTCTCAACAATAATTCTGTGCAGGTAATAAATACTGGCCGAGCCAGCAACACCCACAGCTTGTAAACTAATACAAAAGAAAAACTCTCGCAAAAATAATGAGGAGGAATTTCAGGTGAAGAAAGTAAATACTCATACACTTGTATCTCATAACCTAATTTAATGGTCATTTTAGTGTTATAATCTATTCATCTTCCAATTCCATAATGCAAAGCCACCACAGGAGAAAAGGGATAGCTCTAAACATAACTATGCAATCAGCAATGGAAGTTACAAATTCTAGCAATGTAATACTGCTGGGGAAGCTGTAAAGCAAATGAAGCCACAAATACATAAGGTAAATAAACGAAATCTAAAAGCAATAAAAACTGAAATTTAGAACAAAAAAAATTATGTGAACTGCTCCAAAGATGCTATGGACATTTAAGATGCACTAATGTCACAAGGACAACTGTTCAGATGTGTATTAACAATTGAAAATAAGAGTACATGTAAATGTTTGTGTGTGTAGGTGTTTACATGTGCTTAAATGTATGCTTATATATAGGTTTAAACGGGGTCATTTCTGAATAATAAGTCTTCTTTGCTAGTTATTATTCAATTAGCACTAAGTTGTGTTAGATTCTGATCATTTGTGGTCAGAACACTGTCATGTTTAATATTTTCAAAAACTTTCAAAGGTGCATTTTGGAAAGCGTAATACTTTTTAACACCACTGATATCTGATCGCCATCAATACAGGATCTTGCTGATGGACACCTCTGATTGCTTGTTTGTACAATCGTCAGGCACCTGCCAAGAATGGATAACCTGGCAGTTTAGCTAAACGGACAGCCATTAATGATGCAACTGTTGTCAGATAACCTTGACAGAGAACAGCATGCTTATTTTCCTTATTAGAACCCAGGTGTTCTTTATCAAAGTACCTTGCCAACTTTCACCATTCTATACAAAATCTTTGACCTGCATCATTGCCAATGTCAGACTTTGACGGGCTGTAAGCTGCTGAATTTTGTCTGCAAATGAGACGGATGCCAAAAATAAATCATCCATGTATTTTTTTTTGTGTGCGCGAGTTGTTAATTTTGCCTCTGGCCTGTCAGCTTGTGGTGTTTATGTCTTGACTGCCTTATTTGTGATGCAAAATTGCCAGCTTTGTAGTTCATTTACTCTGCAATGAATGATGGACTGAGATGATGGAACTCAGTTCGACTCGCTTAGCATTTATCTATGGAGGTATATATCGGATATGTCAGCTTCTTTTCTGCACACCAGAATTAGAGACTTCAGTAGCAATTTACATTGTTCGTTATTCACTTCCCTCTGACAACATAATTACAGTGACATTTGACAACTTTTTAAGTAGCTAATTTGGTACTGTTATGCCTCTGTTGATAGTTAAAACAAATTCCATTCAATATTCCTTTCAGTACCAGAATGCAACTTCTTTTCAAAAAAATAGAAAAGAAAAACTCTGCTTATGTTGGGCAGAAAGCTGGTGCCGAAGACCAGTTTCCCTGAGATATGACCAAACTGCTGTCTGACCTCATCAGATCACATAGAAAACAGCTGTTATAGCATTTTTGATCTGGCTTGAAGGCTGTAATTGTGCTTTACTCTTCACAATGACAGTTAGTGAAACTAAACTGGACTCTCTCCAAAGAGGTTGGAAATCCCAGAGGCTGAAAATAGTTGTGAGCTACACCAGGGATACTAAGGGGCTCCAGGGAAATACAATGCAAGCTGGTGGAATAGCACCTCTTGTTCCACGTAGGCACTTTACCGCCTTCTTCAATTTTAACAACTTCAGACAATCAATACTGCCTTACATTTTGAATACATTTTTCCCCCATTAACTTCCACCCTTGCTCCCATAGTGTCCTGCTTGCAGAGGTGTATTTCGATCAAGTGTACCTACCGTTAACACCTTATCTACATCTATATATCACTCCTACACTACACTCCTCAATAGGGAGGCAATAATCTGGTTGTATTATAGAATCCCTACAATGTGGAAGGAGGCTATTTGGTCCATCAAGTCCACACCGAACCTCTGAAGAGCGTACCACCCAGACCTACCCATCCTATCCTTACAACTCTGCATTTTCCATGACTAATCCACCTAGCCTACCCATCTCTGGAGACTATGGACAATTTAGCATAGCCAATCTACTTAACCTGCGCATCATTGGACTGTGGGAGTAAACTGAGCACCTGGAGGAAACCCATGCAGACAATCGCCCAAGAGTGGAATTGAACTCAGACCCCTGGTGCTGTGAGGCGGCAGTGCTAACCACTGAGCCACTGTGCTGCCCATATTGTACTGGAAACCCAGGTTCAATTTCAGGGCAGATGGTGGAATTTGAATTCAAAAATCTGGAATTAAGAGTCTAAAGATGACCATGAATCCTTTTCCAGTTGGCGTTAAAAACACAATTAGTTCATTTGTGTCCTTTAGGGCAGGAAACATTCCTGCCTGGTGACAATCTGTTATCTTCCACCTCTTCCTATCATTATTTCAATGAACAGAAAATGATCGCATCACACACTTCACATAATCAGAAAAGATCTAACTTATTCTGTCTCTCTTCATCATTTCTGTAGTCCAGCAGCATGAGAAAACAGGAATTAAGGTTCCCCAGTTTTTAAGAGTGAGAGACTGGGAACATTCCACCTCAGGGATTTTCTAATCTGGAGGAGGGGTCACTCTCTTTCTTTATCAAATTGTTCCCCACTCATTTTTTGTTTGGTGCAATCTTTCATGATATAGGGGAGGCAATGGCCTAGTGGTATTATCGTTGGATTATTAATCCAGAGACCCAGGTAATGTTTGGGGAACCTGGGTTTGATGGTGGAATTTGAATTCAATAAATATCTGGAATTAAGAGTCTAATGATGACCATGGACCTATTGCCAACTGTTGGAAAAACTCATCTGGGTCACTTTAGGGAAGGAAACTGCCACCCCTACTTACTCTGGACCACGTGCGATTCCAGACCACAGCAATATGGTTGACTCCTAACTCCCCTCCAGATAATTTGGAATGGGCAATAACTATTGGCCTAGCCAATGATGCCCTCTTCCAGTGAATAAATTAAAAAATGAAGATTTCTCTTTCATATGCTTCGTAATATTAATGAGTAACAGGTTGGTAAGATAATTGACTGGTGAATGGCAATCCTGGCACCAGTATCCACCCTCACTGAGTCATGACCTCCCACCAATCTAACCCAACTGACCTCTTCTCCCATACCCAATGCCAACAACCCCAACTAGTTGAAAGACTCAGCTATTGTATTTCCAGCTGCCTTTATCTTGCCTGTATCAAATGCATTTTATATTAGCAAAATATTAAAATCCAGACCATTGAGAAACATAGCGTGATGCACAACAGCATTCTAGAATAGTGTCAAGACATTGAGAATGGCAAGAGAGAAAATACTATCTCAAGTGAGAATTGACCTCATTCTTGTCAATTTTAATCAGAAGTGACACTGATCTCATTTCTCTGTATGTTGACTGTTGTAAAAACCTGTGGGGTTCATTAATGTCTTTTAGAGAAGGAAATCAGCTGTCCTTACCTGATGTGGTCTACACGTGACTGCAGACCTGCAGTGATGACTCTTGACAGCCGCTAGCCTTATCTGTGCCATCAATATCCCTTGGAGAAATACGAAACCCTCATCTCAAAGTGAAAAGTTATGAATCCAAGTCCCAATCCAAAAATTTGAGCAAAAATTGTAGACTGACCCTGCAGCACAGTACTGAGGGAGTGCAGTTGGAGCTTCCATCTTTTAGCTGAAAATCACATAATACTAGGCTATAGTCCAACAGGTTTATTTGGAAGCACTAGCTTTCGGAGCACTGCTCCTTCATGAAGGAGTTGGACACTAACCTGCTCTTGTGTGATTTTTAACATTGTCTACCCCAGTCCAACACCAGCACCAATGCATCATCTTTCAGTTTGAACTGTTAGACGGAGACCTTATCTCCCATTCCATGCAGGTGCGAAAACATCTTGTAGCATCCTTTTAAATGTAAAGATACATTCCTGACGTTCTAGCCGATATCTATAGCTCAATATGATTGTATTACTGTGTGTGAGCCCCTGCTCTTTGCAAATTAGCTGCTGAGTTTTCACAATTCAACTGTGACTACACTTTAAAGCTACTGCATTAGCTGTAAAGTGATTTGGGATGTTCAAAGGTCATGAGAGATGTCATATATTTGCAAGTCTTCTTTTCATTCTTTTAAAACTCATACCATTGCAAGAATGATGATTTAATTTAACTTTGTTTCTAACCTCCCTCTTGACTTGCGTTATAAGCGCCATTTGTCAAAAGTTTAATCAGGAGACTTTGCAGGAGTGTCTGTGACTGGCTCAGAACTGAATTACTGTGCCTTATAACGAGAAGCCTGCCAAAGTGCCTTGGATTAATGATCACAGCCGAATTTATGAATGTGCTCTCCCAGTGAGGAAACTCACCTGCTGGGTGCAAGAGTTCGTAAAAATCAACCTCAACTGTGACTAACTAATTCAGTTCCCCCAGGAACTGTCACCAGCTGATGTCCCCTTATGAAGTCATTAGTTCTCATCACTTCAGTCTGAATATTCCGGAATAAGAGTGAAAAATGATTGCAACAGTTTTTAAAAAGAACAATGGGTTGATCTCTTCAAGATTCACTTTCCATTTCAACAAAATGAATGCCTTTTTATTACAGTCCAGTTTTTGTCTGTCAGTATCTATTGAAACCATATATTTAATGCAGCAGTTTGATGTCCTGCTGAACAAACTAAAGCAGAACGCCCATCCTGCGGGACTTGTTAAATGATCCTTTTGGACTGTAGATCATAATGAACATACTTCAGAATTTAATCATTCTGCGAGATTTATTCCTTCGGTCAATATATCTATAAATTAGCGGATATGAAGAGGAAAAAATGAAATGCATTTACAAAATGGTTCTAATACATATCAGATGAAACAGGTTTATGTTTCAAATGAAGATCCTTCATCTAAGTAGAATGTTTTGTTTTGATTTTAGTGCCATAAATCACTTGGCCATCCTAAAAGTAACTTGTCAATAGCATTTCACTTGGGACTTGAGTCAGAAAGGAAATAACTTGGCTTAATACAGCACCTTTTCAGAATCTCCAGAGGTCCCAAGGTACTTTAGTCAGAAATCGCACGACACCAGGTTATAGTCAAACAGGTTTATTTGAAGTCACAAGCTTTCAGAGCGTAACCCCTTTGTCAGGTGACTTCACTCCGACCTTCGCTCTGAAAGTTTGATTTCAAATAAACCTGTTGGACTATAACCTGGTGTCACTTGACTTCTGACTTTGCCCACCCAGTCCAACACCGGCACCAAGGTACTTTAAACCAAATGAAGTGTTGAAGTATTATCATCATTGTAAAATTTAAAATTCCAGTTTGCACACAGTAAACCCTGTTAAGGTGGCAATGAGAAAGCAATTTGATTTTTTAGTGATGCGGATTAAGGAATAAATTTCATCCAGGACCTGGGAGAGAACCCACTTGCCCATCTTCTAATCATGACATGTGATTTTTCGGTGGCCTCAATTCTATATTCCCACCTACTCCGCTCATACCCTTTAATTCTAGAGAATGTCTTCTCACTACCCCAAGACCCTCTCAATACACACGTGTAAAATGTAAAATGTATGTGTGCAGTATTGCTGCCAGTACTACGAATAACATCAGTCCATCCCATACATATACATTTATTGAATTGAATTGAATTGAATTTATTGTCACATGTACCTAGGCACAGTGAAAAGCTTTGTCTTGTGAGCAATACAGGCAGATCACAGAGTTAAGTAGCATAGATAGTTAATAATAGGTAAACAGCTGCAAAAACAAACACACAGGTACAGAGTTTGTGAGTCCATTCAGGCTTCTGTACCTTCTCCCCGATGGTAGAGGTTGTAGAAAAACATTGCCAGGGTGGAATGGATCCTTGAGAATGCTGGCGGCCTTTCCTTGACTGTGGGCCTGGTAGATGGATTCTATAGATGGGAGGTTGGCCTTTGTGATTGTCCGGGCCGAGTTCATCACTTCTGCAACTGTCTGTGATTTTGAATGGAATAGTTGCCATACCAGTGATGCATCCATAAGGAATGCTCTTGATGGTGCACCTATAAAAATTGGCAAGGGTATTCACCATATGGAGGAGAAAGTGAGGACTGCAGATGCTGAAGATCAGAGCTGAAAATGTGTTGCTGGAAAAGCGCAGCAGGTCAGGCAGCATCCAAGGAGCAGGAGAATCGATGTTTCGGGCATGATTCCTGAAGAAGGACTCGTGCCCGAAATGTCGATTGTCCGGCTCCTTGGATGCTGCCTGACCTGCTGCTCTATTCACCATCATGCCAAATTTCATCAGCTGCCTGAGGAAGATGAGATGTTGTTGGGCCTTTGTAACCAGTGCATCCACATGAACAGTCCGAGAAAGCTTGTTGTGGATGATGACTCCCAGGAACTTGACACTCTCCACTCATTCCACCTCTGTGTTGTTAATGTATGGGGTGTATGAGTAAAATCCCACTGAAAGTCTTGAGTTTCTTGGTTTTGCCGGCATTGAGAGCTAGGTTGTTCTCAGTGCACCATTTTTCCAGGTCTTCCACCTCCTGTCTGTATTCTGTTTTGTCGCTATCTGAGATCCGACTGACTATGGTGCTATCATCAGTGAACTTGTAAATGGCATTAGTCTGGTATTTGACAACGCAGTCATGAGTATATAGTGACTACAGTAGAGGGCTGAGTACGCACCTCTGGGGGCTCTAGTGTTGAGTGTTAGTGAGGATGAGATATTGTCCTCAATCTTCACTGATTGTGGCCTGTGGGTCAGGAAACTGAGGATCTAGTTGCAGAGAGTGAGGCTCAATCTGAGATCACTAAGTTTAGTAATCAGTCTCGAGGGGATAATAGTGTTGAAGGCCGAACTGTAGTCAATGAGTAGGATTCTTACATAGCTGTTCTTGGTGTCAAGATGTTCGAGGGAGGAGTGAAGGGCAAGTAATATGGCATCTGACGTGATCTGTTGGTCCGATAGACAAATTGGAGTGGGTCAAGAGTAGTTGGCACGCTGGAGTTAATTAATGCCATGACCAGCCTTTCAAAGCACTTCATGACCACTGAAGTTAGGGC
This sequence comes from Chiloscyllium plagiosum, assembly GCF_037043375.1. Classification (NCBI taxonomy): domain Eukaryota; kingdom Metazoa; phylum Chordata; class Chondrichthyes; order Orectolobiformes; family Hemiscylliidae; genus Chiloscyllium; species Chiloscyllium plagiosum. Next base: position 29,456,111 of record NW_028270177.1, read on the forward strand.
CACATGGCGGTAGTCATTGAGACATGCTGCATGAACCTTGTTAGGCACATGGATGATGTTGGCCCTCTTGAAACAGGCAGGGACAGCGGCCTGCTGCAGGAAGAGGTTGAAGATGTCCAAGAAGACCTCTGTCAGTTGATCTGTGCTTGCTCTGAGTGCATGGCCTGGTACTCCGTTTAGTCCCATCGCTTTCCTTGGATTCACACGAAGGAAAACTGATCTGACCTCTGATGAAGTGACTGTTGGGATAGGTTCATCAGGGCTTGTTGGAATAGGTGTTACCTCTCTGCCGAAATTCTGTTCAAACCGAGCATAGAAGGCGTTGGGATGATCTGGGAGGGATATGTCATTGTCTGCTATCTTGTACTGTCTCTTTTTGGAACCTGTGATGTCATTCAGTCCTTGCTATAATCGCCGGGTGTCTGTCTGAGTCTCTCGTTTGGATCAGTATTGGTCCTTGGCTGTCTTCGTGGCTCTGAGAATGTCATACTTGGATTCCTTGTATTTGAGTGGGTCTCCTAATCTGAAGGCCTTTATTGAGCTTATTGGAGTGCCACAATATTTTTTATTGGCACAACATTTCACAATGTTTGTATGTGCAAAAACTCCCTTGGTTGATAAGAATCTGTCTATCTTTGCTTTAAAAATATTCAATGACTCTGCCTCCACTTCTCTCTGGAAATGACACTCTGGCAGAGAAAATAAATCTCCTTACCTCCATCTTAAAAATGAAGATCCCTTATTTTTTCAAATTGTGTTCATATCTCTCTCACAAAAGGAAAACATCCTTTTGGCATTGACCCTTCAAGTACTCACATCGTATTATGTCTCAATAAAATCAGTTCTTATTCTTCTAATGTTCAATAGATACAGTCAGTTTGTCTAACCTTTCCTCATAAGGTAATCCCCAATTCAAATCGAGTAAGCCTTTAGTAGACCACCTCGAATGTATTTATATCCCAATGAAATCAAAACAGTACTCAATCTAGATGTAGTATCACTAGCACCCCTTACAACTGTAGCAAAACTTACCGATTTTTATATTCTATCCCCTTCGCTGTAGATGACATTCTATTTGCCTTGCTAATTACTTGATTTATCTGTTTACTACTTTTATTCATGCAGCAGGGCATTCAGTTCTCACTGTACCTTACAGTTCTGTAACCTTTTACCATTTAAATAACACACTGTGTTTCTAAATGTTGTGCCATAGTAGGCAACGTGATATTTGCATGCATTATTTTTGCCCATTCACTTAAATTATTTTAATCCTCTTGCAGCCTCCTTATGACCTCTTCACAATTTACTTTCCTACCTACGTTAGTGTCATCAGCAAACTTCACAACCATATACTAAAATAAAATGAAGATATGGTGGTCTGAAACGAAAACAGAAATTAGTGGAAAAACCCAGCAGGTCTGCCAGCACTTGTGGGAAGAAAGCAGAGTTGACGTTTCAAAGCTGGTGACTCTTCAGTTCTGATTAAAAGGCGCCAGGCTCAAAACATTAACACGGCTTTCTTCCCACAGATGCTGCCAGATCTGCTCAGTTTCTCCAGCAATTTCTGTTTTTGTAACAACCATACACATGATTCCTTCATTCAAACATTGATTTAAATTGTAAATAATTGAGACCCCCGGCAGATCCCTGTCGTGCTCCAATCATCACACTTACCCTACCCAAAATTGATCCTGATAATCTCACCCGCTGTTTCCAATTAGTTAGACAATCCTCTATCCATACTAATATATTACCAGAACCTTCCACAACTTTCCCTCTAAGCCCCCATTTTAAAGCATTAAAATTGTTATGACTCCTAAATGAGAACTGTCAATGAGAGCTGGGATGGGGAATTTGGGGAGAGGAGTCCCTGAGAGCAACGTGGGAATCTGGGAAAGTAGGGACTTGTCTGCTTAAAGTGAGAGCACCGAGTTATAACTCAGTCAGACTTCCATGTTGGCCAGCACTGCTTTTGCATGCAAAGCACCAATGTTTCAGCTCATGACCGCATTTGGGGTCTTACCCCCTCATTGACCTGCCCTTCCTTATACCATGAGTTCTTAATTTGCATCTGATGCTAATAGTGGAGAGAAAGGATAAGACTTGCTGTTGGCCAGTGTCTGAGCTTACTTTGAGCTTCACATCAGGAGAAATTTATGATACTGGGACTTGACAATTTGAGGATTAAGATGAAGATTATCATTATTTTTGTGCTGGAAGACAGGAAAGACAGTAATAATGGATCTGTTGGGTTTGGAATGGTGTATAGTATAGCTAAAATTCAAAATCAGCTGGAGTTAATGCATAGGAGAAAGTGAGGACTGCAGATGCTGGAGATCAGAGTCAAGAGTGTGGTGCTGGAAAAGCACAGCAGGTCAGGCAGCATTCGAGGAGCAGAAAATCTTTCCTGATGAAGGGCTCTTGCCCGAAGCGTCGATTCTCCTACTCCCTCGATGCTGCCTGACCTGCGATACTTTTCCAGCACCATACTCTTAGCTGGAATTAATGCATAGCAGGACAATGATAGTGAGAGGAAAGATTAAACATTGAGCTGCTAAAGGTATAGAAACCAACTTCTGTTCATGAGAACTGTTCATTTAATTGATAAATTCCAGACACAAACACAATGCAAAACCAAAAGATGTTTGCATTAAAATGACATGAACTCGAATCTGAGATGTTAAACATTTTTAAGTAGAATGGATGATTCTAAAGTGAGAATAGGTGATAATTTTATAGGCAGTTCATGATGTTAACCAGATAGAGAGTAGTTAGTTGTTTGCAATGTGTTAAGTTATGGAATTTATAAATAATGTGAATCTGTGAAGGACTCTCAAGCACGGAAATGAATCAAGTTGCAGTTGAATCTTCATATCTACTGAGGGCAGACTTGGGAAGAAAGGGCCATATAGTTTAGAGCTTGGTGAAGGCTGTCTGTGATGGTTGGGTGGGCTTTGAGCTGAAGTCAGGAAAAGACTGGCAGGGACAGCTAAAAGCACTGGGCTGAGACTGACAAAAGCTGCAACAGTTGAGACTTAGACTGTCTGTCCTCAACGTGTGAAGGTTTAATCGGTCCAACAAGTCATCATCTTCTTACATTGTTGAAATCCATAAACATTTCAATTGGATTCTTCAACAAGTAGACATAATAGTTAACAGCTTCTTGAACACAAAATCCCCCTTTGCTTTTTTTTTTATTTTCCATCTGCATTTTGTAAATAAGTGAAAATTTAATTTGAAGATGCTATAATTATTGTTAGACACATTAGAGATGCCTAATGCAATAGTCACCTATCTGGCAATTCCTGCAGACAATCAAAGGAATATTAAACATTCAGTCACTATCATGATGGTAATTTCTAATTCAATGTTAACAATTCCATTTTTAAGATAGCTTCTAAAAATTAGGAGATAGTACTGCTGGTTTATATATTGTACTGAGTTTATGCCATTGAGAAATGTTAGCTATCACATTTCTGGAAATGTCATGTTCATTAATCTAGGCTTTGAGAATCATAATATAATGTAATTTCTTGTTTCCTTATTTGTCCCATTACAATTCTTCTCACTTTTCATTATTATCCCTTGTGTCACTTAATCGCGTGTCTTCCAGTCAGCACAAACTTTCCATTTGGATTTCCTCCCGTTTCTCCTTCTCATGCCTAGTTCAAAAACATTAAATCTCGATCACTCCAAGTTCGAACAAAGGGCCATTGACCTGATATGTTAACCCTTTTTTTCCTCTCCACAGTTGTCATCAAGCCCACTGAACATTTTGAACATTTTCTGGGTTTACTTCATTTATCATATTATTTTGACGATTTATTATAGAACATAGACAATTGAGTTAAAGACATACAACATGTCTTGTTTTACTGCAAATTGAATCCAGTTCTTAGATGGCAGGATTTATTTAATCTATTTATTTGTATTTTCATTTTACAAACACTTAGAACTTTCATAAAGATGAAAATGTGCACAACGTTTTCTAACGAGAGAATATAAATACATTTGAACCTAAACTCAGTGTCAATAACAAGGGTGAATAATTTTAAAGTAAAAGACAGGAGGTTTAGAGGGGATTCAAGGAAATATTTTCTCACCAGGAGGGTAGTGGGGGTTTGTAATGCACTGCCTGGGAGGATAGTTGAAGTGGGTAATCTCACAATCTTTACCAAGTACTTGGATGAGAACTTGAAAGATCATAACATTCAGAGCTGTGGGCCTAGTGCAGGAAGGTGGGACGAGTGTAGTTTTTACAGTACAGATTTGATGAGCCAAAAGGTCTCTTCTGTATGTATGATTTGATGATTCTATGGAGAAGCGAGACTTTAATGTTCACCACCAAGTGTGGCTTGGCAGGAGCACTACGGATCAAGCTAATCGGGTCCTAAAGACCCAGTTAGACTGGGTTGGTGGCAGGTAGTGAGGGAACTAACAAGAGGGAAAAATATACATGACCTCCTCCTTTACAATCTGTCAGCTGCAGATGCATCTGTCCATGACAATTGTGCTAAAAGTGACCACAACACAGTTCTTGAAGAGACCTGATCCCATGTTCACATTAATAATACCTCCCATCACGTTGTGTGACAGATGTTGAACAGATCTAGCAACTCAAGATTTGGCATCAATGAAGTGCTGCAGGTCATCAACAGCAGCCGAATTGGATTCATCACAATCTTTAACCTCATGGCCCTTCATTTACCCCCCACTCAACCATTAGCATCAAGCCAGAGGATCAACCCTGGTTCAAGGGAGAGTGCAGGTAGGCATGCCAGGATAGCACTAGGCATACCTGAAGACGAGGTGTCAACCTGGTGAAGCCACCAAACGTGCACTGAAGATTCTGTACCTAGATACTTTGTACCTAAGATGGAGCCATAAGTGGTGACCTGTAAACTTTTCACTGTACTCATTTGAGTACATATGACAATAAAGTTAATTCAATTCAACAATTCCAGCAGGACTACTTACATGTCAAAGCATAAGCAACAAGTGATCCCACAACCAACCAATCAGATCTCTACTTTGCAGTCTTGCCACATCCAGGCATGAATGGTGGTGGAAAATTAACTCATTGGAGAAGGTGGTTTCACAAATACCCCTATTCTCAGTATTGGAAGAGCTCAGCACATCATTGCAAAATATAAGGCTGATCCCACTTGGCCTCTTCCTTTAATTGAGGGGAAAGTGAGGACTGCAGATGCTGGAGATAAGAGCTGAAAATGTGTTGCTGGAAAAGCGCAGCAGGTCAGGCAGCAACAAGGTATCGCATTTCCAACCTATCGCATTTCCACCTATCGCATTTCCACCTATCGCATTTCCAACGCCCCTCCCCCAAGTCCCTCCTCCCTACCTTTTATCTTAGGTTGCTGGACACACTTTCCTCATTCCTGAAGAAGGGCTCATGCCCGAAACATCGATTCTCCTGCTCCTTGGATGCTGCCTGAGCTGCTGCGCTTTTCCAGCAACACATTTTCAGCTTTTCCTTTAATCCCCAACATCACAGATGCCAATCTTCAGCCAATTTGATATATGCCATGTGATATCAAGAAATAGCTGGAGACACTAAATAGTGCAAGGCTTATTGGCTCTGACAACATTCTGGCAATAGGACTGAAGAATTGCTCCAGAAGTTGCTGCTCCCCTAGCCAAGCTGTTCTAGTGCAACTATGACACTGGCATCTACCCAACAATGTACAAAATAGCCTAAGTATGCTCTGTATACAAAAAGCAGCACAAATCTAACCCAGCCAATTGCCCATCCTGCCACCCCTCTCCACCATCAGTCTACTCTTGATCATTAGTAAAGTGATGGAAGGTGTCATCAATTCTGCTACCAGGTAACACTGCTCAGCAATAACCTACTCAGTGACACCCAGTTTGGGTTCCACCAGGGCTACTCAGCTCCTGACCTCATTACAGCCTTGGTTCAAACGGGGACAAAACAGCTGAATTGCAGAGGCAAGGTGAGAGTGACAGCCCTTGACATCAAGGCCACATTTGACTCAGTGTGGCATCAAAGACAAAACTGGAATCAATAGAAATCCATGGAAAAATGTTTCACTGGTTGGATGCATACCTGGCACATAGGAAGATGATTGCTGATTTGGAAGTGAGCTATCTCAGCTCCAGGACATCTCTGCAGGAGTTCCTCAGGGTAGTGTCCTAGGCCCCAATCAGCTTTAGCTGATTAATCAGTGACATTCCCTCAATCATAAGGTTAGAAGTGGGGATGTTCAATTGTACCAAGATCTAGGCAATACCCAGGCTTGAGCTAACATGTGGCAAGTAATATTCATGCTGCATAAATGCCAGGAATTGACCATCTCAAATTAGAGACAATTTAACCATTATCTCTTGACATTCAATGGCATTACCATTACTGAATCCTCCATTATCAATATCCTGGGATTACTATTGACCAGTCATATCCCTCTGTTCCCTGCCTATTTGTATCTGTCAAACATTAAACATTAAACATTGCCTCTTAAATATTGCTATTGTATCTGCCTCTACCACGACCTCTGGCAGTGCATTCGAGACACTTGCTGCCCTCTCTATGCAAAAAAAGACTTGCCTCTCACATCTCCTTTAAACTTACTTTAAATCTATGTCCCATAATATTGATACTTCTACCTTGGGGGAAAACAAAACTCTGACTTTCCATTCTATCTATGCCTCTCATAACTTCGTAAACTTCTATCAGCCTCACCCCCTTTCCTTCAACGTTCAAGTGAAAACAAACCAAGTTTGTCCAAATCACCATATTGCTAATATCATCCAAACCAGACAACATCCTGATAAACTGTTTCTGTGCCCTTTCCAAACCCTCCATATCTTTCTGGTAGTGAGGTGACCAGAACGGGACAATATTCCAAACTTTGCCGTGAATATTTAGTTCTCAGGTCATCATGCAGCCATCTATTAGATCATACCAATGAATCTCTATTTGTGTCTTAGATTATCTACCTTGTTGTGAATGCTGTTTCCATTCAGGTAGAGCATCCTTAATTTTGTCTTTTTGACATAATTCTGCATTTAAAGCATACTCAACGCTCGGCTTTATTTCTCCTGTCTTCTGAGTTGTTAATTTTAAATTGACAATCGCTACATTTTTGTTAAGCAAACATATTAAGGGATATGGGCAAGAGGGAGGTTAATAGAGTTAGATCATGACCTCATTGAATGGTGGAAGTTGCTCAAGGGGCTGATTGGCCTACTCCTGCTCCTACATTCCCATCTCCCTAGCATCTTTTTGACTTCCTTGACATCTCCTGTTCCATTAGTGCGTTTCATTAGCTACAGAAGAGAGAACAAAAAAAGCTTCCATCCCAAAGTGTCTTCAGGAGAAAAAAGAAAATTTGAAGAGTTGTTCATGTAAGGAGCACATACAATGACAGGCATGTGTACAACCTGCAACTTACTCTGTGTGTCAGCAATTGAACATGCGTCATGCAGCTAGGCTATACTCAAAGGATATGCTTTGCAAAGCTCCATTAATACATCAATGTGACAACAGATTCAGATGCTGTGGCCCTTTAAAGAGTTGAAGTAATGCTCAGGTGCATGCAACCTCTAGAGGCAGTCCACTGGGTGGGCAAGACTTTATATAGCTTAGCTAATTAACCCCAAATCTTGAGGTTTAGGTGGATCTATTCATGCAAAGGAAACATCAACAGATGTCCCACTGTGCATCGTTCTCTCCACAGTATCACACAAATTAAAAATGTATTTTCAAAGCAATAAGTTGACCGGGAAACAGCAGCAAGCTTTATGTCAAATCTCTGGTTCTTGAATTGATGGAAGTGGTAGTCAGAAATTCCTCCCTTTGTGGCTTCAGTTTTAAATAAATGGCTTCTGGCTTCTGACAAAATAGCGGAGAGGAATTTTGGACACACATTTGACATGCATGGATGCCAGTATACTACAGCATAATTTCAAATCCTATGAGGCTAGAAAATTACAGTTAATTAAGGAGAGAAAGACTTGACAACTTTCAAAAATAATTTGCTTTTATTTAATAATTAGCAATTAAATAACTTTTATTAATTCTTGAATGATTCAGACCGTCAAAATCAAAGTAAGAAATAAAATAGCTTATATTTTCACATGGTGGATTGTGGGTCATGAGCTGTGAGCTGGTTGGGGTAAGTTTAAATTTTAACATCAAAGTAATTAAGCTCATAAAATTCAGCATTTGCTTTGATAAAGGAACATAACATAATGACTGTGCAGCATTATATTTCTGTAATATGTTTGAAAAAATTTCCTTCTCAAAGAATTTCCAAAGAAATCAAGTTGGTGAGGGATATTGTCAACAGGGAATGTTAAACTTACCCTCTGTTTTACAGGAAGGTGATCACCACAGTCTGTGGATGATGAAACACATGAATAAATTGCCATGCAGAATGATTAATTCCATCTTAAAGCATATACTTCCATCTTATCAATCATTCCATTAGCAAAAAAAGTTCACTGCAAAGGAGACTGGAGCCCTCCAGCATGAATAACTACCCATCCTTCGACATGTTTACACACTGAGAGGCAAGACAATACTTCAAGTATTTATCTGGCGCTCCCTGAGCTTTAGACTGCTTTGAAATGTTTTTTTTTTCACCCCTTTCTCATTCCTAATCTGGAATATCCAATTTCATACTGTAGATGTCAAAGGACCTGGCAGCCTTTTCTGCCTGCCCCCATCCCACTTTGCACTCCCACTTGCAATAATTGCTTGTCCCATGTTCTGCCCTCTCTGCTCCAATGCCATCCGATGGATTTTCCCAGCATGCAACTGCTGTCCAACCAGCTGCTGCTACTACATCTTCAGTGTCCGTGAGAGGCTGGTATTAATCATCTTTTTCAATGGGACACTCTGCTATTCATCTCCCTGACACTTCTAGCATTCGAGAGCCCAGTACAGACCACAGACCATTGAGTAATAAGATTACTCATTACCCTGCTTCATTGCTTCTGCCTGCCTTCTCCATTGAGTGGCTGTTCAACAGTGGATTCTTGTTTGCCAGATCAGAAATAATTTATGCTTTTTTTTAAAAGAGCGTCTGCATATTTAGCTAAAGAGAGATTAGTTTATAAACTGTATTTGTACATAGTTCATGCAGGTATCTCTAAATAAGCAGCCATTTTGCTTGCAAATTAAGTGACCTTGGAACAACTGAGTAGGGAAAAACAGAAATTATAAAGCCACGTGCACAACAACACATTTATAGCCTATGAAGAATCACATCAGTGAGTCAAATGTTCAACAATGATTTAAGTGCAACAACATTACAATATTAATTTTTTTGCGAAATGATCTTTGAATCCCACAGTTTGGCAGATAGACAGCAAAACATAAATATTAGTTACTGACAAAAAAGGTGTAATTCCACAAAGTAACACGAGCCAGGAAAATTATGTTGGCATGCTATGATAAAGCATAGCATCTCAAATACAAAAGACTGTTTTCTAATGAATAACAATCTCTACAAAAGGAAGGAACATGCTTTTCCTGCAATACTGTAACATTGAGTAGACTTATACAAAACCGGACAGACTTAATAATGCGTTCTCTGAGGGTGTTTTACAGGCCTCCAACTACACAAGTCTCTATTTTCCCCAGTTGATTCATACTGTAAATTTATCTTGAAACAACATTGGCTGTATGTGCTGGAAGGTTTCTCATACATTAGTTTTTTGGTTCAGCTATGTATCTCACTTATAGCACTCTCTTCAGTATTGTTATTAAAATGTGGTTCGATATCTGGTTGCTTTTATATCATGATTGTACATTTGAATTTCTTCACAGACTGTCCTCACTTACAGAAAGTAAGTGGAAATATGATACTGACTCATGGTCCAGTCCCTGGGTGAACGGAAATGCTTGGGGCAGTGAAAACAGACAGTGAGGAGGAAGAACCTAGGATGGAACTCGTTACATTTTCTCCATACACTAACGTTGACAGACACAAATCGGGCAATTCCCCAAATGCCTTCTATTCTCTGTGCCCAGGCAATTCCATTTACCCTGAATAAAGCCCAGGAAAATTTAACCCATCTCAGATCAAAAGATAGCTGTCTAGTTAACAGCTGGTTCCTCATGATAGCCAAGTTATGAACTGCACAATACACTGATCAGAAACTAGATACACACTCCAAACTGTATTGCAAAGCTCCTCTGAGGTGTTGGAGGTATTGCTTGTGTGTGCCAGTGGTCTTCCAAATGACATTTCTGATTGCAGCATGACTCTGATTGTACAGCAGCTCTGCAAATGACATGTTTCGAACAGGGACCATATACCAACTGGATTAGGGATAGCCCTTATATTTCACTAGCCAAACCCATAAGCTGATAGCTTGGTCAGAGCAATGGTGGAATATAAAAATAGAAAAGGATAAATATAATATGACTGTTGCCAGGTACTGAACCGATTGGTCGGAGGTTGATGATAGGGAGCAGAAAGAAAATTAGCGTGGCATCTTAGCCATGAGGAAACCGAGTAAAACCATAATGCTGAGAGAAAGTGAGGACTGCAGATGCTGGATATCAGAGTGGAAAAGTGTGATGCTAGAAAAGCACAGCAGGTCAGGCAGCATCCGAGGAGCAGGAGAGTCAACGTTTCGGGCATAAGCCCTTCATTAGGATTCCTGATTGATTCCACAGGGATCAATTTTGTCTCCTCAAATATTAAAAATTTACATCAATGATATGAATAAAGAGATCAAATGTATGGTTATTAAGTTTGCTGATGACATAAAGATAGGTCAGAGAATAAGCGGCCAAGGAGACATAAGGAGTCTACAAATGGGGTATAAGTAGGTTAAGTGAGCAAGAAAAGAAATAGAAAATGGGGTATAATGTGTGGTAGTTCGAACTCGCCTACTTTGAATAACAGAACAACAGCATTTGATTTCAGTGGAGAAAGATTACAGAACTCAATGCTACGGAGGGATCTAGGTTTCATGATACATTAAAGATAAAAGACTAGTATGCTCATTCAGCAAGAGACGTGGAAGACAAATGAAATGTAGTTGTTTGTTGCAAGGACAACTGAGTACAGAATTGGAATGTTTTGCCAAAGGTGGACAGGGAGTTAGTGGGACCACATTTGGAGTATTGTGTACAGTTTTGGTTTCCTTATTTAGAAGCAGCTCAAAGAAGATGATTTCCACTGATTCCTAGTATGAGGGTTTAGCATGGACCTGTAACCAGTGGAATTTAAAAGAATGAGAGGTGATTTTACTGAAACACACAAAGTCCTGCAGGAACTTGACGGGGTGGATGATGAAAGAATGTTTCTCCTTATGGACAGACTAGAACTTGGAGACAGTCTGAAAACTAGGAGTCACCCACTTAACAAAGAGATAAGAATGTTTTTCTCTCTGTGGGATGTTACTCCATGGAATTCTGATCCCTGCGAGCAGTGAAAGCAGGGGCATTGGATGTTTTTAAAGCTCAGTTCGATAGATTTCTGACTGACAAAAGAAAGAAAGGATACGGCTGGAAGACAGGAAAGCAGAGGCCACAATCAGATCACCATGATCATATCATATGACAAAGCAGGCTCGAGGGACTGAATGGGCTAATCATGCAGTTCATATTATCATTTATGTGTGTGTTTGCATGCTTATCCATCACCATCATTCTATAATAGAGGAACCTGATCGATGGCTCTCTGATAGGTTTGCCTTGAGCAGCCACAGTGGGTTAGATTTCGTGAGCAATGTGTCCCTGCTGTCTCCTCTTTCCTTACTGTTCCCCCTTGGCCTTTGAAGTTGCACAGCTAAGGTGCCGTAGTAGAGAAATAAAGCATTCAGACCAACTCCATCTTCTCAGTCGTCATGACGAAGCTTTCAAAATTAGATAGAAGTTATCAAGGTCCCTCAAACGACAACTAACCTAAAATTGCAGCTCAACCCTTTCAATAGGCCACTAGGAGTTGCTAGCTAAGCTCACCATGTGGCACATTGGGTAGTTCACTATCGCAAAAGGATCATGCAAACAGTATAGGCTTCAATTAGGATATTTAATTCATTGTGTTAAATAACTTGGGAATGCATCCTGGAAGCTACAGAACAACCTAATCCCATATGGCAGCAGGCACACTGCCAGCCTATAACAAGTGGCATCATCCTGGCCAACTGAGTACCTGCTTTGCACCTGAAAATCTGACATGGTGCCATTGAAAGTCTGGGCCATAGTTTATGGAGATTAGATTCCAGACACAGATGGGATGAGTATTATTGCTAAACAATGGATCCAAACCATTTAACTAACTGATGAATTGAGACCAAAACATTTATTTCAACCATAGCAACTACTTCTCTCCTGCGACTTAAAACTGAATGTAGTTCGACAGGGTTAGAAGTCTGGATATATAAACCTTTTGCACACATTGGATGTAGGTTTTAGGTCTCAACAACATTGTCAATGAACTGGAAATATCTTTTATAGTCCCATATCCACTCTGACACCCATTCTGAAGAGAGATCTCCAGTTTATGAAAAAGGTTGATGAGTGTTAAAATTAAAAAGATGCTGTGGATGCTGGAAGTCTGAAACAAACACAGAGAGGAACGGCAGAGACAGTCAATAGGTCTGGAAGCTCCATACAGAGAGGAACAAAGTTAACATTTTGAGTCGAATGTCACTCTTTCAGAAGGGTATTCTCCAGTATTGAAAATTTGCTTGCAAATCCTCCTTAATAAAAATTGACAGTATGTATTGGGTATGAATCCAATTATAGTATAACAGTGGGAGGTATTAACAACATAAAGAACACTTGCACATTTTGTATGTTTATCTTCTCTTTACCACTCAGAAAACAGATAGGAAATTCTGTCAGTGGTACATTAGTGTTGTGGTCATGCTACTGGACTAATACTCTGGGGAACACGAGTTGAAATGATAAAATTTAAATTTCAGTTTTGAGAGACTCTGGAAGAAAGAAATCGTTACAAGTAAAATTGCCTTTAGTTTGGTGTTTTTCTTTCAGGAAGGTAACTTGCTACCCATATCCTGTTTATTCTAAGTATGACCCCAGTCTCACAGCAGCAGTTATGTCTCTACTGTTCTTGAAGGTAGTCTAGCCAACCACTCAAACTGTATCTAACCTTTACCAACATTCCAGGAAGCATGGCCATTGCCATTTTCCCTCGTGCATCCAGTTTAATTGAGGCAGTCCAAAGGATATTCGATGACAATTTGGATAGAAATAATGTGTTAAGGCTATGAGGAAAAGGGAGTTTGGCAATAAATAAAAATGCTCATTTGAACAGTTGGTGCAGACAAAATGGGCTGAATGGCCTCTTCTACCTTGTAAAACTTCTGCGGCTCTACGATCCTGGGAAGGGCAATAGATGACATCATTGCCAGCAATGTACACATTACAGGAAATAACACAACAATAAAAATGGATGAGGGACAGGACGTACAGGACCAAAGTGCCATTGACTAAAGAGAATTATTTGAAGAGGTTAAAGGTCTGCAGGGAGGCAATGATTGAATTGTGTCAAATGGTAGCTGAAAATGTGTTGCTGGAAAAGCGCAGCAGGTCAGGCAGCATCCAAGGAACAGGAGAATCGACGTTTCGGGCATAAGCCCTTCTTCAGGAATCCTGAAGAAGGGCTTATGCCTGAAACGTCGATTCTCCTGTTCCTTGGATGCTGCCTGACCTGCTGCGCTTTTCCAGCAACACATTTTCAGCTCTGATCTCCAGCATCTGCAGTCCTCACTTTCCCCTTGTGTCAAATGGTAGCCAATAGCTTGAGCATGCCTTCAGTAATAATAGCTGCGGACGTCACAGCAATCATTCTGCTCTTCAAAGGGGAACAAATTGAATGGAAGGTTTAAGCACATTGGCTTTTGATATGAGGTCATTCCAAATGCCTGGTGGTGATTTAACAGGTATTAGGCAAAGGATGAATTCTATTTGTATTCATGACATGATACTGTACTGTTCCAGAAGAGTTATTCATCCACACAGTTTCAAAACAACAATTGGACAGACAGCAACAATTCTGTGCCATTGCTGACCTTCTCAAGATCTGGAGTGCCATCAACTGAACATATATGGAGGTAGATTCATCAACAGTTTATTTGATGGCACACTTCAGCCACAGTTTAATAAATGTACTGACATTCTCTGAGAGCACAAAAGTAACCTTAATTTCAATAGTACCACTTAAATAGCTGGATGCCTCAAGACACTTAATATAGAAAGGAAAGGGGACATGCAATAAGCAGGAGAGAGTTTAAGTGGAGAGATTGAATGTACAATGAGGTAGGTTTTTAAGAGGCTTTCGAAAGAAGAGACAAAGAGGAGTAAATTTAGACCGAGTATTTCAACAGGCAGAGGCATAACAACAGACTGACCACCCATGCTGGAGTGGACTCAATGGAGAACAAGTATCAGAGTGAGAGGAGGAGAGATCACTCAAGGAGCTAGGAATGAGAATGTGAAGGAATTTGTAAAATGATAGAGCTCTGGCATATTTCACAAATGATCAGGTACAGGACAAGGAAGTGCTTGAAGACTGCATTTGGAAAGCCATGAGTGAAACATAAGGAGCATGTTGCTGTGAAGATGGACAATCTCATTGGGGGCAAGGGATGGTGGACTGATTAGAGTCATAGAGTCACAGAGAAGTACAGCATGGAAACAGACTCTTTGGTCCAACTCATCCATGCTAACCAGATATGCTAACCTAACAGTCACCACTAGTGTTCCTGCCCAGTGCATCTGCAGGAAATGCATCCAACTTCAGCTCCTGGAAAACCGCGTTAGGGAACTGGAGCTGGAGATGGATGAACTTTAGATCATTCGGCTGGAGGAGGGAGTATTAAGAGGAGATACAGGGAGGTAGTCACACCTCAGGTAAAAAAAGGTTACTGTCAGGGGATGGAAAGAGAACAGACAGGCAGTGCAGGGATCCCCTGTGGCCGTTCTCCTCAACAACAAGTATGCCGTTTTGGATACTGCTGGGAGCGGGGGGGGGACTTACTGGGGTAAGCAATGGGGCACAGGTCTCTGGCACAGAGTCTGTCCCTGTTGCTCAAAAGGGGAAGGGGAAAGAGGAGCAGAGCATTAGTAACTAGGGATTCCATAGTTAGGGGACAGATAGGAGGTTCTGTGGGAACAAGAGAGAAAAACAGTGTGTTGGCTCCCAGATGCCAGGTTCCGTGATATCTCGAGTCGTGTTTTCGGGATCCTAAAGGGGGACCAGCCCCAAATCATAGTCCATATAGGCACCAATGACATAGGTAAGAAGAGAGATGGAGATTTAAGGCAGAAATTAAGGGAGCTAGGATGGAAGCTTAGAGCTAGAACAAACAGCGTTATTGTCTCTGGTTTGTTGCCTGTGCCACGTGCTAGTGAGGTGAGGAATAGAGAGAGAGGAGTTGAACATGTGGCTACAGGGATGGTGCAGGAGGGAGGAGTTTGGATTCCTGGAGAATTGGGGCTCTTTCTGGGGTAGGTGGGACCTCTAAAAACAAGATGGTCGTCACCTGAACCAGAGAGGTACCAATATTCTGGGGGGGGGGGGGGGGATATTTGCTAATGCTCTTTGGGTGGGTTTAAACTAATTCAGCAGGAGGATAGGAACCAAGATTGTAGTTCAAGTACAGAGGAAGTTGCGAGTAGGGAGATCCTAAATAAGTTTTCGGGGTCGCAAAAGGGCACCGGCAAGCAAAAAGTTGTTTTGATGTGTGTCTATTTCAACGTCAGGAGCAATCTGAATAAGGTGGGTGAACTTGCAGCATGGGTTGGTACCTGGGATTTCTACATTGTGGCCATTTCAGAGACGTGGATAGAGCTGGGACAGGAATGGTTGTTGCAAGTTCCAGGATTTAAATGTTTCAGTAAGAACAGAGAAGATGGTACGGGGGGTGGGGTGTGGCATTGTTAGTCAAGGACAGTATTACTGCTGCAGAACAGATGTTTGAGGACTCACCTCTAAGGTAGCATGGTGGGCTGAGATTAGAAACAGGAAAGGAGAGGTCACCCTGTTGGGAGTTTTCTATAGGCCTCCAAATAACTCCAGAGATGTATAGGAAAGGATAGCAAAGATGATCCCTCGATAGGAGCGAGAGTGACAGGGTAGTTGTTATGAGGTCTTTAACTTTCCAAATATTGACTGGGAATACTATAGTTCAAGTACTTTAGATGGGTCAGTTTTGTCCAATATGTGCAGGAGGGTTTTCTGACACATTATGTAGACAGGCCAACAAGGGGCGAGGTCACATTAGATTTGTACTGAGTAATGAACCCAGCCAGCTATTAGATTTGGAGGTAGGTGAACACTTTGGTGACAGTGACCAAAATTCAGTAATATTTACTTTAGTGATGGAAAAGGATAGACATACACCACAGGGCAAGAGCTACAGCTGGAGGAAAGGCAATTATGATGTGATTAGACAAGATTTAAGATGCATAGGATCGGGAAGGATACTGCAGGGGATGGGCATAATTGAAATGTGGAGTTTATTCAAGGAACAGCTCCTGTGTTGTCCTTGATAAGTATGTACCTGTCAGGCAGGGAGGAAGTTGTCAAGCACAGGAGCTGTGGTTTACTAAGAAAGTTGAATCACTTACCAAGAGGAAGAAGAAGGCTTATGTTAGGATGAGATGTGAAGGCTCAGTTAGGGTGCTTGACAGTTACAAGGTAGCCAGGAAAGACCTAAAGAGAGAGCTAAGATGAGTGAGGAGGGGACATGAGAAGTTTTTGGTGGTTAGGATCAAGGAAAACCCTAAAGCTTTCTATAGGTATATAAGGGATAAAACAATGACGAGAGTAAGATTAGAGCCAATCAAGGACAGTAGTGGAAAGTTGTGCATGGAGTCAGAGGAGATAGGGGAAACACTAAATGAATACCTTTCATCAGTATTCACACTGAAAAAAGACAATGTTCTCGAGGAGAATACTTAGAAACAAGCTAATCGACGAGATGTGATTGAGGTTCACAAGGAGGAGGTGTTAGAAATACTGGAAAGAGTGAAAATAGATATGTTCCCTGGGCCAGATGGGATTTATTCTAGGACTCTCTTGGAAACCAAGGAGGAGATTGCCAAGACTTTGGCTTTGATCTTTATCCTTCATTGTCTACAGGAATAGTACCAGAAGACTGGAGGATAGCAAATATTCCCTTGTTTAAGAAGGGGAGTATGGACAACCCTGAAAATTATAGACAAGTGAACCTTACTTCAGTTGGAAAAGGTTATAAGAGATAGGATTTATAATCATCTGGAAAGGTTTAGGGAAAATCCAAGACGGAGGGTACTCATTTGTGAAGAGTAGGTCGTGTCTCACAAACTTTATTGAGTTCTTTGAGAAGGTGACCAAACAGGTGGATGAGGGTAAAGCCATTGATGTGGTCTATATGGATTTCAGTAAGGTGTTTGATAAGGTAGGCTTTCCCCACGGTAGGCTACTGCACAAAATACAGTAGCATTGGATTGAGGGAGATTTAGTGGTGTACTACAAGGATCTGTTTTGGGTCCACTGCTGTTTGTCATTTTAATTAATGACCTAGGTGAGGGCATAAAAGGATGGGTTACTAATTTGCAGATGACACTAAGGTTGGTACAGTTGTGGATCGTGTCGAAGGATGTTGCAGGCTACAGAGGGACATAGATAAGCTGCAGAACTGGGATGAGAGGTGGCAAATGGAGTTTAATACTGAAAAGTGTGATGTGATTCTCTTTGAAAGGATTAACATGAATGCAGAGTACTGGGAGAATGGTAAAGTTCTTGGTAACGTAGATGAGTAGAGAGATCTCAGTCTCCATGTGCATAGACCCCTCAAAGTTGCCACCCTGTTTGATAGGGTTGTAAAGAAAGCATATGGTGTGTTAGCTTTTATTAGTAGAGAGATCGAGTTTCAGAACCATGCTGCAGCAGTACAAAACTCTGGTGCGGCCACACTTGGAGTATTGTGTACAGTTCTGGTCACCGCATTATAAGAAGGATGTGGAAGCTTTGGAAAGGGTTCACAGGAGCGGCACGATGGCACAGTGGTTAGCACTGCTGCCTCACAGTGCCTGAGACCCGGGTTCAATTCCCGCCTCAGGCGACTGACTGTGTGGAGTTTGCACGTTCTCCCCGTGTCTGCGTGGCTTTCCTCCGGGTGCTCCGGTTTCCTCCCACCGTCCAAAGATGTGCAGGTTAGGTGAATTGGCCATGCTAAATTGCCCGTAGTGTTAGGTAAGGGGTAAGTGTAGAGGTATGGGTGGGTTGCGCTTCGGCAGGTCAGTGTGGACTTGTTGGGCCGAAGGGCCTGTTTCCACACTGTAATCTAATCTAATCTAATCTAAAAGAGATTTACTAGGATGTTGCCTCATATGGAGGGAAGGTCTTACAAGGAAAGGTTGAGGGACATGAGGCTGTTTTGATTAGAGAGAAGAATGTTGGGAAGTGACTTAATTGAGGCATAGAAGATAATCAGAGAGTTTGAGAGGTTGGACAGTAAGAGACTTTTTTCTCAGATGGTGGATATATAGGTGTAGTTTCTTTACTTAGGGAATAGTAGGGGTGAGGAACGCACTGCCCGCAACATAGTAGACTCGCCAACGTTACGGGCATTTAACTGGTCATTGGATTGGCATATAGACGAGAATGGAATAGTGTAGGTTAGATGGGTTTCAGGTTGGTTTCACAGGTCAGCGCAACATCGAGGGCTGAAGGGCCTCTACTGCACTGTAATGTTCTATGTTCTATCTTCTATGTTCTAGTCTCTTTTGCCAGCACTTAGCCTATATCCCTCTAAACCCTTCCTATTCATATACTCAGGTGCCTTTTAAATGTTGCAATTGTACCAGCCTCCACCACTTCCTCTGGCAGCTCATTCCAGACACCCACCATTCTCTGCGTGAATAAGTTGCCCTGTAGGTCCCTTTTTTATCCTTCGTCTTACCCTAAACCTATGTCCTCTAGTTCGGGGCTCCCCCGCCCCAGGGAAAAGACCTTGTCTATTTATCCTATCCATGCCCCTCATGATTTTATATACCTCTATAAGGTCACCCCCAGCCTCTGACGCTCCAGGGAAAACAGCCCTAGCCTATTCAGCCTCTCCCTGTAGCTCAAATCCTCCAACACTGGCAACATCATTGTCAATCTTTTCTGAACACTTCCAAGTTTCACAACATCCTTCCGAAAGGAAGGAGACCAGAATTGCATGCAATATTCCTAAAGTAGCCAAACAAAAGTCCTGTACAGCTGCAACAGGACCTCCCAACTCCTATACTCAATGCTCTGACCAGTAAAGGAAAGCATATCGAACGTCTTCTTCACTATCCTGTCTATCTGCGACTCTACTTTCAAGGAACTAAGAACCTGCACTCCAAGGTAATACTCCCTAGAACTTTACAATTAAGTGTATAAGTCCTGCTAAGATTTGCTTTTCCAAAATGCAGCATCTCACATTTATCTAAATTAAACTCTATCTGTTACTCAGCGCATTGGCCCATCTGATCAGGATCCTGTGGTACTCTGAGGTACCCTTCTTTGCTGTCCACTACACCTTCAATTTTAGTGTCATCTGCAAACTTACTAACTTTACCTCCTATGCTCACATCAAAATCATTTATATAAATGGCCAAAAGTAGAGGACCCAGCACTGATCTTTGTGGCACCCCACTGGTGTCAGGCCTCCAGTCTGAAAAACAACCCTCCACTACCAGTCTTCTATCTTCAAGCCAGTTCTGTATCCAAATGCCTAGTTCTTCCTGTATTCCATCGGATCTAACCTCGCTTACCAGTCTCCCATGGGAAACCTTGTCAAACACCTTACTGAAGTCCACAAAGATCACATCCACCACTCTGCCCTCATTAGTCCTCTTTGTTACTTCTTCAAGAATCTCAATCAAGTTCATGAGCCATGATTTCACACACATAAAGCCATGCTGACTATCCCTAATCAGCCCTTGCCTTTCCAAGTACATGTACATCCTGACTGTGTGGAGTTTGCACGTTCTCCCCGTATCTGCGTGGGTTTTCTCCGGGTGCTCCGGTTTCCTCCCACAGTCCAAAGATGTGCAGGTCAGGTGAATTGGTCATGCTAAATTGCCCGTAGTGTTAGGTAAGGGGTAAATGTAGGGGTATGGGTGGGTTGCGCTTCGGCGGGGCGGTGTGGACTTGTTGGGCCGAAGGGCCTGTTTCCACACTGTAAGTAATCTAATCTAATCTAATCCTGTCCCTCAGGATTCCTTCCAACAACCTGCCCACCACTAAGGTCAGGCTCGCCGGTCTATGCTTCCCTGGTTTCTCCTTACAACTTTTCTTCGAAAGTAATTACCTGAATACTAGATACTGCTAGACTGAATGCAGCTATTAAGCTCAACATGATGATTGAAATCCATGTAGGTTGATTGAAACCAGACCAGTATCACAGCAGGATATGGCAGAGTTCTGTTTGTAAGTAACTCAATGGAAAACAACTTGAGAATACGCTCACAAACCAACAGCTAATCATGTACCAACTAATCAGTCCGGAAGAGGATTGTACACGAGCTCTTCCGAAAACCGTACTTCATAAGTAATGCAGTGAAAAGAGAGGGTGATGGGTTGGGGCACAGAAATAGAGAAACAATCAAGAAGGAAGATAAAAGGTGCATCAGTGGGCAGTGCTCCAGGAAGCATCAGTGACAAATAGGTAGAAAGATTTTGGTCAAAGATCACTCTTTAGTGACCTACATTCATTTCAAATGGACCACTTGAGAAGTAACTGCACGACATAATTAAAACTGTTTTGTTATAAAGATGTTGGAATTGGTGTGAAATTGTGAGATGTGTAGATCTCAGTCTCCAAGGTTAAGAAGGAAATAAGATGCCCAGTATTGGTGGGAGCGGGGAAAGTAAGCAAAATAAGGAAGGAAAACACCCTACGATTAAGGTCAGACATTACATTGAGAAAGATTTTCATCAAGCAACACTGTGATTGGAAGCTATAGCAATTAAAAATAGCACAGTTGAAAAGTCAATTGCAGAATTAACTGCTGCTAACATGAACATGGATAATGCAAGGAAACCAATTTGAAGTTATTTGGTAAAGGAGAGATATCTGTGACAGATTTTCTTAAGAGAAAGACAATTTTGAAGGTACTTAGGAACAGTGCCTGTGAATGTAAAGAACTAATACTGAAACACTGAGAGGGAATTACATTCAGTCAGTAGTTATTATTAGTTAGTCAGAAGGAATTTGAGGTAATACATTATGGGTTGTATTGAAAGGATAGTATTGGTGAGTTCAAAATTGGAAATGGTATCAAATCTCAAGTTAAAGAGGGCTTGGGAGCTGCCTTTGCAAACTAAAAGAGGGAGCTAAAGAACTAGTGGTTGCTGAGTCGATTGCATCAAAGTTGAAAACTAAAAAAATTGATGAAACCTTCAAATTTAGTGCAACCACTGAAGATTCATCGTGCACGAGACTAGGGCAGAGGGAGCTATTTGTCATGTCAAACTGAAACTGAATTCCACAATGATCTGAGATAATTACGTCAGTAGACACACAATCCCAAACCAGAATTCTTGCAGTGCTCAACATGGTAGATACAGGAAGGATGTTTGCTCTGACTGGCAGGTCTAAAACAAGGGAACACCATTTCAAAATAAAGGGTAGGTCATTCAAGTTTGAGATGAGGATGAATTGGAGATCAAATCTTTAGATTGCTCTGCTCCAAGGGGCTGTGGAAATTCAATCATGACTGTGTTAAAGCCAGAAATCAATAGATTTCTAAGTATTGAAGGCATCTGAGGATATGGGAACAGTGTGGGTAAAAAAAAGAGTGTTGAGGTAGTTGGTCAGCCATGATCTAACCAAGTAACTGAGCAGGCTCAAGGAATTAAATGGCCTTCCCTTGTTTCTCTTGCCTCTGTTTCTGTGAGATGCTGGGCCTTAGAAGAACATCTTCAGTAAAAATGAAAAAGAAAACGGAAGATTTCATGACAGTAAGAAAATGCAGTCCACATATTACAGAGCCTATAGATCTGAGCTGAGCTGCATCAGTCACATTATTCATATACATACCCACATCCGACTTATAAAAGATAATTAACAAGAGAAATTGAAAAGTGTCGAATGAGAAAATCAGAGGTCACCTATTCAAATTTGAGCACAACAAGGTATGAGATTCGTATTAGATATCCCATCTGACCTCTTTCCAATTTTGATGATGTATAGATTTATATACCCAGTTCACATTTCACTTTGAAAGGAAGCTCACAAATAAACTGATCTTCAGGCCTGATTTTGTTTTTTCAACATGTCCTTACTTGGTTTGACTTTGATTAGCTGGTGTTTATGAGAAGTAAAATGATAACAATAAATTCAAACATTTAAAGAAAGAGTGAATTCTGTGGAATAATAGAATTGGTATGGTGCACAAGGAGGCCATTTGGCCCATTGAGTCTGTGCCTGCTATCTCAATCTTCTCATCAATACAACATCAGAACTGTTTTTCATTCATTCACAGGATGAGGGTATTGCTGGCTAGGTCAGCATTTATTGCCCCTCCATTATTTCCTTGAGACAATTTGACCAGAACATGGTCAAATGGTTTTTGGTGAGACTAATGAGTGTAAAGAACTAAAGAAGTTAAGACTGTCATAACTAATAGCCCCATTTGAAAGATTTCCAGTATAAAGTTGCTCAAGTCATGTGAAAGTGCAGAAGAGAGCAGACCTGTTGAGAAGCCTGAGTCAATTTTGCATTGCCAATAAAGACCAATTTCATCTGCAGGATCTCAACCGTCCATAAAAGCAAACTGCAGATCTGTTTAGATGTGGAAAAAACAAGAGATAAGAAAATAATGTTAACTTTTAGTATCTAGTCACTGATGGGGAGCTCTGCTAAAACCATCATTGCAATCTGATATTCTTAATAGTACAGACAGGGAAGAGAAATTATTTATAATAATTCACCAATTGAATTGTCAGTAATCTAGAGCAAATCAGAACTTGGTTCATTGTCACGTGTACTCAAGTACAGAAGTAGAAGCATACAGTGAAAAATTTACAATGTTGTCCCTCACAGCTCTATCTTAGGTACAATGTCCCTGGGTACAAATCATCAATATAAAATGTAGAAATAAAAAAGTACATTACCTTATAGTGATTCATAACAGAAGTTAGAAAATAAGAAATAAAGCTAAAAGGATAAGGTTTACAGTCAGATAAACAGATTACAGATAAACAATACGTTGGTGTAGATCAATACAGAAGATCCACACATGGTCTGACCGGGCCTGTAAGCCACTGACCACTCACACCAGTCCCCAGTCCAACAACAGTGTCCACTCCACTCTGGGCTTGCTGACTATCCTGCTCCACTCCACGCCTCCAGCCCACTCCACTCTAGGCCTTAGTCACTCCATGGTAAGTTAAAAAAAAACACTTAAAATCTTGTTTTTAAAAAAGAGAGATGAAGAATGAGAAAAATGACAAAAAAAAGAGAAAAAGAAAAATTTAGATGGATAGACGAGCCCCAGGCCGAGGTGCCTGGACGTTGCCTATTCCTAATGCTCCTGAAATACAATTCAACATCAGCAGACGTCTGATTGCAGTGTAGGGTTGTGAACATTCAGGTTTACAGTCACTTTAAATTTTAAACATCAATCTGACAAAGAGTCTTGTTTTCCAGTTTGTTTTATAATGTACATACATTATTTAAAAGTCCATTTTACACATCTATTATGGAATGAATTTTGGGAATGGGATTTTTTGGTGTCGTCAAGGGGTTTACTGAAAAGGCAGTGAGACACCTGACCTAACTTTTTCCAACAAGTCCCATTCTATCTTCCCTCAGTCAGGCAGTTTGTTGGGCAACAATGGGCCTTCCTTTGAAGTCAAGTTCCTGAAAGTGGAAATCGCACTCAAAGAGCACTATCAGTCTATCAGAGGCTGGCAGATTCTGCACTTGGCAGGGAGGATAAGCAACATACCAAAGTCTGATGTATGTTTTATCGAGGGAGGTGGTTGGGAATGTGTTCTGAGAATAGGGGAGAGGGCACAGAGGTTCTGTTTGGAGGCCCATGGATACACAGAGTGTTTAATTAACACTCTGGTGCTTCCAGTGCCTTATGAATGATGCTAAGGAAGAATTTGAGGTATTCCAGGTATTTTACAACTAACATTTTTGGATATTCTGAGCAAAGGGTATGCCAATCACATTGTCTCTCAGGCCCAAATGACTCATACACCTTGGTATTGCCAGATATTTCTGACTAAAATGTTATTGAATACTTGACCTGGGCCTCATTACACCAACAGACTGATTAATGTCTTGTAATTTTTGAATGTGTGAATGACCAACCTTGTGAAGAACTTTGACATCAAGAGTGTCTTCCAAATGATGATGTAAGCATTTGGTGTATGATGGAAATGAAGCAATTGATTGAAAACTAATTAAAATTCCCTTCAAAGTCACACAGTGCATGGATTTGGAAATATTCATATAATGCCTACAGTACGGATTCAGGCCATCCGGCCTATCAAGTCCACACCAACCCTCTGGAGAGCAACCCACCCAGATCCATCCTTGCATTTTCCATGGTTAATCCACCTAACCTGCACACGAGGGGAATTTAGCATGGCTAATCCATTTAACTTGTGGAGTGCAGGGGGAAACCAGAGCACCTGGAGAAAAAAGACATGTAGACACAGGAAAAAACTACACACAGACAGTCACCCAAGGGTGGAATCAAACCCAGGTCTCTGGCACTGCAAGGCAACCGTGCTAATCACTGAGCCACTGAGCCACCTTGCTGCTCCTATATATCTCCGCATTTTGATTGTTGTTTTGTTAAAATCCCAAACTCCCTCCCAAATGGTACTGCACCACATAAACAACAATACTTCAATGTTGTCCCGAGCAACAACCTCTCAGGGAAAACTAAAAATGGGTATTAAATTCTATAATTGAAAGTGATACTCAAATCCCATGAATGATTTAAAAAAAACAAGCAAAATTATCTACTCCCCATATCTATACAATCAAATGGCATACCGGAAAAAGATTCATGTAATTAAATTGATCATTTTAGTTCATCATCAATGTGACACTGAAGGTAACACTAATATGATATTAAACAAAATCCCATTAGTGATAATATGAAACTTTAATTACGTTACCCCTATGATGATCTACCTTCCATTGATTCATATGAAGTGTTCAATTACTGTGATCATCAAGGTCCTTGTTAATTGTGCTATCATAGACGTTCGTCAATAAAGTGGACGAGTTAATGCATCTTTGTGTCTGATTTCATCTTTGAAGTCTTAAGAAAACAAGTTTCCTGCCTATTGCAGGGTCTTTTCAGATTGGCAAGCTATAATGGAATGATGTATCAGAGAGGTCAGTGCTGGGGCCTTGACTGTTCACAATTTATATAAGTTTCTGTAAGTAACTTAGATGAAGGGTCCGAAGATATGGTTGAGCAGATGACTATGATCCTGAGAGATCTTGAAATGGACAGGAGTAGACCCCCTCAGTATTGTTAAGAAGGTAGCCTAAGCTCTAACTTTATCTTATTTTAAAAGGTAGATGTGAAGTGTCATGTTCCAGATGCAATGCAACTGGTCCAACTACTTGAAGTTAAGCAAAACATAATTTATTTAAACACTATAGTTAAAACATGCAAAAAGTTTAACTTAATCTTGCTAATGTTATTCTTGCCTCGTGCATGTCCTGTGCAGCATAACCTGCATGTCTTACTCTGTTCAAGCTGTTTCACCCTATGATCTTTATATCCTTGCTAACTATGATCTGCTTGTAATGCTCACAAACAAAGCTTATCATTGTACTTAGGTACACATGACAATAAATCAAATCAATCTTTAGGTTTCTTGTGTAATTTGAAAGGTTTATGAAAAATGTGTAATGCCTTTTCACATTTTTAAGGACATTTATGAAATCAGATTTCCTTACCAATTTACACATTTCATAATGAGATTTTGTTTTACTTTTTTCTAGAACAAGTTACATCAAGGCAATTTTCATCATGCTGTGAAGTTTGAAGTGTGAGATGTAGATAATAAAAATGGAAAATAAAATAATAATGGAAATATTTTTAATAAATCTGTATACAGAATTAAAATGTCACAGATTGTTGTGTAGCCACAACTTGATTTGTTAAATTGAATAAAAGTGGAAAAATAGTCATTGGATCAATGTACTCAGTCAGATTAATCAGGAATTGTCTTTTGATGCTAAAGTTAATTCATTGTGTCTGAATTGGATACAAACTATAATATTTGCTTTTGTATTACAACCCACTTAATCAGCTAGCGCCTGGTTTCAGACCCTTTACTTCAAATCCTATTCATGGTCAAATGGTGGAGTTGTGGTACTATCAAACTGTGGTACTATCACTGGGCGAGCAATCCAGAACTCCAAGCTATTGTTCTGGTAGGCAGGCTCAAATCCAACCAGGGCAGCTAGTGGTTTTAATTTCAATAAATAAGACTGGAATATAAAATTGGTCTCAGTAATTGATAACCTCAAACCTATCATCAATTGTTACAAATGCCTAACTAATTTAGGATCAGGAATCTGCTGTTATTGTCTGGTCCAGTCTTTGTGTGACTCCAGACTTTCAGCAAGATTACTGAGTCTTAACCATCCTCTGAAATGAACTAATGAGCCATTTAATTGCAAGGGTAATTAGGGTTTATCTACAACTATACAGAGATAGCAAGGAGATAGAGTGCTTGGCGGTTGGTATAAGGATAAGAATCTCTCCCTCAGTGTCAGCAAAACAGAAGAGCTGGTAATTGACTTCAGGAAGCGGGGTGGAGGGCATGCCCCTGTCTGCATCAATGGAGCTGAAGTGGAGATGGGTCGAGAACGTCAAATTCCTAACAGTGACGATCATCAACAATTTGTCCTGGTCCACCCATGTTGACGCGAAGGTCAAGAATGCACAACAATCCTCGACTGCTTTAGGTGGTTGAGGAAAGACTCTTACCAATTTTTATAGATGCACCGTATAAAGCATTCTATCTGAGTATACCACAGCTTGGTGTGGCCACTGCTCTACCCAAGGCCATAAAAAACTACAGAGAGTTATAAACACAGCCCAGTTCATCATGCAAACCAACCTCCTATCCATTGAGTCCCTCCACAGAGGAACCTCGATTATTCGGCATTTGATTACCAGAATTTTGGATTATCCAAATAAGATTGGAAGGTTCTGATGCTTGGCTAACAATGTTATCTGGCATTCAATTATCCGGCATTCAATTAACTAAACAAAATACTCCCCACCTGTGTCCTTTGGATAATTGAACTTCCTCTGTATACTTCTCACTGACTTGGAAAGGCAGACCAACATAATCAAACACTCCTCCCATCCCGGTTATAATCTCTTCCATCAGGCAGAAGATCAAAAAGCTTAAACACAAATACCAACAGATTCAAGAACAGCTTCTTCTCTGCTGTTATTAGACTTCTGAATGGACCGCTCAAATTTTAAATTTAATGTTGTCCTTGCTCGTTGTGCACCTTCTCTTCAGCCGTAACATTGTATTCCTCACTCTGTTATATTACCCTTATGCACTTTGTATGCTATGATGTGCCTGTATTGCACACAAACAAAAGTTTTCACTGTACCTAGGTTCATGTGACAATAATAAATCAAATAAACAAAAACTACTGGCAATGCCAGGGACTCAAACATGAAAGCATAATTAAAGCAAATTATATAAATGACTTTGTAGGGTGCCTATGCAATATCTATAACAATGAGCTCGTGCAAACAGACTTTACTGCATTTCATTTCTCTTCCCTCATGTTTCAGTCTTGCTTTACATGTACTCAACGCCTCAACAGCTAATAGAGTTGTATTTACAGTCCAATTTCTGTTCCATGTCAAAGCTCTTAATACTGTTTCAGGGAGTGGATAATTCTCTTTTTTTCATTTACAAGCATGAAGTGTCTCACCTAAAAACTGGTTTCAGAACTATAATATTTTGGTCAATTAAGATTACTTAGCCAATTTTATCGTTCATTTCTAAATAGCTTTGCTCGCTGAGTGCTGTCATCAGACTATCCACAGGACATCTCATTGAAAATAATATTTGTTTTTAAGGATTTCATATTAGACTTTTAGAATAAATTCAATGAGCTCAGTGAAACCTTTTTCCAAGTACTTGAAAACTTAACAGACATTTTTCTGGACCCATAGAGACCTGGAACAAATGATTGGCTAAATGGGCACTTCTTTGTTCCGGCTCTGACAGACCAGAAATACTAACTACATGCCCTTACCTTTATTTTGTCTGCGACCTTCTCAGTTTCCCAATCTCAAGTAATTGTTCAACTCCCTTTTAAAGTTATTTATGGTATCATATTCCACTCCTTATCAGGTCACACGTTTCACATCTTGACAATCCTCTAAATGAAAAAAAAAGCTCCTTATCCTTCCTGTCGAACATTAGCCAATACTTTCAAACACTGATCAAGTTATACCTTTTACTTAACATTCTCATCCTCCTTTTCACATTCCTCTATGGTCATGCCCTTCCCTATCTCTGGAATCTACTCCATCTCCACAACATGCTGTGAGATCTACACTCTGATAATTCTAGTTTCTTCTGCATTGCCAGTAATAATTGCCCCTTCATGGATGGCTTTACCTTCAAATATAGAGGCAGCAAACTCTGGAAATGCTTCACTATACATCTCCGCCTCTCCAACTCACTCTCTGCCTTTAAAGCATACCTTAAAACCTACTTCTTTGACTGAACCTTTGGTCATCTGAAAACCTCCTTCCATGGTTCACTATAGTACTTTGAAGCATCTTAGAATATTTTGTTAACTTGAAGTTGCTGTATAAGTTGGCTGTTGTTTCAATCTCTGATTATAGGCACAATGTTCGAAGGAAATACAAAGTTAAAAATCACACAACACCAGATTATAATCCAACAGGTTTAATTGGAAGCACTAGCTTTCGGAGCGCTGCTCCTTCAGGTGGTTGTGGAGTACACAGTTGTAGGACACAGAATTTATAGCAAAAGTTTACAGGGTGATGTAACTGAAATTATACATTGAAAAATACCTTGATTGTTTGTTAAGCCTCTCATCTGTTAGAACGTTGGTTTCACTTCTTTCATATGTAAATCACAAAATGTTTTTAAAAGTTACATTCTCAGGTGAACTTTATCAATTGGTGTCAGCGCAGATAATGTGTTGAAGGTGTTAACCCCCTGTGTGCTGCTGTCAGTGCCATACTGTTTAGACTGATTCTAATCTAAAAAATGAATTAACAGAATTTTAAATGGATTCATGCAGTTTTTGAGCAAAGTACAATGTAACTCTGCACGTACAAATTCACCCCATAAACATAGATATGTGTGTGTTTGTGTGTGTGTGTGTGTGTGTAGGAGTGTCTGTGTATGTTATAGTGCAATGGGGTCACCTGTAGTGTGACATAAACCCAAGGTCCCAGTTGAGGCCATCCCTATGGGTACCAATTCCAAATCAAAGGAAATAGTTTTCCTGTATCTACTTAACTAAAGCCTCTGTTAATCTTTTTATCCCTCTTCTTTATGGACTGTGTGTGTATGGAATGAGCTGCCAGATATGGTAGTGGAGGCAGATACAATTACAACATTTATAAAGCATCTAGATGGGTACATGAATAGGAAGGGCTTAAAGAGATATGGGCCAAATGGGACTAGATTAATTTGGGATATCTGGTCAGCACAGATGAGTAGAACTACAGGGTCTGTTTCCACACTGTACAACACTATCACGAACTGTGCATGCCTACTTACCCTTGAACTGAGGGTAAGGCCACTTAATAGGTCAGACAAGAGTCAACCACGTTGCTGTGGGACAATTGATTCACACGCAGGACAGGTAAGGATAGCAGAGAAGGAAATCAATGAACTATGTGGGTTCCTTTAAAATCAAAATCATCACAATCAAAACTCTATTAATAGAGATGAAATTCCATCAGCTGTCATGATGGGATTTGAATCCAGAGCACTAGCCAGGTCCTCTAATTCACTCTGTTTCACTAATCTAGTGATGTTAGTATTACACCTCCATTTCCCCACAACCTCAATAAACTGTATCAGAGTCATAGAGTCATACAGCATGGAAGCACACCCTTCAGTCCAACCAAACATAATTCCAAATTCAACTAATCCTACCCACCTGCACTTGGCCCATACCCCTTCAAACATGTTTAATTCATGAACTTATCTAAATGTCTTTTAAATGTTGTAGCTTTACCCACAGACACCACTTTTTCTGGAATGTCATTCCACACGCGAACCACCCTCTGTGTAAAAGAATTGCCCCTCATGTCTTTTCTTAATCTTTCTCCTCGCACCTTATAAATATGCCCCCTAGATTTGAAATCCCCCACCCTTGGGTAAAGACACCAGCTATTCACTTTATCTATATCCCTTATTGTTTTATAATGTGTATAAGGTCACTCCTCAATTTCTTCCATTCCAGTGAAGGAAGTCCCAGCCTATCCAACCTTTCCTTATAATTCAAACCCTCCATACCCAGCAAAATGCTGGTAAATCTATCCTGAACCCTCTCCAGCTTGATAGTATTCTTCCAAGGATAGGGCAACCAGAACTGGACACAGTGCTCCGGAAGAGGGCTCACCAACACACAGAACAACATAACATCCCAACTCCTCAGCTCAATGGTATATTATACATTAAATTATATTATAAATTAGATTACTTCTTAACCATTTTTTGTTACAAGGAGAATACCTTTCATTCCTGTTAATATTTAGGAAACATCCTCTGTACCTTTTAGAATCAATTTGCATCTTTCCCGAGTTGTGAGCCTAGAATCATCCATAATATGTAACTCATGACAAATAGAACTTTTGGGTGACCTGATTGCTTTTATATTGCTTGACACAAGAACCCAAGAAGCCCATGTGTTTTGTCCCTCACTCTCGATTTGTCCTACCAAGAATATGTGGACATGGAAACTAAGGTATCCACCTACCTATATAATTATACTATTTGTATCATACCATCTCCATCTGTCCTTTCAAACTCTACATTTTTCTGCATTTTATGCCATGAGCCAGGTGTCTGTTTGTTTTACTGACTTGTCCAAATCATCTGAAGCCTATGAGTATCCTCAACAATATTTAACACTTTGGCAAGTTTTGCATTGTTTGCAAATATTGCTTCCTACCCCAGAGTTAAGCTTGTTCATAAATATCAGAGAAGAGTAACAAACTCAAAAGCCTGATCTTTAGGAAATTCCACTGCAAACCGTTAGCCAATGTGAAAAGCATCCATGCATCATTTGTTTTAGCTTCCTGTGAGAGTCAATTTTATATTCAATCCAATTCCCCTTATTCAAACTGTTCCCATTTTCTGCATAAACTTCTGAATGTGACACTTTGTTCCAAAAGTCTATATGTGCATCTGTTAGACCACATTGATTAACCTTTCTGTGTCATTTCATCAAGGAATTCAATCAAACCATTCACACATAATTTGACTTTAACAAATCTATACTGGTGCTCTTTCATCAACTTATGCCTTTCCAAATGAAAGTTCAATTTATCCATGACAGCCTTTCCAAAGAATGTTCTAACATCTGATTTTAGGCTGATTGATCTGTATTTACTGGTTTATCCCTCTCTTGAACAATGATGTATTATTAGGAAAGCTCCAGTCCTCCAGAATAACTTCAGTACCCATTTTTTATTACGTATTACAAGCCTATGTATAGCGTTCTTCTCTTTCAATGTAACCTGGGTGTCATCTGTTTCCTTCATGAAAGCAGATGCAAACCCTTCATTTTATAGTTTAGACGCATCTTTTATCACTCCATGATGATTTCAGCCAATTCAATTTGCTCCACATGATATTAAAAAATGGTTGGAGGCACTGGATACTGAAAAGGCTATGGGCCCGGACAGAATTCTGGCAATAGTGCTGAAGACATGTGCTCCAGAACTTTCCAATCCCCTAACCAAGCTTTGCCAGTACAACACTGGCATCCACCTGACAAGATGGTCTACTCTTGATCATCAGTAAAGTGATGGAAGGTGCCATCCAAAGTAATATCAAGCAGCACATGCTCAGCAGTCACTTGTTCAGTGACGCCCAGTTTGAGTTTCGCGAGGAGCACTCAGCTCCTGACCTCATTATAGCCTTGGTTCAAACAGGGACAAAACAGCTGAATTCCAGAGGTGAGGTAAGAATGGCAGCCCTTGACATGAAGGCTAAGAAGGATTACACCCAAAACATTGATTTCTCCACCTCCTGATGCTGCCCGGCTTATTATGTTCTTCCAGCCTCCTGCCAGTCTTCTTTTGATTCCAGCACCTGCAGGTTTTTTTTGTCTCTAGCCCTTGACATCAAGGCTACATTCGACCGAGTATGGCATCAAGGAGCCCAAGCAAAACTGGATTCAATGGGTATCGGGGGCAAGTTCTCTGCCGGTTGGAGTCATACTTGACACATATGAAGATTGTTGTGGTTGCTGTAAGTCAGTCATCTCAGATCCAGGACGTGGATCTGGAGGAATTCTTCAGGGTAGTGTCGAAGGCCAAACCATCTTTAGCTCTTTCATCAACGACTTTTCCACCATCATAAGCTCAGATGGGGAGATGTTTGCCAAAGATTGCACGATGTCCACTACCATTTCCAACATATTAGACACTAAAGCAGTCCATGTTAAAATGCAACAGGATCAGGACAACATCCAGGCTTGGGCTAATAAGTAGTAAATAACACACAAATACCAGACAATGACTATCTCCAATAAGAGACAATCTAACCACCACCACTTGACATTTAATGCTGTTACCATCATTGAATTCCCTCATATCAACATTCTGGGGATTATCATTGACCAAAAGCTCAAATGGGGGGACATGCCATATAAACAAAACAGTTACAAGAAAAGGTCAGAGGCGACGAAAACTGCAAGGAATAACCCTTGTCCTGACTCCCCAAAACCTGTCCACCACCTACAAGGCACAATTCAGAAGTGTGATAGGATACTTCTCACTTGCCTGGATGAGTTCAGCTCCAACATCACTCAGGAAGCTTAACGCCATCTAGGACAAAGAAACTCACTTGAATGACATCATATCCACAAAAATCTATTCCCTCCACCACCAATGCTCAGTAGCAGTGGGGTACACTATCTACAAGATGCACTGCAAAACTTTATGGTAGATCATAAGACAGCACCTTCCAAACCCATGGGCACGTCTGTTGAGAACAACAAAGGCAGCAGATACATGAGAACCCCACCACCTGCAAGTTCCTTTCCAAGTCAATCACCAACCTAACTTAGAAATTTATCATTGTTCCTTCACTGTTGCTGGGTCAAAATCCTGGAACTTCCTCCCTAATGGCATTGTGGGTCAACCTACAGCGCATAGACTACAGCGGTTCAAGAAGGCAGCTCACTTCTACCTTTTCAAGGGAAACTAGGGATGGGCAATAAACGCTATCCAGCCAGCAACACCCACAACTCACGAGTTCATTGAAAAATTACAAGTTGGGCTCACATGCATCGTTCACAATTTTACCGTTTTTTTTCCCTTCTGGAGCAATGGCAAGATGGAGACCATATGGTCCATTTTGCCTTTCCTGGTTCTTTTCAAAAATTGTTGTGTCTCCATAAGTGTGCAAACTCTTGCTTTTCCTCTACATTGTAAATTCATTGCGTTTTTGAAAATTACAATTAAATCTGTTTCCATATTAAATAAAATAGATAATGTAACATACAGAAACAAAAAGAATTCATAAAATATAAAGTGATACAGGTATGATGGCCATAAAATAATACCTTACATTAAACCAGGGAAATGTGACCAAAGGGCCTATATTCAAATTGTTGGAATAAAGCGACACAATTGAATGTTCTGGGTGAGGTGATTGAGATGGGCACAAAGAGATGCTGCAACAGAGTTCAGGTAATGGAAGAATGAGCTTGAGTGGGTCAATGGCGTTTTCTCATCCTTGACTTATGCAATATGTAGACAACGAGTCAAGAGCTATTTCAACCTAAAACTAGAGAAGGACCCACTTTATCTAAATATTGTTATCGACTTCAAAAATGCCTCAGCAAATGCATTGGCTTGCTTTGTTTTGTTTTGCATTTTGAGCAGTACAACAAATACTTGCATCGCAATATTTAAAGACTACTTTTAGAAATGTTTTGATTTAATAATTTTTCTGTGCAAGGTTAAGTTGCTGCATTTTGCAACTCCAATCAAGTGGAGTGGGATCAGTATGGTTGAAATTCTTTTCATTCCTAAACATATAATGGAAGGAATTTTAATCTGGAGGAGGCTATGGGTGCAGATAGAGTTTAAATCCGAAAAGGATGCTGGCATATCAGAATCCCCATCCAAACCTTTACCTCAAGCACATTGATAGTGCACAACCTCTTCAAGAGAGACAATTTGCAAATTAAAACATGGAGTCTGCCTCACCATCAATAAAAGTCAGAAGGGAACACACCCTCACTTCAAATGGCAGCCTTGCTTCGCAGAGTGACAAATGACCTGAGAAGCTGATTTGGCCCTTTCTGAAGAGGATAGAAACTATCACAAGGCAATGGACTGCGGAAGCAATCCTAGTTCAAACTGAGCCAGTGAACTGACCAGAACATGTAAGCCAAAACCAAAACTCTCTCCTAACAAAGTGGAAATCTTAAACAGCACAGAAATTCAGGCTGAATTTTGGAAATAATTTAGTTTGGTCAGGTGTAGTGGAAAACTAAGCAAAGTAGACCATGAAAGAAAACCCAAATATTTTGTAGACGGAAAGGTGTTGAAAATGTGTTTCTATACTGTTTCCATTAGCTAATGAGGGCTTGTGCCACATTCATAAGAGCATAAGAACTCAGAGTAGGAGTAGGCCATCTGGCCTATCGAGCCTGCTCCACCTTTCAATAAGATCATGGCTGATCTTTACCATGGACTCAGCTCCATTTACCCACCCGCTCACCATAATCCTTAATTCCTTTGCTGTTCAAAAATCTATATTTGCCTTAAAAACATGCAAAGAGGTAGCCTCAACTACTTCACTGGGCAGGGAATTCCACATCACAACTCCTTGGGTGAAGATATTCCTCCTCAGCTCAGTCCTAAATCTGCTCTCTCTTGTTTTGAGGCTATGCCTCCTCATCCTAGTTTCACCTGCCGGTGGAAACCACCTCCCTGCCTCTATCTTATCTATTCCTTCATAATTTTATATGTTTCAATGAGAAACCCCCCTGATTCTTTTAACTCTTGTTTGGTTCTCCCCCACAAACTGCCCCTTGGCCTCTCCCTGATGGACTCCCACCACCTGACCACTCTTAAGCTCTTTCAGGAAAAAAATCTTTTTGTCAAATGTTCAGGCACCCATGGATCTAAACAACCATGCAGAGTACCCTTTTTCTTCAAAGCACCAGAAATAGAGTTCCAACAATCAGTGGAATGTTCAATTCTATAAATGTTGTTGTTTCGTACCAGGGAATCTGATTGCAGTTTGAACTTATCCTGAATGTGAAGACTGCACTTTCTGAAGAGGGACAAAGGTGGGTCAGGTGTCATCTTTCAGATGTAATACTGCATCATCTTTAAAATGAAACTCCAGCTCTGAACTCAAATAGGGTGAAGAAGAATGACCATTGGGAGAAACAACATGTTGCAAATGCCAATCAGGTGCCAATTTGCTGCCAGCTCCTCATGACTGCTTGCTGTCACCATCTTCAAATACTCACTTACTTCTATGACTGTCGCCATGATATGACCACATGCTGCCAACTTGATAAGTTTCATGGTTTTGTATTACATTAGCCCACATAATATGTACCACAATGAATCAGGTTTATATTGAGTCAAATATTTTAAAGTTTATTATACGACATCTTTGACTTGTTGTCAGGTGACCCATGACCTCCAGGATTGTTACAGAAATATTGATGGTTTTTCACAAGCTTGGATAAAATCTCCAAATATGGAAACTGGATTTAAACCAAACGGGACTCTGCAATTTGCAAACTATAGAGCTGGAACAGACAGTATTCATGTCGCCAGGTCTTGGACAATCAACTTTCCATCAGACCTAGACAGGCCTGGAGCTGCCTGGCCTGGTGTTAATGGCCACACTGTTTACTCCAGTGAAAGTGCTTTGCTAGAAGCATGTTACACAGACTTGGTGGTGCCCAGCTCAGTAGGAGGCCAGAGGTATAGTGTAGCAAGGACAGCACTCAACAGCAGAAGTTTCATAACTATGTTCTGCCATCTATAAATATGGAACATAGCCACCTCATTGGATCTTCCTGCCCCTGCCTGATGCTAGTATTGGACACAGGCCACAGAATCTTCAAGAAGGGAATGAAGAGAGGGATAAGTGGGCAATCTGGAGTCGCAGCCTGGCTCTGCTTTTGCCCCTTCTTCAACAGCGTCCCCAGAGAGCCCCTTTGGCAGCCAAGCTGCACAGCATCTCCAGCTCCTTGTACCTCGTGGTGAGCATCATCAGACTGACCATGCCCTGAAGACCACCTCGATGAGATGACCCGAAGACCAGAACCAGCCCTAGATGACATGGGAAGACAAAATTGACAACTGCAGATCCTGAAACATCAGCCAACCTTCAAAGACTGAGGAACAGTCTGCCCCAGCCTTACTGAATGGGAATTACTAACCCTTTCAGACAAACAGCTCAAATACAGCTGTACTGACGTGTGGATAGGGTGAAGCAAACCTTCAGAAATATGTGTCAGAAGGATACAGTTAATGTAGATTTGAGACTGTTTACTAAAGAGTCCTGCAAAGAGATTAATCGAGTTTGAGAGAGTTTAGTTTAATTACAATAATAAAGTCTGATAAATATTGTTTTATTTAATAAAGTTGTGTTCCCTGACTTTGGACTCCTTTGACTATCTCAGTGTGTGATGTGCCTGAGTTAAAAAGAGTTATTGCCACCTTGTCAGGGTTAGTTAGGGTATATTTATCTACCTTTCACTTTACAACAGACTTACATATACAGTCTCTTTTAATTGTTTACTGACATTGCTACCATGTTACATCTAGTCAACCAGCTGCTGGAAAGATTGATGAGCTAGCTGCTAGCAGACTAGCTGCCATCTAATGGAATGTACACAGAATAAGTTTGAGATCTCTTATATTTAGCTTCAATATGGGATATCATCTCGATGACTTATAGCTAAAATGCCTCTCTGAGATCTGTGCAATAATACAATAAGCCTGACACAAGTGTTTTTGGGAGACAAGAAGAATACATTGGAAATCATAACATACTGGAAAGCCTTAATTACAGCCATGAAACACAGTTGAACATCCATTGCAACCACAAGAGAT
Organism: Chiloscyllium plagiosum; assembly: GCF_037043375.1. Lineage (NCBI taxonomy): Eukaryota > Metazoa > Chordata > Chondrichthyes > Orectolobiformes > Hemiscylliidae > Chiloscyllium > Chiloscyllium plagiosum. The sequence goes on from NW_028270177.1 coordinate 29,493,435, forward strand.
GACACATTTCTTAATCCATTCGTGAAATTTAAAAGAACTGTAGTTACAGCAGAACAAATTCTTTAAAGAGCATGATATAGCTCATCACATTTGCCATTGGGAGTTGTATTTTGAGGAATTTTAGAAATGGGCCAAATATAGCAGCAGGTTCAACAATCTAGAGAAAACAATTCTTGAGGTATGAGACAGTTTCTAAATTGGATAATAATGCAGAATCTGAACAAATAAATTTATTTCTGTACCCAACTGAGAGTACAGCTATTATAATTGGATAATTAAAACATTAGAAAAAATATTAAGAGGTATTGAAAATTTTCAACATTTATTTCCACTTCGGAATTAATAAAATTCTTGAAAAGGTAACCTTTAACAAAAGAGTCCAGCATTCATGGATTGATGATCTTTTCAGGCTAGTATAAAAATGTGACTATGGTGACTTAAAGTCAGAGTTCATAAGAGAGTGGATTATTGTAGGCATTACACTTGAAACTTCATCAGAGTTATTACAATCCAAAGAAGACCAACAGTAGAGAAAGCCATTCTGATGGTAAGTGAAACAAAGATCTGGGAGTAAAAGCTTTCTGTTAGGCAAAGATAAAACTTGGTGGAGGAGATCAGCAGCATTGATTATTTCTTGAGTTACAAAGCCACAACAAACATGCCAGTCAATGCAATAGCTAGGTTTGACACCAGATATAAAAAATTTGCTGTGGAGCCAAATTATCTCACAGACAAGAATAGCAGTCAGCCTTTCAAGTTGAGTGTTTTTTTCTCACAACAATAGGGTCACTATTAGAAAATGTACCAAAGCAAGAGGCAGCCATAGAAATATAAAGGTATGAAGAGAAAAACCAGTGTCTAGTTGAAGAGAACCCCAAGATTTCTTATGGAAATCAGTGAAGCAGACCAAACATTTTGAAATGTAGACATTCATATTGATGAACAGCTCATGGATATCATGTTAAACATGGGAATAAGTATCACAACATTGTCACAGCATCGGTTGACAACACAGCTTACAGTCAACAAAAGTTCAGATGTGCTCTCAGATTAACAATTAACCTTAAAAGTTAATTACCCCCAAAATCCACCAGAAGAGAGGATTAAATTCTGCCCACAGTAATTGCGAAACTGAATGCATTTCAGCATCAGTTCCATGCACTTCCTGAAATACATTATTGAATGCAAGAATATAGCACGGTGAAAATCAAAGAAGCTGATTTTGATTAATAAGAGCACAGAGTATGCAGATGTTTTACTATCTATGGATGAGAAAAAGGTTTGTTCACAGTAGTTTTATAGAGTTTACTTTCTACAATATGGAGTTTTTTGCATCACAGGAGAGAAGGTGGCATCTAAGTTGACTCTCTGATAAAAGGGCAGTGTGCCCACCAGAGCAGTAACAGCTGTTCAGTGACTTGAGCAGAGAGGGTAACAGCAGCTGATAGGCCAGCAGTCAAGGAATCTAGTTTGCATGAGGCATCACCACAACACACATCATACAAAGAAGAGGCTAACCAAGCTTCCTCAATGTCACAAAACGGCAGTGTGATGGAACTGATGGCATATGCTACCTACGACTGTCAAAGCTACCACTTCCCAGAGCTCCCTTACCTATGGGTTCTGTCTAAAGTCTGACAGAGCAAAGTTATTTAAATGACTACAAGAATGTTTGTGGACCTGATGGATGCAGTGTAGTTAATGCAATCAGGGAGAGATTGACACTTGCAAAAGGGCAGTAGTGATTGATTGGTGGTTTGAATAGCAGAGCTGCAAGCAATGTATGCAAGTGAAAGATACCAAACTTGTAAGTAATGAGTGTGAGGAGTGATGCAATGGATTATGTTTGACAATAAGGTTAAAGAGGCTAGGGTGATGCGCACAATTATGGAGTGCATTTGTAACTCTACTTGCCTTTCCTGGTCAGGTCAGGTGAGGTGAGGTCATTAAGTTCAGGAGATTGGCACACTGCTCCCACTGCTGCATTCTTGGGCTACCTCCAGCGATGCCTCCTTTACTGAAGCAGCAAGATTCTTCCTTCATAAGCTGAGGAACAATTCCCCACAACTAAACATCAAAGTGTTGTTGAAATGAAGGTGCGCCATTTTCACACCTTGACTTCTCTTGCATCCAACTCCAAAATCCTCTAGATTCCATCTTCCAACTGGTCCTTTCAGCAGTGGAGTAATAGTCAGGCCATGTTTGCCTTTATCATGCCAGTTCCAATACAATTAATGGCAAGCCCAGAGTTAAGCAAGAATCAGTTGGCTGCTATAAATGCCAGAGATGTTTGTGCTCAAATTGCAATTGCTTCCCACACAATGGGTGAAATTTAATGCCCCTCTGGTGCTGAGTTTGACATCTAGTGTCACTAAATCACAAGGGAGGGTGATGAGTGCAGATTATGCTGCCATCACATTCTGTCCCAATGCTCACATAGGAAGGCTGAGGAATGTCGTTCCCACTCAATACTAGCTTAAGCAGGAAATTAATACTCAGTTATGCACCTCATTCTGCTGATATTAAATCATTGGCAGGCGAGTGGGCTCACCATGAAGGGAACATGACAAGTAATCCATGCAGTGTTGCTTAAAATCTCCCATGGAAGGGGGTTCCCTTGATCAGAGGTACCCGTTTGAGGGAGTTGACATCATAAGATAAGGAATTCACTGAAAGCCAATCCCCTGTCCTCACCTGTGATCCATCTCCTCCATGATCCCCAGCCCATGTCACCCCAACCCTCTGTTGCTCTCCTGTGACTCGGATGGGTGGATTACCGGCAGCTGTCACCCCCTCTGGTGGGAAAATGGTGCTCGCAACAGCTCACCAGCCAATGGGCAAGATCTCCGTCATCGCCATTAATTCCCAGCCAATATCTGACCTCTCCCACAAGCATTGTGGTCTCCAGTGTTCAAAACAACCTGACACCAGGTATTAATCCAATGGATCTATTTGAAAAAGTAAACCTGTAGGACTATAACCTAATGTGTGATGTTTGACCTTGTCCAAGCCAGTCCAACACTGGCACCTCGACATCAAAACAATTTGCAAAGATAACAGTGTAGTCAAAATCTAATCCAGTATTAGTACGGAATCCTTTTCTTCCCTTCTCTGGACATGTACTAGAAAGTGAAAGAGGCATACTAAAGACCCATCGAGTGATGCAGCATAGAAAGAGGCTATTTGGCAGATGGCACTTACACCAGGTATAACTATCCAATTGGTTCCACTTTCAAACTCTTTTCCCACAGTCCTTGAAATTTTTCTTCTTCAAGTATTTATTCAATTCCCTGTTGAAAGCTACTATTGAATTTGCTTCCACCACCATTTCAGGTAGTGCATTCCAGGTCAAGACTCACTGCGTAGAAAAATGTTCTTGCAAATTGCCTCTGTGTCTTTTGGCAATCACTGTAAATCTGTGTCCTCTGGTTACCGATCCAGAAAGACCATCCTCTTTGCAACAATCCATCAGTGTGCAACAATGTAAATTATATATTCAATAATTTCTGAATTATTTCTCTGTCATTAAGAAGTGCCTGAAACCCAACAGCTCATACCAGAAGTTGGCAGATAGCCATAACTGCTGTAGTTCAAAAGAAACTAGTGTGTCAGGTAATGAGAGGTATCAGTATTAACTGGGGGAAACAAAGCTCAGGAAAAATTCTTGGCTCCAGTCACCACTTCAGAAAATGCTGCCAGCACATTACCTCCTGGTAGCTATAGCTCAATCATTGCCAAAATCAAGGGTTGGATTGAACTTAATTTCATAATTAAAGGTAACATCTTACCAAAGACATTGTGAATAATTTTTGTTACAACACCTTCGACTTATCAGATTTACAATCGGGATTAAAAAGAAATAGATGTATTTCAAATCACCAAAATGTTTTTCCAAAATCAAAATTCAATTTTGGCAGTGCAATTCTTATAAATTGTTCACTTAACAGATCTAAAGAAAGCTTTACAGATGCCATTTTTAACCCACTTACCATGTAATAATTCCGTATTTTGTATATCAGAAGCACTGTTAGATAAATAAGCTTGCTAGTGTTATTCCTCAATCCTGTTTTAGATCCATCAAGCAAATGGAAAATGTCACAAAAATATACATGATGTTTGAGATATAAAATTCACAGGGCTATGAGGAAAGGTGGGCCCAATGGTGACCCTCTCAGACAACCAGGACAAGTACAATAGGTGAAATGATTTATTTCTGCAAGGATAATGTAATTCTACAACTAACTACCAGAACTAAATCAATTGGTATACTTTTTGGAGTTAAAAGTTAAGTCTTGAAGTGAGAACAATGATGGAATCTTGTGACTGACTTCTGTTGAAATATTTGTTCATTTCCCAGTATTCCAGTGGTCAGTTTCCAAACAAGAAATGAATATATTTGAAACCACCAAGACAAAACAGCCAAAAATCTGTTTTCATTTTAATGCATGCACTGTAAGAGCCACACATTAAGTCATCACTTCAATAGCTGCCTTTTATATGGCTGCTTCACATTTATATTCACTTAAGGCGCACCATATTAGTCAGTAATAGCAACAAGTTCTGTGACTGGGTGCCATATATGCATAGTCCCATTCACTTTTTAAGGTTTCCATGCGCTGTGTGCATGCAATGTTGCAAATCTTCATGGCAATTAGACTATGGCTGTGCAAGCTGTACTCACAGAAGTTCTGAGCAAAGTTAACTGGACTCAAAACACTAATTCTGGTTTCTCTCCATTGATGCTACCAGACATTAAGTTTCTCCAGCAGTCTCTGTTTTTGTTTCTCATAGAAACAAATTGGTTTCGTGTAAAACTGCTTCATAACTTGCAATTTGTTTTTTTTTTCAATTAAACTAACCAACGAAGTTAATCAATCCATGACAAGCAATTGATTAGATTGTCATCATTAAAATGACACTCGTGAGAGGGAAAAAACAGTTAAAAACTGGTAATGCTAGAAAATCAATATATTGGTGATACTTTATCTCCATTTTGAAGTACACAAAAGGAGTTCAGATCAGGAGGTTTCATTTGCCAGTTTGCGTTTTTTTCCCTTTTGGGTATGAAGCGCCATTTTTATTCCAAAAATAATTGTAGCTTTCTTGCAGTCACCACAAATCATTTAAGCATTTGCTTAAAGTTTTGAACACAGCACCAATACATTGGATTAATGTTGACTTTGTGCAAATGTAAAATAGGTAGATTTGAGTCATCCTACATATTTCCTGGGATTTATTGCCTTCAAAGGCAATTTGAACCTCAGTTATTGCTTAACTCCCCAGTCTAAATTCATTATTGCTGGTTCAGGATCTCTACATCAGCTCTGATGCAATCTGCTTTCCACTCATGTAGATGGTTTCTCCACTTCTCACTGTTAATATTGCATCCCCAAACATTTGTATTACCATTATCAAAAGGCAATGAACAGAAATCTTGTACCTTCTCTACTATGGGTCTGAGCAATATGGGGCTAAGTTATGGTCCATTAAGAGTCATGCGCCGAGCTCATTTTTCATTGACCATTGTTAATACTTTTCCTGATTAGAAGATTTTTCTCAAGCAGAACAAGGTGGCATTGTGGCTCAGTGATTAGAACTGCTGCCTCACAGTGCCAGGGACAAGGGTTCAATTCCAGCCTTGGGCAACTGTCTGTGTGGAGTTTGTACATTCTCCGCGTGTCTGCATGGGCTTCCTGCGGGTGCTCAGGTTTCCTTCCACAATCCAAAGATACATAGGCTGAGTGAATTGGCCAAGTTAAATTGCCTATGATGTGTAGGTTAGGTGCATGAGTCAGGGTAAATGTTGAATAATAGGACAGGCGAATGGGTCTGGGTGGGTTATTCTTCAGCAGGTCAGTGTGGATGTGTTGGGCTGAAGGGCCTGTTTCCACACTGTAGGGATTCTATTTTAAAAGTGAAACTTATTTGAAACCTGGAAATTGTACTCTATCCCATTCAGAATACATGCCTCAAGCATTTCGTGAGGCTGGCAATAGGACCACAGCATATTGATCAATGGGCTTCACTTGGATTGTGCAGCATGTTGCTGGTGCCAACTGCAGGCCCAGAGATAGCAGTATCTCACAGTTCTTATGCATCTGATAATAATGTATGAAATGTGCCGTGTTTATCCTTTGGACTACAGCCTCTGGCAGATCATTTAAGGACCATCAAGTTGACTGCTGAGCAGTAATTCAAAGCAATTGGACAAAGGGACATCAAATAACTGACAGGCCTCCTATTGTGTAAATGTGATGTAGCAATTTCAGATACATGCCCTAGACAGCTAATGAGCAACCCTTACCAGTATGGAGAATGCTACTTTAAACACAGAATCACTGCACACTCCAATCTATTCTGTGTTATTAAAACCAATGAGTGCCATTGAGGTTCTGAAATTGGACATACAAAAGCAAAGTTATTTTAAAAAACTAACCTATTTTTCTAAGCAACCTATTCACAGATATTATTAGACATCCCTGGTGCAGCTGGGACTTGAACCTAGTCCTCCTGGTCCAGAGGTAGGGACACTACCACTGTACTTCAAGCACCCTCAAAGGCAAAGTATTGTCTACACATGTGATTGAGCTGCGGTTGAATGTTCTTCCAAGTGCAAGAGTTCATGACTCAAACCTGGACCAGAAAAGTAATGGGAGTGATGGGCTGATTGTACACTAACAGCAGGATCTGTGCTGCAAAGGACCAACAGTAATGTAATGGGAGAGTCATAGAGTCGTACAGCATGGAAACAGACACTTCGGTCCAACCAGTCTATGCTGAACATGACTGCAAACTAAACCAGTCCCACCTACTTGTTCCTGGTCTATATCCCTCCAAACCTTTCCTATTTATGTACTTATTCAAATTTACTTTAAATGTTGTAATTGTTCCGACATCCACCACTTCCTGAGGACGTTGGTCGCACATGTGAACCACTGTCTGTGTATAAAGGTTGCCCCTCATGTCTTTTTTCAAATCTCTCTCCTCTCACTTTAAAAATATGCCTCCAGTCTTCAAACCTCCCATCCTAGCTAAAAGACACCTACCATTATCCCTATCTATACCCTTCATGATTTTATAAATTTCTATAAGATCATCTCTCAACCTTGAGGATGAGACTTGGAAGGAGAATCTCTGTTGATATTGGACCTGAATCAGTTGTGAGACTCATTGATTGTAAGCAGCAATTTAAAATTTGAAAAACAACAGATATTATCCAATCTATAAATATTGACCGTACAGGTGGAAAGAAATTGATTATCCAGATCCAAATCATTTCTGGAATCTATCAATAATAGAATAATAATTCCAGTCATATAGGGCATGCTGCTTAGAACCTTTCATTTACTTCAAACAAATGAATGCTCCATATTGGGTTGGCAACCATTTCATCTCAGAAAGCTTGCAGCTACAGTTTAACAATGGCAAATCAATATTGAATTTCTTATGTTCTGCCATATCATTGTTTACAATAATATATAGCAACTAAAATAAAACCCTGAGGAGAAAAAAAATGTCATAAAGAAATGTCAGAAACCTGAAAGAAGACAGGAATGAACTGTCCTGAATATGTGTCATATAAAGTGTAGATAAAGTACTAATTAAATTCGTGACCATTTCTAATGAGAAAACTCAGTCTCAGACAATGCCAAACGAGGAAGTAGGCCATCTAAGTGCAAATACCATTGACAATTTTCAAACTTTTTCACGGAACAAATTTATGAAGCAAATATTCCCTTCAAGTTTAGGAAAACTGAAAAAAAATCAAAGGAAACCTTGGACTAATTAACTGAGGCATGACTGCTTGACAGAATGAGGCAAGGAAAAGTCCTGAGCTTGAAACTGTTGCAAAAAAATCCCAAGGCAGGAACTCAACCCACAAAATGTCATGGTCTGTGAAGAGTTCGAAGGCACCAGAGGGAATTAGATGAAAAGACCAGCTCACCACTATGAGAGAAGACTAATCGAAACTGAGAATAAGGATGAAGGAAGAGATTACAATGTACTGAGTGAAAATATATTTTTTAAAATGAACATAACACAACGACGATAATAAAAGCCTGCTGTCAAATTGCCATTGATAACACAGAAAAGATGTCCCGTAGCCCTTCAAACTTGTGAAAAATAGTTTCTAAGCCAAAGAGGAGGAATTAGGGAACATTGACCAAAAGCTCAGCTCATGAAGAAAACTTTTAAAAGGGAGTAGCAAATGATTCACAGCAAGGGAAGACATCAGAACCTGTAATAATCAGCCTGAAGGAAAATTGCCAATCTAAAGATTGAAAGGTTGAATGAAGAATTGGATGATCAAATATTGGAGTACAGGGTTGGAGGAGGCTTTGAAGGAGACTGGTCATGAGAAGTATTAAAACAATCTCAAAAATGTTCAAGTTCTCATTGAAAAAACTGTTAGTTGGAGATCGGGAAGCAGAATTGTTCCCATTTTCACTTTTTTTTTCTGGAGTAGTTTTAGCATTCCATCAGTTTTTTAAGCTTGCTATGTCAGCAAAATCAGGACATCTACTCACTAAAGACCCAAAGCAATTTTTCTCTTATGTTTAAATTATTGCAAGGCTTTGAATACCACCCTGAAACTTAGATATTGTAGAACATGTGTCTCTAACATAAGGCACCTAATATTTTGTATCTTCATTTAAATGACGTAAAATTATTTCTGTTGGCTTACAGATGTAAAAGCCTCCATATCTGCATGTGTTCCACTCAAGTTATAGTCTAAACACAATTGCTAAGGAATAAAATCTGGTCTACATGTCTCTTTGGGTTGCTCTTGTTTTTGTGACAGGAGAGACCAATAGTGTGGCCAATGCTGAGCACAGCAAAACCACCAGATGAATGGAGACAGAGAAAGTTGTAACAGCTGCTGAGTAAACCAATATTCTTATGTTGAATTAGGCAGCAAAAAAACTTTCAGGGCCTGCTGTAAATATATAGTTTAGTACAAACATCAGCTTCCACATTTCACTTCTGGATCCTTCCCTTGTTCCAAAAACAACCTCCACTTCACTGGAGAAGAATAAAGCTCCTAAATACAAATTCACCTGCTCTGCATCAACTCTGGAGCTGTTACCCTTAAAAGACTTGCATTTCCAACACAACCAGCAACACCAAGTCTGAATAGCCTGATGGCAACACAGTCAATTGGGACAGGAAACTTCATACTGAAAGGTCATGCATTAAAAACAAACCAGTCTGGGAAAGAGTGTCAGCAAGATATTACTTTTATTATTTTCATTACAAACACCTGACTTACAAGGGCTCATACTTACGACCCTATTCAGGGATATGTTGATAGTAATTTTAAAGATTTGACATATCGATTTTTCCTTGTGCTTATGAATGGCTATTTTATGTTGTCCTGAGTTGTGTTCCAACTTGCATAAGGTTTAATTTGAGACCATTCTCAAGAATGGAACTCATTGCAACATAGGGACTACCAGCACATTGAATAGCAATTACAGCATAGGAACAGGTCACTTGGACAAATCAGTCCATCTTCGTCTTTTCTTGTCATATAAGCAGTAAACCCATGTACTTACTATATGCTCATATCACTTTAGGCCATTCTCCTCTAATCACTTATCTCATATTCTGAAATATGGTTGCTCCTTTAGTCACAACCTCTGTCAGTGCATAAGTCTCACTGTGTTAAAAAGTTCCTCCCCACCCCATCTTTCACTTAATGTTATATTTAGATTGTCATGTTTTAAGATTATATTCTTATTCCAGATTCATATAGAACATAGAACGCAGAACATTACAGCGCAGTACAGGCCCTTTGGCTCTCGCTGTTGTGCCTACCTGTGGAACCTATCTGAAGACCATCTATCCAACATGATTCCATTCTCATCCATATGCCTATCCAATGACCATTTAAATGCTCTTAAGGTTGGCGAGTCTACTATGTTGCAGGCAGTGCGTTCCACACCCCTACTACTCTCTGAGTAAAGAACCTACCTCTGACATCTGTCCTATAGCTATCACCTCTCAATTTAATGCTATGCCCCCTCATGCTAGCCATCACCATCTGAGGAAAAAGGCTCTCACTGTCCAACCTATCTAACCCTCTGATTATCTTATATGTGTCAATTAAGTCACCACTCAATCTTCTTCTCTGTAATGAAAACAGCCTAAGGTCCCTCAGCCTTTCCTCATAAGACCTTCCCTCCATACCAGGCAACATCCTAATAAATCTCCTCTGAACCCTTTCCAAAGCTTCCACATCCTTCCTATAATGCGGTGACCAAAACTGTACACAATACTCCAAATGTGGCCACACCAGAGTTTTCTACAGCTGCAGCATGATCTCATGGTTCTGAAATTCAATCCTTTGACCAATAAAACCTTGCACATTGTATGCCTTCTTAACAACCCTATCAACATGAGTGGCAACTTTCAGGGATCCATGTGCTTGGACACCAAGATCTCTATGCTCATCTACACTTCTAAGAATCTTACCATTAATCCAGTACTCTGCATTCCTATTTCTCCTTCCAAAGTGAATCACGTCACACTTTTCAGCATTAAACTCCATTTGCCACCTCTCAGCTCAGCTCTGCAGCTTATCTATGTCCCTCTGTAACCTACAACATCCTTCATCACTATCCACAACTCCACTGACCTTAGTGTCATCTGCAAGTTTACTAACCCACCCTTCTATGCCCTCATCCAGGCCATTTATAAAAATGACAAACCACAGTGGACTCAAAACAGAACTTTGTGGTACAGCACTAGTAATTGAACTCCAGGATGAATATTTCCCATCAATCACCACCCTCTGTTTTCTTTCAGCTAGCCAATTTCTGATCCAAACCGCAAAATCGTCCTCAATCCCATGCCTCCTTATTTTGTGCAATAGCCTACAGTGGGGAACCTTATCAAACACCTTACTGAAATTCATACACAGGCAAAAGAACATAAGAACATAAGGACCAGGAGCAGGAGTAGGCCGTCCGGCCATTCAAGCCTGCTCTGCCATTTATAAGATCATGGCTAATCTTTTCATGGACTCAACTCCACTTACCGGGTTTTCACCATATCCTTCATTCCTTTATTTTTCAAAAAAGTATCTACCTTAGCTTTAAAAGCGATTACTGAAGTAAAGTCAATTACTTCCCTGGGCAAGGAATTCCATAGCTTAACAACCCTCTGGATGAATAAGTTCCTTCTAGTTCAGTTCTAATCTTGCTTCCTCTAATCTTGAGGCCATACCCTCCTGTTTTAGCTTCACCTACGAGTAAAAACATCCTTTCTATTTTATGGATTCCTTTCATAATTTTATATGTTTCTGCATGATCCCTCATCATTCTTCTGAATTCCAATGAATATAGTCCCCATCTACTCAGCATCTCCTCATAAGCCACCCCCCTCAACTCCAGAATCAACCTAGTGAACCTCCTCTGCACCCCCTCCAGTGCCAGTACATCCTTTCTCAAGTAAAGAGACCAAATCTGCATACAGTACTCCAGGTGTGGCCTCATCAGCTCCTTGTACAGCTGCCAGATAATCTCCCTGCTTTTAAACTCAAACCCTTTAGCAACGAAGGACAAAATTCTATTTGTCTTCCTAATTACTTGTTGTACCTGCAGACCAACTTTCCACGATTCATGCACAAGTACACCCAGGTCCCTCTGCAAATTAGCATGCTGAAACATTTTATTATTCAAGCAATAATCTATTTTGCTGTTACTCCTACCAAAATGCATGACTTCACATTTACCAACATTGCATTCCATCTTCCAGACCTTTGCCCACTCACTCAATGTATCTATGTTCCTCTGCAAAGTTTCACAGTCCTCTGCACACTTTGCTCTGCCAATCGTCTTAGTGTCATTGGCAGATTTTGACACTGTACACGTGGTGGGAAAAGTGAGGACTGCAGATGCTGGAGATTAGAGTCGAGAGTGTTGTGCTGGAACAGCACAGCAGGTCAGGCAGCATCCAAGGAGCAGGAGCTGTGAGCCCTATCCCTGATGAAGGGCTTTTGCCCAAAACATCAATTCTCCTGCTCCTCGGATGCTGCCTGACCTGCTGTGCTTTTCCAGCACCACACACTCAACTGAAATCCAACCAACACATCAACTGCTTTACCTTCATCCACCTGTCTGGTCACTTTCTCAAAGAACTCATTAAGGTGAGTTATGAGGCATGACCTACCCTTCACAAAACCGTGTTGACTATCCCTAATCAACTTATTCTTCTTTCGCTGATGATAAATCCTATCTCTTATAACCTTTTCCAACACTTTACCCACAACCGAAGTAAGACTCACAGGTCTATAATTTCCAGGGTTGTCGCTACTCCCCGTCTTCTGGCACTAGTCCTATAGACAATGACGACATAAAGATCAAAACCAAAAGCTTGGCAATCTTCTCCCTAGCTTCCCAGAGAAACCTAGGATAAATCCCATCTGGCCCAGGGGACCTATCTATTTTTTACACTTTCCAGAATTGCTAACACCTCCTCCTTGTGCACCTCATTCCCACCTAGACTAGTAGCCTGGATATTTCTATTTTCCTCAACCACATTGTCTTTTTCTAATGTGAATACTGATGAAAAGTATTCATTTAGCACTTCCCCTATCTTCTCTGACTCCACGCACAACTTCCCAATACTATGCTTGATTGGCCTAATCTTACTCTAGCCATTCTTTTATTCCTGATCTTCCTACAGAAAGCCTTAGGGTTTTCCTTGATCCTATCAGCCAACAACTTCTCATATCCCCTCCTAGCTCTTTTTTGGCTAAGACCTGGCTAACTTATAACTCGCAAGCATCCTAACAGAGCCATCACATCCCATCCCAACAGAAGCCTTCTTCTTCATCTTGACAAGAGATTCAACTTCCTTAATAAACCACGGCTCCTGCATTCGACAACGTCCTCCCTGCCTGGCAGGTACATACTTATCAAGGACACGCAGTAGCTGTTCCTTGAATAAACTTCACATTTTAATTGTGCCCATCCCCTGCAGTATCCTTCCCCATCCTATGCATCCTAAATCTTGCCTAATCACATCCTAATTGCCGCTCCACCAGCTATAATGCTTGCTCTGCGGTATATACCTATTCCTTTCCATCGCTAAAGTAAACATAACCAAACTTTGGTCACTATCACTAAAGTGCTCAATTACCCCCAAATCTAACACCTGGCCGGGTTTCTTACCAGTGCCAAATCCAATGTGACCTCGGCCCTGTTGGTCTGTCAACATACTGTGTCAGAAAACACTCCTGCATACTTTGGACAAAAACTGACCCACCTAAAGTACTTGAACTATAGTATTCCTAGTCAATATGTGGAAAGTTAAAGACCCCCATAACAACTACCCTGTCACTCTCGCTCCTATCGAGGGATCATCTTTGCTATCCTTTCCTCAATATCTCTGAAATTATTTGGAGGCCTACAGAGAACTTCCAACAGGGTAACCTTTCCTTTCCTGTTTCTAATCTCAACCCATACTACCTCAGTGGACAAGTCCTCAAACGTCCTTTCTGCAACCGTAATGCTGTCCTTGACTAACAGTGCCACACCTCCCCCTCTTTTACCATTTTCTCTGTTCTTAGTGAAACATCTAAATCCCAGACTCTGCAATAACCATTCCTGCTGTGGTTCTGTTCGCCGAGCTGGAAGTTTTTGTTGCAAACGTTTCGTCCCCTGTCTAGGTGACATCCTTAGTGCTTGGGAGCCTCCTGTGAAGCGCTTCTGTGGTATTTCCTCCGGCATTTATAGTGGCCTGTCCCTGCCGCTTCCAGTTGTCAGTTTCAGCTCTCCGCTGTAGTGGCCGGTATATTGGGTCCAAGTCGATGTGTTTGTTGATGGAGTTTGTGGATGAGTGCCATGCTTCTAGGAATTCCCTGGCTGTTCCTTGTTTGGCTTGCCCTATAATGGTAGTGTTGTCCCAGTCGAATTCGTGTTGCTTGTCATCTGCGTGTGTGGGTTGGTTGGTCGTGTCGTTTTGTGCTAGTTGATGTTCGTGGATGCAGATCGTTAGCTGTCTTCCTGTTTGTCCTATATAGTGTTTTGTGCAGTCCTTGCATGGGATTTTGTACACTACATTAGTTTTGCTCATGCTGGGTATCGATACGAGCACCTGAGCTACAAATCTTCTCACAAACTTTGAATAACCATTCCTGTCCCTGCTCTACCCATGTCTCTGAAATGGCCACAACATCAAAATCCCAGGTACTGACCAAACTGCAAGTTCACCCATCTTATTCTGGATGCTCATGGCATTGAATTAGACACACTTCAAACCAACTTCTTGCTTGCTGGTGCCTTCTTGCCATCTTGAAATCTTAGTTCTAACTTCACTACAGTCAACCTCCCGTATACTTGAATTATAATTTTGGTTCCTATTCCCCTGCTGACTTAGTTTAACTTCACCTGAAGAGCATTTGCAAAGTGAATCCAGAATATTGGCACCCTTCTGGTTCAGGTGAAGACCATCCTGTTTGTAGAGGTCCCACCTACCCCAGAAAGAGCTCCAATTATCGAGAAATCCAAAAACCCCCCTCCTGCACCATCTCTGTAGCCATGTGTTCAACTGCTGTCTCTCCCTATTCCTCAACTCACTGGCATGTGGCAGGAGCAACAAACCAGAGATAACAACTCTGTTTGTTCCAGCTCTAAGTTTCCAGCCAAGCTCCCTGAATTTCTACCTTAAATCTCTAACTCTCTTCCTACCTATGTCGTTGGTGCATACGTGGACCACGATTTTGGGCTGCTCCCCCTCTGCCTCAAGGATCTCAAAAACATGATCAAAGGCACGATCACAGAATATAATGTGTTTTTTTATCAGCCTGTTCCATCCTGCTTAATCTTATGAAAAACTTGCTTAATCCTATGAAAAACCAAACATTCTTAATCTCTCATGAAAGTGAAGAATCAACAATGTAGATGTCAAGTAAAGAAAGAATTAAATTATTTTTCCCCAGAATTTACCAGCCAGGTCCACTTTAGACCTTTGCTCAAAAAGAACAATGGAAGACCGACCCAGTCAATGGCCTTCCCACAAGAAAAATACTGCTTGTGAGAAAATAACCAGTCAACCATCCTTTTGATACCTATGATATCTTGATTGGCACAAGATGATTGTCATCTTTGGCCTGCAAGGTGATTCAAGCGATTCCCTTAGGGAGGTTATGCAAGATGTAATAATATATGATGTTACTAAAGGCCTTTATTTGAATATATAATAGTTGAACAATATGTTCAATTGTCAGCTACTAAGGAATCTGACATTTCTGAACATCCCATGCATGACATATAACCAAAAGAAGCTCAGTCACGAGAGGCCAAGCATCTTAATAAAAGGTAAGATATAGCTTTTCTGTCGTCTACCAGATTTTTTTTAGGACTCTGATCAATTTGGAAATCATGACCACTGTTATAGCATTGTCATAGCACTGTTGCCTTTTAGTTTTATGGTTGTGGATTGCAGGATTTGGGAGCCAGGAGTACAGGTTGGCAGCTGAATGCTCTGCCTGAAACTGAATTTAAAATTCTATCATGTTTGTGATCGCTATTCCCCTAGAGGATCCTTAACTCTGAGATCTCGTATTAATCCTCATTCATTGCACATTTCTAGCTCTAAAATAGCCAGTCCCTGGATTGGTTCTACAGCACACTGCTCTGCGAAGCAATCCCTGATGCACTCTTGAAATTTGTCTTCTACATCACCCTTTCCCATTGGACTTGTCCAGTCATTATGGAGATGAAAATCACCCACGACAATTGCAGAGTCGTTCTGATACAGCTTCACTATTTGCACATTTACCCTTTGTCACATGGCGAGGCAACTCTTTGGGGGCCTATGGATAACTCCTAGCCATGACTTCTTTCCCTCATCATTCCCTATTTCCACCCAAACTGACTCCACTGTTCTTAATCTTGGTCACCCTGTAGCCATATCTCTGTAGTAGCTGTTAAATTATTTCTGTTTCTGCTTTCAACTCATCTATCATGCTATCTGGAGATACACTGCATTTTTAAAGAGCCTTAAGCTTTGGCTCTTTGCCATTGTTGTTTTCTCTGGTACTATATTCTGCTGCACTCTTCGGAGTACACTTTCTGCCTCTTCCTATTACACTTTGGTTATCATTCATCTCTTCAGCAGTTTTTATACCTGCTCTCTAATTTAATTTTGATTTTTTTAAACTTTCCTTCAATTGATCCTCCCACCCCCTTATTAGTTTAAAGTTCTCTTCTTATTATTAGTTTAAAGTTCTCTTCAACCCCAGTTTACAATTTGCCATGGCACTAGTCCCAGCATGGTTCACATGAAGCACATCTCATCAGAGAGGGTTTCTCTTTCCCAAGAACTGGTGCTAGTTCTCATAAATCGGAACCAATTTCACCCATCCCAATTTTAAGCCACACATCTTCCTCTCTAATCCCAGTCTGGAGATGACTACTTCTGTGGTTCTGCTAGTTCATTAAACCTTGAGCTGCACATAATCCCTCAGCAGAGCCTCTTTCCTTTTCATGACATGGGGTTCCTCTTACCACTGCTATGCAGAACATTGCAGCACTGTATCTGCTCCCATCTGCATGAGTGACTGCTGCTCTTCCACACTTTCATTAAAAGGTGAGGATTCCTTCCGTTGAAAATCTGCTTTCGGAGGTTAAACCACAGCCACTCAAGGTTGATGTTGAGCTTGGGCACTTGTGTTCCTCATCCAATCCTGTCTTTGCTCTTAATGCAGGGGCTAAACATATCTATGTGCTGCCCCCATTGACCACTAGGTGGTGGTGACCATCAATGACATGCCTTCCCACCAGCTCTGCAGTGCCTTCCATGCTACAGCATCTCTCACCTTATTTGTTGAGTTGTCCCCTCCCCATATAATTATTACCCCTCTGCATCTCAGCATGGCTGCTTCCAAAACTCTCAGTTGGCTTCCTGACTTGCCACCACAGCAGTGGCCCTTGATAAGCCCCTTTAAATTTCAGTGCACAGACTTCCACACTAGTATGCGCCCCACTTCTTCCGAGTAAAGTTGGTGGAGTAGTGGATAGTTTGGAAGAATGTTACAGATTGCAGGGGGACTTGGATAAATGGCAGAATTGGGCTGAGAGGTGGCAAATGGAGTTCAATGCAGCTAAATGTGAGGTGATGCACTTTAGGAAGAATAACAGGAAGGCAGAGTACTGGGTCGATGGAAAGATTCTTGGTAGTGTGGATGTGCAGAAGCGTCTTGGAGTCTATGTACATTGATCCCTGAAAGTTGCTACGAAGGTTGATAGTGCTGTTAAGAAGGCATACAGTGTGTTAGGTTTCATTGGTAGAGGGATTGAGTTCCGGAGCTGCAATATCATGCTGCAACTATACAAAGCGCGAGTGCAGCCACACTTGGAATATTGTGTACAGGTTTGGTCGCCATATTTCAGGAAGGATGTGGAAGCATTGGAAAAGATGCAGAGGTGATTTACCAGGATGTTGCCTGGTCTGGAGGGAAGGTCTTATGAGGAAAGGCTGAGACACTTGGGTCTGTTCTCATTGGAAAGAAGAAGGCTAAGAGGGAATTTGATAGAGACATACAAGATGATCAGAGGATTAGATAGGGTAGACATTTAAAGTCTTTTTTCCTAGCATGATGGCGTTAGCTTATACGAGGGGGCATAACTACAAATTGAGGGGTGATAGATTTAAGACAGATGTCAGAGGCAAGTTCTTTACTCAGAGAGTGGTAAGGGCGTGGAATGCCCTACCTGCCAATGTAGTTAACTCAGCCACATTAGGGAGATTTAAACAATCCTTGTATAAGCACGTGATGGGACAGTGTAGAGGGACAAGCTGAGAATAGTTCACAGGTCGGCACAACATCGAGGGCCGAAGGGCCTGTTTTGCACTGTATTGTTCAATGTTCTATTTAACTTGTTGACAGCACCCTAACTGAGGCTTTGACTATTAAGCCAGAAATTCAGCTAATGTTCTGGGGAGCCAAGTTCTAAGCCTGCTGCAGCAAATGTTAGAATTTGAATTCAATTTTTAAAAATCTGGAATTAAGAATCTCCAGATGATCATTGTCAGAAAAACCCAGCTGGTTCACTGATGTTCTTCAGGGAAGGAAATCTATCATCCTCACCTGGTCTGATGAGGTATGACTCCAGACATATAACAGTGTGATTGACTCTCAACTGCCTTCTGCAATGTTCAAGTAAGCCTTTTCATTATGTCAATCGTTGTGGAGTCTCAACAAAGAAATGAAACTAGACAGACCACCTGGCATTGACTGAGGCACTGGAAAAGATAACAGCAGAAACAGCCAGTCGACCCCACAAAATCCTCCTTACTAACATCTGGGGGTCAGTGAATTCCCCCCCTAATGGCATTAGGGGTCAACCCACAGCAGGTGGACTGCAGTGGTTCAAGAAGGCAGCTGACCACCACCCTCTCAAGGGTAACTATGGATGGCAATAAATTAGCAAGTTTTGAGAAGATTTATAGCTCAGGTTGAGGTTCTGGATATAGGCTTGCTTGCTGAGCTGAAAGGTTCATTTCCAGACGGTTCATCACCCTACTAGGTAACATCTTCACTTGGCCTCCGGGTGAAGTATTGCTGATAATTCCTGCTTTCTATTTACTCTTTCTCACTAGTATCCTCACATACAGATAAGGAAGGACACCACTTCGCCTGGGACAACACATCCATCCTAGGACAAGCCAAACAGAGACATGCAGGAGAATTCCTAGAAGCATGGCATTCCAACTGGAATTCTATTAACAAACACATCGAGTTAGATACCACTTACCACCCCCTGAGAAAAAGAACAGGAAATGACTCCACCACAGGAAACGATATCACCAACCCAAAGAAACCCAAACATATAAATAGAAAGCAGGAATTATCAGCAATGCTTTGCCCAGAGGCCCACTAAAGAAGTTATCTAGTAGGGTGATGAAATGTCTGGAAATGAACCTTCCTGCTCAGCGAGCAAACCTACATCCATGGGCAATAAATGCTAATGCACCCAGTGACACCCACATTCCATAAGTGAACAAAGAAAGTGTATTAGTGAACTATATTATATGTGAGTTGTGCAGATGTGCCAAGATGTAGTGAGGCTACATGGGTCTAATGCCAACCTCCATGGCTGGAAGATACACAGGCAGTCGTTGCCCACGGAGTGTAGGCCAAGGTGTCAGAGACTGTTGATCAAGGTAGAAACGCAGAGTAACAATTGACAAACATCAGCCACCAGGTACCCACTGAGACTATTACAGGAATTGGCGCTGCCTAGTTTCTCTCCACTGCCTGGTAAAATAGTAAACTGCAGATGAAGGAGACATGATTAAATAATAGTGAAATGTCAATGCATGCAAATAGGCCACTCGCCACTTACTAATGAGATTCTTACTATTAAAACCTTGGGTAAGAATCATAATGTTGAAAATCTCATTTTTCTGTTCTCACCATATTTTACCAACTTTTTTGCCATCTTCCACATCATTTATGACTGGGAAGGTTCTCCCCTTGGTCTCTGCTACCACCAATTGCCAACAGGAAGATGGAGTTAAAAATCAATGATTTTTCCTTTGCAGTAGAATTAGAAATCTTTTCAGACTGAGCACATTAAATGAAACAGGAGAAATCTGCATCTGCACATTTAAGCTACTGCAACACATGACAATCAGCAAATTCCTAACTGCACACAGATGATGTATCAGTATGGAAAAACAGAGTAGTTAGCAATTCATTGAATCCCTGCACCTAATTCGCACTTGAGTTTATTGTTAACATTTTCCAACATGGCTAGACTGCATGCACTCACTATCGTCACAACTAACTCTGAATTTTCAGCTGGCAGATGACCTCAGTGAGAAAACTAATTGTCAGCACTATAATTTTTAGATGGTCTGTAAGTGTTAGACAGAAAAGGAGAATGGATAATAACAGCTGGAAGATTTAATTGAATGTGACACCCAACTCAAAGGTGCAATAGAATTCTCAGTGCACTGAGCATCTGAGTCAAAACAGCAGTAATATAAGAAAGATTCCCATTTCTGAGACAACTGAAAACAGACAATGGAGATAAACAAATGCACCATGATTCCATTAGCCCTATCCATTTAAGGCCTGGATTTTCCTGTTAATAACTCATCCGAAACTGTAGCAACTTGTGAAGTTAGCAGCATGCAGTTAAAAGTGGAGCTCAGTGCTGGGTCAGCATGGTGGTTCAGTGGTTAGCCCTGCTGCCCACAGTGCTAGGGACCCAGGTTCAATTCTAGCCTTGTCTGGAGTTTGCACATTCTCCCTTGAACATCTGCGTAGGTTTCATCTGGGTGTTCTAGTTTCCAGTGTGCAGTTTAGATGAATTGGCTATGCTAAATTACCCACAGTGTTCAGGGATGTGTGGGTTAGGTACATTAGTCAGGGGCAAATGCAGGATCATTAAGGAGGGGAATGGGTCTGGGTAGGTTACTCTTCGGGGGTGGGTTGGGATTGGTGTGGACCTGTTGGGCTGAAAGCCCTTTTTCCACACTGTAGGAATTCTAATTCAAGGTATGAGTGATTGTGCACTTCTTCAGATGATGCACCGGTGAGATTTCCCCACATTGTGTTCAATTAGAAATCACTGAACTGGTGAAAGTGTCTACTCTTACACTCTTCGTCTTATTGTAAAAGTTTCATTCTTGAATGAAGTTTTGAAATTGTACTAAATTGCTGCTAGGTAGCCTCACTGATCCAGAAAGAGTAACTTTATAAATGTGGAATATCAAATTTCACCTTTATTACAAATCATTTTGCATACCCTCATCACATTTTTTTTGACTACCGAAATCTAATGTGTAAGTCCCAATCATTTATTTCACTTTATGTAAAATTGAATTATTGACTGTGAAGAGGGTTAAAGATTTTTACTTGCTGAAACATTCTTATACGGGAAAACCAATGTGATTGATAGTTTACCCAGCTTAATGACATCACTATTGCTGAATGCCTGGAATTCCAAAGGGTCCAATCTGACAATGGGGAGAGGGGAAATCCAGGCTGTAGTGATCACTAAGTCATTGTGTGGAATGAACTTCAGAGTCAGCAGAAAGTGCCACTGTTTTGCGATAGATTGCCACATCTAGGCATTAAAGAAAAAGGACATAGCTTTAGGTCCCAAGAAGACAAAAAAAAAACAATAAGGAGCCAGAAAGGGCAGTACAGTGGCTCACTGGTTTGCACAGCTGCCTCACAGTGCTAGGGACCCAAGCTCAAGTTACTTCCTTTTGTCACCACACAGGGTAAACCCCCTACTTAATTTAAACCAGCAACATGGAAAAAATCTATCTGTGCGGTAATCTGTGAAAATTCGAGAAGCTAAGAACTATTTAAAGTAAAAATTAACAACTTTATTTCTTAAAATATAACGAAGAATGATTAACTGACAACTATTTACAACTCCTTCCTCAAACCTATCCTTTACCTTCCCCTTCTATAATACTAGTCTGATAAACCCCCACCCCAATTAAGATTTTCCAGCATTCAACTTTTCAAAAAAAAACAGCCAGATGTTGAATCTTCTTTTGTTCTTCTTCACAGATCACTGATCGATAAAAGGTACCTTTAAGAGAGCTATTCTCTGGGCAGCTGGCAGATGTCATTGATTTGGCAGTTCTCCTCTAACTGTTCAGGTTTTCCCGGTCTTATACCCTCAAAGCATCAGTTTGTGTCATTGGCTTTTAATATTGTCAATATACTAAATTCAAACTTGTTTGGAGCTCAGTATTTTGGGGTATAATTTAAACTGATTGGCAGAATTTGAATTTATTTTTATCGTCTCAGGCAACCCAGCTAATCTAGCTTTTGAACAAGTGTTACCTTATTCAGAACACTGCGTGTTGAGTCAGGGAGTTCTGCTAATTTTTAACTCTCTTAAAATTACAGTGCACCCACATCTTCATAACCCTGAATCTTCATAACCCTTTGGTTGATGCATGTTCCCGTTAACCCAGAAACTGAGCTAAATAGTTAGAAACATATTCGCTAATCTCAGGTTACATTATTCAATCGAAAAACAAATGCAGTTAATCCTGACCAGGAGGAAAACCAAGAGACTGACAAGCAAAAAAAAGCATGTGCAATCCAGATATGTAAAGAAAATAAAGGAGCACAGAATGACCTCCGCAGTGGCTGCTTGGGTCTTAGCTTTCAAAATTATTGGTGATCTCTGCTCAGCATAAAAGGCCTTCAGTTGATTGAGCCACATTCCACAATTGGATTCATCTTATAAGGGAACAACACTTTCCAATTTAAATGTTTCTCATCACTCATCTAACCCACAAATTTAGAAAATATACATAATGTTGCAAGTACAGTCCCCTTTAATTTCCAGCTGCTAATACACAGATAATGGATTGACAAGTTCTGCTAAAAAGTTTCAGATCATCTATTACTAACCTAACCTTCTTTGACACTTGCTTCTCTGACTCTTGTTCTAGTTTGCTGAATTAGATGCGTTAACCCTCTGACATCTGTTGTTTTTCAAACAGCAATATAATCATTCAAATTAACGACAGAGTTGCGAACCTGCATCAAGAGGTAGTGAAATTATACACTAGTTTCTCAAAAAGAAAAAGGAGTAGATGCACGGGAATACTTCATCTCGGGCAGTCAACAAGATAACTAAAAGTTGAGAGCAGCTTTTGCCAAAGTCTTAGACTTCTTTCAGGTTCGTTACATTGCGTGTTGTCATTGGCTGATGCACTCACATAACCAACTCAGTCCATGTTCAGGTCTGGAACTGGAGGAGTTAAGTGGAAGCAGAATAACACTGGAGACTAATTAAGGTCAGCAGTGTTGAGTTGTGAAGATATTATGACTGGAATGTTTAAAGGTTAAATGTTAAGCCCTTATAGTACTTGTTCAGAATATCAAAAATCATCTCCTCAAAAGTGATGGGGTAGTTAGCGAGAGGCGAAGATTATCAAATGGATTGGACATCAAGGAGATCCTACCTGCTTCTGACCACCCAGAAGTTTAGTTCTGGATGTTAGGGTAGAAAGCCTAACTATCCCGACACCAAGTGAAACTCCCTTAAGTGGTCACTAATAACCCTGAGGTATCAATTAGTTCAGTTAGCTGGTGAAGCCAACAACATGGGTTCAATTCCAGCACAGAGAGGTGACTATGAAGGACTCTCCTTCTCAACCTCTCCCCTTCCCTGAGGCATGGTGACCCTCAAGTTTAAATCACCACCAGCCCTCTTCACCATGCCACTGCAATGTTGAATTCTTCCCCAGTGGGAGAGAATACTGGTAGAGTGGATGAAACCCAAAAAAATGAACTGATTTAAGAAATCGATGATAAAATTGGTTTCTGTGAAAGATGACATTAAATAAGAGGACTTTCAGCATTCAAACTCACTTTATGATCTTGTAAAGACAAAAGATGGAATAACTGCTTTAAGCAGTTGGAAATGCAAAAAGAAAATTAGGCAAGGAAAGAAAGTAGATAGAAAGGAACATGAAAGCTTAAAAAAAAAGCCTTGTATGACTATATAACCTTAATGGGATGATTCACAGCACTTCATAATTGATGGCTCTTGAATCTGGTCACAGTTGTCATGGAGGTTTAAAAGAGTAATCAATTGCATTCAGCATCACAAACAGAAACAAAAATAATTGGCCCATTAATCTGTCTTTCGGCTGTATTGCTTGAGGAAGAGATGTTGGTCAGGACACAAAGGAGTACTCCTTGTTCGTCTTCTTGTATTGCTGTGAGATTTTTAACATCCTCCCGAATTCTGTTGAAATAAATGAATAAAGTCACCTGAATGAATAATGGGCTTTTATGAGGTTCTACAACTTTAAACTGGATTTTGATTGACATGCATTCCAATCTTTCCTGAGGCACTAACCTTGTCTGATTCAAACAGGTGATCTTGGGAAGAGCATTACTTTGACAGGGTATTGACAGTCTCCATAGATTGGATCAGGCCAACCTCGAAACTTGGAAGGGAATAAATATTGGTAACTGGAGGGGGCAAAATTTGAAGAAAATATTTAACATAGCGTAAATAAATTTGTTTCTGACAAAATTTTAGCAGTGAAAACAAAGATGTAAAATCATTAATGCCTGCATTAATTGCACAAAAAAGGGCTCTTTCAACAATGTGACATAATTGACTTTTGTAATAAATAGTAATGAATTGCCCTAAGCATTTACTGATCTCAAGCAGATGTGATAAATTCTAAAAAGCAGATTCTATCACCTGACCATTTGAGCATGAAGTTCATTGAAATTTACAAAAGTAACTTGCAGAGAAAGACTTGCAAGGAAATGTATATTTTATATTTTTATCTGCCAATAACTTTCAATTCCTCTCTGGCCACAGGAGAGCTGCCAGAGGACTGGAGAACAGCCATTGTGGTTCGGTTATTCAAGAAGATAGCAAGGGATAATCCAAGAAACTACAGGCCAGTCAATCTACTCTTAGTGGTGGAGGAACTATTGAAAGCAATTGTTAGGGACAGAAATAATCTGCATTTGGAGAGACAGGGATTAATCCAGAATAGCTGCCATGGTTTTGTTAAAGGGAGGTCACTTCTGATTGATTTTTTTTGAAGACATAACCAGGTGTGTAGATGAAGGCAATGCACTCAACATGGTTTACTTGGACTTCAGCAAGGCTTTTGATCAGGTCCTGCATGGGAAGCTGGTAGCAAAGATAAGAGTGCATGGAAATCAAGGAAATTTGGCTAATTGGGTCCAAAATTAGCTGAGTGACAGGAAGCAGAGGGCGATGGTTGAGGGATGTTTTTGTAACTGGAAGCCTATGTCTGTTGAAATCCGTGTTGGGGCCCTTGCTGTTTGTGGTATATAAATGATTTAGGCTTGAATGTAGGAGGGTGGATCAGTTAGTTGGCAGATGATACAAAAATATATTGTAAATAGTGAGGAGGATAGCTTTAGATCACAAGATGATTTACTGGTCAAATGGGCTGATCAGCGGCAGATCGAACTCTGTCTGAATAAACGTTAGTGATGTATTTGGGCAGGACAAACAAGGGAATGAAATACATGTAAGTATACATGTAAAGGAAATAACAGTAAGATCCTGGGAAGCACAGAGGATCAGAGGGACCTTGTGAGCATGCCCACTGGTCTCTTAAGGTGGCAGGACAGATAGGAAAAAACTGGTTGAGAAGGCACATGGGATGTTTTCCTTTATTAGCTGGTGCATACAGTTTGAGAACAGGGAGGTTATGCTGGAACTGTACAACATATTGGTTAGGCCTCAGCTATTGTATGCAGTTCTGGAATCCACATTATAGAATGGATGTGATTGCGCTGGAGAGTATGCATAAGAGATTTACCAGAATGTTGCCCGGGCTGAAGAGTTTTTGTTATGAAGAGAAACTGGACAGACTGGAATGGTCTGACTTGAAGCAGAGGAGACTGGGGAGGGGAACATGGTTGAGATGCACAAAATTATGACCGGCATAGATAGGGTTGACAGGGAAGAACATTTCCCCATGGTGAAGGGATTAATGACCGGAGGAATGAATTCAAGGTAAGGGGCATGAATTTTAGAGGGGATGAGAGGAATTTTTTTTTAACCTAGCAGGTAGTCACTGCCTGTAAGGTAGTAGAGCTAGAACCCTCAATAACATTTAAGAAGTATTTAGATCCACACTTGCGATGTCAAGGCATACAAAGAGAGTACTGGAAAAAGTACTGGAAAATGGCATTAGATTGGTTAGGTGCCTGTTTTTGTCCCTTTTCCTGTGCTGTAGATCTATGTATCTGTGACTTTTGATGGTTAGTGTATATTTCACAATTTTTGTTATTGCTACCTCTTAGTGTACTAAGTTGGGACTTCTCAACATGGAAAACATGATACTAATCTGGTGATTAGGAGACATATAAACCTTATATCCTACTTATCAATTGTAAAGCTTACTTCATAAAATATGCGCTTGCTGTTTGTTTTAAGTTAGCCTATTTAATGTAACTCAGGAACGTCTGTTTATTTTCAAAATGATAAAAGCACTGTTGGACTCAGCAGTAATGCTTTCATGTTGAATAACTTCCCAACACATCAGAGTACTTAAGTTCACCCCCTGCCATAATTGAAAGGGAAAGTGGTAAAATTGGTTAGAGGACAAATATTTGTACCAAGTCTGCTGAAAGAAAATTTCCCATCACTGGAAAGATTCCCTGGAACACCATCAGTATTTATCCCCAACTGATTTGTTTAAATTTCATGTCATACATGAGTCAAGTGAGATACTTGTAGAATTCAGCTTAAATTGTTCAAGATTCTCAAGAAGAATTAAATCATAAAACCTGACACAAGAGGTTGAGGCCATGTTTAACTCCCTTAGATTCCAGTTTATAGTTTAAATTTGTCAACCAGAATATTGTCAATTTGTTCCTCCCCTTTTAACTCCAAGACAATAATTCTGAGTGGCACTTGATTGAAAGCATTTGTGGTAATTTGCCTCATGCTTGTCTAGTAAATCTGAAGAAATGAATGAAGGTTGATATGGGGCTATTAACCCATTGCAAACAGCCGTAGGCTTTGATGGCTTGTTGCTGGCATTGGGCAGATGAAAGATTTCAGGATTCAGAACCAGCATGTGGTTGGATATATCACTTTGCAATCATAACTGTTTTCTTTGGCACTGCAATGTAAATGCGACCCCAGAGAGCCAGTTACAGTAGGGAAACCCTGACCATGAACCTTGCAGCATTCTCTGGAGACCTGCTAGCCATATGGTTCACATTTAAAGTGTGAATTAGGCCTATCCAGCAATTATCATATTATATCAACACAGGTGAGATGGATTTTAGCACAAGACTGCTCCGGTTTTAAGAATCCTTTTCCAAATGTTCTTGCACATAAAACATCACTTTTTGCTGTGTGTTTGGGTCATCCTGGCCTTCACTCTCAGGCAATTTATGGTCAAGCGCCACATCTGGACTTAAAACCTATCATCTTGTGCTTGCTGTGCTAATATCAGACAGGAAATAGCAATCTAAAGGCTGGGGGGTAAATGGCTGCCTCTGTGGTCTGTAATTGGTTCTTTCTGCCTTGTGAAGAATGGCAAATGGGGCAAAGGGTGGGAGACAGTTTAATAAAGAACATATGGGCATCAGTAAACCACTGACAGGCTATACAAATGTGTTCCACTTACCATTAAGCAAAATACAGATCTTAAGTTTTAATAGACTATATAAAGGAAATTCTTCATACAAGGAACCAAATTAATTCTGAAGGCCTATCTAAGCTTGTCAAGTTATTATGGAAAAATGAGCTTTCTGTAAAATTCCGACCACTGTTCTGGTAATTTGATTAAAGAAGATGACCGTGGCCATTTAATTACTGGGGTGATTCATTCCTATCACAGCTTTATTTGAAATTCTTCTCACAAGAATCATGCATATATCTCCAGTTTAAATGCTGGCTATAAGCCGATAAGGAGGGATAGTTGTGATTTTCTATCTATTACACCAATACCCAGACAGCTTTGTCTTCTGTGTGCTAATACAGATGGCATTTCTTTCAAGAAAAAAATACTTGCAATGTATGAGGGCCAATTTTAAATTAGAATGCAAAGTCAGAGTGCCATGCTCACCTGCTGTGAGTCAGCTTGTCACCAAGGTCTTTTACAAGGGTGGCCCAGGAGCTTTTCATTCCTGGGACCATTCTCGTGAACCTCCTCTGAACACGCTCCAGCGTCAGTACATTTTTCCTGAGATATGGGGCTCAAACTGCACACAATACTCCAAATGTGGTCTAACCAGAGCCTTATAGAGCCTCCCTGTTTTTATATTCAAGTCCTTTCAAAATAAATGCCATCATTGCATTTGTCTTCCTAACTACTGACACAACCTGCAAGCTTACCTTGAGAGAATCCTGGACTAGAACACCCAAGTCTCTTTGTACTTCAGACGTTTGAACTTTCTCCCCATTTAGGAAATAGTCCATGCCTCTATTCTTCTTACCAGAATTCTGGATGTAGGTATGCTAACTGAGTTGGAAGTTTCATTTCCAGACATTTCATCACCCTACTAAGTAACATCTTCAGT
Organism: Chiloscyllium plagiosum; assembly: GCF_037043375.1. Lineage (NCBI taxonomy): Eukaryota > Metazoa > Chordata > Chondrichthyes > Orectolobiformes > Hemiscylliidae > Chiloscyllium > Chiloscyllium plagiosum. Next base: position 29,521,477 of record NW_028270177.1, read on the forward strand.
GGGTCTCCAGGCAAAGCACTGTGGATAATTCCTGCCTTCTATTTGTATATTTGGGTTTCTTTGGGTTGGTGTTGTCATTTCCTGTGGTGACATCATTTCTTGTGATGATGGCATTTCCTGTTCTTTGTCTTAGGATGTGGTAGATGGGGTCTAACTCAATGTGTTTGTTGAGAGAGTTCCGATGGGAATCCCAGGCTTCTAGGAATTCTTGTGCATGTCTCTGTTTGACTTGTCCTAGACTGGATATGTTGGCCCATTCGAAGTGGTGTCCTTCCTCATGTGTATGTAAGGATACTAGTGAGACAGGGTCATGTCGTTTTGTGGCTAGTTGATGTTCATGTATCCTGGTCGCTAGTTTTCTGCCTGTTTGCCCAATGTAGTATTTGTTCCAGTTCTTGCACAGTACTTTGTAAATAACATTAGTTTTGCTAATGTCACGGTAGAACGAACAGCCAATGGGGATCTTCAAACCAGCGTCTACAGGAAAACAACACATACAGAACAAATATTGAACTACCGCAAGAAATGCAAAACTTGCGCCCACACCTCCCCCCTTACTTCCCTCCAAGGCCCCAAGGGATCCTTCCATATCCACCACAAATTCACCTGCACCTCCACACACATCATTTACTGCATCCACTGCACCCGATGTGGCCTCCTCTATGTTGGGGAGACAGGCCGCCTACTTGCGGAACACCTCTGGAACACCCGGACCAACCAACCCAACCAACCCATGGCTCAACACTTCAACTCCCCCTCCCACTCCACCAAGGGGTCCTTGGACCCCTCCATCGCCAGACCATAGCAACACGACGGTTGGAGGAAGAGCGCCTCATCTTCCGCCTAGGAACCCTCCAACCACAAGGGATGAACTCAGATTTCTCCAGTTTCCTCATTTCCCCACCCCCCACCTAATCTCAGTCCCAACCCTCGAACTCAGCACCACCTTCCTAACCTGCAATCTTCTTCCTGACCTCTCCGCCCCCACCCCCACCCCCACTCCGGCCTATCACCCTCACCTTAACCTCCTTCCACCTATCGCATTTCCAACACCCCTCCCCCAAACCCTCCTCCCTACCTTTTATCTTAGCCTGGTGGACACACTTTCCTCATTCCTGAAGAAGGGCTCATGCCCGAAACGTCAATTCTCCTGCTCCTTGGATGCTGCCTGACCTGCTGCGCTTTTCCAGCAACACATTTTCAGCTACAGAAGCAATCATCCCAACATCTACAAACGAAACTGCACCAGACATTATTCCAATGAACCACCACATACTGCAGCACAGAGGAACTTCACAGAGTAGAGGAAAATCACCTATACAGTGTATTAAAAAAGAACATTATTCCAATGAACACATTCCACAGATTTATCAGCAACAAACCCAAACAAGCAGACAAAACACGTCCAGAAACCTGAGTCACTCTCACCTACATCAAAGACATCTTGGAAATGACTGCCAGACTACTCAGACCCCTTGGCATCATAGTAGCCCATAAACCCACCAACACACGAAAACAGCAACTTATGAACTTGAAAGACCCTATACAGACAACAAGCAAAACTAATGTTATTTACAAAGTACCATGCAAGAACTGGAACAAACACTACATTGGACAAACAGGCAGAAAACTAGCGACCAGGATACATGAACATCAACTAGCCACAAAACGACATGACCCTCTCTCACTAGTATCCTCACATACGGATGTGGAATGACTACACTTCGACAGGGACAACACATCCATTCTAGGACAAGTCAAACAGAGACACGCACGAGAATTCTTAGAAGCATGGGATTCCTACCGGAACTCTCTCAACAAACACATTGAGTTAGACCCCATCTACCACACCCTAAGACAAAGAACAGGAAATGCTGTCACCACAGGAAATGACATCACCAACCCAAAGAAACCCAAACATATAAATAGAAAGCAAGAATTATGAACAGTGCTTCGCCTGGAGGTCCACTGCAGATGTTACCTAGTAGAGTGATGAAATGTCTGGAAATGAACCTTCCAGCTTAGCGAGCAAACCTACATCCAGAACCTCAACCTGAGCTACAAATCTTCTCAAACCTCGCTCTTACCAAAGTGCATGACCTCACACTTTCCCACGTTGCACTCCATCTGCTACTCTTTTGCCCACTCTCCTAACCTGTCCATAACCTTCTGCAGCTTCCCTGCTTCCTCAATGCTACCTGTCCCTCTACTTATCTTTGAATCATTTGCAAACATAGCCAGAATGCCCCGCAGTCCCTTCATCTAGATCATTAATGTATAAAGTGAAAAGTTGTGGTTCTCAACACTGAGCATGTGGACAACCACTTGTCACCAGCTGCCATCCTGAGAAGGACCCTTTTATCCCCACTCTCTGCTTTCTTCCAGACAGTCAAGCTTCTATCCATGCTAGCACCTTGCCGCTAGCACCTTGCCTCTAACACCATGGACCCTTATCTTACTCAGCAGCCTCATGTGCAGCACCTTGTCAAAGGCCTTCTTGAAGTCCAGGTAGATAACATCCTTGGTCTAACCTACTCGTTACTTCAACAAAGAATTCTATCAGATTTGTCAGGCATGACCTCGTCTTCTCTCTCTTTGTTTACTCCTTACCCCCTCACCCCATCTTATCTTCTGCATAAAGACCAACATCTTCCCAGCTACCATCAGTTCTGAAGAAGGGTCACAGGACTTGAAACATTAATAATTTCTGTCCACAGATGCTGAGCTTTTCCAACAATTTCTGGTTTTGTTTCTCATGTATAGTCAGTCAGTATCCATTATATAAAGTCCAGGCATTCCATGCAATATCAATGGAAAATAATTTAAGTTTCAAAAGGGAAAGAAACCTCATGAGTTAATAAAACCCTCCATCTACATACCAACATTGACACTTAAAAAACATGTACATTCCGTCGTGCAAATAAATTTGTAATACAAACTAGAAACAACAAAGACACAACCAGTAATTACTTCTTAAAACAGATATTTATGATCAGATGAATGGAACACCAATTGTGCTGAACCCATTTACACTTGAAACTCTGCCAAGCATTCTGAATTGTCAAGCATATACTCTCACCTGCAAGAGTGCACCATGGAAAGCATTCTATCCAGATGTATCACTGCTTGGTATGACAGCTATTCTGCCCAAGACAATAAGAAACTGCAGAGAGTTATGAACAAAACCCAGTCCATCAATCAAACCAACCATCTATGCAATGACTCCATCTGTACTTAAGGGAGTGGTACGGTGGCTCAGTGGTTAGCCCTGCTGCCTCATATCACCAGGGACCCAGGTTTGATTCCAACCTCGGATGACTGTCTGTGTGGAGTTTGCACATTCTCCCCATGTCTGTGTGGGTTTCCTCTGGGTGCTCCAGTTTCCTCCCACAAACCAAAGATGTGCAGATTAAGTGAATTGGCCATCCCAAATTGCTCGCAGTGTTCAGGGATGTGTAGGTGGGGTGTATTAGTCAGGGGTGAATATAGGAAAATAGGGTAGGGGAATGGGTCTGGTTGGTTACTCTTCAGAGGGTCAGTGTGGATTTATTGGGCCAAACGACCTGTTTGCACACTGTAGGAGTTCTATGATCTATGATCATCTCACTGCCTCAGGATGGCAGCCAACATCATCAAAGACCCCTCCCACCCTGGTTATAATCCCTTCCAATCATTAGACAGACATTACAAGAACGTAAACATACAGACCAAACGATACATAGAATTCCTATAGTGTGGAAACAGGCCATTTGGACCAACAAGTCCACACCAACCCTCTGAAGAGTATCCCATACAGACCCATTACTCTACATTTCCCCTGACTAATCCACCAAATCTACACATCCCTGAACACTATGGGCTATTTAGCATGCCCATTCACCTAAGCTGCACATCTTTGGACTGTGGGAGGAAACCCACACAGACATGGGATGAAGGTGTAAACTCCACACAGACAGTTGCCTGAGGCTGGAATCAAATTCAGGTCCCTGGCGCTGTGAGGCAGCAGTGCTAACCACTGCACTACCGCGCCATCTAAGAACAGCTTCTTCCCCGCTGTTGTTTGATTTCTGCGTTCAAATTTTGTGTTAACCTAATTCTACGTGTGCTTCTTCTGCAGCCATATCATTGTATTCCTCACTCTGTTCAATTACCCTTATTCACTTTGTATGGTATGAGTTGCCTGTACTGCGCGCAAAACAAAAAAAACACTTTTTATTGTACCTAGGTAGATGTGACAATAATAAATCAAGTCAAAAATCAAATCAAATCAAATTTCAAATCAGAATATCTGTCAATTAATGGAAGTAAGCAGGTGGTTCGACTTTTCCCCCCCCCATGTGCTAAAATCACTGTGTTCTTTTAATCTGTCAGAGCTGTTACTTGATTGAAATCACACTATGAACGGTGGCAGCACAGCCCTAAAAAGGACATTACATAACATATTTCACTGCATTGTAGTACTTTTTCCATTGAAAAACTATTGTAATGTGCATGAACAACTACACAAGGTTAATCAAAGCAAGGGTCAATATGGGCAAATACCCCTAATGGATCATCATATATCATTGCACATAGTAATGAAATCTGAAGGTGTGCAGACATTTTACACTTACAATTACACTCAACCATAGTAAGGATAGGATTTCTAGCTGAAAGGCTAGAGGAAAGCTAGATGGGCTTGGGACTGTGGGGAAAAAAATGACTTCCTCTGAAGAGATGAAAAGTCTGGTCATTCATGTGACAAAACGTACCTCTGAATCGAGAGAGGAAAACCAGGCCTTTGCTTTTAGCTCATTGAGTGGATGGTAATACAGGGTAATGTCAGCCATTTTGTAGGAACTCCATGACAGGTCAAACATGTCCAGGTCATGTCAGGTGCAAAAGAAAGTTCTTTCTACTTTGCTCCATTGTATGTCAATAGAGTAGAGAGCATTCTCACTGCTAGTCGAAAAACAGCAGGTCTTGCAGCTAACCCTGGCTTTGCTGCACATAGGCCTGCCAGTAATATAGGAGATGGAAGCAAAGAGATTGAACCCACACACTCAGAGATATTGAATGCTTTTGTTTGAATTAATTTCAATAGTGTTGCATTAATACTTATCCAGTAAATTTATTTCTAATACAAGAACCAAGACTAAACAATATTTGAATTCTGTAAACAACCTTCAGGAAAATGAACTTGAAGATGGTTGAGTTTGTTTCACAAGGTTACAACACAATCAGAAGTATTTGTAAAATAAGAAACAACATTTGTACAGTTAGGAGCATTCATCACATAAATAATTATCTATTTTGCTGAAATATGCACTCTTCTGATCTTCTCATTTTGTTATTGAATTTTTCTCTTTTGTCTTTTGCTGAGTACATTTGTATTAAACTGTGATATCAGCAATCTGGCTTTTCAGTCAAAGTTGAGGGATAGAAAAGTGAATTTGGACACCTTCATAGAGTTCCAGAATGGTTCCAATATGAAAATAAACCATTCAGCCGGTTGTATCTGTGCTGTCCCTCTGAAGGAGCAACTCACCTCATGCCACTTCCCATCATTCTGCATTTTATTCCTTTTCAGACTCCCAATTGAACACCTCAACTGAACCTCCATCCATTGTACTCTCAGGCATCACATTCTGGACTCTCAACACTTGCTATATCAAAAGTTTGTTCTTAAGTTGTTTGTATTGTCAATTATCTTAAACTCATTTTGTCTTGTTCACAATCCATCAGTAAGAGCAGTTTTACATCACTAATTCCCTCCAGATTTCTAGTGATGTTGCGGACCTCTGCCATATCCTCTCCCTGCCTTGTCTCTCCAAGGAAAGCTATCCCAACTTGTTCAATCTGTCTATGTAACTAAAGTTCCTCCCCCCAGACCATTCAATGAATTCAATGCAGTTACTATCAACATGGCACAATATCTAATTATCATTTCTGCTTGGTAGCTAAAACCTGCTGGTTTTGTAATAGTCACCAAGACCGCATGACTGAAAAAGTCAGATGGACAAAGATGGTCTAGATAAGGAATTCATGGAATGTTTTCAGGAGAGTTTCTCAGAATAGCACTTATTTATGCTGACCAGAGTGTATTGTCTCTCAGATCTGTACAATAAAATACGAAATATAATGAACTCACAGTAAAGACTGTCCGAGGTATCAGCAACTGTATTATGATTGCATTTGAAATTTAATTTAACAGACAGCCAAGTAAGCCCAACACTATTTTTAAAAATTGAAATGAGGGTAAATAGAAGAGCATGGAAGTACATAACTTATTAGACTGAGTTTGCAACAATTCATGAGAGAACCACCAATAAGGGAAGATCTACTTGATCATAACCTTACCAATCTACTGTGACAGATGCATCTGTCAACAACAGTGTCAGTGAATGTGATCGCACCACTGTCCTTGTGGAGACAAAGTCGCACGTTATGTTGCAGTGTTGTGTGGCACTATCACTGTGCTAAATGGGATAGACTCTGGGATAGATTGAGCAACTCAAGACTGGATATTCATGACGAGCTGTGAGCTATAATCAGCAGCAAAATTGTTTTCAACTACAATTTGTGAATACAGGACCTTACACATCCTCTACTGCAACACTATCTTTCAAGGCAGGAAATTAACCCTAGCTCAATGAAGAGTGCAGGTGGACAAGACAGGAACGGTGCCAGGAGTACCGCAAAAAGAGTTGTCAATTGGGTGAAGCAACAAATCAGGACTACTTGCATGCCAAACACTGAAAGCAGCAAGTGATAGACAGTGGTAAGCAATCCCACAGCCAATAGGTGAGATCTATTCTCTGCAATTTTGCCACATCCAGTCATGAATGCAGATGGACAGTTAAACAATGAGGTGGAGTCTCCACAAATATCTCTTTCCTCAACAATTAGGCACCCAGCTCAACAATACAAAAGATAAGGATGAAGTATTTGTAACAGTCATCAGTCAGAAGTGTCAAGTGGATGATCCATCTTAGCCTCCTCCTGAAGTACCCAGCATCACAGATACCAGTCTTCAACCAATTCTTATCAAACCACATGAAATCAAGAAATGACTGATGGTACTGGATACTGCAATATCTGACAAGAGTACTGAAGACTTACACTTGAGAACTATCTGTGTGCCTAACCAAGCTGTAGGAGTACAGCTACAACACTAGTGTCAATTCAACAATGTGAAAAGTTGTTCAGACACATCTGCTCCACCCAAAAACAGAATAAATCCAACTTGCATCCATCAGTCTAATCTTGATCATTAGCAAAATTGTGAAAGGGATTGTTGCCAATGCTGTCAAGAGGTATTTACTCAGCACCAATGTGCTCAATGATGTTAGGTTTGTGCCCACACAAATCCTAACCTCATTACAACCTTGGTCCAAATGGGGACAGAAGAGGAGAGATAAATGATTTCCTTGCAAGTTAAGGCTACATTTGACAAGTATAGTCTTAATGAATTTCAGTAACACTGGAGTCAATGGGAATCAGAAGGAAAATTCTCCACTGGTTGGACTCATATCTGGCACAAAGGCAGTTTGCTGTGGTCATCGAAGGTCAATCACCTCCGTTTAAGAACACCACTGCAGAAGTTCCTCAGAGTACTGTCTTCCCCCTACTATAACATCAGAAATCGCGATGTTCACTGATGCGTGTTCAATTATCACACCATTCATGACTCCTCTAATACTGAAGCAGTCTATGTCCAAATGCAGTAAGGCCTGGAAAATATCCAAACTTGGGCTGGTCACTGGCATGTAGTATTCACACCATTATAAATGCCACACAATGACCATTTCCAACAAGTGAGGATCTCACCATCTCCACTTGAACTCAGCCCTGTCAAATCCACAGGTGCTGTAGATCTGCTGAACTTTTCCTGCAATTTCTGATTTTGTTTGTGTGGTCATTTCCTAGTTGGTATAATGTAATGAGTGATGAAGGTTTGGTGCTGAAATCTCAACTGTTTTCAACTCATACAAACAACTTAGACAAGTGATAGTTCCCAAATTTGCTGATGATGCAAAGACAGGTAGAAAACTAAGTCATGAAGAGGTCATAAAAAGGCTACAAAGAATATGTAAGGCAAGTGAGTGGGCAAAAGTGTGTAAAATGGAGCATTATGTGGGAATATGTGCAAGACTGCAGCGGTGCAAGAAGCTGGCTTATTCTCCAGGGTAGGTAGGGATAGGCAATAAATGCTCGCCCAGCAAGCAATGCCCTCATTTCATAATTAGTATACAAAATTGTAAAGATTGGTGATAAGTCAAACCATTGGATAGGTTTTGGAAGCAAGGAAATAACTTACATTAAAAAAATTCAGGGAGAAATGACAGCATGAAATAGCTAGTTCAAAATATAGTGACAATTAGTAAGAGTCTCCGTGTTTAAAAAGGAAAAGATTAGCTAAAGTGAGTTTTGACCCCTGAGGGAATGAGACTGAAGAATTGATAATAGGACACAAGGGATGTCAGAAGAGTTGAACAGATATTTTGCATTGGTTTGGGTTTGGAAATAAGGAAAATATTCAGGGAGAAATGACAGCATGAAATAGCTAGTTCAAGATGTAGTGAAAATTGAACAGATATTTTGCATGTGTCTTCACTGTAAAGATAAAAAGTGTAAGTGAAGAATATTTGAAAATCAAGAGGTAAAGGGGAGGGAGGAATTAAAATAAAGCTGCAATTGCTACCACAATAGGTGCAGGGCACACTCATGGCCCATGCAATCTAAGTACCTGTGACATCACTGTCAGGTACACCAGAGAACTTGTGTAATTTAATTTAGCAACCTGAATAAATGACTGACCAAGGGAAGCACTCAGGAAGAAGCTTGGTACCTTACTCACCACATCACCGACTGCCTAGTGGCTGAGTCAAGTGGAGATATGGAGTGGACAATGAAGTGGAACACAGGGCAGTGAGGGAGAGGCAACAAAACAGATACAGTACGTAATAACAGCAACTCCCGGTTTCAGTGTGGACGTACAGTGGTTACGCGGTCAACACCAACTTCCTGTTCAAATGCATTGACCATTAAAATAATCACGAGGATAATTTTATTGTGAAAAGAATTAGAGTCAAAGATTGACAAGGCTCTCAATGTGAAGATATTTATTCTTGGGTCCTAAAAGAATTGGCAGGAGGGATAATAGATGCCTTGGTTGTAAACTTTCGAACTTCCCTAGAGTCTGAAAAGGCACCAATTCCATTCGAAAATCATGAATGCTATAACTCCCCTCATGTAATAAGATTAACATAAAGTAAGTAATTACAGATCAGAGAACTTAATATACATCATTGAGGAAGTGCTAGAGTGCATTATTAAGTGAGAAATCACAGAATATTTAGAAAACCATCATACAATCAGGCAGAATCTCCTGGTTTTGTGAGATGAAAAAGCATTTGACTAATTCCATAGAATTCTTTCGGGAAGTAAAACTCAACAGGGATAATGGGAAACCTGCGAATATGCTCTAGATTAGCTTCCCTTCAGTGTAGAAACAGGCCCTTCTGCCCAACAAGTCCACACCGACCCTCCGACCCAGATCCATGTCCCTCCGACTAATGCACCTAACACTATGGGCAATTCAGCATGGCCAATTCACCAACCTACAAATCCTTGGACTGTGGGAGGAAGCCCATGCAGAAAAGGGGAGAACATGCAAACTCCATGCAGACAGTCGCCCGAGGCTGGAATCAAACCCAGGTCCCTGGCGCTGCAAGGCAGCAATGCTAACCACTGAGCCACCGTGTCGCCCCATTGGATTTCTAAAAGTCACTCAACAGGTTGCTGTATCAAATGTTACCTCACAAGACAAGAGCTCATGGTAGTGGGATTAATATTGGTAGAAAGTAGTTGGTAACAGAAACTTAAGAGTAAGGATAAAAAGGTCATTATTACCTCGGTAGGGTGCACCCTAAAAGGGTGTGACAGTGATCAGTGCTGTCACCCAAACTATTTACAATCTACATCAATGACTAAAGGATGAAGGTGTGTAAGATATGGTGGGTAAAATTGTACTCACACAAAGTTAGGTGGAAATGTTAATTAATACGAGGACATAAATACTTTACAAAGTGATGTAGATAGGTTCAGTTATAAGGCAGAAAATTGACAATTCTGGGAATATGTGAATTTATCCACTTTTGACAGGAAGAATAGTCACTTCCTGACTGCCCAAAGCCTGTCCACCATCTACAAGGCACAAATCAGGAGTGTGATGGAATACTCTACACTTGCCTGGTTGGGTGCAACTCCAAACCACACTCAATAAGCTTGACACCATCCAGGATAAAGCACCCCATACAATCATCCACTTCCTCCACTACCCATGTTCAGTAGCAGCAGTGCTTATTGTCTGCAAGACACACTGCAGAAATTCACCAAAGATCCTCAGGCACTTCCATCCAGAAGGATAAAGGCAGCAGATTCATTGGAACACCACCAGCTTCAAATTCTCCTCCAAGCCATTCACCATCCTGACTTGGAAATATATTGCTGTTCCTTCACTGTCATTGGAATTCCAGCAGGTGGGCTGCAGCAGTTCAAGATGGAAGCTCACCACCACCTTCTCAAGGGCAACAATAAATGCTGGCCCAGCCAGTGATATCCACATCCCACAGATGAATGAAAAAAGCATAATTTTTAAATGGAGAGGGACAGTAGTATTCTGAGGTACATGAAACATGAAAAGCTGATATGTAGGTACAGCAAGTGATTAAGGTGACTAATGGAACATTGACATTATTTGCAAGGTAAAGCTGTAGAGACTGGACTTTATGTTACAGTTGTGCTGGATATCAGTGATACCACATCGGAGTACTGTGATCTCCTTAAGTAAAGGTATCATTTCATTAGAGGGTCTTTAGAGAAGGTTCACTTAACTATTTCCTTCGGAGGGGATTATTTTATGAAAGGTTTGGGCCTATATCACTTGAAGTTTAGAAGAATAAAAGGGACTCTTACTGAAGCATGAGGGAACTGATAGTTTGGATGTTTAGGAAGATATCCACTGATGAGAGAGTTTAGAATTAGGGAACAGAGCTCAAAACATTGTGACCTCCTATTTAAGACTGGAATAAGAAGTTTTTTTTTGCTCTCATAGGACTGTAATTGTCTATGGAATATTATTCTCTAAAGAGCTATGGAGGCAGTCTCATTGAATATGTTCAAGGCTGAGTTTAAAAGATTTTTAACTGGCAAAGGAGATAAGGCTTAAGGAGTATCAGGAAGGAAAGTGGAATTAAAGCCATAATCAGATCAATCTTGATTTCATTGAATGTTAGATCAGCTTCAATGGGCCAAATGGACTACTCCTGCTCTTCATGATTATGCTCTTCTGTATTTATAGAAAGGCAGCTTTATGATTTTACTACTCTGTGCATAAAGTGTTACATTCACACACCATAGCCATCGGCCTCCTTAAGCTTGCAGCTTGTACAAACATAAAAGATTGATTTTTGCGTGAATGTTTGTATTTTTCCCAAGTAAGAGGGTGAGACACTATGCTGAGGGAAGCATGTCTTTCCAGCTGTTCATCATCCTGTTTTTTTTTCTGAGAATGGCAAAGATATTCCTTTATTTCAAAAACACAAATCTACTTTTAACCCATGTCCCTTGGCAGGAAGGATTATTGCTAACATTAAACACATAGTTCACAATGGTACAGAGTAAGCATTTCACCAGTGTGTAACTGAAATTTTCAACCAGCGATGATTGTATTTCTCCAGTAACTATGTGGGAGACTGGTTGCGAATAGTCCTTAGTGGCTCATCCTGCTACATTTAAGTTTGGATCCTGTACAGGTCAGAGCTCAGGAAGCTAAGCTGTTAGGTTGTACATTGCCTGTTCTCAGATTCTGAGTACAATGTTGACCTGTCATGCTGACAGCATTACACCACCGCTATTAAATCAATATTGAAATGTTAATGGATAATGAGAAATGGCTGCATTACACAAAATGGACAAATTCTGGAGATGTGGAACAGTGAAAATATTTTTAGCTTCTTTTTAATTCCCTCACGCTACTGAAAAAAACTTATTTTGGTGCAAATTACAGAGAGGAAATTGGAAAAAAAGCTAGTACTCCATGGTCAGTGAGGTAGTAACAATGCAGTACATATTCAAGATCATCAGCAACAGAATGGAAGGAGATGTGAGGAGATTTTGTTTTACTTGTGCTGTTCAGGAATGAAACACCATTGCTAGAATGAGATTCTGATTTTAAAACAGCAGGTGGATAAATATTTGAAAAAGAAAAAAAATTAAATGGGTCTGGGGAAAGGGCGCGAGAATGCGACTGAGGGCGAATTCTTTCATGTTGCTGACACAAGCACAATAAACAGAATGGGCCTCCTTCAGTGCTATGGGATTCTATCATTCTTCCTTCATCCGTCTTTCATAAGAGCATTATCACAGGAGCTGCACAATAAGTGCAAATGTTAGTCACATTGATTTAAAAAGTTCTACAGATTTTCCAGAGCCCTTGGGACGCTTGGAGTTTGAGGTTTGTGGAGAATTGTTCCTGTCCTTAGTTGCTAAGGACTGTTAATTGTTAATCACAAACCTCACTCTACATTATTATTCATCTAACATGGATTGCATATTCACACTGTTGTGGATCTTTGGGTGAAATTATTCTGAGTAATATAAGCACACAGTTATATCCAAATATGCACTCAAAGTGGAGCAATAATAACCAGCCCAAATATTTATCCACCTGCTGTTTTAAAATCAGAATCTTATTCTGTTTACTTCCAGACTGTCTGGAATATTTGTACCAAAGAGTAACAGAAGTAAGAGAAGAATAATTGTGAAACGTGCATAGTGTTATCAGGGACTATCTAGCATTCTGTTGACATTACATAATTATCAGACCTCTCACATATGAATCCATTGTTGTCAAATACAGCATCGTCAGCTATCAACCCTATTGCAATATACCTTATACACTGCAACATCAACCAGCCTTGAGTTGCCATTGCTGCTAAGTGTTTTATCTTAGCCATTTAATTCTACAGATTATAGAATCCCTACAGTGTTGAAGCAAGTGATTCAGCCCATGCAGGACAGATTGCCCCACTGAAGAGCATCCCACCCTAGACCGACTGTCCTACCCTAGTAACCCTGCATTTCCCATGGTCAGTCCACCTAACCTGCATCTCTTTGGACTGTGGGAAGAAACCGGAGCACCCAGAGGAAATCCACGCAAACACAGGGAGAATGAGCAAACTCCACACATACAGTCACCAGCAGCTGGAATCAAGCTTGGGTCCCTGTCGTTGTGAGGCAGCAGTGCTAACCACAGAGCCGGCTTTAATTTGCATTGTCTGCAGAAAGCAGAACAAGAAGAGACAATGGCACGGTGAATTAACCTTGAGTTTTTCTCATGAACTATCTATCACCCTAATTCTAGATTTGATTGCCATTTGGTTGGTTCTGTTATCTATACAACCATCACCTGGTTGGTCATTAGCAATTCAGTTGGCAGATTCTATAATGTCATGAAAAGCAATTGGGTCTTGATTTTTGCTTTCTGCTGAGCTGTAATATTGAATTGTGAGGACATTTCTCTCCTATTTTTCAATCATCCAAAGGTCTGGTCAATTCATTTCGATCACTGTTTCTTCCTTTCAAGGTGATGGCACAAAGGAATAATTCACATCAAGAAAACATTTGTATCGTACTCAGAATGCCCCAAAGTATTTTATGGCCTACCGAGTATGGCTTGTAAACGTTGGAAACAAGGTTGTCAATTTGTTCATTGTTAGGTCCTCGCAAACATCAATATGAGAATTATCAGATAATCTGATATTAGGGATACTATTTGAAGGATAAATATTGACCAAGACACTAGGAAGAAGACCCATACTTCATTTGAACAATGCCAAGAGTTTTATGTCCATTTGTCAGAGCAGGCGAGGCCTTGATTTAATGCATTATTGGAAAGATGGAACTTCTAACAATACAGCACATCCACAGTACTGTCTGGAGTTTGGATTTTGTATTCCTTGGAATAGGTCCAGTGACCTACAACATTCTGATTTAGAGATGAAAGTGTTACCAACTGAGCGACAGTTGAAACTGTTGGGTATCACAATTTGTTTTGCTTCTTTTGTCACCAGATCTGCTCTCTGGTTTTAGATTTTGCTGACATCTGCAGGGAGAATCCTGGAAACACATATTAGTGTTAAAAAGCAAATCAGTTCAGTACAGAGACGATCGAGGCACAATGATCTGCTAATACCATGACAATGCCTATAGCCATTTTGTATTCGGAAGGTCTTCGTTGATTTGCTTCTGGACTTAATTTTGAGAATTATTCAACATTTGCCAAGCATTTGCTCAGCATAAATAACTAGAGATTTGCCTGACCTCTGATATGATATCATTTTATTAGCAAAATGAACTAATAGTGGCTCAACAAATTTGTCAGTTTGAGGCTAAACATCTCACAACAATGAAATAATTAAACAATTTAATAATTTCTCAACAATTGAGGAAAGTAACAACCAACAAATTTAGTCAATAACTTCTAATAAATTGATGTATACTGTTTTCTATGCTGATGAATAATTACTATTTGAATCACTTAAGCTAATATAGGGAAAGATATTTTCTGGTCTCTATATGTTTGGATTATAATTAGCAGCAAGTTTCCAAAGAAAAAGCTTTATCGGAAAGTGATTACAACTTCAGTTGAAACTGCCGTGAGGACAAAGCCCCCAATATAAGGCTGTCAATGACTCAGTACTATTTTGAGAGAAGATTGTGGATTCAAATCTCACTCCATAAACTGAGTATGTAATGTGCAATCTATGCTGATACTTCAGTGCAGTACTGAGGGAGGTCCACACTGTTAGAAGGAGCTGTTTTTCAGGAGAGATGTTAAACTGAGATCCCACCAATCTTCATCAGTGCACATAAAAAGCACATTTCAATGCAAGGACTGTAATATTCAGTTGTTCTGAGTTTGATTATAAGAGATTATTTATTACTGATACTCACTGTCCAGATCAGTTAAACCTACTGGTGGACCCAGACAAACTGAACAAATTTTAGTCAGAACTAAAAGTCACAGCTGAACCTGAAATAGACATTTCAAAGGACTGCACATTAAGTCTGGTAGACACGCAGAAACTAGTGTTGTGTAGATATGAGGTGTAAAATATACAACAAGAACAGAGAAATATAGGGACAGGAATAGATCACCCAACCCCCTGAACCTGTTCCATCCTACCATTAGAGCTTGGCTGATCTATATTTTAATTGCATCCATCAGCTTTGTTCCCTAGTACTAATAAGGAGGTGGTGGATTGCAACGTGTCCCCACATTTATTGATTAACCCTTTGATACGTGCTCCCCAGGGATTCTTGTGTTGGTGTTGGGAGTGTGAAGAAGATAGGTGGAAGAACTCAAATGCACGATGACCAAAAATCAACTTCCCAATCATGGTGTGAAATTTTGTATTTTAAGTTCTCTGAACTTTAAAGATGGGTCAAGCTTCCTATAGGAAAGGTATCTAGAAACCATTTTGTGAGCATTGGCATGCTATGCATATCCATTAAAACACCAATGCATCAGGATGAACTACTCCATGAGCAAGCAACGCATGCCTTCAGGTTCCTGACTGCACAAAGGTGGCTGCAACAGGTGAGGTACTGGATTTACTCAATGTTGGAGTCAGTAGCCATTGCTTTACCCTCTTAGGGGATCTTTACCAGGCCATAATTGAGATCAGGTGGCAGAAGCCTTGGAATAACTACACAGAAACCAGTATCCCGTCACCAAGTCACCCTTTATTTGCATGTGCACTGTACATAAGTTGTGATCAGCCACCTCAAAACCAGTCACTCGACAGAGGAAACCTTCTGAATCATTTGTTTATATCTGTCAGCCTGGGCTCCATGATTGGCCCAGGTTGACAACACCAATAAAGAATCTCATCGTCAATGAGATCTACCTGGCCCTGGTTCCATTCACTACAAGCCTAAATTGCATACAGGATGGAGGATAACTGCAGGGTGGGGTGGGAGGTTGGAGTTCAATGAGAATTAGTCAAGGAGAGTGGTCAAGGAAGGAAGTCATGGGAGACAGGCTGAGTGTGAAAGAATGGAAGGGCAAGAATGTTTAGCTGCAGTCATCCACTCTGAGAAGCCAAATGATGATCCTGGCTAGTACGGTCCGTCTGAAAACCCTTTACCAGTGGTGCCTTGGACCTTCACTCCATATCTATGTATATGTCATGAGCTGAGAATTGCATCAATTCATGAGAAAAGCTGGCGACTCCTAAGCGTAAGTGACACCCACTTTCATGGTGTCGTAGACTGTGTAATAGAAGGTTCTGGTCAGTATCACAAAAATCATAGGGTTGATAAAGGCTGGATTCTTGCTAGATCCAAATTTCTAGATGACTTTCCTGTTCCATGATAGAGATTTGAACTTCCCCGTCCCTGCATGTTTCTGTTCAATTTCTTACTAACATTCCTATAATTATTTACTTGACACAGTATGCTTATGAAATGCAGTGTCATTCCTGCAAAAGAATGTGACATCATCAACATCAGTCCTGAGGACACCCAAGAATAATGGTTGGGAAGCTACACGCATCCAAACTTTAACAAACATCCCGGAAGATAGACAAGTGAATGTATATTGTGAACGAGTCATGAAGGAATATTAAGCCATAAAGGCTTCCCATTCTCTTATAAATGTTGTGCTATGTATTTTTGTTTTGCTAACACAACTATTTTTGTTATAAATAAGTCTGACTAATCGTTTAGCCTGCACAAAGTGATCTGACTCAATTACTCTTTTCACCATCTAGCCCCACAAAAGATGAGGAGGGTGTCCTACATTCCCTGCAGAAAACAACTTACTATTCTTTCGGATTAATTGTTGGATCACATTTACACAAAATAAATACATTGTTTTTGTACTAATAGCATTCATTGGCTGCGTCTAAAAGGTGTTCTTACACAAGAAAATGGATTCTGCAAAATGGTTTTCTTCTAAATTAGAATTCCAGTAACGTTAAAAACATGTTTTTGAATAAATATGACGACACACCAAAAGCAGAAATTTTTATATTTATATTTTCATTCTTATATATGGCATTTCAGTAGAATGCTGTCAGCCTCCTGCATGTCTCTCAGCTGTCTATACACTAGCTTGTTTCCAGACAAAACATAGAATTCCTATAGAGTGGAAGCAGGCCATTTGGCACATACTGACCCTTGGAAGATCATACCACCTAATCTTTATAAACCCTGCATTTCCCATGGCTAATCCACCTAGCCTGTGCATCTTTCATCTGTGAGAGGCAACCAGAGCACCAAGAGGAAACCCACGCAGCCACAGGCAGAACATACAAACTCCACAGGGACTATTGTCCATGGGTGGAATCAAACCCAGGTCCCTGGAGCTGTGAGGCAGCAATGCTAACCACTGAGCCAATGTGCTACCCAGATGAAATCATTAGCAACCTCAGCAATACTCTCCCCTTGCTTCTTGGTCATTGTTCACATTTAACATTGAGGGAAATTTACCCTCACCCATAATGTAAAAACTGATTGGGCTTTGAGGTTACACTGGTTTTACACTCAATCCAGTCATTAGCTGGTAACATTAGGCTGGGCACAAAACTAGCTCCCACCTAATCCTGTGGGTTTCTGGCCTGGATATTGAGTTTTGGGTCTCTTTCCCTCCTCCTTTCCTTTCAGCTGGCAAGGCTCCCTGCTGTATAAACCTGGGATGGAAAAGTTGTTCAGCATTAAGCCTCAGGATAAAGAAAGCATGTTTATAGTCTCAGGCATGGAGACGTGCTGAAAATTTACCCTACAATTTCATAAATAGGGTACAAAAACGAACTTACTGAGGTTAGTCGGCTGGTGCATCATTTCTTTGCTCAAGTGTTTTGGGAAGTGTACACTGCGCATAAAATACCTGGAGTATATATCCATCAAGTTTGTTGATTAACTGTAGTCTCACAATATATTGTGTGCTCTTTCAGAAGACAGATGAGCACAATTTTAGTTGACTTTCTCTATCAATTTAAAGTCACTCTAATGCCAGTGGAAGCCAGTTTTGTTGCAACATATAAACAAATCCCTGATGTTGACGCACATTAAAGAAAAAGCTAAAAGTGGATGAAAGCAATGTTTTTCCATGTCCCTATATTATTTGGTGAGCAATCCTTCTAAACAGGTTGAGACTAACATAAAAGCCTTTGCTCCTTTCTATTTCCAGGCTCAGTAATGGAACTGAAATGGTTCAAAAAACATCTGTAATAATAGAGGTTTGGCATCAAAAGAGGTGAGGCGACTTCAAAAAGCAGCAAAAGTTTTGTGTGGGAGTACCACTCAAGGGGCTGCTGTTCAGCTTTTAGTTGTCACTTTGAAGGGCTGAAAGGGAACAAACAAGCATGATCACTGTTGAACTCTGTAGTCAGAGTTGCATGACAGTGAAGATGAAAAGAAGGCAGTTTGGGCTCTGTTGTAAAATATAAAAAGCAAGTAGAATCTCTGTGTTCACTAATTCTAGCTACAAGGTGCTTCAGACATCACTTTCACTAATGGCAAAAGGGATCTCAAGGCCACAAGACAAAACTTCTTGAAAAACTGAGCCTGTCAACAAGCAAGGAGCAAATGTTTTATGTTAGGTTCAACCTGTTAAGAAAAATTGCTCACCTAATGACAAAGGGGCACAGAGACACATTTTTTTTTCATTCACTTTCAATCCTCTTTTTAATGTGTTTTCATATCAGGGATTTGTCAATTAATGGCTATTTCTCCACCACCATTGAAGTATCTGTACACTTGTAAAGTCACTATACATGGAGTGATTCACATGGGAAAGAAATACAGAAAATAACTGTATAAATCTGAACAAGCAGCCTGAATGTACATGGTACATTAGTCTCTAAAGACTGGAGTTATACTAAGTAAAAGTAAAGTTACCACAACCCCAGAGGGCTACTGTCTCATTAGAGAGAGAGAGAGAGAGAAAGAGTCTTACACATTGATGGAGAGAGAGAGAGAGAGTCTTACACATTGATGGAGAGAGAGAGAGAGAGAGAGAGATATGACTGGTGGTGGTTTAACCCAAATCTCACCACATGTCTGGCAAAGGGTGAGTTTGAGAAGTGTCATGATTACCTCAGCTGGTGCAAGAATATGAACCTGTTGTGTTGACATTGCAAACCAGACGTCTAGCCAGCTAACCCTTAGTTATATTAACAGTGTTTATAATTGTGCTATTTTCATTCATGGTTGTTATCTGGTACAGTAAAGTGTACATGCCAGGGACTGAAATATCATCAAAGTGACATCCAAGTGCACGGGGTGGGATCTAACAATTGACCAGGTACAGGCATGATGGACTGAATCATCTCCTGGGCTGTAATATTTGAGTGATTCTGAGTACTTTACAGTTTAAGGTGCTGTCTGCAATTAAGATATTAAAACCAAGCGCTGTCTGCCCTCACCATACTGTCTTATATAAGAAGCTAGGCAAATATTTTTTGCTTGAACAAACATCACTAAAAGCGAGGGCCAAAGTGAGGACTGCAGATGTTGGAGGTCAGATTAGAGTAGTGCTGGAAAAGCACAGCAGGTTGGGCAGCATCCGAGGAGCTGGAAAATTGACACTTTGAACAAAAACCCTTCATCAGGAAGATGAAGTTCTAAAACAGAACTTGTCTGGCCATTTATTGTCCAGCTGTTTGTTCTACTTGGCCATTCACGAGTTGGCTGTTACATTTCCTACATCACAATGGCTACTATAGCACAACAATGTTTCATTGGTGTCTTGAGGTTTGTTAAAAATGCACGTCCTTTCTTACTGTAGAGACTCATCATCACTTATTTCTCTGTTAGTACAGGTTGGCATTAAACAATCCTCATACGAAGTGAGGTGGGAGAAAGCCAGTGCTGCTCTCAGTAGCTGGAATTGAGTTGGGCAGGGAATTTAATTGTGCTAGAGACAATATTTGAATCTTGAAGGCAAGATGAACTTTTGCAATTAAGTTCTCCAACGTTTGAAGGTAGGTGAAGCTACATGTTAGAAAGCATCATAGAATCCTTGCAGTAAGTAGGCCATTCAGCCCATCAAATCCACACCAAATGTTCGAATAGTATCCCATCCAAAGCCACTTTCCTGCCTTATCCCCATAACCCTGTATTTCCCAGGATGACCCACTTAACCTGCACATCCCTGGGATACTATGGGCAACTTAGTATGGCCAATCCACCTAGCCTGCACATCTTTGGTCTATGGGAGGAAACCAGAGCACCCGGAAGAAACCCACACAGACACGGGGCGAATGTGCATTCTCTACACAGACAGATGCCTGAGAGTGGAATTGAACCTGGGTCCCTAGCACTGTGAGGCAGCAGTAATAACCACTGAGTCACCGTGCCACACAATTGTGCCACCTCAGGAAGCCCTTCAACATGCATGTCATGAACATTTGTTAAATTGCCAGTTTATCAAAATTCAGTTCTCCTTGCCAATTATGTTATTTGCAAGTAATACATAGCTTTGGCTTCCTGACTGAATATGAGAGGCACACAACATATGGAATATTATCTGGATTCAGTTGGCACAGCTTTATCCTCTTTAGGTAGCTTGCATTGATACTGTACAATGATGGAGATTGTTTACATTGTATGGGGCATGGAGGATGACCAAAGGAGAGAAGTTACATTATACTGGACATAGATCAAGAAAAGTATCCAATGGTACTTGTGTTTCTGGCCAAGAGTAAACATCTGACCGGGGTGGGCCTGCAGGCTGTCCAGGGAAAAACCAGAATGTTTAGCTGTGGAAATCCATTCCATGAGTGCCAGTAATGACTCTGGGCTTGCAGGGGGTACATCTCTCTCTGGTGCCCTTTAAATGATGTGCCAGGATCTTTGACACCCTTCAACCTCCCACCTGCTTTCACTCCAAGATACACTGTGCTCCTCATGTATGTATATGTAATGAGCTGAGAACTGTATAAGTGCACAGTAAATGCCAACCAACTACTGAGGAGCAGTGACTTTCACTTCCATGCCCTCCACCAAATATTAACGATATAAGTGAAGATGCCACTCCAGAATTCAAATATGTGTGTTTCATTTTCTCCATCTATTCTGCTTGCAGAATTAACTAATGCCTTGAAAATTTGACTGGATTAACCTGGTGAATCACTTTTCCCCAGTTACATGGAAAGCGGTAAGTCTCACACCTCTCTACAAGAAGGGATTAAAGTTAGGATCTAAATTTGACGTGCTGTCTGAGGTGGTCTTTGCTTTTGTTTGAAGTATCCTGCATCTCTGCAGCCAAGAGGTGTGGAAAAAGTAGTGAACGAAAGATGACTGGGACATTAAGTTACACACACAACATATCTTATTTGGGACTAAGGTTCACTAGATCCATTCCAGAGCTGACAAGCGATCCAGCAGTTTAGGCCTATATGTTCTGGCATTTAGAAGAGATCTAATTGAGGTATATAAAATGCAGAAGAGGACTGACAAAGTAGACGTAGAAAGGATGTTTTCTCATGTGAAGCACTTTAAAACAAAGGGTCTGTTTTAGAGTAAGGTGTAGCAGATTTAAAACAGAGATGAGGAGAAATTACTTCTGTCAAAGGGTCATGAATCTGTGGAATTCCCAACCCTGCAGTGCAGTGAGTGCTGGGATGTTGAGTAAATTTAAGTGGGAGATGGACAGACTTTTAATTATTAAGGCATTAAAGGGTTATTGGGAGTAGACAGAAAAGTAGAGTCGAGACTGAGTTGAGATCAGTCATAATTGTATTAAATGGTAGAAAGGGTTAAACTGCTTACTTCTGCTCCTAGTTCTTACGCTCTTATGTTCTTAATTCAATTGCTTCCCAAGATAATAATCTTATGGCTCAAAAATATGTTGAGTCCCTCAGTGGTCAAACATGCTTAATGTTTTAGAGTTCAAAGTTTGTGAGAAGATTTTAGAGTTCTTGTGGCACAGTGGTAGTGTTCCTGTCTCGAGGCCAGAAGGTTCACTGTAAGTGTGTCATACTATGTCCAAACATTAACAAAAATTAACTCTTTCGAGGCTTTGATAGAAGCTGGCAGGCAAATTCACCAACCAGGGGAAAGTGAGAATTGAAGCTGTTGGAGATCAGAGTCAAAACGTGTGGTGCTGGAAAAGCACAGCAGGTTAGGCAGCATCCTAGAGGCAGGAGAGTCGACATTTCGAGCATAAGCTCTTCATCAACCACTCTGATAGATTCCTGGGTGGAGAAATGTTGTCCTGTGAAAACCGATTCTACATATCTCCAGTCAACATCAGTGAAAAAAGCAGGAGAGCTGCAAACAATCAGTTTCCATTTCATACAAGGCCCAAGTTTTCAGTGGAATCAAGATTTTTGGCAATATGAAGTCAAATTTAAACTTGGATATTAAGCAAATCATATTGGAACCATAATCAGCAGAAGAAAATGAGATAGTTCCTCATTTAATCCTATTTTGTACAACCTCGAAAATGAGAATGCACGACCGCAATATTGTAACATTCAGTCAGAGGTTAATGCACAATTTTGAAGACTGTCATTATCAGGAGATGGAGAGGCCACTGGCCAATAGAGGGCACTCTTACCAGATATTCAGTAATCTTAGTGACTAGCACAAGGAGCCAATGCAACTTTGATGAAGACAAAAGATTGCAGCTGGTATAGGAGGTAGGGAAGATTGCATAATGTGTGATGTCAGGTTATGCAATCAAATAGACAGCAGATCTGGATTACAGCAGATCTGGATTATATTTCCTTTCACCTCAGAGGAAGGAATATCAAAAACAAATGCAGCCTGCTGTTGGATAGTTTCTCCAAGTACTACATAGTTTATTGTTAATTGACAATGCATAAAAGAGTAATTGTGACAAACAAAAGGAAGATCAAATTGTTTGTTTTCGTTTTTGCAAACTTAACTCGTCCTTCTCTTCTTGACAGCTGGACGTTTTCAGAATTGTTCTCAAGCTGTTAAAGACAGTGAAGCATTTTAAGGTGGCTGCACACAATTTTAACATGTACTCAAAAAATGTTTTTTAGTGTTACCAAGTTGTTTTCCGTTCTCAGTTAACTGGCTGTGGCATTAAAATAAAACCAACATTTCACGACCTTGCAATATGCAGGTGGAACAGTGATGCAGGTAATTGGGAAGCAATTTCAGAGAGTTAGATCTGGGACAAAAGGCCAATTGTCCTTCTCTGTGCTCCATAAATTTAAGCAATATTGCTAATCAAATCACAGGAATGTCAGGGGTGTGACATAAACCCAATATAGATATATACAATTAAAATAAAAAATAAATAACTACGTACATATATTTATTTTTCCCTCAGTTTACAATTTTGTATTATGTTAACTCTGTTCTAATATCCTTTCTCCTGAACACAATGAAATATTTTGTATTCCAAAGTGAGCTTTCTGTTTCCTTCACTTCCTGGTCCTACTGTTTCTCAGGGAGCAACATTGAAAAGTTGCTTCTGATTAGGATTGGAAACAGGATTTTTCAATTGAAGTTCATATCACAGATTCTTTAATGTGATCTGAATATTTGCAAGCATATGGTAAAATAAGGCAAAGTCTGCATGGTTTTATCAAAGGGAGGTCATGCCTGACAACTCTACTAGAATTCTTTAAGAAACGAATGAGCATGTTAGGTCAAGGAGAGCCAATGGATGTTGGACCGAAGGGCCTGTTTCCACACTGTAAGTAATCTAATCTAATGTAATTTACCTGGACTTCAAGAAGGCCTTTGACGAGGGGCTGCATAGGAGCCTATTGAGTAAGACAAGGGCCCATGGAGTTAGAGCAAGGTGCTAGCATGGATAGAAGCTTGGCCTGTCTGGCAGAAAGCAGAGAGTGGGGATAAAAGGGTCCTTCTTGGGATGGCAGCTGGTGACAAGTGGTGTTCTGCAAGGCTCAGTATTGGGACCATAACTTTTCACTTCATACATTAATGATCTAGATGAAGGAACTGAGGGCATTCTGGCTATGTTTGCAAATGATACAAAGTTAGGTAAAGGAACAGGTAGCATTGAAAAGGTGGGGAGGCTGCAGAAGGATGTGGACAGGTTAGGAGAGTAGGCAAAGAAGTGGCAGATGGAGTACTACAATGACATTTATTTTGAAAGGACTTGAATATAAAAGCAGGGATGTACTTCTGAGGCTCTATAAGACCCTAGTAAGACCACATTTGGAGTATTGTGCACAGTCTTTGGCCCCGTTTCTCAGGAAGGATGTATTGGTCCTGGAGCTTGTCAGAGGGGGTTCACGAGAATAGTCCCAGAAATGAAAAGCTTAACATATGAGGAATGTATGAGGACTCTTGGTCTGTACTTGATGGAGTTTAGAAGGATGAGGGGGAATCTAATTGAAACTTACAGAATACCGACAGAGCAGATGTTCGGAAGATACTTCCATTGGTAGGAGAGACTAGGACCTGAGGACATAACCTTAGAGTAAAGGGAAGACCTTTTAGAATGGAGATAAGGATAAACTTTTTCAACCAGAGAGGGTTGAATCTATGGAATTCATTGCCACAGAAGGCTGTGGAGGTCAGGTCATTGAGGATATTTAAGACGGAGATCGATAGGTTCTTGAGTATCAAGGGGATCAAGGGTTACGGGGAGAAAGCAGGAGAATGGGGTTGAGAAACTTATCAGCCATGATCGAATGACAGAGCAGACTCGACAGGCTGAATGGCCTAATTTCTGCTCCTATGTCTCATTGTCTTATCTATCAACATCAAATTGAATTATTCACTCTGCACCACAATTTGCTTGGACTTTGCTTAAGCTAGGAGTTTTGCTATGACAGAAAGACTGTTCATCATGGTGGAAATGGTGGTGAGCCGGGAAAACTACACATTCTGTTCCTGACGACAGCACTTTCTATTTTGACAGGAATGGGTTGGGGTTGGAATTTGCAATGAGCTGTTCATGGATACAGATGGCATCTACAATTAATCCACTGATAATGTATTTCAGTAGCTTTGGATTGTGAAAGCTGAAGTATGCCCTGATGAAAGCAGGTCTGACTTTTCTTTAGATAACTAAGGTATTCATTAAAGAAGTAAGGCACCCCTTTGTATCTGGCCGCGAGGAACGAAGGCATGGTGACCTTCGGTACAGGTGAGTGACCTTTGCAGTTATTAAAAATAGACATCAATGTGTGTAAAAACATACATAAACTCATTATCTCAAGTCAATTCAATCAACATCACATTTCAAAATGATCAGGATCAGCTATTAAAGAGATCAGCAAAAGGATCTGCTGAACTACCAAGAGGAGCTGACAAAGGAAACTGTCAAGCTAATTAAAAGCCCTGCCCTTTAAATTTTTGAAAGAAACATTGGACATGCTAAAATAAAATTGTGATTTCACTCTGTCTGTTGACACAGGCCTGAGGGTTTCCATTACTGGATTAGTGTCGCATGACTGATTTCACAACCATCAATTATTACAGTATGGTGCCTGCCATTTGAATTTGATTGACAGTGACAAGTGGTTACAGACTCCTTAATATGTGAATATAAATTCCAGTATTTGTTGCAGTAAGGAATTGTGAACATCAATATAATATTATTAGGGTTTATGTAGTTGGAAGAATGTGAATATAGCAAAATGGCATTTTATGAATGATTGGTTTTGCTTCTGTATGTAATGCCCACAACAGAAACTTAGAACTTTATTTTATATTACTTTATTTTCTCTCATTACTGCACTGTTTCTAAGATCTGCCATGAGAAGCATTGACAGTAGGTATAAGGGAAAATGGTGGTGGGCAGGATCACAGGATCGTATGAGTTATCACAGGTTTCTAGAGGTTAAGACTACAAAGCCTCCTTTGGAACTTCCCAAACTGTGTCGTTTAAATTATTGGACATATTAAGTCAAAGCAAACTTTAGTTTTTGTGAGAGTTAAATTAATATATAAATATACACTGCTAGAATAAATGTCAGAGGAATGAAAAATAATTCCCAGCAAGCATTCCTTTCCAGCATAATTTGTAGGGAAGAAAAGCAGACAATTATAATAAAACAGGGAGAAAGGCAAAAGTGAGGACTGCTGATGCTGCAAATAAAGTCTAGATTAGAGTGGTGCTGGAAAAGCACAGCAGGTCATGCAGCATCTGAGGAGCAGGAAAATCGACATTTCAGGCAAAAACCCTTCATCAGGACTGAAAGCCTTCATGAAGTCCTGATGAAGGGCTTTTGCCCGAAACATCGATTTTCCTGCTCCTCAGATGCTACCTGACTTGCTGTGCTTTTCCAGCACCACTCTAATCTAGAAAGTGAGGACTACAGATGCTGAAGATCAGAGTTGAAAAATGTGGCGCTGGAAAAGCACAGTAGGTTCAGGCAGCATCCGAAGAGCAGGAGAATCAATGTTTCAGCCATAAGCCATTCATCAGCCTGATAAAGGGCTTATGTCCAAAATGTTGATTCTCCTGCTCCTCAGATGCTGTGTGACCTGCTGTGGTTTTTCCAGTGCCACACTTTTGACACTTATTATAATAAAACAGAAAAGGAAGGGCACAATGTCAGCCAATTGGTGAGACCATCTAAATCTAGAATGTCTAGACAGGTCTTAGGTTACAGCATTAAAAAATTAACTTGTAGAGGTAAGAATAGAAATGTTGCTGATTATTTTGAAAAGTGAAGTGAATTTAAGAGATTCGCAGAAATACTCACTGAAACAACTCCACAGAGGCTGGTATCCCCTCACCAAGGCACTCTTTATTTACATGTGTAAAGTACTTGAGTACTCTGAGTCCCTCAGAGCCAGCTCTCAGAGTGACAGGCTGTTCTATTTTTATTTGTCAGCCAGGACTCCCTGACTGGACCAGATTAACACCCAATCAGGGAACTCATATTCTTTCTAAAAACTAAAAGAACTGTAGATGCTGTAAATCAGAAACAGAAACAGACATTGCTGGAAAAGCTCAGCAGGTCTAGCAGCACCTATGGAGAGAAATCAGAGTTAATATTTTGGGTCCAGAGATCTTTCCTCAGAACTCTGAGGGTGGGTTACTCAACCTGAAACATTAACTCTGATTTCTCTCCACAGATGTTGCAAGACTTGCTGAGCTGTTCCAACTCATATTGCATGCTGTTCACCTGATTGACCTTGTTACTACACTCACTGTGAAGTCAATTGATATTCCAGAAGCCATTCAAGGTCGGATACACTTAAAAAGTAAAAGCCTACGATATTGGTAATAATATATTAGAAGGGATAGAAGGTTGGCTAATTAATAGACAGAGAGTTGAAGTAATTTTCAGAATGGCAACCTAAAATCAGTAGAGTGACATAGGGATCAGTATTGTGGCCATAATTATTTACTGTATCAGTTAATGACTTGGATGAGGGATGTGAATGTACTATCACCACATTTGTGGATGATGCAGAAAGAGGTGGGAAGGCAAGCAGTTAGGATAATGTAAAAGCCCTTCGGGGTGTGGACAGGTTAAGAGGGTGGGCAAAGCCTTGTCAGATGGAATATATTATGGCAAAATGTGATGTTATGCACTTTGGCAGGAAGAATATAGGAAGCTGAATATTAGTTAAATGGAGAAAGACTGTGGAAAATGTAGCACAGAAGATTCTGGGGGTCTTTAGACATGAATCACAAAAAAATGCTGTCAGAAAAGTTCATTGGATAATGGAGAAGACAAATGAAATGTTGATCCTTATTTCAAAGGGTGTAGAGTACAAAGATAGGGAAGTCTTGTTCAAACTATACATGTCATTAGTCAAGCCACAGAACAGACTTGGTCCCTTCAACTAACAAAATATACACTGGTATTGGATGCAATCCAGAAAAGGTTCTCTGTGCTGATCCTAGTTTGGAGGGACTGTCTAATGAGGAGAAGTTGAGTTGGTTCAGCTTGTACTCATTGGAATTTAGAAGAATGAGAGGAGGTATTATTGAAACAGGTAAGATTCTTAGGTGACTTGACAGAGTAAATTCAGAGTGATTGTGGGGGAGTCTAGGACCAGAGGGCATGATATCAGAATAAGCAGCCATCCATTCTAAAGAGATATAAGGAGGAATTCCTTTTCTGAGGGGATTCTTTACCACAGAGAGCTGGGTCAGTAATAATATTCAAGGTATAGATTGCTATTTTTTCTTCAGTAACCAAATCAAGGGTCATGGACATAAGGCAAGTAAGTGGAGTTCAGGGTCATTAAATCGACCATGATCCCATGAATGTCACAGTAGATTTGATGGACTGAATTACCTATTTCGGCTCCAATATTGTATTATCATATTTTCAATTTTTCCATGAGCCTTCCTAAATGATAAATATTAAAAATCAAAACCAGAAATGGAAAATTTGGAGGAAGAAGGTGGAAATACAGATCAAAGAAAAATAATTATATTTGTCACAAGAATTTCCGCAGAGATGAATATGTCATTGGCAGGGTCTTTTATGTAGATGAACTAGAATGGCTAGAAATTGCCCTAGGCCCTCAGTAATTAAAATCAGATTGAAAATTAAGCAATTTGAGAGTTTCACAAGTTTCAAAATTGATGGTGATAACATACAGAAATCATTCCTTATAATATTTCCAGAATCAGCCATTTTATCAGTACAGATGTTGTGTTCAGTGAAATAATATTGTGATTCAATAAACCATCAATGAAGAAAGCACAGATGAAACTGTTGTGGAAAACAACAAAGCTATTGTCATAGAAGTCATAGAAAAAGATTCTTCAGCCTATCAAGTCTACACTGGACAAAAACAACCACCTTCTAGATCAGTGGTGCTGGAAGAGCACAGCAATTCAGGCAGCATCCAAAGACAGGCAAAATCGACGTTTCGGGCAAAAGCCCTTCATCAGGAATAAAGGCAGAGAGCCTGAAGCGTGGAGAGATAAGCTAGAGGAGGGTGGGGGTGGGAAGAGAGTGGCATAGAGTACAATAGGTCAGTGGGGAAGGAGATGAAGGTGATAGGTCAGGGAGGAGAGGGTGGAGTGGATAGGTGGAAAAGGAGCTGGGCAGGTCGGACAAGTCCGGACAGGTCAGGGGATCGAGTTGCTGGAGGTTAGAAGCTAGGATGAGGTGGGGAAGGGGAAATGAGGAAACTGTTGAAATCCACATTGATGCCCTGGGGTTGAAGTGTTCCGAAGCGGAAGATGAGGCGTTCTTCCTCCAGGCGTCTGGTGGTGAGGGAGCAGCGGTGGAGGAGGCCCAGCACCTCCATATCCTCGGCAGAGTGGGAGGGGGAGTTGAAATGTTGAGCCACTGGGCGATTTGGTTGATTGGTGCGGGTGTCTCGGAGATGTTCCCTAAAGCGCTCCGCTAGGAGGCGTCCAGTCTCCCCAATGTAGAGGAGACCGCATCGGGAGCAACGGATACAATAGATGATATTAGTGGATGTGCAGGTAAAACTTTGATGGATGTGGAAAGCTCCTTTGGGGCCTTGGATAGAGGTGAGGGAGGAGGTGTGGGCGCAGGTGGGCGCAACCACCTAACTATTCTACTCCAATTTTCCAGCACTTGGTCCATAGCCTTGTGTGCTATGGCATTACAAATGAACATTTAAATTATTCTTAAATGTTATGCAATGTACAGATCTAACACCCTTATAGGCAGTGAGTTCCAGATTTCCACATCCCCTCCAAACCTCCTGTACCTAATGTTAAATCTATGCCCTCTGGTTATTGAGGAGAAGAAAGTAAGGACTGCAGATGCTGGAGATCAGAGTCGAAGAGTGTGGTGCTGGAAAAGCATAGCCTGACGACAGCATCTGAGGAGCAGGAGAATCGACATTTCAGGCATAAGCCCTTCATCAGGAATGAGGCTTCATTCTGCTGCTCCTCAGATGCTGCCTGATCTGCTGTGCTTCTCCAGTGCTACACTCTTTGCCTCTGGTCATTGATCCCTCCACAAAGGAGAAGAAAGTTTTCCCATCCTACCAATCTACGCCCCTTGTAATTTATACATCTCAATCCTGTCCTTCTCAGTGTCCTTTATTCTGAGGAAACCAATCCAAGTCTTTCCAATTCATAACTAGAACTCTCCAGCCAAAGTAACATCCTGATAAATCCCCTCAGCAGCCTTTCCAGTGCTGTCACATCCTTCCTCTATTGTGGATTCCAGAACTGCACACAATGTTCTAGCTGTTGCTTAACCAATGTTTTATACATTTTCAGCATTGCCTGCATGCT
This sequence comes from Chiloscyllium plagiosum, assembly GCF_037043375.1. Classification (NCBI taxonomy): domain Eukaryota; kingdom Metazoa; phylum Chordata; class Chondrichthyes; order Orectolobiformes; family Hemiscylliidae; genus Chiloscyllium; species Chiloscyllium plagiosum. The sequence goes on from NW_028270177.1 coordinate 29,551,679, forward strand.
CTAAAACTCCAAGCCTCTGCTAAGAAAGACAATTATCCCATATGCCTTCTGAACCACTGCATCTCCCAGACCCTCTATCTAAAGGGATGGGTAGATAAGCACACTAAGGTCTCTCTGATCCTCAGTGTTCATCAAGATCCTACCACTCATCATGTACCCCCTGCCTTGTTTGCCCTCCATGAGTGCATCACCTCATGGCTTATTTGAATTGGATTCCATTTGGAAAATGTATGTAGTTCACACTTTATATAAGCTGAACACTATTGTCTTTCATTAACATAAACTCACGACTAAAGAAAACAAGTATTGACATTAGCAGCGTAGAACCTTAGAGGACCAAACATTAATTGCCTCAAAATTACAAGGCAAGTTTCCCATCTGTCCCCTGAGAGGTTAAACATTTCATACAAGGATATAGTAATAACAGATGGGGAGAATGACAAGCTATTTGATGATATAAATCGTGGATGAGATTTGTAAGAAATATCAAAAGGCACCATCATGAGAGAGTTCAACATTCTAAAAAGTAGCAATATCTATTGAGTGGCAGTTTGATAGTAATTCACTTTGGGATAATATACACTCAATGAATAGTGTGAATAACCAAAAAAAAGGAACAATCTCCAAATGGAAATGGGTGGATTGCAATAGTCAATTGTGGTGATTATTTTTTTAAGTCCTGTGAAACTGGTGGGCATTTTGAAAAAAAGATTGCTTGGAACTTTAATCTGTAAGTTAACAAATTTAATGTAACTTTGATTTTTGTTTGCTTCTTCTATTATTATATTAACTTACTTTTTTAAAAAAAGAAATCGGTTACAATCCAACATGGTCTGAAGAAATGCCTGAGATAATGTTGAGAATAGGTGATGGATATGTTCATTAAGGGTTAATTGAATGTAAATTGGTTGTATAAATATGGGGTGCTAGTAATCAGTGGGGTGGAGTTTTATGGTGCATGGTCAACTGAAATAAGGCTCTAAAGTGGGTATAAGGAACTTGTAAAATAGTGATATCCAAGTATCCAACAGTAACCAACATTCCGCTGTCATCAAATCATATGCCCTCTCTTCAGGTTCTGGACTATGAATTCCACTTGGATATGCATGTTAGCTTTGTGTCCATCCCCAGGGATAAAAAGTCATTTTTTTCACTGCCCTAATGCCCAGATTGAACAAAATATGGAGTGGAACAATTGGCAAAAATGGTGCGGGATATTAATCTTGACCAAATGCACTCAACGCCACCTGATCATGATGAATGGTCATGGGTTTCTGTCAGCAAATCCAACTCAAAACCACACGGGAACACATGAAGCATGGGGCATTGGCACTTTCTGAACTGCTTCATTGTCTGAGGTACAGATCTGAGGGAATGCTTCTCACAAGGGCCAAGAAGGAATCAAAATATTGCTGGATGGATCTCCGGCTTGTACTCTTGGTGATGAACATCCACTTGAAAACTGTAAGTTTTACAGAAAATGTTGAGAGTTGCAGCGTTGAAGGACCCAGGACAGGGTAAAGATTCCTGGTCCAGTTACACTGGACCAAACACCAACCACCAACGACTGATAGCATCTTTACCCATGCATCCTGGGAGCAGCTCAAGTCTGCCATCCTGGACATGACAAAGTCTACTGGGTCGGCTTGGTGATGGAATCAGGACGAATTGATGCCAGTAATACCCAAATTCACAATCTCTTTGAGGCCAAGTTAGCGCCGTTAATCAATGCCACCCACACACTAGAGAATGATGGCAAGGTGCCACCAACTGAAAGCTGAGGTCCAGTGATATATTTGTGACTTGAAGAACAATTGGTGAGTGGGGCAGGCACATGAGATTTAGGCTTATGCTAACCAACAGGGCATGTGTCATTTCCTTCTAAGCCACCAAGATGATCTATTGACCTCGTTCAACCAGAAAAACAGTTCTCTCCAGTCATAGGAGAGTGTCTGACTCTGCAACAACCTCCATAACACCTTTCAGTGTTAGAAGAAGCATTTCATTCTCAATGCTGAATCCCCTATATCATCTGACAACAACAAACCAACAAAGTGTGAACCAGATAATATACCCACTAATGTACCTACCATTTTGATGGCTATCAGCTCATACCATAAATTCATCTGTTCATCCACTATCTCCGGGGTGTAGAGGACATTCCTATGGATTTTAGGAATGTGACCAAAATGATTACAAAAGAGGGGGCAATTCTATTTTTGGAAACTACAGAGAGATTTCACTATTTCTTTCATGGGTAAGATTCTGCTTGATATTCCTTTGGATTACCTTCATCCTGTTGCTGAGAAATACCTCTCAGATACTGCAGACATCATTGTAATGGCCAGGCCATTCCAGGAAAAATGTTAGGACCGAAATCTCAAATTGTTCCACTTCTTCATTGATCTGACCAAGGTATTTGATGCTCAACATCATAGAGACTTACAAGTTATCCTCCAGTTCATTGGTTATGTGTAAACATTTGTCACCATACTGAGAATCCTGCTTGACAACATGACCATTCCTGTCCTGAGTGGAAGATCAGATACAGAGACCCTTTCAATCCAGACTGGGGTCAAACAGGATTGTTAGATCAGTCCCACTTTATTCATCATTTACCTGAGTATCATTATCCACCTCGCCTGAAGTGACTTACCATCCAGTGTCAGCATTTAAAATCATCTGGATAGGAAGCAGTTCAATCTTCATTGCTTCTGAGGGAAAATACGTGTCATCACCATGGACATCAAGCTCCCACAATCAGCAATGTAATACTGACCAGGTAATCTACTTTTGTGACATCAATTACAGGATAAATATTGATAATCAGGGCCAGTTAGAGAGACGTCCTTCAGCTCTTCCTCAAAATAGTTCCATGGGATATTTCATAATTCCATAATTCCAAACAAACTCATCTCTAAACTCCGAGACTTAGGTCTCAGCTCCCCCCTCTATAACTGGATCTTTGACTTTCTGACCACAATCAGTAATAATATGCAACAACACCTCCTCTACCATAATCTTCAACATCAGTGCCCCGCAAGGCTGCGTATACATCTCCCTACTGTACTCCATATACACTCATAACTGTGTGGCCAAATTCTGCCCCAACTCCATTTGCAAGTTTGCTGATTGCACCAACATTGTAAATTGGATCTCAGACACTTGGGAATCAATGGTCCAAGACCATCCAAAGTGGAGGAGGAGCATCTGGGAAGGCGTTGAGAACCTTGAGACTTGCCATCGGGAAAAAATGGAAAATAGGGGAAACCAGCAAAGGGAGCTCTCTGCCACACCGATGCCCTATCCACCCCTTCCCATGAGCGCCACCTGCTATAAGTATAACAGAGACTGCGGTAGCCACATTGGTCTTTGAAAAGGTTAAAAAAAATCCAAAAACATCCCTCAATTGATGTGATTTGCTTTGAATTCTTTCAATTTCAGACTCCTTTTATGGCAAAAATGTTTTAAGAACTGTAGTTATTATGAATGTTATGCTGAGTTCCTAAAAGTGAGGGGTTAAAGTCCTAATGACATGGCTATTCAGGGGAATGACTGACAAGTTAATAAGTTTAGAAAAACATCTTCTGCCTTTCATAGAATCATAGAATCATAGAATCCTTATAGTGTGGAAACAATCCCTTCAGCCCAACAAGTCCACACCGACCCTCCGAAGAATAACCCACCCAAACTCATTCCCCTACCCTATTATCTTACATTTACCCCTGATTCATACACCTAACCTACACATCCCTGAACACAATGGGCAATTTAGCATGGCCAATTCACCTACCCTGCACGTCTTTGGACTGTGGGAGGAAGCCGGAGCACCCAGAGGAAATCCACACAGACACTGGGTGAATGTGCAAACCCCGCACAGACAGTCACCCAAGGCTGGAATTGAACCCGGGTCCCTGTCACTTTGATGTGGTTACACTTATTTATTTACACAATTCAACTATCACTTAAAGGATTTTTTAAAAATCATAAACAGTTTTGTGCGCTGTATCAAAGTATGGATTTGAATGGGTTTTATTACATTGACACAATTTCCTGCAGAAAAAATGATCCCCATCACTGTTTCTGACTCCTGATAACACTTGGGAGACTTCATGGGTGGGAAGTGTGGGGATAGTCATGGAGGTAGAATTTGAAGGGGAATAAAAAGGCATAAATGGTGTGTGGTAGGGTGACTTGCTTGAGGGATATGTGTTGGGGATTTTAAGTATAGTTGGGCAGCTATGCCAGAGAACCAGGATGGGGCTTTGAAAGAATCTACCTTTGCACCCATACTCATCACTCCATCCAACATGGCTAACTAACTCTACTGCAAATCCAAACCCTCTTTGATAAAACAAAAAAGAATCAGGGGTGCACTTCAGTTACAAAATTTCTCAAGTCCCTCTTTCCCAAACCTATAGGAAAATCCAGGCCAAAATCTCTACGGTTTCTTCAGATGGTTACCATTTAGCTTGAGCCCAGAAAATCATGGTACCCTTTCCAAGGCAGGGTGCTGGGGCATCCCTAGTGAAATGGAGAGTCGACGAGAAATTGGTATAGACCTATTTTCAGGAGCTGAAATAGTTGGCATGCTTGCAACAAGGCATTGGTCACCAAAGGCTGGAGATCACACAATAGGATTGGGCCTTTAGCCAACTGAGACAGTTTTCCAGTATCCTCTGATCAGTTTGGATGCTGCTCGTGCTCCTTGTTTTGATGCTAAGAGGGGTATGCTTAGCTCCAAAATTGAGAAGTTGGGGCCGAGATATAGATAAAATAAGTCTTGTTTAACCCCATTATTGTTTCATCAAGTTACTATAATACCATCTTCTAAATTAGCAACTTCTAAAATGTGAAAAATTCCTGAGTATTGATTATACCAGCTGAATAGGCAGATTTAGATTAGAGTCAAAATTAGAGTGGTGCTGGAAAAGTAAAGCAGGTCAAGTAGCATCTGAGGAGCAGGAAAATCGACATTTCGGGCAAAAGCCCTTCATCAGGAATCCCTGATTTTCCTGCTCCTCAGATACTGCCTGACGTGGTGTGCTTTTCTAGCATCACTTTAACCTTGACTCTGATTTCCAGCATCTGCAGTCCTCACTTTCACCAGGTTTAGATTAATCAAAGGATTTAAAATTCAGAATTCCTGCACTTCAATTGTGCTGCATTACTTAATTGATGCTGATTGGGTTCAGGAACTGAATGCAGTGATTGTGAGGATTCTTCAGTGAACAATATTAATGGTGGTCTCCCATTCAAGACCGACTTGGGAGATATGATGTCTTTCAGATGGCAGCTAGTCTATGGAGCACTGGAGAATGGGTCATTGAATGTATATAAGGTTGACAAAGACAGATTTTTGAGTGACAAGGAATTCAAGAGTTATGGGCGATCAGACAAGAAAGTGGAATTAAGGCCACAAAAGGACCTGACATGATCTCATTGAATTATGGAACAGACTTGAGAGGGGAAAATGGCCTACCTTTGCTCTGAATTCTTGTCATTACTACAGAAGTTAGGGGGGTCCCATGCAGCATCTCTTCATGCCAAAAAACCAATGAGGGAGTTCCAATTCAGCTTTTTGGCAATACCACTAATAAGACTGCTCAGAGCACAGAGGGTTTGTGAAACATGTTCAAACCAGGTTCTTTCCTGGAGTCATATGTAGGATATTGATCTGCACCTTAGCTTAACTTTTGGATATACCTGTGACTTTGCTCACACCAAATTGATAACACCCAGAGCACTGAGTCTCACGGCTCCATTTTAAGGTCATTGGCTCCTTTTGAAATCAAGTTTCTATAGTTAAAACTGACTGATTAAGTTAAAAATAACACAACACCAGGTTATATTCCAATAGGTTTATTTGGAAACACTAGCTTTTGGAGCACTGCTCCTTCATCAGGTGGTTGTTATGTCGTCCTATATCTGATTTGGCTAATAAAACAATATAACACTGGTGAATTGGGGGGTGGGGGTATGGGGGGAGGACAGGGTTGGGGTTAAGATATATTACAGCTAAATAATACCTCTATTCACACTACATTAAACTTGTTTGGTATTGGAATTTCTTGTCAGTGTTGCGTTCCTGATCATTTCTTGGTAGCACACAATTCGCTTGAGACAGTTTCTCTCAAGATGAAATCTGCAGCCCACTGCTATCCTTCAGGACTTATTACGTCAAGTAGTTGAGAGTTAACCACCTTGCTGTGGGTCTGGAGTCATGCATCGGCCAGATCAGGTAAGTACAGCTGATTTCCTTTCCTAAAAGGACATTAGTGAACCAGATGTTTATGACAATTGACAATGGCAACATGGTCACTGTTAAACTAATTTTTAATTCCAGATTTTTTAAAATTGAATTCAAATTTAACCATCAGCTATGGTGGGATTTGAACCCATGTCCCCAGAACATTAATGTTGGCCTCTTGATTACCAGCCCAGTGAATATTACTTATTTCTGGAGTGTTGAGCTTGAACATGAAGACATTTCAGAACGTGGGATGCCGATATTAGCAAACCTGCTGCCTTCTCACCCACAAGAAATAAAATACTAGGCCTGCCATCAATTGATGCTCTTAGTTGGTTGCTAAAGGGGCATCTCAGTCCACCAACACCAGGGATAATCCAGGTTTCAATGGGTCAGTTCACTGTCAGGCATGCCTGAGAGGTCACTCTGTGCTAGTCACTTTGGTGAGCAGTTGGTCCATTCATCGAAGGTACTCAGTGCTTAATTGCAAGACTGGAAATAGGGCAGGGCTGCCTAATAAGTGTCATCCCATATTCTAGCTACCTATCCCATTGCCCCCTCTCCTTTCACTACGTGATCCCAATTCCAAAGAACGCCATATATTATTAATTTTGTCTTGGGTATTCTGCAGTGTTGGGATTCCAGGAAAAGTGTCTCTCTTTCAGCAGTTCCATGGTGCTGGGGAGTATAAAAGCTGCTGGCCTCTGTTAGACACATTGGTGGATTTGCCAATGCCTGATTAGTCTATCATTTGGTGAACTTCTCCCATAAAAGGCAGAACACACCTCTGGTGGCTCCCCAGCTGGGGCCACAAGATCTCTGACACTTCAGGCAGGTTACTTCCCACGATATCTAAATGTGTTGTTGATATGCAATGAGATCCGTGCACAGTGAACACTGGCTCAGTGACAGGTATTCCATACCGTGAGTCAGAAAAACTGAGTTTTTGACAGCACCGCATCATAAAAGTTGCTTGGGGTTCTTCAACCTCAATTGCAATCTACAAAGGAAGAGATACAGCCAAAACATCATGAACTATACCAACGTCTCTACACAAGTAATCTATTCACGCTCAGATATATAAAATTTGAGTCAGGATGTGTCCAAGGCAGAAAAAAGGACATTGAATAACAAAGCTTCCTGTGTTTTTAAGATATTGCAAAAAATGATGAATATAACAAATTAGTTAACTCACTAATTTGATGATTGGTGCAGTAGGATTAGTATGCAAATGAATTTGCAGTTTATTGTATTCAAACGATTGGGGTTTATGCAAGTGTGGGGTTTAGAATACTGGCTGTGAAATAATCTACATTTATCTACATTAACTTGTGAACTTCTGTACAGTATTGTAATATTTATTTGAACATGGAATGAAGGCTGCAAACAGAATCTTTTGGACTCTAGAGTTGATTAGATTTTAATGGGAAATGTGTGGAGGTACAAAACAATATAGAAGTACTTTTTTAACCTTCGGCAATAATGTCTCTTTCTTTAATAACCAGTTGCTAGGACACCGAAGCACTATATTGTGATTTAACCTCCAGCAGCATCAATGTGCTCTACTTTTGCTGAAACGTTTAAGTAGCTGAATGAGGTCAACATGAGGAGATCGCTCCACGAATTGCGAGAGTTATTGTTTAATGTGGCTTACACAACCAGAATTCAGGCATGCCAACTTTAATTATGGTTCATTTACAAACATACAAAAGACTAAAGTCCAGTCTCATTTTCTTTTGAAGCCCCAATATTCTTTGCTTACTATCATTCTCCAGAATAAATTATCCTTTTCAAATGCCCATTAACTGACAGAAATGTGCACTGTCTCACACACTACGTAGAAGGAACTCCATCCATGATATCTCGTGATCTAATAACCTCCAATTTAGAAATAATTTGATATCTCTTCCACCACTGTACTTGTTTCTCACGTTGCCAACAGACAAGAAGGTGACTAAAGTTACTAGGCCTCTCTGCAGTAAACAATTATAAAATAATTTTGTAAAATTACAGTATATATTTTATTTTCCAAACAAAGATGTTCAATTTTTTTATTAGTGTGGTCACTGCTTATGTGAAATTAGCCGGTGTCATTGCTCCAAGTTGCCTTGTCCCACTTTCTACACAACGACCTACAAGGCATAAAACTATTACTCTTGCCAATCTGCCAACATAGAGAATCCTTGGGTCATTTTTTTGTCAAACAATATCAGGAGTTGATCTAGCAGGACTTGTAAATTGCTGAGATTGGTGTGCAAATGAAAGTTTAAAAAAAAACTCAGAATGAGCAGCCCTTTGAAGGGACAGAACATTCTGTTACCTGGCAACAGGGCTCAAAATGAATTAGTTGAAAAGCAACGTTGGGGAGGGTGGTTGGATTTTTTAATGATATTTATGATATTTCTGTACACGAGCAGCCTCAGATGATTAGGGTACAGAAGGTTAGTAGGTGGATAGTGTGCAATGATATTACTAATATCCAGTAATCTCTGCCACAGAATTCTAGCAGTCTTTTGATTTGGTCTTGTTTCCTTATGGGCAGCTCAAGAAGAGAATTTGTAGAACTATGAACTTTATTGTTTGCCTTTTACTTTGTTCACACAATCGTAGATGGTGCAAGCTATTTTTGAAAGGGAAGAATGTAATGAAAACAGCTCAAATTATTGTTGATTTGTAGGTTTTCTTTAAACCAACTTTTCCTAATCAACCTGTTCAGAGATGTTATTCTCCAGATAAGATGACACACCTGAACTTGAACTTGAACATAGGTGTCACAATTCAGAGGAAGGAACACTACCACTCTACCACAAGGCCCTCACTATTTTGGATTTGTAAAGAAAAGGACAATTAGCTAACAAATTTCATTCAATCATTGATACATCTATCTGCTCTTGGCTTGTGGATGAGGCAGTATTTATGACTGATCACTCAAGAATATTAAGACTCAGCCACATAATATGGGACTGTAACCTCTTGTAAACCAGGTGGGGAAAAGTGGCCAAGGAGGAGATTACTGGGCTTTTACTATGGTTTGGCTGTTAGTATTATCGATGTTTACGGTAGCCGGTTCCATATAAGAAACACTAGTAAAGTGCATTGTGCTGCCACAGAAAGTGTTTTTTGTACCACGTCTTAAGCATTTCAGAAGAATGGAGGATGGTCATATGCATAAATTGACAATGCAAGGGAGAAAGAAAAGAAACAATATCTGCACCTTGAGGAGGTCAATCTTTCATGGGTTATCTCAAGACTTTTATGAAAACTTGCAAACCTGCTTAGTTGTTTACAAGTTCTGAAACAATACTGAAGTGAGCCAGAGCGTTACAAAGTTACACGGAGTCTTCCATCAGAAACCAAAGATTTTCAGGTGAAGAAGCATACAGCAATTCACTCCTCCCTTACTTTACCCTCAGCACAAAGTTGCCTTTTGTCTTGTCGAAGCCAGGATATTATACATTCATAAAATGCTACATGCAGGTGAGGAAAGGTGAAGAGACTCTCCTATTTTTAACTCCCATGGTTGACTGCAGCAAAGATTTTAAATTATTTTTAGCATGCAGTCATATCTCCCTTCAATTTTTAAAAACTAGTTTGCTAAGCAAATTAAGCAGTTTCAGTTCTAATGCCCTTTCCCTTTGCTAAAATTCTGCCTCTTCTTTTCTGTTCTGCCTCTTTCTCTCTCATTCCTGAAATCCTTTTCCTCTTACTTTTATTGGAATTCCAATTCTAATCTTAACTTTTCAAATTTTTTACTCCAATTTTGGTTTCCATCTCTTGACATTTTGATACTCATTTTACAAATTCTGTTTTTCTTGCTTGTAGGTTAAACCACACCTCTTGGTGCCCAGATACACTTTTTAATTCATCCAAGCACAACGTCTTTAATCTTTCACACATTATGAAAACATCAACATCAAATGCAGACATTATAGCATTTGAACATTTCCTTGCATTTTATTTATTTAAAATCAGATTTTGAACAATTTATTTTCCATGCCATAATTCTTTCATTAAAATTCTGAAACATACCAGACAGCCCCCAATTTTATTATGACCACTGGAGGTGGAATGCATCGGCTCTCTTCTTTTTGACTCCTTTGGTTGGTCATAGAAATTTTTTTTAAATTTCTTTGAATAATCAGGTACATAAAAATACAATGAAAAACTTGTTTGTTAATTCACCATATGAAGAAATCAGTTGCAAACTGTTCTTGCGTGAAAGGAAGAGGAAAGTTATTGTTTGACACCCGGAAGAAAAATACTAAAGGACTACATCAAACTCACACACAAACACAGGTATAAAGTTTTAAAATAGCTCAGCATCGAGTACAAAACTTAAGACTATGGGGTGTTTAGAGTTTCCTCTAATCTGGAGATCGAAAAATCTGTGTTAAAATTGTGAAATTGGAAATGCAATTTCTGTGAGAAATGTAAAGAGATTAGTTTGATTTACGGATGGGGTTCTGCAGTTTACCATAGATTCAGTGAGAGAGTGGTGTCATTCTCCAATAAAAGATGAAGTCAAGCAGAGTAGAAAGAAGCTACCAAGCAATTGCCCAGCATGGAGCTGAAGCTGGGCAAAACAATGAGACAGTGTCCAGATGAAAGCAAGTCTCTAAAAAGTGCCTAGCACCAAGGAAGATGGTTTTGGAGGTCAATTGTCTCAAGACCCAGGATATCAGTGCAGGAGTTTTTCTAGACATATAGTTTTTTTCTCAATCGACTTGATCAGAAATGTGACTACATTCCTCAGTTACTGAAATAGCCAATGTTCATATGAAGCAAGACCAGGACAACATTCAGGTTTGGTCTGCTAAGAGACAAGTTGTATTAAAGCCACACAAGTGACAGTTAGCATTTCCAATAAGAGAGAATCTAACCCATCATCCTTTCAGTTTCACTTCCATTACCATCACTCAACCTCCCACTATTAGTATTATGGGGATTACCATTGACCAGAAACAAACTGGATCAACCATATAAATACTATTGCTATAAGAACAGGTCAAAGGCAAAGGGTGCTGCAGAGAGTAACTCTCCTCTTGTCTCCCAAAAACCAGTCCAAGAACAAGTTAAAAATGTGATGGAATACTCTCCACTTATAGGGATGCGCAGGCATGGTGGCTTAGCCATGGTAGCATGAGATTATAGTGAAAGGATAGGGAGCTAGATCTGGGTGGGATGCTCTTTGGATGGTCAGTGCAGACTCGATGGGCTGAATGGCCTCTATCCACACTGTAGTGATTCTATGATTCTGCTTGTTTGGATGGTGTTGTTCCACCAAAATTCAAGACCATGACGGAGTCCAGGAAAAGCAGCCTGCTTCTCCGATGCCCCATTCAGTACTGTCAACCTTCATTTCTTTCACTATTGATGTGTCATGGCCATAGTGTGTACCCCCATCCGTGAGACTGACCCTGGCTCCTTCCGCATCATTTCAAAAAACCCTCTACCATCTGGAAGGACAAGGGTAACAGATGTATGGGAGCCCCACCACCTGCAAATTCCCAACCAAGGCACTCAGTATCCTCGACTGAAACCATTCTTTCACCGCCGGTGGTTCAAAATCCTGGAACACCTTCCATAGCAGCACTGTGGGTATAATGATAACCCAAGAATTGCAGTGATTCAAGAGGCACACTTACTACTGCTTTCTCCAAGTTAATTAGTGCTAAACAATAAATCTGGTCTAGCCAATGATGCTACCATCATAGAGTCATACAGCACAGAAACAAACCCTTCAGTCCAACCAGTCCATGCCAAATGTAATCCCAAACTAAACTAGTCCCACCTGGCCCAGGTGAATGAATACATTTTACAAAAGCAGACAGCCAGAGTTGTCTGCCCTATAAGTTTCATGGTAAACTACCAGCTAGACCACAAGTAATACACCCCTGTGGATCTGATTCTAGTCATTACTGCATCAATAGGGGTAGCACAGTGGAACACACCTGCAACGTGTAGGTTCAGCTGCACATTGGATTTATCTTCTCTGTTCTTCTCTGCAATGCAACCTGGACAGTCTTTGCTTATTAGTCTTTGGAAGTTAATCATACAAAATTATGAGTGATTATTTATCACAAAACTCAATAAAGTATGAAATGCTTCAAGGATAAGTTTAATCAGAACCTGTTAAACTCATGCTTGTTCTTACCCTGAAGGTAGACTCTGTGCTAACTCTTTGCACCATTACACTTTCACGTCATCTTTTGTGCCAGGACTTGCTGTAAGAGACTGGAATTCAGGCTTGTTTGCAATTATAAAAAAATGACTCGAGACACATTATATTTTGGTAACTGGCCAGCTGTATTTGGGTGTCTCTTGAAATCCATTTTTTGTGTTTTAATGTCATTTCAAAAGGGCACAGGATTCACCTGTCTCAGTTTACAACCTAACATGTTTTAGTTGCCAGGGTGCACGCACTTGACAGAATTACTTAATAATAATGAGCTGGCTGCATGGAGATAGAGCTAATTGTAAGGGTTTGCCAGACCACCATTAAGGGAAATATAATGGCCTCTATATCAAGAACTCTGTTGTCTCACAGGTATAAATACTGTGCCAGGAAATCCTGTCAAGTTGAACATTTTTTACAGCCATGATTGGAGATGCCGGTGTTTGACTGAGCTGTACAAAGTTAAAAATCACACAACACCAGGTTATAGTCCAACAGGTTTAATTGGAAGCACTAGCTTTCAGAGCACTGCACCTTTAGCAGGTGGACAACCACCTGGTGAAGTAGCAGTGCTCTGAAAGTTAGTGCTTCCAATTAAACCTGTTGGACTATAACTTGGTGTTGTGTAAGTTTTAATTTTTTACAGCTTTTTTTATGGGAAGATATCCCTTTGATCTTACTTTGTTCCAATTTGGCTTTTTAAAGCAATGAGGATTTGTAACTGGGAGTCTGTCTCTCAGGTTTTTTTTTGGATTGTTCACATTTAGTTGCCAGACAGTTGACATGCTGTCACGCATGTAAACACTTCATAAGTGTGCAGCCCTGGAAACCACATTATAGCAGGGATATGATTACATTGGTGAGGGTGCAGGCACGATTACCAGGATGTTGCCTAAACTGGAGAGCTTTGGTTCTGAGCAGAGATCAGACAGAGTGAGATTGATTTCCTTGGAGCAGTGGAGGCTGAGGATGAAAATTTGGAGGGGCATAGACAAAGCAAAAGGGAAAAATCCTTTTCCCCTTGGTGTAGAGATAAATGACCAGGTGAGGGTTGGTGAGGGGCAGAAGGTTTAGATGGGATGCGAGGAGAAAGCTTTTAACTCAGACAGTGTTGGGAATCTGGACGATTGTAGAGGCAGAACCCTTGTAACATTTAAGAAGTGTTGAGATATAATGCCAACGCATACAAAACTATTGGCCAAATGCTGGAAAATTAGATTAGAATAGTTAGGTAGCTGTTTTTGATTGGTGCAGATTCAATGGGCCATAGTGCCTTTTTCTGTGCTGTTGACCTCTCTGACTCCAAAGATTTGAATGTACCTGTAACTTCTACATCACTGGCAAGAGTATTAAAATGATGTGGAGACGCCCGTGTTGGACTGGGGTGTACGAAGTTAAAAATCACACAACAACAGGTTATAGTCCAATAGGTTTATTTGGAAGCACTAGCTTTCGGAGCGCTGCTCCTTCATCAGGTGGTTGTGGAAAATAAGATTGTAAGACACAGAATTTATAGCAAAAGTTTACAGCGTGATGTAACTGAAATTATATATTGAAAAAGACCTAGATTGATTGTTAAGTCTCTCATCTTTTAGAATGACCATGTTGGTTTCAGTTCTTTCATATGTAAATCACAAAACTTTTTTTAGAAGTTACATTCTCAAGTGAACTTTAACAATTGGTGTCACGTTGGCCCAGATAATATATTGAAGGTGTTAGCTGTCGGTGCCACAATGGTCAGACTGATTCTAATCTAAAAAATGGATTTGCAGAATCTTACATGGATTCATGCAGTTTTTGAGCAAAGTAAAATGTAATTTTGCAAGTACAAATTCACCCCACAAACTTATATGTGTATATATGCATGTGGGTATGTGCGTGAGGTGGGGGAGGCGGGGGGAGGTGGGGGGGTTGGGGGAGGTTATAAGTGTCTGTGAGAGTGTGTTGTACGTGTGTGAGTGTGAGTGTAAAGGGATTTAAATCTGTGGGAGGGTGTGTATGGGATTGTATGTGTGAGTGTATGAGAAAGGGTTTGCGTGAGTGTGTGTCTGTAGCAGTGTGTGTGTGTAGGAGTATCTCGGTCTATGTGTGTGTGTGTGTGTGTGTGTGCGCGCAATGGGGTCATGTGTGACATGGAACCAAGGTCCCAGTTGAGGCCATCCCCATTAGTACCAAAGAGTTTCAAAAGTTTCAAGCTGGGAGAATAATTCAAGTTTCAAGACTTTTCTTGTCTTGAAGCCAATTTTATAAGTTAAGTGAGTCATTATAATTTTTCTATCCAGTTATTTGAATGTTGCTTATAGTTACCATGTTGAAACAATTCATCATTTGTAGATGGGATAGGTGATGTCTGAAACTGTGACTTACCCATCAGTCAAGGAGAGCAGGAAACTGCAGGAAAGCAGCCCATCAGCAGAATAATGTTATTGGTGAACAGATATTCATGCCCTGGAACTTTAGATGAAGCAAGATCTTACCAATATGGAAACAATCTTTCACCAGGTGCCCAAAGGTAAGGATCTGATGGTGCTCCACAGAACACACATTTTCTACCAATTCCCCAAAGCTGGTGGACAGTGATACTATAACATAAGGCTTTGGATGAGAGTGGAATAGGACAAAGGACAATCCAGAGGAAGAACACTTCACTGGGGACAGCTGACTTCAATGGAAAAAGAACAGAGTTGGGCCAAAGAAAAGATTGCTCAGGCACAGTTGAGATATCTCCCTCCAGAAGGTAAAGCTAACAAGACCTGAGCTTCCTGTGTGAAAAGTGAGATGTAGTTTAAAATGAAAAAGAAAAAGTGTGCTCATGAGAGGTGACAGGTAGAAAGTACAATTAAGATCGAAGCTGTATACAGAAGGTTAGAAGGGAGATGAAAAACACCAACAGTTAACATAAAGGGGAATTGCTAACTCTGCTATCGGCAGACTAATGGTAAAATGAGATAAAATGGGTAAGGCTAATTCAGGACCAAAGAAGGAAATTACACATGGAGGCAGAGATGTTGGTGAAGTGTTAAATGAGTCATTTCCATCTGTCTTTACTGAGAAGTGAGACACTCCCCAAGATATGGTAACACAGGAAAGAATTTAATTATTAACAGAGTTTCAATTTGAGACGGTGGTAATATTGGATAAGATGCCAATGCTTAAAGTTGATAAGGCACTGTGATCAAATGAGATGCATCCAAGGATATGAAAGAAAGGCAGAGTTGAAGTTGCAGAAGCACTGGCAATAATTGTTCAATCTTCCCGATACTCAGGGGAGGTGCCAGTGGTCTGGAAATTTCAAATTTCTAAAAAGGCTGGATGGTTGGATCCAACAATTAATGACCCAGTCAGTTTATCTTTTGGTAGGTTTTGGTGGTGGGTGTGGGGGAAGGGGGGGATGGGGTTGGTGCGTGTGGTGGAGAGAACCTCTTCAAACAGTGATCAGAGTACAGTTAATAGTTACATGGAATAATACGGGTTATTTAGGAAGATCCAGCACAGATTTCTTAAGGGAAAATTGTATTTTAAGTCACCTGCTGGAAATTTTTGAACAGGTAGCAGAAAGAATTAATGAGGACAATTCTATTGATGTGGTGCTCATGGACTACCAAAAGGTTTTCCATACAATGCCAGGAAATTAACAGGACAGTAACAACGTAGAAACAAAACTGGCTCTGAGATAGGACACATAGAGTCAATGGATAGTTTTGAAGTCGAAGGAAAACATTTTCTAGTGGAGTTCCCCAGGGTCACCTTGTTTCTCTTGATAAATATTAATGCTAAGGGGACTGGTAAGTGATTGAGTGATTAGGGTAGGTCAGGGCAGAGGGCATACATTGGGAGCAGTGGGGCAGGAGCAGACTGTAACAGTGTTGGGGAGTGGTGTGTCAGGTCTATTGGTGGGGTGGGGGGAGGTGGAGCTTATGTCCTGAATAGAGAAGGGTTGTCAATTCCTTGAGGGAGAGGGAACTGTCACATATTGAAGAGGAAGAGGAGAGTCTTAGCTTCCGGGGAAAGGGATTGGTGGGTCAGTGGAAGGTGGCAGGAGGGTAAAGGGGCTGTTGAGTCTCTGGGGTAGATTATGTTGTCAGATCACAGGGTCTGGGAAGTTCTAGTTTGGGGATGAAGGGTCAAAGTGCTAGCATGGGTGCTCAGTTTAACAGTTGCCCAGGGTTTTTAATGGTATAACGCTTCCTGAATAACAATCGACATCACTGCAGCACAACCCTCAGAATTATCCAGATACTTCCAGAGGTTTCCAGGCACAGGGGAATCCCCAGTTGGAATTTTCAATTTCCCACTAAATTCCCTTGGAGTTTGTCATGTCAGGGATTCCACAGGGTCCCATTTGCTAGGACAAATGTTCGGCACAACATCGTGGGCCAAAGGGCCTGTTCTGTGCTGTATTGTTCTATGTTCTATGCGCAACCCCCACCTGCAAAATGTGGATTTTCCAGTAGTGTGTCAGGATATAGCATTTTTATGGTATATTAGGCAGCAAGTTTATACTCATATTCATTTGCATATCATGAATACTCATTAAAATGAAACAGTTTGCAATTATGTCCTACGTTCAAGATCAAATCAGTGTCACACAAGAGTCTTGTGACACCCAGTTAATGATTGTACAGAAGTGGTATGTACCTGTTGACTTTGGGCCATCACGTGGTTGGAAACAAGGAGTTTCCTTGTTTAACTCCATGACACTAGGGAAAGGAGCTGGAAAATGAACACTTGCATGGAGGCTGGGCACTAGCAAGATTGAGTAGGTTATGAGGCAGGTCTAAGGAGTGAGATTGAGGGCATGGAGGATTGAAGCAGGAGAGGAAACAAGTCTTGGTTGTTGTGGTGGGGTGAAAGATTGGTAGGGACAGTCAGCGAACCTGTGAACAAGGGGCCAAAGAGGCAATGTTAGAATTATGCAAACATGTATTGATTTCAGTCCTTTAGCTGGCAGAGTCGTTCCAGGGCTTTAAGTTCATCTACCACATTTCAGTACCTTCACTGACATCAGACCTGGTCAATGTCTTCTACATTGCATAATGGTGAGGGGTGGCTGAGCCTGAAAGTTTAGCCATTCCCCGCAGAGTGGTGAGTACACCACTAATAGTAAAATTTTGCACAAAAGCCCAATATTGCTCTTTCCACAGTAAAGAAAGTATCTCTAACTCCTTTGTAACCATCGATGAACACCAACCATGAGACATGCCAGTATATTTATAGCAAGATAGGACCAGGAGTAGCCCATTCAGCCCCTCGAGCCTGTTCTGCCATTCAATGAGATCATGACTGATCTGTGGCCTAACTTGAGACATACCACTGCTTAACCAAAATGCATCTTCCTCAGATTTGAAATTAACAACACATACTGTCATTTATGGAAGAGAGTTCCAAACATCTGCCACACTTTGATTAGATTTCCTACAGTGTGGAAACAGGCCGTTCGGCCCAACCAGTCTACACTGACCCTCCAAAGAACAACCCACCCAGACCCATCTCTCTCATGCACCTAACACTATGGGCAATTTAGCATGGCCAATTCACCTGATCTGCACATCTTTGGATTGTGGGAGGAAACCGGAGCACCCGGAGGAAACCCACGCAGACACGGGGAGAACGTGTAAACTCCACACAGTTGCATGAGGCTGGAATCAAACCTGGGAACCTGGTACTGTGAGGCAGCAGTGCTAACCACTGAGCCACCATGCTGCCCCTTTGTATGCAGAAATACTTCCTGACAACTCTTCTGAACAGTCTGGCCCTAATTCTTAGATTATACTCCTTAATGCTAGAATCCCTAAACAGTGGAAATAGTTTATGTACCCTGTCTTTTTCTGGTGATATCTTGAAGACTGCGATCAGCTCACCCTGTAACCTTCTAAATTTTTGAGAAAATGCGAACTAATTTGTAAAATCTCTCCTCATAATTTAGTTTCTGAAGTAGAGGGTTTATTCCTGTAAAGGTATGTTGTATTTCCTCCCAGCTCACAGGGAAGTTGTTGAAGTGAGGTTGAACCAGGGTTTCTCTGGCTCGCTAGTTATACTACTCTCAATAATTGATAAACACATGAAAAAAGTTTCATGTTACACACATGAAACCAATGTGGCATGGAATTTAACTTTGAAGAACATCCATACCACCTTTGTGCTGTCACGTCCTATGTCAATGGCAAGATAGTTCTGACTGTGATATACTCTCCCTTTATGATCAAGAGAGTCTAGAATAGACCACTCTACATGCAGCATTGTCCATTGATAGTGGGTTTCACCATTGGAAAGCATTCCTATCCATTAAACTGAATTCTTTTTAATGCACATTTAGAATTTTAATCATAATCATATGAGGAAAACCGAAAAGCAAGAAAGCGGAAGCGTGGAACAGATCAGTTACAGGTCAGGAATGACAAGCTGCTAACAAAATCCTGGCCCTAATATGAGCCGTAAAAGAGTCATGTACTGATCTCCATCTTAGCCTTTTTAATTGCTGCTCAAGAAGTCCCTAACGAGCCAAAAGAAACAAGAATATTAGGCCATATATTAGTGTGTGTTAAAGCCGTCCAGTTGTGAAAGGAATTTTCGAATGGTTCATTAGCTCTAATATGCACGGTAATTTTTCAACTTAATTATGCATTTTTGCACATGTTTAGCTGCATTTTTTTTAGAAACATCATTAACGGAATGCTGCATGATTACATAATCTGAAAGGTGAGGTTAGTTATTAGGCCAAATTATCAAAATGTTATGGCATTAAGGTGCAGCTGTAATAACAGAAATTAAACTAAATTAAAAGTTAAGAGGGCAATTTTGTCATTTTTTTTAAACAATAATAGATTGAGAGAATGTGTATGCATTATGGATTTGAGCACATGAAGCAGAATGTTTTCATATGAAGTGACCCTATATCAGTAAGATCCAGATAAGTACTCATGTTCCAGTTAATCATTACCTCTGGTGTGTATATGCTTTTATTTTTAATTGCTGTCTCTGATTCTCCTGACTGTACAGTAGTAGCCCTCAAACTAAATAATCAAAAAACAAGGAAGAAAGTTGGAGGCTCAATTTAGCTCTGTTAATTGGAGTTTTAAAAATGGTGTTCAGCCAATTAGACCTTTCTTTGTTCTTGCCTATAAAGTAAATAACTAATTGATAACAATCAATCAGTTGCATATTACTTTGCCCTAAGAGTGTGTATAACTTATTACAATTGCAGGGCAATATCTATGGAAACTAAAGTCACAAAATATGCTTCAGTGCTAAATGCAGCTTGCAGGTTTCTCTGCTAACAGTAGTTTGTTTAGTACTTCTGCTAAGCATTTATCTGAAAGCATTGATTGCAATAGCCTTTAATGGCCAAAGTTCTCTACATAATATTTGGCAATAAAAGTAAGAAGGTCATTACACATTTGTAAATATGAGAAGTACTGACAATACCGCCTGCGTTCCATGCATCTCAAACAAATAAAGAAGGAATGATTTTAACCCTGCAAGCATGGGCGTTTTTGTGGCATCGTGGTAGTGAACCTATCCCGGACCAGGATGCCTGGGTTCAAGTCTCACCCGCTCCCTGGGTGTGCAATAATATATATGAAGAGGTTGATTAGAAAGCTGAGTTTAACTCTGCATGCCCACAAGAGAATAGTGAAAATCCTTCAAATTAGACACACCTACTGACAGTCCCCATGATTCCCAGAAATTGGATTTTAACCTGCTCTTCAATGCACAAAGGAAGGAGAACATCAACATGAATGAGTAGGAAGGGAGACTTGCCAACATAGGCTGGGAGCTAGGGGATGAAGTGTAATGATGAAGTAGAGGGGAGTGCTGTTTTAATTATTGGTGCATGTTGGGCAAAGAAGTGGTTGCTGACTTGAACTGGGGAATCATATCAGAGAACAGAAGCCCTACAGTGTGGAAACAGACCATTTAGCACAACAGGTACATAACAACCCTCTGAAGAGTATCCCACCCAGACCCATTCCCCTACCCTATTACTCTACATTTTCCTGACTAATGCACCCAACCTACACACCCCTGAACATTATAGACAATTTAGCATGGCTAATTCGCCTAACCTGCACATCTTTGAACTGTGGGAGGAAACTGGAATACCCAGAGGAAACTCATGCAGACATGGGGAGAACAAGCAAACTCCACATAGACAAGTCGCCCGAGGCTGGAATCGAACTTGGGTCGCTGGTGTTATGAGGCAGCAGTGCTAACCACTGAACAACTGTACCACCAAGAATATCAATTTCAACTGATTTGAAGGATTTCAGGATGCATTAGGAGTGGAGAGGGAGCTATGCCTCCCCACTAAGTGAAAATGAGGGATTGCAAGATGAGAGAGCGTGTCAGTGTAGCATCGTGTGGGAGGTCAGTTCTGAAGAGGAGTCATATAAGACTCAAACATTAAATCTGTTTCTATCTTCACAGATGTTGCCGGACCTGCTGAGTTTCTTCAGCACTCTGTGTTTGTTGCAGAGAGGGTACAGTGTTGAGATAGGGTAAAATGTTTCTGGCAACTGGCAGTAAAGGACTGGAGAGAGAGAGATACTTTTCTGAAAAAGCTAGTTGAAATGGTTTTTCAGGTTACTTTTTGGCAAGTAGCCTTCAAGTATTCTGTTGCAACCATGGAGGTCCCTTGCTCCTACTTGTTTAGATTAATAATCTTTAATTTGCAAAGCCTGAGAGAATATGTGTACATTGAATTTCAGAGCAAAATAATCATTTTTTTTATGGGAACATCCTTGCAAATCCCTTAGATTTTTCCTATTAGTTCAGCCAACAATGAATCAGCATTTGAGAGAAGAGTTATAAAATTTTAATTTTCTGGCTACATCTCTGACTGGAGTTATCTGTCAGCCAGTTTAAACTCACCATTTCCTGTGAGGCAGGTTTCTTTTAAAGAAAATTAATTACTTCTTTTTCATCCCCCTAATAATGGTAATCTGTTATTGCTGGGATATAGAAGCTTTGACATACAAAAGTGAAGTAATTATTTCCCAAAAGGCAACTCGACTGCAGTTTTCAACAAAATTGTGTAAGTTCCTTTCTTGCTTAAGCAAAATAATAACACATGGATTCCACATTCAACTCCAAAATATTGTCATACGCCAAATAATGTATTAAAAAACTATTTTTTTTTCCTGCATAGGCAGACTCTCCAAGAAAATAAATCTTAGGGCTTTAGGAACTGGATCCCTTCAGCTGTCATGTACTTATGGTTTACTTCCAATAATATGAATGAAGAAATGTGGGGAAGACCTACAGCTTAAGTTATGAGCCTGTATCCCACTGCTTTTCCAGTGTAATTACTTATTTTCATATGTCATCTCTTTACATTAAAGGCCTTTGAGTTGTCAGCAATGTCAGCTATTTCAAAACTGCCGTTCAGCTTGTGCTAATTATGCAACTTGACATGTTTTTCCACATGGAACACTGCAAGCAGTAGCACGGTTTTGGCATGAATAAAACTATTGCTTCCAAATGTGATGCAATATGCTTCCTTCCAACCCTAATCTCAAGTTTGACAATTTATAACAGGATGTGGGTAGGGAGGCATTCAGTGCAGCAAAGACATGGCACAGCTGGTTATCGGATTGATTCGTGATCCCACTCAAAGAGACCTGGTCATATCAATCCACGTACATACACACAGGACTGGTGTGGCAATCTCTGAGTGGCCTGGCGTAATGGTCTCTCGGCCCAGCGTGGTGGTCTTTTGTGGTACATGGTGATCTCTCGGCCTGACGTGGTGGTCTTTCGTTGATACATGGTGATCTCTCAGCCTAGCGTGATGGTCTTTCGGTGATACATGGTGATCTCTCGACCCACAGTGGCCTCAGCACAGACTTCCGGTCTTGAGGTGCATCGTTGAAGTGGCTAAGCACTTAAAGAATATAATGTTTGAAGTTGCAGCTTTATTTCTTGATTTTCTACTTAAAACTAAGGTCTGCAATGTGTAACTTTTAACCTTAATTCATATGTCTTACACCATACTATAATTACTGTAATGTTTAACTTGAACTATCCTTCTTTCTACCTTGTTTTTAAGATTCTGTACATAAGTACTCATTTCTAAGATGTGCTGTGAGTGGAGAAATTATACACTTTTCACTGTACTCCTGTACTTTCATACTTGAGTACACAGGACCATAAAAATCAAAATCAAATCAAAAATCAGTTACCTCCAATGTTCCCTCTGCGATTATGTGCCACTAAAACAAGCTGCAACATGCTCATTGAATCAAACTAGTCCCTGAATTTGTCAGTTGACCGGGAGAAAGTTCCAGCCTAATGTCAGTCATATCAAATGTAACTGACCCACTGGCAAAAGTAGCACTGAAAGGAATTTGTAGCCCTGAGTCTGGAGAAGGGTCACTGGACTTAACACGTTAACTACACTTTCTCTCCACAGATGCTGCCAGACCTACTGAGTATTTCCAGCAATTTCTGATTTTAGTTTTGAATTTGCAGCAGTGTGAAGCAAGTTGAGATGTAACATCGGCTACCACTCCTGTTACTCCTAACCCTGAAACTGAATGTGTGTTAGCCAAGTTCCAAAGTAACCATGAAGTTTATTAAGCAGCAAAATTGAGGAGGAACAGAAGTTTAAAAATGCACATAGCTTGATCACAATGGTTAGCTGAACTTGAAAATCTGTTGCATCAAATATCTTGATAAAAATCCAGACCACATTTCAATTCTCAGTAAGGTTTTGGACAGTTTGAATCTTGGAAATGATCGCTGTGATTTTGCCAGTGCAATAATATAGCAGAAAAGGAAGTGGTGAATTGGTCAATAGTATTCTACTTGGCCTGTTTATGAGAGTTCAGCCATCAATGAACACCATCTTCAGTCACTACGTCTGAAATGTGCACAAGTGATAAACTCCTGTTTGATCAACAATCTTCAATGATTTCATTGCTCTGTTTTCTTGATAAATTAAATCAATGCTTGTTGTTTTTAATACCTGAACTGCACACTCCATTCTATGTTTGAAGTCACATTCTCACACAAGACATTTAATGTAAGTTCCAGATATGTTATATATGCTGATAACTCTGGGTGGCACAGTGGCTCAGTGGCTAGCACTCCTGCCTCACAGCACTAGGATCCCAGGTTTGATTCTAGCCTCGGGCGACTGTCTGGGTGGAGTTTGCACATTCTCCCTGTGTCTGCGTGGGTTTCCTCTGGGTGCTCTGGTTTCCTCCCACAATCCAAAGATGTGCAGGTCAAGTGAATTGGCCATTCTAAATTGCCCATACTGTTAGGTGCATCATTCAGAGGGGAAATGGGTTTGGGTGGTTTGCTCTTCGGAGGGTCAGTGTGGACTTGTTGGGCCAAAGGGCTTGTTTCCACAGTGTAGGGAATCTAATCTAATCTATTACTCCATAGCAATAAAAAAAAAACTGTAGTAAGTAATGATCAGATCTTAAAAGTAGTCACAGGCTAACCAGCTATCAAAGCCTCATGGAGAGATGTTGTAACTGTCAAGAACTCTCAATGCTACTCTATTACAATATGATGATGAACTGAATGTATGAACCGTCCAAGGTAAGCATATCCAATTCTGCTGGATTTTTCAATGCTAAGCAATTTCCATATTGCCTGACAAGCACCCAAATTGAAATTGGCCCAGCTGAGGCCCTGAGGACTTCAAATATACACTGGAGAGTTATGGCAGGACTATAGCAGTCTGTTCAGATGGTCAATTTAGCAGAGGTTTCAAACTATTTTATAAAGGGATGCAGACAACTCTGTTGTCTTTTGTGTGCTTGAGACCATGAGACCCACAAAAATTCAGATATCTACTGTGCGCAAGAATCATGTCATAAGAGAGAGAAACAGAAGGCCTGGCAGACAACACCATTATTTCTGACCAATACCCGTTTATAAGGAAAGTTCTGATGCAAGAGATACCCTCAGTGAAATTTTTATTTTGTCTTAAGAGCCTAACATCAATATCAACTATAGGGTTCCACCCACAACCTCATCATTGGCAGTAACTGGCATCAATCATTGAGAAAAGGTATGCTTGCTGTCCAATGAAGGGCAGCAGACAAGTTCTTGATGATACAGTGCCATTACGAAGCCTCCCAGCACCAACGGAGCTGCAGCTAGCCTGGCATTTTAGTTAAAGGAGAGCAAGGGAGGGCACTTGCATCTGAAATTTATTTGGAATTTATAAATAGTAACCTTAATAACTGGAGCACCACTGTGGGGGTGAAACCCTTCTAAGTGGCAGCATGTCGCCACAGCTATTACCAGCAATTGGTGGGGTGGGGTGGGAAACCATGAAGGATGTCCTGGTGCACTATTCCTGGCTCTGCCATCAGGAAGGCATCCCTTGGCATCTGCTGGATCCGTAACTCCAGACAAATTGGATAATTCAGGTAGTCATTACTCGCTTAATCTACCTCTTGCTTAATGGCTGATAACTGGGACCTTGACAAGGAACAAGCGTGCCAGCTGGCTGCAGGAAATTCTGTATCCACACACCTCTAATCATACCCTGATATTGGATTACAATTCTCTCCATAGCTTAAGTGAAAAAATCTGCACCCACTCAAGATGCTGGATAAGTTACGGATGTCCCTGGCTATGGATAGATCTTGTATGGATAGAGTCAAAGAGTTTGAGAGTCATACAGCCTGGAAAGAGACCCTTCAGTCAAACTCCTTGATGCCAACCAGATCTCCCAAACTAAATTAGTCCCATTTGCTTGAATTTGGCCAATATCCCTCTAAACCTTTTCTATTTACGTACCTGTCCACATGTCTTTTAAGCATTGTACCCATCTCTACCACTTCCTCTAGCAGCTCATTCCATGCACACACTGCCCTCTGCTTGAAAAAGTTGCCCCTCAGGTCCCTTTTTAATCTTTCTCCTCTCACCTTAAACCTACACCGTCTAGGTTTGAATTCCCCTAGCCTAGGGAAAAGACCTTTGCTATTCACCTCATCTAATCTCTAGACTGTTGCAGGGCTATTAGAGGGTTTAGTTTGGGTTTTTGAGGTTGATGATGAATAACCTGTGATCGTCCTGCTTTCTTGTTGTGTACATTCAAATATCTGAAGAGTCCAGTACACCAAACTAAGCGGTCATGTAAGAAAGGCTGTTTATATTTTAATGCACTGACTCCTGGATGAGCGATCCTGTCTTATCATTAGCAGAAACCTCTGGGGCATGGGACAGTGTGGCCATAGCTCATAAATGAAGTCACCTTGAGGAAGTTAGAAGCATCCATTGGCTTGAAGGAACACACATACACACAAACACACACACATGCTCATTTACACACTATCCTTTCAGCCTTCTTTGAAGACTGGGTGGTATTATAGTTTGTTTATCAGTGGATTGGCAGTCTAAACAGATAGCTGGAGTTCCTAGCAACAAGGGGTGACTTGGAAGTGACAGAGACTGGACAACTACCTTTTCTGGTAACATGTGATTCATGAACCATTTCCAAATAAACTCATCTTCCATTGGTGTATAAACAGTAGAAAAGTAGTAGAAGATCTGTGCAACTAATAAAATAACCAAAAATAATAACTACACATGGAAACAGAGGGCATGTATTAGGTTCATTTTACCAAGGAAGAAGATGCTGCCAAAATCATAATGAAGAACAAGGTAACTGAGGTGGGGTACATAGAGTCATAGAGATGTACAGCATGGAATCAGAGGCTTTGGCCCAACCCGTCCATGCCGACCAGATATCCCAACCCAATCTAGTCCCACCTGCCAGCACCCGCCCATATCCCTCCAAACCGTTCCTATTCATATACCAATCCAAATGTCTTCTAAATGTTTCAATTGTACCAGCCTCCACCACTTCCTCTGGCAGCTCATTTCATACAGGTACCACCCTCTGCCTGAAAGAGTTGCCCCTTAGGTCTCTTTTATATATTTCTCCTCTCACCCTAAACCTATGCCCGCTAGTTCTGGATTCACCCACCCCAGGGAAAAGACTTTGTCTATTTATCTGAGGTGTTAAAATGGCAGGTTCTACTTTTGACATGCCATAAGGGCCATATGGAATGCACTGAGTATGGAGGTGAGGTAGGGTGGAAGCGTTGGAGTCTCTTGCATAACCTGCTGTTTCTCCATTGATATATGGCTGGGCCAGAGCAGTGGAAAAGTTCAAATATTACTTACTTAATATTGTTTCATAGAATCTTATAGCATGGAAACAGAACCTTTGGTCCATCTCGTCCATGCTGACCAAGTTTTTCAATCTAAATTAGTCCCATATCCCTCTAAACTTTTCCTATTCATGTTCCCATGCAAACATTTTTTGAGTATTGTAACTGTACCTACATCTATTACTTCCTCTGTTAGCTCATTCCACCAACGAACCACCCCATGTAAAAAACTTGCCCCTCAGATCCCTTTTAAATCTTTCTGCTCTCACCTTAAAAATATGACCCTGGTTTTGAACACCCTTTTCCTACTCCAAAGGAAAAGACCTTTTGCTGTTCCCTTATCTGTTCCCCTCATGATTTTATAAAGTTCTATAAGGTCACTCCTCAACCTCCTATGCTCCAGTAAAAACGTCCCAGCCTAACCAGCCTTTTATAACTCAAACCCTCCAATCCTGGCAACATCCTTGGAAATCTTTTCTGAATCCTCTCCAATGTAATAATATCCTTCCTGTAGCAGGGTGACTTGAAGTATACGTACTCCAAAAGTGGCCTCTCCAAAGTCCTGTACAACCGCAACCTGGCATTCCCAGTACTATAGCACAGCGGTCTGAGCAATGAAGGCAATCATGCCAAATGCCTTCTTAACCACCTTGTCTACCTGCAATGCAAATTTCAAAGAATTATGTACCTGAATCCTTAGGTCCCTCTGCTCAACAACACTATCCAGTCTTAAATGAAGGCTGTAAGGATAGTGTGTAAATGTCCATGCGTGTGTGCATGCATGTTCCTTCAAGCCCATGGATGAAGATACCAACCTTTTTGCTTTTAACTAGAAGATCCTTTTGAGTAAACAATAGGAGATTTGTTACATTACAGTTATTTATAGATTACATATAGAGAAATTACATTGTGCAGAGATGATCAGAAACATCTTCTACCAGCTTCTTTACACTGACTTACTATTACAATCAGACCCCCAGCTGATTTTCCCAAATCCAATACAGTTTCAGTGGGGTACCCCAAACTGTTAAACTCCTGGGTGAAGTGGGATGAACTGCTTCTCTTTCTTTATTCACTCACCCTCTCGGATGGTTGCAATAATTTCAGAAGGATCCCTTGCAGATATTTCTTGCTTGGCCCAAAATGAAATGAGGTGTAAAAAGGAGCCAATACAACCAGGCTTTCTTGAATTAACAAAGAAGTGTTTATTAATTGCGACACATGGGAAGAAATGCTAATGCCGCACACTGATAAAGGCTAGAAATAAAAGGTGAATGAAAAAAGTTAAATGTAAATAAAAAGATTATACAGATCTTCTTTACAGTTATAAAAGATTATACTGAGTTGTTCATGATAAGCCGATAAGGTGACATTGTAGCCATAATTGGGTTGCAGCAGTAGTGTGACAATGGCAGTTGAACAGACAACGTTTTAGATTAGAATCATAGAGATGTACAGCATGGAAACAGACCCTTCAGTCCAACCGTCCATGCCGACCAGATATCCCAACCCAATCTAGTCCCACCTGCCAGCACCCAGCCCATATCCCTCCAAACCCTTCCTATTCATATACCCATCCAAATGCCTCTTAAATTTTGCAATTGTACCAGCCTCCACTACCTCCCCTGGCAGCTCATTCCATACACATACCACACTCTGTGTGAAAAAGCTGCCCCTTAGGTCTCTTTTATATCTTTCCCCTCTCACCCTAAACCTATGCCCTCTAGTTCTGGACTCCCTGACCCCAAGGAAAAGACTTTGCCTGTTTTGTTGGAGTTTATTTGTACTGGTTCCATTTTTAACTGGTTTGCAAGACTTAGAGTGAAAGAGCGAATTGAGTAGAAAAGTGATTAAGTTCCAAAGAACACAGACTGGCAGAATGGGTGGACACAAGGAGATGAAATATATGACACAGAAATGCAAGCTGATAGATTCAACAAGAAGAGTCAGGAACGGCAAGGGTACGGTTCTGAAAAGGATTCATGAACAGGGAATCCTAGTGATACCACAAGACATTGATGCTGGCAGGGCTAATTGAAAGATTGGTTGAAAAAATTGGACAGGTTTTAAAAATCAAGTCAAAAGTAGAACAGCAAGGAAGTTTGAATAATCTTTTGGGAGTACTACTTTCACCTCAGCTGAGGTTGTTTGTCCAATTCTTGACACTGTTTTGGGAAGGATTGGAAGGCTTTCAAGATGGTGCTAAACAGATTCACAAATATGGTGAGAGACTTGAGTTACAGAATGAATTGGGGAATAATGTTGCCCTTGGAAAGAGGGAGTTGAAAAGAAGATTCCATAACAGTGTTCAGAATCATAGGGTATTTAGATACCTATGAGAGAGAAAACCATTACCTTTGACGGGATATCAAAAACGAGAGAAACAGATTCAGGATGATTGCTAAAAGAACTAAAGGTGACATGATAAGATGAAGATTTGGAATCTAGTTTTCAACTCACAATGTGTAGTGAAGACAGATTCAATCAGGGATTTCAAAAGTGAATTTAAAAAATACTGGAAGATAAAGAAAAAAAATGTTCAAGACAAATACAGAAAATGGAACTAGCTGACTTGATATCACAGAAAACCAACGCAGACTAAATTGCCCTTCATGCTGTTAGCCTTCTCTCTGACAGTAGATGTAACAACAAGCAAAGAGAAGGTGACAGCCTCAGGAAAAGTGGGAACAATTCATTCAAAATACAGGGAAATGTCACGGTTAGCAGTGCTAGTACTCAATACATGTATCACACTTGATTTGAAGATTTTACTTTTTTAAATAAAGGGTCTGGCGAAAGGTTGAAGGTCATGTTTCAGGAACCATGCAGATTGTATTGTTTTGTCAAAACCTATTTTGCTTTGTTGCAATGCAGATTTTCAAAATGGTGTCACAAGTAATTCTCCAATGAGAATTCAGCACATTTTGGCATAGAACTGCCATCATTAATTTCCAGTCTCCTCTCTACTATTAATAAATGGCATCTCCATTCTCACATTCTCAGTGCAAGTTCTGCAAATTAGGGCATATTATCGCTATACACTCACTTGGGTCAAGAAATATTTACTTCAGTTTTAAAGGCCATCTTACACCCAATGTTTACTCCTGAGATATAGGCAAATGATAGAGTTGGGCCTGCCAATTCCAGAAATGAATCCACCCACCAGGGTGAGACAATGCTGAGGTGGGGGGGGCGGGGGTTACTTAGTTCTCTGGGACTTCATCTCAGGTGTTTTAGAAGCTGTTAGGTCCACTAACCCTCTCCCTTCACCTCCCAACCCAGTCCTCATGCCCCCTGAGTTGCCTTGCCAAGCCATGCACCTCAACCATCCAACGCCCATGCCACCTACATGGACTCTCAACCCATATTCACTATGGACAGACCTCAGGAGTCATGCAGAAATAAAGACTCTGTCTAATAAGGTTTTTAATCACTCTGACTGACCACTGAAAGAGAATTCCCATTCACTGAACACATTCAAAACTTTAAATCCACTCAAGTGTTCAGTCTGTTATAAAAACAGGCACCTTTCATTTCAGAGAGGTACTACTTAAAGGAGAACCATATTGGGAAAACAACTTGCTTTGTGTCCTTACCTTGTGATTTGTTGATCTCCTTGTACTAAATAGTGCTTGTGTGGCTCAAAATCCACCCACACCTAATTATAAACTCCATCAATCGCATAATTTCTCTACTCACTGGTGTTTTAACACTTGGCTATGGCATTTAATACTTGCAGTTAGTTTAATAGATGGGCAGCACAGGAGCTCAATGGTTAGCACTGCTGCCTCACAGCGCCAGGGGCCTGGGTTTGATTCCATCCTCATGTGACTGTCTGTGTGGAATTTGCGTGTTCTCCCCGTGTCTGCATGGGTTTCCTCCGGGCGCTCTGGTTTCCTCTCATAGTCCAAAGATGGGCAAGTAATGTGGATTGGCCATGCTAAAGTGCTTCTGGTGTCCAGGGATGTGCAGGATAGGTGGATTAGCCCATGGAAAATGCAGGACTACAGAGATGGTGTTTGGGTGGGATGCTCTTTGGAGGGTCAAAGTGGACTTGCTGGGCTGAATGGCCTGGGTCCACAATGTAGGGATTCTTTGATGATTCTAGACTAGTTAACAATATAGATTGTTCTGCTATAACTTGATAGTTACTCAGCAAAAGTGTGCTATGGGAAATTGCACTATAGAAAACTGCTATAGAAAATTACACTGTAGAAGCTTGCTATAGAAAATCACAATGCCTGGTCAGGAGAAAGCTCGTGTTATTCAAACAGAATCCATAATTCATCAATCACATTATAGCCAATTCACGTTAACGAAACATGCACTATACCAGAATGACCTATATTTTATATTGATTAAGATTAGGCATCCAAAATAACAACAAGGATGCTATGGGCCAAAGGGCTTTTTTTTCTGTGCTGCAGATCTCTGCATTCTCTCTTTGCATTGTCTCAGCTGATCTGATAGGTCAGGAAAATATGTTTAATGTTAAAATATTTTTAGTGGATCCAAAAATTAAGACATTAAATAAAAGATTAATCGATAACCTCCAAACATTTGAAGCTCAAATGTATTGCTCTAGAAGTATGCTAATACCTTAAGAAGCTAATAACATTTCAATATTTTTGCTGAATGAATAGATCATTTGTATTTGAAACTTCCGTAGAAAGTAAGTATCTGAAGCTAAATCTATTCTCCATGGCTTAATCTATTTGTTAAATCTATTCTCAAAAATCAGAAACTGTTGGAAAATGGTTGCCTTTTAAATACTGGAATGTCTTCAAACACAGAGTTAGAATGAAACAACAAAAAAGTTGAAGCAATGACATAGAGCCCCCCTCCCAACTAATTTGGAAATGCCAAGAGCTCGGCAGACTAATGCAGCTTGAGGGAGTGCAGAGAAACTCCCAGTGCTCCCACTTATTCTCCAGTTTATTTGTGGAGTCTCTTTGATCTAGCATTGGCATCTGTTCGGATTTTTTCACTGCTTTGATTATTCAGGCTCAGTCCTCCTGTGTTTGCTTTTCAGGACTAGAGCAGTCACATGTTCCTGACTTTTCTGCAGATAATTTGAAACACTGACAAGAAACAGTGCACTGTTTCTTCAACATCAGTCTAAATCTTCCAATCTGCCCACCCTCTTTCTTAAAGTTTGTTCAACCTACTTAAAAGGTCAGGGATGAATTTGGTTCTGTTTAAATTAATAATCTACCTTCCACCAAAGAATGTTGAGCCCTTTAGAAAAAGAAGTAATTGAAACCAGATATGTTAAATCACTGGAAACATCATCCACATATTAAATATAACAATAATAAGCAAGATTAAATCAAAGTGAGGTAATGGTGTAGTGGTATTGCTGCTAGACTAGTAATCTAGATTCCCCAGATAATATTCTGCAAACCCAGATTCAAATTCTACCAAGGTAAATGGTGGAATTTGAATTCAGTTTTTAAAGAAAATCTGCAATTAAACATCTTATGGTGACCATGAAACCATTGTTGATTGTTGAAATTAGCTGGTTCAGCAATTTCCTTGAGCAGAGGAAATCTGTCATCTTTACCTGGATGTGATTCCAGACCCACAGCAATGTGATTGACCCTTACCTACCCTATAGCCTACAAGCCATTCAGTTCAAGGACAACCAGGGAGTGATAAATGCTGGCCCAGCCAGTGACTCCCACAATGGAATAAAAACTTCAGATAATCATTGTTGAATTTACGAATGTTTCTTTGATTTTTTTTCATTCCTCTGGTTAAATTTATTTGTAATTGTATTTGTGTTATATTCTGAAAAGGTCATAAGGAATCTTAATTCTTCATCCTTTACTTCAGAAAGCTAGTTAAAGATGCATTTCCATAATATACTGTGATATTATGGATCAAATACTATCAGGAATATGCATTAGTACAGTTTTGGCTGTGGCTTTTAGAGAGGAGCTTTAGATTTGTTCAAGATATTGTTTCGACCACTGCTGTAGTATTCTACACTGTTGTAGGGTTCTGTAAGTATAGGTAACTCAAAGCAAATGTGTACACACAATTGATACTAGGAATGTAAGATTATGATTACAAAGAAGGTCTCTCAAGGTTTTTTTTCCCCATGAAAGACTAAAGATTAGTCTAATTGAAGTTTTGAAAACACGTCAAAGGGAAACCTATGGAAGAATGGTCCTACAGGTTAGTAAATAGGCAAAGAGACAGTCAGTCAGAGAACAATGAAAGTCAAAAGGTCAAATTTACAAAAGGCAAAATGAAGAAATTGTCTTACACACAGCATCATTACAACAGACTGCATGAATATAAAACAAGGGCATAAAAATACCAGCTTCCATCAAATCTCCTCAATTCTGATATTTGGTGACTGTGGATTAATATCACACTCATTCTCCTCAACACCATCTTCCACACACACGTGTAAATGCACAGACACAAATACAGTTCTCTGAGAGCACAGAAAACAGATTAAAACCCTCAGTCAACTTGGGGGGGAGGGGGAAATAAGAGACAGTAAACTTCATTCCTGACCACATTGACCAGATGATATAACTCCAAAGAAACAAAGCAGCCGTATGAAGATATGCTAGTCATTCTCAACCTTTTACATTCTCGTAAACAATGTAAACTCTATGTAGATACTTTTTAAAAAGTTTGTTCATGTGATGTGGTTACTGCTTGCTAGACACATATATATTGTCCATTCCCAATTGCCCTCGAGAAGGTTTCTTAAATCCCTACAGTCCATTGGAGGGGTGGGGGGGGGGGGTGGGGGGGGGGGGGGGGGGTGGTTAAGCAGAACCACACTGCAGTTAGGAAAGAGTACTGACCTAGTGATATTGATGGAACAGCCAAAAGACTTATTTTAGGTGTAATTGATTCCCTATGAAAAGCAATACATTCGAGATCTAAGTTTTTATGTCAACTCGTTCTGCCTAGTCTGTCCAGTTCAACTATTTTATTCAATCTTGTTGGACCAAGTCAAATCCTTTTAAAGACCAAGTCATGACTTATTTCTAAAACAAAAATCTTCAGTTCTCCTGGATTTTCCTGCGAAATTAGGTTCTTAACTTTTGCATTAATCCAACAACTCTCCATTGAACACATTTCAGGAGGTTTGTACCATCTGAAACAGGAAACCAAAGCCAAATACAATACTTTATATTATAGAATTATACAACCCAAAAGAATGTTCCTCACTTGTGGCACCTGTGCAGGCTCTCTGAAAATGTTATGAATTAGTCCCACTGTCCTGTTCTTGCCTAATTGCCCTGTATTATAACATACAGGCCTTTCTGACATTCCCCAGCTTTGAGCAGACAGCTCTGCTCATTGTGTACATAGCTGCAGGTGCCTCTGTCCAAATACATCATGCTGGCTTTGATTATGATAAAAGCAGTTTCCAAAGAATGGCCTAATTTTCCCAACACAATCTATCCTTCTCATTGAAGGTACCTGCACTTACATGGAATTTTCATCTTCACAAACATGAGTATAAATAGCCTTATGGCTTCATCTATATTGTTAAAATGGATAATGATTAGCAACAAGGCGAATGTGAGGGCTGAAGATGCTGGAGATTCGAGTCGACAGAGTGGTAGAAAAACACAGCAGGTCAGACAGCATCTGAGGAGCAGGAGAGTCGACATTTCAGGCAAAAGTCCTTCATCAGGAATGAGGTCTTTTCCAGCACCACACTCTCGACAGTGATTAGCAACAGCCTGCGTACTGATCCTTGTTGAACTTCATTAGTGACAAGCTCCATGTAGAATATCTACTGTTCTTTGGCATATGTTATGGCCACGTCTGGTACCATCTGATAAGCTTTGGGAAGATTCACTGCAACCAATCCGTCTTATTAGTATTTAGTTAACATACCGACACAAAATGAGAAAGGATGTTCACACCAAGTTTTTGGACAATAGAGTCTTAATAAACAGAGAAGGTTTATCACATTGTACCTAGTAGCTATTATGTTACATCTGAATGACATCAGACTCTCAGAGAGACCTTGGAGTAGACTTAAAAGTAAGTGCATATTACTGTTTAAATTCGCATTGAACATGAAACTGGAAGGGTTTAATTTCTCTCGGGGACAGACATTTATATCCTGATCGTGGAGCTTATCTTGATGTCAGTTATCCTTTCAGGTGCAATCTGTCTGTTACAACAGTCATAGCTATCTTCGACTTCTTGAAATACAACAAATTCGTAATACAAAGCAAAGTTTGATTCCTTATTGAAACATATTTTCAAATACACATGAGATAGTTGATAGAATCCTTTCAAAGGCAGCTGGATAAATATCTGTTTGCGAAGAATATATACCAGTGCAGGAATTTTTCACACCAGAGATCAATATATTTTTGTGTGGCACAGGTACAAAGGAATATGGATCAAAAGGTAGTTAAATGGAATTGAAGTCCAGATCAGCCATGAACGAATTGAATTAGGAAACAGGTTTCAGCTGTTGAATGTGCAATTAAAGTCAACAGTTCCAACTGAAGTGTTCATACTGGTCCAAGCACATTGAGCTGAAGGACATCCTTCTATGTTTCAAATGATGCAATTCTCTATGCCATTGGGTGCTGTACATTGTGACAGAAGGAAAGGTTACACCGGCTATTAAGGTTTGTAGTGGGACGTGAAAAATAATCAGATGATACAGCAAACCTGTTATCTAGTAACAAATTAAATGCCAAGCTTTACACAAACATTTGTTTTCCATATATGGATAAAAAATACATTTTCAATGTGACTATGCGACTTACTTTCATAATCCAGAAACAAAATAAGACATTTTTGCATTTCAAAGCTTAAAATGTTAAACACAAATTAATGAAATATACACACTATAATTCTTACTTTAAAATCAGCAGTCCATGCACTTCGGACCACACGTGGAGCATAAATTTAAACTGAAACTGAAAAGTTCACGGAAAGTTTGAGTTTGAACAGAATGCTGGACTTGAACAAAATGCAGTGCAGATACGAAAGTATGATTAATAACCATTACACAACATCGTTATGGAGGGATTCTTTAATATTAAAGCACTATCATAACAAGTTCATATCTTTGTTCGTGCAATGAAAATTAGAATAAAGCAAAATATTACATCTTCCTATCTTTTATTGTTTGCTTGTTATAACCACACCACATTTATATACATTCCTATAGTAAATTCTGAATACCATGATACAATGTTAATTACTTATTAGAGCCAATGGACAGCCAATGTCCTCCCCTGCTCATGAGTTGGTTGATTGGTGCAATTTGTTCCTTTGGCTAATAAAATGTTGCTTTGTTAAACCATTATCTTCATCTTCATTTCATAAATCAGCACTAACAGAACAACAGGTTGAATGGCATCCTTTCTACATAAATGTTTTGTTTCTATAATCTTTTCGCAAGAGCCATTTTTCAATTGGCATCCATTTAAGTGTCAGCTTGACTCAGAGGTAGGACTCTTAATTCTATGTCAAAAGTCTCTGGGCTCAAAACTTACACTCAATCAGATGGTCAAAGTTGGCTAGAATTTAATGCCTCTCTCAGATAGGTTGATTGACAGTGACTTGCTTACGCAGGCAGGGTCCTTGCACGTTCCCACCTCTGTAGCCAAGAAGAAGACTTGTAGAACACGTCCCCCATCCCTGCTACTAATTGAGGCTCCTAAATGAACAATTAGTACAGAATTGAGGGCCTTAAACCACCAATGCAGGATGGAGAACTCACCATACTGGAAGCCTATCAGAATAGTTCAAAGGCTTCCAGAGGAAGTGCTTCAAAGATAACTGATGTCTCCATCAAGTGACCCAGCCTTGTGAAGAAGGTTCACCTTGTTGAGAGATAGGCCCCTGCATTTAGTTCAACTCTCTCCATGTCCCTCGGACATCCAAGACTTCAGCTGAGTATATTTCTGTCAGTGGCCACTATTCACCCAGTGATGCTGTCAAGCAGTTCACAGAAACGCCAGCCTCTAAATAGTATCTAGCTATCAGTGGGCAAGAAGACCACTTAAT
The DNA here is from genome assembly GCF_037043375.1 of Chiloscyllium plagiosum. Lineage (NCBI taxonomy): Eukaryota > Metazoa > Chordata > Chondrichthyes > Orectolobiformes > Hemiscylliidae > Chiloscyllium > Chiloscyllium plagiosum. The sequence continues at coordinate 29,588,262 of NW_028270177.1, forward strand.
TATATTCCTTATTGGGCGAGGAAGATGGCAGCAAACTAATGATGTCATTAAACTACAATCCAGAACCTCAGGTAAATATTGTGGAAACACGGCTTCAAATCCTAATGTGGTAGTTGGAGAGGTTTGAATTCAATTAAACCTTGGATTCAGAAGTTGGCTGAATTGAAACCATGTAATCATTGTCAGTTGTTGTAAGAACCCATCTGGTTCAATAACAGGGAAGGAAATCTGACATCTGTGCCTGTTCTGGCCTCCATATAACTCCAGATCTACAACAACGTAGATGAATCTTAACTGCCCTCAGGACGATTTGAAGAATCCTTACAATGTGGAAACAGGTCATTCGGCCCAACAAGTCCACACCAACCCTCCGAAGAGTAACCCACCCAGACCCATTCCCTACTACTCTACATTTACCCTTAACTAATGTACCTAGCCTACACATCCCTGAACACTATCGGCAATTTAGCATAGCCAGTTCACCTAACCTGCACATCTTTGGATTGTGGGAGGAAACTGGAGCACCTGGAGGAAACCCATGGAAACCGCAATTTGATTGGCAAAAAAATGCTAGCACAGCCAATGCTACCTACATCCCATTAGTAAATAAAATAAAATTTAGCAGAGCCTCTTGACAAATGGTGACACATGGCTCTGTCCAGCCAGAAGGAAAGATTCCTATTGACTGTACAAAATAAAAACAACTAAAAGAACTGCAGATGCTGGAGATCAGAAGCAAAAATGGAAATTGCTGGAAAAGCTCAGCAGGTCTGGCAGCATCTGTGGAGAGAAATCAGAGTTAACATTTTGGGTCCAGTCACCCTTCTCAGAATTGATGGTGGCTAGGAATTTTTTTTTTTATTATGCAGAAGATAGGGTGGGGAAAGGGGCTAAGGAATAAATGATAGGTGGAGATAGAGCCTAAAGAGAGAAGACGAGTTGGACAGACAAAGGAGTTGATAACGATCTGGCTAAGAGGAGCAATAGCTATTAATGGGGACGTTAGTGGCTAACCAGGGTTGTGTGTAATAACAAACTATGTGATAACAAGGCCTGGTTCGGCTAAGGTTATTGAACTCAATGTTGAATCCAGAAGGCTGTAGAGGTCCCAAGTGGAGAATGAGGAGCTGTTCTCCCAGCCTATTGGCTCTATTATGTAATGTCCTTACAATATATCTTTTGAATAGGATGTAAAATCAAAGACCTTTTCAGATACAAAATATTACACTCATGTTGGAGAACCAAGGGTTATGCTTGACTTGTATCCAGTCCTTAAGTTACATCAAAAGATTGCTTTATTAGTTGCTGGGATCTGGCTTTCCACAAATTTGTCTAAATGGCAGCAATAGTGACATTTCCAAAAAAAGTTGTATTCATTGTAAAATAGTACAGGATGAGCTCAAAATATGAAATTTCAGTGTAGATGCGAATCTTTTCTTTTTACAAGATATGCTCTGCGTGTATTCCAAACATACTCTGAGCTCGACATTTTGCTGATTTGGTAAAAGGAGCATAACATTTTAATGCCATAACTGCTTTTTTTTTTTAAAACGGATTTGCCAAAAATCTGAAACACAGCTCATGTCTTAGAAAGAAAACCTTTAAAATTCTTGTACTGCCTAGAACCCAACACTTTACCCATTACCAAAGATTAAATGGCTCATTTAATGTTCTGCAATTTAGTTTGCATGATCACACTTGATGTTCCAGTGATTGCCCTACCTTGCAGTGAATTGCAAATCAAGCCATGCAGAAGTAGCTTCTCAAACTTACTGTCCTGTACTTTTAATTATTACACCTAGATTGGCTATGACCCAATTTATAAAATGACTTTTCTTTTCAGAAATGTAATTCCAAATCAGCTGAACTGGGGAAAGTTAAACAACCACAAATTCTTTCTTCAGAAGCAGGAAAGAGGAAATGAGTAACTGGCAAAAAATAAAGTGAACAACTGCTTGAATTGATCTTTAATTGATCACCCAATTGTGACACATCAAACGATGATCTGCCTGCTATAGTGAAGCATTAACTATAATCAATTATTAAATGCTGATGCTGGTGGCAATGGGAATAAAATGTTAAACTATATACCAACCACTCTGTTAGTTATCAGAATGGTCCCGGTCCATTATTTATGCTGATATTAAGTCCTTACAATATGAATGTGGCATTATAAAGACAAATACCTTCCAGAAGACCAACTCTGTCATATAATCTTCAGCAGATGGTGTTACATGTTCAAATATATTAATCATAAAGATCACACTGAAACTGAATAATGTCACATTAAAACTATGCAATCAAAACACAGAAGTCACCCAAATCATTATTGTAAGGAAAGACTCTTCAGAAACTAGTAAGCAACTGTCATTACAAATTACCATGAATTATTATTATTCACCTTGTTAAGTTTATGACATGGAAATTCAAGCTGATGATTTGTACTGGGTGAACAGGGGCCATGTTATGGGACTCATTGGCTTCCATCCTGCATTACACGAGGTGCAAGATTCCAGAGGTGATTATTATCTGCCAACGACACTTTCTCCTCCCAGGCTTTGGTTGACAGTTAAATCTGTTCAATTCAAAACAAAGCCCATGCTGCCTTAATTTGGAACTTTTAAATTTCATTCTTTTATTTATTGTGTTATACTGACAAGAACTGTAATGTTGAACTTTTTACATATTTCTTTATTTTCCTACTTTTTAACCTAAGATTTTGTACCTTTTACCCTAAGATGGCACGGGAATGGTAACATTATAAACTTTTTACTGTACTCCTGTGTCCCAGTACTTGAACGCATGTGACAATAAAAACCCATTTCGACTTTAATTCTCCTGTTCTCAAAGCTAATCAGAAACCATCAAAATTAATCCCTTTTAAAATTTCTTTATGATGCATCTCTGTTATTCCACTACATGAAGTTGGAACTTTTGCCAACATTTCCCATCACAAATTTCATGGAAAAGGTTAACACCACAGTCATAATTCACATGTTAACATTAACGATGGGTATATACATTCCCACTTGTTATATATTTAACAGGTCACTGCATAACTCATTAACTTCAAAACAATACACGGATGAGTCGAGTTATCAATCCAAATCATTTGTTCACTGAAACAAAAACAAACATTACAGGAAAAACTCAGTAGGTCTGGTAGCATCAGAAAGCAGAGTTAACATCCAGTGACCTATCTTCAAACACCTACAACTTGAAGAAATTTCACCACAGGTTATCTTTTCAGGGAGTCTGAAACCCCTCAAGATGATTTTACCTGTGTGTGGAATCAGTCACTTGACTTTATAGTTTCCCCCACAGACTTAAGCAAACAAGCACAATTACATAGATCAGCAAAGAAAGCCTTGCACAATCTATTACAAATCAATTAGAATTAAACACTACAATTCTGTCTCCAAATGAGTCCACAAGATCAGACTCAGAGACGCATATTCTTTTGCATATTATCATTGTATTTTGTTTTCATTTAGGTGCAAGGGTGCAAATGTTTTTTTTAAATTATTAGCCTCATTATATCCTCAACTATCACACATCCAAAAATCATAGTGGAAGGGAAAAAATGGATTAAACAAATTGTCAATTCCATAACCATTCATTTTTTAGGTGGCAAGTGTTGCAGCTAATAGTCTACTTGTGTATTAAAAGACCCTTAATGTTACTTCAATATTGATAACATACTCAACTTTGAAAAGCAATATAGTATAGATCAAACTGCAATTTTTGTGCAACTTTATGTAAGCACAGCTCTGGCAGTTTACTCAGAATGCTTTTATTGAATCACAATCTTCAATCGCAATGGGAAAAGAATTCTTGCAGTGAAATGTAATCCTTGAAGGGTTTCTTTTGCCCCCAATAAATCCTTGAGGATTTGAACCTTGTTACTAATTAACCAACTACCTCATTAGATTTGTACTGACTAACAGTTATTAACTTCAACAATATTTTCTTAAGCACAACAAAAGTGTGATTTAGCTGGGCAGGATAATTTGGCAAAGGGTCAAATGAAAAATAGCATGGGTTGCAACTTGTATATTGTTTTAATTTGTAATGTTGAAATGCCATCCCAGCCTTAATCTCATGACAACCCATACATGGACCTGGTCCTGATATTCTCCTTTGAAGGTAAAGCCAAACATTGGCACTTCTTTTTCAACCTTTGCCAATATAATAGACCTATTTGGCATGAAAAATAAATAATCTACTTTGTAACATCCACTTTAGGTGAAAAGGTCCCTGCATTTTTTTTTCAAGGCAAGTTTATCTTTTATTGGTTGCTCAATTAACTTTGATTTCCTCACACTGAACTGAAACACTTCACAGCTAACCAACAGGATATAGTGCGGCTTCTCCCTTGGGGCTTATGGCATTTTTCTAAAGTGTTTCCAAATGCTGCTCTGGAGGTAACCCTTGGCTGAAAAATGCTTGGTGTTCAAACAGGTGGAAACACTTAATCACTGCATTTCTCAACAGAGAGGCTGGAGAAGGGATCATTCTGTAGCTGGCAAAGAAGCATATCATTGTTGTAGCCTAGTGAAGATAAAAAAGAGATGATGGTTTTCTTGAAGGTCGTGCATGATAACCGACCAAATGATGGTGTTCAGCTTCTTTTACAACACAACAACTAGAGAGTGTGGTCAAAGGCAATAGGATCTGATATGAGAGGCTATAAAGAGGGAATGAATTACAAGATGATGAATAGGGATAGATTACGCAACCGTAAACTGAAACTTTATTGCAAAACCAGACGCAGGGAGCGGAATACAAGCTTGTAAATAGAAAGTGGATTAAAAGATAGTAATACAATCTTATCATAAACTGTGAAAGCAAATCACAAACAGTTTACACTGTCTGCGTGCATTTTTGTCAAAATGTTCAGCATACAAGTGCTGTATATCCCACAACACCAAGAGGACGTTTATTGTATCAGATGGCAGTGTCAGCTGGCCAAAGATGCACACTTTTAACGATACCGTGTTCTGTTTCTATGGCAACATTCATACCCAAATATTCAGTGATAGATTCCAACACTCCAACAAATGTTTGCATAGTAGCTAAATGGATATTGTGCTGCTTAATACCAGAAGGAGTAATATGTTTAGATATATTGATTAAATTTTGTGCATTCATAGATTATGCATGTGGACATTTTTGTTTGGTCATTGGCTGGTTTCTTTGGAATGGTGCTCATTGACACATTGAGAGCTTTATTCACAGCTCCCTTCACCTGCTAAGAACAGGATATGCCAGGCAGTTTCAATGACTGACCTGAGAATGTTTAAAAAAATACATTTTTAACACCAAGTTGCTGGAAAATCTGTCACATAGTATGCATTTTTGCAAAAGTTACCAGAGGGATATTCACAGTGAGTAGGTATGGCAGTTTTGTGTGCTTTGAAACACACCTTCATAGAATCACTAGTGTGGAAACAGGCCATTCAAATCTACACCAACCTCTGAAGAGAATCCCACCCCCCTACCCTATCCTTGTAACCCTGCATTTCCCATGGCTAATCCACTTAACCTCCACATCCCTGAACACTAGGCAATTTAGCACAGTCAATCCACCTAACCAGCACATCTTTGGACTATGGGAGGAAATCAAAGCACCAGAATGAAACCCACGCAGACACTGGGAGAATGTGCAAATTCCAAGCAAATGGCTGGCAGAGGGAGGAATCAAACCCAGGTCCCTGGCACTGTGAGGCAGCAGTGCTAACCACTGAGCCACCATGCCACCTTCTGCTGAGAAATGTGCACCTCGGTACACTTTAAAGTTATTTTGCAACATGCGTGCACTTATCGAAAGCAGAGAAAGTAAATAAGGAGAGTCTTTTTTTTGTGGTAAAATGGCCAGTGTACAGAAGACTGTGAATTAGACGAAGAACCAATAGTCACATGAAGAGACTTTTTTATTACTCAGTGCATTGATGTGACCTGGAATGTGTTGCCTGAAAGGAAAGATAAAACAGAATCACTGGTAACTTTCAAAAGAGAATTGGATAGATATTTGAAGGAGAAATATTTACTGTACAATGGGAAGAGCAGCAGGGTGAAATAGATATCTCAACCACAGATCTGGAACAGGCAGAAGGACTGAACAGGGTAAAAACAAGGACTGTAGATGCTGGAAACTAGAGTTTAGATCAGAGTGGTGCTGGAAAAGCACAGCAGGTCAGGCAGCATCCGAGAAGCATGAAAATCGACGTTTGGGCAAAAGCCCTTCATCAGGGATAACGTTGATTTTCCTGCTCCTCAGAAGCTGCCTGACCTGCTGTGCTTTTCCAGCACCACTCTAATCTAAACAGAAGGGCTGAACAAACTGCTTTTGTGTTATATCATACTAGAATTCCATATGAAAAGAGAGTGTAATCTCATTGAGGAAAAAGTAGCATTTAAAAACCCCACTCACACAGTATAGACATAAAATAAATACATTCCAAGTAACACTTTGTCGCAAATATTTTAGATCCTGAGCAACCTCAGAGGTACATAATGTGGGCTCTTGAGCTGCAAAGTGATTTAGCCTGATTTCAGTACAAGTCAGCATCTTTCTAAAGGAGCTGGAGTGCACCATGGGAAATGGCCAGACTGCTACAGTCTTGATCAATACCTAAATTTCCTGCCAGCATTTGTTAAAGAGACTGCGTACCATGTTGCTGGTCAGCATTACAATGTGCAGCCTCCCCAAACAGAAACTAGCTGAACAGGGAGAAACAACCTCATGCTGAGGATTTCTAACACTACTTGCTGTCATGCTTGGCTTTTACTTATCTCTTGCTGCTGGAGATGAACTGACTTCATGTGCTTGAAGTCTAATTTTGTAACACATTGAGAGACCTTCTGGGAAATATTATCAAGTACCCACCAGTACCTTTATCAAGATATTTCCGGGGATATTCACTGACAATGTAGCCTAAAGATGCCACTGGAATTATTGGAAACTGATAGGAATCACGAGGAGAAAGGAATGCTTGATGATGAAGTTAGGAATACTTTTGGGTCTCAATGAGATTGGTAAGGGAGTAAAAGGCCAAGCAGAGCAGCTCCACCTGCTGCAGAAGAAAGGAACTGGAGCTAGGCTAATCTAGGCAGCAGGCATCGCTCCTCCTCTGGACCTCCTCCACCAGAATCTCCAGTACTGAATCTGTAAACCTGTTCAGGCTCCTACCCGCTACCTGAATGAAACTGAAAAATGATGTTATGTGACACCCCATGCATTGCACATTTACAGTGGAATTAGGTTTATGGAGACTTCTGTCCTAGTGTCCCTATCCCTGGACTGCAAGGCCCGAGTTTAAGTCCCATCTGCTCTCGAAGTGCATAATAACATCTCTGAACAGGTTGATTAGAAAAATAACTTAATTTTTAAAACAGAGAGTCTTATAAAACTAACCTTGTCAAGGAAGTTTCAGAAAAAATGCTCCTTATCAGTGCTTAAGTGCTGAATCTGCAGGTGTCTGTTTTAGAGCCTACAGGCACGTTTAATTCATGGTAATCACTAATTAGCCCTAAACTATCAGCTAAAAACAAGATTTTTAAATAAACATGTCTTATTAACACAATTCTCACTTTCTGCCACTTTGCAAAATCACTCCCTCAAATTTGAAATTGGCAGCAACAATGAATTGGATTTGACGATTTTTATTTTATAGGTGAAGTATAATGATCCTAACTCTCAGGGATACTGGACACTGTGTGTGGATTTTCTGAGGTAAATGCATGTGGTGGCATGAGCAGTGACCTGCACACTGATGGCACCTAACACTACCTTCCAATTATACGGGTTCACCTCTTATCAAAATTATGAGCAGATGGGCAGAGGGGGTGAGAGCTTGTCTTGTTCGTAAGCAGCAAACTTAAATCAATAGCAAAAAGTGATATAGGGTCAGAATAGCAGAGAATCCATGTGGGGAGAGTTCAAGAACTGTATAGGAAAAAAGACTCCAAGCAATAGTCAGGATACAGGACAGAAAATAAATCAGGAGATAGAAATGGTATGTAAGAAAGGCACTATTACAATAATAATGTGGGGGCTTCAATATACAGGTGGACTGGGAAATTCAAGTTGGTAGCAGATCCCAAGAGTGGCTGTTGGACCTGGAACATGAAGCTGGAGAGATAGTAATGGGGAACAAGGAAATGGCGAAGGAACTGAATAGATATTTTGTAGCAATCTTAATGGTGGGAGACATCAGTAGCGAGTCAGCACTTCCAGAGAGTCAAGGGGCAGAGGTGAGTCTCCTGGCCATCGTTAAGGAGAAGGTGTTGGGGAAGCTGAAAGATCTGAAGGTGGATCGGTGGACCAGATGAACTGTAGCCCAGAATTCTGAAGGAGAAAGCTGAGGAGACTTTGGAGGTATTACTGGTGATCTTTCAGGAATCACTAGAGTCAGGGAGGACTTGAAACTGATGAATCTAATACCTCTGTTTAAAGAAGGGAGGAAGGTAGAAGGCTGGTATCTATATGCCAGTTAACCCAACCTTGATTGTTGGTAAGATTTTAGAGTCCATTATGAATAAAGAATAAAGCACACAGAAAATGAGAGCACAGGAATAAGCCCTTCGGCTCTCCCAACCTGCACCGATCCTGATCCTCTAACTAAACCTGTCACCTATTTCCTAAGGGTTTGTATCCCTTTTCTCCCTGCCCATTCACATATCTATCTAGATACATCTTAAATGACACATTCGTGCCTGCCTCTAGCACGTCCGCTGGCAATGCGTTCCAGGCCCTCTCCACCCTCTGAGTAAAGTACTTTCCAACCATATCTCTCCTAAACTTTTCCCCTATCACTTTGAACTTGTGACACCTAGTAACTGAGTCTCCCACTGTGAGAAAAAGCTTCTTGCTATCCATCCTGTTTATACCTCTCATGATTTTGTAGACCTCAATCAGGTCCCCCATCCACCTCCGACTTTGTAATAAAAATAATACTAATCTACTCAACCTCTATTCATAGCTAGCACCCTCCATACAAGGCAACATCCTGGTGAACCTCGTCTACACCCTCTCCAAAGTACCTACATCCTTTTGGTAATTTGGCAACCAGAACTATAGACAGTCTGCCAAATGTGGCCGAACCAAAGTCTTATACAACTGCAACATGATCTACCAACTCTTGTACTTAACACTCCAATGAAGGAAAGCATGCTGTATGCCTTCTTGACCACTCTATTGCCACCTTCAGGGAACAATGGACCTGAACACCCAGATCTCTCTGTACATCAATTTTCCGTGGATTTTTCCATTTACTGTATAGTTTGCTCTTGAATTGGATCTTCCATCACCTCACATTTGCCCAGGTTGAAATCCATCTGCCATTTCTCTGCCCAACTCTTCAATCTATCTATATTCTGCTGTATGCTCTTACAGTTCCCTTCACTATCTGTGACTCCACTAATCTTAGTGTCATCTGCAAACTTGCTAATCAGATCACCTATACCTTCCTTCAAACTATTTAAGCACATCACGTGGCAAGTACTTCACATAGAGGGTTGTGGGCGTTTGGAATGCGTTGCCAGCAGAGGTGGTAGAGGCAGGCACGGTAGATTCATTTAAGATGCGTCTGGACAGATGCGTGAGTAGGTGGGGAGCAGAGGGATACAGATGCTTAGGAATTGACCGATAGGTTTAGACAGTACATTTGGATCAGCTCAGGCTTGGAGGACCGAAGGGCCTGTTCCTGGGCTGTAAATTTTCTTTGTTCTTCTTTGTTCTCTTTGTTCTTTATATCACAAACAATAACGGATCCCTGTGGAATACTACTGGTCACAGGACTCCATTTTGAGAAACTCACTTCCACCGCTACTCTCTGTATCCTCTTGCCCAGCCAGCTCTCTATCCATCTATCTAGTACACTCTGGACCCCATGCGACTTCACTTTCTCCATCAGCCTACCATGGGGAACTTTATCAAATGCCTTACTGAATTCCATGTATATGACATCTACAGCCCTTCCCCTATCAATCAAGGTTATCACTTCCTCAAAGAATTCTATTAAATTTGTAAGACATGACCTTACCTGCACAAAACATGTCACCTATCACTGATAAGCCAATTTTCTTCCAAATGTAAACAGATCCTAACCCTCAGTATCTTCGTCAGCACCTTCGCTACCACTGACATCAGGCTCACCAGTCTGTAATTACCTGGATTATCCCTGCTACCCTTCTTAAACAAGGAGACCTGACCCGTGTTCAAGGATGCTGCAAAGATATCTATTAAGGCCCCAGCTATTTCCTCTCTCGCTTCTCTCAGAATCCTGGGATAGATCCCATCTGGACCTGGGGACTTGTCCATCATAATGCCTTTTAGAATACCCAACGCTTCCTCCCTCCATATGCCAACTTGATCTAGAGTAATCAAACATCTATCCCTAACCTCAACATCCGACATGTCCTTCTCCTCAGTGAATGCTAACGCAAAGTACTCATCAAGAATCTCACTAATTTTCTCTGACTCCACACATAATTTGTCTCCTTTGTCCTTAAGTGGGCCAAACCTTTCTCTAGTTACCCTATATACAAATAAAAAGCTTTGGGATTTTTCTTAACCTGTTTGCTAAAGATATCTCATGACCCCTTTTAGCCCTCTTAATTCCTCATTTCAGATTGATCCTACATTCCCAATATTCTTCCAAAGCTTCAGCTGTCTTCAGTCGCCTAGACCCTTTGTATGCTTCCTTTTTCCTCTTAGCTAGTGTCACAATTTCACCTGTCATCCATGATTCTCTACTCTTGCCATTTCTATCCCTCATTTTCACAGGAATACGTTTCACCTGCAATCTAATCAACCTCTCTTTGAAAGCCTCCCATGTATCAAATGTGGATTAACCTTCAAACAGCTACTCCCAATCTACATTCCCCAGATCCTGCCGAATTTTAGTATAGTTTGCCTTCCCCCAATTTAGCATCCTTTCTTGAGGACCACTCTTGTCTTTGTCCATGAGTATTCTAAAACTTACCAGAATTGTGATCACTATTCCCAAAGTAATCCCCTACTGAAACTTCAACTACCTGGCCGGGATCATTCCAAGGATGAGATTATGGAGTATTTGCAAGTCCCAGCACGGTTCCCTGTGGAACACTTCTGGTCACAGGTCTCCATTTTGAGAAACTCCCTTTCACTACTACTCTCTGTCTCCTATTGCCCAGCCAATTCTCTATCCATCTAGCTAGTACACTCTGGACCCCATGTGCATGTTAGAAAAGAGCTGAGTCAACATGGCTCCTTCAAGGGGAGCTCATGTCTGACAAATCTGATAGAATCCTTTGAGGAGGTAATGAGCAAGTTAAACAAAGCCAAACCAATAGATGTGATTCATTTGGACTTCCAGAAAGCCTTTGACAAGATGCCACGCAGGAGGCAGCTAAATAAGGTAAAAACCTATGGTTTTAGGGGCAAGGACAGAGGATTGGCTGACTGACAGAAGGCAGAGAGTGGGGACAAATAGGTCATTTTCAGGATGGCAACCAGTGACTAGTGGAGTTTTATTTTTAATTATACATGGGATATGGGTGTAAGTTTAAGGATGACATGACAATTAGTCTTGTAGTTGACTGGTAAGGAAGAAGGTTTTAGGTTACAGGAAGATATAGGTAGAATGGTCAGATGGACAGATCAGGGGCAGATAGAATTTAATCCTGAAAAGTGTGAGGCACTTTGGAAGAATTAGCAAGTCAAGGGGATAATCAATGAATGACAGGACATAGGAGATTCAGAAGAACCTTGGAATCTTGGGTTGCTTGTTCACAGATCCCTGAAGGTGACTGGACAGGTTACTAGGATAATTACATAGACATATGATACACTTGCTTTCATCATTCATGGTATAGATTATAAGAGCAGAGAGGTTATGTTTGCATCGTATAAAACATTGCTTCTGCAACTGCTGGAGTACTGTATGCTCTTCTGGTCACTAAATTATAAGATGGGTTGCAGAGGAGATTCACTTAGGTTGGAGCAGTTTAGCTATGAAGAGAGGCTGGATAAACTTGGATTGTTTTCTTCAGAGCAAAGAAGGTTGATATAGGACCTAATTTAAGTGTAAAGATTATGAGGGGGCATATACAGGGGAAGTAGGAGGCAGATGTTTCCGTTAGTTCCCTCAGTAACAATGGAGCAACATTTTAAGATTAAAGGAAAGTGTTTTAGAGGGAATGTGAGGGGAAAAGAAGCAACACCAGCCTGGAATGCACAGTTTGGAAGCATGATCAAGGCAGGAAATATCACAACATTTAAAAAAATTTGAATGAGCAGTTGAAATGTCATAACGTTCAAGGATATTGGCCAAGTGCTAAATAAATTGGACAAATATAGACTTTTGTTTGATGGTGCAGAGTCAATGGTTGAAGGGTCTCTTTTGTATTGTTTGACTCAAAAGGTCTATGAAAAAGACCAAAGCCACTGTCCACCCCCCTCACAAACTCTGAAACAGTGCTGTTATGTCATAGGGAGGATGTGCAATAGTGATAATGCACCTGAATTAGTAATCCAGAACCTTAAATAAATCTTCTGGGTCATGTGTACAAATCTCATCATTGTGGATGACAAAATTTGGATGTGATTTATGAGAGATGATGGAATAAAGTTATTGTCAATGGTGCAGTGTCCCAGGAAATGGTTTTGGGATCTGGGTTCAAATCCCACCACAGCAGATGGTGGATCGTTAAGTACTTTTTTTTAAAATCTGGAATTATTAGTCTGGAATCACTGTAGTAAAAAAAATCTGCTTCACTAATGCCCATTAGGGAAAGAAAACATCTGTCCCCAGTGGTCCCGAGCATCACAGATAGCAATCTTCAATCAATTTAATTCACTCTAGGTGGTTTCAAGAAATGGTTGGAGGCACTGTGTATGGCAAAGGTTATGGACACTGACAATATTCAAGCAATAATACTGAAGACTGGTGCTCTAGAATTTGCTGCTCCTCTACCCAAGTTCTTCCAGTACAGTTACAACCCTGGCATCTACCTGACAATATGGAAAACTGCCCAGGTATGATCCACAGAGTAAAAGCAGGACAAATTCAACCCTGGCAATTACCGACCCATCAGTCCACTCTTGATCATCAATAAAGTGAAGGAAGGTGTTATTAACAGTGTTATCATGCAGCACTTGCCTAGCAACAACCTTCTCAGTGACACCCAGTTTGGGTTCCTCCAGGGTCATTCAGTTCCTGACCTCAGTACAGTCTTAGTTCAAACATAGAGAAAAGAATGGATTTTCAAAGATGAGGTGAGAGTGACAGCCCTTGACATTGAGATTGCAGTTGGCTGGATGTGGCATCAAGGAGCCACAGCAAAATGAGTCAATGGAAATCAGGGGCCAAACTCTCCGCTGATTGGAGTCAGACCTGGCATATAGAACAATATCCAAGTTTGGACAAATAAACTGCAAAGAACATTCAGTGCCACACAAGAATCAGGCAACGACTATCTCCAATAAGATACAATCTAACCATTGCCCTTTGACATTCAATGGCATTTTCAGAGCTGAATTCTTCTTTATGGAGGTACCACGGACCAGAAACTGAACTGAACTTGCCACGTAATACTCTGGCTACAAGTGCAGATCAGAGACTGCTGTGAGTAATTCACATTCTGATTCTCAAAAGCCTGTCTGCCACTTACAAGGCACAAGTCAGGAGTGTGGCGGAATACTCCCCACTTACCTGGATGGGTGCAGCTCCAACAACACTCAAGAACCTTGACACCATCCAGGAAATATCAACGTGTTTCATTGGCACTACTTCTAAAAGACCTCATATCCCCGCCCACCAATACTCAGTAGCAGCATTGTGTACCATCTACAAGATCCACTACAGAAATTCACCAAGACTCCTTAGATAGCACCTTCTAAACCCAAGATCACCATCAAATAGAAGAGCAATGGCAACAGGTACTTGGATACATCAACTCCTGCAAGTTCCCCTCCAAGTCAATCACTAACAATATATCGGTATTACATCAGTGTTGCTCAGTCAAAATCCTGAAACTCCCTTCCAAATAGTAGTGTGCATCTATCTACAACTCATGGACAACTGTGTTTCAGGAGGCAGCTCACCACCACCTTCTCAGAAGCAACTAGGGACAGGCTGTAAATACTGGCCAAAAATGCCCACATTAAAAAGACATTTTGAATTCAATATAAATCTGGAATTAAAAGCAAGTCTGATTATGACCATAAGGCAAAACTAAAGTTGCCGGAGTCTGACCAGACCATAGGGCTACACTCTCAATAGAGAAAGAGAGAGAGACCACTTGTGGTTTAACCTGAGGGTCTCCATATCATGTGAACAGAGAGGTTGAGCAGGAGGGACCTTCATGGTAATCTCAGCCAGTCTAAGAATTGAATCTGTGCTGTTGGCGTCACACTGCTTCACAAATTAGCCCATCCAGCCAAATTAACTAAACTAAATGATGAACCATATAACCAATATATCTTTTAAGTTACAAGGCCACATATCTGCTGGAAAACTATGTGGACATCAATTGGTGTGCCTTATGAGTCACCTCCACTTTTGGAAGCCATTGCTACACACTGTCCCCAGAGGTCCATGCAGCAGCCTATAAAATTAAAGGGAATGTAGCACATTGTCACAAATGGCCATCTGGTTCACAAAAGGAATCTGCCTTGTCAGGATTCCAGATCCACAACTGCACTGTCTCATAACTTCCCTCTGATATGGTCTAGCATGCCACTTAGTTGAAGGACAATAAGGGATGAGCATTAACTGCTGGCCTGAATGGAGATGTCCACCGTGCTATGAACAAAGGAAACTGACAAGGAGCTTCGCTCCAAAAGCTTGTGGTTTCAAATAAACCTATTGGACTATAACTCGGTGTCATGTGATTTTTGCCTTTTTCAACCCAGTCCAACACCGGCTCCTTCACATCAAAATAACAAGAAATTCCATTCCATCATCTTTGACTCCAAGCTCCTCTCGAATCAGATCACCAAGGCCATTTCGTTTTGCATGTGGCAGACTTCATCCAGAACTCTCATGCTCTCAGCTGTTATCAAGGTCTTGTCAGTTCAGCTTAGGTCAGGCCAATCTTTGAAACATGAAGGCAATTGGTTTGACATTCAGGTTACAAATGAAAAGGGGGTTTGATTTCTTCCACAAGCTTCTTATGAATCCCCTTTACAGCATTGCCTGCTCAATAATCCTTGTTCATTTCTTCATCCTCTTCATTTCTCCAGGTTCTCCTGGAGGTTCGGATTCAAGTGAATCATTTGAAAAGATCCTTATACATATTGTTTACTTCTGGGGCTATCTCCAAAACATATGATATACAAATCTCATTTCTCTACATTCCCTCAAACGTAAAGGGAAGGGATGGGTACGGATGCTACTCTCAGAGGTTGAAAGAAATTGTGGAGAGTTTTAAGCTCTGTGCTATTTCCCAGAGTGTATTGATATTCAATCTCTCAGTCTGTACTGCATGGAGATCAGATATTTTGATTTTTCAAAACATTCTGAGACACTTATGAAATACACAATGAACAATTTGACACAGGTTTTATGGTCAGATATGTAAAAGATCTTCCAAATTTTCTGATGGACCAAAATCATTTAAAGAATTTTGATCTTCCTGGTGCTATTTAAACATCACATGACTGAAAGAAATCTCATGATGAAAGGAAATGTTTTAAATTAATATTTGCCAGAAAACAGATTCATAGCAATAGCTGCTTAACAAATTTTGACTATTATTTGCATTGCATGTTTTACTTCAAATAAAGAATTCATTTTAGTTTTAGAAAACCAGTATATCTCCTTCAACATAATCCTAGTCTAATATTTCCAGATGCATATCAAGTTTTGTTTGATACCGCTCCTTTGAGATGTCTTGAAGCATTTTACTGCATTAAGGACAATATATAAATGTGTGAATTCGTTGTTGTTGGTAAAGCAGCAAGGGACAAAGAATTGCCTTCTCCTGTCAAAGATGGGGAGCATGTTTGACCCTGTTACATAGCTGCAGGAAAGCAGATTGCTGCTCTCCTTACTATAGATGCAAAGAAGATCCTGTTGGTAAGAGGGGAAATGAAAGCAGGCAGGTTGGAAGTTTGCCACATGATAAAATAAAACCTGCCGTTCTGAGGAAGCCTGGCAACATGCCCCAACATTTTCTTGAGACTGGCAACCTTTGATATACAAGAGGAGGATAACTGGCACAGCACTGCTCCCCATGGAATGCCAACACCATTTGTTATAGAGGGTCTCTTGAGGTGAGGAGCAATGATGTGACTATGTGACTACACTCCATAAAAACACCGGTTGTGTATGAACTTTATTTTGTACAGTTATGCAGTACAAGAGATGCTCCACAGCTGAATTGCCTTCCTACAATAAGATAGTTTCGGATACCTATTTAGTTACCTTATATGGCAGAAAATTCAACTGAAAGCTAATTGCCTCTCACACTCTGACAATTTTCTCTTCATTGGTCAGAAAGCACCCTCCTGGGATATTGTGGCAACAGCTTTACATATGCAACAGACACTAACCCTTTTAAACATGGATACAGGCATCATTTGCATCTGTTGTTGGTGCTCAGCACACCAGTGGTATCTGCTTGCTAGCTAATTGCCACATTATTCATATATTGCTTAGAATGAGTTCACAAAGCTATAGTATGAAGGGTTTAAATGCAATGGACACATACAATTTGGCATCTTTTATCATTGCAGTTTAAGAGAATGTATCGAAATGTGAATGGCTAGACTTATGCACTATCTTTCAAATCTCCATTGACGTGTGCTAATACATCTGTATAACATTTCTCCAGTCATTTTCCTTTCATGATGGGTTAACATCTCCATCATGCAGCTGTTGGTGCAATTTTATACAAATTTCATGCTTAGATGGTTCAAGACAATTTTGTATATCTTGCATTATCAACATTGCTTCTTTGGGGCGGCACGGTGGCTCAGTGGTTAGCACTGCTGCCTCACAGTGCCAGGGACCCGGATTCAATTCCAGCCTTGGGTGACTGTCTGTGTGGAGTTTGCATGTTCTCTCTGTGTGGGTTTCCTCCCACAATCCAAATGGTGTGCAGGTCAGGAGAATTGGCCATGCTAAACTGCTCACAGTGTTAGGTGTATTAGTCAGAGGGAAATGGGTCTGGATGGATTACTCTTTGGAGGGTCGGTGTGGGCTGGTTGGGCCGAAGGGCCTGCTTCCATGCTATAGGGAATCTAATTTTCTCCAGAACTCTCCCCACCACCCATAACTATAACATAAATGCTGCTCCCTCCGCACTCCACTTCACCTCTGATGAAGAGTTTTCTAGACTCACAAGGTTAACTTGCTTTCTCTCTGTGGATGCTGCCTGACCTGCTGTGATTTCCAGCACTTTTTAAGACCATAAGACCATTACACATAGGAGTGGAGGTAAGGCCATTCGGCCCATCGAGTCCACTCCGCCATTCAATCATGGCTGATGGGCATTTCAACTCCACTTACCCGCATTCTCCCCGTAGCCCTTAATTCCTTGTGACATCAAGAATTCATCAATCTCTGCCTTGAAGACATTTGGCGTCCCGGCCTCCATTGCACTCCATGGCAATGAATTCCACAGGCCCACTTTGCTTTCAGTTTACATATCTATGTGTAGAGAGGTATCAGTTACCTTGAGAAATATTAACAAATGTGCGCCAACCATTATGATCTTTATAGCATTGACTACAACCAACCAAAGACACAAAACAGTCAGCAAGAGATGTTTTTAATTGATAGGTGTGGTTTGCAGTGTGTCACCTGCTCTTCAAAATTGACCCAAGACAGTCTCTGAAGGTTTCCTGGTAGGAGAAGAAAAGAAACTCTTAAAATCCACTGATAATGAGCTATTATTACTCAAATTACTCAGAACACTGATTAGGTTTTAAGTAATGAAGAGGCTAACATAATCAATCATAATCTAGGCCCATCTTGTCAATATGTGTTGAAAGGTGAGGCAATGCATGCAGATCTAGGCAACGTCAGCAGAAATAAGTCTTCCTGTCTGTACATTTGCAGGGCAATACAGAACTCTCATATACTCCAGGATCGATCCTGTAAGGTCCCTAAAGGTTGACGAGTAGGAGAACATAAAAAAACTCTTAAATGCGGCGAATGCCAATAATGAGCTTTCATTACTTAAATTGCTGTGAACACCGATTAGGTTTTATCAGGCAGAGAAGGCGACAATGATCAATCATAATCCAGCCTCAGATTGTCGATGTACATCTAGAGGTTAGCCAATTCTTACTAGCACTGGTGTCGTCAGCAAAAATTAATCAAACTGATCATTGGCTGGTAATAGAGTGGAAAGAAAATTAGTAAATGATTAAAATGCCGGTGCCCAGGAACCAATAATTAAATTAAATCACCTATTCGCCCAGGTGCTGTCAGAACAGCTTTGTTTATTAAAAAGAATAAATTCAAAATATCTAATGTACCTTGGGTGGGGATCAGCCATTGATCACTTCCGCAAATACAGATACACAACCTCAAGAATTCTAAAGCTCATCATTACTCGTTCCTCTAAGTATGACCATTTAATTTATTTTTGCAAATGAATTGTTATTTCAATTAAAATCAGGTCATTCTGTGCCCTTTGTGTCCTTGAGCAATGAAAATGTAAACTTCTTTTCATTTATGGAAGGCAGACTCAATCTTCCCTTTGTGCACTGTTCATTTGAATAAGGCGATAGAACTGAGGTACCTCTATCCAGCTTTATTGTTTGACTTGACAGTAATATTACTTCAGCTGAAATTGTACATGCATTCACTAATTTAGTGATTATTTACATGGCAGAGAGAAGAAATGTTAGCAAACAGATGCCCCATAAAACAGAAATGGAATGAAAGGCATTCATATCATTGCTGAATAATATTTTATACCTTTGCGTATCATAAATGGGCCCATTGCACCGTTTCCATTTCCCTGCACATTTATAATTCATGCTCTGTAATAGATCCAAATATTTTTTTGGAAGAAACTCAATGTTTGCCAGTTTGATCTGACAAAACGCTCAGCACGTAATGCACACACAATAAGGTGACACATTCTGACCCTGGTCTTCCGTGCAGGAGAAGTGACACCATCTTCGGTTATAAAAAAACAGATTCCTTTCTGTGCTTCACTGTTATCAAGCCTGCCTCTTTGACGATAGACTAGCCAAACGTGACAATTCTTAACATTTCTTTGCTGCTGCAATCATTTTGGAATATCTAATTAACAGGCCCCATCTAGCTATTGCTTTTTGACAATCAAATGCTCTCTTTTCAGTACCAACTTTTGGGACTCCTGTTCCTCTTCAGGCAATAGTTTCACAACCAGACTGTAGGAGTCAACCATCAAGCAAATAGCTCTCCAATCCAATGTATTCTCCCATGATGAAATAATAAAATATGACAATAAATAGAATTCTTAATCCTTTTAAATAATAAAGTAGGCACAGCTGTTAGTCACAAGCTGATCTTTGCTTCAATTTCCTATTGCAATTTTCCCATGCAATTAATTAACACTTTCAAAGGAATGTTTAAGATACGTTTAAGAAAGTAAGGAAAGACCAAAATGGGTATGTATTTAAAACTGAGGTCAGTGCAGGGCTTGGACAAAAAAGCAGGCCAATAGAATTAATCTTGAATCTTCCTAGCAAAGACAGAACACAGGCATGATGGGTCCAATTTGGAGACCATATCTGGATCATTGTGCACAGCTTTGGGCTCCATATGTATTGACCTTGGAGCATATTCAGAAGAAGTTAATAAGAATGGTCCCAGGAATGAAAAGCTTAATATATGAGGAACATTTGAGGACTCTGGGTCTAGACTCAATGGAGTATAGAAGGATGAGGGGAGGGGATCTAACTGAAACTTACAGAATACTGAAAGGCCTGGACAGAACAGATGTTGGGAAGATGTTTCCATTGATAGGAGACTAGGACCTGAGAACACAACCTTAGACTAAAGGGAAGATCTTTCAGAACAGAGATAAGGGGAAACTTCTTCATTCAGAGAGTGTGAATCTCTGGAATTCAATGCCACAAAAGACAATAGAGGCCAGATCATTCAGTATATTTAAGACAGAGATAGATAGGTTCTTGATTGTCAAGGGGATCAAAGATTATGGGGAGAAAGCAAGAGAATGGGTTTGAGAAACGTATCAGCCATGATTGAATGGCAGAGCAGACTCAATGGGCTGAATGGCCTAATTTCTGCTCCTATGTCTTCTAGTCTTATAGTCAAATGGTCTCTGCCTGTGCAGTGAATTCCAAAATGAAAGGCAAATGAACTCAAGTAAAGGAGAAGATTCTGGAAATACTTACAGTATGAGCAACCGTCAGAGCTGACCACCATGTTGTTTGAGGATATCTACACTATTGTCCCTTCCATGTAGCTCTTTTGCTGCTAAACTCTTTGAAGGTAAGAGTCTACTGGGTTCCATGTGATCCTGGGTGGGAGAAGAAAGAACACTTGCTCGTCTATGCAGAACAAGCTCTTATCTTAAACAATCTATTGTGTATTAGTGACAAGATATCAGTTACAATCATATGAAAGCATTGTCACAGAGACTATGAGGAAGCCTGGGATGATAGGTCTAATTCTTTCAAGATCCTAAGCAGGTGTCTCACTAAGTCCATTTCATATCATAATAGTGGGTGGTGTTTAAGATGTGCCTCAATATTAACTCTTTCAGACCATTGTGCAGCATCTCCCCCAAACCCCTTCCTCCATGATTAATATTTTACATCTGTATATTTGCCACATTTACCATTACCCCATTTCTCTGCAAGACTGTGACTTTGCAAATTCAGATGATCTACAGGTTTCACTATTCTCCCAGACCACATTCTATCCTAGCATGAAAGCTTTGTAGATCTCACAGCTGATGTCAGTTAACTTTGAGTCTAATCTCCACGGTATGAGGTCTGAAGGTGCCTTTAAATTGAAGGATCTTTACTCTTTTGGATTTTCTTCATGCAGAATAATTGTCCTCTTCAAACAGGCAAATTTTATTTTGCAAATTCCTGGATCACTGAGCCAGACAATTTCTTCTTGATTGTACCTTAGATCTCTGGTCAGTGGTCATCCCTGCTCAATGGCGGTTTACATGAGATTGTATGTGAAATAACTCCACAGAAGCCATTATCCTATCACCAAATCCTTCTTTATTTACATGTGGAGAGTCCTTGACACTGATCCAGCTCCCTCAGAGTCAGCCTTCAGAGTGATCAGAACCTCTGACGCTCCTGTTCATATCTGTCAGCCAGAGCTCCTTAATTGGACCAGGTTAACGGTTCCAATCAGGGAATCCATATTCTCTAAGGTCCACCTGGCTGACCTTGTTACAATCACTGCATTCCTCCTCATCTGAATCTGAGGATGTAAGTCTTTTTTTTGTAGCTATTCCCGGGGTCAGACTCCTCCAACTCTGCCTCTGACATGGGCAGCGTGTAACACACAGTAGCTCACCCCTTACCCCAGAGCGTCTAAGAAGAAATGTATTCTCCTATTCAGCTGGCAAACACTTTGAGGCAGCAACATCTAATGTGTCTATCTCAATTTCCGAGGTATCTTTAACGCTTGATGGAGATGGAGAACCCACGGGTTCCGGAAAAGTCAGAAAGGCAGTCGAGCAGACAGGCAGGTTTGCTCCCGCACTATTTGTGAGTTTGCAGCTTTCATCTGGTCCACGTGTTTATTCAGGACCATTGCACCTGCCCGAACTTTGTACGTCACGGGACCTGACCTCATGTTGACCATAACATCCCCGTGGTTCCTACACCAAGCTTCGTGCCCTGAAGTAAACTGTCTCTCAGTTAGAGGAGTCTTGTCCAGCATTGGCATTCCTGATGCCATTTCAAACCCCCCCTCCCAGGTCAGGGAAAATTAGATTTGACCTGGTGCGGTCTTCTCCCCATTAGCAAGTCTGCTGGAGAGTTCCCTCTAGTTCATTGAGGGGTAGTCTTAAAATTAAATAGGAACTGGGACAGTTTGGTATCTAGGTGAAGCTGTAGGCTGGTTCTTCAAACCTGCCTTCAAAGTTTGAACTGCTCTTCCTGCCAGACCATTGGATGATGGATGGTATAAAGCTGTCCTGATATGGGGATTTGACTTTAGGAAATAATCAAATTCCCTGCTGTTAAACAATGGCCCATTATCTGTGACCAATACTTCTGCGAGTCTAGCTTTTCTATCATCATCCCCGTGTTAGACAAAAACATTGAACTCACAAAAGGACCTGTATAGTTGACATGTAACTGAGTCCAGCATTCCCACACATGCAGGGTAAATGCTGGCAGTAAATTTTGTCCTTATTGGCATTCTGACACTGTCCCACCAACATGGCTATGTCTGTATCCAATCCTGGCCACCAGATATAGTACTTTGCTAACATTTTAATTTTGGAAACCCCTGGATGACCCTGGTGGAGTTCAGCCAGCACCTGGCAGTGTCTGATGCTCAGGACAATCACTCCTGCTCCCCAAAACAATGTGCCATCCTCTGCTGTGATCTGGTCTCTCCGGGTCCAAAAAGATTTCAATTCAGGTTATGATGGCTCTTTGGTTTCCCTCATCGCAACCAACGGTTTCAGTTTTGCCAGGATCGGATCTTTGTACGTCCAGAGTCTGATATTGTCAGCTGTGACTGGAAGTGTGTCCAGAAAATTTAAAATAATTACAGACTCTTCCAGTGACAGTCCCACCGGCGGTGTATCTGTCAGTGGGAGGCGGCTTAATGCATCTGCATTTGCTATTTGGCCTCCCAGGCTCCAACTTGTAATTATACACAATTATTATTGGAGCCCACCACTGAGTTCAGCCTGAAGCTATGGGCGGCTCTACCTTGTCCTCTTTAAGTACAACTAGCAGTGATTTGTGGTCTGTTATTATTGCAAAATTTATGTCCGTATAGGTATTGGTGGAACTTCCTGACTCTGAATATGATCATCAAACCTTCCTTCTCTATCTGATCTTATTAACACTCTGCATTAGCCATAGTCCTGGATGCATACACTATCGAGTGTTCCTCTGCATTGGGCCATCCATGAGCTAATACTATCCCGGTGCCATACAGGGAGGCATCGCATGTCAATTCCTGATCTCATTTGGGATCACAGCATGCCAACACTTTCGAAGATGCTAGCTACTTCTTCACTTCCCTGAAAGTCATTGCTTGGCTATGTGACCATTTCCAAGGCTGACCCATTTTTAAGAGTTGATACAAAGGTGCCAGGATGGAGGCCAGGTTATGTATGAATTTCCACAATAATTCACCAGCCCTGAGCTCCGGTACAAACATTGGAGCCAGGCCCCCTTTGATTGCTCTCACGTTATCTTCCAACATGTGTAACCCAGTCCTGTCAACTCTGTAGCCCAAGTTGGTCACTAGGGGTGCCAAGAATGCACATTTTTCCCTGTAAGGTGTATGCCTGCCTGGAAGGAATGTCTAAGGACTATGTCCAAGTTCTCTAAGTGCTCCTTATTGGTCTTGCCTGTTATGAGCATGTCATCCAGATAAATGGTGACTTGAGGTCAACGTTGTAAAATGTTCTCTATCGTCCGCTGAAAAATTTCACAAGCTGACAATATGCCAAGTGGCAGTCTCATAAATTAGTACAGCCATTAATCGTAGCATACATATGAGAATCCTCAGCTAACCAGAATTGCAAGTACACGTGGCTCATGTTCAGCTTTGTGAAGATTAGATTAGATTAGATTCCCTACAGTGTGGAAACAGGCCCTTCGGCCCAACCAGTCCACACCGACCCTCCGAAGAGTAACCCACCCAGACCTATTTCCCTCTGACTAACACACCTAACACTATGGGCAATTTATATCTGTCATCCAGGGGTCCCCAATTGGACCAGGCTAACAGCCTCAATCAGAGAACTCATATTTTATGACCTCATTATAATCATGCAAGTATGCATCACATCTTCCGTCTGTGTCCACAGACATTTGTTCTCATTTCTTCTTGATTAGCTTGGGAACGTTTGCCTCAGTGATCACAGTATAAGTGAAACCACCATGTTCACTTCCTTCATCCTGTATTTTGGGGCATGATTCTGTCTCAGCATGCAGCTGCTGCAAGACGTGTCAGAGTATCAACATGGGTAACACAGTTAAACATGGGGACACCTCCCACCATGTACGTGGCAGGTACTCATGTGACTCTGTCAACATGGTCTATCTCAAATGCTGCAGGCAGTTACCCCTGAGGCATTGTACATTGGCGAGACCGAGCAATGGATGAATGGACACCACACAATAATCACCAGGCAGGAGTATTCCCTCCCAGTCAGAGAGCACTTAGCAGTCCGGGACATTCGGCCTCAGACCTTCAGGTGACCATCCTCCAAGGTGGACTTCGGGACAAGCAACAACAGAGTGGCTGAGCAGAAGCTGATAGCAAAGTTTGGTTCCCGTAGGAATGGCCTCAACTGGGACCTTGGGTTCATGTCACACTACAGGTGACCCCACTACACACACACAAACTTATACACATACACACACACACAAACACACGCACACACACACATTCCTACATACTCACACATCCACGCAGACTCTTCCTCATACATAAACTCTCTCTCATATGCATACACATACACCCCCGACACTCACACGGACAAACGCACCCTCTTACACATACCCCATCACACTCAAACACATTTAACCAAGCTTACACGCACACATACATACACACACACACACTCTATCACGTGCACTTACACCCACACATGCACACTCAATCTGTCACTCCTACATATGAACACATATAAGATAATGGGGTGAATTTGTTTTTGCAGAATTACATTTTATTTTGCTCAAAAACTGCATGAATCCATGTAAAACTCTGTGAAACGATACAAAAGGGTTTGTCAGTCTGACACAGCATTGGGACACAGACAGACTTCACACCTATTGTTTAAAAAGCTGAGCTAATTTGAGAATGTAATTTAAAAGAGTTCGGGGATTTACATATCAAAGAACAGAAACCAGCATATCCCAATATATTAAAAAAATTGAAGTTTTAATCTAAGATTGTTTACGGTCTTTTCACAGCAGAGAGCGGCGCGAGCTGGGCGGAAGTGAAGTTGGAGCGCAGAGCTGGTCGGGAAGGTAAGTGATTGATATTTAAGAACTCACCTCGATGCCAATGGTCTTTTCACAGCAGAGAGCGGTGCGAGCTGGGCGGAAGTGAAGTTGGAGCGCAGAGCTGGTCGGGAAGGTAAGTGATTGATATTTGAGTGGGTGTGTTCTGGACCCCAGGCCCTACAAAGTAGGGCCTCCCTCCCATCCTCCTCCTCTATCCTAACTTTAAAGTCCACAAGTAAGCTACTCAGTGTTCTTGTTTTGGAGACGAGGTGTAGAGTAATGGCAGCGCAGGCAGTGGAATGTTCCTCCTGCAGGATGTTTGAGGTAGGGGTGACCACCGATACTCCTGCCGACTTCATCTGCAGGAAATGCAGTCAGATCCTGCTCCTCACAGAACACGTTAGGGAACTGGAACTGGAGTTGGATGAACTGAGGATTATTCGAGAGGCTGAGAGGGTGATAGATAGAAGCTACAGGGACATAGTTACGCCAGAGAACAGAGGTAGCTGGGTAACAGTTAGAGGTGGGAAGGGGAGGAAGCAGGCAGTGCAGGGATCCCCTGTGGTCGTTCCCCTCAACAATAAGTATACCACTTTGGATACTGTTGGGGGGGAAGGCCTAGCAGGGGTAAGCTGCAGTGACCAGGTCTCTGGCACAAGGTCCGGCTCTGAGGCTCAGAAGGGAAAGGGGGAGAGAAGGAGAGCGCTAGTTATAGGAGACTCTATAGTTAGAGGGACGGACAGGCGGTTCTGTGGACATGAGTGAGACTCTCGGATGGTTTGTTGCCTCCCGGGTGCCAGGGTCCGAGACGTCTCAGACCGTGTCTTCAGAATCCTTAAGGGGGAGGGTGTGGAGCCAGAAAAAATTGGCACCAACGACATAGGTAGGAAGAGGGGTGGGGAGGTCATTCAGGAGCTCAGAGAGTTAGGCTGGAAGCTAAAAGCTAGGACGGACAGAGTCGTCATCTCTGGGTTGTTGCCGGTGCCACGTGATAGTGAGGCAAGGAATAGGGAGAGAGTGCGGTTTAACACTTGGCTGCAAGGATGGTGTAGAAAGGAGGGCTTCAGGTATTTGGGCAATTGGACTGCATTCTGGGGAAGGTGGGACCTGTACAAGCAGGACGGGTTGCACCTGAACCAGAAGGGCACCAATATCCTGGGGGGTAGGTTTGCTAGCACTCTTCCTGGGGATTTAAACTAATTTGGCAGGGGGATGGGATCTGGACTAGTAGTCCAGCAAGTAGGTTAGCTGTTTGTCAGGATGTCCAAGAATGTAGGGAGGCTATGGAGAAGGTAGCACTGACAGGGAATACTTGCGGACACAGAGATGGGTTCAAGTGTGTCTACTTTAACGCAAGGAGTATCAGAAATAAGGTGGGTGAACTTAAGGCGTGGATCGGTACCTGGGACTACGATGTTGTGGCCATCACGGAAACTTGGATAGAAGAGGGACAGGAATGGTTGTTGGAGGTTCCTGGTTACAGATGTTTCAGTAAGATTAGGGAGGGTGGTAAAAAAGGAGGGGGGGTGGTGTTTGTGCAGTGTGTCCAGGAAGCTTTTCTAACTCAGTATGCAGATTGTCCAACCATAGGGGAGGCATTATTGGATTTGGTACTTGGTAACGAACCGGGACAAGTGATGGGCTTGTTCGTGGGTGAACATTTTGGTGATGGTGACCACAATTCTGTGACTTTCACCTTGGTTATGGAGAGAGATAGGTGCATGCAACAGGGTAGGATTTACAATTGGGGGAAGGGTAAATACGATGCTGTAAGACAGGATCTGAGGAGCATAAGTTGGGAGCATAGGCTGTCAGGGAAGGATGTCGTGGAAATGCGGAACTTTTTCAAGGAACAGATACGACGTGTCCTTGATATGTATGTACCGGTCAGGCAGGAAAGAAATGGTCGTGTGAGGGAACCTTGGTTGACGAGGGAGGTTGAATGTCTTGTAAAGAGGAAGAAGGAGGCTTACATAAGGTTGAGGAAACAATGCTCAGACAGAGCATTGGAGGGATACAGGATAGCCAGAAGGGAGCTGAAGAAAGGGATTAGGGGAGCTAAGAGAGGGCATGAAAAATCTTTGGCGGATAGGATCAAGGATAACCCCAAGGCATTTTATGTGTCTGTAAGAAACATGCGAATGACAAGAACGAGGGTAGGTCCGATCAAGGACAGTAGTGGGAGACTGTGTATTGAGTTGGAAGAGATAGGAGAGGTCTTGAATGAGTACTTTTCTTCAGAATTTACAAACGAGAGGGACCGTATTGTTCAAGAGGAGAGTGTGAAACGGACTGGTAAGCTAGAAGAGATACATGTTAGGAAGGAAGATGTGTTGGACATTTTGAATAACTTGAGGATAGACAAGTCCCCCGGGCCTGACGGGATATATCCTAGGATTACGTGGCAAGCAAGAGAGGAAATTGCAGAACCATTGGCAATGATCTTTTCGTCTTCACTGTCAACGGGGGTGGTACCAGAGGACTGGAGAGTGGCAAATGTTGTGCCCCTGTTCAAAAAAGGGAATAGGGATAACCCCGGGAATTACAGGCCAGTTAGTCTTACTTCGGTGGTAGGCAAAGTAATGGAAAGGGTATTGAGGGATAGGATTTATGAGTATCTGGAAAGACACTGCTTGATTAGGGACAGCCAGCACGGATTTGTGAATGGTAGGTCTTGCCTTACAAGTCTTATTGAATTCTTTGAGGAGGTGACCAAGCATGTGGATGAGGGTAGAGCAGTGGATGTAGTGTACATGGATTTTAGTAAGGCATTTGATAAGGTTCCCCATGGTAGGCTTATGCGGAAAGTCAGGAGGCATGAGATAGAGGGAAATTTGGCCAGTTGGACAGAAAACTGGCTAACCGGTCGAAGTCAGAGAGTGGTGGTAGATGGTAAATATTCAGCCTGGAGCCCAGTTACAAGTGGAGTTTCGCAGGGATCAGTTCTGGGTCCTCTGCTGTTTGTAATTTTTATTAATGACTTGGAAGAGGGAGTCGAAGAGTGGGTCAGTACATTTGCAGATGATATGAAGATTGGTGGAGTTGTGGATAGTGAGGAGGGCTTTTGTCGGCTGCAAAGAGACTTAGGTATGATGCAGAGCTGGGCTGAGGAGTGGCAGATGGAGTTCAACCCTGTCAAGTGTGAGGTTGTCCATTTTGGAAGGATAAATAAGAATGCGGAATACAGGGTTAACGGTAGGGTTCTTAGTAAGGTAGAGGAGCAGAGGGATCTTGGGGTCTATGTTCATAGATCTTTGAAAGTTGCCATTCAGGTGGATAGAGCTTGTAAGAAGGCCTATGGTGTATTCGCGTTCATTAGCAGAGGGATTGAATTCAAGAGTCGTGAAGTGATGTTGCAGCTGTACAGGACGTTGGCTAGGCCACATTTGGAGTACTGTGTGCAGTTCTGGTCGCCTCACTTTAGGAAAGATGTGGAAGCTTTGGACAGGGTGCAGAGAAGATTTATCAGGATGTTGCCTGGAATGGAGAATAGGTCGTACGAGGATAGGTTGAGAGTGCTAGGCCTTTTCTCATTGGAACGGCGAAGGATGAGGGGTGACTTGATCGAGGTTTATAAGATGATCAGAGGAATAGATAGACAGTCAGAAACTTTTTCCCCGGGTACAACAGAGTGTTACAAGGGGACATAAATTTAAGGTAAAGGGTGGAAGGTATAGGGGGGATGTCAGGGGTAGGTTCTTTACCCAGAGAGTGCCTGGGGCATGGAATGCGCTGCCTGTGGGAGTGGCAGAGTCAAAATCATTGGCGACCTTTAAGCGGCAATTGGATAGGTACATGGATGGGTGCTTAAGCTAGGACAAATGTTCGGCACAACATCGTGGGCCGAAGGGCCTGTTCTGTGCTGTATTGTTCTATGTTCTATGTTCTACTGTATCACTTCTCCATGACACTAGACTCCTTTGGCAATAAATTCTGTGAGCATGATCTTAACCTCCACAACCACCTGATAAAGGAGTGGTGCTCCAAAAGCAAGTGCTTCCAAATAAACCTGTTGGACTATAACCTGGTGTTGTGTCATTTTTAACTTTGTAAAAACAAGGACTGCAGATGCTGGAAACCAGAGTCTAGATCAGAGTGGTGCTGGAAAAGCAAAGCAGGTCAGGCAGCAGCCAAGGAGGAGGAAAGCCGACATTTCGGGCAAAAGCCCTTCATCAGGAATAGAGGCAGGGTGCCTGCGGGTGTGGCAGCTTGGCTGAGCGGTCAAAGGATTTCAACTCCAGTCTCTACCAAGTTGTGGGCTCAAATCCCACTGCTACCAGCATCCTGAGTCTCATTTTTAACTTTGTCCAACACCAGCACCTCCAAGTCATGGTGTGTTCTCAAGCATAGTTCACTATTTGATAAAATAGTGACACTGACCAGATGACCAATGACATAAATATCCACTTACCAAAATACTATGTCTATGTCATCCATTTCCCCTAGGAACAGGTTAGATTTTTCTTCCATTGCAAATGGTTCTATTTCTTTAATGTTTTTCTTATTCAACTTCTTGCTTTTCTGTGACTGTGTCCTACTTTGGCACATTTTCAGATAAAGGTGAAGCATCTGTTATAATGGCTGTTTATTAATAGCATTGCTTCTATCTATGAGGTTTCTTTTTTCTATAGCATTTATAAAAATTTTAGTCTCTATTTTTAAGTCACAGGAGTACTGTTGCTCCGTGCTGCTACAAAAGCATTTTCTCTTGTGCTTACATTTTAAATGGAGGGTTCCTAGCTTTTCTACAGCTTCTCTGGATGAATGCTGCTATTGGTGGCCAAATTAAATGATTCCCATTTCCAGATGGTTTTACTGAATAAACCTTGCTGCCCGATTTTGTTTTTTCTGGTTGTTTCCCACTGTCTGCCAAACCAAAAATAATCCCTGTTTCTTTCATGGGTGATTCCTGCTAGCTGCAGATACAATAAATTCTTTCTGATTTTACCACAGTTTAAATAATGGATCTCTCATCACTTCTGCATCCTTTATAATGCTTCTGAACAGTTCCCTTCCTCTGGACCGTGTCTGTTTAGACTTTTAATGTGCCTTTTTGTGCTTGAATTCTGCTCTCATGATGTCCCCAGGTCTGTGACTGCTGTTTCAGTTGCTCCTGTGTCCCTTGATTTCCCTTACTGCTGCTAAGCCTCATGGAGCCCACCTTGTGGCCACACTTGCTTTGAGCTGTAAGGGTCTGGCTTTATATCCAAGTTTCAAAGAATATAATACAGTGCCTTTTTTGTTTTCCATTGCCCATCATCAATACTTGTCTTTTCCTGGAGATTCTAATATCCATTCAGCCTCTGAATGCATCCCAATTTAGGACTGCTCTTACAGATTACTAGCACCCAATGTCATCGCAAAGTATCTTGGAGTGGTTCACATGTCCAGGAGTATACAGCCCTCCAGCATTTTGTGCAAGGCAGCTAAAGTGAATCTATACCACTGCTCACTTGTTCAAGTTGCCCTTGAAAAGGTGGTGCTGAGCTGCCTTCTTGAAGTGCTGCAGTGGGTTGACCCACAATGCCGTTAGGGAGAGAATTCCAGGATTTTGGTCCAGTGACAGTGAAGGAACGAGGATATATTTCCAAGTCAGGATAATGAGTGGCTTGAAGATGAACCTGAAGTTGGCTGGTTTCCCATGTGTCTGGTGCCCTTGTCCTCCTGAATTGGTCATGGTATTGGAAGGTGAATGGACATTCAGTGACCACTGTGTTGTGTGAGGCTACCTGTAATATTGCTCACCATGATTTGGTTTGTTGCACTCACCCTTTTTTAGGGTCGGGATTTACATGACTTGATTGTCCTGCTGTAATAGAGGATATCACTTGCTATTCTAAACAGAAGAGGCTTTCATCTTAAACAAGATATTATTTATTGACTGTTAACAACTAGTTACAATAGACATTGTTACAGTTTGTCAGGAGGACCTGGATGGGAGTTCTTATTCCTTTGAGATCCTAAGTTCTTCATTCACGAGTCCATATGATATCACCACAGTGCATGGTTTTAACATACTCGTCAGGATTAATTTTTTTCAAATTCTTATACCCTCATATCAACAGTCAACAGGTCAGGCAGCATCAGTGGAGAGAAACAGAGTTAATGTTATAGGTCAGTGATCTTTTACCAATCATAGGCCTGAAACATTAAATCTATCTCTCCTACCACAGATATGAATATATTTAATATGAGCAGGCGTAGAGTGTTCAGCTCCTGGGGCCTGCAGAACTGAAGAAGAGTCATACTGGCATCAAAACATTAACTATGTGAGAGTGTGTGTGTGTAGGAATATCTGTGTGTGTGTGTAGTGCAATGGTGATCACCTGTAATGTGATATGAACCCAAGGTCCCGGTTGAGGCCCTCCCTATGGGTACCGAACTTAGCTATCAGCCTCTGCTCGGCCACTTTCCTCTGCTGCCTGTCCCGAAGTCCACCTTGGAGGATGGTCACCCGAAGGTCTGAGGCTGAATGTCCTGGACACCTCCCACCTTGTACATGGCAGGTACTCATGTGACTCAGCCAACGTTGTCTATCTTATACGTTGCAGGCAAGGATGCCCGGAGGCATGGTACATTGGGGAAACCGAGCAAAGGCTACGACAACGGATGAATGGGCACCGCACAACAATCAACAGACAGGAGGGTTCCCTCCCAGTTGGGGAACACTTCAGTGGTCCAGGACATTCAGCCTCAGACCTTCGGGTGACCATCCTCCAAGGTGGACTTCGGGACAGGCAGCAGAGGAAAGTGGCTGAGCAGAGACTGATAGCTAAGTCCGGTACCCATAGGGAGGGCCTCAACCGGGACCTTGGGTTCATGTCACATTACAGGTGATCACCATTGCACTACACACACACACACACAGATATTCCTACACACACACACTCTCACATACACACGGACACAGGTACACACAGACGCACACACAGGCACCCACACACACCCTTATAGACACACTCTCCCACACATGCACCCCCTCACAGACTTAAGACACTCTGCACTCACTACACACACTTTCTCACACTCACAACCCCCACCCCAGACAGACACAGACAGACAAAGACCCACATGCACACATATATTTTGTGGGGTGAATTTTTTTGTACTTGCAGAGTTACATTGCACTTTGCTCAAAAACAGCATACATTCATGTAGAACTCTGAGCTCAAAAACTGCATGAATTTATGTAAAACTCTGTTATCTCACTTTTTAGATTAGAATCAATCTAAACATCAGGTCATAGACAGAGAACACAGGGGGCCAACACCTTCAACATATTGTCTAGCTATCACCATTGTTAACAGCTAACCCGAGAATGCAACTTAAAAAAAAAAGGGTTTTGTGATTTACACATGAAAGAAGTGAAACTATCACTGTATTCTAACGATGAAAGGCTTAACAGACAATCAATTCTTCAATGTATAATTTCAGTTACATCACACTGCAAATTTTTGCTATAAATTCTGTGTTACAATCGAGCCCTCCACAATCACCTGATGAAGGAGCGTCGCTCCCAAAGCTAGTGTGCTTCCAATTAAACCTGTTGGACTATAACCTGATGTTGTGTGATTTTTGATTTAATGTTGCATTTGTTCGTTAAGGCCACTTGGTGTGGAGTAAGGTAGTGAGGATGTCATGTAGTTCACACCCAAATTGGCACACGTATTCCTGAAGGGATCACCTATTTGAGGCCTACTGTGAGAAATGTTTTTTTAATCACTAAACAGACTGAAAATGGCACCTAGCGTGTTTACCACAGATGTGCTTAAAGCATTCTTTACTTGACAAATAGAAATTTGGGAATAATTGGTGACTATGATCAAGTCATCTCCACAAGGATGCACTTTAAAAGTGGGATAGCCAGATAATTTGGGGTGGCACAGTGGTTCAGTGGTTAGTGCTGCTGCCTCTCAGCACCAGGAACTCGGGTGCAATTCTGGCCTCAGGCGACAGTCTGTGTGGTGTTTGCACATTCTCCCTGTGTCTGCATGGGTTTCCTCCAGGTGCTCTGGTTTCCTCCTACAATCCAAAGATGTTTAGGTTAGGTGAATTGGCCATGCTGAATTGCCCATAGTGTTAGGTGCGTTAATCAGTGGTAAATATAGAGTAGGGGAATGGGTCTGGGTGGGTTACTCTTCCGAGGATCAGTGTGGACTTGTTGGGCCAAATAGCCGACTTCCACACTGTAGGGATTCGAACCTTCTAACTTAATTCTTCTGAGTGAACCATTGGTTGTGGAAGGTAGCTAAAACAGCTGGCTCCTCAGTTATCCAATGTATACTCCTGATGTGAAAGTGACTATTCTGAAGTAAGAATCTCATGGGGCTGTACAGTGTCCTGTGAGTTCCCACTTCATAAATGCACAAGGGTATGCACTTTCAAAATCTTTGAGTATATCTTTATATAGTATTCACAGAGTACAGACGTGGCTCATTGTAATATGTGCCACAAGGTAGGTAAACATTTTAATAAGAAAACCTGCTGTTTACTGGTCCATCTGAAAAGGACATGGAGCAAACTTCAGAATGCTACTTTTAAATTAGATTCCCTACAGTGTGGAAACAGGCCCTTCAGCCCAACAAGTTCACACCGATCCTCTGCAGAGAAACCCACCCAGACCCATTTCCCTCTGACTAATGATTCTAACACTATGGTAAATTTAGCATGGCCAATTCACCTGACCTGCACATCTTTGGACAGCAGGAGGAAACCAGAGCACCCGGAGGAAACCCACACAGACACAGAAAGTATAAACTCCACACTGAGAGTTGCCTGAGGCTGGAATCAAACGTGGGTCCCCTGGCGCTGTGAGGCAACAGTGCTAACCACTCAGCCACTGTGCCACCCCAAATAATCCTTCCACTTTAGCACTTGTTTTGCATTCTCAAGAATTTGGAATGAAGTAGGGCATGGAGACTAAAAACATTAACTCTCACTTTCTCTGCACAGATCATGCCAGTACTGTTGAGTTTCTTCAGCAGTTTACTTTGATGTTTTTTAAAATGGGGGATGATGAGGCTCCTTTGTGAATTGTACTTAAATAAGGGGCAACTAAAAGTGCATGAAAGCAGAGATAGTTACAATGGACTGACAAAATAGTTTCAATGATAGGTCAAAGAAATGCAGTGGTAGACACTTAATTGGATATTTCAGAATAATCAATAAATACATTCCAACCAAAACTGGAAAATTCCAAGTGGAGAAATCCCATTAGTGATAAATTACAAACCTTAAGGTAATAGTATCAAATTTGCCGAAAAAACATATAATTCTGAAAAAATGGTTGATAGTTCAGGAGATTGGCCAATCTAAAAGAAATCGCAGGAAGAAGGGCTCATGCCCGAAACATCGATTCTCCTGCTCCTTGGATGCTGCCTGACCTGCTGTGCTTTTCCAGCAACACATTTTCAGCTCTGATCTCCAGCATCTGCAGTCCTCACTTTCTCCCCAATATAAAAGAAAGTAAAGAATGACTAACTAAAAGATTAATAAGAAGGAGAAAAATAAAGTGTGGTAGAAAGCTGTCTGGAAATGCAAATACAGATAGTAAGAGTTTCTATACATGCTTAAAAGGAAAACAAGTTAGCTAAATGAATGTGCATCCTTTGGAAAACGTGTCTTGGAAACTGGTAATAGAGAAGAAGGAGATGGCATTCAAATTAAATTGCTATTTTGTATTAGTTTGCGTCATACAGGATACAAGTAAGATCCAGAAATGACTGTTATTCCAAAAAATAGCGAGGGGGAGTAGGAATTTAAGAAAATTGCAATCAACAAGAAACTGACACTGAGTAAATTGTTGGAGCTGTGGTTGATAACCTCTTGGATCTTCATGGATTCCATGGAGGGGTCTTAAAAGAAGTTGGTAGTGAGATAGTTGATTCATTGATTTTAATTTGCCAAATTTGCAGTAAAGATTTCATTAGATCAGAGACAACGAATATAATTCTCTAATCAAAAAGGAAAGAGGTCTGAGAACAGGAAGTTACAAGCCAGTTAGCTTGACATCTGCAGGAGTTCCTCAGAGTAATGTCTTAGGCTCAACCATTTTCAGGTGCTTCATCAATGACCCTTCCTCCATTGTAAAGTCAAAAGTGAGGATGTTCACTGATAATTGCATAATGTTCAGCACCATTCACAACTCTTTATATACTGAAGCAGTCCATGTTCAAATGCAACAAGATCTGGATAATATTAAGACTTGGGCAAATAAGTGGCAAGTAATATTTATGCCACATAAATACCATGCAATGACTATCTCCAATAAGAGACAATCTAACCACCACCCCTTGAAACTCAATGGTGTTACCATCA
This sequence comes from Chiloscyllium plagiosum, assembly GCF_037043375.1. Classification (NCBI taxonomy): domain Eukaryota; kingdom Metazoa; phylum Chordata; class Chondrichthyes; order Orectolobiformes; family Hemiscylliidae; genus Chiloscyllium; species Chiloscyllium plagiosum. The sequence continues at coordinate 29,623,702 of NW_028270177.1, forward strand.
CTGAATCATCTATTATCAATATCCTGGGGGTGTTACCATTAACTAGAACATGAACTGGACTTACTATATAAACACTGTGGCTACACAAGCAGGTCAGAGGCTAGGAATACTGCAGGGAGCAACTCATCTCTTGACTCCCCAAAGCCTGCCCACCATCTACAAGGCACAAGACAGGAGTGTGATAAAATACTCCCCACTTGCCTGGACGGGTGCAGCTCCAACATCACTCAAGAAGCTTGACACCATCCAGGACAAAGCAGCTTGCTTGATTGGCATTCTCTCTTGTCCATTCTCTCCACCACCAATGCTCAGCAGCAGCAGTGCACACTATCTACAAGATGCACTGCAGAAATTCACCAAAGATCCTCAGACAACACCTTCCAAACCCACAACCACAAACCCAGGACAAAGGAGGATTATACATGGGAACACTACTACCTGCAAGATCCCCTCCAAGCCACTGACCATCCTAATATGGAAATATCTCTCGGTTCCTTCACTGTTGCAGGGTCAAGATCTTGGAAATCGCTCCCTCATGGCATTGTGGGTCTACCTACAGCACAGGGATTGCAGCGGCTCAAGGAGGCAGCTCTCCACCACCATCTTCTCAAGGACATCTCAGGATGGGCAATAAATGCTGATCCAGCCGATGACACCTATGTCCCTGCAGTGAACAAGAAATCAATTTGTGGGGAATAAAACAATGATAATTTTGGATCAAGGGACTGAGGAAATCTCATGTGGATGTAAACATTCCATCTATAGGTGAGGCTGGTAGATCTGGCATGTTTTACATATCCTCAGATTCAATTTGTGGGCGGCACGGTGGCACAGTGGTTAGCACTGCTGCCTCACAGCGCCAGAGACCCGGGTTCAATTCCCGCCTCAGGCGACTGACTGTCTGGAGTTTGCACATTCTCCCCGTGTCTGCGTGGGTTTCCTCCGGGTGCTCCGGTTTCCTCCCACAGTCCAAAAATGTGGAGGTCAGGTGAATTGGCCATGCTAAATTGCCCGTAGTGTTAGGTGCAGAGGTAAATGTAGGGGAATGGGTCTGGGTGGGTTGCGCTTCGGCGGGTCGGTGTGGACGTGTTGGGCCAAAGGGCCTGTTTCCACACTGTAAAGTAATCTAATCTAAAAATCTAAAATCTAATCTAATCTAATAGATGCGAATTTGGAGAATCACAGCTGAGTCTGACTTTCAGAATCTGCAGTCCTACCTGTCTTCAACTCATGTATTCTCACCTGTACAAACTCTAACATCTGTGCCACACACATTCTTCTCCTGTACTGCCTGTCTCTCTCTCTTTCTGGGAGGGAAACAGCCCTTAATAGGGCAGAAAGTGTTAACATGCTGCCCAGCATTTGACACCCCACACGTTATTAGATTAGATTACTTACAGTGTGGAACCAGGCCCTTCGGCCCAACAAGTCCACACCGACCCGCCAAAGCGCAACCCATCCAGACCCATTCCCCTACATTTACCCCTGCCCCTAACACTACGGGCAATTTAACATGACCAATTCACCTAACCTACACATTTTTGGACTGTGGGAGGAAACTGGAGCACCCGGAGGAATCCCACACAGACACGGGGAGAATGTGCAAACTCCACACAGTCAGTTGCCTGAGGCGGGAATTGAACCCCGATCTCTGGTGCTGTGAAGCAGCAGTGCTAACCATTAGTACCACCGTGCATCTGTTCTGATGGCCCCAAGTGGGTGACTGACCATGTCCAACCCCTGTATTGGTATCTGTGTCTGCCCTTGACTTACTGCCCTTGACTGAGGATTGCTGGCAATCATGACAAACTTCTTGCCTTTGTACCTGTGCTAGAAGGCAGAACTAATGTGAGGGTAGTACCTCTGGCTGAGGGAATATGTTGCACGAAGGCAAGGCAAGGCAAGGACAATGTGAGGCAGGGATGCTGTGAGCATCCAAGTAGGCTCAGAGTGAGTGAGCACTATGGAAGCAAATGAAGAGTATGGGATGCAGCTTGGCCCACTCCATGATTGCAAAGTATCCTTGCTGCAGCATCACAATGAGAGTTGTCAGTGTAGCCTAAGGTGCAGCACTGAAGTGTAGGAATATCCTGTACATGGTTTAGACATATGCCATGAGTGTTCTGAGAGATTGGCACATGTAGGATGCTTATATCAGTGGTTGTGGGTTGCATGTGGCCAGTGTCCATGGAACATACCCTGAGATGCTGTTGCCGGTTGTTCAAGATGGTGGTCCTTTGGCGAAATAATGAGCTGAAGTTGCCAGGTACCTGTTTTGGCTTCCAATCATGAATGCTCGACATCTAGCTTGTTTGGTGCATTTGGTAAGACAGGAAGTTGAATATTAGCAAAGTGGGCTGGGCCATTAATAAGGTGATTAACAAGTAATAAACCCCCTTAATTATCATCTCGCCACTGCTGATTGAGAGACTCACCTACCACTTGGCATGAGCATAAAAGTTGTCGCAAGTTGCTCCCAATCTGAAGATGGACATCACCGGATTTCTCACCTGAATTTACCATCAATCTCACCATAGCTCAGGCAGCTATAAGCTTGCCCATCGTGGTTTATACTATCCAGCTCTTGTTTAAAATTTTCTTCTTTGTGAATACTACATTTTCCAGGACCATTAATTAATGGATTCTATGTTCTGTGAGTTGAAATATGGCATCACCTTTGAAACTTCCTATGGTGTTGAACTATTCAGATAAAAGTCTCCGAAATCCTGGATGGATTAAATGTGATTATTTTCAGTCTCTTCTGCTGCCATGGGTACCTTGATGACCTCTTTAATAGTCACTATGCTGAGAGTTGTATACACTGACAATCCTGCCACTGCCAGTCTGCTCAGAAATATAGTCATGGCTTCCAAGTCAAATTGTCATAGCTGCAATTCATTGATAGTGTATGAATGCAAGAGAGAGGTAACCTCACTAGAAATAGTTAACCTCTCAGTTGTCAGTTATACCATTCAGTTCAAATGATCTCATGTTTTACAGAATTCAGACTGGTAAGGTATTTGCACATGCCAATCTTGACTTTGACTGTGTTTGTCTAGTTCCTCAGGGCAAATGATGTTGACTGTGACTAAATGTCCAAGTTTGTTGATTTTATCCACCCCCGATGTGGAAATTTTATTCATCCTTGGCTTGGAAGTTAGTTCACTCTGAGCCTTCACTGGAGTCCATCTTAGGGTAAATGTCATGTATTGGCTTACATTTGTGGAAAATCTCAGGCACGTTCCTTGATGTTATTGTCATATTCTTTATGGTTGTGCCCCGTTGTATCCTCTGTCTGTATCTTTGCAGTGAGATTCCTTGCACAGGCAGGTCCCAGATGCTTTTAAACCATATGTCTTACATAGATCTTGGAATGCAGGACAGCTTCACAATTGCTGTGATAGACCAGACTTATCACATAGTTAGTTTGCTGTATTGAGTCCTGACTGCAGTGTCAATACTGCGTGCTGCACCTAACCCTTGCCGGTCTTATGTTCAGCGACAGTAGCTTCATATTTTCTGCCATCTGTGAGTAGTGAATCAATGCTGTACCATTACTTTCTTTCCAAGATATCTTTTTGGAATATTTCAAAGGATGTTGGGAAAGCACCAACTCCATTATCCACTCTGACAGCTCAGCCTCTGAAAAATTGCAGCCATTGCCCTTATAATGGCACCTACTGACAAATAGATCCATTGATTCCTGGCTTTTGTCAGTAAATCATCAGTGTTAAGTGATACCTTTTACAACTAACTCTTACTGGTCAACTTCTGTGTCTTCTATGTATCTTTGTGGGATTTTTCCAGTCCTCTGCAGATAAACCAGACTCTATGTACCCTCTCATTACCAATTGCTACCAGTATTTTGAAGGCTTATTTAACCATTTTTGCAATTGTTGAGTCTATGAAGTTTAGTTACAGTCTCTGTTTAACAGGCTTGAACTCAGACAGAAGGTCCAGTGCCACTCAATTCATGTCAGAAGATCTGATATCTATCCTTCTGCTTTCAGAATTGTCCCTGCTTGTCACGTGAATTTTGGTGTGCTTCCCATTAGCTCCTATAGCTCCCAACTGCCCATAGAAGTTGAAATAGCCTTAGGATAGTTTGGATTGGAATCAGCTGCCTGCCTCTAGCTGATGGAGGGCTTTTGCCCGAAACGTTGATTTTCCTGCTCCTCGGATGCTGCCTGACCTGCTGTGCTTTTCCAGCACCACTCTAATCTAAAACTTGCCTCTATGATGCTGGTCAGCTTGGAGATACCTAAAGTTTGTTAAAAGCTCTTATTTAATTGTATTTTCTGCACTGTGGGACTTCTTGATGACTATTTCCATCCTTGGCTTTCAAGCTTGTTAGGCTGTTTCCTTCTTTGTGCTCTTCTTCTAAAGAAAAAAGACTTAGCTGTTATGAAAATGTTACACATGAGTTATGAGGATTGTTGAATACATGCAGTTGGCTTATTTACAGCTGATACATACCTTACAGAGTAATTGCCATATACAACCTACACTTTGAGTGCCGCAGTGTAGAGAACCCGTGGTCATGTGAAGACATCAGGTACTGAAGGGAGTGCCGTTGTGTTGTAATCATATCACTGGATTAGCAATCCAGAACCCCAGGTTAATGTTCTGGGCTGATTGAAGCTTAAATTCAGTGAAATCTGGAATAAAGAGCAGGTCCAGGTAGTAAAGACCTATCTGGTTAATTAATATCCTTTAGTGGAAGGAAATTTGCCCTCATCAGCTGGTTGACCTATATGTAACTTCAGACCCACAACAAAGTGCTTGACTCTTAACTGCCTTGGTCAATTAGATATAAGCAATAAATGTTGATCTAACCAATGATGCCCACTTTATAACAAAGGATTACAGTGTTATGCAACTGAAATGATATATTGAAAGAACCTGGATTGTTAAGTCATAAAGTCATAGAGATGTACAGCACAGAAACAGACCCTTCTGTCCAACTCGCCCATGCCGTCCAGATATCCCAACCTGATGTAGTCCCATTTGCCAGCACCCGGCCCATATCCCTCCAAACACTTCCTATTCATATACCCATTCAGATGACTTTTAAATGTTGTTTTTCATTTTATAGAATGGGTTGCAGGTTTCACTTCATTAGTATGTAAATCCCAGAACATCTTTTAAGTTACCTTCTCAAGATTTGGGATTTACATATTAATGAAGTGAAATCTGCAATCCATTCTAAAAGATGGAAGATTTAACAATCCAGGTTTCTTCAACAGATCATTTCAGTTGCATGACACTGTAATATTTTGTTATAAATTCTGTGTCTTATGATCTTATAATCCACAACCACCTGATGAAGGAGCAGCGCTCCAAAAGCTAGCGATTTCAAATAAACCTGTTGGACTATAACCTGGCGTTCTGTGATTTTTAACTTTGTACACCCCAGTCCAACACTGGCACCTCCACATCATCCTAATAAGAATCTCCTCCCTTTTCTCTACAACCCTTTACATTGTTTCTATTTAAATAATCAACTACAGGGAGTCCCTGACTTACAAACAATTTCATACAGGGGTCATGATTTGGAGATGCCGGTGTTGGACTGGAGTGGACAAAGTTAAAAAACACACAACACCAGAGTATAATCCAACAGGTTTATTTGGAAGCACTAGCATTCGGAGTGCTGCTCGTTCACCAGGTGGTTGTGGATTATAAAATTGTAAGACACAGAATTTATAGCAAAAGTGTAATTTTAAAGATCTGACATACAACCAGTTTACATGCTGGGCTTATTAATGCCTCCTTTATATTGTCCTGCATTGTGTTCCGGCTGGCATACAAATCAACTTACAAATGGACTCCAGAATGAATCTGTTTGTAACCCATGGACTGCCTGTAATGCTCTCTTGAATTCCCCAATTAAACTGAACTCCACTGACCTTCCAGGCATCACACCCCATAATTGTCAGGATTGCAGCTAACATCAGCTGAATACAGACAAAAATACACCTTTGCAGTTTAAAACCTTTTTGCGCTGAATTTCAAATTTGCTAATTAAATACTCTTGTAAGTAAGCAGTTCAGCATTTCAAATCCAGGCTACTTCTTTCCTTCTTAACACAGATGATCCATTCCCATTGTGACAGTGATGATGACAGTGGTATTGATGTAATTGAAAACCAACAAAGCACTTTATTATTCTTACACGTATGGTCACACTTGGAATCGTAAGATTTCCGAAAACCTTAGATTAATTAGAGTTCAGTTTTGTGATCATTTTCTTATGTAAGGATAATAAAACACTGATTTTAAAGCTGGACCTAATGCAGAATCATCCCCTTACCCTCACTGAGATGTAATTATTTATTGGCACTATGTCCTATTGACACAGGAATGAAGCTAAAACAGGACACATGCACAGCCCGAGATGAAACCATTTCTGTATTATACAGGGTTTTAAACCATTACTGCTTCATGTAATTGGCTTTTTTTTAAGTTCAGATTCAGATTATTGAAATGGTGTCAACAGAACTTGGCACCACCCCTTCCTGGCACCACTGGTCAATCCATTCTCCCAGAATGCAGCAAGGTTTACCCTAATGGTCAGGTGAAAGTGTTGCTTGGCTTCACTCGGTGGCAGTTTTCTGACATAATTGATATTCCAGTCATTTGATATGGCTGCAATCCAGACATGCTACTCATGTGTCAAGAAAAGAATTGATCAAGAGATCTCGGGAGATCTTTCCTTTAACATTCAATGCACCTTTCATCAAGTGAGAGAATGAACTTAACAAGGACATGGAATAAAGCAGATTGACTGCTTTTCTCCTTCACTAAGTAGCAAGTTTCTATCACAGCCACTATGCCCAGGCAATTCCTTCGAAAAATATTATCAATTTTGAGGAGGTCCATTTTGGAAGCCACTATTGAATCCTGTTTTTATCTAAAGACAGTAGGCAAGGAAGTAGTACCTGAATCAGTCCCAGTCTAAAGGGGGAGGGTCAAACTGTATGCTGAACCAACCTCATTCAATACTTCCATTTGCTTTCTCTTGAATAAAAAGTGGAAGACTTCAGATTACTTGTAGCCGGAGCACCTTCGATTAGGCCTCCAAATTCAAGTGTCCATCCTTGGCCCTTTGGCCATCACTTAGCTGAATTATTTTATTCACAAGGTGAGAACATCTCTGAATAGGCCAGCATTTATTGTCCATTACAAGGGACAGTTAAGAGTCAATCACATTGTTGTGGGTCTGGAGTCACATGTAGTCCAGACCAGGTAAAGATGCCAGCTTCTTTCCTTAAAGTGAACCAGATGTTTCTTTTCAACAATCAACTTATAGTCAGTGTTAGACTCTTAATTCTAGATGTTTTTATTGAATTCAAATTCCATCACCTGCCTTAACGCGATTCAAACCCAGGTCCCCAGAACATTTCCTGGGTCCAGCCATAATACCACCAGGCCATTGCTTCCACTTTAGGGTTGACCTACTACAAAGAGCTTGAGTTTTTGAGAAAAATACACGATTCGCTACATGTTGTACTCTAGAACTGTGGAAGTTCCTTCTATCACATGTCTAACGGGAAATCTCCCACTCCTACTGCCTACCACTGGCCTGTGCTGGAAGGATTTACATATAGATCTACGACCTGCTTGACTAAGGATTCCTCAGCCATCAAACCCTCAAATGGGGCTTGAACGCAATATGTCTGGCTTGCTCAGAGGCAGAGATGTCACCGATTGCATCACGAGATCTCCTCATCCACACAGACCGACTGGACAATTCCTTGAAATCACTCCCATTTCAGCATCATTACCAAATCAGATATTAGGTAGAAATTCTTTTCCTGCTCAGCATTTGAGTCGAATTTCAAACTGAAATATCATTTGTCAAGCAGGAGTAGCTCTAAGGAAACTTTAACCTATGTTTTAAAATCGCAGGCCTCCAAAATACTAATTTTAACTCGATCAAATGACTTAACCATTTGAAAAATTCTAGGTTAGAATAAAGGACAACTATCCATAGGTGACTCAGTCATCTGCATTCCTGTAAGAATACGAGAACTAGACAGTCATCTCCTTGAGGCTCTTTTGGCATGTAATTAGAGCCTGACTGATGCATGTCTTAACTCCATTATCAGCCTCGGATCCCTAACCCTTAATAACATTGACTAACAAAACCTCATCGATCGCAGTTTTCGATTTTTCAAACAGCTTCCAGGGTTGGATTTTGAGGTTTTTGGTTGGCCCCCCAAAATTGGGTCCAATGAGTCCTAAATGTAACCTTGACCTACACTGTGAGTGGAATAGTCCAGCAATCCCAGGCTGAATTAGGCCATCTGGTGGCCAAAGAGTCAAAGATGGACTCTTGAACTTGAAGGTCCAATAGGAGGTGCTCCAGCTGCAAGTAATCTGATGTCTTCCACTTTGAGTACAAGAGAAAGCAATCATGCCTCAATCTTGAACTGCCTTCTTCACAATCTTTAGAGTGTTTAAATGAAGCAAAATGACCACAGTAGCTGGGCCAATATCATAAAGGGTCTTCCCAAAGGTGGCCTCCAATCTCAGTTGCAGCCAAGCAGGCTGCAAGGGCCTCAAAACCTGTCCAGAGTGCTCGGCCTTCTGATTGCCATCAAGACGCCACCTTCAGGATGACTAATCTCTTCCTAGTAGTTCAGGAGTCCCACAGTTCAACCAGAAAATCCTAGTCATCTCTGATGATTGGCCTAATTTTTTTGTAACCTACTTTATCTTTCAGTAAGCATATAACCCTTCCATCCCAAAACTCTTGATGGGAAAATTGTCCAGGGACCAGGATGGTGCTGGTAAAGCCAAAAACATCAATTTTCAAATAACTTCCTTCCTGCTCCCATTCTCAACAGTTTTTTTTCCCCTTCAGAGTATGTTCTAGCCTCAGTTAGATTTTTGTGCCTCCTAATATCACATCTGATCAGCTTAAATCTAATTTTAAAATTATTTCCCCTGACTCTAGATTGCTCAAACACAAAAAGCATCTACCTACCCTACCAAATCCTCCAGCCATCTACCCACCTTAGTTTAGATCATTCCTTATGTTCACTGCCGAAGAGGATCCAACCCTAATTTATGAAGACTGTCCTTATAATTTAACCCACTTTGACATGTTAACATTCCAGTGAATCACCTTTTCCAAGACCTTTTCCAAGGAATATTATTCCTGAAATGCAATGACAGGAAAAGAACACCATAATCTAATCACAGATTTGTACAATTTTCACATAATTTTGACTCTTCCATGTTCTAACTGCAGTTTGTAATGCATAGTTTCACATATAATGAGCAACGCTTTGATTACTGACTTCTTCTTAGGCAAAGGGAAGATTATTTACGTATAGGAGCAAATTACTACAGATGCTGGAATTTGAACTGAAGATAAAATAAAATGCTGGAGGTGGATGCTGCCTGACCCATTGTGATCTCCAACATTTTTTGTTCTCAGTTCATTATTTACAATCATTTTTGCCTGAAGAATGTATCATTTATTGGAATTCTGTTAGTATGGTATTCAAGGTAAAGTCATCATGCTCCTACTGAACCATGGAGCTGCTTTCTTGTTTGAGAGACAGAGATGACTGGTGGTGGTTTAACCTGAGGGTCACCATACCTCAGGCAAGGGAAGAAGCTAAGAAGGAGAGTCTGATATGGTAACCTCAGCTGGTGCAGGAATTGAATCCATGCTCAGATGGCTGGTTTGTGATGCAGAATAATACCAATAGCATGAGCTCAATTCCTGCATTGACTGAGGTAACCTCTTCCCTCACCTGAAGCATGGTGACCCTTGGGTTAAATCACCACCACTCATCTCCATCTCTCAGCAGTTCTATTCACCAGTAGGACTATGGAGACCATACCATTTACTCATGTTAATACATGTTAATGATCTAATACCTCCATTTTTGGAACTTGTTTTGAACATTGCAGAATTTCTGCTGTTACTTTTGACTTTCTGAAATGTAAGAGGGGATCCTCCCTCTTTCCCCTGTAGCCTGATATCAGGAAATCTGACCTTTCCTAAGTTATTATTGAAGGTTGCCATTTCTAAAGCTCTGCAAATAGACTGTCCAAATAACTTCAGTGTTTATCATAGAAAATAAATACTTAGCAAGTTACTGCCAATAAATTCTGCTCTATGTTTTTGAATCCAATTAACAATTAATGAGCAGCAGAATAGAAATGTATGTTTAATACATATCCAATAGAAGGTATATCAAGGGTAATTAATACAGTGAAATATTTGGTTTTGAAGATATCTAGAATTTACAATTTAACAAAATGAACTTTCAGAACACTTGCAGTCACACCCTGCCTTATAATTCAGGGTTTTTTTTCCTGTGTCAGAGAATCTCCGGATATATCATAGAATTATAAAATGCTATAGTGTGGAAACAGGCCACTTGGCTGAGCAAAGCCACACTGACCCTCTGAAAAGTATCCCATCCAGACCCATTTCCCCACCCTATTACTCTATACTTCCCCTGCCTAATGGACCTAACCTATACATCCCTGAACACTATGGGCAATTTATCACGGCCAATTCATCAAACATGCATATCTTTGGACTGTGAGAGGAAACCCACGCAGACATGGGGCGAATGTGCAAACTTCACACAGACAGTTGCCTGAGGCTGGAATTGAACCTGGGTTCCTGGTGCTGTGAGGTGACAGTGATAAGCACTGAGCCACAACCTTTATATAGAATGTTATTGACCAGGTCAGACCTCTCCAAACATTTCAGGAAGATAGCCCAGACCCTAACTTCATTCGTTGTTTTAAACAGGTGTAAAGTAGATATTCCAGGAAAACCGCTTAATTTTAAACAAAACAGAACTTATTTACAAGATTACTGAATGAATTACAAACAACAGAAAACAGAATACAAAATAACTTAACCTCTCCAAAAACCCATCAGATCATCCCAACTTAATGATGGTGTTCCAAATACTTGCAACAATCCCCACAAACACCCCTTTCACAAAAGGTAAAATCAAACACAGATTCTTACAAGGTAGAAGGCAGAGACAGAGTTGAAAATGTGTTGCTGAAAAAGCGCAGCAGGTCAGGTAGCATCCAAGGAGCAGGAGAATCGACGTTTCGGGCATGAGCCCTTCTTCAGGAATCCCGGCAGAGACAGTGTACCAACCTGGACCTGTGTCCTTGGTTCCAGCAACTTTTTTTCCCCACACTACTGCTAAAAGCCAAACTAAACCAGAGAACAGCTGAGCTGGGAGAACTGGCCACTGCCCTTTCATTGATCAAATTTTTTTAAACTTGAAAGCCGTGTGCCTGAGGCAGTATCTGTTAGCTATTATCAAATTGCCCCTAAAACCCTTCTACCCAGACTTCTTGGAGTCTGTGTCATTTACAACCATTCTGGAAAAAAACCCAGGGACGGTATAACCTTGATAAAGGAGCAGCATTGTCACAAGAATCATAGAATCCCTATAGTGTGGAAGCAGGCCATATGGTCCATCAAGATCTCACTGACCTTTTGAAGAACATCAAGCTCAAACCCATCCCCCATCTTATCTCTGTAATCCTACATTTCCCATGGCTAATCTACCTGGATACCTACGTTTGAGATATTAATGCTTGGATGCAGCAATAAATGATCAAAGACATCACATAAACAAACTTAATACAATGGTAGAACGAGAGAAGGCTCAACATTAATTAATGTTGATGATCCAGATATTACATTCAAAGATGGCACGTATCAACTGGACAACTTTTAAAATTTGTGTTAAAAATGCTGAATCGGGAATCCACAATTACCTATTTTCAAATCGCTGCCATCATATTAGGTGAGCAACTTTAAAAGTGGCTCAAATACTCAGGCCTCAGACAGTTGAGAAACCATCGGATATTTACTGCTGGCTCCTCTGTACTTTAGGACTGTCGTCAAGGTGGATAAGACTGTTATTACCTCAAACAGTAATGTATATTACAAAGTATGTTTCATGCTTCAAGATGTAAAACAGTGTTCTTGGAAATAGCTAACCAGAGTATTGTCTGACCTGAGCGCTCTGCATGAAGTCTTTAAAGGTGATAAAGGTAAAGTACACATATAACACTGTTACTGGCAAAAAAGTCTTTTATGTCAAAGTTAATCTCTGCAGAGAGAGTTCACGTGTGTTTTGGGTTGCTGAGAAGGTAAACTTTTATCTGTTCATATTATGAACCATGTGTTTGAATAAATTCTATACCTTTGTGGAAGAAGTTTTACTTTACAATCATTCAATCATTTTGCATTCATTGAGGGAACCAGATTGATGGATCTTTTTTGGTTCATATCTGATTGAGAGAAACCACACAGTTGACCATATCAAGAACTGGATAAAATGATTAAATTCATGTTGTGATACATTGGGTTATGGGGAAACAATACATTTCTCCCAATCAGTCATAACATAAAACTGGGGACTGAGAGCAGGATACCCTACCCAAAAAATGAAATTGGGAAAGGATAAAAATAAAAGTACAAACTTTAAACTAAAATAGCTTTTAGAGTTGCTAAGGCTATTTCAAAATGGAAGATTTTCTCGGAGTGATTTACAAAAAAATCAAGTCCAGGTTTTTAGAATTGACAATCAATAAGAGCTAAGAAAGCAAACATAATTAGGGCTTTCACACAAGATTTTATGTTGGAAGAGAGACAAGGCAATTCAGTTGGTGGGTCAATTGAATTCATTAGAATTCGGTCACATAGTAAGCAGTTTACGTCAGAAAATGTAATGGGTGGCATGCTGGTTTAGTGGTTAGCGCTGCTGTCTCACAGAACCAGAGACCCGGGTTCAACTCTTGGGCAACTACGTTTTTAGAGTTTGCACACATTCTCCCCGTGTCTGCATGGGTTTCCTCTGAGTGCTCCGGTTGCCTCCACAGTCCAAAGATGTAGTAGGGATGTGTATGCTAGATGGATTAGCCATGAGAAATGCAGGATTACAGAGAGAGAGAGAGGGTATGGGGGAGTGGGTCTGAATGGGATGCTCCTCAGAAGGTCAGTGGGCTGAATGGCCTACTTGCACACTCTATGGAGTCTATGAAATTGAAAACCAGAGTTTAAAAGCAAGAAAAAACTAGGCAATAGTAAAAGACAAAGGAAAAGGCGTTTCAGAAAGAGGGAAGGGAAAAAAAGGAAGTTTCAAAAGCTGGAAATGTAATTTCAAGTGTGGGGGAAAGAAAAGGAAAAAAAAAGACAAAAGAAAGAAAAGGTATACCAGCTATGAAAGATTGAACAGAAAAGGAAGGATGTCTTAGTCTCAGAGGAATATTGAAAGTGAGGAAGGATCTAAGTTCAACCCAAGGCCCAGTGGAGAGATTGTTTACATTTATGTACTTCCTTCTGCAGTTTGGCAAGTTTCATGACTTTTCCACCAGTGAGTACATCTGAACGCTCTGATCTTTGTTCTGAGCTGCTGATGGCACCTTTGTAAAACTACTTGTGTCTGTGAATTACATGCAGAAGACTTCAACTGTGTTAAAACTAGACCATTGTCTCTGTGAATGATATGCAAAAGATGTTAACTGTCTTAGGCCTAGACTACTCAACTTCCTGAAACATTTTAGATATAAAATTGGAACTGATCAGATGGAATCATTTAGTAAATGGCATTGGCAAGGAATATATCATTCACATGGAGTGCACCTACAGTGGGACCTAATGTCAGAAATGCAGTTGTCCGTAATTTGCTGATACACTATGACCTATAACGGGAATGATTTTGGTGATAACAAACATAGCTTCTCCAGTCATCATAGAAAGGCCATGCAAGGTCAAGGGAACAGTGCAGTTACAGGAAAAGGCTCGAAGAATTTTATCCTTGATTTGTAGTGACCCCATGCAATAGCTGAGCAAAGCGTATCACTGGTGGCCAAATTGGCACAACAGATAAGTAATTAGTTACCTGAAACTTTCTTTCTGGATGTGGATAATCCAAAGAAAATGCGCAATGTGTCTTCTCTGATTAAAGCCTCAGCAAACTGATCCAGAATTTTTTAAAGTAGCATAATCATTTCAAGCCAAAGCTGAAGTTGAGTGAGCTCTAGAATAACCGATATGTTAGAAATAAGATTTTGATAAGGAAGTGGAGAGTTCCTCTCATATCTGCAGATGGTGATTTATCAGATATCACCATTCCCAAATTTTGCCAAAGAAAATTAAGGATGTCTTATAAATTTCCTATGACAGGGCATGTAGGAATTGGAAAGACCCAAGCACATATAAGTCAACATATTTGCTGGCTAGGTCTTCTAAGAAACATTGTTCAGTTTTGTAATATGTGCCTGACTGTGGAAATTATTCAACTTGCAATCAAACTGGCAACTCTAATACCGGTATTTTTGTTTGAGAAACCATGCAATAGGATGTTATTAGGTTGAGAGTGACCTTTACTGAAAACAAAAGCAGAACATATCTTTACTAACATGGTCATGTTAACTTAATTCCCAGAGGCCATCAGATGCTAGTAATTATTGCTAAGGTAGTGGTAGAAAAGTAATGCCAGACTTCCATTCAATCTAGAATATTGATGGAGATTTGGTCTGATCGGGTTCCAATTTTATGTCTAAAATGTTTCAGGAAATTACGTAGTCTAGGTCTAACACAGTTAAAGTCTTCTGCATATCATTCAGAGAGACAATGGTCTAGTTTTAACACAGTTGAAACTAGATGTAATTTACAGACACAAGTAGCTTTAAACTTCAAAACAAAGATCTGAACATTCTGCCATGACTATCCTCATGACTGGAACAAGTGGCTGGAATTTTGTTTGTTTATCCCTTGAAATTCATGCAATGGGTCGACCAGTCATAATGCTTTTGAGTTAGATTTTGGATATGAGTTAAGAAGTTTATGGACATGAGGTAAGAGATCCTCCGAAACTAATATTTAAAAAAGCGGGATGAATCCTTCTCATTGGACTATGTATCTGTGTTCTAAGAACAGCTAACAGAAGCCTGAAAATTCACTCAGAAACACTTAGAACTTTGCAAACAATGCTGCTGAAATTGGCAGGCCAGCAGGACAATATCTGAACTTTTCATCCTGTGAATAAGATCTGTTAATATTATTGTCTTTTCAAGATGAACCATTGAAAACATGGTTCATGGTCCATATAAGATAATCAAGAGGACTGGCAAGATAAATTATTTGATTGACACATCAGATCACCAGTAAAAGAATCAATTGTGTCTTGTCAAGATGTTGACCAATACCAGTACCAGCAAAAGGATAAGTGAGTACAAGTATGTCAGATAGGAAAGATAATGCAGGTCAAACGAGATAGTTAGAATGAGGCAGAAGGATTCAGACAACTTGACAATTTCTAAATTGAACTATGATTTGCTTAGCTAGTACTTAATTATTAGGCAGGTTAGACGCCATGTTTTCATTTTTAGATGCAGAACAATGAGGAGATCTAACAAGGTTACTCTCAAAGTTCAAGAGTAGGAACAAACCAGGGTGTGCAACTTTAGGCAAGTATGATATGGATGTAGTTGAAAAAACAACATGCCTGTTACTGAGGTCCAGAGAGACAGGTCCAGATGAAATCAGAGATCCAATTCATGTTGGAAAAGCACCTTGAATCTAATCAAAGTAGCTGTAGGTCCTCCATTGAGTTGATGCCCAAAGCTGATGAGTCAATAGGTTTCTTATAGAGTACAGAAAGGCAATGCAGAAGCAATGATAGGTTCCTATATAATTCCTCATTTGAAAGGTTATATTGGTAGAATCGGCAGTGTCAGTTTTCTGAGTAAAGTCAATTGGCTAAAGGGGTACTGGTAGATTCCTTTAATACCCTGCACTAACAAAGTATCAGCATTTGTTGCACCAGATTGTTTTCTTGAATGCCAAAGGATGCCATTTGGGCTACAAGAAATGCTCCAGCCACTTTCCAGAGACTGATGAAGCAAATGACAATCAATGTTCCAAACTTTGTGATTTACCTTGATAGTATGTTGGTACACAGTGACACTTAGAAGGACTACTTGGAACAATTAGAAGCTCAATTTTGAAAACAGCAAACCATTTATTTCATAATAAAGCTTGAGTAACGTGAGTTTACAAAAGTGTGGGTAACCTACCTTGGTGACATAGTAGGGAAAGGAGAAGGGCTGTCAAGAACAACAGAAGTACAAGCTCCAGAAAAAATAACGAGGATTGTGAGCTATTGTAATTCCAATCATGCCTTGTGCCAAACCTAAGCACTATATCTGTTCCACTGACAGTTTACTAGAATTATTTTCCAAGATAGTGTGGTCAGAGTAGTGCCATGCAGC
This sequence comes from Chiloscyllium plagiosum, assembly GCF_037043375.1. NCBI lineage: Eukaryota > Metazoa > Chordata > Chondrichthyes > Orectolobiformes > Hemiscylliidae > Chiloscyllium > Chiloscyllium plagiosum. The sequence goes on from NW_028270177.1 coordinate 29,639,988, forward strand.
TTTTGAGAGCTATTTCAATCAATGAACGATTATTGACCTCTCCTAATTTCACTGAACCCTTAAAGCCTCCAATTGATGTTCTTGAGCAGATGTAGTTTTGTTAGAAGGTGATGGGTTGTGCATGGAGAAGCCAATGTGAATTCCTCCTAAAGCCTAAAGTGACATCAAAAGAGATACTCTATAACGCAAAAAGGAAACCTGTGATCGGTGTTGGCTTTTGAATTGCATTTGTGCCATTTCTTTGCAGTAAGATGGTTTCAGCTATTTGTTGGGAATCCAGTGTAAGACCTGAACCTCTTGAAGAGCAATTGGAAGACAAATTATTTCTGAGCAAACTACAACTGCCAACGACGTTTGGAGTGTGCCAGAATACCAAACTGACAACCATCTGAATATTCCACACCTTGTCCTTTAGTTTCTTTCAAGAACTGACCATTACATTGAACCAAAAGTAGTTTTGTCCAAAATGATTCCCTGCAGAGAAAAATTGGATTTTGATTCTTCTCTATGTGTGAATTTGGGTTATTTGGAGAGGTATTCATTTATATGTTCAAAATACAAACTCTGTGAGTCAACCACATCTGCATTTTTGTGGAATACATTTTGCATTGTAATAATTCAATCATTTTGTGTTTTTTTACGTCTGCCTGAAGGATCTTCACATTCTAAGTCTAATACAGATAAAGCCAACAAATATCATAAAAGGACGTGGTAACGCATTCACATGTATGTTGTGACCCAAGGAGCAGCTAGACCAGAGAAAGACAGTGCACCCCTCCCATTCACTAATAACCTTTTCTCGTCTCACAAATTTTCCTACTACAATCTCGTCAGAAAACCCAGGAAAAATACATTAAGCTTTGGGTGGATAGATTCACCTAACTAAATACATTTAAAAATCTGTTCATGCACAAAAATTAGCTGAAAAATCGAAAGGCCATTTGTTTCCTTCAGTCCCTTTAAATAGAGCTGTAGTAAGCTTCATTTTAATGGTGTTGAACCAGAAATATGAATGGGCCTGATGAAGGCTCTCATTAGCATGCTAGAAGCATGCACAAGGAGACTCCTACTTACAATGAGTAGGAGTGAACCCTGTGGATCTGTAATGGAGCAGGGTGCGTTTGGAGAGGGAACAAAGCAAGTGGCACCAACTTTCTCAATTCTTGCTCACAATGAATTCTGGTAGTGAAATCTATACCAGTGGACATTACATGCCATTGTTACACTTTTTTCAAAAATTGAATGCCTCAAAATCTGTCCAGGATACCAAAATATCCTACAAATGAATGACAATTCATCTCCTTCGATTTTTAAGTATTTAACTTCTGTCCAAAATGTTGCTCCATCCTTTGCCCACAACTTATTCCTATATTTTCCAAGTTTAAGCTATGAAAGACTTTAAGGTTAACTATTACTTTATTTCCATATTTTTCTACGTGTTCTATGAAGTAATGTTTAATGCTTAATTTCTCATTTCTCTTACTACTTCGTATCGAAGTTGTTTTGTACTCAGTTACCTTGGTATGACAGGTCGGCGCAACATCGAGGGCCGAAGGGCCTGTACTGCATTGTAATGTTCTATGTTCTATGTACCTAAGATGGCATCAAGCGTGGCAACATAATACACTTCTCACTGTGCTCCTGTACTTCTGTACTTCAGTACATGTGACAATAAAAATCTAAACGTAAATTTGAAGTTAGTACACGTTGCACATTTGCCAAACGCTCACTAACAAATAGGGAGGAAAATTGTGTCATAGGATATTTGAGAAACTGGTTTGTAAGGTTGAATGGGTCCAAAAGGTCTTTGAATGGATGTCATAGGGAAGAAGGATCCATCTGACCTTGAAAGCTTGACAAACAACTGTCGGTTTACATCACAAACCCAAATGAATCTGAAAGTTTTAAATTCCTGGTGAGAAAGTTTGAAATGACCACCAACATTCAAACATTGCATGGCTTCAAATTACGATCTAACAGCAATATGAGTTTGCAAAGGCTGACAGTGAATCCCTGAAAAATCTCAAATACTTGTCCTCATTATCATTTCTCCTCTGTGACTTTAATAGAAAGAAGATTGCATGTCATTAGATTATCAATAACTTCAAATGTGTATGAATTACATGTGCATAGATGCAAGATAGCCTATTACTTCAAGCTTTGAAGAGACTTTGGATAATTGTAATCCTTAAGGAAATTTCAGCTCTAAGAGACCTGTGCATTGCAAGACAATTACACTATTTAATCTAGGATTTTTTTTGGCTGAAGTCTTATTATAACATTAGAGCATTGAAGATGCATACTGATGCTGGTGGCTGCAGTACTGAGTGGTTAGTGCAGTCACTTGATCCTCCGGGACAAGTGTTTAATTTGCCAGCCTCAAGGCAGTCCTTAACTCTAATGAGCACAAAGATAGAGGCCTGGCTGATTTAAAAGACAGCAGAAGAAAAAGCATCATGTTTTCTCAGAACGATTAAGGGATTTCAATCAAAGCCTTACACTCTGTCATCATGTTGCTATCAATCCTGGAGTTCATTCACTTGTTATGTTTCCATTTCAGCCAAAATAATGAACCAGTTACAAAATAAAGGAGTATTCTTATTTTAATTAAGTAAAGTTATCATTTGTTCTACTTAAATTCTCATTGTGAAATTGTTGGAAGAAACTTACAGCCCTGTCTTTGTAGACTAACGAAAATGCACGTTAGATGCGATGTACGTGATTGTGAAACAGTAGAATCAGCAGACATACACTATAAAAATACTGTGAAGACTGGATGGAATGAAATGTATGAGAGAGCTGTGTTGCAGAGACTGGGATTATGTATGGTAATATGTAGGTACAAGAGTTTGTAATTCCCAAAGGAGGGAAAGTAGTCACTGTTACAAAGTGAACAAAGTTAAAAATCACACAACACCAGGTTATGGCCCAACAGATTTATTTGGAAGTTTTAGCTTTCAGAGCATTGCTCCTTCATCAGGTAGCTGTGGACCAAGTGCAGAACTGTTGGCAGAGATCAAGATGTGGCACACTGAGAGTGAATTCAATATAGTCTGAAAGGGCTTTCTCTTAGCAGTGTAGAATAGAAACTTAAAGGTCCAAACCACATGACTAACTCATGAGGACTGATCAACTAAGGCTTATATCAGTAAAGACACCAGTTACTGCATAGTGTAAGAATGCCATCACATAAAGAACACACCTGTACCAATACGATGCTGAAGTTATCTTATAATATTTGACAGTCAATAAATTGCTTTTCAGGATAAACTTTTTATACTTTCTCAGTACAAACATGCCAGTCATTTAGTGTACAGAATAATCCTACAACCAGCAGATAAGGTAAATGGTTGTTAATTGTTTTTTTTTAATTCTGTTGGTTGAAAAAGGAATGTTGGTCAGTAGGCCACAAAATCTCTAGTCTCTGGCATATGACCAATTGAACGTGCAAAACGGGTTATCTTATATATATTGATTTCTGCTAGGACCATCTGGGCGGCCTGGGGAGATTCACTGCCCCAATCATTCTTGTGGTTATCAGTCTAAGATACGGATAGTTATAGTCAAAGTACCATGTGGGGAAAGATTACTGATACAAACGCTTCAGCAGACATTGATGAACAGTTAATAAATTTATTACATTTCACTTATTAGCTAGTTACATTATATTTGAAATACATTATTGTCTCACATCAGCCTCAACTTCAGATTAAATATGCATTATTACTTTAGCTACATGTTGTTAACATTAAGAATATTCACCAAAGCACTTTATAAACTTTGGTGAACACTGCAAAACTCATAGAACATGGTTAACTCCTTCTAGGAACAGGTTGCTACATCCTCCACTATACTGGAGGGTGGAGCTTATCTTATGATGTCTGTTAACCCTTTCCAGTACAAACTGCCTTTTTACAAAGGTTGGTGCCTCTAACACTTTGGAAAAAAGAACACAGGCAGGCACTATTTTTTAAACGGTAAGAACATTCATAAAGCCAAAGTACAAAGGGATCTGGGAGCGCTAGTACAGGATTCTCTAAAAGTTGACTTGAAGGTTGAGTCCGTGGTTAAGAAAGCAAATGTAATGTTGTCATTTATTTCAAGAGGGTTGGAATATAAAAGCAGCGATGTGCTACTGAGACTTTATAAAGCTCTGGTTAGGCCCCATTTAGAATACTGTGTCCAGTCTTGGGCCCCACACCTCAGAAAGGACATACTGGCACTAGACCGTGTCCAGTGGAGATTCACACGGATGATCCCTGGAATGGTAGGCCTAACGTATGATGAACGGCTGAGGATCCTGCGATTGCATTCATTAGAGTTTAGAAGGTTGAGGGGAGATCTAATAGAAACTTACAAGATAATGTATGGCTTAGAAAGGGTGGACGCTGGGAAGTTGTTTCCATCAAGCTAGAATACTAGGACCTATGGGCACAGACTTAGAGGGGGTCAATTTCGAACAGAAATGAGGAGATATTTCTTCAGCCAGAGAGTGGTGGGCCTGTGGAATTCACTGCCACAGAGCACAGTGGAGGCCAGGAAGTTAAATGTCTTCAAGGCAGAGATTGATAAGTACTTAATCTCGCAAGGAATTAAGGGATATGGGGAGACCGCGCGTAAGTGATGTTGAAATGCCCATCAGCCATGATTGAATGGCAGAGTGAACTCGATGGGCCAAGTGGCCCTACTTCCACTCCTATTTCTTATGGTCTTGTGGTCTTATATAATACTCCAGTGGTACTGCATTGAAATACCAGCCTAACTTATGTTGCACTTTTAGATCCTGAGCCAATAATCTTTGACCCTGACGTCAGAATACTCCCAGTAGATTCATACTGACACTAAATGTGGTGGGCAATAAAAAGAGTCCAAATAAGAAGTTCACTATCTTTGGGAAAACCTATTGCAGTATGTATGTTGACTTGGTGAAGGGGCCTCACCAGCTGAGTAACAAATACATTATATTATGGGAGAGCCTGTTGTGGTCAAATCCCCTTCCCATCCCAGGTTCACATCAACAATGAAATTTACCATTGAATTCAGTATCATCCACTGTCGTACTTACATGACAGATGATGAAATGATGTCCCCCCCATCCCACAGCACCCTGGGATGTTTCACAAGCGATGGGACACTTTGGGCCAGCAGTCTCTAACATTTCAGTCATTGCGACTTACTTCTGCCTCACTGAGATGACAATGTACAAGTATTCATCACTGATGGCATGGTGCAATTCACCTTTGACCAGCATTGATGCCTAAACATGTTCACTTCATTTGCACGTGTGAAGAAAGGATTGCGAGTGAAATGGAGCTGGGGATGTTTTAGGTTCTTGCTGATGCAATGACTCACCAAAGAGAGTCTGACGCTGCCCAACCTGGGTGTTGGCCCAGCCATTTAACCAGTTGTGTTGTCTATCTTAGAGGGCAGCAAGTGATGGCAGGGAATGCAGCTCAAGGTGGACAAACAGCACTGAACTCCATCTGGTCACCAGGTACTCCTCAATCCTTCCACGCCTCCTTCTACTTTGGTCTGCCCTTTTCTACCCATCACCCCATATGAAGATCATCACATTGAACTTGGCTAACTACTGTCCTCCCTACCCCCTGAACCCTAGCATTACACATAATAATGCCCCCCAAAACCCCCTCCAACCTCCCCTCCCCCCTCCCCCCCCACTCTATACTGTCTCTATGCTTGCCACAGCAGTAGTCACTGCCAATAATCCCCCTTCCACAGCCTAGAATTAAAAACACATTCCTCGACCACATTTTAAATAAACTATTGGTCAGTATGTAAATCTGTAAAAGTAAGAAATAGAGGCTAGAATTTTGGTGGGATTGGGGTTGGGGTGATGGTGAGGTGTGTGAAAGAAACAGATGAGAAATCCTTGCTATCTGGAGAATCTTGTTGTAAACTTTATGCTTTTCCCAAGTATCCCAGTGAGTTTCTCACTAGGCAGTGGTGGGTGCTAATCAAGTGACTTTATTGCTTCTTAAATACCTTGCTAATGGCTCAACCTGCCTGCTAATGATCAGCATTCTACTTAAGCTAATGTCAAGAAAATTCCATATGGGAACCTGGTTCAATACATGGTCTGAAGGATGGCCATGGCACTTATTAGTAAACTCAGGGCATGATGAACATTTCATGTTCACATACTTCGGATTGAGCTTTGCCAACAGCCCATCTCTCTGATACATTTAGAGGCTATTTAACAAGCACAGACTTACGTTGCTGGGTGCACTGGCAATTATCATCGACAGTCTGCAGCATGGACACTTTGTATAGGGACAGGTACCCAGCTTGTGGACTGGGCCATGTTACATCTCAGGGCTGTTTGCTTGCTGTTATGATGTTCACTCACTGCGTGCCTTCTTGCATGCTCACAGTATCCCTGTTTTCCATTGCCTTGCCAGAATAGAAGAGAACAGTCCTGAAGAAGGGTCACTGGACACGAAACATTAACTCTGCTTTCCCTCCACAGACCCACTGAGTTTCTTCAGCAATTTCTGTTTTTCTTTCTTCTTCCCTTCTGCTAGGATATTGAGGTTGTGTCATTGGAAGGGGTGGGGGAATGATGGTTGTTGTTAGTGTGAGGAAGGAAATCAGCAACAGGATGTGGAAGCCTTAAATACTCATTCTCCTTTCATTTCTCAACACAACTGTCTGGGCAGCATGGTGGCTTAGTGGTTAACACTGCTGCCTTTCAGTGCCAAGGACCTGGGTTCAACAATATATTACAGGGCTGTCTGGCATTAGTTAGATGAGCCCTCCTATCATTTGCCTTTGTATTTCTGCACCAAGGCCAGATTGGCTGAATAGTATCAACTTCATCAATTCCAATTGGATTACGTGCTGTGTTGTCATCCAGCTCTGATTCAGCAATGCTGATGAAGTGAAACGTGACAACTGGCTCTCTCTAGTAAACAATGTCATGATCTTACTAAGAAATACTGCCTATAGAAAGCCACTGACCAAGATGGTTGGCAGGAAACTGCATGAGATCAAGCCTTAGAACTCAGAAGGATTTCTAGGTCGGAGAAAATGCCATTCTTAAACCAAATGTCAATCTGATCAATTATGAAAGCACTTCAGCGCTTCCAGCTCAGAGACTTATTCACATCTGTCATTTGTAAAGATTATTTTTTCCATTATATCAAAATCTGAAAGGTGTTGTCTTTTTGGATAAAATATTAAATGGCTGAAAGAAAAACATTAGTCAACATGCTGGCAGAAGAGCTATGCTCCTCTCTGTGCAGTGCTCAGGGATGTGTTACTGTTGTGGGCAGAGACTCAGAGTCATATATTATCTGAACAATAGCACCTCTCCTGTTGTGCAGCATTCCCTCTGGACTGCATGAGGTACATGAAGCATCTCTTGTCGTGCCATAAACACAAACCGAGAGTTATAGAATCTCTACAGTGTGGAAACAGGCCATTTGTCCCATTGAGTCAATGCCAAGCCTCCGAAGAGCTTCCCACCAAGATCCAACACCTTACCCTATCCCTGCATTTCCCACGTTGAACCTACCTATCCCTGAACACTATGAGCAACTTAGCATGGCCAATCCATCTAGCCTGCACATCTTTGGACTGCAGAAGGAAACTAGAGCATCCAGTGAAAACCCACACAGACATGGGGAGAATGTGCAAACTCCACACAGATAGTTGCCAGTTGTCACGTTTCACTTCATCAGCATTGCTGAATCAGAGCTGGATGACAACACAGCACGTAATCCAATTGGAATTGATGAAGTTGATTCTATTCAGCCAATCTGGCCTTGGTGCAGAAATACAAAGGCAAATGATAGGAGGGCTCATCTAACTAATGCCAGACAGCCCTGTAATATACGATGCTGGAGAAGCTACAACTGGTGTCAGATTGACCACCATCCATATGTAGATTGCAAAGTTTTTTTTGCACTTTCGTGAAATTTATGTTGCAATTTATACAGAGATCATGAAGCAATCATCGGTTCCTTTCACAGAACATTGCTCACTGCCACATTTGGAAGTGAAGTTACTTTCCACAAGTCTGAGGCATAAACCGCACATTTCCACAGAACTATCCAGACTTGGTGATGGCTTCCAAAAAAAAAATCTGTGGCATCTTCATCACTTTGCCTGACCACAGAACTCAGAAAATGTGAGCCTGTGAGTGATAATTTTAACCCTTTACCCTCAACTTTCCATGCTGGCAAGTGGTGAGAATGGATATATACAACATCAGTGCCTCTTAGTGTGCTGCAATATCAGTCTGCACAGCTCATTGAAGTCTCCGGATATGGGGCGTTTACTTCCAACATTGAAAATATAAGTGCTAGAGTTCAACTCATATTCACTGAAAAGGATTAAAAGCAGACAGATAGCTCTCAGGTTGTTCAAGCCTTTACAGGTGAATTGAGCAATTATCACAGCTTAGATTTTGAATGTAATGAGTCAATAGTAAAATACAGCAGTGAATGCGTCATAATAAGTCTTCTGAGGCATTCCCTCATTCCATGAAAAGATCAAGATTGGAGGTAGTGACAGCAAGGACGTCTTCCCAGCGATGGCAAAGCTCTTCCAGTGATTGGAGGCAGTGGCAGAGGTGGACTCTTCAGGTTGTTGGTACCGGTGAGGTGACATCTTAGCAGATAGCAGCCAGAGTGGGAATTTTGGTGCGGCAATGGTCTGGCCTGGCAGCAGAGCCAGAGACTCCTGTTTGCAGTAGGCCTTAAGTGGGGACTCTGGCATCATCGAGGTGGTAGTAGATTTGTGCACTTCTGGTTCCAGTCCCCAGAGCAGGGATTTCTGATTCTAGTCCCAATATGCCCAGACTGTGGTCTCTTGGTTCCAGTAACGCTAGGCCCAGAGAGGGGACTCCTGGTTGCTGTTGCAGCAGGCCCAGAGTGGGGATTCCTGGTTTCTTTCTTGGTAGGCCTAGAGAGAGGACTCCTTATTGCTGTCACAGTAGCCCCAGAACTGGGACTCCTTGTTGCTACCATAGTAGGCCCATAGCAGGGATTCCTGGTTCCAGTCACTGGACACCTGGAGCAGGGACTTCTAGTTGTGGTCACCGTAATGCTGGAGCGGGACTCCTGGTTGTAGTCACATTTTGCCCAGAGGCTGCAGTGAGGCTGCAGTGGCAGTGGAGTCAGGAGCTCCTGGTTACGGGACGAGCAGGGGACAAGATGTCAGCATTGGTGAGATGGGCCCTACAGTGAAGAGATGGCGCTATAAAGGTGGTGACTCCTACACTGGTGGGTCTGGTGCAGATGGCAGTGAGGCAGTGGACGAAGAGTGGCAGCTCAGCTGTCGCTGGTGAGACAGTTCAGGGTCCATGGGGGCAGAAACGGGGGAATGAAGGTAGACTCTCTCTCAGTTACATCCTTTTACAGGAATCGGTTTAGCTCAGTTGAGTGGATTGTTGGTTTATAGAGCAGTGTGATGCCAACAGCATAGGTTTAATTCCCATCACTGGTTTGACGTTTCCATGAAGGACTCACTTTCTTAACCTCTCTTCTCTCGCCTGAGGTCTGGTGGCCCTCAGATTGAGTCGCCGCCAGTCGCTTCTCTCCAATGAGAGATCAGCCCCTGATCAGACTGGTCAGACTATAGTGACCAAACATCTTTTTATTCTTAAACTATTCAAAGCAGTGCAGGATTGCGGTGACAGTTGAAGCCTCTCACTGTATTTTACTGTATTATTCACTGTAAAATGCAAGTGGCAAAAAGTCATTCAAATTCAATAAACCTCTTTAGTCTCTTGACTCAAAAATCATCCCGACTGCATGATCATGTGCCTTTTCTGGAAGCACAGTACCTTGTGGGAGGAAGCCCCCAGAGGCACCACCATGACAAGGACAGGAGCTGTGGGCACCTCAGTTGGCAGCAGATATGGTTGAGCATTGCCTTTACCCCGTCCTCAGTCACAGCTGGCAGCACTGCCTATGTATCAATGTGCCACATAATCAGCTGCACTTGCTAGGTGATGTTTATTCTGTTTATGTTTTTAATTCCCTGATGTTGTTATAAAAAAGATTATTTGATGGCTTCCTTCAGGGTCCTGTGTGTACAATTGCCATTGGGACTGTGAAGGAAGCCAAAGGAGCCAGTGAGAGGAGCTGGGCCTGTCAGGTGGTAGATTAGACTCCCTACAGTGTATAAACAGGCCCTTCGGCCCAACAAGTCCACACCAACCCTCCGAAGAGCAACCCATCCAGATCCATTCCCCTACACCTAACACTATGGGCAATTTAGCATGGGCAATTCACCTGACCTGCACAGCTTTGGATTGTGGGAGGAAACCGAAGCACCCGGAGGAAACCCACACAGACACGGGGAGAATGTGCAAACTCCACACAGACAGTTGCCTGAGGCAGGAATTGAACCCGGGTTCATGGCGCTGTGATGCAGCAGTGCTAATCACTGAGCCACCATGCCTCCATAATGAAGACTCTATGCTCCTTGTCGGTGTGTGGAAATTGGATTATCCAGGTGTGTGTGCTGGTTGGAAAAATGTCCCAGTGATTCAAGTTCAACTTGGGTGTCATCTGCCACAGGCCTGGTATATACTCAAATGAAAAATTGAAGAACAGTGTGGCCCTTGTAACCAGTCCATCCTATCGATCACTGGGAGGCCTAGGAGGGTGTCTGCAATCTCCCTCCAATGCATGGGTGCCAACCTTCCAACTTTATTGTCCACTTTCTTCACTTGCTTTTCAAGGAAGAGTAACAAATCATTTTCACCTTCAGTTCCAGGTCTCTTTGGGTGTGGTTGTCTCCAAATGGAGACTATCATCCTAAAAATGTAGTAAAATTGTATACTTAACATGGCAGTGTCCCGTGTTAGTGGTTGACTTTCTTTCTGTGCCTTCCCTGTCTGAATGGTGGAGAGGGTACAGGAGCCATCTCTTCAGGAAATAACCGTTTTCTCCCACGAGCCACCCACAGAGTCTGGATCCCAGCCTGAAGACAGCTGACACCCGGGACTCTCCCCGGAATTTCCGGCTTCTTGGGACCAAGACTGTCCTGCAAGATAAGCTTCCTGTGGGCACAGACCATCTGGACAATGGGTGGAAGCCTTTTCTGTTCAGCAGTGGGGCTTACTGCTCTGGCAGTACCTTGATGGCTATGCAGTCAGTCCCCTTGGAACTTGGTGCCATTCATCGATGGTGGTAAAGGTCAATGTATCTGCACTGTCTCTCTAAAATAGGGCATCCTGAGCCTGGGGTTTGTCTGGTCTGTCCATGCCATCCAATTTCTTTTTGTTTCCTCATTCTCTTTCCACGATCCTTTCCTTCTTGTACTTACCTCCTGAGTAGAGCTCAGTCATGGCGATGGCATTGACAGCGGTGACAGAGCCGAAAGAAGACTCACGTGAGCGCAGCACAGACTCCGGCAGAAGATTATGGTAAGATGGCAGCAGGAGAGTTGGTGGAGGCCCGAGCACAGGACCCAGGATCGGCGGCTGCAACATCAGTGAAAAAAGATGGTGCCTGAGGATTGGTAACTTTGACGTTGGTTGGGTCCAGTGCTATCAGCAACTCAGTGGCGGGGTGGACCTCGCTGCAACATTGGTGAAGAATGTAGCATCTGCGGTTGGCGTTGGATTCAGAGCTGTCAGTCTTCAGCTGTGGTGATGTGGTGGGCCTGAAATGGTACTCCCGGAATGGACTGTGATGAGGGGGCATTAATGGGCCCGGAACTCATTGTGGAGACCCTCCCACCACCTGATGTCGAGCTGAGCACGAGAAGGGATAAAGATAAAACTGTCTTTACTTATGTCTAAGTCGTCTATCTTAATTTCAGTCTTATATCTTAGTATCTTCCAAAAGTCAAAATGGTTCTGGACCACGTTGGTATATTACACTTTTTGCTGCATTTCTTTGTTAAATAAGTCATTCAATTCAATTCAATCCATGACCAGTGTGAAGGTGTAAACCACTACCAACTGCAAAATGCCATTTATTGGATGAGACTCTGAATAACCCAGGTGCATAGAACTTCAGGATGAGGTAAGCTTGATGAACAAAGGTCAGGGTCATCGAGTCATATAGCATAGAAACAGTCCCTTCAGCCCATCATGTCTATACAGACCAACAAAAGCCAAAACACACTAAAGCCATTTACCTGCACTTGGTCCTTAGCCTACTATGCCCTGGCATTTTATGTTTGTCCAGATGCTTTTAAATGTTGTGGGAGCACCTGCCTCCACCACCTCCTCGGGCAGCACATTCCATATTTCTACTATTCTCTAGGTGAAAAATGTTTTCCTCAAATCCCCTTTCCACCACTTACTCCTCACCTTAAACTGATACCCTCTGGTCTTAGACATGTCAGCCAGCTGGAAAACACGCTCACAATCTGCCCTATCTATACCTCTCACAATTCTGAAAACCTCAATCAGATCCCTCCTCAGCCTCCTCTACACCAGGAAAAGAACGAACCCAAGTCTATCCATCTCTTCAGCTCGGAAAAGGACTAGCACAAGGTAGGGTAGGCACTCGGCATGAGGACGCAATGCGCAAAAGCACAGACTTCCAGGACTATCGGCCTCACTATGCCCAGCCTATTCCAGCACAGGTAATTTATCATCAGCAGGTAGGTGACTCATGTGCAGCACACCCAATGTTGTAGGTAGAACCGCTTTCTCCCGGTAGCCCCCCATCTTTGCTCCTCAGGCCTTGTCCTGATTAGGAGAGGAGAGGCAAGGGTGCCATTACCAAGGTTCCTCCTCACTGCTCCACCCAATGTCAAGGGCCACCCACTCCACTCTTCAGTCCCTGAGTCACCAGCTGTTTAGCAGGGCATCTGCTGCCAATTTCTGCCATCCAGCAGACTTGCACCCAAGCCAAAGCTCCCAACACTAATCAGTGAGAAAAGCAAGTTCCCCAGCGATAATTCTCCAAAGTGGCTCAGTGGTTAGCAATACTGCCTCACAGTGCCCGGGACCCGGGTTTGATTCCACCCTTAGGCAACTGTCTGTGTAGAGTTTGCACATTCTCCCCGTGTCTGAGTGCATTTCTTTCAGGTGCTCTGGTTTCTCCCCACACTCCAACAATGTGCAGGTCAGGTGGATTGGCTATACTAAATTGATGTGTGGGTTGGGTGGACTAACTGTGGGAAATGCGGGGTTACAGGTAGAGGGAGTGGGTCTGAGTGGGATACTTTTCAGAGGGCCAGTATGGACTCGATGGGCCAAATGGCCTGCTTCCACGCTATAGGGATTCTACAATTCCAATACCGGGTGAGCTGTAAATGTGGTTCTGGTCCAGATTTCATGGGAGGAAGTGTTGAAGGTGTATTTCTTCCCTCCACCTACGCTACCCCCAATGTCCTGCTTCAGGTACAAAAGTCAGTTGACAACTTGCTGGCTTTGAAAAGGCACCAGGCACCTGAGGCTGCTTTAACGAGGTCAGAGTGAGACAACTGCTCCCTCTGGGATGGGAATTCCAGCTCTCATGAAAAACCAGCCAATCTGATGAAACAGAACTAAATAAACACATGCTTAATTGAAAGTGTAGTGGCTTCGAGAAATGCCCACTCCCATTCACCACCAACTCCCCTACACCCGAACTCAAGAGTCAGCCACCTTCCCCTTGAAAACCCATTGCCACGGTTTAGAGACACAAATTTCAAACTGCAAGCCGCAATTGTGTCATCAGTTGACAACCCAGCCAGAGTTTTAGTAAGGCATCTGTACACTATTTAAAATGGGAAACAAAATAATAAACCTATCATTGAACTGATGCTGGTAGGAAGCAATTGACTAAATCATAGTCGATGGTTATTTTATTCAAAGAATAACGAGTTAGATGAATGAAATAGGATGCATTATATAGGTAATAGCACTTCAGAGTTCTGCCCAGTTTAAATGAATATTGCTAAGTGCACTGCAACATCTACATCTAAAAGAAGCTCATACATATGCATATGATTTGTGCAGCCAAATTACAAATTAGTAAAATAAAATTTGGTTTAATTATTAAAGTTTCACTTCAAAGGATGTCTGACTCAGTCCAATCCATTTTTTGCTTTAGTTTCATCCAATAGTGCAGCAATCCTGGAAGGTCCAGCAATAATATTGGTCATTTTAGTGGCTTATTCATCCCTTAATATAAAACTAATAAGATCCTCCTTTAATAGTCATAAAGTATTAGAAAATAAGAACAATGTGGCCTCTATAATGTTCTGTCAAAGAAGAATGCTTTTATTTAGCTTTTCTTATGAACCTCCTCCGTTTAATTTTCATCTTTACTTTAAAACTTATTTGGAACTAACGATTCCCATGATTCTAGAATTGCCTTGATGCTACTTAATGCATTCTTGAGCTCACAAACAATATACAAAAAAATGCATTTGGAATAAATCACATAATCTTACATAAATGTTTGATGTGGTGTTCCAAAATAACAAGGAAATGGTGCAATGAAGGGAAAAGAGATAGACAGTTATAAAGAAACGATACCAAATATTCAAGTATTTGTAACAAGGCTTTAGCTTGCACTAGAGCACATGCAACGGATATATTTTACAAGTGCATATTATTCCCCTATACATTATATTTGCCAACAGGTTGGGTTGATTATATGGTCCCTGCGTAACATTATCTCCACCATTTCTGCACTCCATACATCTGTGCATTAGCAACAGGGTCTGACCTCATATTTATCTCCATCAATGTCTCAAAATGCAAAACTGCATTCATATTAACTCCATCAACTGCACAGCTTCTCTACCTCCAAAGCTTTCTCCAGCCACAAGACTACCATGAGTGACTCAAATTTGGCCTGCTAAACATTGACTACCTGCTTCACATTATCATTGGTGATCGTACCTGCAGCCATTGAGAAGATTATCTCTCCAAACCTTTTCACTTCTATTCCTCAATCTCCTCCTTCAAGAACTTCCTTAAAAGCTAACTGTTTGATCAAGCTTTTGCCACCATTCAGATTGGGTTTGTGTGAAAGATTAAAATTACCTTCCCTCCTCCCTTTTCCCTTTTCTTAATCCTCCTGAGTGCTTCACATCAAGATAGATAAATCATGATGCAGGAGTAAATTACTGTCACCTCGACTCGAAACATTAGCTTGCTGTCTCTCCATGGATGCTGCCTGATCCACTGTGATCTCCAGCATTTCTTGTTTTCAGTAAATAAATCATGACTTTGCCTTCAGTTCGAAGCTTATGTGTTCATCTCCCATTCCAAGTCCAAACATGATCTGACTTATGTAGTGTAAAGGTTGACTGTGCACTAATGTATTAGATAGGCATCATCATTATCGTGAGCAGTAATGTAAATCACATGACTTATGGGAAATGGTTCTCTCAAGACAGAGTCTTGCTCTCGACATGGATGGTGTTGACAGTGTACAAATACGAGGTGATGTTTGTTGATAACAAAGCCTCCTGCAATCTTTCTCAACCTTCCCACTCAGACATAACTGAAGTAGAATAGCAGAAAGTTTATAGGTTGGTACCCTGAGGGAGTTGCAGGCACTAACTTTTGAAGTTAAGACTGTGCAGCTTTCCTGTAGGTTTAAAGCATGCCAAAGCTCTTTTCAAAATGAAACAATGAGTTCCTCTCTGGTTTGAATCGGATTCATTAAACAACTGTTACCTTCAAAAAGATTAACTGTCCTGTTTATTCCTTTGCTAATCAAGAGAACTTGTGTGCAAAATGCAGAAAGTATTAATGTTTCACAAACGACATTCCTTTTCAATAGTTTCATCCATCTTCTATCCTTATGGAGTCATAGAGTCATAAGCTCAGAAACAGACCTTTCAGTTTAACCAGTCCATGGCAGCCCTAATCCCAAATTGAACTAGTCTCAACTGCCTGCATTTGGCCCATATCCCTCCAAACATTTCTTATTCATGTACTTACCCGAATGTCTTTTAAATGATGAAACTGTACACTCATCCACCACATCTTGTGGAAATTCATTCCACACATGAATCACATTGTGTTTCTTGCAGGTTCCTATAATGTTGAAAAATGTGGTGCTGGAAAAATACAGCAGGCCAGGCAGCATCCGAGGAGCAGGAGAATCGACGTTTCGGGCATCAGCCCTTCTTCAGGAATGAGGCTGGTGTGCCAAGCAGGCTGAGATAAAAGGTAGGGGGGAGGGAATTTGGGGGAGGGGCGCTGGGAATATGATAGGTGGAAGGAGGTGAGGTTGAGGGTGATAGGCCGGAGAGGGGGTGGGGTCGGAGAGGTCGGGAAGAAGATTGCAGATCAAGAGGGCGGTGCTGAATGTAGATTTCTCCAGCTTCCTCATTTCCCCTCCCCCGCCTTATCTCAGTCCCAAACCCGAATTCAGTACCGCCCTCTTGACCTGCAATCTTCTTCCCGACCTCTCCGCCCCCACCCCCTCTCCGGCCTATCACCCTCACCCTCACCTCCTTCCACCTATTGTATTCCCAGCACCCCTCCCCCCTACCTTTTTATCTCAGCCTGCTTGGCACACCAGCCTCATTCCTGAAGAAGGGCTTATGCCCAAAACGTCGATTCTCCTGCTTCTCGGATGCTACCTGGCCTGCTGTGTTTTTCCAGCACCACATTTTTCTACTCTGGTCTCCAGCATCTGCAGTCCTCACTTTCTCCTAGGTTCCTATAATGGTCTTGTAATATGAGTTGTTATATGTAGTGCTTTTTTTTGCTTCACCAATGTTTCACATTTTAAATTCAGTCACCCTTCAGTTCATTCCTTTATAAATGGTTTCCAATTTGTATATTTGCTTCATGCTATCTTTGTCCCTGTAACTTCAGCAATAGAACTTCAACAGTAATTGAAAAGAAAAACAAGTTGTTGGAGAAACTCAGCACGTCTGGTGGCATCTGTGGAGAGAAAGTCAAGTTCAAGTTTTGCTTCTTCAGAAGGGTCTCTGGATTGTAAATATTAACTTTGTCTCCTCTCCACAGATGCTGTCAGACCTGCTGAGTTTCTTCAGCAATTTCGGTTTTGTTTCAATTATAATAGATGAGTTATGATGCACTTCAACAGGTGGGAGTATGCAGGGAGACCTTGTCACACAGTGAGGAGCGCTCTTAAACTCTGAGCCACGCTCTGCGTTCAACTTCCATGCCAGTGCTCCTTGTCTCAGAAAGGTGCACTCAAATGTGACCAAAACACTTGATTATCAAATAAAACCAAAATGCTGCAGATGCTGAAGATGTGAAATAAAAACAAAAAGTGCTGGAGAAACTCAACAGGCCTGACAATGTCTGTGGGGAGAGAACAGAGTGAACACCTAAAGTCCTCCTCCTTTCGAATGGAGGTGAGTTATCAGTCTGGAAATCTTTCCAAAATATGATGAGTGGGAGAATCCATTGGCCAGCCATCCTGCAGAAGGCAATAGAAAACCATTGCAGTGGTGCACCCATAAGAACAGACCAATCCAATGCATGTCCATAACCCAATATTCAGGAACAAGGATGATATGAGAAGGTGCTATATAAATGCAAGTTTCAACTTCACCTTTATTTTTTCCATCCAGTTTATATTTATAACAAAGACACAACCAGCAAAAGGGGCAGCAAGGTGGCTCAGTTGTTGCCTCAAAGCACCAGGGACCCAGATTCGATTCCAGCCTCGGCTGACTGTCTGTGTGGAGTTTGCGCATTCTCCCTGTGTCCGCGTGGGTTTCCTTCAGATGCTCTGGTTTCCTCCCACAGTCCAAAGATGTGCAGATTAAGTGAATTGGCCATGCTAAATTGTCCAGAGTGTTCAGGGATATGTAGCTAGGTGCATTAGTTAGGAGTAAATGTAGATTAATAGGGTAGGGGAATGGGTCTGGGTGGGTTACTTTTCGGAGGGTCGATGCTGACTTGTTGGGCCGAAATCCACACTGTAGGAATTCTATGATTCTAAAATACAGTTTACAAAGTGATTGATCAAAACCATGAAACTTTGTCAAGGCTTAGCTCACAAAGTTTATCCAGTTAATCACTGAGCTTTACAGATTAGGGAACCCCCTTTGATCTGATTTCTCTTATATGTTGAGTTTCAAAATCATGAGCAGTCTGACAGAATACAGAGGAAGAAACTATTCCCATTAGAGGATGGAGAACCAAAGGGCACAGCTTTTAGATCAGAGAAACAATGGCACTTTGAGGAGAAACCTTTTCACACAGCTCGTGGTTGGGAGTTGGAATGCACTGCCTGAGAACGTGATGCAGGCAGCCTCTGTTGATACTTTCAAAGAGAATTGGTTCATTGGAAATGCAGGGGACAGACAAGGAAGTGGCATGAGATATATTGCTCCTTCAGAGGATCAGCACAGATGTAGTTGGGCCAAATGGCCTCCTTTTGTCTGTAACCATTCTATCATTCTGGTTGATCTCATTAGTGGGTTTTTTAGAAATGATGCCAGCACTCTCGCCTCCCTCCCCCAGATTACTGCAGAGAAACTTAGTGACCATGTCTATTTCTTATGATTGTCCATTCACCCCTGTTAGAAGTACTCTGCAGGATGCTTGGTGAGAAAGAGATTGGGTTCAGCTGTAACGTATAATAAAATTCAAATAGATTATCAACATTCACTATCATTACAGGTGAGCATTCACTGATGCAACCAATGTTTTGTTGGATCCTATTCCCTCAAGGAACTTATATATTCAGCAGAAGGGAGAAAATTCAAGACAATGTCATCCTTCTCTTTCACAGTCCATTTGTTTCTGAGCAAAAGGCAATAATTATCCTGAAACACATCTGAGTTGATTTTTTTCCATGGCTAGGAAACTATGTCAAGGTCATTCAAAAGCCTCGTTCCACAGGACACCTTCTACCATCAAGAGAAGAAAACTGAAACCTATTGGATTATTGATACTTAGAAAATTTACTGAATTATATGAAACTCAACAGTTTATGAAATGTCACTTCCGAATAATCTTCATAGAACATGGGACATAGAACGTAGAACAGTACAGCACAGTACAGGCCCTTTGGCCCTTGATGTTGTGCCAGCCTTTTATCCTACTCTGAGATCAGACTAACCTACATCCCCTTCCATGTGCCTATCCAAGTGTTGCTTAAATGTCCCTAAACATTCCGAAATATTTAGCCTCATCTATAAGCTAAGATTTTTTTTTTCAATTCAAGTGTGGACTAGTGACTAACTTCAGCCACATTCCGATTTCTCAAAATTTCATATGTTTGGTTTCAATCGCCTAAACACTGTTACAACCAGGTGAGGAAGCGCGTTTGATTCTCTTTATTTATATACCTCTATCAATTGGTCACAGCAAATATTTTGATTTCCTTTTTAGCATGTCTCACCTTTTGATTACAAAGAAACAACAGAACTGTGGAAGCTGAAAATTAGGAACAAAATTAGAAAATGTTGGAAAGTCTCAGTAGATCTGGTGAAGAGAAATCAGTTAATGTTTTGGATGCAGTGGCCCTTCTAATGGCCACAGTCTAAGAATAAAGAGTGAGCCATTCAGGAGTGAGATGATGAAGCATTCCCTCACTCAGGGAGTTGTGAACCTGTGAAATTCTCTTCCACAGAGAATTTGCTAGATATATTCAAGAGGGAGCAGCGTGTGGCCCTTGCAGCTAAAAGGATCAAGGGGTATGGAGTGAGAGTGAGATACTGAAATTACATGATTAGCCATGATTGTATTGAATGATGATGCAGGCTGAACAGGCGGAATGGCTTACTCCTTTATGTATTTTCTATGCTTCTATGTTTCAGAACCCTTTGATTAAACTTGATCAAAATGATTAAACATTTTGATGAAGGAGTGCCAATTCCAAGGTTTCCTTAAGAGAAAGAGTTGAGCTTGAACACTCTTAGATCCAAGAAAAATAAGTGACATTTAAGACATACACAACATGGAATAAGTTTAAACGGAAGGGAAAGAGGGAAGAGGGCATCTATTGAGACAGGAATGTGCAGACAGTTGAAGTTTACAATTTTTAGAGACCTTGACTGACAAAAGTGAACCTTGAGTCCCAATATTTTAACAGTTGTCCAGTTTCTTCAGGACTGGTGAAGCTTGCAGATAACCTTGACTTCTTGGTGAGCAGTAATTTTTCCAAGTTGCTTTTTCATCAGACGCTGACATTTGAGAGACTGACAGAGAGTGTGTCTTCCAGTTTTGCTTTCAGATTTGTTATTCCTTGTCTTTCCCTGCTGTCCAAGAAAGAAAACCTGCTGATCAAGATCCCTTTGCATATTCCTGAGTTTGATTATAGTTTTTCCAAGCTGAAAACTCCAGATAACCTTCCATTCAACGTGGAGCTTCCAGAAGTTGTGAGTCAACTGGGAGATAAAGAACTGAGTTTCAGTGCCCTTTCATAACGGTGCTAACTTTGGTTCAGGTTAATCATTGCTAACTGATAATTTCTGCTCTAATGAGCTTAGCTCAATTGGATCAGATAACCATTGTTGTTCAGCATTTATACTTTTACTGTCCATAAAGATCTCAGAAATCAGATATGTTGTTGGACCTAATATTTTCCAAGTTATCTTGCTGTTGTTTTATCAGGCTGGTACCACTTTTATCAGCCAGAATGGCATTTCAAAGGCTATTCTCCAATTTCCAAGCGCCCCTAGTACCACAATTCTGTTTTACATGGGATTATGTCGAGAGAACTATAGGAACAATTTATAAAAGAGCTAAAACCACAAACCACTAAAACCAGGGCCAGCAGCGCAGAGCATCCGTTGCAGCTCGTCTTACCTCAATGGCAAAAGTCCAATTCTATTCAGACTCAACATTTAACTTTCAAATTATCTAAAATTGTAATTGCAATTAAACACTTCTGTGCATGTGAAAAATCTCCACATGATAGTAGGTCTGTTTTAAATGATGCCTACAGATTGTTCATCAATTTAAATTCCAACTGGAACACCTAGCTGATGTATCTTTGCAATAATATTGGATATACAAGTTAAGGTCTCAGCCAAATGGCGACGTTGTGATAAAGTTCAGTAATTATATTACCGCAATATCACACAGTGTTGTCAGCAAACTCTCTTTGCCTCTGGTAGCTATTATAAGAGGAATGGAGATGTCTGCCAGCAGGTTTATGTCAGAAGCAGCCGTTTTGGAGGTGCTTCAAGAAGTGAAAACAATGGCAAAGATGTTCTTTGGAATTGTTGGAATTCCACTGCCCTTCCGCCAACATCATGGTGGTAAAGCTGGGGAGATCCAAGTAATCGCACACTGTGAGGATGCCTTCTTCTCATGCTCCTTCACTCCACTCTAATAATACAGCCTCCTTTGCTTCACTTGTAAAATTTTGTCTTTCACAATTGAACAGCTTATGTGTTTAGAATACCAAGTTAAGTGATGCTGGAGATTTCCTTTGAAGTGTAAGCCTCATGGGAAAGCCATTATCAATAGAGAAATTTCATGGTATGAAATGCTAACTTGTCGGAATCAAGATATTGTGGTCTCAGTCTCTACAGGCAAGTATACCTTATGACAAGATATGACTTTGTGTGACTGCATTGCGTTCTTGCTAATGTCAGTGATTTTACCACTTCGATACCAATACATTTGAAATTTCACTTAAATTGCAAACATTTTACACTTTATATCTCATTGCATTGGCTTTTGGGAATACAGGCAAACTTTATTTTTGGTTTAATATTAAAAATGCAATTCAACGTTATTTAAGCAATATGTTAGACAACCGAACAATTCCTTTTAACTCACAATGTAAATGTTAAACAATATATTCTGCACCAGCATTCCTCTCATTTTATTCCATTGTGCATATCAAATTCCTCCTTTCAAGGTGAGACATAAAGGCACCCTCTTCAACTGGATTAACAGCTCTGTTAAAAAACAGGCAGAAAAGAAATGAATAGAGTTGCTTTGTGTGATGCCATTAGTTTTTCCTCTCTCACTTACAGATCAGTATTTTGCATTTTGAAGAATCTTTTCTATCAGTGTGGCTTCTGTTGGAGAATATCTGATAAATATCACTAAACTGATTTTTGTTTTCACATACTTTTTTTCAGTTTTAAGGTTAAGAATAAACATCTGTAATAATGAAGTCATAAAACATTTTGCTCAATTTAGTCAATGTGGCACACAGGAAGGGATTTCCTCAAGGAATCCTTAAAAAAGTTACATGAGGCCCTTATGTTTGTTTTTCCAGAGGTTAACTCTCCAGAAAATATGATCTTGTGCAGGTGTTTTGACCGGTGCTTGGAGCAAAGGTCTCCAGTTTATTCAGATTCCGAATGGGACACTGCCAAACTGTTACATTCTCAAATAAGGAGGGAGAAATTGCCACCCCCTTTTTCCTTCAACCACCTCCCTTCTCTAGGGTTGGTAGCAACCAAGTTAATTTAACACAAGGGAAATTTCAGATGCAGCTAAGGCAACAACGTAATCAAGCTTTCTTAAGCAAAGAGGGAGTGAGCTTATTTGTTACAAAAATGTGAGGAAGAGTAATAAAACACAACAGAGAGATTGGAAATGGGATATGAGGAAACACAAAAAAGAAACACTAATCAGTCATTGGCTTGTGAATGAGGAATGGATCGGTATAGCATTGTAGCCTTTAACTTGATTGGTTCTGGTGGATTGGGCTCAGCAGCTGAGTAATTGATCTGGAGATTCTTGGTCAGCCAATGGAGATCCTCCAGATTGCTTTCCATTGATGGCTTTCCATACTTCAGCTTGTTACTAGCAATCAACCAAACAAAAGAGAAAGAGAGAGATGTTTAACTGTAAGCATAGGGCTACCTAGGAGCTGTTTCTCAACTGTGACCTTGTTATCTTACACCAACATTATAGAACACAGAAAGACCCAGCTCACTAAGACCTAGTTGGTTTCCTCAACCCTTTCACTTGTGTTTTGAACAGTTTGCTTTCCGTTACCTCACATTATGCTCACAAGAGATGGTTTCTGTTGAGATGGTGACCAGCCTTCACTATCTCTGCAAGCACAAGAGCTAACAGTGTAGCTATTGCATTGTATCTCGTCCACTGAAGTGAATCTGTCTGAAGTTCCTTGACACTCTCCAAGGGCAACATTCAATGCTTTCTCTTGGGACTGAGTATAATGCACATCAGAATTTTCAAGTCTGCCACGGCACGACATGCTCATCATTTTAATTCCTAGTCATCTTTGATTTGCATGTCTTTCTTTTATTATTTCTAAGAAAAGAGACGGTCTAACTTAAAAGTTCAATATTCCTATGAGTCGTTTAATACTAGTGTACATTGTCATGACAACTAACAATTCTTGCTCCTTCAAGCAATGAGACTTGCCACAGGCAGTTAGCTTTTATGGATGATGGCTTTGATGGTGTTGGCTGTTTCCTAGAGTCAAATTTTTATGATGCAGTTCTACTGGCAGGTCATAACCATTATCAATGGGAAGTGTAGGCCTTTGCTTGTGATGGCTGGCGATATTATGTCAGGAGCGCTGTGTTTTACACCGTCTGTGTAAGGACCTGCCAGCCATGGATAGGCCTGATTAGCTCGCAGTGAGCCTGCAACCAATGAGTCTAATCTTCCTAAAATCTTCTTCTGCAAAATAATGCCAGCGAGAGAGAGGATTTAGTCAGTGATGAATGAACAGTGTTAGTACTGGTGCTTGACTTTTCCCATAGATTTTCTATGGCATTATTGCACTACACTACCCTACTTAGATTTCAATTTTCCAGATCTTTGCCCTCTCACTTATTGGATAGACAATACATTGCAATATATGTTGCTCCAAATATGTTGCCTCCAATTCCATGTACTCACATGCTTTTAACTGTCCGTTCTTTTTGACCGTCTTCTGGATGCTGTAATGAGTGCAAAACTGTACAAGACAGTCATGTTTTAAAATGTCTCCTTTGATGCATGGTGAAATAGAATGCACTTAATCGGGGCATGGTGGCCATAGCAAAGTCTTGCACAGAGAATGGCCCATGTGATCTGGTTGTCATGGAAAAGAAGCACAAACCAATCTCTGTTGTGAATCAAGTTTTCTTACCTTGATACAGAAAATGTGCAGCTGCTTCTTGGATGCAGTGTTGGAGCGAGACACTAAGAGCGAGAGAGAGAGAACGAGAGAGAAAGAGAGAGAGCGAGAGAGACAGAGCGAGAGAGAGAGAGAGAGAGAGGAAAAAGAGTCACAATATAACTACTTTGAAGAGCAGTAAACAAAAACTCAACTGATATGAACAGCTAAGCCAGATGCAGATGAGAGATAGCCATATGTCTAAACAAAACTTTAAAGAGTTTGCTGACATTGGGCTCGCTGGTGAGAGTTTGATAACTTCAACACAGGGTACATTCGGGTCTATCTTATTCGAAGGCACATTTAACACATATTCTTCTATTAGGTCCTAAGTGAAATTGTCCTCCTGTGCAAAGGTTGAGAATTCACCTTCTGTTAGGATAAACCTGGGCCTGAGTTCAACCTCAGTGGTCAGTGAGAGAGATGGAGTCAGTAAAAAAGTGAGTGCAGTTTGTTGCAGGGAATAAAGTCATGGGCCTCATTCTTATCAAAAAATTTAATTGGAGGAAGTCTCTGTTCATCTCATTCTGGATGTGGGACCGGAAGGATGACAGTTTAGAAATGGTGTAAGGTTTGAGAGGTGATGGGACGTGGTGGTAGTGTATCTGAGGGAATGGAAAAATTGTTGGAATGCTAATTGGGAGATGAGAAGAAATCAAAGCTAGCCAAGGACTGATCCTTGGGGTCACAGGTGTGAGTGAAAAAAAAATCATTGATTGTAATTCTCTTGCTTTGATTTGATAAATAAGAATGGATCCAGATGCGTGCAGTTTCACCCAACTGGCTGATGGTGGAAAGGCATTGGAAGAAGACATATAAGTAGATATAAAATTACAATGGGTATATGACAAAAAGCAGCTCTGACCAGTCCATGTTGACCTTTATGCTCCTCTTGAGCCCTCTCTCATCTTTCAAAACCTTTATTCCCTTTTTCCTCATGTGCTTGTCAATGCTTCCCTTTAACTGCATCTATACGATGTACTTGAACATTTTCTGTGGTTGTGAATTCCACATTCTCACCATTCTCTGGATAACGACATTTCTTTGAAATTCCCAATGGGATTCAAACATGGAAGTAACAAATGTGAACAAATATCCAGCATCTTTAATCCAGTTGACAAAGCACATTGTTTTCAGGAAATTTCATACTCATTTCCCCAAGCTTACTAACTTGTGGATTAGAAAATTTTTGTAAATATACCAGAATCACTGTGCAATATACACTGAAAAATGAATCATTGGAAAGTATCAGTTCCCATATTGGGTTGAATAAGAGGGACATGCATCTGAAGGTTGCTGAAGTACTTAAGAAGCAAATGGTCTTTCAAAAAGTTAGCAATTGCCCATCAAGCAGTGAAAGCACTTTCTAGGGCCCTTATGGTGCAGTGGTAGTATCCCTTCCTCTGGACTAAGAGGCCTGGATTCAGGTCCCACCTGGCCCAGTGCTATGTAATAATATCTCTAAACAGGCTAAATAGAAAATATCTGAAAACACTTTCTGGAAGGAGACAGCATATAACCCATTGCATGCACCCAACCCAATTCCCTCTGTCCTAGAAAAACATCCACTCGCTGTTCCACCGTTGTTCCCTATTAACCAATCTTCAGACTCACAATGAGCAATGCCGCAGGAGCTAAAAATAGAACAAATATATTGAACTTTTCTGGTGAAAGGCTATTCATTTCTTCCTTACTGTCGAATGATTGCAGTAAAGGTGAAGTTGCCATAGTCTTACCAGACCACAGGGCTCTTCTCTCATTAGAGAGAAAAGACTAGTAATGATTTAATCTGAAGGTCACTACACTTCAGACGAGGGGAGAGGTTGAGAAAGAGAGTCCTTCCCTGTAACCTCAGCTGGTGTGAGAATTGAATCCATGTTGTTTACGTCAATCCGCATTACAACTCAGCCATCCAGCCAACTGAGCTGACTGACCTCCAATGCAGGATATTGAAGAATTTACCCCTCCCTAAACACAGTTAGGTGATTGCTCAGTGTAATCCAAGATGTTCAGTATTGTCTGAATGTGAAACCCGCATATGTCTCATTTACACATCACTCCCAGCTGAAAATGCACTGTAAATCATTTGCACAGAAAACTCTGTTGACTAGCTCTCATAATGGACATCTGTTTTTGACAGTTCTCTCTGATTTGCCTGAGCAATACGCTCTGCTAGTGCAGGAGCGTGCATTCCATATTCAGCATCTGGTACCGACATGTAAATTTACACATGAATCAGTTGTCAGAAACACAGACACTGCAGTGACAGCTTTGAAATGTGGAGTGAATTTAGTTGGCCTTTTTTAAAACAAAACGCTTCAGTATCTTGGAAAGACACATCTTTTATACAGTAAGAGGTATAGCTATCTGTATACTTCCTGGCAGTATCCACCTGATCGCTAATATAGCATGTCAATCTGCACAATATCAACAAGGGTTTCCCTTCATAACCTCAGACTTTGGAAAAAATTTCAGTCAGCTTCTCCCCACATATATTGTCCTTATTTTCCAAGTTTTCTAATAGAATTTCAACAGCAATATTCCACTGATTTTTAGAAAGGGAACAAAACACCTTTGAAAAGTAGATAGTTCAAGCACAGAGATTTCTTGATTCACTGGCTGTTAATCAAGAACATGTCTCTCCATGGAGTAGGGCTTCACTTTTCTAGTCTTCACAATCTGCTGTTTTAGCAACATTCAGATCCTGTGGCTGACAATCATTAACTAATCAGTTTGGCAGATTGAGTCAAATTCTTCATTAACATCTTCTGTTGAAATGTTCATGGTTAGAAGCCAAAGGTTAGTATTCTGTATGTTTCATACACTTGTCATTCACACCTCGCTGCTGGTTCCTCTGTGCATGTAATGCTTACTTTGCATCTTGAAGAGAACGCATTCTACAAAATTAGCAATATTGTCTGCTACAGAACTCAGTGCCAGGTTGTGTATACTTTGCACTGGTTACACCAAGTTAAAGCCAAATCTTCCAACGTAGAATCAACTAGAAGGTCGTGAGGACTGCAGATGCTGGGGATCAGAGTCGCGAGTGTGGCGCTGGAAAAGCACAGCGGGTCAGACAGCATCCAAGGAACAGGAGAATCTTTCTAAGGTGGAATTGGTCATCCTCGGAATAGATGTGGTGGAGGTGGAGGAATTGGGAATAAGGGATGGTGTTTTTACAGGAGGCAGGGTGGGAGGAGGTATAGTCCAGATAGCTGTGGGCATCTGTGGGTTTGCAGTAGATGTCCGTGGTTAGTCAATCGCTGGAGATGGAGAGGGCTAGGAAGGGGAAGGAGGTGTGCGAGATGGTGCTGGTGAATTTGAGGCCCGGGTGGAAGGTGGTCATGAAGTTGATGAACTGTTCAACCTCCTCATAGGAGCATGAGGTAGCGCTGATACAGTCATCGATATAGCGGAGGAAAAGGTGGGGGATGGTGCTGTTGTAGATGCGGAAGATGTACTACTCCACATACCCAACAAAGAGGCAGGCATAGCTGGGGCCCATGTGGGTGCTTATGGCTACCCCGTTGGTTTGGAGGAAGTGGGAGGATTGGAAGGGGAAGTTGTTAAGGATGAGGACAAGTTCAGGCAGGCAGATGAGGGTGTCGATGGAAGGGAACCAGTTGAGACAGCCTGAGAGGAAGAAATGGAGGGCTTGGAGGCCTTTGTCATGGCAGATGGATGTGTACAGGGACTGGGTGTCCATGGTGAAGATAAGACATAGGGGGCTGGGGAAATGAAAGCCTTGGTAGAGGTGAAGAGTGATGGTGGTGTCCTGAACATAGCTATGGAGTTCCTAGACTAAGGGGGACAGGACCGTGTCAAGGTAGAAAGAGATGAGTTTGGTGGGACAGGAGCAGGCTGAGACATTGTAGAATCAAACCATTTACTGCAATAGAGGCCATTCATCAATGCATCACCAAATATTACCATTTTATGAGCTAAATAAACTTTTAATTTCCTCCCATAATTTACTTAGTATGAAACTGAAATATGTAAAAAAACTCATTAATATTTAATTTCAAAACATTTAAAGTATGTAACACATTCTCAGATAGCTGGTAATTGGAATCGAGGAAATATTTCTGTGAGATAAATAATACATACGAATCAAGTATTATTTCCCAGGAAGGAATAAGCAACCTTTATTTAGGTTCTGATGATAAATTAAGATGAGTAGATCAATCCTAAAGTAAAGAAGATATGAACCACTTGCAGAGCAGTCAATGAGAAGTCAAGTGATGATATTTACAGAGCAACCTCGATTATCCAAATGACACAGGCAAGGAGTATTTTGTTTGCATAATCAAATGTTTGGATAATCAAATGCCTGATAACACAGTTTAGGCCAGCATCGGGACCTTGCGATCTTATCTGGATAATCCAAAATTCGGATAATTGAATCTCAGATAATCAAGGTTCCTCTGTAGACAAAACTTACATAAAGAGAAACTATTAAGACAATGTAGGACAATATATAGAAGAAAAAGACGAGAAGAAATTAGAGCTTTTCTATAATCATAATTGTTGCAAGGAGGTAGTTAATATACGTTGGACTGCAAGTGAAGACTTTGGAAAACTTCTGGTCTGAGTGATGAAATGGTAGCTACACCAGATAAGCACACTGTATTTTGTTATAGAAGCAAGTAGCTCAGGAAATTTAGTCAGGAAATTTCCTGATTCGATCTTCCACCATTTAAAAATGTCCCATTAGACCACAACTTGACTCCAATTGGAGGAGGGGGGGAGGGGAGGGTGCATGGTGGAAGGGAAATGGAGTCATGCTGAGGAACAAATTCTTGGCAACTTGATTGGAAGGTTCACGTCAGTTTTCCGCGAAGGTTTCCTAGTTGCTTTCAACAGAATATTGGGAACAGGAATACGAGCAGCCCATTCAGTCAACAAAATCATGGTTGATTGATTACTTCAATCCCTTTTACTTACCCCATCCCCATAATTCTGTTCATCACTGGTAATCAAAAATCTATTGATTTCTACCATAAACATACTCAAAGACTGAGCTTCCTCAAGTTTCTATGGTAGAGAATACCGAAAGTTCACAATCCTCTGAGTGAAATAAACTTTGTTTTCATCTCAGACATAAGTGGCTTCCAACTTAGTTTTAAATTATGCTCTCGATTCTGCGCCCAAGGGAAACATCTTATCAGCATCTACCCTATCTGTCCCTTTCTGTATTTTGTAAGGTTACATGAGATCACCTTTCATTCTTCATAACTCCAGAGAATTCAAGCCCAGTTTCCCCAATCTCCCTCCATAGAATTGTCCCATTATCTCAGAAATAAGCCTGGTTGAACGTTTTTTGCACTCTCATTATGGCAATAATATCTTTATTGAGATAAGGTGACCAACATTGTACACCGTATTCCAATTGAAGCAAATGCAAGCAAAACGAGCTCTGAACTATGCCTTGTACTTGCCTCCGAGTTGGGAAAACAAGTGTTGAGAAAGTACTTGGAGTGACTAAATTCTAATTTTATTTTCAACAACAACAAACACAGAAAATGCTGGAAAAGCTCATCAAGTCTGGCAGCATCTGTGGAGAGAAATCAATGTTAACGTTTTGGGTCAAGGGACCCTTCCTCAGAATTCAGAAGCAAAACTTTACTACTGTTGTATTCAAATCCTCTTGCAATAAAGGCTAACATTCCATTAGCCTTCCTAATAAGTTACTTACCTCCATGTTAGCCTTCAGTAATTTATCATAGACAAGCGGGAGGCTGGAAGAACACAGCAAGCCAAGCAGCATCAGGAGATGAAGAAGTTAACCCCTCAGGAAGGGTGGACTTCTCCACCTCCTGATGCTGCCTGGCTTTCTGCATTCTTCCAGCCTCCTGTTTATCTGCCTTGGATTCCAACATCTGCATTTTGTTTTGTTTCTAGCTTCAGTAATTTATCAACAAGGATATCTAGGTCCTTCACATTTATACTTTCAACATCTTACCATGTAAAATACACTCGGCACATCTGTTTCTCCTGTCATATTGGATTTACTATGTTCTTCACCATTCACTATAAGCTTGTTCAAATTTTCTTCATGCCATGTGGAGTGGCACAATGGCTCAACGGTTAGCACTGTTGCCTCACAGTGCCAGGAACCTGGGTTCAATTCAGTCTTGGGCAACTGTGTGGAGTTTGCACATTCTCCCCACATCTGTGTGGGTTTCCTCCCACAGTCCAAAGATGTGCAGGTTTGGTAGATTGGCCATGCTAAATTGCCCATTGTGTCCAGGAATGTGCAGGCTAGGTTGATTAGCCACAGGAGTTACAGGGACAGAGTAGGGGCAGGGCAGGATGCTCTTCAGAATGTTGGTGTGGACTTGATGAGCTGAATGGTCTGCTTCCACACTGTATAGGTTCTATGATTGTGAAGATAAATGGGAATAGAATATGGCTGATGAAGAGGAAAAACACTGGGGCAGATATAATGTCAAAATCAATATCAAGTGTTATGGAGTACTCTTTGAGATCATTTTGGTCAATAGTTAGCTGTATTTGCAACAATTTATTGACACCTAGAAATACCTATTGGATCGGGTGACCATTACTGATGTTCTACCTGCAGTAAAAATAAAAATGAAGCTCACTGAGTGTACATGACATCCCAATAAAGCAGGTTGTGCTGCAGTTTTTGATATTTTAAAGGTTTATGTCCCTAGCCATTGGAACTGGTGCATTCTGATCAGAAATTCAAATGTAGAACTGACAGAGAAACATGTCCATCACCTACAGAACTCCATCAATTTCAATGCTGTCCTGGTTAATTTTCTATCTTCTCCTGTTGAAAGATGAATCTTCACCCGAGCTCATTACGGTATAGGAACCTTCCTGTCGATTTGTTACCACCATCCTCATTCCTGATGGCAGTCTGAAAGGGCCTGATTGGTCTTATGTGGTATATGAGAAAAACTAGGTAATTTAACAGGATTGGCTCTTAAACAAGATACAACATAGCAATTAGATGCAAGTTGCATTGATATGGTAGACATGGTCACTGAGTCTATGAGGGAGCATTGAAACCTGGTCTTTGAGAATCAATACTATTCTCTTGCCTGAGTCCATGAGACATTTTCATATAAGGCATCACTTCTGGCAATCTTTGGCATTAACCTTTTATGGTCCTTACACCCTCATTCAACATTTCATTCCTCTACGATCATGAATTCATTCAAAACTCAGTTACATACAACTTAACTCTCATTAAATGCATTCATCATCGCAGCTGTTACAACTGATCTACACAGGGAATAATTCAATTTTAAAATAATCAACACCTGATCCAATAGGTGTTTCTGGATGTCAATAAATCATTGCAAAGATAACTAACCATAGACCAAAATGATCTAAAATAACTATCTGGTTTACAAATTGCTGCATAGCCTTGCTCCTCTCAACTCTTCCATATCTACAACATCCTCATACTCTTCAATTCTGACTACATGGAATCTGCCTCCAACTGAGTTTCCCTTGATGCAGCAATGCTTATGTCATCTCCCATAACATACTGATGTTGTCAGTCAGAGGGTGGGGTTCTCTGCCTCTGCATTCCAAGGAGTCAGCACAGAGGTGGTCAGGGAGATGTGCAGCCACTGTCAGGGTCTTGGCTCTCCTCATGCAGGGATGTCCAGGCAGGCCACTTAAAGGGATGGACCACGGTCAGTCCCTGGGATTAACCGCAGAAATTATGGAGAAAGGGAACTGGATGAGGGGCAGGTGGAGAGGGGGTGTTGGTGTTGGGGGGTGTACTGCTGTAGGAAGGAGACTTGAAATTTATTCTCTAGGACTGGGTGCTGCAAGCTGGAAATAAGGGAGGGGGGAATGATGACAACTGTAATAGGAAGCAACCGTGTGTGCAAAGGGGATGTGATGAAACATAGATGGCAAGTGGATCAAGAAGGATGGGTATTTACCCATGATCAGGAACACCCTAGTGTCAGGGGCAGGGACTGATGGCACAGTCTGGCATGATCACCTCATATTGCCAGGGTCTGAGGTCGAAAGGTGGGCAGGTGCCGGCTGGTATAGAATGTTTGGGTGGGTACCTGGGAAGTGTAAATCCTGTGGGGTTCGGGTTAAGGTTAGGGTTACTAGGAAGGGGATTTGAATGCGAGGGAATTCACTGATTTTTAGACATGGAGGCTGTGAGCTACCGACTACAGATTATTCACTGTCATTGGAGTGGGGCAGGGTAAGTATTGACTAGTGAGGAGGGAGCTGCAGGATCTAACATTGTTAGTTTTTTTTAATGGGAAAGAGTATTATGCACAGATCTATGCACTGTGGAAGACAGGGACCTGCATGGTCTCTAACTCCTGATTATCCTAATGCATTGCCCAAGAATTTGTTTTGCACCTCCCTGTCACAGTTATCACTGACTGACTCATTCACACAAATATTATTGGACATCAAGGGCAGAAAAGAAGAGAGATGTTATAGGATGTGAGTGAATGGTGTCAGCAGCACCCGTTGCCCTCTACGCCTTGTTTCTCTTGCTTGCAGATGATACTTTAGATTTTCAGCACAGACCACCATCCATGGTCTATTGTGTACGGACAGGAAATACTGGAACAATGGCATTTAGGGCTACCCTGAGACTCAGACAGCTGAGATGTAGTGTGAAAGCAGTGCCATTTGTAACAACGTAGAAAAGAATATTCAGCACTGAGCAGGTACCTGGTCTCTGGCAAACCTCTGAGTACCAACGGCTTAGGTCATTCCTTCATTGGCTAACTGCAGACCTGTCACAGTGTGGTGCTCATCACAGACCCCAGTCCCTGGGTGTTAGTTTCTGAGCGAGTGAGAAATGCCAATGCCTCCTCTGAGACCTCAGTACTCTCATCCTCAATAGGATGAGTTTGAAATAGCACACTGCCATACAGGAAGATATATGACCCCTTGACAGAGGGCTGCTGACGAGCAAGACAAGTTGCCTGCTTGTTTCACTACATTAATTGGCATGGCAAGACAAAGCATGGATGCTGCAAGTATGGAGATCAGCATTAAGTGAGCAATCGCTAATAGATCAAATGAGCAGCCCTGAGATGTAGCCCTGTCCAATCCTTCTGCTGGGGACCTGTTCATGTGTATAGAGTGTCCCCTCTGCAGCCTTTCAAGGCTAGTGCATCTTACAGTGCAAGTCTGTGCTTGCAGAGTCCCATGTCATTGTATTGGAATGATGTCATGATGCTCATGAGGGACTGGTAAATGTCAGATGTCAGTGCCTATTGATGAGGGGTATGCATGGCTGGTGCCTATCGACCATGCCTTGTGATGTTGTTTGTTCAAACAGAACACTGAAGTCCTTCAGAACAAGGAGCAAGCTTAATCCACTAAAAACTGCTTTGATTTCCATGATGAATTTTCTCAAAGTCGAGCTTATTTGGTAAAGGTGAATACTGAATATTAATGGGATGAGATGAGCAAAACATTTAACAAGCATTAATCCCCTGCAATAAACAACTTATCGCTTTCTAGAGATAAACTCACTTAACTGCTTGTAAGAAGCATGTCAGGTGACCCCAGTATTGAGGTTGACCTTGCCTGACTTCTCATCCAATTCTGCCATAAACCTCGCCAAAACCCAAATCCTTCTGACTCCTGTAGCATTCCTCCCAAGGAAATCCATTCAATGTAATGAAATGGTGAGCAACTGTCCAATTGCCTGAATTCACTGGTGGCAAAGCTATTTTTCAATTGGTCTTCAATTAGTTTTTCAAACATCCACCTTAAAGATATTTGAATATTTTGTCTACAGCCATCTTTGGTGCCATGTTGTGATTTTGCCTCCAATAGGGTAATTTTTATATAATGTGGCAATGCTTATGCCATGTCCCATAACATAAAAAACTGAGTATGAATATCTTGGTATTGAAGAAACCAGATCGTTAATAGAGCTAATTATTATATGCAAGCATGACATTCCTCAGTCATCAAAGTGTCTGAGTTAATATTAAGCCCATAGGTTACAACAGAGGAGCATGCTTCTACCAGAGTCACACTTCAGGGGATGACAACATAAGATGGAGCAAATGGTGTTTGTATCCTCAGGTCACATGTTATGCCACAGTGATAATATATAAGTATGCTTCCTTGTGATACAGTGATATACTGATTGTGCGATTTAACAATGTAGCCACTGCGTACCCGATTTTAATCACTCCACTATTAGTGTCATACTTTCAGTGGTGTATAATTTAAGCTCCTGAAATCATTGCCCTTATCCTGCTACCAGCCACTAGGATGTTATTTAAAAAGTACCACTCTGGTCAAGCTTTGTCATCACTCTGTTCTTATCACTCCCTTATGTGGCTTGCAAGATATTTTTTACAGACCTGTTTAGAGATGTTATTAAACACTTCTGGAGTAGGTGAGACTTGAATCTGGGCTTCCTGGTCGAGAGCTAAGATCATTATCACCACACCACTTATATGGTCTGGTAGCAGACCTTGTTTGATCAAGTGGAGTGCCATTGCTACATGACATGTATAACATAAATGCAAGTTGTTGTTGTTGAGTAGCTGATGAGTTGAGGGTGTCCACTGTGAGGAAATAATGACCTGAACTACTCAGAGTGGTTTGTTCCTGACTATCTCCAGTGACCTGGTGGTGATTTAGTTCCATTAACCAGAGTACAATCTCTAGCTGCATTCAATATGTAACTGCCTTCAGTCTGACCCAGAGGGCTTCCTGTCTCATCCTTTCCTACTGTGAGTAGCTATAAAACCTCTGGCATGGCGTTTAATGTGAAGTAGTGTGGCACTTGCATTCAATTAACGTTAAAGTATCCTGGGATGCAAAATGAGAGGATCTCACTGTCAATGACTGTACCGAAGAACAAGGTACCACTCAGCCATCCTCATCCATTTAGTCTCCAGGTTTGGGATTTTGAACACAAGAACTAATTATCAGGATATTTGGATCAAACCTGAAAAGACGAAAACTTATCCCCTCTCCATAAGCTGCAGATTTTGCCAGACCAATGGGCATGCAGAAAATGTGTTTCTTCTGTGCAAGCAATTCATGAGCTGTAAGAGCAAAGTAACATTTCTAGAACATTTGAGTGCAGATTAACAGTGAGAGCCATCAATGGACTGAAAATTATTGCTGTCTCGTACAGTCTCACCGACAAGCTGGGCACCACTTGTAACTGAATGAGAAACTAACACATGCCTTGAGAATGAATCCCAAAGGATGAGACTCAACAGTTGAAGAAAGTACAACATCAGTATAAAAATTTAAGAGCAATTTGTTGCACATTCTGATGGTGGCTCAGTGGTTAGCACTGCTACCTCACAGCAACAGAGACCTGGGTTCAATTCCTGCCTCAGGCAATTGTCTATGGGGAGTTTGCACATTCTCCCCGTGTCTGCGTGGGCTTTCTCTGGGTGCTCCAGTTTCCTCCCACAGTCAAAAAATGTGCAGGTTAGGTGAATTGGCCATGCTAAATTGCTCATAGTGTTAGGTGCATTAGTCAGAGGGAAAATGGGTCTGGGTGGGTTACTCTTCAGAGGGTCGGTGTGAACTGCTTGGGCCGAAGGGCCTGTTTACACACTGTAACTAATCTAATCTAAATTTTATGTACACCTTCAGATAACAGAGCCATTATGCTGATATTTCACTCAATGAGAAGCATTACACACACCTATGAGTTGCTATTGCAAGGTGTAATAATAGAGCATATCTTTCTTCCAATTTATTAGGCTAAGACCACTTGAACCCACATTTGCCTATCACTAAGTCAAGTGTAATGGTAATGGAAGATAAAATCAAGTGAAGTGAATCTTAAGTTCTGGTTCTGTGGAATGGAAGATTCAGAGCAGTGTACACGGTGCCCATTCCACCAATGTCCATTTTACGCTACTACCCCAAAGTTAAAATTATTCCAATGATTGCAGTCGACACATTCGTTGCTTTGCATGAGTGGTGCACATGTCCATTTTGTGCTCCTCAGCAAGGGTTTCACAGTCCCTGGCTCCAGATGTCCTCCCACGTTCTAGCAATAGTGGACAGTGCTCTGGCTCCTCGTACCATCCTCCCAGCCTTATTTTCTGACACGTGGATTGTGGAGACGGAATCAGTGAAGTGATTTTCCCTGTTCCTTTCACCTATACGCACATTCCAATGATCGCCTCTTCAATGGAATAGGCAATTCTGAGAAGTTCTTGTGCAATCAGTCAGCGATTTCTGGAGGGTTCATCTCAATTGGTGCTCAGTTGCCTTCCTGCATTAACCTAAGGAATTAACACATTACAACAACAAACAATATCAATGGTTCATAAAAAGAGATATCATGCTGCTGAGATCATAGAACCCCAACACTGGGGAAATAGGCCCTTTGGCCCAACAAGTCCACACTGATGCTCTGAAGAGTAACCCACGCAGACCCATTCTCTGAATCCATTGCTTTACATGTATCCCTAACTAATGCACCTAACCGAAACATCTGTGAACACTATGGGCAATTTAGCATGGCCAATCCACCTAACCTGCACATCTCTATATTGTGGGAGGAAGCTGGAGCACCCGGAGGAAACCCACGCAGACACAGGGAGAATGTGCAAACTCCACACAGACAGTTGCCTGAGGCTGGAATCGAACCCACATCCCTGATGCTGTGGGGAACCAGTTTTCCATAATTGCACAGGCAGAACCTCAAATGACAAAAAGCTAAACAGATGAACAATTGGGGCAGCACAGTGCCTCAGTGGTTAGTACTGTTACCTCACAGCGTCAGTAACCCAGGTTTGATTCCAGCCTCAGGCGACTGTCTGTGTGGAGTTTGCACATTCTCCCTGTGTCTGCGACCGTTTCCTCTGGGTGCTCCAGTTTCCTTCCCAGTCCATAGCTGTGCATGTTAGGAGGATTGGCCAGGCTAAATTGCACATAGCTTTCAGGGATGTAGGTGAATTAGAATTGAGAGGGTGGTGCTGAAAAAGCACAGCAGGTCAGGCAGCATTCAAGGAGCAGGAACATCAACATTTTGGGCAAAAGTCCTTCATCAGGAAATCCTGATGAAGGGCTTTTGCCCAAAATGTCGACACTCTTGACACTCTCGACCATAATCTCCAGCATCTGCCATTCTCACTTTCGTCTAGGCTAGGTGAATTTATCATGAGGATGTAGAGTAATAGGATAAGGAAATGGGTCGGTGTGGACTTGTTGGGCCAAGTGACCTGTTTCCACATTGTAGGGATTCTATGATATGCCTATTTTTCTTTCTGACATCACTCTCTCTAGTGCACTGCCTTAGATTCTCCTGTGCTCTGGATCATTAATCAGCAGAAGAATGACTACTTGATCTCTTCCTTCTTTCTACCAAACCCTTTCTTGTGTAAGTTATCCAGAAGATAATGGAACTGCTTATGCTGATCATTATCTCCTTATGTGGCTTGGTCTCAAACCTTTGATAATTTACCTTGTGCATTAATAGATATTGCATATCTATTAATGTAAATTGTTGCTGACATAACTTCACCTTACCATATTTCAACTGGACGTAGTTGTGTTTTGTACATAATTGTGGTTGGGGTGGGCTTTCATTAAGGAATTTGAAACTATTGACATTAATCCTTAAGACTTACAGATGAAGGGAATGTTGCTCTGCTCACAGAGTATTTCTCAGCAGGAACAAGGTCTGAACAACCAGGGCATATAAAGCTGGAGACATAAGATGTGCCACAAAATGGCTGATTGCCTTCTATGGAAAGAATTTGTACTGACAGCCATGGTCTTCAAGAAGTTTTCCCCAACACCTCCTTAGGTTTCTATCTGTTTCAACACGAGCTAAATGAAGTAAAGAGTCTCAATTGGTTAAAGCAGGTGTGTTTCGGGGTTTGTGTGTCAGTCCCTGCATTTTTTTTGCAGTTACTGTTAATACTCCTGCCCTCACTCTATACATATCAATAAATAGTTTGATTGAATGAAATAACAGTCTTCAGATTCATTGTAGATTCCATGGTTCTCCTCTCCCACTGAGGCCTACAGGTAGGTATAGTATGGTGGAACAGTGTCCTTTCTGTATTTATGGACTCTATACTGTCACAGGAACTCTTTTAAGGCTGTCAGGCTGTCATCGGGTTATCACAGAACCAAACCATGCAGAAAGTGAGAAGCAGGTGTTTTACTTATCAGAGAAAGAATACTCGTGCTTTCTGGCATACCTTATTAGCTCTCTCCGCATAAGTGAGTTTTGAAGCCTTACTATGCAAAGAAATGTCAGGGATAGCAGCTAATACAATACATAATCCTTTCAAAAACTGTTTGTGGACAGTATTGATATCAGCACTGTGATGATCCTATTATGATTTAAAATGCTTTGCACAAAGAATGACGAGAATTTAATGACTCTTTTGATAGGCTCCTAGTCCATTTCACTCAACCGCAACTCTCTGCAAATTGATCAGTTCAAGTTTTTAGCCCTTTCAAGAGGGTGTGTTTAATGACCTGAACTTTGACTGGCTTCTAAAAGCTCTGGCCTGATTGATGCTTCAGTCTTTCTCTCTAACTGAGAGCAAAAGGGCTGATCCAAGGAGATAATAATCAGAATCAGTGTAAAAGAACACACCTTATTTACTCAAGTTAATCTGCTTCCATCTCAAGTAACTGACTGTCAGTTAACAGTTAACCCAAGAGGACTCATTCCTGATTGAGTGCAACCTTTAAAGAAGAGTGAGCTTAATCAATCAGAGATCAATACTAATGGCTGACGCCTTTGCTCATCATCAATATGTGCTTCCCCATTGGCCTAACAGGGTAAGAGTCTTATTCTTCAGCTCTGCAGAGGTTTACAGTGGGTCAGTAATTTCCAATCAATTTGTTTCAGCTTCATCAAAATTGTTACAGGGGTCAGATTTGCAGATTTAATCCATTGCAAATGCAGTTGTGAAAGGCAGACAAAATTAAATATTTCTGATTCTGGGAGCCTATGATTTAAATTTAGTCCTGCACTGAAGAGCTAACAAGTCATGTGCAATATGACATTTCAATCACCATGGATATTATGTAGAGCCCAGGGATAAAAGCTACAGGATATTATATTTGTACAGAGGTATTTCTCTCTTCTATTTTCTTTAATTGATCTATTGACACCCCCAGTAAATAGTCTGATATTGAATGATGAATAAAAACAGAAATAACATTAAATCATTATCTGGTGGGTAAATAGAGGACACAGATTTAAGATAATTGGGAAAAACGCCAGAGTGGGGATTGGAAGATTTTTAAAATTTATCACAAATGCTTTTCCTGAAAAGATGGTGAAAGCAGAGTCCATTGCAACCTCCAAAGGGAACTGGACACAGGTTTGATAAGGAGAAATTTGCTGGGCTGTGTGAAAGAGCAGAGAAGTAGATCCAGGGGGATCTTTTTTATGTTTAAAAAGAATATTATCACAAATTATTCTATGATTTCACCAGTCATAACTTAATACTTGCATTTACGCTCAAAATAAACCCTGAAGCAAATATTCCAGAATTTATGTTGGGAATATGCCTTCTGGTATTGAACTAATTAGAGTATGCAAGTTCAATGGAAAACAATTCATTTCCAAAGAACCAATAGGTCCACATAGGCAAATACAAGTTAGGAGAGGAAGTAGGCTGTTTGCCCCTCACATTTACTCTTCCATTCCATAACATTGTGGCTGATCTGATTACTCCATATTCTTGCACACCCCAATAACATTTTACCTTCTTGCTTATCAAAACTTTTTCTACTTATGCCTTTGCAAAAGGAAGTTCCTAAGATTTGTAACAATTCTGAGAAAATATCTTTGTTTTAAATAGTCAATGTCTTTTTTTTAAACAGTGGGCCTGCTATTGGATATTCTCACAAAGAGGAAGCATTCTGTCGACATCCAACCTGTGACCACCCCTCAGGATCTTCTGTTTCTTACTTCTTACTCTTGCAAACTCCAGTGGATACAAGTAGGCCTGTCCAACATTTCTTCATAAGAGTACCTGTCCATTCCAGTATTAGTCACATAAACCTCTGAATTGTTTCCATTTACATCCTTCCATAAATAAGGAGAGCAATATTGTACACTATGGTCTTACAAATGCTGTAGCTGAAGCTTAACCTCCTTACTTTAGTATGCTGTCTCCCTCACAATCAATGATAACATTCTATTAAGCTTTGCTAAGTACTTGCTTGTACCTTATGCAATACATGTATTAGGATGTCCAGATCCTTCTGCAATGTCTCATCATTTACATAAGAAGCTTTTCTATTCTTCCTGCTAAAATAGACAATTTCACATTTTCTCACATTATGCTTCATTTGTCAGCTATTTGCTTCCTCACCTGACCAATCTACATCCCTTTTGTTGTGCTCTCTTCTCAACTTCCTTTCCTACTTGGCATTGTGTCACCAGCCTGACCTTTTATCCAAGTGATTTGTGTCAAACTGCAAAAGGTTGAGGCTCCCTGTGGCACATCACTCATCACACATCTTGCAAACCAGAAAATGACCACTTTATGACCATATTTCCTGTTTGCCGGCAAATTTTCCATTCTACTGGAACTTCCCCTGAATCTAGGTAATTTTAGAATTATTTTAAAAATGTATCAATTATCTCACTAACCATTTCTTTTGAGAATTTGAGGTGAAGCCCAACAAGACCTAGTGACTTGTCAGCCACTGTTCCAACAATTTATAGACTATTTCCTGGAGTGATTGTAATTTCCTTCTGTTTCTATCTTCCATTTCTTGATTTTTTGTCAGCTCAGGGATGTTTCTAGTATTCTCTACTGTGAAGATAAAACTGCAGAGGACTCCTTGCCCCAGCTGGTCAGAAATCATTCGTTACCATTTATTCTGAGCTACTGGCAGTGATAAATTTCAGTCTCTCGATGTTACCTGCCTTTTACCTGAATGTAGGTACTCCCCTTTTGTTTGTCCTGACCTACCCGTCTCTGTATTGGCTTTGAACTTGTCAGAATGTTTTTTTTCATTTTCCAGTTCGAGTAAAACAGGAAATCAACCTGAAATGTGAACATTTGGTGGAATTTAATTGGAAGAATGCTGCCCAGGTGTAAGAATACCCTCCACTTCATGTTGGGCGCCACGTAATTATGACCCAAAAGACATGTGCACATGGCAGGTACACAGCATCCATGTGATGACACGGCAAGACAGATCAGAACCGTCTGCCCCATTATCAGCTGCTTCCATTTCAGTTCCAAACTCCACTTTTGCAAGAATCTCTGTGGGTGCAGAGAATGGTTGCTATGTCTGAGAAAGGTTTCCCACATTTAGGGATACTTAGTTATTTTCTTTGTGACTCCATCCCTTTTGACAACATCTACCATCCATCCTTTCTTCTGGAAAAGCATCGTACCAGACCCCCATCATATACCCCTCCTTTCAGCAACATGTCTATGCTCAGAAAATGAGAACCCCCACAGTTCAGCGACCCCTCCCAGCTAGGAATGATAAGAGATGCTCTTCCCGAGTGATGGCAATAGCAGACCCTCCTGCTTGATCATAGCTGCGATCGCACAGAGGGTGAGTAGTTTTGGAATCTAACCACAAACTTGGATTCAGTGACAGCTGAATGACTTCCTCAAAATCAGCCTCGGTGAGTGGCAAAGTAGTGTTATATCAAAGGGCTTTTCATAATGATATCAAACCAAGGGATAGTGCAAATGGGGAGAGAGGTTAAAAAATGTGCCCTTCATTTTCACTACCACGTGGCAAAAAAACACATGACAAAGGCTCAAATAACTCCACAGAGTCTGGTATCCTGTCACCAAGTCACTCTTTATATACAGGAGAAAGTGAGGACTGCAGATGCTGGAGATCAGAGCTGAAAATGTGTTGCTGGAAAAGCGCAGCAGGTCAGGCAGCAACCAAGGAGCAGGAGAATCGACGTTTCGGGCCTGAAACGTCGATTCTCCTGCTCCTTGGATGCTGCCTGACCTGCTGCGCTTTTCCAGCAAAACATTTTCAACTCTTTATATACACATGAACAGTCCTTGACTATAGTACTGCCTCATATTCAGTCAGGCTCAAAAATGTCAGTATCCCCGAAGCTCACTTTTTTTGTCAGCCAGGGGTCCCTGAGTGAACCAGGTTAACAGCGCCAATCAGGGATTTATGTTTTATAATGTTCAGCTATCTGATCTCGTTACAATCTCTGCAAAGGTGATGAGATGCCAGTTAGAAGGTATGGCTGATCCATGGTAAAGAAATGCACAGGGGCAAGGGAATTCAGTGGCTCTGGTATGTCACCAAGTCTTCACATTGTGATGTGGTATTATGAGACTGCCAGTGCTAGGAAGATGGACGAAGACCGGAGAAGGCATGATGAATCTTGAAGTGCTAACACTTTGTGAACAGGAAGCATTGAAGTTTAAGAGCGAACAGGGTGGCTAGTCTGTTACAAATAGTGAGGCTTGACTGGGGCAGCATGGTGGCTCAGTGGTTAGCATTGCTACCTCACAGCTCCAGAGACCCGGTTACGATTCCAACCTCAGGCGAGTGTCTGTGTGGAGTTTGCACATTCTCCCTGTATCTGCGTGGGCTTCCTCTGGGTGCTCTGGTTTCCTCCCACAGTTCAAAGATATACAGGTTAAGTGAATTGGTCATGCAAAATTGCCTGTAGAGTTAGGTGTATTAGTTAGGGGGAATGGGTCTGGGTGGGTTACTCTTCGGAGGGTCGGTGTGGACTAGTTGGGCCTAAGGGCCTGTTTCCACACTGTAAGGAATCTAATCTAATCTTAACTGAAGTCAGCAGAGTGAAACATCGACCCAATACAGACAGGCATGAAACTATTTTTCTGATAGAGTGAAGAGGCTCCTTCATTTCTCCTTGTTCTCCACTCTACAAGGCATAAGTCAGGAGTGTGATGGAATACTCCCCACTTGCCTGGATGGTACACTCCAACAGCACTCAGGAAGCTTGATACCATCCAGGACAAAGCAGCTCTCTTGATTGGAACTGCATCTACAGGCATCCACTCCCTCCACCATCAATGCTCAGCAGCTACAGTGTATACTATCTACAATATGCACTGCAAAAATTCATCAAAGATCCTTAGACACCATCTTCTAAACCCACGTCCACTTCCATCTGGAAGGACAAGATACATGAGAACACTACCACATTCACGTTCCCCTCCAAGTTATTCACCATCTCGACTTTGAAATATATCGCCATTCCTTCACTGTTGCTGGGTCAAAGTCCTAGAATTCCTTCCCTAAGGGCATTGTGGGTCAACACACAGCAGGTAGACTGCAACAGTTCAAGAAGGCAACTCACCACCACCTTCTCAAGGGGCAACTAGAGACGGGCAATACTGCTGAACCAGCCAGCGACACCCACATACCTCAAATGAATGAATAGAAAAAAGCTGCAAGATTTCACCAAAGGCAAAGGCAGATAAAGCCCATAGAAATAAAGTCACCACCTCTGAAGAAGGCCATGAGCACCCAAAGAATGCATCGTAATCTGCCCCTCCCTTATCCTCCACCCAAGCATTAAAACTCTTGTGAGTTTCAGAGGTTTTATGTATATAACCAGGGACGCATGCAGGGAATCATTACACCAGCAGGTCCCAGCAGCTGACGGACATTGAGTCAGCCGATATCCCTGACTAGTTAGAATCAGATTCATGCTGAAGGTAGGATTTAGTCTGAAGATAAGGCTCCAATTAATGAGCATTCATGCTATGCAAACACACAGCAAAACGATCCTACCTCTGAGAGATGTGATGTCCTCTCCACCACTAATGCTTCACTGTCTCAATTACTCAGGAAATCAGGAAACCAATATTTTAGCTGCCAACTAATTGTATCCCTCTGTTCATCTTGTTTTCCAACCTTACACATTTAATTAAATACCCTTTCAATCTCTCTACCTGTTCAGTATTCACCGTATTTATATTTTTATTTCAGATTTGCAACGTCTATGGTATTTTGCTTCAGTTGCAATATGTTATTGTTCTTAATATTTTCAATGTACACTTCTTTAGAATTGGTCAGGAGCACTTCAGTGTCATTGTGTTCTTTAGTGTTTTTATCCTGACATGCAAACTCAGTTCAAAGCCTTAGTAATGTACATAATTTTAACTTTGCTATACTTAACCTGCAGAGTGTTCTTCTGAAATGCAATGACGTGCTTTATAATCATTTAGCTGTGGGCAAGAAAGATTTCTTAACAATACATTCAAGGGCTCATGGTTAATCTGAACTGCAATTTCTTTCCACCTACACACTTCCAGGCCCATGTATTGCCAGTCACTTTCTCAATTGGTTCATAGTTCCCTTCAATGAGGCATAGGCAATCATGCGTTTTTCACCAGATTTTCATCAGGGCTTGATTTCCTACATCATGTGGTGACTGATACAATTCCACACCTTTGTCTTTTGGAGTTCTCATTTTCAGAAGCTCAATTTTTTTTTCCCTGTGCAGCATTCTCAGCTCTACTGTGGTGGTTGCTCTGCCCTCTATCTGCTCTGTTGACAGAGGCAAAACCTTCAACCATCATGTCCCCGCTGTCTGCAATGCTCTTTCTAAATCCCTTCATATTGCCTTTACAACAGTCTGCACACCTTCAATCTCAACTTGTTGAGAGAAGTGTGTTTGAGGCAAGACATGGGGACAGGTGTTCAGTTGCATCTTGAAGGACAGGCAAGCAAAATGCCCCAAGGCAGTCAGTCAGAAGCAGTTAAAAATGAATTCTTAGGCCTACACTCATTGGAATTTAGAAAAATAAAAAGTGCCCTTATTGAACTATGTAAGATGCTTAGGGTCTTTACAGAGTAGATACTGAGAGACTGTTTCCCATTGTTTGAGATTCTGTGACCAGACA
Source organism: Chiloscyllium plagiosum (assembly GCF_037043375.1). Lineage (NCBI taxonomy): Eukaryota > Metazoa > Chordata > Chondrichthyes > Orectolobiformes > Hemiscylliidae > Chiloscyllium > Chiloscyllium plagiosum. The sequence continues at coordinate 29,684,785 of NW_028270177.1, forward strand.
ACATAATCTCAGAACAAGGAGTCACCCATTTAAGACAGAGATGAGGATTTTTAAAAATTTCTCTCAAGTGGTAGTGATTTATTGCAGAGGACAGTAGAGGCTGGGTCATTAAGTATGTTCAAGGCTGAGATAGACAAATTTTTATTCATTGAGGGTATCAAAGGTTATGGGAAAAGGTAAGAAAGTGGAGTTGAAGATTATCAGATTAGCCATGACCTTATTAAATGGCATAGCAGATTTGATGGGCTGAATAACATACTTCTGCTCTTACATCTTATGACCATTTGGTCTTATCAGCTAGAGGAGTGTCATAGAGTCACAGAGCATGGAAACAGACCTTTTGGTCCAACCAGTCCATGTTGACCATGTTCCTAAACTAAACTAGCCCCACTTGCCTGCACTTGGCCCATATCCCTCCAAACCTTCCTTATTCATGGACTTATCCAAATGTCTTTTAAACATTGTAATTGCACTGGCATCCACCACTCACTCTCGCAGTTCATTCCACACACAACCCACTTTATGAAAAAGGTTACCCCCATATCCTTTTTAAACTTTTCTCCTCTCACCTTAAAAATATGCCCCCGAGTTTCCCCCACCCTAGGGAAAAGACTCTTTTCATTCACCTTATCTATGATCCTCATGATTTTATAAACCTCAATAAGGTCACCCCTCACTCTCCTACAGGTAATCAGAGACATAGCTACATTAATTGGTATTGAGTGGCAAGTATTTTTGCTTCCTGCTTTCTCACCCTCAGTTTAAAGTAAGTAGTATGAAAGTAGGCTTAAGGGATGGCAGGACAGCTTAGCTGTGTGGAATATCCATTCTATGCATGTTGGAGTTGTGGACATTTCATATGGATTACATGATCAGAAGCAGAAAGTGTCTCCAGATACAAATATTTTGCCTCCGGGTTCTGGAACTTGAGCCAAGCTGGAGTCATTGTGATGCTTCAGCAGGCATATCTGACCAAGCAGTCATACCACTTTCAGATCGAGTCCAGGCAGACAATGAGGGAATGGGTGACTGCTGGGAGGTACAGTCGATTCTGCTATAATGCGCATTTCTTCAGCGCAAATTGGTTTAAACACAATTGAAGAATTTAGACTGTTATATGTAGAATGAAAACTCAGTTCAGTCAGTTCTGCTATAATGCGCGTTTCTTCAACATGAATTTGCTTAAATGCAATTGAAGAATTTAGAACGTTATTTGTAGAATGCAAATTTTCATTGTCTGTATTGGCTATGACACAATTCCAGTCCCATTAGTTTAAATGGGGTGGCTATTGAACGATTTTCTTTTAAAGCAAGATAGCCTGAGAATGAAACAATCACGTTATATCAGAACCAACTGTATGTCTTACTCACTAACTCATTTTCCATTTTGAATGCATTTGAGGGCAATGGTTCATCCAAGAAATGTTGGTGGAGCCAAGCAGATGTGTCAGCAATGCAGAAAGGGCCATCATGATATGTTACTTGATAGTTACAGGAACAGCCAGACCTTTCTGTGTCCAAGTTGCCTTGCAGGTGGCAGGGTCAGGCTGTCATCCAGCGGCTGCAAAACATTTGTTTACAGGTTGGTGAAGAGTCAGAGGTTGTGTTCCACATTAACACCAGCAGTAAAGGTGAGGAAGAAAAGTGAGGTCCCAAACGTAGAATTTAGGGAGCTAGGCAAGAGACTGAATAGCAGGACCTCTATGGCAGTAATCTCAGGTTTGCTCCCAATATTATGTGCCAGTGATTATATGCAGGAAGATTGAGAATATAAATACATTGCTGGAAAAAGGGAGCAGAAGGGAGGGCTTGGATTTCTGGAGCATAGGAATCAGTTCTGGAGAAGGTGGAAATTGCACACAGAGGACCAAGTACATTTTAGCAGGACTCGGAACAATGTCATCATGGGAAGACTTACTGTATCAAACACAGAGAATCTTGAGAAGCTTAACAGCACTTGTAGATATAAAACAGGGTAAAGGTTTTGAGTCTTCCCCAGAACCTCTTCAATTCAGTACTCTGTGTTTGTGCCAAATTTCCAGCATTTTGCTTTTATTTGATTGGTTATAATTGATTTCTTATTTATTATTTACTGCTGCTGGGGAAAGTTTAACCTAGCTGCTTGGGGGGAATGGGAACCTGAGAGGGAATTCAGATAGAATTTTTAAAAAGCTGGTTATCAGAAGGGGAAGAGTTGTGAATGAAAGTGAAAAGCAGAAGAAGCAAATCGCGGAATCACCCAGGATCAACTTACAGAACAGTCGAATAGAGTAGAATTGCTTTTATTTGTCATTTTTACCACATATTTCTGATACAGTAAAAAAACTGAGACAGTGTTCCTCCAGTACCGAAGGTGCAATATTGGCAGCACAAACTACATAATCATACGCGGCATAAAGTGTATACAAAGTGCGAGATACACAAGTTATTCCATAACAGAGGATAATACACATTTTTCTAGCAGCAATACCAAAGAATTTCAGGTTGGAAAGAGTCCGATCATGCTGTCTTAAAGAGCCTGATGGCTTGGGGGAAGAAACTGTTGCACAGTCTGGCCGTGAGAGATCAAATGCTCCGGTATTTTCTGCCAGATGGCGTGAGGGAGAAGTGTTTAAGTGAGGATGTGTGGAGTCTTGCACAATGCTCTTCGCCTTCCAGAGGCAGTGTGTTGTGTAAATGTCTGTAATGGAAGGAAGAGAGACCCCGATAATCTTTTAAGCTGTTCTCAATATCTGTTGTAGGGTGTAATGATGCAATTCCAGAACCAGGCAGTGATGCAGCAGCTCAGGGTGCTCTCAATGAACCCTCTGTAGAATGTATTGAGGATGGGGAGTGGGAGATGGGCTTTCCTCAGCCTGCGCAGAAAGTAGAGATGCTGCTGGACTTTCTTGGCTTTGAAGCTGGTGTTGAGGGTCCAGGTGAGATTCTCCGCCAAGTGTACGCCAAGAAATCTGGTGCTCTTCATGATCTCCACAGGGGAGCCATCAATGTCCAGCAGAGAGTGGTCACTCCATGCCGTTCTGAATTCAATAACCATCTCTTTTGTCTTGTCCACGTCCAGAGACAGGTTGTTGGCTCGGCACCAGTCCATTAGCCACTGCACCCCCTCTCTGTATGCTGACTCTTCGTTCCTGCTGATGAGACCCACTACAGTCATACCATCAGCAAACTTGATGATGTGATTTGACCTGTGCATGTCTGCACAGTTGTGTGTCAGCAGAGTAAACAGCAGAGGACAGAATTAAAAGCATCCTATCTGAATTTGCATAGGATTCACAACAAGATAGGCAAATCAATAACTCGAGAAGTATAATTTAATTGCCAATACAGAGACGTGGCTGCAGGGTGACCAAGACTGGGAAATGAATATTAAAGTATATTTGATATAGGAGGGGTAGGTAAAAAGGGGGGAAAAAAGTGGATATGTGCTGATAACAAGGACCAGGATGTGTGTATTTGTGAGATGTCACCTCCAATCAGAAGAATGGAACGTAGAATTTATTTGGGTTGAGCTAAGAAATAGCCTGAGGTCCACAAAAATTGATTGAAACAGCACCTTCTTGTTGAAATGGTGTCCAAGTGACTTATCTAATACAGTAGCTGATGCCCCTCTGAAGCTGGAGTGCTTTGGATTGGTCCTGCAGCTTCAAGAGCCCTTCTCTTAACACTGACTGATCATGGAACCTGTCTCCAAACCACTGAAGAATGAAGGCTGATTCCCTTGAATTTTACAAAGTTAGAGAGGTGCAGTGGGGAAAGACCATTGTCTGAAGTCCTTCTGCTGAAGTTAAATGGGAGTCTGTTCTGTTATTGGACTCTCCTGATGCCTCAAATGCACGTAAATATAATCTTGTAGAAGTAAGAAATGTCTCTGGTTTGTTTGTTGGATACAGTCAAACTCTAATGCTTGCTTATTTCCTCAAAGTGCTACTTTACAGAACCGAACTGCATTTGTGACTATGTGTGTGTAGATTTTTATGAATAAGGTATATTTTTGAAATTAAAAAAGCCTAGAAAAGGCCAGCCAATGTGTCATGTCTGATCCACATTCTAGTGTGAAGCATGATGTCTGAAATTGTCCTTACTCCCAGTTATCCTCACTATTATGCACTCTGCAAGAAGCAAACCAAAATCCAGAACAGCATGCTTCATAACTGATCTATAATGCTCCTTCCTCCACATCATTCATAGCAAGCACATAATACAACCAACTTTCATTAAACTTCAACTCATTTAAGTGAGTTTCTGGTTAAGAGTTGTTATTTTTGAGGCATGAGTCTTTTTTTTTTATTGTTTTCATACCTGCTATTTTCCATTCATCTTCTTTCAAATGTTTTTGTGTTTCTGGCAGTTTGTAATGCCACCTCTGATTTAGAACATGCATAGGATGCTTCTTGCAATTCGCTGCTTCTTTCTGCTTCATAAAGCACACAACTTAAACATTGTTTCAGGGAATATTTTGAATCCAGCTGTGTATTTAACCAAAATATGTAGTCAGCAGCTACAAGGAACACCTTGACCTCAGGTACATTGGAGAGATCTCATTACACTTAATAACAATATGGGCCTAATGGTTATCAATGAGAGATTATGTCTTTCAGCAATGTTCCTCGCTCCACCTCACGCTTCCAACAATTCCTTGATTGATCTCATGTTTCTATCCCAGCAGAAACTAAGAACTTTAAAAAAAAGTGACTCGAACATTCAGCATTTAGCTGAAAGGATGTCGTGACAAAATTTCATGTTTTAAGATATTTACCATAATAAACACATCAAAATCATTGTTAACTAAATACTATTTTGTAGGCAACTTGTACCGGACAGAAATGTCACCGTTTACTTTGGGAGGGCAAGGGGGGAGGATGACACAGTCTGCAAAGGGATATAGACATAATTGATATAAGCAAGTGGGCACCATTGGCAGATGGAAGATAATGTGGAAAAGTGTGAGCTAATGCATTTTGGAAGAAGGAGTAGAGGACCTCATGTTATTAAAATGTAGAAAGATAGCGGAAAGCTACAACACAAAGGGATTTGGGGGACATTGTGCATAAGTCCAGAAAGTTAGCATCCAAGTTCAGCATGTAATAGGGTGGGCAAATGGAATGTTGGCTTTTATTTCAAACAGAATGGAGGATGAAACTAGGGAGGTCTTGCTAAACCCATGCAAGTGGCTAATCAGACCACACTTAGAAACGGTGAGTGATATTCACCTACTTACCTAAGGAAAGACATACTTGCATTGGAGGCAGTCCAGAGTTGGTTCATTAGGTTGATCCCTGGTATCGATGAGAGATTGAGTCAGTTGGGCCTGTACTCATTGAAGTTTAGAAGAATGGAAGGCAATGTTATTGAAACAAGATTTTTAGCAGACTTGACTGGATAAATGTGGAAAGATTGTTTCCTCTTCTGGCAGAATCTAGGACCAGAGGTCATAATCTCAGAGTAAGAGACAGTAGGACAGAGATAGCAGAGGAATTTCTTTTCCCAGTGGATAGTGGATCTGTGGATTTTTTTACTGCAGAGGGCTGGAGAGGTTGGGTCATTAAATATTTTCAAGACTCAAATAGCCAGATTTTATTTTAATCATTAAAGGAATCAAGGTTAATGTGGAAAAGGCATGAAAGGGGATTATCAGATTAGATGTGGTTTTATTTGTTTGAATGGTGATGCAAATGTGATGAGCTCAATGGTCTGCATCTGCTCGTCTGTATTAAGTTCTTACTGGGCTCATGTGGTGTTGCAATCTGAATTTATGTAATAAGTAAAAAGTTAGCAAACAGCACTCCAGAAGTAATCATCTTGAAGTCAGAACAGTTCACATGACTCCTCCAATTTCCAAAATTAAAGACACAGCCCCAACAAACCATAGCAATCCGACAAACATCATACAGCTTGTGTTATCAGAATAAAACTTATGCAATTTGACACATAAAACGTCATTAATTATCATTAATGTGCTTAACCTGGCAGGTTTGCAAATTCTTGAAGTCAAGTTCCTAGGCACAATGGTTCTGAATTTGTTTTGATTGGTTGCAGTCTCTATTGGCAATGGTTTAGAAGTGACTTCTTTTTTTCCCTTTCCAACGTGTGCAGTACTTAATGTTATCTCGCCCACGTATTAATTTTGAATTTCCGTTCCGTGGGATTCCAGAAGATTACAACTCTATCCTTATTTTTGCTCTCACAGGCTGGGAAAACTTTCCTGGGCCTCTGCCCAGTCTGTGTCAGACTACACAGATGTACCAATTGATCCGAATGCTGCAAGCTGGAGTGACGGTAAAGCCAAAAAAGATTAGGACTTCCTTCATACCACACATTAATCTTCATTCAGTAAAAGCTCATGATGACAGAGAAGGAGAGGGTGAACCAAGTGAAAACAAGTTTGGGGTTGTGTTTCACTCAATACCATGTAGATAAAAGAGAAACAACAGAGACTTACTAATTCTGCTTCCCTCATATTTTCCTGCTTACCCACAAACAGTTGAATCTTGGAACGATTATTTAGGACACTTGGAAATACTGATGTACAACTTTGTACTCACTTTTGACTTGGCAAATTAAAAGTAAGTTCAGTTCAATTTAGTTAATGAATTACATTTGCAATTAAGTTAGTACAGAGACAACACCACAAAATCAGTACAAGGAAACAATATAATTCTCAATGTTTTTCACTAGAAGGTGCCTTTTGAGCTTGATTATTTAACTTGTTTGAGATTTCTTTTTATTTTAATACTTAAAATGTTAAACTTTCTCAGGTTTTGCAATAATGGCAACTTCTCAAGAGAATAAACTGATATTGAAAGTCAATGTTGGCTCCATGTAAATAGGTGTGACATTCAGGGTCCAAAAGATTCCAGAGAATGAGCCTTTGGTTTCAGCATGGCGAAAGTCTACACAATGAGATTTTTGGTGATGACATAGCTCTCCTTGTAGGCCAGCTCTGTGTCTATGTCTGTAGCTCCCTGACTGTAATGAGCGATGTAATCCCTTGTTGCAACTTAGCCAACCAATGACTTGATGGACGAAGGTGGACTAAAAATGCCACAAAAGACTCTCACAAGATGAATAAATCCTGACTGCCAGCCAGAAATTAATGATATTCTGCCTGTGATCACAAATAAATTGCACTTTAGAGGTTTGGAATTCCTCTTAATTGAAAGTGATGCCAAGATGATAACAGGTAGCGCACTGGACAGTATCACTACACTTAGGAAAAGTCTGCACTATTGGTGATGCCTATTGATTCATTGGCCTTCTTACCTCTGTCCATGGAGACTACCTTATTAAGAGGCTCTTAGCCATCCCTCCCCTCCCATCAAGCACTGCAAACTCTGATATATTGCTAATGCTGTTGCAGTTTGGCTTGTGGTATAACATTAAAGGCCACAATGACTTGGACTTGCTATGCTAAATTGTCCGTAATGACTAGGAAAGTCCAGCCTAGGTGGGATTAGCCATGTTAATGTGGGGTTACAGGGATAGAGTAGGGGGTGTAAGTCTGCATGGGAAGGTCTTCAAAGTGTCCATGCAGACTTAATGGGCCGAATTTACTCTTTCTGCAGTGTAGGGATTCTTTGACTCTGTCAGCCCATTGCCAACACCCAACAGTTTACTATTGACTAGAAACTGAACTATAAATACTTCCATATAAATACAGTGGTTACAAAAACATGTCTGAAGCTAGGAATCCTGCAGCAGTAACTTATCTCCTAAAAGCCCAAAGCCTGTCACCATCTACAAGGCACAAATCAGGTGAGTGATGGAATACCCCCCACTTACCTGGATTAGTACAGCTATGACAACATTCAATAAGTTTGATACCATCCAGGGCAAAGCAGCCCACTTGATTGGCACCACATCCACAAACATCAGTTCCCTCCACCAGTGATACTCAGTCACAATAGTGTGTACTATCTACAAGAAGCACTGCAGAAATTCACCAAGTTGCCTTTGACAGCCCTTTCCAAAACCATGACCAGTGCCACCTAGAAGGACAAGGGCAGTAGATCCATGGGAATAACAACACTTGCAAGTTCCCCTCTAAGCCACTCACCCTCCTGCCTTGGGAATATATTGCCGTCCCTTCAATGTCACTGTCAAAGTCCTGGAACACCCTCCATAACCCTCCTCCACCCCCTAAAGAAGGCAGCTCACTACCACCTTTTCAAGGGCAACTAGGAATGGGCAATAAATGCTGGCCCAGCCAATGATATTCCACGAATGCACATTCCACAAATGAATTTAAAAATAGTCGCTAGCACAGTGGCCCATGTCTTAGTTTAAGGCTATAGTTGTGGTTATGGCAGGTGACATAACTCAACCATAACCTATTTGGTCAGGCTTAGATCTCTAAACCATTTCTGCTCCGAGATGTTGAAGTATGAGAAATGCCCACTGTAGACTACTATCAATGTACCTCCTGTACACTGCCTTCCTTCTCCCTCTTCACTCAGTTAGTTCCAGTTTTCTATTGTCTTCAATTGCTCTCCTCTTCCAGCTCCAACCCCAAAAACAGATTGACTGCCTTGACAAGAATAAACTTCCAAAGGGGACAAAGACACGTTTGCACCTGCATAATTTCTTATCCTAGATGCATGTTTTATTGAGATATGTCTCTTGATTAAACTTGAAAATACAAGCCATAAGTATTAAGTTTGCCTGGAGCAGTGTTTTGTAGAGGAATAAGATAGTGATATTTTCTGGGTCTGCAGATTGGAAGAAGCAAAAATGGCCCTTAGTAGAATGGTATGCTCTTCTTGTTGGATATGGGAGTTTAGGGAGAGTTTACGTGTTACTGAGGATTATATCTGCCTTCCAATCAGAAGGATGTTGTGAAACTTGAAAGGGTTCAGAAAAGATTTACAAGGATGTTGCCAGGGTTGGAGGATTTGAGCTATAGGGAGAGGCAGAATAGCCTAGGGCTATTTTCAATATCTCTAATGATAAGCAAGTTAGCATTAAGGCACTTTACTTGAATGCTTGTAGCATTCGTAACAAAGCAGATGAACTAATGGCACAGATCATCGTGAATGATTATGATGTGGTAGGCATCACAGAGACATGGTTGCAGGGGGGTCAGGACTGGCAGTTAAACATCCAAGGATTTTCAACTTATTGAAAAGACAGGGAGACGGGCAGAGGGGGCGGGGTTGCCTCGTTAGTTAAGAACAAAATTAAATCTATGGCACTGAATGACATAGGGTCGGATGATGTGGAGTCTGTGTGGGTGGAATTGAGGAACCACAAAGGCAAAAAAACCATAGTGGGAGTTATGTACAGACCTCCTAACAGTGGTCAGGACCAGGGGCACAACATGTACCGGGAAATAGAGAAGACATGTCAGAAAGGTAAGGTCACGGTGACCATGGGAGACTTCAATAAGCAGGTGGACTGGGTAAATAATGTTGCCAATGGATCCAAAGAAAGGGAATTCATGGAATGCTTACAGGATGGCTTTTTGGAACAGCTTGTCATGGAGCCCACAAGGGAGCAGGCTATTCTGGACCTAGTGCTATGTAATGAACCAGACATTATAAAAGATCTTAAAGTAAGGGAACACTTAGGAAGCAGCGATCATAATATGGTAGTGTTCAGTCTGCAGTTTGAAAGACAGAAGGCAAAATCGGATGTAATGGTGTTACAGTTAAATAAAGATAATTATGAGGGCATGAGAGAGGAACTAACGAAAATCGACTGGAAGCAGAGCCTGGCGGGGAAGGCAGTAGAGCAAAAATGGCAGCAGTTTGTGGGTATAATTGAGGACATTGTACAGAGGTTCATCCCCAAGAAAAGAAAGATTATCCGGGGAGGGATTAGACAGCCATGGCTGACAAAGGAAGTCAGGAAATGTATCAAAGAAAAAGACAGATCCTATAAAGTGGCCAAGAGCACTGGGAAATCAGAAGATTGGGAAGGCTACAAAAACAAACAGAGGATAACAAAGAGAGAAATAAGGAAGGACAGGATCAAATATGAAGGTAGGCTAGCCAGTAATATTAGAAATGATTGTAAAAGTTTCTTTCAATACATAAGAAACAAATGACAGGCAAAAGTAGACATTGGGCCACTTCAAATTGATGCTGGAAGCCTAGTAATAGGAGATAAGGAAATAGCAGGGGAACTTAATAAGTACTTTGCATCAGTCTTCACAGTGGAAGACATGAGTAATATCCCTACAATTAAAGGGAGTCAGGGGGCTGAGTTGAGTATGGTTGCCATTACAAAAGAGAAAGTGCTAGAAAAGCTAAAAGGTCTTAAAATTGATAAATCTCCTGGCCCCAATGGGCTACATCCTAGAGTTCTGAGGGAGGTGGCTGAGGAAATAGCGGTAGCGTTCGTTGAGATCTTTCAAAAGTCACTGGAGTCAGGGAAAGTCCCAGATGATTGGAAGGTCGCTGTTGTAACCCCCCTTGTTCAAGAAAGGATCACGACAAAAGATGGAAAATTATAGGCCAATTAGCCTAATCTTGGTTGTTGGTAAAATTCTAGAATCCATCATTAAGGATGAGGTTTCTAAATTCTTGGAAGAGCAGGGTCGGATTAGAACAAGTCAACATGGATTTAGTAAGGGGAGGTTGTGCCTGACAAACCTGTTGGAATTCTTTGAAGAGGTGACAAGTAGGTTTGACCAGGGAAACCCAGTGGATGTGATCTATCTAGACTTCCAAAAGGCCTTTGATAAGGTGCCACACGGGAGGCTGCTGAGCAAGGTGAGAGCCCATGGTATTCGAGGTGAGCTACTGTATGGATTGAGGAATGGCTGTCTGCCAGAAGGCTGAGAGCTAGGATGAAAGGTTCTTTTTTGGAATGGCAGCAGGTGACAAGCGGTGTCCCGCAGGGTTCAGTGTAGGGGCCGCAGCTGTTCATGTTATATATTAATGATCTGGATGAAGGGACTGGGGGCATTCTAGCGAAGTTTGCCGATGATACAAAGTTAGGTGGACAGGCAGGTAGTACTGAGGAAGTGGGGAGGCTGCAGAAGGATCGAGACAGTTTGGGAGAGTGGTCCAGGAAATGGCTGATGGAATTCAATATGAGCAAATGCGAGGTCTTGCACTTTGGAAAAAAGAATACAAGCATGGACTACTTTCTAAACGGTGAGAAAATTCGTAAAGCCAAAGTACAAAGGGATCTGGGAATGCTAGTCGAGGATTCTCTAAAGGTAAACATGCAGGTTGAATCTGTGATTAAAAAAGCAAATGCAATGTTGTCATTTATCTCAAGAGGGTTGGAATATAAAAGCAGCGATGTGCTACTGAGACTTTATAAAGCTCTGGTTAGGCCCCATTTGGAATACTGTGTCCAGTTTTGGTCCCCACATCTCAGGAAGGACATACTGACACTGGAGCGTGTCCAGCGGAGATTCACACGGATGATCCCTGGAATGGTAGGTCTAACATACGAGGAACGGCTGAGGATCCTGGGATTGTATTCATTGTAGTTTAGAAGATTAAGGGGAGATCTAATAGAAACTTACAAGATAATACATGGCTTGGAAAGAGATTGTTTCCGTTTGGCGAGGAGACTAGGACCCGTGGATACAGCCTTAGAATTAGAGGGGGTCAATTCAGAACAGAAATGCGGAGACATTTCTTCAGCCAGAGAGTGGTGGGCCTGTGGAATTCATTGCCACGAAGTGCAGTGGAGGCCGGGACTCTAAATGTCTTCAAGGCAGAGATTGATAAATTCTTGATGTCACAAGGAATTAAGGGCTACGGAGAGAATGCGGGTAAGTGGAGTTGAAATGCCCATCAGCCATGATTGAATGGCGGAGTGGACTCAATGGGCCGAATGGCCTTACTTCCACTCCTATGTCTTATGGTCTTATGGTCTTATGGTTTTCCCTGCAGCATTGGAGCCTGAGGGGTGACCTTAAAAAAGTTTTACAAAATTATGAGGGGCATGGATAGGATAAATAGACAAAGTCTTTTCCCTGGGGTGGGTGAGTCCAGAACTAGAGGGCATAGGTTTAGGGTGAGAGGGGAAAGTTATAAAAGAGACCTAAGAGGCAAATTTTTCATACAGAGAGTAGTGCGTGTGCGGAATGGGCTGCCAGAGGAAGTGGTGGAGGCTAGTACAATTGCAACATTTAAAAGACATCTGGATGGGTATACGAATAGGAAGGGTTTGGAGCGATATGGGCTGGGTGCTGAGACTAGATTGGGTTGGGATATCTGGTGGGCATGGATGAGTTGGACCGAAGGGTCTGTTTCTATGCTGTACATCTCTATGACTCTAAGTTGGAATTCACCAGTATAAAATAGAGCCAGTAAAATTGCAGAGTTGAAATAGAAGTGTAACAGTAACTAATCTGCATAAATGAGGTGCACCTTTAGAATAGAGCTCTGACCCCATGAATTGCTGAGCAAATTTATCACAATGCAAATCAGAGACTGGGTTAGTCCAATTTTACTGACGAATCCTGCAGCCATCATAGGGGTCTTATTTATATATCTTAATGAACTTGTTGAATTGCTTCATAGTGCACCCTGGGCTTCTACAAAGCAGCTTGTTTGAATATGGTTGGCAGCGTCCTTCCAGTGTGGAATGGGTGTTTTCACACTACTCAGCATACTAGACCCCCAACCATTAGTTTTATTCCTGAAAAACATATATAGTGCAATTGAATTTCTTGACCCTTATGTTTCTAATTCTCTTTTTAATAATAAAAATTATGTGATTGCATTTTTAAAACACATTGGAATGATTAAGTGAAAAGCAAGAATTTACAATACAGAATGCTTATGGAATTCAGTCCTTACACAGGGTTGAATGAAAATTATACCATCTGATAAGATTGTTGATAAAATTACTTCATTCACATTTTAACCAGAGCTTGGAAGGAACATGCTTTAGTGACTGTTCTTAGTCTATGTTTTTGCAGAATTGAATCCATTGGACTCAATTTTAATTAAACCAACATTCTTTTTGCAAATGGTACTCGCATGTTAGTGAATACTGATAATGGTCTTTCTGTCATAATTATGATTGGCATCTCTCATAAGATAATTCTTTGTTTGGTCTTGTTCAAACATGCATTGGGCACTTCCTGATTGTCAAAAACAACTTTGAAAATGGTTGTCAAATTTTAATCTCTGTTTATTGTCAATTAAAATTCCAGCCACTTCAGAATGAAACAAATATTATTTTAAAATTCATAAGCTCTTCGGGCTTTCAGTAAAGATCTCGCATGAACAAGCAACAAACAGTCGTATCCTATACGCTTGGAAAGATGCAAATGTGCAGTTTTTTCAGAATTCGTAGCCCATTTGAACTTGTCATCATTGTGACAGGAGCACCTGAACTGTTTCTAATTGGGGTGCATAGTAAGATACAAAACTGCAGTAAGACTGGTACCCTGTCTCTTCAGCTATGAGACAGATGATTCGAGACTGTCGATTAAGATATTGAAAGATGCTTGTTCCTCCAGTATCATTTTTGGCACGAATGATATCCTGTAGAGGTCAAGACTGAAGGAGTGTTGAGAGACTCTCTGCAGACAAATATGCTTTTAATTTTTAATACTTTTTCTTTTTGTACAATGCCTAAGGGTAATAATTAGAAGAAATCAGATGACCCAAGTTCCACATTTATTCCCTTCAATACATAAACAGCTATCTTCTTTTCCACAGTTACTGGAGAAATTGGGTTTCCACCACAAAGCCATGTGAGTTTATTAATAAGACATAAGACAGGCTTCTGCATTCTTTCATATAAAGGTAGATCAGGATTCACTCTCCAGGGGTTTAAGGGGATACAAATTAATTTAGTCCTCTCTTTGGATGGCTTTGGTTAAATTTGGCCAAACCGTCTCCACTACAGAATTAATAAACGTGGCTTTGCTGACAACATGAAGCTCCATACTAGTCTCAGGACATGTGCATTGGATTTAACCTAGTCTCTATTTCCAAACTAGATTATTTTTTTACCCTCAAAGGTTAAGTGATGTCCACTTTAATCTACTTCCACACCATTTGAAATTATCTAGTGATGGCGATGGGCTCAGAGAGACAATTGCATTGCCAGGTACCACATAGGGAGAAGGTACACTGTGATATCAGTGTAGACTGTACAGTAAATGACAGGAGGAGCTTTTAGAATACAACTGGGAAATTTATAATTGTCCAAAAATAGTAAATCCCAGCCTAGAAATGACAAGATAGATATTCAGACAGTGTATGATACACCACTGGAGAAGTCAGGATTAGAACCTTGGGCCTCCTTTGGGAGAGGAGAAAGTGAGGACTGCAGATGCTGGAGATCAGAACTGAAAATGTGTTGCTGGAAAAGCGCAGCAGGTCAGGCAGCATCCAAGGACCAGGAGAATCGACGTTTCGGGCATGAGCCTGAAGAAGGGCTCATGTCCGAAACGTCGATCCTCTTGCTCTTTGGATGCTGCCTGACCTGCTGCGCTTTTCCAGCAACACATTTTCAGCTCCTCCTTTGGGAAAGCCTACCGTACTTGTGTTTTTGATCATTGACTATTTTACTTGATTTCTGATTGGCATATTATGACACATCTCTGGAGCACACGAGAATTGAACCCAGGCTAGACGGGTAACATATGCCAATCTCCGCTGGAGTATCGTTTTCAATTGTTCCAGGTTTTAGGAAGAAAGTCACAATGTTGGGGAGGCTTCAGAGAAGATTCATTTAGAAATGAGTAAACAGAGAGACTAGGGAAATCAGCATTTCCCTGCTCAGAGGAAAGAAAATGTAGAAGGATTTTGATCGGAGAATGCAGAGAGCAAACAGACAGAATATTTTCAATGAACGGGCTGATTACAAGAACTGCATTTCATTGGCATGCATGAGTAGCAGGCTGGACTTTCTCCCTGTGTTTATGTGTGGAACCTAATCAAATAGCTCTGAGTGTTGCCAACCTAGTCAGAGGGCTGGCATCTTAGCAGTGCCATCAGGAGCAGTGGTGAATGCTGAAGCAGACTGGGTACCAGCTGCCTGCAATAGATAAGGGAAAAGGTAAAATATTTGGGGGTAGGGTGCCCAGCACTGAACTGAAAATGGCTGGGGGCTCAAGTGTTGTCTTCCTTGTCTGCAGCCCACATTTTGCTTGAAAGTCCTTCCCCTTGTTGTGCTATGTCTCACAGCAAATATGTGATATATCTATAAGAGGAAGGATATCACCACCATAAGTTGACATATGATCTCATAGTATTAACACTCTCAGCTTCCAGTGGGGGGAGCATGGTGGCTCAGTGGTTAGCACTGTTATCTCACAGCGTCAGGGACCCAGGTTTGATTCCAGCCTCAGGTGACTGTCTGTGTGGATTTTGCACATTCTCCCTGTGTCTGTGTGGGTTTCCTCCCACAGTCCAACGATGTCCAGGTTAGATGGATTGGTCTTGGGAAATGCAGGGATTACAGGGTTTGGGTGGGTGATGGGTCTGGATAGGATACTCTTCAGGGGGTCACTGTGTACCTGATGGGCTGAATGGCCTGTTTTCACTCTGTAGGGATTCTATGATTCCATCTTACTGAGCTCCGTCTTCTTGCAGCATGGCATGCTGGGGGGAAGGGTCATACTACAGCACATTTGGTTTGGTTACATAAAACCAAAATAGTATGGATGCTAGAAATCCGAAGCAAGCATGGAGAATGTGGAGAAACTCAGCAGGTCTGGCAGTATCTTAGTGAGAGAATCAGAGTGAATATTTTGAGCCCAGAATGGCACTTCTTCAGAACTGAAAGGAGCTGGATTTTTTTAATATGCTGTTGACAGAGTAAGTGGAACAGATTAGGTGGGAGCTCAGAAGAAAAGACAAAGGGAGAGACAATGATATTAAGGGATATACAGAAATATAAAATGGGTCTCAATAAAGCTGTGAAAATGAAAAATGGGTTCACTCCACTGAAAGCAAAGTCAACAAGATACAAGTAAGACATGACAGAAGGTAGGTGAGGGATGCAAGAAAAATGGAGGATAGAGATAATACTCTGAATTCCTGGAACTCAATATTGAGTTATTATATTAATTTCTCTTTGACTTTCCAAAGTTGAGCCTAATGCAGAACTGTTTACTTTGTTCACTCATAAAATTCTCCCGGTACGGTGGCACAGTGGTTAGCACTGCTGCCTTGTAGCGCCAGAGACCCGGGTTCAATTCCCACCTCGGGCAACTGTCTGTGTGGAGCTTCTCCCTGTGTCTGCGTGGGTTTGCTACAGTTTCCTCCTGCAATCCAAAAATGTGTCGGTTCGGTGAATTGGCCGTGCTGAATTACCCATAGTGTTAGGTGCATTAGTCAGGGGTAAATAGGTGAATTAGCCAGGCTAAATTACCTGTAGTGTTAGGTGAGTTAGTCAGGGGTAAATTGCCTGTAGTGTTAGGTGAAGGGGTAAATGTAGGGGAATGGGTCTGGGTGGGTTGCGCTTCAGCGGATCAATGCGGACTTGTTGGGCCGAAGGGCCTGTTTCCACACTGTAAGTAATCTAATCTAAGAAAAACCCATTTCTCTTCAGATGTCGTTTTCTCATATTATGTTTTAAATGTGTGAAATGATGACAGAAATAAGAGTTAATCATTAACCTATTCATGCACAGAAAACCCAGATGCCACTATTTCAAATACAAAAATTCAAACTTAAAAATAAATAATACTGAAAGATATAAATATCACACAGCTTAATCACACTATACTGGCTGTTTGCCAGCATGAAAATAATGCAAGTATCCTAATTCTTCACTGACTGTTCATTAGCTAATCCTCTGTCCATGTTAATATATACTATGTGCATGTATTTAATGCATTAATGTTTTATATGGCAGCTTTTTGAATGTCTTTTGAAAATCCAAGTATACCAGCCAAAATTTATTGTTTCAGGGTTTCAGAGTTGTGTAAATCCTGGATGCACAAAACCAACTTTCAAAATCACAACCCTCCCTTCAGGGGTATAGGGTGGTGGGGGCAAGGGGGTTGGAATGGATCATTTGACAGGCCTGGAAATCTAGGAAGGGTCTCATGATGAGCTGGTCAGAAAGGCTGTTTGGGGATCCCAGCACTGAGGTTAAAATTTGAAAATAAAGATGAAAATCAAAAACATCACTCCTGTTCACACCTCCTCACTCTCTACTCTCCATCCATGCTAAACAAACACTCCACACTCACCTCCATACTCCCCCCCATGATACCTTAGGCTTATCTACCCACATCCATAACCCCCTTATTCCCCTCATAGCAACCTATGCCCATGTTCCATTTGTTCCCAGTCACCTCCATGGCCCTTTATAATCAGCATGACACCTAAGTGTCGAATCATATCTCCCATTCATCACTTTGAGTCCATCCCTCATTATCGAGTATGGATATTAATCAGGAAGCATCGTGACAAAGAGTAAAATTATCACTCCACTGATTATGTCACAACTGAAACAGTGCACTCTCATTGATACAAACCAAACATCTAATACAGGTTATGTGCATCAACAGATCCCTTACAAAAACAAGCATTTCACTCTAATATTCAATGAATTTAGTTAGCAAACATTTTATTGAATTGCTTAATGTCCTTTTGTCAACAAACATTTTGATTCAATAAGCATTTGGAGCTGTCCATCAATAGGCATCCCATTGTGAAAATTATATTTTGGGATATCAGTCATGCAGCACAAATCCTATAATGGTTTGATATTTAGATGCTCTAAAATAACTCACACTTATTGAAACTGCATATTTTTTGATGGTAAAATTTGTTAACAGCTTAGCAAATCCCAATACACCTCTTTACATGCAAGCATACTTTTTCACAATGCCAAAGAGTCCCTTTCTTCCATCAAAGGTGTTCTCGGGTCAGATCCTAAAGGATACAGTACTTCCTCAAAAGGGAAGAAAGGTGAAACATCTGCCAGCCCTCACCGCCTTCTCAATCCTCACACACTATCCCACGCACCTCCAAGCCCATCCGTGTAACCTCATGCCCTCTACCTATCCCTCATGGGGGGGGTTGTTTAGCTCAGTTGGTTGGATAATTGGTTTACAAAGCAGTGTGATGCTAACAGTCTGGGTTCAATTCCTGTACCTGTGGCAGTTACCATAAAGGACTCTCCTTCTCACTCTCTCCACTCATCTGAGGTATGGTGGCCCTCAGGTTAAATCAACACCAGTTGGCCCTGTCTAATGAGAAAACTGGCCTTTCGTTTGGTAAGACTATGGCGACACAATATAATACCATCCCTCATGGCCTCTCATGCCATTATGCAAATTTAATACCTACTTCTACCTATCATCCTTTCCCCTTTCAGCCATCATACTGATTAATTGAAAGTGTTAGTTGAGTACAATTCTAATAACACTCAAGAAACTGATAGACTGGTTAGCAAGGTTAGATTTCATGGAATACAGAGAGGACTAACAATCTGGATACAGAACTGGCACAGAAAATGGGGGAGACGCTAAATGAGTATTTTGCATCAGTATTTACTGTGGAAAGAGATATGGAAGATATAGACTGTAGGGAAATAAATGGTGACATCTTGCAAAATGTCCAGATTACAGAGGAGTGAGTGCTGGATATCTTGAAATGGGTAAAGGTGGATAAATCCCCAGGACCTGATCAGGTGTACCCGAGAACTCTGTGGGAAGCTACAGAAGTGATTGCTGAGCCTCTTGCTGAGATATTTGTATCATCGATAGTCACAGGTGAGGTGCCAGAAGACTGGAGGTTGGCAAATGTGGTGCCACTGTTTAAGAAGGGCGGTAAATACAAGCCAGGGAACTATAGACCAGTGAGCCTGACCTCAGTGATGGGCAAGTTGTTGGAGGGAATCCTGAGGGACAGGATGTACATGTATTTGGAGAGGCAAGGACTGATTAGGGATAGTCAACATGGGTTTGTGCGTGGGAAACCATGTCTCACAAACTTGATTGAATTTTTGAAGAAGTAATAAAGAAGATTGATGAAGGCAGAGCAGTCGATGTGACCTATATGGACTTCAGTAAAGTGTGCAACAAGGTTCCCCATGGAATACTGATTAGCAAGGTTAGGTCTTTTGGAATACAGGGAGAACTAGCCATTTGGATACAGAACTGGCTCAAAGTTGAAAACAGAGGGTGCTGGTGGAGGGTTGTTTTTCAGACTGGAGGCCTGTGACCAGTGGAGTGCCACAAGGATTGGTTCTGGGTCCTCTACTTTTTGTCATTTACATAAATGATTTGGATGCGAGCATAAGAGGTACAGTTAGTAAGTTTGCGGATGACACCAAAATTGGAGGTGTAGTGGACAGCAAAGAGGGTTACCTCAGATTACAACAGGATCTGGACCAGATGGGCCAATGGGCTGAGAAGTGTCAGATGGAGTTTAATTCAGATAAATGCGAGGTGCTGCATTTTGGGAAAGCAAACCTTAGCAGGAGTCATACACTTAATGGTAAGGTCCTCGGGAGTGTTGCTGAACAAACAGACCTTGGAGTGCAGGTTCATAGCTCCTTGAAAGTGGAGTCGCAGATAGATAGGATCGTGAAGAAGGCATTTGGAATGCTTTCCTTTATTGGTCAGAGTATTGAGTACAGGGGTTGGGAGGTCATGTTACGGCTGTACAGGACATTGGTTAGGCCACTGTTGGAATATTGTGTGCAATTCTGGTCTCCTTCCTATCGGAAAGATGTTGTGAAACTTGAAAGGGTTCAGAAATGATTTACAAGGATGTTGCCAGGGTTGGAGGATTTGAGCTACAGGGAGAGGCTGAACAGGCTGGGGCTGGTTTCCCTGGAGTGTCAGAGACCAAGGGGGTGACCTTATCGAGGTTTACAAAATTATGAGAGGCATGGATAAGATAAATAGACAAAGTCTTTTCCCTGGGATCGTGGAGTCCAGAACTAGAGGGCATAGGTTTATGGTGAGAGGGGAAAGACATAAAAGAGACCTTTTTCACACAGATGGTGGTACATGTATGGAATGAGCTGCCAGAGGATGTGGAGAAGGCTGGTACAATTGCAACATTTAAGAGGCATTTGGATGGGTATATGAATAGGAAGGGGGTGTAGGTTTGCTCGCTGAGCTGTAGGTTTGATATCCAGACGTTTCATTACCTAGCTAGGTAACATCATCAGTGGCGACCTCCAAGTGAAGCAAAGCTGTTGTCTCCTGCTTTCTATTTATATGTTTGTCCTGGATGGGGTTCCTGGGGTTTGTGGTGATGTCATTTTCTGTTCATTTTCTGAGGGGTTTATCGATGGTATCTAGATCTATGTGTTTGTTTACAGTGTTATGGTTGGTGTGCTAGGCCTCTCGGAATTCTCTGGCATGTCTTTGCTTAGCCTGCATGGAAAGACTGCCACAAACACTATGTAGGACAAACAGGAAGAAAGTTAGCCACCAGGCTACACGAACACCAGCTCGCCACAAAACGTCACGACCCTCTCTCCCTCGTAGCCCTACACATGGATGAAAAATCCCACAATTTCAACTGGGACAACACATCTATCCTGGGACAGGTTAAGCAAAGACATGCCAGAGAATTCCTAGAGGCCTGGCACTCCAACCACAACACCATAAACAAACACATAGATCTAAATATCATCTATCAACCTATCAAAACGAACAGGAAATTACATCACCACAAACCCTAGGAACCCCATCCAGGAGAAAGATATAAATAGAAAGCAGGAGACAACAGCTTCGCTTCACTTGGAGGTTGCCACTGATGATGTTACCTAGCCAGGGAATGAAACGTCTGGGTATCAAACCTACAGCTCAGCGAGCAAACCTACACCTTAAACCTCAACCTGAGCTACAAACCTTGCATGAATAGGAAGGGTTTGAAGGGATATGGGCCAGGTGCTTGCAGGTGGGACTAGGTTTGATTGGGATATCTGGTGGTCATGGATGGGTCGGATCGAAGGGTCTGTTTCCATGCTGTACACCTCTATGTCTATGTCTATGACTCTATGACAGAGGGTGGTGGTGGAGGGTTGTGTTTCAGACTGGAGGCTTGTGACCAGTGGTGTGCCACAAGGATCGGTTCTGGGTCCACTGCTTTTCATCATTTATATAAATGATTTGGATGTGAACATAGGAGGTATAGTTAGTAAGCTTGTAGATGACACCAAAATTGAGGTGTAGTGGACAGCAAAGAAAGTTACCTCAGATTACAACGGGTTCTTGATCAGATGGGCCAATGGCCTGAGGAGTGGCAGTTGGAGTTTAAATTAGATAAATGTGAGTTTCTGCATTTTGGAAAAGCAAATCAGAGCAGGACTTATACACTTAGTCGTAAGGTCCTGGAGAGTGTTGCTGAACAAAGAGACCTTGGAGTGCAGGTTCATAGTTCCTTGAAAGTAGAGTCGCTGGTAGATAAGATAGTGAAGAAGGCATTGGGTATGCTTTCCTTTATTGGTCAGAGCATTTAGTATAGAAGTTGGGACATCATGTTATGGCTGTACAAGACAGTGCTTAGGCCACTTTTGGAATTTTGCATGCAATTCTGGCCTCCCTCCTATCAGAAGGACGTTGTGAAAAGATTTACAAGATGTTGCCAGGGTGGGAGGATTTGAGCAATAGGGCTAGGGCTGAATAGGCTAGGGCTGTTTTCCCTGGAGCGTCGTAGGTTGAGGGGGGACCTTATAGAGGTTTATAAAATCATGAGGGGCATGGATAGGGTAAGTAGGCAAGACCTTTTCCCTCGGGTGGGGGAGTCCAAAACTAGAGGGTGTAGGTTTAAGATGACAGGGGAAAGATATAAAAGGCACCTGAGAGGTATCTTTTTCACACAGAGGGTGGTGCAGGTTTGGAATGGGAATGAGCTGCCAGAGAAAGTGGTGAAGGCTGGTAAAATTATAGCATTTAAAAGGCATCTGGATGGGTATATGAATCAGAAGAGTTCAGAGGGATATGGGCCAAGTGCTGCCAAATAGGACTATATTCGGTTTGGATATCTGGTAAGCATGGACGAGTTGGACCAAAGGGTCTGTTTCTGTGCTGTACATCTCTATGACTCTATGACTAAACTTCATACAATCCAGGACAAAGCAGCTGGTTTGATTGGTTCCCTATCTAAAATCTACCATATTTCATTCCCTCCACAATTGGAGCACAGTGACAGCAGTGTGGACCATCTACAACATGCAGTAGGACAACCCACAAAATCTCTTTAGTTTGCATCGACCAAATCCATGATTTCTAAAACCTGGAAGGATCAGGTGCTTGGGAATACCATCATCTGCAAGTTCGTCTGCGAGTCACTCACCATTCTTAATTGGAATTATATCCATTATGTTCATTGCTTCAAAATCCTGGAGTTTATAATTCAAGGACTTTAATTATTCAAGTTTGCAGATCAGTACAAGCTTATCTTGGGTAATTAGGAATGAACAATAAATGATGGCTTAGCCAGTATGCCCACATCTCAAATATGAAAAATTCACAAGTATCCATGCAAGTAAGGGGAAAATAAAGTTCTGTTACATAAATTGTTAAATTGCAGCCTATTCTCCATTGAGAAAAGCACTGTAATTCACAAATAAGTATTTCAGCACATTGAGATATTTCTTGAAATATTGAAGTTCATTGGCACTTGACAGTTCTTGACAACTTAATCAGTTCCAACGGATTTATGCACCATTTACATATAACTATTTGTGCAGTTAACAATTAGGAGAAAGTGAGGACTGCAGATGCTGTAGATCAGAGTTGAAGAGTGTGGTGCTTGAAAAGCACAGCTGGTCAGACAGCATCTGAGGAACAGGAGAGTCAAAGTTTCGAGGATTCCCGATGAAGAACTAATGCTCAAAACATTGACTCTCCTGCTCCTCAGATACTGCCTGACCAGCTGTGCTTTTCCAGCAATACACTCTTCGACTGCGTAGGTGACAATCCCAGTGACACTTGGTTACTCCCCTAAGGATTTGTGACTAAATTCTCTAAACAATACTAATGGCCAATCACTCATAAAGGATCTTTGATGTCCACCCCGAAAGTTTCATTGGACCATATCCACAGTGGATCCTTATTTTTAGATTAGATTCCCTACAGTATGGAAACAGGCCCTACGGCCCAACAAGTCCACACCGACCCTAATGCAGCCAACACTACGGGCAATTTAGCATGGCCAATTCAGCTGGCCTGCACATCTTTGGACTGTGGGAGGAAACCCATACAGACACAGGGAGAATGTGCAAACTCCACACAGACAGTCGCTCGAAGCTGGAATCGAACTTAGGACCCTGGTGCTGTGAGGCAGCAGTGCTAACCACTAAGCCATCGCGCTGCCCCTAAAATAATACCTGATTACTTTTAATAAAATAATGCACTGAGAGCAAACCTGCTCTTACCTAGTCTAATCTTTATTCTTGAGGTTACGGACGTCAGAGTTTCCAAAATTTCGGATCCGTGGAGGTAGATAGTCATTTAAATAAAAGTCAGACTACATCTTGGCATACATGTGAAATATGGTCCTGCTGAATCATGCTTCTGTGAAACTGAGGGATGCTGGGATCTGGGTAATCCTCTTTCAGTTCTTTCATCCTGGCTGACAGACCATGCCAAAAACTGGGGCCATTACATTGACTGGTAACCTTTTATCCACTCTGCTTGCTACATCCTCAAAACAATTCTGATATGTTTTCCCTTTCATAAACCCATGTCGACTCTGCCTGATTGTATTGTGGTTTTCTCAATGTCCTGCTATTTCCTCCTTAATAATGGATTTTAATGGTAATTGGCCTCAGAACCAGAGGACGGATGAGAAGCTTGTTAACACAACACTGCCTAACAGGGTGGTCGAAACATGGTCAGTGGGTTCAAGAGGGAATTCGATAAATACTTCAAATGGAAAATTTGCAAGGCTGTGGGAAAAGAGCAGGGGAATTGAGTTTATTTCAATAGCTCTTTTAAAAAGACTGAACTGGACTGATGGGCCAACTGGACGACCTACGAGCTGAATAACTCTACGATTTTCCAAATGTTTGAAGTTAAAAATCACACCAACATCAGGTTATGGTCCAACAGGTTTATTTGGAAGCACTAGCTTTCAGAGCACCACTCCTTCATCAGGTCGCTGTGTGATTTTTAACTTTGTCCACCCCAGTCCAACACCAGCACCTCCAAGTCATGGCGATTAAATGTTTAACATGTAGTCATATGGTATTATCATGTCTAAAATTAAATGAATAAATGTATTAAATAATTTCATTAAACAATTGTAGACTATTTTTGCACACAATTTTCATACATTATTTCCTTCTAGAACAAGGTAAATCAAAATGCTTAACTTGGAATCTTGGGATTTGTAATGTTCTTCTGTCACATGCTCTTGTGTTCCAATGAATATTTATTTAATGAAGAATTAAGTAATGATTCAGATATTAAGCATTAACAGGCAAATACTTAGATCATAGAAATGCTCCTCAAGTTTCTAAGTCATGGTTATGTGTATTAATAAATAATAAATAATGTCAATCATGGTTTCAGCAAGAGGAGCATTTTGGATTCAGATTTTATTGCTTTGGATCTGATTTGAACTGGATCAGGACTTTTTATCCTTCATGGGACATGGGCCATGTCCATATACCAGCATTTATTGCTGATTGCTGATTACCACTTGGCTGGCAGAGCTAACATAAAAAATAGATTGGTTCAGTTAGGACTATATTTATTGGAGTTGAGAAGAATGAGAAGAGAAGATACCTATAAAATTCTTACAGGGCTAGACCGGATAAACGCAGGAAGGATGTTCCTGAAGATCAGGGAGTCCAGAACCAGGGGTCACAGGCTAAGGTTACAGTGTTTGGCATTTAGAACTGAGATGAAAAGAAATGTTTTCATCCAGAGAGTGATAAGGGTAAGGAATTCCCTGTTGAGTCCAAACCATTTAATGTATCAAGCAGGAGTTAGATATGGTTCTTCAGGCTAAAGGAATCAAAGGTGAAATAGTTACACAGAGGCCGGTATCTTGTCACCGAGTTACTGTATATTTAGATGTGTATAGTATACTCGCTGTGGCCAGCTAGCTCAGATTCAGGCTCTAATGTGAGGGGATTCTCAATCCTCTGTTTGATATTGGTCAGCCAGGGCTCTCTGTTTGGTCCAGATTAACTACCCCATTCAAGGATTTCATACTTAATAAGATCCATCTGGTCCCAATCACAACAAAAGGATTTGGGGAGAAAGCAGGAACAGGGTACTGATTTGGATGATCAGCCATGATCACATTGAATGGCAAAGCATGCTTGAAGGGCCGAATGGCCTATTCCTGCTCCTATTTTCTATGTTTTAATGAGAATGTGGTGGTAAACCACCTTTTCAATCCTCCCCATTCCATTGTAAAATAACTTTAGTTACCTCCTTCAAATTGGACATAACTACTATATTTATAATTGGCTGTTCGTAGACTAATTCATTGTTTTCTTTACTCTTTCTCTGGGTACATCTGTCATTGGCAAGGCCAGCATTTGTTGCCCATTCCTTAACTACCCTCAAACTGAGGGCTGACTAGGGCCATTTCAGAATGTAGTTAAGCATTAACAACATTACCGTCGGTCTGTAGCTATCTGTAGGCCAGACCAGGAAAGTATTCCTTCTCAAAACAGCATCAATGAACCAGATGGGTTTTTACAACAGTTTGTTTACAGTTTTGTGGTCACCATTGAGCAATATATAGCTATATATTGGCGTCAATGACACAGCCAGGAAAGGGATTGAGGATCTGAAAAGTGACTACAGAGAGCTGGATTGGAAGCTGAAGAGCAGGACGAGTAGAGTAGTGATCTCAGGTTTGCTACTGATGCCACGAGATAGTGAGATGAGGAACAGGTTTAACACGTGGCTGCGCAGCTAGTGAAGGAGGGAGGGCTTCAGGTACTTAGACCATTGGGATGCCTTCTGGGGAAGGTGGGATCTGTACATGAACGACGGGTTGCATCTGAATTGGAGGGGCACAAATGTCCTGGGGAGGACATTTGTTCATATGGTTCAGGAGGGTTTAAACTAGTTTGGCAGAGGAGTGGGAACCAGAGCTATGCATCTGAGAGGGGGGGGAGTTGTAGGTGAGACAGTGACAGGATGTAGTGAATCTATCAGGGAGGTTTTACATGTGATGAAACAAAGGAATCGGTTAAACTGTGTCTGCTTTAATGCAACGAGTATCAGAAATAAGAGTGATGAGCTTAGAGCATGGATCAGTACTTGTTGACTATGATATTATAGGAAAGATGTGGAGGCTTCAGAGAGGGTACAAAAAAGGTTTCCCAGGATGCTGCTTGGACTGGTGGGCTTGTTTTACAAAGAGAGGTTGAAAACCTGGACTTTTCTCTCTGGAGAGAAGGAGGAAGAGAGGGGACCTGATCGAGGTGTACAAGGTAACGAGAGGCATGGATAGAGTTGATAGCCAAAGACTTTTCCCCAGGGCAGGATTGACTCCCACCAGGGGTCATGGCTTTAAGCTGTTGGGAGGAAGGTATAGAGAAGATGGTAGGTTCTTTACGCAGAGAGTTGTGAGTGCATTGCTAGCGATGGTGGTGGAAGTAGAGTCATTAGGGACATTTAAGCAACTGCTGGACATGCACATGGACAGCAGTGAATTGAGGGCCGAATAAGTTAGGTTGTTTTACTTTAGATAGGATTAATCCTCGGCACGACATTATAGGCCAAAGGGCCTGTTCTGTGCTGTTCTTTTCTATTTCCGTTACTGTCACCAGCTTTCAATTCCAGCTTTTACTCACTGAATTTAAATTCCACATGTGATTTGTACCCAGATACCCTCACAACTCTAACCTGGGCCTTTGAATTATTAGTCTAGTGACATTTTTACTACGATACCATCTCCCATCCCTCATTATTTGAAACCTTAGATGAAAAGATTCTGGTTTGATCCTTTCATTATGAAATAAAATTTGTAGCTAAATCAAAGCTGACAATTCAATGAGATAATTGTGAGGTGATCATGACGTTTCTATGCAGGGGCTGTACTCTGGAATCAGAGTATTTTGGGTTTGTGCTCTGCTCAAGAACTAAAGCACATTATCATCCCTGACACATTGAAGGATCATTGCATCATCAGAATAACTACATTTCAGATATTGTCTTAAACGGATACATCATGTAAAAGCTCCCCCAACATTTTAATTTAACCCACAAATACATTCTCATTGAACATTCATTTTTCATGTTGTTTGTGCAAACTGGTTGTACAACGAAAGCAGTGGCTACATCAATACAACTATTGTGTGTCATCAACTATAAAATGCCATAGGACATCCTTGGAATATGAAATATGATGCGTATATGCAATCCTGTACTGGTCAGGGAGTATAGATCCAGGGGATTTATAGGATTGACTTTGGCAGCATTTGCAAATGGCAGGCATGACCCTGACTTAGAAACCTTGATGCCATTTCTGTGGCATAATGTAAGACAGCAGGGTGTGAATCACACAGGAAGTAAACCCAGTCTCAGCAGGTTCATTTGAAATTCGTGCTGACAGACTCCATTTTGGCTGTTCCAAGAAGCTGATACCACAGTACAGGAATTACAAATTGATAGGTAAGTAATGTGACCTGGAATTATTTGAATCTCTGACTTTTCAAAATGTTTTTAAAAAATGAATTGCATCTCTGTTGGAGTAATAACAAAAAAAGTCAACAAAGTGCATTGATTGACAGACCATCTGGTGTAGCTTTTCAGAAGGAGAACTCATTTGAAAACTGTAACCATGTGTAATCTGCACCTATCCAGAAAGATCAGCATGCATTAGGAAGTCCAAACAGAAACCTGATTCTATCAGTCAACTTCAGCCGTGACCAATTGTGATTTATTGGGAATGTTCAATCTGTGTTCTGAGACTGACTGGTTAAAATAGTCCGGTGCAAATTTCCTACGCTGCATGAGTGCTGTTGAGGCTGCTCTGCTTTATGTTCAGCACTGGGGTCGAATAACAACTAGTTTCACCAGAATAAGATGCCTAATAGTCTTAAAGCTATGGCACATTTAGCGGCTATTCAGTCTGCAACATTTAAAGTATATATTTACCAGGTAATGTATGACTCATAATCTAAAAGAAAAATTCTTTCACATGTATGTTCATCATCAATTACTCATTTTTTTCATTTGCACAGACAATATTCTCACATGTTGAGCTGTACACAAAACCCGTGGAATGTGGCTGAGGCAATGTGTCTGAAACTTTAACACTGGTGAACACAGTATAGGATGCCTGTGCTACCAAATAGTTTTCCAGCACTGTAATCTGTTGATTTATTTCCATGCTGACACAAGCTTAATAAGGCATTGGCATTATTGGGGAAGCAGCTGGCCAGTTACCCATAACCTGTCTGACAACAACCAGTGTTGCCGAAACCTGGAGAGCCTGGAGAATCAGGGTAAGATCAATGGAGAGGAAGAGGAGGGTCCATTGGTCATGGAGACCAATGGCGGATCCCCAACCTTCGCTATGAAAATCGTCAGCAGAAAATCGTCTGGACAGATGTCACCTTGATCCTTTGAAGAAAGAATTTCCCTGTCTGATTTATGAAACTTTTAATTGTGTTTGTTGCTTACCTTAATTGTAGTTTCCCAATAATGGTTTGAAACCAAGCGCTACAATCAGATTCTTTTAGTTGAATTTTCCAGATTGCACCATCATGTTGATACATAAGACCTTCATTCATTAGGGTAGGTTCACTGATTCCCGTTTATGTATTCGTTATATATTTATTCTTGTAAAATTGACTGTAGATTTATGGCTGGCAAATGTCAACCATTGTTGAACATTTTCAACTAATAATGCTGACCAGTCACAGATAAATATTGATCATTTCTAACTGGTAATAGTTGACCCTTCCCAACCACTGTTGACCACTGTCGATAAGTGTGGTACTGGAAAAGCACAGACGGTCAGGCAGCATCCGAGGGGCAGGACAGCCGACATTTTGAGCGTAAGCTCTTCATCAGGAGCTTGACCACTTCATCGTTGTTGACCATTTCCAATCTATAATGAGTGGCTGGTCCCAAAAAGTGTCAATCACGTCCAGCCAAGAGAATACATAACTGCTCAATGAGTGGGATTGAACATTTCCAACTGGTCTCACATATTGATAGGCAACTGTTTCAACTATTCTGATTAAACTTCTTTTTTTTATTTCTGGGTTACAAAACAGAAAAAAAAATACATTATGATCTCCTGCAATTTCGATAGAGCTTGCTGTTGAATGCTTACCTGAGTTTCTGAGGGTCTATAATCACTTATTACAGAAGGGATATTGAGTTTACATTGTAATTGAGTTCCAAGAGCATGTGTAAGAATTAACAATTTTTGATATGGCTGCTGAATAGAAGTTGTTGTTTTTTTCCAATAGATTGATAATTTGTAGAGATTTAAAGTCTTTCAATGGATTTCATTAAAGAGATATGACTTTTATATATGAAGTGTGAATGTGTGAAAGGTATATTAGATTGTTGGAATTTTTATTTTTATTTTCATTTCGACACAGGTCTGTCTATTGTAGGTAAGAGTCAGTGGTTATAGTGATGGCATGCCAGGTTGTGCAGTGGCATGGAGGTAGAATGAGTGTATAAATGGTTATGGAGGAGAGACGGGCTGGTATGACGTGGCATACAGGTGGCATAAGGGGATGGAGTGATTTGGAGACAGCATGCAGTCTGTGACAGGACATAAGCATGGATCATGTCCATAAGGAGGCATGGTATGTGTGTGTGGGGGGGGGGGTGGGGGGGTGGGGGGAAGGGGGGTGGGTAGGGTAAGGAATGAGGGATAGAGGTCCTGAAAGCCTATTAAAACTAGGACAAAGTCTTAGCGAAACCATGGAAGCCTTTAACCTATAGCCTCAGCACTGCCCACCTTCATGGCCTCCTGGAAATGGCACTCAGGGCAGAAGGCCCAATTCAATCAGGTTGCTCGCCCCCTTTCCATAGATTAGGAAAAAAAAGGCAAAATAGGAATAACAGGCTGAAGGTCAAAAGCTGTTTTCAGACAATGGAATGGGTTACACAATTTCTTCAATTCCTGTCGACAATTTGCTAACAGTCACAGAATGATGGGAGATCTTCAGACCAGATTTTACAGTCAGATGGGAGATGGTTTATTGCCCTAATGCTTGCAACATTATCATGTTTTCAAACTACTTGCTTAATTGTGAGCACTGTATCATTGGAGGAGACATCTTACAGGATGACTCAAGATGTTGTTTACCATCCCTCTGAAGTGAACATAACAGAGCTGTTCTCTAATGACAAAAGGGGAATTCACTTTACATCCTGACTAATTTTTACCTTCCAACTAAAATAATCATGAACGGATTCATTTTGTTTTGCTTTGTGAGACTCTGTAACATGCATCTCATTGGTTCACCTGTAAAACAACAGTGGTAACATTGAAAAAGCAATTCATTGACCATAATATCACTTGGAAAATTCTGAGAACAAGAATAACACATCTAAATGTCAATTCTTTGTAATCCTTGTACACAAATACTTACCTTTTAAAAAGTATTTTCCTAATTCTCCACCACTCCTAATTTGCTGAAGATGCTACTTCCTTGCAAAGGTATAATACTGTGAGGACCAGACACCCTCTATGACTCTCTCAAGGGCTATGGTTCATCTATAGAGTTCATCTATTGAGCTTTGCTGGAGCATTTCAACAAGACACTTAACCAAGAGTGGTATCACGGCCAAGCTGAGTCCATTTCAACCCTTATTCAATGTCTATGTATTTTATACCATGAATATATAACTGGTGAGATTTATATACATTTTTAACATCATTTAATTTAATTCTGTATTTTGAATTTACTATCTGCCAGAGAGGTTCAATAATTAACTTGTCAGTGGTTCTACATTCATGGTGATTTATGTTAAAGCAACTTGATAGAGAGGTAGCTTGTTAATCTAATGGGATTCTGTGTATGGTCGGAGAGTTTCTAACTGACCAAGGTAAAAAAAAAAATTGCCCATCAGAGTTTATGTGCAACATTTTTATTAAGCTCAGAGGAAACACCCACAGTTCAAATGTAAACGTTTTTCTGCTTCGGTTGGGGCAGTTCTGCAGAAGTCCTTGGTCATTCTAAAAGATGAAAGACTTAAGAAACAATTCAGTTTTTTTTTCAATGTATCATTTCAGTGGCATCACATTGTAATCTTTTGCTATAAATTCGATGTCATATGGTCTTATACTCTCCAAACACCTGATAAAGGAGCAGTGCTCCGAACGCTAGTGCTTCCAAATAAATCTCTTGGATTATAACCTGACATTGTGTGATTTTTAACTTGGATGACGATGGATGGATAAAACAATGCCCCTGAGAAGGGGCGAAGATGCTGAAACAATATTGCCTTAGAGTAAGGAATTAAGTGATAATCTCAAATCAATAATGTTTGGGTAAAACTCTGAAGAGGTTATTTAAAACTGAGAATGTTTAAATTCAGATGTATGAATGCTCTAGAAAAAGACTATTAGATTTTCCAGCCTAGGAGTTGAAGTTACAGTTAACTTAAGCCTTTTGAGCTTTTAAGAGAATGAGTTTTTTTAATCTAGTGTGAGTACTGTACAAGGGGAGCTTTTGATCACTGTAAGAAAATGTCTCTTTGATCTGTAAAGGAGCAAATTACTGCAGATGCTGAAATCTGTACTGAAAACAAAAAAATGCTGGAAATCACAGCAAGTCAGGCAGCGTGTATGGAGAGAGAGAGCAAGCTAACATTTTGAATTAAAATGACTCTTCATCAGAGTTATAAAGCAGTGTGTTGGAATT
Source organism: Chiloscyllium plagiosum (assembly GCF_037043375.1). Taxonomy (NCBI): domain Eukaryota; kingdom Metazoa; phylum Chordata; class Chondrichthyes; order Orectolobiformes; family Hemiscylliidae; genus Chiloscyllium; species Chiloscyllium plagiosum. The sequence goes on from NW_028270177.1 coordinate 29,716,501, forward strand.
AATATTTCAACATCTTTAAAGGTAAAATTTTTGGTACATTCTATTTACCTTCATTTCTTTTATTGATAGACTTTTGATTATTGCTAAAAATCAACACTATTATTGTATGCTTGTGTTTTAGTGAGAGACCACTTTGTTAAAAACAAGATACATTCTATCAAGCCAAATTTCAACCTGGGATCTCACTTGTCCAGTAATAGCGTCAGCTGGGGTCACAGTAACACATCGGGCAGGGTATCACAATATAGTGATCAGGAGTTTGCACAATTTAATCTTTTCTTAGCTACAGGCAATTGCATCACTCATTTTCTGCTCCAAGCAAGTCAGCAGAAACGAAGGATATAAGCAATGCTTAATTCTCGGCTGATTTAGAAGGCTGGGCTATTTGCTATTTAAACTCACTGACCCATTATCCACAATATGGGTATATTTGTAAAAATGTGAGTATAATTATTTAGCAAAAAGCTATTATTGGACCTAAGAGATTCAGCAATCTGTCATCATGCATAATGTCCCAGTATTCGATTGCCAGCAATAATTCAATGATTTTTATCATAGTTTCACTGGTTAGGGCCTCAGAAATTTATGACCGTTGCTGAGTTATTTAATGACTGACAGTTTTGAGTCAGTATCCAGGAATAAGAAAGAGATGTCTGTCCCCGTTGAGACAAAGCGGGTGGTCACTGATGGAGTCCTTTGATTGACAACAAACTGAGTATGAATCAAAAGCTCTGCTCAACGTGAAATGTTAGCCTCCTCAGTGGTATAGTGGAGCAATATTAATAATGATTTCCCTGAGCAGGTAGGAGATTTTTGATCAATTATAGAGCTGAGATGTAAAAGAAAGAAATATTTCACATGCAAAGCACCTCCCTGTAGAGTCTCTATTGCCTCTGAGAGCTGGTTTGGCAGAAAAGTCAAATTGCTATTGCGTCTAATAAGAATCCAGTATACATGGTTCTTGCTCCGGAAATCAAATATCGCTGCATGATTACACAGTGTACTCCACATGTATATTCATTTCATTCGTTTTCCAGGCTAAGCTACTGGTTTCTTATTTGCAGTATGTCTCTCCTTGTGCTATCACAATGTTTGTATCATTATTTCTCTAACGCTTGTGTGCCTTTGTGATTCACAAACATTGGTTTTGCTTACATTTCCACATACTAAGGTAGAAAAGATTTTATAAAAACTCACTGAGCCGCACTGAAATAGATTTCAATTGCATTATGATTTGCATGCAATCTGTCCACCATGATTGATAAAAGACAGCTGAATACCTTGCTTTCTTGGCCTGGTTATTGTTTTTAAGTGATGTAGCAAGAAATGTAAGGAAGACATCTGTACCAGAGGTATTGCTTAAAATGGATGACTGAACAGACAAAAGACTCCCATTCATCCATGAGCAAACCGTGCAGAACACCTGTGTTTACCTGCACCTGACAGAGAACTTCCCACTGCTTTAGTCTGTTAACCTAAAGATGTCGGTGACATGCCCTGAGGGACAATAAATTTGCTTTGTGTTTGTCTAATAGCTTTTAGGGAATTTTACAGCTGACAGTGATTGGTCTAATTATTGAATTATTCAATGTATCCCAACCACATGAGACATATTTACTCATCACTCCAAACAGAACATTTTCAGAAAACCTTTCTCTTAGTTCATGTGGGAATAGTGTCTCTACTGTCTTTGCGATAGATCATATATATGACACAAACCTCTGTCAGATTGATACAGATACATTACGGAAATTCACTTTTTTTTAGATTAGATTAGATTCCCTACAGTGTGGAAACAGGCCCTTCAGCCCAACAAGTCCACACCGACCCTCCGAAGAGTCACTCACCCACCCACACCCATTTCCCTCTGAACGATGCACCTAACACTATGGGCAACTTAGAAGGCCAATTCACCTGACCCACACATCTTTGGATTGTGGGAGGAAACCAGAGCTCCCAGAGGAAACCCACGCAGATACGGGGAGACAGTCACACAGACAGTCACCCGAGGCTGGAATCGAACCTGGGACCCTGGTGCTATGAGGCAGCAGTGCTAACCACTGACCCACCGTGGCCTCTCACAAGTATGTTGGAATGTTCAACATAACACTCTGTTACTACCTGGAACCTGTGTGGTGTGATGCCCAGGATCGAAGACACACCATCAGCAGAATTTTAACTGACCCAGATGAGTAATTACATAGAGAAAGGAAGTTTTGCAAAGAGTTGAAAACATCAGAAAAAGCAGTCTTAGATAGTCTCCTGCCACCTTATAATCTGGTCCTCTTTCCCTTTGAATATTTTCTGACCTACCCAGCTCTAGAACAGTTAAGGTCAACCCTCAATAATATAGCCAGTAAGCACTGGAAATAGGTCTGGCAAAATCTGCAGAGACAGAAACGGTTTCAGATCCATGACCTTTCATTAAAACTGGACGCTAGTAAGGTAATAGATTTTAAGTAACAGGGGTGTGAGAGGGAAAAGAACAAAAGGGGCAAAAAAATCTGTGATGGGGAGGAAACAGCAGATAATTGGGATGATGGGACAAGGCAAAAATGAGATGAGGAGTAAAGAAAGAAAAGGTGATTCCAGAATTAGTATAAATGGAATTAGCAAAATCCTTAGCAATAACAGCCTTCTGATAAAAAAAACAGGAACAGTGATATATAATTATTACCAGTTTGCTTTTCTCTTATAATGGGAGAGGAGAAGTGGATTTTGGGCAGGAGGTAGAAACGGGCGGTGCGGGGTTGTGGGACTATGAGGTTGGAGGCGGTGGATGGGAGGTCCCCTGAGGTGATGAGGTTATGGATGGTCTGGGAGATGATGGTTTGGTGGTGGGGGGTGGGGTCATGGTCAAGGGGACGGTAGGAGGAGGTATCTGCGAGCTGGCGTTTGGCCTCAGCGATGTAAAGGTCAGTGCGCCAAACTACTACTGCACCTCCCTTGTCAGCTGGTTTGATGATGAGGTTGGGGTTGGAACGGAGGGAGTGGAGGGCTGCACGTTCCGAGGGTGAGAGGTTGGAGTGGGTGGGAGGGGTGTGGGAGTTCAGGTAGCGGTTAATATCGCGGCGGCAGTTTGCTATGAAGAGGTCGAGGGCAGGTAGGAGGCCAGCACGGGGTGTCCAGGTGGACGGGGTGTGTTGGAGGTGGGAGAAGGGGTCGTCAGAGGGTGGGCGAGAGTCTTGATTGAAGAAGAAGGCACGGAGGCGAAGGCGGCGGAAGAATTGTTCGATGTCACTCCGTGTATTGAATTCATTGACCCGAGAACGTGTGGGAACGAAGGTGAGACCTCTGCTGAGGACTGATCTTTCATCCTCAGAGAGGGGCAAGTCTGGAGGGATGGTGAACACACGGCAGGGCGGGGAGCTAGGACCTGGTGTGGGACTGGAGCTGGATGTGGGGGCGGGGTTAGGCCTGGGGGCGGGGACAGAGGTCGGCGTGGGGGCGGAGTTGGACATGGTGATGGAGACCGGCGGGGGGGCGGGGTTAGGCGCGGTGACGGAACTCGGCCGGGGGGCGGAGTTAGGCGTGGTGGCGGAATGCGGCGTGGGGGCGGATTCCTGAAGAAGGGCCTGTGCCCGAAACGTCGAAATTCCTGAAGAAGGGCCTGTGCCCGAAACGTCGAATCTCCTGTTCCCTGGATGCTGCCTGACCTGCTGTGCTGTTCCAGCAATAAAGTTTCAACTTTTCTCTTATAATGCAAACTCATTGCAATAAAGACTTACCTTCCATTTACATTGCTGATTGTTTGCTGCAACTGCATGTTTTATGTTTGTGCTTCATGTACAAATATTTGCAAATCCCTCTGCTTACCACCATTTACCAATATCTTACCTTTAAAAAATATTCTGGTCTTCCATTTTTTTCTATCAATATGGATATCTCACATATCCCTCCAATATATGTCAAACGCACATTCGTGCCCAATCACTGAATTGCTCTATAATCCTTTCCTGACCCTTTGCAACCTGCTCACAGTTTTCATTCCCTACCTGCTATACATCAGCAGAAAACATGAATATATCATACTTCATTCCCTCATTTAGACTGTGAATGGCAGAGGCTGAATGATGCCCCACGAATTATAAAAAGACATCCTAAATTGACCTATTTATCACATTTTTATTTTATGCCTCTTAACCAATACTCAATCCATTTTAATATATAACATTGATCTAATCATTCTTAATCTTGTATTAAAATATTTTATATGAATAAAGAAATCCATTTGAATTCAAGTAAATTATTCCTTCCTGTTTAAGTTTGAGTAGATCATCCAAATTAGTCAATCATCTTTGACTGAGGATCTCTCTGCAGACATTCCTCAGAGTTGTGTTTTAAACTAACCATCTTCAGCTGCTTTATCAATATTCTATCATGGGCTGAGAAGGCTGATGATTGCACTATTTGCAAATTCTCAGATACTAAAGTAGCTAGGGTCCATATCCAGCAAGACCTAAGCAACATCCCGGCTCAAACTGATGAGTGGCAAACAACATTCATGTCACATGTGCCACTGATCTTTGGCCAACAAGAGAGAATCCAACTATCACTGAATCCTTCATAATCAACATTCTGGAGATTACCATTGACGAGAAACTGAACTGGACCAATCATAGAAATACAGTGAGCAGGTCAGAAGCTGGTAATCCTGCAGTGAGTAACTCAACTCCTGGTTCCCTGGAGACTGTCCAACATCTGCAAACCACAAGTCAGAGGTATGATTCACTTAATTTGTCCGTATGACTGTGGCTCCAACAACAAGTGAGAAGTTCACAGCAATCTGGCTTAATTGGCATCCCATGCACTGCCTTTGATATTAATTCCTTCCACCACCAATGCACAGCATAGCATTTATACTATTTACAAGGTGCACTGTAGTAACTGACAAAGAGTCATTCAACAACACCTTCCAAACCCACAATCTGTTTCACCTAGGCATCCGCTGCATGACTGCATCACCATCTGCAAGTTCCTTTCTATGTTATACATTATCATGACTTGGAAATTTATCAGATTCTTTCACTGTCACCAGGTCAAAATCAGCCCACATCCCATTACTCATTCACCAATAGTATAAGAGCTATTAAAAGTCATAGTCTTACCGGACCGTAGACTTCTTCCTTCATTCAAGGGAGATGACTGGCAGTAATTTAACTTGGGTGTCACCACTCCTCGGTCAAGGGGAGAGATTGAGAAGGAAAATTCTTCATGGTCACCTCAACTGGTGCAGAAATTGAACCCACACTGGTGGTGTCAATCTGTATCATAGACCTGTTGTCCAATTAACTGACCCCCTAATAAGAGTTTCAGTTATAGAATGGACTCATCTAGCCTGATTCCCTGCAGAATCATAGTGAAGTATTTGTTGAACCTCCAAATGTCCTGTGAGCTCATCAGAAAGATGCTTGCTACAAGTTCTTCTATAATTCTTCTTATGCACCTGTGCAAAGACTTTCCAGACCTCCTTCATGATCTGTACCTACAATTGTCAATCGTGTCACATGATGCTCAGACTTTATGGAGCACTGTTCCTTTCTGTCAAATCGCCAGGCCTGATGTACTAACCATCTTGATGGTTTCATTGATTTAACTGGTGTTTCCTGCTTGACATTACAACAGAACAAGTGATGTCCTGGAATCCTAAATGGTTAATGAAACTGCTAGCCGTCAATTTTCAGACTCCATTATTGCAGCTAAGCTGTCAGCCAAATAATTTGATATTAACAAATATTTTTATCTGCTAATTATTTCCAACGTTCCAGCTAACCTCTAATATTAATGCATATAATTAGGTCACAATGACCATGAGATGTTATTAACTTTAGATGGAACACTGCCCGCACAGCAGATTCTAACAATGTGGCAGATTGAATCCCTTCTGAAAATCCAATTTTCCGCTTTCATTGGTTCTCAATTGTTTACTGTGCTTTCCTCCCTCAACTTCCTTATAGATTTGTTAAATATGATTTCACTTTTATCAAACTTGCCTATGCTGCCCAGTCATGGTTGTAACTTTCCACATATCCTTTGCCATGCGCTTCATGATTGATTCTAGCACTTTATCTATTACTCATGTATTGCCAACTGGTCAGTAATACTGTATATGCTTTTTTTTCCCCTCCTTTCTTGAACAGCTGTGCTGCATTTGCTACTTTCCAGTGCATGGATACAAATTTGGAATCGAGAGATTTCTAGACAATCAAACCTAATTCCTAGCAACCGCCTAGGGATGGTCTTGTGATATTATTGCTAATCTCTTCATCCAGAGATCAAGGTAAATTTCCAGGAGCCCTGATTTAATCTCTGCCAAGGCAGGTAGTGAAATTTGAATTCAATAAAAGTCTGGAATTAACAAATTAATGTTGACCATGAATTGGCTGTTGTAAAAACCCATCTGGTTCCCTAATACCCTTCAAGGATGGAAACTGCCATCCTTACCTGGTCTGGGCTACGTGTGACTCCAGACCCAATACAGTGTGATTGACTTTTAACTATCCTTTGGGCAATTAGTGGTGGGCAGTAAATTCTGGCCTTACCAGCAATCTATTTCCTGTGAATGAATATAAACAAACTACCTTCTTTAAATTCTCATCATAGAGTCATAGAGATGTACAGCACGGAAACTGACCCTTCAGTCCAACTCGCCCATGCTGACCAGATATCCCAAATTAGCCCCACTTGCCGGCACTTGTCCCGTATCCCTTCAAACCCTTCCTATTGATATAACCAACCAGATGCCTTTTAAATGTTGTAATTGTACCAGCCTTCACTACTTTCTCTGGCAGCTCATTCCATACGTATACCACCCTCAATCCAGGAGAATTGTGACTATCAGTTCCATTACTTTTTTTAGTAGTTCTTTACGAAGTAATTGTATGAAGTTCTTCACTCTCATTAGACCCTCAGTTCCCATATTTCTCCATTTGCTTCTCAAGACCTTAAACTGTAAGGGCAACATTTAATAATTTGAATGGAACATGGCACACAGAGCACACAGGTCTCCAGCACCCTAGAAATCAATGTGAGTCTGTGTAGTACCTTTCGAAGTTGCATATTGTGAAGCAATACAGACCCAATACAGTGTGATTGACTTTTAACTATCCTTTGGGCAATTAGTGGTGGGCAGTAAATTCTGGCCTTACCAGCAATCTATTTCCTGTGAATGAATATAAACAAACTACCTTCTTTAAATTCTCATCATAGAGTCATAGAGATGTACAGCACGGAAACTGACCCTTCAGTCCAACTCGCCCATGCTGACCAGATATCCCAAATTAGCCCCACTTGCCGGCACTTGTCCCGTATCCCTTCAAACCCTTCCTATTGATATAACCAACCAGATGCCTTTTAAATGTTGTAATTGTACCAGCCTTCACTACTTTCTCTAGCAGCTCATTCCATACGTATACCACCCTCAATCCAGGAGAATTGTGACTATCAGTTCCATTACTTTTTTTAGTAGTTCTTTACGAAGTAATTGTATGAAGTTCTTCACTCTCATTAGACCCTCAGTTCCCATATTTCTCCATTTGCTTCTCAAGACCTTAAACTGTAAGGGCAACATTTAATAATTTGAATGGAACATGGCACACAGAGCACACAGGTCTCCAGCACCCTAGAAATCAATGTGAGTCTGTGTAGTACCTTTCGAAGTTGCATATTGTGAAGCAATTTCTCCCCGTAAAGTGGAATAAGTGGTTGGGGGTTAAATGTTGAATCTGTTCATGAAATAACTGCACAGACGCTGATATCCCGTCACCAAGTCACCTTTTATTTACATGGACACTGTATATCAGCTCTGAGCAGCTCACTCAAAGCCAGCTCCTCGACTGGAGAAACCTTCTGATTCTCTATTTATGTCTGTTAGCCAGGACTCCCCGATTGACCCAGGCTAACAACCCCAGTCAAGAATCTCAAACTCAATGAGATCCACCCGGCCATGGTTCCAATTGCTACAGTTAAGGACCAAAAATGAAATCTTCCTTAAATGTCAGCAGTGATGAGTTTGTGCTTTATCATTCCAGCCAGGAAATTATCAGTTTCCTGATAGTTTGTCTTCAAACTGTATCACCGACAAGAATAATTTATTTTCATTTAGCTATTATTTCTATGGGACCGCTATGTGAAGTTGTTTGATGAGTTTAACTACAGAGTAACAGTGGTTATGTTTTAAAATTAAATCCTCATTTGTGAGGTATTTTGGGATGCCCTATGGTCTTGATGAGGCAAAAGTAAAGATACATTGCACAATGTTCCAAACCACCTATGCTGCAGAGAAAAGTAAGCATTTTAGCTCAAAGTTGATTATCACGATTTCTCAGAGCTTTCAACATTGGGAACAATTTTCAGTTGTGAGACAGTCAAACATCTGATGCAATACCTTGTGCCTACAAAGTGACAATTCATGACAAGTGTGTCCCTCAGTAGGAACCTGCCTGTTATGTTGAGTTTATTACAGTGCTGATGTGGCTGTTCTAACTTACTTTGTTGACCAGGGATAGGCAAAACATTGCTATCTGAGCCAATAATACTCACATCCTGTGAAAAATAAAAAAAAAGAAAAGGGATAAAGTCAGGTTGACTCATATCTACAGCTTTCATACTTTGTCGACAAAACAACAGTGACTGCAGTTCCAAGCAATTCACTGAATGCAATACTCTTTGAAATATTCCTGAGACAGGAGATGCAGAATACTATTAAATGCAGGCACTTCAACTGTTTTCCATCCTTAGAGGAAGGACTGTTTTCAATCAGTCAAACCATCTGCCAGAAGTCACTTGGAAGTTGGGAAGATGGGAGTTGGCCATTTGAATAAATGCAGCTCTTGTGGGTGGTTATTCAAGTTAAAACAAATCTTGTCAACCATGTCACTCATTAAATTTCACTTGCATGATGGAGGCTTCAATGTAACACTCCCTCTCAATCACAACAACAGCATTTATCCAGTGATTTCAACATGTAAGTCTGACCATTAGAAATGTAACACAGACAAAAATTATTACGGAAAATATTATATTAAAGGGGGCGGATGGGTCAAGATTGGTGAAGGTAGTAGGTCTTATAGAAGGAGGCATATGTGAAAGGAAGAATTGGAAATACTAAAGCTGGGAGCGAATGGTGTGGCAAAAGGATGGAGAGAGATCAGATTTGGATCAATACTGAGAGCTCTTCCCCCTCAGACTGGGGGGGAGTTACAGCAATATGGTCATAAAAAATTTTGGATGAAGAATTTAGATTCTCGGTGCTGAGTTTAGATTCTCGATCTGGGCTGAGACACAGGTCAGGGTGGAAAATGCTTCTTGGTGGAAGTTGGAAGTTTTTGTGTTGGAGAAGACAGAGGATTACTTATCCCTCTTAGCTGCATGGTCAGACAGCCCTTGAAATAGCCCACCAGTTCACCCCTACATTACCCACTTGCTGTATGGTGGTAGAAAAGAAAATTAGGGAGGTTATGAACTCAAACAAATCACCCATGCACTAGAAAATAAATCAGAGGAAACTTCGCACAAGGTGAGCGCTCCACCATGGAGATCTTTTGGAGAAAGTGGCAATTTGAATCTGCCTTGAACCTAAGCTGGTTTTCAGGTGGAGGTTTTTTTCTGTCAAGTTTAGTAAGATCACAATCTGTGGTGAATTGGATGGTTAACAAGCTGTTTAACAAGTAATAAAGAGTATCACTTGGCAACTTTCCATTGCCTGGTGAGAATTTCATCACGCCACTAAAGCAAAAGGACGGAGTTGTGATGAGGTGATTGCAACATCGAGATGCCCATCTCACCTGGTGTTACACATATCTCAGCATTTTCCATCTCACTCAGAGCCTGGTAAGACTCCAGCCTAAGTCTGTCACTTACCTTTCCCTTTGAGAGGCTCAATACATCAATTAATTTGGTGTAAAAATGACAATAGTATAATTGTCTCCCCACAGTGAGATGGCTGAGAGATGAAAGAGATGAATTGATAATCCATTGCATTTTGCATGCTTGGGATCAAACTCCACTCTTGGTTTTGCATTGTGAAGCTGCATCCATTCTTGTGGGTGCAGTGATAGCGTCCTAACCTCTGGGCGAGAGACCTGGATTCAAGTTCTCCACGACACAATGTGTTGTATCCGACTAAAATTTCTAACAATTGTTATCACAGTGGGCAGCTCTGTCTCTCAGGTGTGAAGGGATGATACTGTCATCTGATCAAGATGATGACTGCAAATGACCCCATTATCAGGCTTTTCTTACGTGTGGAAGATGTGCCATGTGTTTGTAGTCGCTTGTGTATAAAAAGTTCAGCCTGGGCACACCAGATAAACAGAACCATTGCAGCAGTGAATGGCAGAACATGATTAAAGAGCAGTTTTCTTGTTTTTATCTAGAAGATCTAACTGTGATGATAGCATTCATTCCTCAACACATCAGCTGATAGACAATCAAATTTTAAAAATATTTCTTTCATAGACAGATTTAGCAAGCAATGTTCCATTCTACATATCTGCTGAAGCTCAACCAGTTACTTCATTTATTGATATTCATTTGTGAAGCACATGCAAACATAGAAGATTGGAACAGGAGTAGATCATTCGGCATATTGAGCCCATCCCACTACTCAAAGTGTTCATGGGCTGCTTCTCTATCTGAAAGTTATCCTCCTGCTGTCTGCCCATAATGTTTGATGCCTTTAGTCTGTAAAGGTTCATTAATTTCTTTCTTCAGCATATTCGGTGACTCAACCTCTTCTGTAGTGCCTCTGAGCTATGGAATCATTGGCCTCTGAATGTGGACATTTCCTCATCTCAATTTAAAATGGCTTACCCCATATTTTTTAGAGTTCTGGATCCCAAAAACAGGAGAAATATCATCCCTTCAGGCAGTCTCAGGTTCTGCAAGAATTTGATGTCTTTCATTATGTTCCTCTCTCATTCCTCTAAACTCTAGTGAATACAGGCCCAATCAACCCAATAGCTTCTCATACAACATTTCAAGAATCAGTCTGGTAAAGCTTTGCTGTACTTCCTCTCCAATATCTTTTCTTTATTTAATTAATTCTTGCGATCTGAGAGTAGCTGGCTGTCCCAGCATTTATTGCATATCCTGAGCTATCCTTAGGAAAGTGCTGGTGAGGTGCCTTCTTAATCTACTGTTGTCCATTTGGTGTAGGTACACCCACAATACTGTTAGAGAGAGAGTTCCAGGATTTTAACCAAATGATAGTGAAGGAACAGCGATATATTTCCAAGTCAGGACTGTGAGTGGCTTGGAAAGGAACTTGCAGGTGATGGTGTTCCCATGTATCTGATACCCTTGTCCTTCTACATGGTCACAATTATGGGTTTGGAAGGTGCTGTCTGAGGAGCCTTGGTGAGTTACTGCAGTGAATTTTGGAGATGGTACACACTGGTGCCACTGAACATCATTAGTAGAGGGAGTTGATGTTTGTTTAAGATATCACAAAACATAAAAGACAATACAGACGGATGAGTTTAAATGGTGCCTGCATTGTTTTAAAATGGTGCAGTGGCAGATAAAAACATATCAAAATGGCCCTGCATCAATTACCCTCCATCTCAACAGCTTCAACTTATATTTTGAATCCAAACTTGAAGTGAAAGCAGATAAATAAAATCAGCTACAGCTGTAGACTGAAGGGTTCTTAGCATGATTGGTTACAGCTGTTGATGTACATATTTGCAAAGGACGCACAATGTTATGAAAGCAAAATAGGGATTATTTTCCAAAATCATCACAAACTTTCATGCCAAAATGTTCAATTCTCATGAAGCAATTTGCAAAGTAAAATATGTGTAAAAATTAAGGAAATCATTTCATCAATTCTATCTTATCCATCCAAAAAGAATCAGTGTGTGAATTTAAAAAGCAAAGTGCATGCCTCATTTTGGGACTGAGCTACTCTTTCTGCCTTACACTTCATCAGTGCCTGGTTACCTGCTATCTCAGAGCACTTCGCTAATAAAGTCAATTTCACTGACTATGAAATAGCAATTTGTCAGTGAAGTTGGCATTTTGTCAGACAAAATAACTGGTTGGAAAATGCCCTGATTATAACCATTTATAGATTTGTATATAACTCAATTGGTTATGGAAATTTCATGGGGAAAATGTTATCATTGGTTTCAGAACCGAATGAAGGTCCATAAACCTAACTTGCCAGCAGGGAGACCAGTTCAGCAGATTTCCTGGATTCATCCACCCAACTGGTCCTCTCTAATCATACAAACATTTGAGTAGAGAATAAGATTAGCTACTTGTCCCTTCCAGTTCATTTCATCATTCAATAAGAACATGGCTGATCTAATTTTAACGGAGAGGAGAAAGTGAGGTCTGCAGATGCTGGAGATCAGAGCTGGAAATGTGTTGCTGGAAAAGCGCAGCAGGTCAGGCAGCATCCAAGGAACAGGAGAATCGACCTTTCGGGCATTAGCCAATTGATCTAATTTTAACGTTAACTCTACATTCCTGCATATCCCTAATGATCCTCCATCCCTTGGTAAGCAAGAATCTATCTACGTCTACTTTATAAATATTTAAAGATTCTGCATTCACTGCCTTTTGAGGAAGGAATTCCAAAGAGTCACATCACTCTGAGAGTTTTCTTTTTTGTTTTCCCTCATCTTTGTCTTAAATGGACTATGTCTTAATTTTAACCAAGAGCCGAGAGCTTTGGAGACCCAAATGGAAGCTAAAGCATGTAGGAAATCTCAAGGCAAGCTCGCTATGGGAGATGAAATTATGACAATCTGAGGAGGGGAATCCATCTGAATGGTGCCTCTGGGTGAAGGAGTTTATCTTTGTTGCCACATCCATCTTTTTGGATGATGGAGTACCTTCATTAAGCCTGCATCCACTGCATGCGGCAGCTCCTCCAACATTAAAATGTAGCAAGCTTGGAACATCACTGCTACCCGGGCTCTCATTTGCCCGCCCACATCCAGAACAATGCTTAGTGGCTGCTCTCCTCACACGGCGTCTCACTACTGTCTCAGGCCCCCCACTGTGTCCCTCTGGCAGGTCTGGGAATATCCTGCCCAAAATTGAGAAGAAATATTAGATTTCAAGTTAGACCATTGGCTAGAAATTTTGGGTAATGTGAAACAGTTAAATACCATCCAGCTCCTAAGTATACAACATAGTGGCATTTAAAATTAGGCATGTTATAGAATTTCATTATTGTAATAACACCCAGAGAGTAAAAATTAGCGAAGAACTAAGAATGGAAAATTGTTGTACAAAGTTTATTGGGACTGATACAGTGGGGAGAGGGGAGGGGAGAGTAACAGAATAGCATCAAACATTACTGGCAAAATCAATCTATTTCATTGGACAGAAATCAGAGAAAGTTAGCTCCAGCATTACAATTATCATGAGAGTACTAGAAATGGGGAAAACAGGAACAAGTAAATTAATTGAATAGGAGAAACAACAAGCAAATATGACATTGAGAATTCTTTTTGGAAAAGTGAAAGATATTTGGACAAGTTGAGTGACAATAAAACTAGGGCAGAATCTTCCAAGCCCCTGAACAATGTGGGCCAAGAGATAACTTTTGCGGAAATCAGGTGAGATGTTTAACGACGAACTCCACGATGCCGAGAACTCCAAGTTTTACTGTCCAAACCAAATATTGGAGAGTGAGTGAGATTTGTGCAGGTGAGTTGCGAGAGACCTATTTGCGTCAGTTATTGCTCATTACCACTCTCAATATCACCTAAACCTGTCACATTCATATGGGGTTTCCATTCTCTCCCACTCACCAGATAAAAACAGATTATGAGAATTTGCAGCATGAAAGCGATAGGGCTACCTGTAGACTCCAGCTTATTGTTTGCTCCTCTGGACTTCCAGTTTGGGTATTAGTCACAAACATCTCAGTCACTCTCCATGGACAATTCCCACACAAACCCCACAACTATGGATACTGGCATCCGATTGATGCCAGTCGAAAAATGTGGCGTTGGAAAAGCACAGCCGGTCAGGCAGCATCCAAAGGAACAGAAGAGTCAGTGTTTCAGACATAAGCTCTTCATCAGGAATGCTTACACCTGAAACATCGACTCTCTTACTACTCGGATGCTGCCTGACCTGCTGTGCATTTCCAGAGCCACACTTTTCGAATCTGATCTCCAGCATCTGCACTCCTCATTTTCTCCGATACATGGCAGAGTTGTCACATCATCAGGATACACTTCTGCTTTTCAGTGTTGCACTATGGAACATTCCTGTAATGCTGCTGCCAAGACACATTATGTACAGGGATGAGCATCCATCTCATGTTGTATCTCCGATTTTCGTCATTTATATAAATGATTTCAATGTGAACAGTGGAGGTATAGTTAGTAAGTTTGCAGATGACAGCAAAATTGGAGGTGTAGTGGACAGCGAAGAAGGTTACCTCAAATTACAACTGGATCTTGATCACATGGGCCAATGGGCTGAGAAGTGGCAGATGGAGTTTAGTTCAGGTAAATGCGAGGTGCTGCATTTTGGGAAAGCAAATCTTAGCAGGACTTATACACTTAATGGTAAGGTCCTGGGGAGTCTTGCTGAACAAAGAGACCTTGGAGTGCAGGTTTATGTCTCCTTGAAAGTAGTATCGCAGGTAGATAGGATAGTGAAGAAGGTGTTTGGTATGCTTTCCTTAATTAGTCAGAGTATTGAGTACAGGAGTTGGGAGGTCATGTTGCGGCTATACAGGACATTGGTTAGGCCACTTTTGGAATATTGCGTGCAATTCTGGTCTCCTCCCTATTGGAAAGATGTTGTGAAACTTGATAGGATTCAAAAAAGATGTACAAGGATTTTGCCAGAGTTGGAGGATTTGAGCTATAGAGAGAGGCTGAATAGGCTGGAGCTGTTTTCCTTGGAGCGTCGGAGGCTGAGGGGTGACCTTATAGAGGTTTTTAAAATGATGAGGAACATGCTTAGGATAAATAGACAAGGTCTTTCCCCTGGGGTGGGGGAGTCCAGAACTAGAGGGCATAGGCTTGGGGTGAGAGGGGAATGATATGAAAGGGACCTAAGGGGTATCTTTTTCACGCAGAGGGTAGTTGGTATATGAAATAACCTGTCAGAGGAGGCTGGTACAATTGCAACATTTAAAATTCATCTGGATGAGCATATGAATAAGAAGGGTTTAGAGGGATATGGACCAAGTGCTGGCAAATGGGACAACATTAGATTGGGATATCAGATGGGTATGGTCGAGTTGGACTGAAGGGTGTGTTTCAATGCTGTACATGTCTGTGGTTCTATGACCTTGTTTGCTCACTCAGTATTCACTTATATTTTGCAAAATTAAATGCTCACTACATCCCTGCCGTGCCTTGTTCTGCCATGCATTATCTTGCCTTTTGGCACATTGTTCCCTCAGCCAGAACTTGAAAAATCACATTATTTCTTTTCTGAGTTGCTTTTTAGCACAAACACAAAGTCAGGTGATTTATCCTGGTTGTCAGAAGCCATCAGTCAAGGGACAGAAGTGTTGCTGTGTGGTACTATGCTATGTCAGAGTTCCACCTACAATACATGCCAACTGTGCAAACATGTGATTCAAGCAAATGATTCTGCCTCAAAATCTATCAGTAGTTCTCAGTATCATCCAGGGATACATCCTTCAGGCAGTGCATCCAGCACAGGAAGTCAATGGCAGCTTCTGAGATCAGTCCAGCCCCTTGAGAGCAGTCAGTCATCCACGCAGGATGGTCAGGCTCAAATGGTCAGTCGCTGTACTGTCTGGGGAGCAGGCCATGGTCCAGTGAGACTAGTCTGAGGACTCATGAATCTACAGTGGTAGAGCCAAACAGGGATCTGATCATTTATTGTTCTGAGCTCAAGAGGGTTAGATGGTGAGTCATAGGCACTCTTGCAGTTCTATCCACTAATTGTCAAGAAATACTGTTGTAGAGGGAACCAGGGAAACTCAATTTGGGGATTAGAAGCAGAATGCTGGGAAGCAGAAGGGATTGCAAGTGTGAACGGGGCACACCTCATTAGATAAGGAGGGTGGATGGTATAACATTGATGGAAAGGATGATGCATTGGGTGGGGTGTCAATGACAGTCAGCCTAGCCCTGGCTTCAGTGAGAGGCAGTACACTACTAAATCTAGCATGTTTAATCATTATGCCTGAGGCTGGGAGTAAAGTTGGCAAATAATGATTGAGTTGACTTGAGTCAGGCTTTGGGGAAGCTCAGAGCCCAGGAAAAGTTTGTCTGGAGCAACAAAAATAACTAAAATATGATAAATCTTTTTGACTCCATCCCTATCCCATCAGTGTTCAGATATGATTTTAAAGACTACCTTTTCAAGTCAGGGTTAGTATTTTCAATAAAAGGAAACGATCATAGATATAGAACTTGGCCAAAATGTGCTCCAGATAGATCCTCGCTTTCTCTTCAGGTACCATGCCTTCAAGGAGCACTGGAAACTGTCAACTTCCAGTATACTGGCCTGTGATTATGTTTGGCAAACTATTGCATCCTTTTATCAGTCTTTCATTTCCTTCTGCTGGATGGCTGACCAGAAATCCCTCCTGCTCCTATCACCTGCTATTAGGTGTACTGGAAGATTTATAGATTCATAATCAACCTGTTTGACAATGTTTTGAAGAAGCCTTCATAGCTATCAAATCTTGAACTGGACTTGAACCCAGAGCTAGGGAGCTTACCATTGCACCAATCCTACACTTATATAGTCTAAGGAAGCCAAATCTGCCCTGGAAATCTACAAAGGGAAACAGCAAATGTGATTGCTCACATTCTTAGAGGGAATGGAGACTGTGAGGTCTGCAGATGCTGGAGATCAGAGTTGAGTGCGTACTGCTAGAAAAGCAGCATCCGAGGAGCAGGAAAATTGACGTTTCAGGAATTCCTGATGAAAGGCTCCAGCCCAAAACATCAATTCTCCTGCTCCTCGGTTGCTGCCTGACCTGCTGTGCTTTTCCAGCATCACACACTCAACACGGAATACCTGAAATGGTTGTGCCAAAACGCTGAAGAGAAATTAATGTACTTACAGTTAATTAAAGGTTTTGGATGACTGAGCTTGGACCGTGAGATCAGGCAGTGATTCTAGACCTCCTTTGGGCCATTTCACCCACTCGATGTTGTCTGTAGATTCTTTCCTTCCTTAGAAATCACCAATATTGAGGCATGTAAATAATTTAAAAAAAAAGATATCCATTAATTTTGAACCAGCAATATCTCTAAATACCATGCACAGTAATTTTGTATTTAGCCTTAGTATGTAATAAACAGAAGCCTAAGCTTGAAGACAATTCCTAAACTCACCTCCATTAGGATATCTTGAATCTAAACTCTCAGATGTGGACATGAAACCACACAACAAAATAAACTCAGAAACAAAAACAGGAATTGCTGGGAAAACTTAGCCGGTCTAGAAGCATGGGTGGAGAGAAAGAAAAGTTAACATTTTGGGCCCTTCTTCAGGACAAAATTAATGCAGAACTGTTAGCTAAAAAAATACGAAAAACCTTTAGCTGAGTTGCAGACATTTAGGAAGTTGAAATAGTTATGACAGAGAGCAAGTTCAGCTGCCTAACTAAGAAACATTTTTTACAATTTTAACAACGGAAAGTGTGGTCGTGAGCATTGTCGGCTCCTGACAAATGGTCGAAGAAAATAGGGAGAAAACAAATATATTGAATAATTATTTTGCTTCGGTATTTTCAATAGAGCAAAAGGCCAGCATGTCAACAATCTTAAGGAAACAAATCTTTAATGGGAGTATCACCAAAAAAATTAGAGTAAATGAAATAGCGATACTGAATCAAGTAACAGAAGAATGATGGTTCCCAAAGTCAGATAGTTTCCTGCCAGGGTTCTAAAGAAAGTAAAGGAGAACATTGCAGATGCCTT
This sequence comes from Chiloscyllium plagiosum, assembly GCF_037043375.1. Taxonomy (NCBI): domain Eukaryota; kingdom Metazoa; phylum Chordata; class Chondrichthyes; order Orectolobiformes; family Hemiscylliidae; genus Chiloscyllium; species Chiloscyllium plagiosum. The sequence goes on from NW_028270177.1 coordinate 29,734,392, forward strand.
CATGATAATCTTTTGACTTGAAAATCATTCCTTTCAATTGGAAAATTGTGCACGTCTTTTGCTGTTTAAGAAAGGTGATAGAGAGAAACCTTTACCAGCTGTTCAAACATTCTTACGGTCAGTAAATGAGTATAGGATAGCTGAATGAACAGGTTGAAAATATTCGGCTGTTCAGAGAACCAGAATGGATTTGAAAAGGATATGTCATACCTAAAAAAACTGAACAAACGTTTTGAAGGGGTGATTAAACCATTGGGCAGAGGAATAACTGTGGATGTCTTTTATCTGGACTTCCAGGAGGTATTTGACAAAGGCTCTAATAAAAGAATGAAACTTTAAAATTGAGGATAAATTGTTGATCATTTAGGAAATTGGCTGAATACTATGCCTCTCTGAACATAGGATTATTCCCAAGGGACTGGAGGATTGGAAATGTGACACTATTGTTTAAGAAAGGGGTAAAAGATAACCCAGTTAGATGTCAACAGTGGGGAAACTAATACAGGATAGGGAATATATACACTTAAATAAAAATAAGTTAATACTTGACAATCAACATGGCTTTGTTCTCGGAACGTCACATCTGACAAATTTGCTTGAGTTCTTTGATGAAGTGACAGAGGCAGTGGATATAGGTAGTACAATGAAAGCTTTTGATATGGTGCCACATGACAGATTGATTGGCGATTTAGAAATGTTTGGGATAGGTGGGTCCTTGGCAGCATGGATTAGAAGTTAGCTAAAAGATAGGAAACAGAGGGTATGTATAGATTGGCATTTCTCAGATTGGAGCTGAGCCGAAAGTGGTGTTCCCCAGGGATCAGTGTTGGGAGCCTTGCTTTTTCTGATTTATATGAGTGATTTGGAGATGGGCATTGAGGGCAAAATCTTTAAATTTGCAGGTGATACTAAGCTAGGGAGAATAGTGAATCGTGAGGATGACACTGAGCAACTTCAGAGGGGCATTGTCAAGTTGGCCAAATGGTTAGACACTTGGCAGGTGAAATTCAATGCAAAAACATATGAGGGCATTGCATTTTGGTCAAAGAAATATGGAGTGACAATATGGATTCAATAGTACAACTTTGAGGAGAGTGCAGGAGCAAAGGGACCTCGGGATTCATGTGCATAATTCTCTGAAGGTGGCCAAGCAGCTTGAAACAGTTAAGTTAGCTTCTAGGATCCTTAGGTTTACAAATAGAGGCACAGAGTGTGAAAGCAAAGACGTGGTGCCACACCTCTACAAATCATTGGTCAGACCACATTTGGAGTACTAGAATGAATTCTGGGCATCTTTTTTCAGAAAGAATGTTAAAGCCCTGCAGAGAGTGCAAAGGCAATATATACTACAATAAATACCAGGAATCATGACTTTTAGATATAAGGAAAGAATAGGGAAATAGGTCCTACTCTCCTTGGAGCAGAGAAGATTAAGAAGTGACTTTACTGAGGTGTGCGTATGTATGAACAATTTTGACAGGGTAAAGAAGGGTATTCTGTTTCCACTGGTTTGTTTGTCTGTAACAAGGGGTCACAAGTTCTAGATTGTCAGCAAGTCAGCTAGAAGTGAGATAAGGAGAAACTCTTTACTTCAAGAACTGTTAGGATTTGGAATGCAGTGCCTGGGGAGAGTGTTGGAGGTGGATTCTCTACGGGGGTGGGATATATATTTGAAAGTGATGAATTTACAGGGCTACAGACGTAGGGCTAGGTAGCTTTCAGGAGCCGATAAAGACTCAGGGTATGGGTGGGGTTGTGTGGCATGAAGATCAGGAGCAGATCATTAAAGTATCATCAACAGGTAGAGAAAATATTCACAAAATGCCAATGGAATACAGACTTTTGTATCTAGGGGAACTGAATATATAGAATTAGAAGTAATTCTTTAGTTATATAAAGTCCTGGTTAGACCACAGCTGGAGTATTAGTAGCAATTATGTGCACCACACATAAAGAGGATCTACTTTCTTTGGAGAGCATGCAGAGTGGATTTACCGTAATGAGAGTGGGACTCCAAGGGTTAATTTGTGTGAAGGAATTATACAAACAAGGACTGCACTCACTTGGGTTATATTCTGTGGAATTTAGAAAATCAAGAGGTGAAGTGATCAAAGTATTTAAGACGGTAAAGGAAACACAAAAGGTGCAATGCTATTTCCACTAGTTGAGGAGTGAAGAACCAGGGGGAATGGTTTAAAAATTAGAGTCTGACCTTTCAGCAGGGAAGTTAGCAAATAATTTTCCACTGAAAGGCCAGTAGAGGTTTGGAATTCTTAAGCACCACATCAATTGTTATTTGTAAAACACAGACTGATAGACATTTGTTAACCAAAGATATGATGGGATATGGGACCAAGATAAGTATAGGGAGTTAGGTTATCTTTCAACCTTAATTTTAGTGAATGATGAGACATAGGAACCTAGGAGCAGGAGTAGGCCATTCAGCCTGTTCTGCATTGCACATATATAATGGCTAACCATCTACTTCAATGCCTCTTTTCTTTACCATCTCCACATCCCTTTACATCATCAGTATTTGTAAATCTGTCAATCTCTACATTAAACATACTCAATGCCTAAGCTTCCATAGCTCTCTGGAGTAGAGAGTTCCTTAGGTTCACAACCCTCTGAGTAAAAAAAGCAATTTTTCACCTCAGAACTAAGTGACTTCTTATGATTTTGAAATTGCATCCCCTAGTTCTATACTCCCAGACGAAACATTCAACCTGCATCTATCCTATTCTATTGTGGTTTTTGTTAGTTTAAAACAGATCACCTCTCATCCTTCAAAGTGTTAGAAAATACAGGCAAAGGTTTACCAGGACAGTCCAGCCATCCTGGAAACAAGACTGGAGAACATCTGTTGTATTTTCTTTATGACAATAAGATATGATTTTTAATATAAGGAGACTAAAACTGCACACAATGTTTTACGTGCAGTCTATCCAAACTCCTTTATAATTGACACAAGGCTTTACTACTCCAGCCCTTAAAATATTTTAATGATAAAAGCTAACGTTCCATTTGTCTTCCTAATTGTCTGCTACATTTTCACATTAGGCTTCAGTAATATATTAACTAAGCCATCAGGCCACTGTACATCAACTGTTCTAACCTCTTTTGAAACTTTATTGCTGGAACAGCACAGCAGGTCAGGCAGCATCCAGGGAACAGGAGATTCGACGTTTCAGGCACAGGCCCTTCTTCAGGAATGGCCTGTGCCCGAAACGTCGAATCTCCTGTTCCCTGGATGCTGCCTGACCTGCTGTGCTGTTCCAGCAATAAAGTTTCAACTTTGATCTCCAGCATCTGCAGACCTCACTTTCTCCTGTTCTAACCTCTTACCATCTGAGAAACACTCTGTTCATCTGTTTGTCCGAGCAAGGTGGTTAACTTCACATTTTTCCAAATTACGTTCTATGCACTCAGGTCTTGCCTATTCAGTAAGTCTGTTCAAATTCTCTTGGGGCTGCTTTGAATCTTCCTCTCAGCAAATATTCCTGCCTCGCTTTACGTCACCAGTAAACTTGGATCTTTCACATTTAGTCACCAAATCCAAAGCACTCCTGTAATACTGTAAACAGCTGTGATGCATGTACTGTTCTATACGGCATCCCACTAATCATAGCCTACCGTTGCGAGAATGGTCCATTTGTTCCTACTTTCTGTTTTCTGTCTGTTAGCCAATCCTTAGTCCTTGCCAGTACATTTTCTCCTAACCTACCTGCTTTAATTTTGCTAACTCATCTCTTGTGGGGAACTTTAGCAAAATCCTTCAGAAAATCCAAGTAAACTCCATCCACCGATCTTAACACAATCCTCAAAAACATCCAACAGATTTTTAAAATATGATTTCCTATTTATGAATCTGGATGTGGGTACAATTACAATGTATAAAAGACATTTTGATAAGTACATGAATAGGAAAGGTCTGGAGGGATATGGGTCAGGAGCAGGCATGTGGGACTAGTTTAGTTGGGGATTATGGTTCTTGAAGATTCGCAGACAGCAAATATCACTCCACTATTTAAGAAAGGAGGGAGAGAGAAAAATACAATGAATTATAGATCCGTTAGTCTTACATTAGTAGGAAGGAAAATGGTATAATCTATTATAAAAGATAAGACAACTGGATACAGACATAGAGACATACAGCATGGAAACAGACCCTTTGGACTAACAAGTCCATCCTACCATTTGAAAATAAACCAAATCCTGAGTAAATCTGTATATTTAATTTGTTTGCTACTTAATAGACAAAATGTAAGTATTTACATGGGATATGCTTATTGGCATGAGCCATAAATATCTTACTTTGACTGGGCTTTGTGTTGAACAGTTATTTTGGGAAGCTTTTTGCCAGGAGTATGAATAATCAGACATACAAATTAGGAGTAGGCGAAGGCCATTCAGCCCCTCAAGCCTGCTCTGCATTTAATAAAATCATAGTTGATCTGGTTACAAACTCCGTTTGCTCAGCAAGAAACTATCTACTTCCACCTTAAAAATATTCAAAAACTCTGTTTCCACCACCTTTTTAGGAAAAGCGTTCCAATGATCCTGAGATTGTTTCTTTTTGTCTAATGACCATTTCAAAATGGGCAATCTCTGAGTTCATAAGAAATGGCCCCTTTATGTCTATGGTTCTCTTATGTCACCATAAGACAAAATACTTTCTCCACGTCTACCCTTTAAGCTTGAACAATATGTGCTGCCCATTGGAACTGGATTTGAGTGATTAGCGCTATGAAGTGGGACATGTTGGCTTGGGAGATGTCCTGCTGTTGGACCATCTTTCGTGCCACCAGATTTGGAGGACCTTTTAAAGGTAGCGCTAGTGGTGTATCTCGTCTGCTTCAGGTTCCTGCTTTGTAGATTGTTCAAGTCTCCAAAGCAAGTCAGAGTGTGGAGATCTACTACCTGGTAACTCATGACATTAGTCTAAGGTTTGAGATGCTGGTCCTCCAGGATTTGTTTCCTTATGGAGAATCATCCACATCTTTCAAAATGTCATATTGCCTCACAGTAGTCTCTTACCATCTAAAATAGGAAGATCCATTCAGGAAGGCTAGCATTTACTGCTTATCCTGAGATTTCCTTGAGAAAGTGTTACTGACCTGCATTCTTGAACTGCAGCAATCCATTTGCAGTAACTAGACCCACAATAGTGTGTGGGAGTTCCAGGATTTTGATCTTGCAACAGGAACAGCAATCAATTTCCAAGTCTGGATAGTGAATGTTATGGAGGGGAATTTGCAGTTGGTATGTTGTTCCAAATTACGTAGCCCTTCTCCCTCTAGATGGTACATAAGTTTGGAAGCTACGGTCTCAGAAGACTTGAAGAATTTCTGCAGTTCATCTTGTGATTGGCACACACTGCTGCTACTGTGCATTGGTGGTGAAGGACTTGAATATTTGTGGATGTGTTGTCAATAATGTGGGCTGATTTGTACTGGTTGATTTCAAGCCTCTTGAATGTTATTCGAGCTGCACTCATCGAGTCAAGCTGAGAATATGTCATCACACTCCTGACTTGTGACTTGTAGGTGGTAAACAGAATTTGAGGAGTCAGAAGGTGACTTACTCACTGCAGGAGTTTTGGCCTCTGACATGCTATTGTAGACACAATGTTCATATGGCTCAGAATATTCAGTTTCTTGTAAATGATAACACGTGGGATATCAATAGCTGGGGATTCAGTGATGGTAATGCCATTGAATACCAAAGAGCGGTGGTCAGATTCTCTATCATTGGGGATGGTCATTGCTGGGCACTTGTATCATGTGCATGTTACTTGCCACATGAGATTCCAAAGCCTAAATATCATTGTGGTCTTGTTGCATTTGGGCACAGAATGCTTCGGTATCAGAGAAGTCAAGAATGGTGATTGTCACTCGTCAATTAATCAATCAATTACGCAATCAACAGTGAACATTCCAACTTCTGACCTTATGATGGAGGGAAGATTATTGATGAAGCAGCTGAAATTAGTTGGGTCTCAGACACTACCATGAGGAACTTAGGCAAAGATGTCACGGAGTTGACCTTCTACAACCGCAACCATCTTCCTATGTGCCAAGTATGACTCCAAATAGTGGAGAGTTTCCTCTAAACGTCAGGAGCTGGGTGGCCCTGAGGAAAGTCAACTTGAACATCAGTGAGACGATTGGTGCCAAGCAAGTGCTGCTTAAGAGCACAGTCACTGAACCCTTCCATGATGACTGGAAGAAACTGATGGGGCAGTAAATGGCTTAATTGGATTTGTTCCTGCTTTTGGCTAATTTTCAAAATTGTCAGGTCGATGCAATATATTCTTGAAGCAGTTTATATAGGGTCTCTGCTAGTTCTGGAGCATAAGTTTTCAGGACTATTGCCGATATGTTGCCCATAGTCTCTGCAGTATCCAGCATCTCCAACCAGATGGAATGAATTGAACTGGCTGAAGACTGGTATCTGTGATGCTGGGGACCTCTGGAAGGTGTCACAATGGATCATCTACTCAGCACTTTGGGCCATAGAAACTGCAGCTGTATCTTCTGCACTGATGTGCTAGACTCCCCAAAATTGAAGATTGTTATACTTGTGGAACTCCTCTTCCAGTGAATTGTTTAATTGCCTAATACCCTTCATGACTGGATGAGGCAGGACTGCAGAGCTTCGATCTGATCCAATGGTTGTCATTCTCTCATTTGCTGTTGACAACTCATTTATGGTATGACTGACACAACTTTTGATATGTCCTGCTGCCGTTAACAGTTGACTGTGTTGCTGTCAGTTTGGAGTCACATGTGGGCCAAACCAAGTAAGAATACCAAAATTCCCTCTGTAAAGGACATTAGTGAACCAGATGGGTTTTTACAACCATTGACAATAGTTCTAGAATCATCATTAGACTTTTCATTCCAGATTTTTTTTTCAGAACTTTAAATTCCATTACCTGCTGTGATTTGGAGATGCTGGTTTTGGACTGGGGTATACCAAGTTAAAAATCACGCAACATCGGGTTATAGTCCAACAGGTTTAATTGGAAGCACTAGCTTTCAGAGCACTGCTCCTTCATCAGGTGGTTAGGAGTAACGCTCTGAAAGCTAGAGCTTCCAATTAAACCTGTTGGACTATAACCCAGTGTTGGGGATTTGAAAGCAGGCCCTCAGAACATTACCTGGATTACTGATGCAGCTATTGTATCATTCCATCACCACCTTCCTCAATCGTTACAGTCACACAGTTTCAGATTACCTGCACATAGAACAAAGAACATTACAGCACAGTACAGGCCCTTCAGCCCTCGATGTTGCGCTGACATGTCATACCAATCTGAAGCCCGTCTAACTTACACTATTCCATGTACGTCTATATGCTTGTCCAATGACGACTTAAATGTACTTAAAGTTGGAGAATCTACTACCGTTGCAGGCAAAGCATTCCATACCCTTACTACTCTCTGAGTAAAGAAACAACCTCTGACATCTGTCCTATATCTAGCACCCCTCAATTTAAAGCTATGCCTCCTCATGCTCGCCGTCACCATACTTGGAAAAAGGGTCTCCCTGTCCACCCTATCTAACCCTCTGATTATCTTATATGTCTGTATTAAGTCACCTCTCAACCTTCTTCTCTCCAATGAAAACAGCCTCAAGTCGCTCAGCCTTTCCTCGTAAGACCTTCCCTCCATACCAGGCACCATCCTAGTAAATCTCCTCTGCACCCTTTCCAAATTTTCCACATACTTCTTATAATGCGGTGACCAGAACTGTACACAATACTCCAAGTGCCGCCGCACCAGAGTTTTGTATAGCTGTAGCATAACCTCATGGTTCTGGAACTCGATCCCTCTATTAATAAAAGCTAAATCACTGTATGCCTTCTTAACAACCCTGTCAACCTGGGTGGCAACTTTCAAGGATCTGTGTACCTGGACACCGAGATCTCTCTGCTCATCGACATTACCAAGAATCTTACCATTAGCCCAGTACTTTGCATTCGTTTACTCCAACCAAAGTGAATCACCTCACACTTGTCTGCATTAAACTCCATTTGCCACCACTCAGCCCAGCTCTGCAGCTTATCTATGTCTCTCTGTAACCTACAAAATCCTTCGTCACTATCCACAACTCCACTGACCTTAGTGTCACCTGCAAATTTACTAACCCACCCTTCTACGCCCTTAAGCAGGTCGTTTATAAAAATGACTAACAGCAGTGGACCCAACACCGATTCTTGCGGTGCACCACTAGTAACTGGACTCCAGGATGAACATTTCCCATCAACCACCACCCTCTGTCTTCTTTCAGCAAGCCAATTACTGATCCAAAGTGCTATATCTCCCGCAATCCCATTCCTCCGCATTTTGTACAATAGCCTACTGTGGAGAACCTTATCAAACACCTTGCTGAAATCCATATACACCACATCAACCGGTTTACTCTCATCTACCTGCTTGGTCACCTTCTCAAAGAACTCAATAAGGTTTGTGAGGCACGACCTACCCTTCACAAAACCGTGCTGACTATCCCTAATCAAAGTATTATTTTCTAGATGATTATAAATCATATCTCTTATAACCTTTTCCAACACTTTACCAACAACTGAAGTAAGGCTCACTGGTCTATGATTACCAGGATTGTCTCTACTCCCCTTCTTGAACAGGGGAACCACATTTGCTTTCCTCCAGTCTTCTGGCACTATTCCTGTAGACAATGACGATTTAAAGATCAATACCAAAGGCTCGGCAATCTCCTCCCTGGCTTCCCAGAGGATCCTAGGATAAATCCCATCCGGCCCAGGGGACTTATCTATTTTCACACTCTGCAGGATTTCTAATACCTCTTCCTTGTGAACCTCAATCCCACCCAGTCTAGTAGCCTGTATCTCAGTATTCTCCTCAACAACATTGTCGTTTTCTAGAGTGAATACTGTCGAAAAATATTCATTTAGTGCTTCCTCTATCTCCTCTGACTCCACACACAACTTCCCACTACTGTCCTTGATTGGCCCTAATCTTACTCTTATCATTCTTTTATTCCTTAAATACCTGTAGAAAGCCTTAGGGTTTACTCTGATCTTATCCGTCAACAACTCCTCATGTCTCCTCCTGGCTCTTCTGAGCTCTCTCTTTAGGTCTTTCCTGGCTACCTTGTAACCCTCAAGCACCCTAACTGAGCCTTCACATCTTATCCTAACATAAGCCTTCTTCTTCCTCTTGACCAGAGATTCCACTTCCTTCGTAAACCACGGCTCCCGCACTCTACAGCTTCCTCCCTGCCTGACAGGTACATACTTATCTGGGACACACAGGAGCTTTTCCTTGAATAAGCTCCACATTTCTAATGTGTTCATCCCCTGCAGTTTCCTTCCCCATCCTATGCTTCCTAAATCTTGTCTAATGGCATCGTAATTGCCTTTTCCCCAGCTGTAACTCTTGCCCCATGATATACACATATCCCTTTCTATCAGTAAAGTAAACATACTTTAAACGTCAACCCCTCTAGATCTGACTCCAGTTGGCATTGATTCAACAAAAGAACGAGGAATATGAGGGAATCAGGGACATTCTTGCCATCTCGAGAAACTGTTTTGCACTTTTGAGTCAAATCATTAGTTAGACAACCTCAGGGTAACAGCTTGGTAGACACGGTCAATGTTGCCAAAAAGTGATACAGCGCTACACTGTGGCAAATTACAAACCCTTTCACAGCAAGTATCTGTGGGACGTATTCCAGTTGAATTGTATGATTTACAATCTCTTCCTGGCACTTGAAGCATCAGTCAGTCTGGAGCCCTTGCTCGGAAGCTCTCATGACTCAAGAATCTCCCCCGTGACATTTGGCAAGGCCAATTTCCAAGAAGAATGAAGAAATGGCTAATGGCCTCCTCCTCAGGACACTGAAGAGGACAGCAGCCCAACCCCTCAGGACTTCTCGCCAGGCAGCAGGGGCTCCTTTATCTCTTTGGATGATAACAAACCACAAAAACTAATGTCAAATTGCCCTGACCCCTGTGATAGCATATTGTTACCACTGTGTCCATAATATACTGATCATTTCAATGATTTCCTCTGTGTGACAAAACTGTACCACAGTTTGACAATATATGCAAAGTCATTTCAACCATGGAATGTAAGGGGGGGGGGGTGATGGGGACTCACAGAGCACTCTCTGGGGCATATTTAAAATCAACTAGGCAAAGGTAAGGACTGCAGATGCTGGAAACCAGAGTTTAGATCAGAGTGATGCTGGAAAAGCACAGCAGGTCAGGCAGCATCTGAGGAACAGGAAAATCAATGTTTTGGGCAAAAGCCTATTCCTGATGAAGGGCTTTTGCCCGAAATGTCAATTTTCCTGCTCCTCGGATGCTGCCTGACCTGCTGTGCTTTTCCAGCACCACTCTGATCTAAACCCCCATATTTAAAAGCAGGCGAAACAACATGTGATACCTGCAGACTCTTTATAACTTGAAGGGGACCCACACATAACCCTGCATTTCCTATGGTTAATTTACCCAACCTACACATCCCTGGACACTACGTGCAAATTTGCATGGCCAATCCTTCCATCTTAATGTCTCTCTCCATTCCTGCTAAGTTGACATCTAATTGCAATAGCTGCTGGTTCAGCTCATTCAGGTCACTCAATACCTTGGCTCCAGCTTGCCAAACCTGGTCAAAACCATCACTTGAAAGTGTGTGTGTGTGTGTGTGTCTGTGTCTGTGTGTGTGTGTGTGTGTGTATGTGTATTCATTGTTTTATTACTCATTGTAACAGTGACTCGCGGTTTCATCATTGAATCATAATGTGCTATGCCAACCATCTTGAGGAACTTAGGGTTTACATTGCACTAATATATATATGCATTCTTCAACAACACTGTCAGACAGACACAGAAGACTTCCAGGTGAAAAGGGAGCAGTTATAGACTATTGAAAGAAAGAAACATGCAAATGAGAGAGATTGCTGTGGCAACTGTTAAAACTGTAGAGAGGCACATGGAAATAATTGGGGTAAAGGCTACTTAGAGATAAGGAACAAAGACAGAAATGCAGAGCAAAGGGGATAGAATATTAAATACAAAGGGAAAGAGGAACTGAGAAGCGTGGAAAAAAAATCAAGAGTACCAGATGCAGAGTTGAGGAACAAAGAATGTGACAGAGTAATTAAGACATGGGAAGGAATGAACCTTAATTTCTTCACTGAATAAAATATAAATTAAGTCAGCACTGCTGTCTCACAGCATTGAGGTGGTTTGATTCCACCCTTGGGCAACTGTCTGTGTGGAGTCTACACATTCTCCTCATGTCTGTGTGGGTTTCCTCTTGGTGCGCTGGTTCCCTCCCACAATCCAAAGATGTGCTGGTTTGGTGGATTGGCCATGCTAATTTGCACATAGTGTCCAGGGATGTGTAGGTTGGATAAATTAGCCATGGGAAATGTAGGCTTATTGGGTCAAGTCTGGATTGGATGCTCTTTGGAAGATCAGTATGGACTTGTTGGGCCAAATGGCCTGCTTCCTCACTGTTGGGATTCTATGATTCAATGAAAATAGGAATGTCAATTTGGAAAGAGTCGGTGAGAAACCAAAGAGAGAAAGAGATAAAGAATGGGAGAAAATATAAACTTTTAGTTCATTTTTCCTCCACTAAACTTAAGTTCAAGACCCCTTCTAGAGTTTGTGACTAATTCAAAGATATCATTAGGAGTTATTAAAGTTCCCTTGGGATCCTAGGTGAGATATAACCTTTCCTTCATTTATTTTTTTCTTGTTAGAACTAAACATTCTTCAATTCCCAAATATCTTCTTCACAGGCCAAATTCATATTCACAAGGTCTCAAGAGTCAAAACGACCCCATTATAGATTGAAGACATGAATTCGACATTCATACATTGACCTGATTGTACCCTCAAATCCACATTCCCACCTATTCCCAGTAACATCTGCCTCCCATGTTCGTCAAGAGTCTAATTACTTCTGCTTCAAAAATTCTTCTCATTACCATCTTAAACAGAGAGGCCCTTACCTTTAGAATGTGGCTCAAAGTTTTAGACTCTCCCACAGGGAGAAGGGACTCAATGAAGCAAGGGTAAGTAGCACACAGTCCTTTATTTGACATAATGATCCAATCAAACTCTACAAGTTTGCTTAGGCTCGGTTTTGGAAAGAAAATTGGCAATGCACTTGGAAGCTTGCTTAAATCTAGATGCTAAAAGCCCATCCAAAATTGGGCCTCATGTCTCACCAGTGTAGTTCCTGTGAATTTCAGATACCAATACACTGTCCACAGCTGCTTGACACTGAGCAATTTTTCTGAAGAAGGGCTTATGCCCGAAACGTCGATTCTCCTGTTCCCTGGATGCTGCCTGACCTGCTGCGCTTCTCCAGCAACGCATTTTCAGCTCAGATCTCCAGCATCTGCAGACCTCTTTTTTTCCACTGAGCAATTTTAGTTGGTTGCACAGCTGGGCATGCCCAATAGAGAGAAGAGCAGAGCAGAACAGAAAGGATTGTTTTTATTTCTTTATTCGTGGGATGAGAGCATCGCTGACTAGGTCAGCATTAATGCCCATCCCCCAGGGCAGTTAAGAGTCAACCGCATTGCTGTGGATCTGGAGTCATATGTAGGCCAGACCAAATGAGGATGGGAATTAGCTGCCCTAAAGGACTTTAATGAACCAGATCGGTTTCTCTGATAATTGATAATGGTTTAATAGTTGAAAAATGTGGTGCTGGAAAAACACAGCAGGCCAGGCAGCATCCAAGGAGCAGGAGAATCGACGTTTCAGGCATAAGCCCGAAACGTCAATTCTCCTGCTCCTCGGATGCTGCCTGGCCTGCTGTGTTTTCCAGCACTACATTTTTCAACTCTGGCCTCCAGCATCTGCAGTCCTCACTTTTCTCCAAATGGTTTAATAGTCATCATTAGACTCTTAATTCCAGACTTTTATTGAATTTCCATTCCCCCATCTGCTGTGGTGGAATTCAAACCTGTGTCACCAGTCCGTTACCTGGGTCTCTGGATTAACAGTCCAGCAATAATACCACTCAAGTATCACGTCCCGAGGATAATACCATCGGGCCAAAACCTTCCTGGAGCTGGGCATGAGCCAGGACTCTTAACCCTCCAACATTTGGTGCATTAAAAAGAAGGAAGTTATCTGCAGACTGCCACAGAAAGAACTGCAAGCCTCGAGTGAACATGCCCAACACATATTCAGCTCATCCTGAATTCCTAAATAAATGTTGGGCCTCTCCTTAGAGTATGCAAGCCACTTAGCACACCTTTAAAGTGGAGACCTATCCAATCCTGAGCCAAGATTGTGACTGTTATATTTCACATGTTTCACCTCACAAAATTAGACCTTGCACTACTGCCTTATGTTGGAAACTGGTCACAACAAGTTAGAATTTCTAACCTGCAACCATCCCACACCTCACTCCAAAACTTCCTCCAGTGCCACTTGCTCACCCAATGCTCCCACTCCTCACCCCTTTGCCAAGGCCAAGTGCAGCACTCTGAATAGCTTCCACAACTGCAACTAGCTAGCATGCAGCAGGCCAGGAATTTAACCTGCTATCAGGCTGATTATTCCAGCTCTTAATAACATTTTGTATTTAGCTATTAGGGAAGTTTTACTGAAGTGCAGGAACACTGATGAAAGAAGAACAACAGAGTCATCAGGGGACACAGGAAGCCCACCAAAGGTCTAAATATTCTCAGATACTTAAAGACGTTAGACCTCAGGTCATGGCAAATGCAGTTATTTACAGATGTAAGTCCTCATACTTCAAGTAAACTTTGCAATTTAACCAAGAGTGAAATTGAAGAATTACGGACAGATAATCAAAATATCTCTCAACTGTAAAGAACTATGCGGGTGTGAAGAAAGATGCGAGAGAGAGTTCACTACTCAATAATTATGAAAACATTGCATTCTGATTTGCATTTTGAATGTGGGAAAGAGTTTCTACAAAGGTGTGGTTCAACAGTTGCAGGTTGATATTGCTCCAGAAATCATTGCATAAAATGGTTTAGTGATCACAGTAGAACAGTACAGCTCTCCTCACCTATAAAGCTGATTTTGAATTCAGTCTAGTGTCAGGAAGGTCACTACACAATGGTGGTTAAGCATCGTTGGCAAAAACAAAAAAAAAATAGGAAAAATTCTTGCAGTTTCAAACAAGTCCCCAAAGAACGCAGCTGCCCTTTCTTTGGCAATCTGAACTCTGTGAATTGTGGGGTTGATTATGTGGGAAATAGTGCAAGGGAACACATTCTTCTGAGGTCAAGGCAGCAGAATCAGGCAACACTGCAGAATTTTAACATGAACTCAGGAAGCCTTTGCTTATCATCCAAAGTTTAAATTAAAAAGTAAAAGGCGCAATCGTGAAAAGGAAACTTATTAATTGTCGAAGAATTGTCATTCATCCTCTCCAATAAAGCTTAGGAAGTCATCAAATAAAAAAAAATTATTAATGCATTTTAAATTTCTCATGCAGTAATTCATGAACTGTCTCATCTCTGATTGCAAATAGACTGTGGAAAAGAACAGTTGCACTGTTTAATTGTCTCTTTAGAATGAGTCAGTGTCTAAAAAACAAATGAATGGATATATAGGTATGTTTTTATTTTGGTGGTTAAGATTCCAAGTACAACGTGTATTGCTGTAACGGGAAGATTCAGCTGCTTTAAGCATGAGCGTAGTTCCTGTAGAGAGAGTGCATGACCCGACATACCTAGCTGTAGTTGACACTGGTGATTGACAGAAAAATGAAATAAGTTGATATCTTTCACATGGGAATCGCAGCTTGGAGCAATTTAAAGCAAACGTTTCTTCAAGAACTTGTGGGAAAAGTTAATTGTATTTTTAAAATGCCTTTCTTTCCCAAAGATTGTAAAAACACTATTTATTTATACACATCAAGTGGCAGCTGTATGTTGTAATGATTGAAGTCATGTGACATGTTTTCCCTAAATAGAACCAGGCATTAACAACAAAAGAGAGTATTGCCTCATGAATCCCCCATCTTGCTTTAAGCCTGTTTGGTCACACTGTTCAGAACAACAGGATATTTTTCTGTGGGTCTGTTTCCAGTTAGTGACTAGACCAGTTTGCAGCAACCTTAACTTTCATCTTTATTATAAATGTGTTTAGTTAATGACACACAGAAAGAGTTTTATTTTCAAAATACTCCCAACGATAATCTTTTGCTGGGAATCTGACCTGAACCAATGACATTAGAATAAAGGAAAAATTCACGTTTAACACTCTTTATTTGAGAATTTGCCCATTTAGCTAACATGGCACTGAAATATTAAGTGAAATGAACAATCCAATTATCTAATTAAGTATTTTGAATGTAGGTTTTCCCAGGTTACAGTATAACTGGGCACAAGTTGAACAATTCAGCTTCCACTGTTAGTCAGATTCATTCTCATCAAGTCCCTAGAGTCTAAGAGAGACTAGGTGGTATTATTCTCAGTTGTGCGGTTGTGAATAGGATCTTGAGTAAGGACTCTAACAGTACAGACAGTCAACTTAATGTCATTTCGAGATGAGTTTTAAAATACATGGCCCCAATTTTCTCTTAGGCTAATGCTATTTTCACTGGTGCAAAAGGCTTTCCCACTGTTGGCAGATGTAGAGTCTCCTTTGGCATCATTTGAGCAACTGACATAATTGATGGCGCTGGCACAATGACAGTTGCAAATTAACATCCAAGGCCTTTAAAACGTGATTGTGCCTGAAAGCAATGATTCTCCACATGTGCTTGTTGACAGGGTCCCACAAAGTTAAGTTTGTGCTGGCACCTCTTTGTACTGATCCAGTTGTCTATCCAGTGTTACCATTCACTGAGTATTAGTGGGGATGGCGCACTGAGGTGTGAGGTGGAAGAATTTCGAACATTACTTAAAGCAACAGGAACCTCTTAATGGTTAGGGGAATTCGGCCTTGCCACAGACAATGAGTAAACCTTACAGATGGAAGTAAATGGCTGGAAGAGGTCCATACAGCTCACCCGAATCACAGACTCAGGACCAAAGACCAGGATTAGAGGTAGTTCCCTACTGGAGGTCAATGAGTCAGGAATATCTACCAGAACATGTTTTCAATGGGCCAAGAAGTTCAAGAACACTATAAGAGATGTTAATTTCAGAATATTGATTGATTACTTCTCTGACCATTCCTGTACTATTTGCAGACACACGATTCAAGATATACTCTTTGTCCACTACTCTTTGCTCACCAACTCCATATCCCAAATGCTGTCACAGTCCTTTTCTGAATCTAACTTCGTTTTGATTTTAAAACTGCCCTCCCTGAAGACCTGTTGTCGGGAATTGTCCACTGGGAGCATGACAAACTATGAGGAGAATAATGTCAAGCTTTTAAGAAGACATTGGAGAAATGGGTGGATGGGTGGCAGATGTAGGTTAACATGGAGAAGAGTGATCTGTTACATTTTGGTACAAGGAACATGAGCAGACATCACAGGATAAACAGCACTCTTCCACAGTGTGTGGAGGAGTAAAAGGATCTGGGTGTATATGTGTGTACGTCACAAAGTTTGCAGGTCAGACAGGTGTTGAAGAAGCAGACAGTATTCTAGGCTTCATTAATAGGGAAATAGAGTACAAGAGCAGGGAGTGATGATGAACATATAAAGAACATTGGTTCAACATCAGCTGGAGCAATGTGTACCAGGTCTGGATGCCACACTCTAGGAAGCATTAAAAACGGTGCAGAAGAGGTTTACAAGAATGGTTCAGAGATGAGAAATTTTCAAATCATAAGAGGACTAGGCAGAGATAGATAGGGGAAAAATGTGTTCCTTCTCATTAAAGGATTATCAAACAGAACACATAGTTTGAAGATGTTTTACAATAGAAGCAAATGTGAAGTGAGAAAAATAAAATTCACACAGTCAGTGTTTTAGATACCTGGAAGTGTTGTGAAAGCAGTTCATTTAAAGCCTTGAAGAAGGTATTAGATGATTCTTTAAATAAAAACAAGGTGCATTGTTATGGGGAAAAGGAAGAAATTTGGCATCATGTCATAATGCTCACTAAACAGGTACAGACATGATAGGCTGAATGGCTTCCTGCTGCACTGTGATTCTGATAGAAATCCCACATTTTTTGCATGAGTACTCATCAACACAATCCAGGTGGAATCAGGCAAACAAGTTCAAAAAATATTTGGAAGTTATATCTGCATTTCTCATATTGTTTCACTTTTGAGAATCAGACCATCCCAAACCACAAAACCCGTCTTGACTTTGTGAGATTCATTGCACTGATTCTGGAAGGTTCCCGATCTGACTGAATTTTCAGGCAGGCTTGAGGGGCTGAATGGTTTATTTTTGTTCCTGTTTCTGATGTCTTCTTGTTGTTCAAAATGTATTAATTTTCATGAAAAAACAGATACATTTTCAAAACATCTTAATATCAATTTTTCTATAAATTACAAACAAATTAACTAGATGCGGATTTGCTTGCTGGAGCTGGAAGGTTCATTTTCAGATCTTTCATCACCATACTAGGTAATAGCTTCAGTGATCCTCCGGACAAAGCATTGCTGTTGGTTCATGCTTTCGATTTAAGCCAAACAGAGACATGCACGAGAATTCCTAGAAGCATGGCATTCCAACCAGAACTCTATCAACAAACACATTGACTTGGACCTGCTTTACCACCCCCTGAGGAAAAGAACAGAAAATGACATCACCATAGGAAATGGCTTCACCACAGGAAATGACATCACCAACCCAAAAACACCCAAACATATAAATAGAAAGCAGGAATCCTCAACAGTGCTTCGTCCAGAGGCTCACTGAAGATGTTACCTAGTATGGTGACGAATCGTCTGAAAATGAATCTTCCAGCTCAGTGAGCAAACCCACATCTAGAACCTCAAACTGAGCTACAAAGCTTCTCAAAACTCGCAAAAACAAATTAACTCGTCACACCAAAGAAATGAATAGATGTAGAGTAAAGGGAAATGTAATTTTACATTAAGCATTGCTATTGAACATGTGCAAAGTGATGTTAGACCAATAAGTCTGAATTGAATAGGCTTTATTATCATGTGCACTCAAATGAGAGCAGTGAACAGTTTGTACTGTTACCTCTCAGCACCACCTTAGGTACAGAGTATCCACGTACAGATACTTTTAAGCGTTGCGACAGATTAAAAAATTATTGTTACAGAGTAAAATAATATATAGGTTAGCATGGTAACAGTGGAAAGCTCCAGAATGATAGTGAAAGTGACCATAAGTACTTTTGTCCCAGTCCGTGCCCACCAACCACAGACCATAAGGCCACGTTGTCTGCATGTGCCGGCCTCTATCCAGGGCTGGATCAGCTGCCACTTATAGACATCAGCCCCGTTCCCTCTGTCGCTAAATTTAGCTTGTTCAATCCACTCCGCCCCCCCCCCCCGGACTCGGCTCACTCAGTCACTCCAGTCTGCCCTGCACCTGGCTCACTCACTCACTCCGCCACTGATCTCAGCTCACTCCATCCCTCCAGAAATCGGCCTGTTCCGTCCATTGCTGGACTCGACTAGCTCCACTCCACTCCGGTCTGCTGCTAGACTTGACCATGCTCAATCCTCGAATTAACTCTCTAATTAGGGCAGAAGGGGTAGGAAGAAGGGGGGAGAAAAGCTTGAAAGAGGAGAAAAAAAATGAAAGGAAAGGGAAAGGGACCAGTGAGCTGGGGGGCACCAACTGGAGCATCTTACTCTGCTGCCATCTTGGAAGAATGGTCTGTTTGGTTCTGATCAAGATATTCTTCCTTACCATCCTCTGTATGTAGTTATCGCCACAGAACTTGTTGCTGTGCACTTTGAAGAGTACAGATCTCACCATACAATGAGGTTTTAAAAATCATTTTTAATTATTTTAAATCAAGCTGCACACAGGCTAAAAGTACATTTTTTGTGATAAACCCATTTTCAGCTGAATTAGACCAAGTTATCACAACTAATTACTTTGAAGGAAACAGTCAAACAATTATATTCAATTATCCTGGCTCATGGAGAATTTTAACATTTGTAATTGTAAAGATCATTTTTTTTCAGCAGATTTTGAATGCAGCCTCCTGATCTACCCATTACTGTACTCACTTTAAAACTCAACTCCTCATACATATCCCTCACTAAATCCTGCTAACCTGCAACATTCTCTTCTTTTCTGAACCACACCCATTGATTTTGAACCCAAAAGCTGCCACTCTCATTTTCAAACTCCGAAATGTCCTTTCTCTATATTATTGCTTTTTGCTCTTCCATTCCTCCCAAAACACTATAACTTTCCAGTTCCGCACTTCGGGACCCACTCACCATTTCTTTCAGCTACTTCGGGGCCACTCCCTTGAATTTTCCAACCCTAAACTCCTCCACCACCCCATTTCTCTGTCCACCTCTAAGTGCCTTCAGCAAACACAACATTTTAGCTAAACATCTAGTAATTTCTCCTCTCTCAGTTTAACTTGACATCCATTTCTTTTGTAACACCTTAAGATGGCTTCTCACAAAGATATGCAACAGTCTGTATTGATAAGCAGTTTTAAATCAACAGAAATAGTTTGTATATCTGGAGGCCAGTTGCTTTCTCTTTCCTGTGCTGGCATTGTGAAAAAGCGAGCAAATTCAACTCGTTCTCTACTTTTTTTCCTTGTCCTTTTTCTCTTTTCAAATAGGTATTCGATTCCTTTTTGGGAAATTGCTACTGAATCTGCTTCCACCTCACCTTCTGTTTGTGCACTCCACTTTTCACGTGGCGAAATGCTCCAAGGTTCTTCACCAATGCAGTATAAATTAAAGCAGTAATGTACAGTCAAGGTCAGGAATATTGAGACAAATACGTCCGAAGAAAAGTCTTCAGTCAGTAGAGAGCTGGAGTAATAGAAAAGAAATCCAAGTGCTTAGGACCTTGACGGCTAAAACCATGCTTACAGAAAGTGAGATTGTGGGGAGACAAAGAGATTTTGCTTTACAGAAAAAGGGTCTCTTTGCCCCTCATATCCACCCTATCTCTTTATTCTAATTCTATTTTCTAACACTTAGCCCGTATGCTATGGTGTTTTAATATGCCATCGGGAAACAATGGAAGCCAAGTGAAAACAGCAAAAGCAGTAAACAATCACAGCAGTATCCCACCCACCCCTTCCCCTCTTCCCCAACTGACCCAAATGTAACAGAGCCTGTGGCAACCATATTGGTCTGTACAGCCACCTATGAGCTCATCCTGACTGGAAGAGAGTCATTCCCATCTGTGAGGGACTGCCAGTTATGACGCTGCTTTAAGTACATATCTAAATACTTCTTCGAGGTTCTGGCGGTTCCTGCCCCTACCATCCTTTCAGGCAGTGTGTTCCAGATACCTACTGCCTTTTGTATGACAAATCATTTTCCTCAAACTACCTCTAATCCTCATCCCTTTACCTTAAAATGTTGATCTGATTATTGACCTTCTACTAAGCGGAAAAACGTTTGCATAACCTAACCTTAACCTTATCCCTAACCCTAACGTTAACACTATCTATGCCAGAGTTGGAGCAACACAAAGTCCTTGGTGGGTTGCAGGACATGGAAGACATTACAGAGATAATACTGATAGATTCTTTGAGGAATTTGAAATGATGGTAAGAATGTTAATGTCGTTACATCGGTGGATCAGGAGCCAATGTAATTCGGCTAGTATTGTATGATATTACATTCTTTTTCCTATTTCATGGGATGATGCAAATTAATACAAATACATATGACAAATGAGTACACAACAACAGTTAAAAAAAAGGCCAAAAAATTGGCACTATTTTAACAGAATTTCTCAAGCAGCCTACGAAAGCAATTAGTGTGGGAGTTGGAAAACCGAGATTGTTGCCCTACTGAGGCTGTGATTAAGTTATATTTCTCAGGCAGAGTAAAGGAATCTTTATGCCTTCAGGAGAGAAGAGCAGAAAATTGATGAGATGAGGATAAAGAGAGCCCCCTGAGTAACTGAGTATTCTAGGGACTGCAACAGCAAAACCCAGAGGGCTGGCAACATGATAAAGAATTCCTACCTACACATGAAATGAGATGGGAAAGACACGAGAGACATCAGATTAAAAAAAAACATATTTTACTTCAGGAAATAGCAAAATATCACAGATAAATTTTATATTGACTTGTAAACTAATGTATGCCAGTAGAGTTATCCACACTATTAAGGTAGGACCCAGAGAGATTATTTTTTCAAATTTTGAAATAGAAGATTGTACAGATTGATGTATGTACTAGTTTATGCATAATATACAGACTGAAATAAATAGATGCTGGCGTTTTGTGGTAATGCTGCTGGATTAGCTGATGCTCTGGAGATATTAGGTTCAAATTCCGCCATGGCAGTTGGTGGAATTTGAATTCAGTTAATCAAATGTGGAATTAAAATTGGTTTAGTAATGGTGACCATGTCAGCTACCCTCAATTGCGGTAGAAACGCAACTGATTCACTCACATCCTTTAGATGACAAAAACTGTCATTCTTACTTGGTCTGGCCTACATGTGATGCCAAACCCACAGCAATGTGGGGTTGACTCTTATCTCCCCCCATGAAATGGCTTCTATAGCAAGCCTATCACTTCAAGGACAATTCAGGGTTGCTGCCAATGCACACCTCCCATGAAAGAATACAGAAAATTGAATAAATTATAAGTGCACAAAATGTCTACAGCTGCATGATAATTTTATTGATCACTGTAACAGAGAAAAATTGAAGACATTGAATATGTTAAAATATATTGAAAGATTATGTAAGTGATATTTTGTTTATTTGAATGATTTGTGGACGATAATGTGTTATTTTATTCTGTTGATAAAATTACTAAAAAATGTCAACTGAAACTTGACGCAGAACATATATTGTGTAGAGTCGGTCTATGAATCAGATGCGGGATCACACAAAGACAACAGAATAGACTAACACAAAGTCCTGCAAAATACATTCGGATAATTTAGAAGAGATCTACCTGAGAATACTTGCAGAAGCATGGAGGAGGATTGATGGCTATCCATCAAGAGACGAGCTGGAGAATTGCTTTGCCAACTGATAATTCTGTAAATGTATTGCCACATTGGAATATATTTGGATGTTATCAGGTTAAACGTTTGGTAAACTGATAAATCAATATATTTTCATCTTGAGCAAAGTGATACATTTTGGTAATGTGACCAAACTGTCCACAGTTGCTGCAGACTTTCAGATGATTTGTGCAATTTAGTGTCTTGTGAATGAAGTGGCAATAGATGAATGCTCTTCCTGCTGGGCAACACAACAGAACATCCTATCTTTACCAAAGACAGAAGCAATTTACTCTATCCTGCTTGTGTCAGTACTTTCCTATTTGAATCTCACAATATCACCTTTGCACACCCAGATGCCATTCTCTCTTACGTTTATATATCCAGTTCTCCATTGAAAGTGCCCAAGATGGCTGCAGATAAGGACGCTCCAGGCAGAGCTCCTCTGCTTCGCCTGTTCCTTTTCCTTTCATTTTTTTCCCATGCTTTTCAGATGATTTTCTGACCCCCCACCCAAAGTTGAACTTTTAACTTCTTACATTTACCCGGAGTGAATGGAGAATGGAGGAGGCACAGGAGATGGGTCTGAGACCAGGCTGGTGTGGGAGATGGGTCTGAGACCAGGCTGGTTAGGAAACGGGTCTGAGAACAGGCTGGTGCGGGAGATGGGTCTGAGACCAGGCTGGTGTAGGAGACGGGCCTGAGACAAGTCTGGTCCGGGAGAAGACTCTGAGACCAGGCTGGTGCGGGAGATGTGTCTGAGAACAGGCTGGTGTAGGAGACGGGCCTGAGACCGGTCTGGTGCGGGAGATGGGTCTCAGACCAGGCTGGTGCTGGAGACAGGCCTGAGACCAGTCTGGTGCAGGAGATGGGTCTGAGACCAGGCTGGTGTAGGAGACGGGCCTGAGACCGGTCTGGTGCGGGAGATGGGTCTCAGACCAGGTTGGTGCTGGAAACGGGTCTGAGACCAGGCTGGTGTAGGAGATGGGTCTGAGACCAGGCTGGTGCTGGAGACTGGTCTGAGACTAGGCTGGTGTAGGAGATGGGACTGAGACCAGGCTGGTTTAGGAGATGGGTCTGAGACCAAGCTGGTTTAGGAGATGGGTCTGAGACCAGGCTGGTGCGGGAGATGGGACTGAGACCAGGCTGGTTTAGGAGATGGGTCTGAAACCAGGCTGGTGTAGGAGATGGGACTGAGACCAAGCTGGTTTAGGAGATGGGTCTGAAACCAGGCTGGTGTAGGAGATGGGACTGAGACCAGGCTGGTGTAGGAGATGGGTCTGAGACCAGGCTGGTTTAGGAGATGGGTCTGAGACCAAGCTGGTTTAGGAGATGGGTCTGAGACCAGGCTGGTGCGGGAGATGGGTCTGAGACCAGGCTGTTGCTGGAGACTGGTCTGAGACCAGGCTGGTGCGGGAGATGTGTCTGAGACCAGGCTGGTGCTGGAGATGGGTTTGACGCCAGTCTGGTGCAGTAGATGGGTCTGAGAACAGGCCGGTGCAGGAGACTGGTCTGAGACCAGGCTGGTGTAGGAGACGGGTCTGAGACCAGGCTGGTGCTGGAGATGGGTCAGAGACCAGGCTGGTGCGGGAGATGAGTCTGAGACCATGCTGGAGCGGGAGATGTGTCTGAGACCAGGCTGGTGCGGGAGATGTGTCTGAGACACAGGCTGATGCTGGAGACGGGCCTGAGACCAGGCTGGTGCAGGAGATGGGTCTGAGACCAGGCAGGTGTAGGAGACGGGTCTGAGACCAGGTTGGTGTAGGAAACGGGTCTGAGACCAGGCTGGTGCTGGAGACTGGACTGAGACAGGCTGGTGTAGGAGATGGGACTGAGACCAGGCTGTTGTCGGAGATGTGTCTGAGACCAGGACGGTGCAGGGGACGGGTCTGAGACCAGGCTGGTGCGGGAGATGGGTCTAAGGCCACGCTGGTGTAGGAAACGGGACTGAGACCAGGCAGGTGCAGGAGACAGGCCTGAGGCCAGGCTAGTGTAGGAGACGGGCCTGAGATGAGGCTGGTTAGGAGACGGATCTGAGACCAGGCTGGTGTAGGAGACGGGTCTGAGAACAGGCTGGTGCGGGAGATGGGTCTGAGACCAGGCTGGTGTAAGAGATGGGTCTGAGACAAGTCTGGTGTGGGAGATGGGTCTGAGGCCAATCTGGTCCGGGAGAAGATTCTGAGACCAGGCTGGTGCGGGAGATGGGTATGAGACCAGGCTGGTGTCGGAGACGGGCCTGAGACGTGGCTGGTGTAGAGGATGGGTCTGAGACCAGGCTGCTGTGGGAGATGGGTCTGAGACCACGCTGGTGTAGGAGACGGGCCTGAGACGTGGCTGGTGTAGAGGATGGGTCTGAGACCAGGCTGCTGTGGGAGATGGGTCTGAGACCACGCTGGTGTAGGAGACGGGCCTGCGACGTGGCTGGTGTAGGAGACGGGTCTGAGACGAGGCTGTTTTTGGAGATGGGTCTGAGATCAGGCTGGTGCAGGAGATGGGCCTGAGACCAGTCTGGTGCAGGAATTGGGTCTGACGCCAGTCTGGTGCAGGAGACTGGTCTGAGACCAGGCTGGTGTAGGAGACTGGTCTGAGACAAGGCTGGTGTAGGAGACTGGTCTGAGACCAGGCTGATGCTGGAGACTGGTCTGAGACCACGCTGGTGTAGGACAGGGGTCTGAGACCAGGCTGGTGCTGGAGACTGGTCTGAGACCACGCTGGTGTAGGACAGGGGTCTGAGACGAGGCTGGTGAAGGAGATGGGTCTGAGACCAGGCTGGTTTAGGAGCTGGGTCTGAAACCAGGCTGGTTTAGGAGATGGGCAGGAGGCCAAGCTGGTGTAGGAAATGGGTCTGAGACCAGGCTGGTGCAGGAGATGGGTCTGAGACCAGGCTGGTGCAGGAGATGGGTCTGAGACCACGCTGGCGCAGGAGACGGGTCTGAGACCAGCCTGGTGAAGGAGACTGGTCTGAGACCAGGCTGGTGTAGGAAACGGGTCTGAGACCAGGCTGGTGCAGGAGACGGGCCTGAGACCAGGCTGGCGCAGGAGACGGGTCTGAGACCAGGCTGGTGCAGGAGACGGGTCTGAGAACAGGCAGGTGCAGGGTTTGGGTCTGAGATCAGGCTGGTGCTGGAGACGGGCCTGAGACCTGGCTGGTGCTGGAGACGGGCCTGAGACCAGGCTGGTGCAGGAGACAGGTCTGAGACCAGGCTGGTGTAGGAGACGGGTCTGAGACCAGGCTGGTGCGGGAGATGGGTCTGAGACCAGGCTGGCGGAGGAGATGGGTCTGAGACCAGGCTGGTGCAGGAGATGGGACTGAGACCAGGCTGGTGCAGGAGATGGGACTGAGACCAGGCTGGCGCAGGAGACGGGTCTGAGACCAGGCTGGTGTAGGAGACGGGTCTGAGAACAGGCAGGTGCGGGATTTGGATCTGAGAACAGGCTGTTGCTGGAGATGGGCCTGTGACCTGGCTGGTGCTGGAGACGGGCCAGAGACCAGGCTGGTGTAGGAGACGGGTGTGAGACCAAGCCAGTGCAGGAGACGGGTCTGAGACCAGGCTGGTGCGGGAGATGGGTCTGAGGCCAGGCTGGGTGTGGGAGATGGTTCGGAGACCAGGCTGGTGTAGTAGACGGGTCTGAGACCAGGCTGGTGCAGTAGATGGGTCTGAGACCACGCTGGCGCAAGAGACGGGTTTGAGACCAGCCTGGTGAAGGAGACTGGTCTGAGACCAGGCTGGTGTAGGAGACGCGTCTGAGACCAGGCTGGTGCTGGAGACTGGACTGAGACCAGGCTGGTGTAGGAGACGGGTCTGAGACCAGGCTGGTGCAGGAGACGGGCCTGAGACCAGGCTGGCGCAGGAGACAGGTCTGAGACCAGGCTGGTGCTGGAGATGGGTCTGAGACCAGGCTGGCGCAGGAGACGGGTCTGAGACCAGGCTGGTGCAGGAGACGGGTCTGAGAACAGGCAGGTGCAGGGTTTGGGTCTGAGATCAGGCTGGTGCTGGAGACGGGCCTGAGACCTGGCTGGTGCTGGAGACGGGCCTGAGACCAGGGTGGTGCAGGAGACAGGTCTGAGACCAGGCTGGTGTAGGAGATGGGTCTGAGACCAGGCTGGTGCGGGAGATGGGTCTGAGACCAGGCTGGCGGAGGAGATGGGTCTGAGACCAGGCTGGTGCTGGAGACGGGCCTGAGACCAGGCTGGTGCAGGAGATGGGACTGAGACCAGGCTGGCGCAGGAGACGGGTCTGAGACCAGGCTGGTGTAGGAGACGGGTCTGAGACCAAGCTGAAGCGGGAGATGGTCCGGAGACCAGGCTGGTGTGGGAGACGGGTCTGAGACCAGGCTGGTGCAGGAGACGGGTCTGAGAACAGGCAGGTGCGGGATTTGGATCTGAGAACAGGCTGGTGCTGGAGATGGGCCTGTGACCTGGCTGGTGCTGGAGACGGGCCAGAGACCAGGCTGGTGCTGGAGACGGGCCAGAGACCAGGCTGGTGCTGGAGACGGGCCAGAGACCAGGCTGGTGTAGGAGACGGGTCTGAGACCAGGCTGGTGCAGTAGATGGGTCTGAGACCAGGCTGGCGCAGGAGATGGGTCTGAGACCAGGCTGGTGTAGGACAGGGGTCTGAGACGAGGCTGGTGTAGGAGGCTGGCCTGAGACCAGCCTGGTCCAGGAGACAGGTCTGAGACCAGGCAGGTGTAGGAGATGTGTCAGTGACCAGGCTGGTGCGGGGGATGGGTCTGAGACCAGGCTGGCGCAGGAGACGGGTCTGAGACCAGGCTGGAGCAGGAGACGGGTCTGAGACCAAGCTGACGCGGGAGATGGTCCGGAGACCAGGCTGGTGTGGGAGACGGGTCTGAGACCAGGCTGGAGCAGGAGACGGGTCTGAGACCAGGCTTGTGCGGGAGATGGTCCGGAGACCAGGCTGGCGCAGGAGACGGGTCTGAGACCAGGCTGGCGCAGTAGACCAGTCTGAGACCAGCGTGGTGCAGGAGACAGGTTTGAGACCCGGCTGGTGTAGGATACCGCTCTGAGACCAGGCTGGTGCGAGAGATGGGTCTGACACCAGGCTGGTGCACGAGACATGTCTTAGACCAGGCTGTTGCAGGAGACGGGTCTGAGACCAGCCTGGTGTAGGAGATGGGTCTGAGACCAGGTGGTGTGGGAGACGAGTCTGAGACCAGGCTGGTGTAGGTGATGGGTGTGAGACCAAGCCAGTGCAGGAGATGGGTCTGAGACCAGGCTGGTGCGGAAGATGTGTCTGAGACCAGGCTGGTGCAGGAGACGGGTCTGAGACCAGGCTGGTGCGGGAGATAGGTCTGAGGCCAGGCTGGGTGTGGGAGATGGTTCGGAGACCAGGCTGGTGTAGTAGACGGGTCTGAGACCAGGCTGGTGCAGTTGATGGGTCTGAGACCACGCTGGCGCAGGAGACGGGTCTGAGACCAGCCTGGTGAAGGAGACTGGTCTGAGACCAGGCTGGTGTAGGTGACGCGTCTGAGACCAGGCTGGTGCTGGAGACGGGCCTGAGACCTGGCAGGTGCTGGAGACGGGCCAGAGACCAGGCTGTTGCTGGAGACGGGCCTGAGACCAGGCTGGTGTAGGACAGGGGTCTGAGACCAGGCTGATGCAGGAGGTGGGTGTGAGACCAGGCTGGTGCAGGAGAAGGGTCTGAGACCAGGCTGGTGCGGGAGATGGGTCTGAGACGAGGCTGGTGCTGGAGACGGCCAGAGACTAGGCTGGTGCTGGAGACGGGCCTGAGACCAGGCTGGTGTAAGACAGGGGTCTGAGACAAGGCTGGTGTAGGAGACGGGTCTGAGACCAGGCTGTTGCAGGAGAGGGGTCTGAGACCTGGCTGGTGTAGGAGACGGGTCTGAGACCAGGTGGTGTGGGAGACGAATCTGAGACCAGGCTGGTGCGGTAGATGGTTCTGAGACAAGGCTGATGCAGGAGATGGGTGTGAGACCAGGCCAGTGCGGGAGATGGGTCTGAGACGAGGCTGGTGCTGGAGACGGCCAGAGACTAGGCTGGTGCTGGAGACGGGCCTGAGACCAGGCTGGTGTAAGACAGGGGTCTGAGACAAGGCTGGTGTAGTAGACGAGTCTGAGACCAGGCTGGTGCAGTAGATGGGTCTGAGACCACGCTGGCGCAGGAGACGGGTCTGAGACCAGCCTGGTGAAGGAGACTGGTCTGAGACCAGGCTGGTGTAGGAGACGCGTCTGAGACCAGGCTGGTGCTGGAGACGGGCCTGAGACCTGGCAGGTGCTGGAGACGGGCCAGAGACCAGGCTGTTGCTGGAGACGGGCCTGAGACCAGGCTGGTGTAGGACAGGGGTCTGAGACCAGGCTGGTGCAGGAGGTGGGTGTGAGACCAGGCTGGCGCAGGAGACGAGTCTGAGACCAGGCTGGTGCAGTAGATGGGTCTGAGACAAGGCTGGTGCTAGAGATGGGTGTGAGACCAGGCCAGTGCGGGAGATGGGTCTGAGATCATGCTGGTGCGGGAGATGTGTCTGAGACCAGGCTGGTGCTGGAGACGGGCGTGAGACTAGGCTGGTGTATGGGGCAGGTCTGAGACAAGGTTGGTGCGGGAGATGGGTCTGAGACCAGGCTGGTGATGTAGACGGGCCTGAGACCAAGCAGGTGTAGGATAGAGGTCTGAGACCAGGCTGGTGCTGGAGACGGGCCTGAGACAAGGTAGGTGTAGGATTCGGGTCTGAGACCTGGCTGGTGTTGGTGACAGGTCTGAGGCCTGGCTGGTGCAGGAGATGGGTCTGAGACCAGGCTGGCACAGGAGACGGGTCTGAGACCAGCCTAGTGCAGGAGACATTTCTGAGACCAGGCTGGTGTAGGAGACGGGTCTGAGAGCAGGATGGTGCGGGAAATGGGTCTGAGACTAGGCTGGTGCGGGACATGGTCCGGAGACCAGGCTGGCATAGGAGACGGGTCTGAGACCAGCCTAGTGCAGGACTCGAGTCTTAGACCAACCTGGTGCAGGAGACAGGTCTGAGACCAGGCTGGTGTCGGAGACGGGTGTGAGACCAGGCTGGTGCGGGAGATGGGTCTGAGACCAGGCTGGCGCAGGAGACGGGTCTGAGACCAGGCTGTTGCAGGAGAGGGGTCTGAGACCTGGCTGGTGTAGGAGACGGGTCTGAGACCAGGTGGTGTGGGAGACGAATCTGAGACCAGGCTGGTGCGGTAGATGGTTCTGAGACAAGGCTGATGCAGGAGATGGGTGTGAGACCAGGCAGGTGCAGGGTTTGGGTCTGAGATCAGGCTGGTGCTGGAGACGGGCCTGAGACCTGGCTGGTGCTGGAGACGGGCCTGAGACCAGGCTGGTGCAGGAGACAGGTCTGAGACCAGGCTGGTGTAGGAGATGGGTCTGAGACCAGGCTGGTGCGGGAGATGGGTCTGAGACCAGGCTGGCGGAGGAGATGGGTCTGAGACCAGGCTGGTGCTGGAGACGGGCCTGAGACCAGGCTGGTGCAGGAGATGGGACTGAGACCAGGCTGGCGCAGGAGACGGGTCTGAGACCAGGCTGGTGTAGGAGACGGGTCTGAGACCAAGCTGAAGCGGGAGATGGTCCGGAGACCAGGCTGGTGTGGGAGACGGGTCTGAGACCAGGCTGGTGCAGGAGACGGGTCTGAGAACAGGCAGGTGCGGGATTTGGATCTGAGAACAGGCTGGTGCTGGAGATGGGCCTGTGACCTGGCTGGTGCTGGAGACGGGCCAGAGACCAGGCTGGTGCTGGAGACGGGCCAGAGACCAGGCTGGTGCTGGAGACGGGCCAGAGACCAGGCTGGTGTAGGAGACGGGTCTGAGACCAGGCTGGTGCAGTAGATGGGTCTGAGACCAGGCTGGCGCAGGAGATGGGTCTGAGACCAGGCTGGTGTAGGACAGGGGTCTGAGACGAGGCTGGTGTAGGAGGCTGGCCTGAGACCAGCCTGGTCCAGGAGACAGGTCTGAGACCAGGCAGGTGTAGGAGATGTGTCAGTGACCAGGCTGGTGCGGGGGATGGGTCTGAGACCAGGCTGGCGCAGGAGACGGGTCTGAGACCAGGCTGGAGCAGGAGACGGGTCTGAGACCAAGCTGACGCGGGAGATGGTCCGGAGACCAGGCTGGTGTGGGAGACGGGTCTGAGACCAGGCTGGTGTGGGAGACGGGTCTGAGACCAGGCTGGTGCAGGCGATGGGTCTGACACCAGGCTGGTGCAGGAGACATGTCTTAGACCAGGCTGTTGCAGGAGACGGGTCTGAGACCTGGCTGGTGTAGGAGATGGGTCTGAGACCAGGCTGGTGTAGGAGATGGGTCTGAGACCAGGTGGTGTGGGAGACGAGTCTGAGACCAGGCTGGTGTAGGTGATGGGTGTGAGACCAAGCCAGTGCAGGAGATGGGTCTGAGACCAGGCTGGTGCGGAAGATGTGTCTGAGACCAGGCTGGTGCAGGAAACGGGTCTGAGACCAGGCTGGTGCGGGAGATAGGTCTGAGGCCAGGCTGGGTGTGGGAGATGGTTCGGGAACCAGGCTGGTGTAGTAGACGGGTCTGAGACCAGGCTGGTGCAGTAGATGGGTCTGAGACCACGCTGGCGCAAGAGACGGGTCTGAGACCAGCCTGGTGAAGGAGACTGGTCTGAGACCAGGCTGGTGTAGGAGACGCGTCTGAGACCAGGCTGGTGCTGGAGACGGGCCTGAGACCTGGCAGGTGCTGGAGACGGGCCAGAGACCAGGCTGTTGCTGGAGACGGGCCTGAGACCAGGCTGGTGCTGGAGATGGGTCTGAGACCAGGCTGGCGCAGGAGACGGGTCTGAGACCAGGCTGGTGCAGGAGACGGGTCTGAGAACAGGCAGGTGCAGGGTTTGGGTCTGAGATCAGGCTGGTGCTGGAGACGGGCCTGACACCTGGCTGGTGCTGGAGACGGGCCTGAGACCAGGCTGGTGCAGGAGACAGGTCTGAGACCAGGCTGGTGTAGGAGACGGGTCTGAGACCAGGCTGGTGCGGGAGATGGGTCTGAGACCAGGCTGGCGGAGGAGATGGGTCTGAGACCAGGCTGGTGCTGGAGACGGGCCTGAGACCAGGCTGGTGCAGGAGATGGGACTGAGACCAGGCTGGCGCAGGAGACGGGTCTGAGACCAGGCTGGTGTAGGAGACGGGTCTGAGAACAGGCAGGTGCGGGATTTGGATCTGAGAACAGGCTGGTGCTGGAGATGGGCCTGTGACCTGGCTGGTGCTGGAGACGGGCCAGAGACCAGGCTGGTGTAGGAGACGGGTCTGAGACCAGGCTGGTGCAGTAGATGGGTCTGAGACCAGGCTGGCGCAGGAGATGGGTCTGAGACCAGGCTGGTGTAGGACAGGGGTCTGAGACGAGGCTGGTGTAGGAGGCTGGCCTGAGACCAGCCTGGTCCAGGAGACAGGTCTGAGACCAGGCAGGTGTAGGAGATGTGTCAGTGACCAGGCTGGTGCGGGGGATGGGTCTGAGACCAGGCTGGCGCAGGAGACGGGTCTGAGACCAGGCTGGAGCAGGAGACGGGTCTGAGACCAAGCTGACGCGGGAGATGGTCCGGAGACCAGGCTGGTGTGGGAGACGGGTCTGAGACCAGGCTGGTGCAGGAGATGGGTCTGAGACCAGGCTGGTGTGGGAGATGGTCCGGAGACCAGGCTGGCGCAGGAGACGGGTCTGAGACCAGGCTGGCGCAGGAGACGGGTCTGAGACCAGGCTGGCGCAGTAGACCAGTCTGAGACCAGCGTGGTGCAGGAGACAGGTTTGAGACCCGGCTGGTGTAGGATACCGCTCTGAGACCAGGCTGGTGCGAGAGATGGGTCTGACACCAGGCTGGTGCACGAGACATGTCTTAGACCAGGCTGTTGCAGGAGACGGGTCTGAGACCAGCCTGGTGTAGGAGATGGGTCTGAGACCAGGTGGTGTGGGAGACGAGTCTGAGACCAGGCTGGTGTAGGTGATGGGTGTGAGACCAAGCCAGTGCAGGAGACGTGTCTGAGACCAGGCTGGTGCAGGAGACGGGTCTGAGACCAGCCTGGTGTAGGAGATGGGTCTGAGACCAGGTGGTGTGGGAGACGAGTCTGAGACCAGGCTGGTGTAGGTGATGGGTGTGAGACCAAGCCAGTGCAGGAGACGTGTCTGAGACCAGGCTGGTGCAGGAGACGGGCCTGAGACCAGGCTGGTGTAAGACAGGGGTCTGAGACAAGGCTGGTGTAGTAGACGAGTCTGAGACCAGGCTGGTGCAGTAGATGGGTCTGAGACCACGCTGGCGCAGGAGACGGGTCTGAGACCAGCCTGGTGAAGGAGACTGGTCTGAGACCAGGCTGGTGTAGGAGACGCGTCTGAGACCAGGCTGGTGCTGGAGACGGGCCTGAGACCTGGCAGGTGCTGGAGACGGGCCAGAGACCAGGCTGTTGCTGGAGACGGGCCTGAGACCAGGCTGGTGTAGGACAGGGGTCTGAGACCAGGCTGGTGCAGGAGGTGGGTGTGAGACCAGGCTGGCGCAGGAGACGAGTCTGAGACCAGGCTGGTGCAGTAGATGGGTCTGAGACAAGGCTGGTGCTAGAGATGGGTGTGAGACCAGGCCAGTGCGGGAGATGGGTCTGAGATCATGCTGGTGCGGGAGATGTGTCTGAGACCAGGCTGGTGCTGGAGACGGGCGTGAGACTAGGCTGGTGTATGGGGCAGGTCTGAGACAAGGTTGGTGCGGGAGATGGGTCTGAGACCAGGCTGGTGATGTAGACGGGCCTGAGACCAAGCAGGTGTAGGATAGAGGTCTGAGACCAGGCTGGTGCTGGAGACGGGCCTGAGACAAGGTAGGTGTAGGATTCGGGTCTGAGACCTGGCTGGTGTTGGTGACAGGTCTGAGGCCTGGCTGGTGCAGGAGATGGGTCTGAGACCAGGCTGGCACAGGAGACGGGTCTGAGACCAGCCTAGTGCAGGAGACATTTCTGAGACCAGGCTGGTGTAGGAGACGGGTCTGAGAGCAGGATGGTGCGGGAAATGGGTCTGAGACTAGGCTGGTGCGGGACATGGTCCGGAGACCAGGCTGGCATAGGAGACGGGTCTGAGACCAGCCTAGTGCAGGACTCGAGTCTTAGACCAACCTGGTGCAGGAGACAGGTCTGAGACCAGGCTGGTGTCGGAGACGGGTGTGAGACCAGGCTGGTGCGGGAGATGGGTCTGAGACCAGGCTGGCGCAGGAGACGGGTCTGAGACCAGGCTGTTGCAGGAGAGGGGTCTGAGACCTGGCTGGTGTAGGAGACGGGTCTGAGACCAGGTGGTGTGGGAGACGAATCTGAGACCAGGCTGGTGCGGTAGATGGTTCTGAGACAAGGCTGATGCAGGAGATGGGTGTGAGACCAGGCAGGTGCAGGGTTTGGGTCTGAGATCAGGCTGGTGCTGGAGACGGGCCTGAGACCTGGCTGGTGCTGGAGACGGGCCTGAGACCAGGCTGGTGCAGGAGACAGGTCTGAGACCAGGCTGGTGTAGGAGATGGGTCTGAGACCAGGCTGGTGCGGGAGATGGGTCTGAGACCAGGCTGGCGGAGGAGATGGGTCTGAGACCAGGCTGGTGCTGGAGACGGGCCTGAGACCAGGCTGGTGCAGGAGATGGGACTGAGACCAGGCTGGCGCAGGAGACGGGTCTGAGACCAGGCTGGTGTAGGAGACGGGTCTGAGACCAAGCTGAAGCGGGAGATGGTCCGGAGACCAGGCTGGTGTGGGAGACGGGTCTGAGACCAGGCTGGTGCAGGAGACGGGTCTGAGAACAGGCAGGTGCGGGATTTGGATCTGAGAACAGGCTGGTGCTGGAGATGGGCCTGTGACCTGGCTGGTGCTGGAGACGGGCCAGAGACCAGGCTGGTGCTGGAGACGGGCCAGAGACCAGGCTGGTGCTGGAGACGGGCCAGAGACCAGGCTGGTGTAGGAGACGGGTCTGAGACCAGGCTGGTGCAGTAGATGGGTCTGAGACCAGGCTGGCGCAGGAGATGGGTCTGAGACCAGGCTGGTGTAGGACAGGGGTCTGAGACGAGGCTGGTGTAGGAGGCTGGCCTGAGACCAGCCTGGTCCAGGAGACAGGTCTGAGACCAGGCAGGTGTAGGAGATGTGTCAGTGACCAGGCTGGTGCGGGGGATGGGTCTGAGACCAGGCTGGCGCAGGAGACGGGTCTGAGACCAGGCTGGAGCAGGAGACGGGTCTGAGACCAAGCTGACGCGGGAGATGGTCCGGAGACCAGGCTGGTGTGGGAGACGGGTCTGAGACCAGGCTGGTGTGGGAGACGGGTCTGAGACCAGGCTGGTGTAGGAGACTGGTCTGAGACCAGGCTGGCGCAGTAGACCAGTCTGAGACCAGCGTGGTGCAGGAGACAGGTTTGAGACCCGGCTGGTGTAGGATACCACTCTGAGACCAGGCTGGTGCGAGAGATGGGTCTGACACCAGGCTGGTGCAGGAGACATGTCTTAGACCAGGCTGTTGCAGGAGATGGGTCTGAGACCAGGCTGGTGTAGGAGATGGGTCTGAGACCAGGTGGTGTGGGAGACGAGTCTGAGACCAGGCTGGTGTAGGTGATGGGTGTGAGACCAAGCCAGTGCAGGAGATGGGTCTGAGACCAGGCTGGTGCGGAAGATGTGTCTGAGACCAGGCTGGTGCAGGAAACGGGTCTGAGACCAGGCTGGTGCGGGAGATAGGTCTGAGGCCAGGCTGGGTGTGGGAGATGGTTCGGGAACCAGGCTGGTGTAGTAGACGGGTCTGAGACCAGGCTGGTGCAGTAGATGGGTCTGAGACCACGCTGGCGCAAGAGACGGGTCTGAGACCAGCCTGGTGAAGGAGACTGGTCTGAGACCAGGCTGGTGTAGGAGACGCGTCTGAGACCAGGCTGGTGCTGGAGACGGGCCTGAGACCTGGCAGGTGCTGGAGACGGGCCAGAGACCAGGCTGTTGCTGGAGACGGGCCTGAGACCAGGCTGGTGCTGGAGATGGGTCTGAGACCAGGCTGGCGCAGGAGACGGGTCTGAGACCAGGCTGGTGCAGGAGACGGGTCTGAGAACAGGCAGGTGCAGGGTTTGGGTCTGAGATCAGGCTGGTGCTGGAGACGGGCCTGACACCTGGCTGGTGCTGGAGACGGGCCTGAGACCAGGCTGGTGCAGGAGACAGGTCTGAGACCAGGCTGGTGTAGGAGACGGGTCTGAGACCAGGCTGGTGCGGGAGATGGGTCTGAGACCAGGCTGGCGGAGGAGATGGGTCTGAGACCAGGCTGGTGCTGGAGACGGGCCTGAGACCAGGCTGGTGCAGGAGATGGGACTGAGACCAGGCTGGCGCAGGAGACGGGTCTGAGACCAGGCTGGTGTAGGAGACGGGTCTGAGAACAGGCAGGTGCGGGATTTGGATCTGAGAACAGGCTGGTGCTGGAGATGGGCCTGTGACCTGGCTGGTGCTGGAGACGGGCCAGAGACCAGGCTGGTGTAGGAGACGGGTCTGAGACCAGGCTGGTGCAGTAGATGGGTCTGAGACCAGGCTGGCGCAGGAGATGGGTCTGAGACCAGGCTGGTGTAGGACAGGGGTCTGAGACGAGGCTGGTGTAGGAGGCTGGCCTGAGACCAGCCTGGTCCAGGAGACAGGTCTGAGACCAGGCAGGTGTAGGAGATGTGTCAGTGACCAGGCTGGTGCGGGGGATGGGTCTGAGACCAGGCTGGCGCAGGAGACGGGTCTGAGACCAGGCTGGAGCAGGAGACGGGTCTGAGACCAAGCTGACGCGGGAGATGGTCCGGAGACCAGGCTGGTGTGGGAGACGGGTCTGAGACCAGGCTGGTGCAGGAGATGGGTCTGAGACCAGGCTGGTGTGGGAGATGGTCCGGAGACCAGGCTGGCGCAGGAGACGGGTCTGAGACCAGGCTGGCGCAGGAGACGGGTCTGAGACCAGGCTGGCGCAGTAGACCAGTCTGAGACCAGCGTGGTGCAGGAGACAGGTTTGAGACCCGGCTGGTGTAGGATACCGCTCTGAGACCAGGCTGGTGCGAGAGATGGGTCTGACACCAGGCTGGTGCACGAGACATGTCTTAGACCAGGCTGTTGCAGGAGACGGGTCTGAGA
Organism: Chiloscyllium plagiosum; assembly: GCF_037043375.1. Classification (NCBI taxonomy): domain Eukaryota; kingdom Metazoa; phylum Chordata; class Chondrichthyes; order Orectolobiformes; family Hemiscylliidae; genus Chiloscyllium; species Chiloscyllium plagiosum. The sequence goes on from NW_028270177.1 coordinate 29,770,526, forward strand.
CCAGCCTGGTGTAGGAGATGGGTCTGAGACCAGGTGGTGTGGGAGACGAGTCTGAGACCAGGCTGGTGTAGGTGATGGGTGTGAGACCAAGCCAGTGCAGGAGACGTGTCTGAGACCAGGCTGGTGCAGGAGACGGGTCTGAGACCAGGCTGGTGCGGGAGATAGGTCTGAGGCCAGGCTGGGTGTGGGAGATGGTTCGGAGACCAGGCTGGTGTAGTAGACGGGTCTGAGACCAGGCTGGTGCAGTTGATGGGTCTGAGACCACGCTGGCGCAGGAGACGGGTCTGAGACCAGCCTGGTGAAGGAGACTGGTCTGAGACCAGGCTGGTGTAGGAGACGCGTCTGAGACCAGGCTGGTGCTGGAGACGGGCCTGAGACCTGGCAGGTGCTGGAGACGGGCCAGAGACCAGGCTGTTGCTGGAGACGGGCCTGAGACCAGGCTGGTGTAGGACAGGGGTCTGAGACCAGGCTGATGCAGGAGGTGGGTGTGAGACCAGGCTGGCGCAGGAGAAGGGTCTGAGACCAGGCTGGTGCGGGAGATGGGTCTGAGACGAGGCTGGTGCTGGAGACGGCCAGAGACTAGGCTGGTGCTGGAGACGGGCCTGAGACCAGGCTGGTGTAAGACAGGGGTCTGAGACAAGGCTGGTGTAGGAGACGGGTCTGAGACCAGGCTGTTGCAGGAGAGGGGTCTGAGACCTGGCTGGTGTAGGAGACGGGTCTGAGACCAGGTGGTGTGGGAGACGAATCTGAGACCAGGCTGGTGCGGTAGATGGTTCTGAGACAAGGCTGATGCAGGAGATGGGTGTGAGACCAGGCCAGTGCGGGAGATGGGTCTGAGACGAGGCTGGTGCTGGAGACGGCCAGAGACTAGGCTGGTGCTGGAGACGGGCCTGAGACCAGGCTGGTGTAAGACAGGGGTCTGAGACAAGGCTGGTGTAGTAGACGAGTCTGAGACCAGGCTGGTGCAGTAGATGGGTCTGAGACCACGCTGGCGCAGGAGACGGGTCTGAGACCAGCCTGGTGAAGGAGACTGGTCTGAGACCAGGCTGGTGTAGGAGACGCGTCTGAGACCAGGCTGGTGCTGGAGACGGGCCTGAGACCTGGCAGGTGCTGGAGACGGGCCAGAGACCAGGCTGTTGCTGGAGACGGGCCTGAGACCAGGCTGGTGTAGGACAGGGGTCTGAGACCAGGCTGGTGCAGGAGGTGGGTGTGAGACCAGGCTGGCGCAGGAGACGAGTCTGAGACCAGGCTGGTGCAGTAGATGGGTCTGAGACAAGGCTGGTGCTAGAGATGGGTGTGAGACCAGGCCAGTGCGGGAGATGGGTCTGAGATCATGCTGGTGCGGGAGATGTGTCTGAGACCAGGCTGGTGCTGGAGACGGGCGTGAGACTAGGCTGGTGTATGGGGCAGGTCTGAGACAAGGTTGGTGCGGGAGATGGGTCTGAGACCAGGCTGGTGATGTAGACGGGCCTGAGACCAAGCAGGTGTAGGATAGAGGTCTGAGACCAGGCTGGTGCTGGAGACGGGCCTGAGACAAGGTAGGTGTAGGATTCGGGTCTGAGACCTGGCTGGTGTTGGTGACAGGTCTGAGGCCTGGCTGGTGCAGGAGATGGGTCTGAGACCAGGCTGGCACAGGAGACGGGTCTGAGACCAGCCTAGTGCAGGAGACATTTCTGAGACCAGGCTGGTGTAGGAGACGGGTCTGAGAGCAGGATGGTGCGGGAAATGGGTCTGAGACTAGGCTGGTGCGGGACATGGTCCGGAGACCAGGCTGGCATAGGAGACGGGTCTGAGACCAGCCTAGTGCAGGACTCGAGTCTTAGACCAACCTGGTGCAGGAGACAGGTCTGAGACCAGGCTGGTGTCGGAGACGGGTGTGAGACCAGGCTGGTGCGGGAGATGGGTCTGAGACCAGGCTGGCGCAGGAGACGGGTCTGAGACCAGGCTGTTGCAGGAGAGGGGTCTGAGACCTGGCTGGTGTAGGAGACGGGTCTGAGACCAGGTGGTGTGGGAGACGAATCTGAGACCAGGCTGGTGCGGTAGATGGTTCTGAGACAAGGCTGATGCAGGAGATGGGTGTGAGACCAGGCCAGTGCGGGAGATGGGTCTGAGACGAGGCTGGTGCTGGAGACGGCCAGAGACTAGGCTGGTGCTGGAGACGGGCCTGAGACCAGGCTGGTGTAAGACAGGGGTCTGAGACAAGGCTGGTGTAGGAGACGGGCCTGAGACCAGGCTGGTGCGGGAGATGGGTCGGAGACCAGGCTGGTGCAGGAGACAGGTCTGAGACTAGGCTGGTGCTGGAGACGGGTCTGAGACCAGGCTGGTGTTGGAGACGGGTCTGAGACCAGGCTGGTGTAGGAGACGGGCCTGTGACCAGGCTGGTGCTGGAGACGGGTCTGAGACCAGGCTGGTGTAGGACAGGGGTCTGAGACGAGGCTGGTGTAGGAGGCGGGCCTGAGACCAGCTTGGACCAGGAGACAGGTCTGAGACCAGGCTGGTGTAGGAGACGTGTCAGAGACCAGGCTGGTGCGGGAGATGGGTCTGAGACCAGGCTGGCGCAGGAGACGGGTCTGAGACCAGGCTGGTGCAGGAGACAGGTCTGAGACCAGGCTGGTGTAGGAGACGGGTCTGAGACCAGGCTGGTGTAGGACAGGGTTCTGAGACCAGGCTGGTGTAGGAGACGGGTCTGAGACCAGGCTGGCGCAGGAGACGTGTCTTAGACCAGCCTGGTGAAGGAGACTGGTCTGAGACCAGGCTGGTGTAGGAGACGGGTCTGAGAACAGGCTGGTACAGTAGATGGGTCTGAGACCAGCCTGGTGAAGGAGACTGGTCTGAGACCAGGCTGGTGTAGGACAGGGTTCTGAGACCAGGCTGGTGTAGGAGACGGGTCTGAGACCAGGCTGGTGCAGTAGATGGGTCTGAGACCAGGCTGGCGCAGGAGACGGGTCTGAGACCAGCCTAGTGCAGGACTCGGGTCTTAGACCAACCTGGTGCAGGAGACAGGTCTGAGACCAGGCTGGTGTAGGAGACGGGTCTGAGACCAGGCTGGTGCGGGAGATGGGTCTGAGACCAGGTGGTGTGGGAGACGAATCTGAGACCAGGCTGGTGCGGTAGATGGTTCTGAGACAAGGCTGGTGCAGGAGTTGGGTGTGAGACCAGGCCAGTGCGGGAGATGGGTCTGAGACCATGCTGGTGCTGGAGACGGGCCAGAGACCAGGCTGGTGCTGGAGACGGGCCTGACACCAGGCTGGTGTAAGACAGGGGTCTGAGACAAGGCTGGTGTAGGAGACGGGCCTGAGACCAGCCTGGTGCGGGAGATGGGTCGGAGACCACGCTGGTGCAGGAGACGGGTCTGAGACCAGGCTGGAGTCGGAAACGGGTCTGAGATCAGGCTGTTGCGGGAGATGGTCCGGAGACCAGGCTGGTGTAGGAGACGGGTCTGAGACCAGGCTGGTGCAGGAGATGGGTCTGAGACCAGGCTGGTGCTGGAGACTGGACTGAGACCAGGCTGGTGTAGGAAACGGTTCTGAGACCAGGCTGGTGCAGGAGATGGGTCTGAGACCAGGCTGGCACAGGAGACTGGTCTGAGACCAGGCTGGTGTAGGAGACGGGTCTGAGAAGAGGCAGGTGCGGGGTTTGGGTCTGAGACCAGGCTGGTGCTGGAGACGGGCCTGAGACCTGGCTGGTGCTGGAGACGGGTCTGAGACCAGGCTGGTGTAGGACAGGGGTCTGAGACGAGGCTCGTGTAGGAGACGGGCCTGAGACCAGGCTGGTGCAGGAGACAGGTCTGAGACCAGGCTGTTTAGGAGACGGATCTGAGACCAGGCTGGTGCGGAGGATGGGTCTGAGACCAGGCTGGCGCAGGAGACGGGTCTGAGACCAGGCTGGTGCAGGAGACGGGTCTAAGACCAGGCTGGTGCGTGAGATGGTCCGGAGAGCAGGCTGGTGTAGGAGACGGGTCTGAGAACAGGCTGGTACAGTAGATGGGTCTGAGACCAGCCTGGTGAAGGAGACTGGTATGAGACCAGGCTGGTGTATGACAGGGTTCTGAGACCAGGCTGGTGTAGGAGACGGGTCTGAGACCAGGCTGGCGCAGGAGACGGGTCTGAGACCAGCCTGGTGAAGGAGACAGGTCTGAGACCAGGCTGGTGTAGGAGACGGGTCTGAGACCAGGCTGGTGCGGGAGATGGGTCTGAGACCAGGCTGTTGTCGGAGAGGTGTCTGAGACCAGGCTGGTGCTGGAGACGGGCCAGAGACCAGGCTGGCGCAGGAGACGGGTCTGAGAACAGGCAGGTGCGGGATTTGGATCTGAGAACAGGCAGGTGCTGGAGATGGGCCTGTGACCTGGCTGGTGCTGGAGACAGGCCAGAGACCAGGCTGATGCTGGTGACGGGTCTGAGACCAGGCTGGTGTTGGACAGGGGTCTGAGACGAGGCTCGTGTAGGAGATAGGCCTCAGACCAGGCTGGCGGAGGAGACGGGTCCGGAGACCAGTCTGGTGTAGGAGACGGGTCTGAGACCAGGCTGGTGCAGTAGATGGGTCTGAGACCAGGCTGTCACAGGAGACGGGTCTGAGACCAGCCTGGTGAAGGAGACTGGTCTGAGACCAGGCTGGTGTAGGAGACAGGTCTGAGACCAGGCTGGTGCAGGAGATGGGTCTGAGACCAGGCTGGCGCAGAAGACGGGTCTGAGACCAGGCTGGTGTAGGACAGGGGTCTGAGACGAGGCTCGTGTAGGAGACGGGCCTGAGACCAGGCTGGTGCAGGAGACAGGTCTGAGACCAGGCTGGTGTAGGAGACGGGTCTGAGACCAGGCCGGTGCGGGAGATGGGCCTCAGACCAGGCTGGCGGAGGAGACGGGTCTGAGACCAGGCTGGTGCAGTAGATGGGTCTGAGACCAGGCTGGTGCGTGAGACGGGCCTGAGAACAGGCATGTGCGGGATTTGGATCTGAGACCAGGCTGGTGCTGGAGACGGGCCTGTGACCTGGCAGGTGCTGGAGACGGGCCTGAGACCAGGCTGGTGTAGGACAGGGGTCTGAGACCAGGCTGGTGCAGGAGGTGGGTGTGAGACCAGGCTGGTGTTGGAGATGGTCCGGAGACCAGGCTGGTGTAGGAGACGGGTCTGAGACCAGGCTGGTGCTGGAGACTGGACTGAGACTAGGCTGGTGTAGGAGACGGGTCTGAGACCAGGCTGGTGCAGGAGATGGGCCTGAGACCAGGCTGGCGCAGAAGACGGGTCTGAGACCAGGCTGGTGTAGGACAGGGGTCTGAGACGAGGCTCATGTAGGAGACTGGCCTGAGACCAGGCTGGTGCAGGAGACAGGTCCGGAGACCAGTCTGGTGTAGGAGACGGGTCTGAGACCAGGCTGGTGCAGTAGATGGGTCTGAGACCAGGCTGGCACAGGAGACGGGTCTGAGACCAGCCTGGTGAAGGAGACTGGTATGAGACCAGGCTGGTGCGGGAGATTGGTCAGAGACCAGGCTGGTGTAGGAGACAGGTCTGAGACCAGGCTGGTGCGGGAGATGGGTCTGAGACCAGGCTGGTGTGGGAGATGGTCCGGAGACCAGGCTGGTGTAGGAGACGGGTCTGAGACCAGGCTGGTGCAGTAGATGGGACTGAGACCAGGCTGGTGATGTAGACGGGCCTGAGACCAAGCAGGTGTAGGATAGAGGTCTGAGACCAGGCTGGTGCTGGAGACGGGCCTGAGACAAGGTAGGTGTAGGATTCGGGTCTGAGACCTGGCTGGTGTTGGTGACAGGTCTGAGGCCTGGCTGGTGCAGGAGATGGGTCTGAGACCAGGCTGGCACAGGAGACGGGTCTGAGACCAGCCTAGTGCAGGAGACATTTCTGAGACCAGGCTGGTGTCGGAGACAGGTCTGAGAGCAGGATGGTGCGGGAAATGGGTCTGAGACTAGGCTGGTGCGGGACATGGTCCGGAGACCAGGCTGGCATAGGAGACGGGTCTGAGACCAGCCTAGTGCAGGACTCGAGTCTTAGACCAACCTGGTGCAGGAGACGGGTCTGAGACCAGGCTGGTGTCGGAGACGGGTGTGAGACCAGGCTGGTGCGGGAGATGGGTCTGAGACCAGGCTGGCGCAGGAGACGGGTCTGAGACCAGGCTGTTGCAGGAGAGGGGTCTGAGACCTGGCTGGTGTAGGAGACGGGTCTGAGACCAGGTGGTGTGGGAGACGAATCTGAGACCAGGCTGGTGCGGTAGATGGTTCTGAGACAAGGCTGATGCAGGAGATGGGTGTGAGACCAGGCCAGTGCGGGAGATGGGTCTGAGACGAGGCTGGTGCTGGAGACGGCCAGAGACTAGGCTGGTGCTGGAGACGGGCCTGAGACCAGGCTGGTGTAAGACAGGGGTCTGAGACAAGGCTGGTGTAGGAGACGGGCCTGAGACCAGGCTGGTGCGGGAGATGGGTCGGAGACCAGGCTGGTGCAGGAGACAGGTCTGAGACTAGGCTGGTGCTGGAGACGGGTCTGAGACCAGGCTGGTGTTGGAGACGGGTCTGAGACCAGGCTGGTGTAGGAGACGGGCCTGTGACCAGGCTGGTGCTGGAGACGGGTCTGAGACCAGGCTGGTGTAGGACAGGGGTCTGAGACGAGGCTGGTGTAGGAGGCGGGCCTGAGACCAGCTTGGACCAGGAGACAGGTCTGAGACCAGGCTGGTGTAGGAGACGTGTCAGAGACCAGGCTGGTGCGGGAGATGGGTCTGAGACCAGGCTGGCGCAGGAGACGGGTCTGAGACCAGGCTGGTGCAGGAGACAGGTCTGAGACCAGGCTGGTGTAGGAGACGGGTCTGAGACCAGGCTGGTGTAGGACAGGGTTCTGAGACCAGGCTGGTGTAGGAGACGGGTCTGAGACCAGGCTGGCGCAGGAGACGTGTCTTAGACCAGCCTGGTGAAGGAGACTGGTCTGAGACCAGGCTGGTGTAGGAGACGGGTCTGAGAACAGGCTGGTACAGTAGATGGGTCTGAGACCAGCCTGGTGAAGGAGACTGGTCTGAGACCAGGCTGGTGTAGGACAGGGTTCTGAGACCAGGCTGGTGTAGGAGACGGGTCTGAGACCAGGCTGGTGCAGTAGATGGGTCTGAGACCAGGCTGGCGCAGGAGACGGGTCTGAGACCAGCCTAGTGCAGGACTCGGGTCTTAGACCAACCTGGTGCAGGAGACAGGTCTGAGACCAGGCTGGTGTAGGAGACGGGTCTGAGACCAGGCTGGTGCGGGAGATGGGTCTGAGACCAGGTGGTGTGGGAGACGAATCTGAGACCAGGCTGGTGCGGTAGATGGTTCTGAGACAAGGCTGGTGCAGGAGTTGGGTGTGAGACCAGGCCAGTGCGGGAGATGGGTCTGAGACCATGCTGGTGCTGGAGACGGGCCAGAGACCAGGCTGGTGCTGGAGACGGGCCTGACACCAGGCTGGTGTAAGACAGGGGTCTGAGACAAGGCTGGTGTAGGAGACGGGCCTGAGACCAGCCTGGTGCGGGAGATGGGTCGGAGACCACGCTGGTGCAGGAGACGGGTCTGAGACCAGGCTGGAGTCGGAAACGGGTCTGAGATCAGGCTGTTGCGGGAGATGGTCCGGAGACCAGGCTGGTGTAGGAGACGGGTCTGAGACCAGGCTGGTGCAGGAGATGGGTCTGAGACCAGGCTGGTGTAGGAGACGGGTCTGAGACCAGGCTGGTGTAGGAAACGAGTCTGAGACCAGGCTGGTGCTGGAGACTGGACTGAGACCAGGCTGGTGTAGGAAACGGTTCTGAGACCAGGCTGGTGCAGGAGATGGGTCTGAGACCAGGCTGGCACAGGAGACTGGTCTGAGACCAGGCTGGTGTAGGAGACGGGTCTGAGAAGAGGCAGGTGCGGGGTTTGGGTCTGAGACCAGGCTGGTGCTGGAGACGGGCCTGAGACCTGGCTGGTGTTGGAGACGGGTCTGAGACCAGGCTGGTGTAGGACAGGGGTCTGAGACGAGGCTCGTGTAGGAGACGGGCCTGAGACCAGGCTGGTGCAGGAGACAGGTCTGAGACCAGGCTGTTTAGGAGACGGATCTGAGACCAGGCTGGTGCGGAGGATGGGTCTGAGACCAGGCTGGCGCAGGAGACGGGTCTGAGACCAGGCTGGTGCAGGAGACGGGTCTAAGACCAGGCTGGTGCGTGAGATGGTCCGGAGAGCAGGCTGGTGTAGGAGACGGGTCTGAGAACAGGCTGGTACAGTAGATGGGTCTGAGACCAGCCTGGTGAAGGAGACTGGTATGAGACCAGGCTGGTGTATGACAGGGTTCTGAGACCAGGCTGGTGTAGGAGACGGGTCTGAGACCAGGCTGGCGCAGGAGACGGGTCTGAGACCAGCCTGGTGAAGGAGACAGGTCTGAGACCAGGCTGGTGTAGGAGACGGGTCTGAGACCAGGCTGGTGCGGGAGATGGGTCTGAGACCAGGCTGTTGTCGGAGAGGTGTCTGAGACCAGGCTGGTGCTGGAGACGGGCCAGAGACCAGGCTGGCGCAGGAGACGGGTCTGAGAACAGGCAGGTGCGGGATTTGGATCTGAGAACAGGCAGGTGCTGGAGATGGGCCTGTGACCTGGCTGGTGCTGGAGACGGGCCAGAGACCAGGCTGATGCTGGTGACGGGTCTGAGACCAGGCTGGTGTTGGACAGGGGTCTGAGACGAGGCTCGTGTAGGAGATAGGCCTCAGACCAGGCTGGCGGAGGAGACGGGTCCGGAGACCAGTCTGGTGTAGGAGACGGGTCTGAGACCAGGCTGGTGCAGTAGATGGGTCTGAGACCAGGCTGTCACAGGAGACGGGTCTGAGACCAGCCTGGTGAAGGAGACTGGTCTGAGACCAGGCTGGTGTAGGAGACAGGTCTGAGACCAGGCTGGTGCGGGAGATGGGTCTGAGACCAGGCTGGTGTTGGAGACGGGTCTGAGACCAGGCTGGTGCTGGAGACTGGACTGAGACTAGGCTGGTGTAGGAGACGGGTCTGAGACTAGGCTGGTGCAGGAGATGGGTCTGAGACCAGGCTGGCGCAGAAGACGGGTCTGAGACCAGGCTGGTGTAGGACAGGGGTCTGAGACGAGGCTCGTGTAGGAGACGGGCCTGAGACCAGGCTGGTGCAGGAGACAGGTCTGAGACCAGGCTGGTGTAGGAGACGGGTCTGAGACCAGGCCGGTGCGGGAGATGGGCCTCAGACCAGGCTGGCGGAGGAGACGGGTCTGAGACCAGGCTGGTGCAGTAGATGGGTCTGAGACCAGGCTGGTGCGTGAGACGGGCCTGAGAACAGGCATGTGCGGGTTTTGGATCTGAGACCAGGCTGGTGCTGGAGACGGGCCTGTGACCTGGCAGGTGCTGGAGACGGGCCTGAGACCAGGCTGGTGTAGGACAGAGGTCTGAGACCAGGCTGGTGCAGGAGGTGGGTGTGAGACCAGGCTGGTGTTGGAGATGGTCCGGAGACCAGGCTGGTGTAGGAGACGGGTCTGAGACCAGGCTGGTGCTGGAGACTGGACTGAGACTAGGCTGGTGTAGGAGACGGGTCTGAGACCAGGCTGGTGCAGGAGATGGGCCTGAGACCAGGCTGGCGCAGAAGACGGGTCTGAGACCAGGCTGGTGTAGGACAGGGGTCTGAGACGAGGCTCATGTAGGAGACTGGCCTGAGACCAGGCTGGTGCAGGAGACAGGTCCGGAGACCAGTCTGGTGTAGGAGACGGGTCTGAGACCAGGCTGGTGCAGTAGATGGGTCTGAGACCAGGCTGGCACAGGAGACGGGTCTGAGACCAGCCTGGTGAAGGAGACTGGTATGAGACCAGGCTGGTGCGGGAGATTGGTCTGAGACCAGGCTGGTGTAGGAGACAGGTCTGAGACCAGGCTGGTGCGGGAGATGGGTCTGAGACCAGGCTGGTGTGGGAGATGGTCCGGAGACCAGGCTGGTGTAGGAGACAGGTCTGAGACCAGGCTGGTGCGGGAGATGGGTCTGAGACCAGGCTGGTGTGGGAGATGGTCCGGAGACCAGGCTGGTGTAGGAGACGGGTCTGAGACCAGGCTGGTGCAGTAGATGGGACTGAGACCAGGCTGGCGCAGGAGACGGGTCTGAGACCAGGCTGGTGTAGGAGACGGGCCTGTGACCTGGCTGGTGCTGGAGACGGGCCTGTGACCTGGCTGGTGCTGAAGACTGGTCTGAGACCACCTGGTGTAGGAGACGGGTCTGAGACCAGGCTGGTGCTGGAGACGGGCCTGAGACCTGGCAGGTGCTGGAGACGGGCCTGAGACCAGGCTGGTGTAGGACAGGGGTCTGAGACCAGGCTGGTGCAGGAGGTGGGTGTGAGACCAGGCTGGTGCGGGAGATGGGTCTGAGACCAGGCTGGTGTGGGAGATGGTCCGGAGACCAGGCTGGTGTAGGAGACGGGTCTGAGACAAGGCTGGTGCTGGAGACTGGACTGAGACTAGGCTGGTGTAGGAGACGGGTCTGAGACCAGGCTGGCGCAGAAGACGGGTCTGAGACCAGGCTGGTGTAGGACAGGGGTCAGAGACGAGGCTCGTGTAGGAGACGGGTCTGAGACCAGGCTGGTGCAGGAGACAGGTCTGAGACCAGGCTGGTGTAGGACAGGGGTCTGAGACCAGGCTGGTGCAGTAGATGGGTCTGAGACCAGGCTGGCACAGGAGACGGGTCTGAGACCAGCCTGGTGAAGGAGACTGGTATGAGACCAGGCTGGTGTAGGAGACGGGTCTGAGACCGGCTGGTGCGGGAGATGGTTCTGAGACAAGGCTGGTGTGGGAGATGGTCCGGAGACCAGGCTGGTGTAGGAGACGGGTCTGAGAGCAGGCTGGTGCGGGAGATGGGTCTGAGACCAGGCTGGTGTGGGAGATGGTCCGGAGACCAGGCTGGTGTAGGAGACGGGTCTGAGACCAGGCTGGTGCAGTAGATGGGACTGAGACCAGGCTGGCGCAGGAGACGGGTCTGAGACCAGGCTGGTGTAGGAGACGGGTCTGAGAACAGGCAGGTGCGGGATTTGGATCTGAGACCAGGCTGGTGCTGGAGACGGGCCTGTGACCTGGCTGGTGCTGAAGACTGGTCTGAGACCAGCTGGTGTAGGAGGCGGGTCTGAGACCAGGCTGGTGCTGGAGACGGGCCTGAGACCTGGCAGGTGCTGGAGACTGGTCTGAGACCAGCTGGTGTAGGAGACGGGTCTGAGGCCAGGCTGGTGCTGGAGACGGGCCTGAGACCTGGCAGGTGCTGGAGACGGGCCTGAGACCAGGCTGGTGTAGGACAGCGATCTGAGACCAGGCTGGTGCCGGAGGTGGGTGTGAGGCCAGGCTGGTGCGGGAGATGGGTCTGAGACCAGGCTGGTGTGGGAGATGGTCCGGAGACCAGGCTGGTGTAGGAGACGGGTCTGAGACAATGCTGGTTCTGGAGACTGGACTGAGACTAGGCTGGTGTAGGAGACGGGTCTGAGACCAGGCTGGTGCAGAAGACGGGTCTGAGACCAGGCTGGTGTAGGACAGGGGTCTGAGACGAGGCTCGTGTAGGAGACGGGCCTGAGACCAGGCTGGTGCAGGAGACAGGTCTGAGACCAGGCTCGTGCCTGAGATGGTCCGGAGACCAGTCTGGTGTAGGAGACGGGTCTGAGACCAGGCTGGTGCAGTAGATGGGTCTGAGACCAGGCTGGCACAGGAGACGGGTCTGAGACCAGCCTGGTGAAGGAGACTGGTATGAGACCAGGCTGGTGTAGGAGACGGGTCTGAGACCAGGCTGGTGCGGGAGATGGGTCTGAGACAAGGCTGGTGTGGGAGATGGTCCGGAGACCAGGCTGGTGTAGGAGACGGGTCTGAGAGCAGGCTGGTGCGGGAGATGGGTCTGAGACCAGGCTGGTGTGGGAGATGGTCCGGAGACCAGGCTGGTGTAGGAGACGGGTCTGAGACCAGGCTGGTGCAGTAGATCGGACTGAGACCAGGCTGGCGCAGGAGACGGGTCTGAGACCAGGCTGGTGTAGGAGACGGGTCTGAGACGAGGCTCGTGTAGGAGACTGGCCTGAGACCAGGCTGGTGCAGGAGACAGGTCCGGAGACCAGTCTGGTGTAGGAGACGGGTCTGAGACCAGGCTGGTGCAGTAGATGGGTCTGAGACCAGGCTGGCACAGGAGACGAGTCTGAGACCAGGCTGGTGCAGTAGATGGGTCTGAGACAAGGCTGGTGCAGGAGATGGGTGTGAGACCAGGCCAGTGCGGGAGATGGGTCTGAGACCATGCTGGTGCGGGAGATGTGTCTGAGACCAGACTGGTGCTGGAGACGGGCTTGAGACTAGGCTGGTGTAGGAGACGGGTCTGAGACCTGGCTGGTGTAGGAGACAGGTCTGAGGCCTGGCTGGTGCAGGAGATGGGTCTGAGACCAGGCTGGCGCAGGAGACGGGTCTGAGACCAGGCTGGTGCAGGAGATGGGTCTGAGACCAGGCTGGCACAGGAGACTGGTCTGAGACCAGGCTGGTGCAGGAGACGGGTCTGAGAACAGGCAGGTGCGGGGTTTGGGTCTGAGACCAGGCTGGTGCTGGAGACGGGCCTGAGACCTGGCTGGTGCTGGAGACGGGTCTGAGACCAGGCTGGTGTAGGACAGGGGTCTGAGATGATGCTCGTGTAGGAGACGGGCCTGAGACCAGGCTGGTGCAGGAGACAGGTCTGAGACCAGGCTGGTGTAGGAGACGGGTCTGAGACCAGGCTGGTGTAGGAAACGGGTCTGATATCAGGCTGGTGCTGGAGACTGGACTGAGACTAGGCTGGTGTAGGAGACAGGTCTGAGACCAGGCTGGCGCAGGAGACGGGTCTGAGACCAGGCTGGTGTAGGAGACGGGTCTGAGAACAGGCAGGTGCGGGGTTTGGGTCTGAGACCAGGCTGGTGCTGGAGACGGGCCTGAGACCTGGCTGGTGTAGGACAGGGGTCTGAGATGATGCTCGTGTAGGAGACGGGCCTGAGACCAGACTGGTGCTGGAGACGGCCTGAGACCAGGCTGGTGCGGGAGATGGGTCTGAGACCAGGCTGGTGCGGGAGATGGGTCTGAGACCAGGCTGGTGTAGGAGATGGGGCTGAGATGAGACTGGTGTAGGAGACGGGTCTGAGACCAGGCAGGTGCAGGAGACAGGCCTGAGGCCAGGCTGGTGTAGGAGACGGGCCTGAGACTAGGCTGGTGTAGGAGACGGGTCTGAGAACGGGCTGGTGCGGGAGATGGGTCTGAGACAAGTCTGGTTTGGGAGATGGGTCTGAGGCCAGTCTGGTCCGGGAGAAGAGTCTGAGACCAGTCTGGTCCGGGAGAAGAGTCTGAGACCTGGCTGGTGTAGGAGATGGGTCTGAGACCAGGCTGGTGTAGGAGATGGGTCTGAGACCAGGCTGGTGCAGGAGACGGGCCTGAGACCAGTCAGGTGCAGGAGATGGGTCTGACACCGGTCTGGTACGGGAGATGGGTCTAAGAACAGGCCGGTGCAGGAGACGGGTCTGAGACGAGGCTGGTGTAGGAAACAGGTCTGAGACCAGGCTGGTGCTGGAGACGGGTCTGAGACCAGGCTGGTGTAGGAAACAGGTCTGAGACCAGGCTGGTGCAGGAGATGGGCTGAGACCTGGCCGGTGCAGGGGACGGGTCTGAGACCAGGCTGGTGCGGGAGATGGATCGGAGACCATGCTGGTGTAGGAGACAGGTCTGAGACCAGGCTAGTGCAGGAGACGGGTCTGAGACCAGGCTGGTGCGGGAGATGGGCCTGAGACAAGTCTGGTCCGGGAGAAGACTCTGAGACCAGGCTGGTGCGGGAGATGTGTCTGAGAACAGGCTGGTGTTGGAAACGGGTCTGAGACCAGGCTGGTGCAGGAGACTGGCCTGACACCAGTCTGGTGCAGTAGATAGGTCTGAGACCAGGCTGGTGTAGGAAACAGGTCTGAGACCAGGCTGGTGTAGGAGATGGGACTAAGACCAGGCTGTTGTCAGAGATGTGTCTGAGACCAGGCCGGTGCAGGAGACGGGTATGAGACCAAGCTGGTTTAGGAGATGGGTCTGAAACCAGGCTGATGCGGGAGATGTGTCCGAGACCAGGCTGATGCTGGAGACTGGTCTGAGACCAGGCTGGTGCGGGAGATGTGTCTGAGACCAGGCTGATGCTGGAGACGGGCCTGAGACAGGCTGGTGCAGGAGATGGGTCTGAGACGAGGCTGGTTAGGAGACGGGTCTGAGACGAGGCTGGTTAGGAGACGGGTCTGAGACGAGGCTGGTGCAGGAGATGGGTTTGACGCCAGTCTGGTGCAGTAGATGGGTCTGAGAACAGGCCGGTGCAGGAGACTGGTCTGAGACCAGGCTGGTGTAGGAGACGGGTCTGAGACCTGGCTGGTGAAGGAGATGGGTCTGAGACCAGGCTGGTGCTGGAGATGGGTCAGAGACCAGGCTGGTGCGGGAGATGAGTCTGAGACCATGCTGGTGCGGGAGATGTGTCTGAGACACAGGCTGGTGCAGGAGATGGGTCTGAGACCAGGCAGGTGTAGGAAACGGGTCTGAGACCAGGCTGGTGCTGGAGACTGGACTGAGACAGGCTGGTGTAGGAGATGGGACTGAGACCAGGCTGTTGTCGGAGATGTGTCTGAGACCAGGACGGTGCAGGGGACGGGTCTGAGACCAGGCTGGTTCGGGAGATGGATCAGAGACCATGCTGGTGCGGGAGATGGGTCTAAGGCCACGCTGGTGTAGGAGACGGGTCTGAGACCAGGCAGGTGCAGGAGACAGGCCTGAGGCCAGGCTAGTGTAGGAGACGGGCCTGAGGCCAGGCTAGTGTAGGAGACGGGCCTGAGACGAGGCTGGTTAGGAGACGGATCTGAGACCAGGCTGGTGCGGGAGATGGGTCTGAGACCAGGCTGGTGTAAGAGATGGGCCTGAGACAAGTCTGGTGTGGGAGATGGGTCTGAGGCCAATCTGGTCCGGGAGAAGATTCTGAGACCAGGCTGGTGCGGGAGATGGGTATGAGACCAGGCTGGTGTCGGAGACGGGCCTGAGACGTGGCTGGTGTAGAGGATGGGTCTGAGACCAGGCTGCTGTGGGAGATGGGTCTGAGACCACGCTGGTGTAGGAGACGGGCCTGCGACGTGGCTGGTGTAGGAGACGGGTCTGAGACGAGGCTGTTTTTGGAGATGGGTCTGAGATCAGGCTGGTGTAGGAGACGGGCCTGCGACGTGGCTGGTGTAGGAGACGGGTCTGAGACGAGGCTGTTTTTGGAGATGGGTCTGAGATCAGGCTGGTGTAGGAGACGGGCCTGAGACGTGGCTGGTGTAGGAGATGGGTCTGAGACCAGGCTGGTGCAGGAGATGGGCCTGAGACCAGTCTGGTGCAGGAATTGGGTCTGACGCCAGTCTGGTGCAGGAGACGGGTCTGAGACCAGGCTGGTGTAGGAGACTGGTCTGAGACCAGGCTGGTGCTGGAGACTGGTCTGAGACCACGCTGGTGTAGGACAGGGGTCTGAGACGAGGCTGGTGAAGGAGATGGGTCTGAGACCAGGCTGGTTTAGGAGCTGGGTCTGAGACCAGGCTGGTTTAGGAGATGGGCAGGAGGCCAAGCTGGTGTAGGAAATGGGTCTGAGACCAGGCTGGTGCAGGAGATGGGTCTGAGACCAGGCTGGTGCGGGGGATGGGTCTGAGACCAGGCTGGTGCAGTAGATGGGTCTGAGACCACGCTGGCGCAGGAGACGGGTCTGAGACCAGCCTGGTGAAGGAGACTGGTCTGAGACCAGGCTGTTGCTGGAGACGGGTCTGAGACCAGGCTGGTGCAGGAGATGGGTCTGAGACCAGGCTGGTGCAGGAGACGGGCCTGAGACCAGGCTGGCGCAGGAGACAGGTCTGAGACCAGGCTGGTGCTGGAGATGGGTCTGAGACCAGGCTGGCGCAGGAGACGGGTCTGAGACCAGGCTGGTGCAGGAGACGGGTCTGAGAACAGGCAGGTGCAGGGTTTGGGTCTGAGATCAGGCTGGTGCTGGAGACGGGCCTGAGACCTGGCTGGTGCTGGAGACGGGCCTGAGACCAGGCTGGTGCAGGAGACGGGTCTGAGACCAGGCTGGTGCGGGAGATAGGTCTGAGGCCAGGCTGGGTGTGGGAGATGGTTCGGAGACCAGGCTGGTGTAGTAGACGGGTCTGAGACCAGGCTGGTGCAGTTGATGGGTCTGAGACCATGCTGGCGCAGGAGACGGGTCTGAGACCAGCCTGGTGAAGGAGACTGGTCTGAGACCAGGCTGGTGTAGGAGACGCGTCTGAGACCAGGCTGGTGCTGGAGACGGGCCTGAGACCTGGCAGGTGCTGGAGACGGGCCAGAGACCAGGCTGTTGCTGGAGACGGGCCTGAGACCAGGCTGGTGTAGGACAGGGGTCTGAGACCAGGCTGATGCAGGAGGTGGGTGTGAGACCAGGCTGGCGCAGGAGAAGGGTCTGAGACCAGGCTGGTGCGGGAGATGGGTCTGAGACGAGGCTGGTGCTGGAGACGGCCAGAGACTAGGCTGGTGCTGGAGACGGGCCTGAGACCAGGCTGGTGTAAGACAGGGGTCTGAGACAAGGCTGGTGTAGGAGACGGGTCTGAGACCAGGCTGTTGCAGGAGAGGGGTCTGAGACCTGGCTGGTGTAGGAGACGGGTCTGAGACCAGGTGGTGTGGGAGACGAATCTGAGACCAGGCTGGTGCGGTAGATGGTTCTGAGACAAGGCTGATGCAGGAGATGGGTGTGAGACCAGGCCAGTGCGGGAGATGGGTCTGAGACGAGGCTGGTGCTGGAGACGGCCAGAGACTAGGCTGGTGCTGGAGACGGGCCTGAGACCAGGCTGGTGTAAGACAGGGGTCTGAGACAAGGCTGGTGTAGTAGACGAGTCTGAGACCAGGCTGGTGCAGTAGATGGGTCTGAGACCACGCTGGCGCAGGAGACGGGTCTGAGACCAGCCTGGTGAAGGAGACTGGTCTGAGACCAGGCTGGTGTAGGAGACGCGTCTGAGACCAGGCTGGTGCTGGAGACGGGCCTGAGACCTGGCAGGTGCTGGAGACGGGCCAGAGACCAGGCTGTTGCTGGAGACGGGCCTGAGACCAGGCTGGTGTAGGACAGGGGTCTGAGACCAGGCTGGTGCAGGAGGTGGGTGTGAGACCAGGCTGGCGCAGGAGACGAGTCTGAGACCAGGCTGGTGCAGTAGATGGGTCTGAGACAAGGCTGGTGCTAGAGATGGGTGTGAGACCAGGCCAGTGCGGGAGATGGGTCTGAGATCATGCTGGTGCGGGAGATGTGTCTGAGACCAGGCTGGTGCTGGAGACGGGCGTGAGACTAGGCTGGTGTATGGGGCAGGTCTGAGACAAGGTTGGTGCGGGAGATGGGTCTGAGACCAGGCTGGTGATGTAGACGGGCCTGAGACCAAGCAGGTGTAGGATAGAGGTCTGAGACCAGGCTGGTGCTGGAGACGGGCCTGAGACAAGGTAGGTGTAGGATTCGGGTCTGAGACCTGGCTGGTGTTGGTGACAGGTCTGAGGCCTGGCTGGTGCAGGAGACGGGTCTGAGACCAGGCTGGCACAGGAGACGGGTCTGAGACCAGCCTAGTGCAGGAGACATTTCTGAGACCAGGCTGGTGTAGGAGACGGGTCTGAGAGCAGGATGGTGCGGGAAATGGGTCTGAGACTAGGCTGGTGCGGGACATGGTCCGGAGACCAGGCTGGCATAGGAGACGGGTCTGAGACCAGCCTAGTGCAGGACTCGAGTCTTAGACCAACCTGGTGCAGGAGACAGGTCTGAGACCAGGCTGGTGTCGGAGACGGGTGTGAGACCAGGCTGGTGCGGGAGATGGGTCTGAGACCAGGCTGGCGCAGGAGACGGGTCTGAGACCAGGCTGTTGCAGGAGAGGGGTCTGAGACCTGGCTGGTGTAGGAGACGGGTCTGAGACCAGGTGGTGTGGGAGACGAATCTGAGACCAGGCTGGTGCGGTAGATGGTTCTGAGACAAGGCTGATGCAGGAGATGGGTGTGAGACCAGGCCAGTGCGGGAGATGGGTCTGAGACGAGGCTGGTGCTGGAGACGGCCAGAGACTAGGCTGGTGCTGGAGACGGGCCTGAGACCAGGCTGGTGTAAGACAGGGGTCTGAGACAAGGCTGGTGTAGGAGACGGGCCTGAGACCAGGCTGGTGCGGGAGATGGGTCGGAGACCAGGCTGGTGCAGGAGACAGGTCTGAGACTAGGCTGGTGCTGGAGACGGGTCTGAGACCAGGCTGGTGTTGGAGACGGGTCTGAGACCAGGCTGGTGTAGGAGACGGGCCTGTGACCAGGCTGGTGCTGGAGACGGGTCTGAGACCAGGCTGGTGTAGGACAGGGGTCTGAGACGAGGCTGGTGTAGGAGGCGGGCCTGAGACCAGCTTGGACCAGGAGACAGGTCTGAGACCAGGCTGGTGTAGGAGACGTGTCAGAGACCAGGCTGGTGCGGGAGATGGGTCTGAGACCAGGCTGGCGCAGGAGACGGGTCTGAGACCAGGCTGGTGCAGGAGACAGGTCTGAGACCAGGCTGGTGTAGGAGACGGGTCTGAGACCAGGCTGGCGCAGGAGACGTGTCTTAGACCAGCCTGGTGAAGGAGACTGGTCTGAGACCAGGCTGGTGTAGGAGACGGGTCTGAGAACAGGCTGGTACAGTAGATGGGTCTGAGACCAGCCTGGTGAAGGAGACTGGTCTGAGACCAGGCTGGTGTAGGAGACGGGTCTGAGAACAGGCTGGTACAGTAGATGGGTCTGAGACCAGCCTGGTGAAGGAGACTGGTCTGAGACCAGGCTGGTGTAGGACAGGGTTCTGAGACCAGGCTGGTGTAGGAGACGGGTCTGAGACCAGGCTGGTGCAGTAGATGGGTCTGAGACCAGGCTGGCGCAGGAGACGGGTCTGAGACCAGCCTAGTGCAGGACTCGGGTCTTAGACCAACCTGGTGCAGGAGACAGGTCTGAGACCAGGCTGGTGTAGGAGACGGGTCTGAGACCAGGCTGGTGCGGGAGATGGGTCTGAGACCAGGTGGTGTGGGAGACGAATCTGAGACCAGGCTGGTGCGGTAGATGGTTCTGAGACAAGGCTGGTGCAGGAGTTGGGTGTGAGACCAGGCCAGTGCGGGAGATGGGTCTGAGACCATGCTGGTGCTGGAGACGGGCCAGAGACCAGGCTGGTGCTGGAGACGGGCCTGACACCAGGCTGGTGTAAGACAGGGGTCTGAGACAAGGCTGGTGTAGGAGACGGGCCTGAGACCAGCCTGGTGCGGGAGATGGGTCGGAGACCACGCTGGTGCAGGAGACGGGTCTGAGACCAGGCTGGAGTCGGAAACGGGTCTGAGATCAGGCTGTTGCGGGAGATGGTCCGGAGACCAGGCTGGTGTAGGAGACGGGTCTGAGACCAGGCTGGTGCAGGAGATGGGTCTGAGACCAGGCTGGTGTAGGAAACGAGTCTGAGACCAGGCTGGTGCTGGAGACTGGACTGAGACCAGGCTGGTGTAGGAAACGGTTCTGAGACCAGGCTGGTGCAGGAGATGGGTCTGAGACCAGGCTGGCACAGGAGACTGGTCTGAGACCAGGCTGGTGTAGGAGACGGGTCTGAGAAGAGGCAGGTGCGGGGTTTGGGTCTGAGACCAGGCTGGTGCTGGAGACGGGCCTGAGACCTGGCTGGTGCTGGAGACGGGTCTGAGACCAGGCTGGTGTAGGACAGGGGTCTGAGACGAGGCTCGTGTAGGAGACGGGCCTGAGACCAGGCTGGTGCAGGAGACAGGTCTGAGACCAGGCTGTTTAGGAGACGGATCTGAGACCAGGCTGGTGCGGAGGATGGGTCTGAGACCAGGCTGGCGCAGGAGACGGGTCTGAGACCAGGCTGGTGCAGGAGACGGGTCTAAGACCAGGCTGGTGCGTGAGATGGTCCGGAGAGCAGGCTGGTGTAGGAGACGGGTCTGAGAACAGGCTGGTACAGTAGATGGGTCTGAGACCAGCCTGGTGAAGGAGACTGGTATGAGACCAGGCTGGTGTATGACAGGGTTCTGAGACCAGGCTGGTGTAGGAGACGGGTCTGAGACCAGGCTGGCGCAGGAGACGGGTCTGAGACCAGCCTGGTGAAGGAGACAGGTCTGAGACCAGGCTGGTGTAGGAGACGGGTCTGAGACCAGGCTGGTGCGGGAGATGGGTCTGAGACCAGGCTGTTGTCGGAGAGGTGTCTGAGACCAGGCTGGTGCTGGAGACGGGCCAGAGACCAGGCTGGCGCAGGAGACGGGTCTGAGAACAGGCAGGTGCGGGATTTGGATCTGAGAACAGGCAGGTGCTGGAGATGGGCCTGTGACCTGGCTGGTGCTGGAGACGGGCCAGAGACCAGGCTGATGCTGGTGACGGGTCTGAGACCAGGCTGGTGTTGGACAGGGGTCTGAGACGAGGCTCGTGTAGGAGATAGGCCTCAGACCAGGCTGGCGGAGGAGACGGGTCCGGAGACCAGTCTGGTGTAGGAGACGGGTCTGAGACCAGGCTGGTGCAGTAGATGGGTCTGAGACCAGGCTGTCACAGGAGACGGGTCTGAGACCAGCCTGGTGAAGGAGACTGGTCTGAGACCAGGCTGGTGCAGTAGATGGGTCTGAGACCAGGCTGGTGCGTGAGACGGGCCTGAGAACAGGCATGTGCGGGTTTTGGATCTGAGACCAGGCTGGTGCTGGAGACGGGCCTGTGACCTGGCAGGTGCTGGAGACGGGCCTGAGACCAGGCTGGTGTAGGACAGAGGTCTGAGACCAGGCTGGTGCAGGAGGTGGGTGTGAGACCAGGCTGGTGTTGGAGATGGTCCGGAGACCAGGCTGGTGTAGGAGACGGGTCTGAGACCAGGCTGGTGCTGGAGACTGGACTGAGACTAGGCTGGTGTAGGAGACGGGTCTGAGACCAGGCTGGTGCAGGAGATGGGCCTGAGACCAGGCTGGCGCAGAAGACGGGTCTGAGACCAGGCTGGTGTAGGACAGGGGTCTGAGACGAGGCTCATGTAGGAGACTGGCCTGAGACCAGGCTGGTGCAGGAGACAGGTCCGGAGACCAGTCTGGTGTAGGAGACGGGTCTGAGACCAGGCTGGTGCAGTAGATGGGTCTGAGACCAGGCTGGCACAGGAGACGGGTCTGAGACCAGCCTGGTGAAGGAGACTGGTATGAGACCAGGCTGGTGCGGGAGATTGGTCTGAGACCAGGCTGGTGTAGGAGACAGGTCTGAGACCAGGCTGGTGCGGGAGATGGTCCGGAGACCAGGCTGGTGTAGGAGACAGGTCTGAGACCAGGCTGGTGCGGGAGATGGGTCTGAGACCAGGCTGGTGTGGGAGATGGTCCGGAGACCAGGCTGGTGTAGGAGACGGGTCTGAGACCAGGCTGGTGCAGTAGATGGGACTGAGACCAGGCTGGCGCAGGAGACGGGTCTGAGACCAGGCTGGTGTAGGAGACGGGCCTGTGACCTGGCTGGTGCTGGAGACGGGCCTGAGACAAGGTAGGTGTAGGATTCGGGTCTGAGACCTGGCTGGTGTTGGTGACAGGTCTGAGGCCTGGCTGGTGCAGGAGATGGGTCTGAGACCAGGCTGGCACAGGAGACGGGTCTGAGACCAGCCTAGTGCAGGAGACATTTCTGAGACCAGGCTGGTGTAGGAGACGGGTCTGAGAGCAGGCTGGTGTAGGAGACGGGTCTGAGACCAGGCTGGTGCGGGAGATGGGTCTGAGACCAGGCTGTTGTCGGAGAGGTGTCTGAGACCAGGCTGGTGCTGGAGACGGGCCAGAGACCAGGCTGGCGCAGGAGACGGGTCTGAGAACAGGCAGGTGCGGGATTTGGATCTGAGAACAGGCAGGTGCTGGAGATGGGCCTGTGACCTGGCTGGTGCTGGAGACGGGCCAGAGACCAGGCTGATGCTGGTGACGGGTCTGAGACCAGGCTGGTGTTGGACAGGGGTCTGAGACGAGGCTCGTGTAGGAGATAGGCCTCAGACCAGGCTGGCGGAGGAGACGGGTCCGGAGACCAGTCTGGTGTAGGAGACGGGTCTGAGACCAGGCTGGTGCAGTAGATGGGTCTGAGACCAGGCTGTCACAGGAGACGGGTCTGAGACCAGCCTGGTGAAGGAGACTGGTCTGAGACCAGGCTGGTGTAGGAGACAGGTCTGAGACCAGGCTGGTGCGGGAGATGGGTCTGAGACCAGGCTGGTGTTGGAGACGGGTCTGAGACCAGGCTGGTGCTGGAGACTGGACTGAGACTAGGCTGGTGTAGGAGACGGGTCTGAGACTAGGCTGGTGCAGGAGATGGGTCTGAGACCAGGCTGGCGCAGAAGACGGGTCTGAGACCAGGCTGGTGTAGGACAGGGGTCTGAGACGAGGCTCGTGTAGGAGACGGGCCTGAGACCAGGCTGGTGCAGGAGACAGGTCTGAGACCAGGCTGGTGTAGGAGACGGGTCTGAGACCAGGCCGGTGCGGGAGATGGGCCTCAGACCAGGCTGGCGGAGGAGACGGGTCTGAGACCAGGCTGGTGCAGTAGATGGGTCTGAGACCAGGCTGGTGCGTGAGACGGGCCTGAGAACAGGCATGTGCGGGTTTTGGATCTGAGACCAGGCTGGTGCTGGAGACGGGCCTGTGACCTGGCAGGTGCTGGAGACGGGCCTGAGACCAGGCTGGTGTAGGACAGAGGTCTGAGACCAGGCTGGTGCAGGAGGTGGGTGTGAGACCAGGCTGGTGTTGGAGATGGTCCGGAGACCAGGCTGGTGTAGGAGACGGGTCTGAGACCAGGCTGGTGCTGGAGACTGGACTGAGACTAGGCTGGTGTAGGAGACGGGTCTGAGACCAGGCTGGTGCAGGAGATGGGCCTGAGACCAGGCTGGCGCAGAAGACGGGTCTGAGACCAGGCTGGTGTAGGACAGGGGTCTGAGACGAGGCTCATGTAGGAGACTGGCCTGAGACCAGGCTGGTGCAGGAGACAGGTCCGGAGACCAGTCTGGTGTAGGAGACGGGTCTGAGACCAGGCTGGTGCAGTAGATGGGTCTGAGACCAGGCTGGCACAGGAGACGGGTCTGAGACCAGCCTGGTGAAGGAGACTGGTATGAGACCAGGCTGGTGCGGGAGATTGGTCAGAGACCAGGCTGGTGTAGGAGACAGGTCTGAGACCAGGCTGGTGCGGGAGATTGGTCTGAGACCAGGCTGGTGTAGGAGACAGGTCTGAGACCAGGCTGGTGCGGGAGATGGGTCTGAGACCTGGCTGGTGTGGGAGATGGTCCGGAGACCAGGCTGGTGTAGGAGACAGGTCTGAGACCAGGCTGGTGCGGGAGATGGGTCTGAGACCAGGCTGGTGTGGGAGATGGTCCGGAGACCAGGCTGGTGTAGGAGACGGGTCTGAGACCAGGCTGGTGCAGTAGATGGGACTGAGACCAGGCTGGCGCAGGAGACGGGTCTGAGACCAGGCTGGTGTAGGAGACGGGCCTGTGACCTGGCTGGTGCTGGAGACGGGCCTGTGACCTGGCTGGTGCTGAAGACTGGTCTGAGACCACCTGGTGTAGGAGACGGGTCTGAGGCCAGGCTGGTGCTGGAGACGGGCCTGAGACCTGGCAGGTGCTGGAGACGGGCCTGAGACCAGGCTGGTGTAGGACAGGGGTCTGAGACCAGGCTGGTGCAGGAGGTGGGTGTGAGACCAGGCTGGTGCGGGAGATGGGTCTGAGACCAGGCTGGTGTGGGAGATGGTCCGGAGACCAGGCTGGTGTAGGAGACGGGTCTGAGACAAGGCTGGTGCTGGAGACTGGACTGAGACTAGGCTGGTGTAGGAGACGGGTCTGAGACCAGGCTGGCGCAGAAGACGGGTCTGAGACCAGGCTGGTGTAGGACAGGGGTCAGAGACGAGGCTCGTGTAGGAGACGGGTCTGAGACCAGGCTGGTGCAGGAGACAGGTCTGAGACCAGGCTGGTGTAGGAGACGGGTCTGAGACCAGGCTGGTGCAGTAGATGGGTCTGAGACCAGGCTGGCACAGGAGACGGGTCTGAGACCAGCCTGGTGAAGGAGACTGGTATGAGACCAGGCTGGTGTAGGAGACGGGTCTGAGACCGGCTGGTGCGGGAGATGGTTCTGAGACAAGGCTGGTGTGGGAGATGGTCCGGAGACCAGGCTGGTGTAGGAGACGGGTCTGAGAGCAGGCTGGTGCGGGAGATGGGTCTGAGACCAGGCTGGTGTGGGAGATGGTCCGGAGACCAGGCTGGTGTAGGAGACGGGTCTGAGACCAGGCTGGTGCAGTAGATGGGACTGAGACCAGGCTGGCGCAGGAGACGG
Organism: Chiloscyllium plagiosum; assembly: GCF_037043375.1. Lineage (NCBI taxonomy): Eukaryota > Metazoa > Chordata > Chondrichthyes > Orectolobiformes > Hemiscylliidae > Chiloscyllium > Chiloscyllium plagiosum. The sequence continues at coordinate 29,794,800 of NW_028270177.1, forward strand.
GTCTGAGACCAGGCTGGTGTAGGAGACGGGTCTGAGAACAGGCAGGTGCGGGATTTGGATCTGAGACCAGGTTGGTGCTGGAGACGGGCCTGTGACCTGGCTGGTGCTGAAGACTGGTCTGAGACCAGCTGGTGTAGGAGACGGGTCTGAGACCAGGCTGGTGCTGGAGACGGGCCTGAGACCTGGCAGGTGCTGGAGACTGGTCTGAGACCAGCTGGTGTAGGAGACGGGTCTGAGGCCAGGCTGGTGCTGGAGACGGGCCTGAGACCTGGCAGGTGCTGGAGACGGGCCTGAGACCAGGCTGGTGTAGGACAGGGATCTGAGACCAGGCTGGTGCCGGAGGTGGGTGTGAGGCCAGGCTGGTGCGGGAGATGGGTCTGAGACCAGGCTGGTGTGGGAGATGGTCCGGAGACCAGGCTGGTGTAGGAGACGGGTCTGAGACAATGCTGGTTCTGGAGACTGGACTGAGACGAGGCTCGTGTAGGAGACGGGCCTGAGACCAGGCTGGTGCAGGAGACAGGTCTGAGACCAGGCTCGTGCCTGAGATGGTCCGGAGACCAGTCTGGTGTAGGAGACGGGTCTGAGACCAGGCTGGTGCAGTAGATGGGTCTGAGACCAGGCTGGCACAGGAGACGGGTCTGAGACCAGCCTGGTGAAGGAGACTGGTATGAGACCAGGCTGGTGTAGGAGACGGGTCTGAGACCAGGCTGGTGCGGGAGATGGGTCTGAGACAAGGCTGGTGTGGGAGATGGTCCGGAGACCAGGCTGGTGTAGGAGACGGGTCTGAGAGCAGGCTGGTGCGGGAGATGGGTCTGAGACCAGGCTGGTGTGGGAGATGGTCCGGAGACCAGGCTGGTGTAGGAGACGGGTCTGAGACCAGGCTGGTGCAGTAGATCGGACTGAGACCAGGCTGGCGCAGGAGACGGGTCTGAGACCAGGCTGGTGTAGGAGACGGGTCTGAGATGAGGCTCGTGTAGGAGACTGGCCTGAGACCAGGCTGGTGCAGGAGACAGGTCCGGAGACCAGTCTGGTGTAGGAGACGGGTCTGAGACCAGGCTGGTGCAGTAGATGGGTCTGAGACCAGGCTGGCACAGGAGACGAGTCTGAGACCAGGCTGGTGCAGTAGATGGGTCTGAGACAAGGCTGGTGCAGGAGATGGGTGTGAGACCAGGCCAGTGCGGGAGATGGGTCTGAGACCATGCTGGTGCGGGAGATGTGTCTGAGACCAGACTGGTGCTGGAGACGGGCTTGAGACTAGGCTGGTGTAGGAGACGGGTCTGAGACCTGGCTGGTGTAGGAGACAGGTCTGAGGCCTGGCTGGTGCAGGAGATGGGTCTGAGACCAGGCTGGCGCAGGAGACGGGTCTGAGTCCAGCCTAGTGCAGGAGACAGGTCTGAGACCAGGCTGGTGTAGGAGATGGGTCTGAGACCAGGCTGGTGCGGGAAATGGGTCTGAGACCAGGCTGGTGTGGGAGATGGTCCGGAGACCAGGCTGGTATAGGAGACGGGTCTGAGACCAGCCTAGTGCAGGACTCGGGTCTTAGACCAACCTGGAGCAGGAGAGAGGTCTGAGACTAGGCTGGTGTAGGAGATGGGTCTGAGACAAGGCTGGTGTGGGAGATGGTCCGGAGACCAGGCTGGTGTAGGAGACAGGTCTGAGACCAGGCTGGTGCGGGAGATGGGTCTGAGACCAGGCTGGTGTGGGAGATGGTCCGGAGACCAGGCTGGTGTAGGAGACGGGTCTGAGACCAGGCTGGTGCAGTAGATGGGACTGAGACCAGGCTGGCGCAGGAGACGGGTCTGAGACCAGGCTGGTGTAGGAGACGGGTCTGAGACCAGGCAGGTGCGGGATTTGGATCTGAGACCAGGCTGGTGTAGGAGACGGGTCTGAGACCAGGCTGGTGCAGGAGATGGGACTGAGACCAGGCTGGCGCAGGAGATGGGTCTGAGACCAGGCTGGCGCAGGAGACGGGTCTGAGACCAGGCTGGCGCAGGAGGCGGGTCTGAGAACAGGCAGGTGCGTGGTTTGGGTCTGAGAACAGGCTGGTGCTGGAGACGGGCCTGAGACCAGGCTGGTGCAGGAGACAGGTCTGAGACCAGGCTGGTGTAGGAGACGGGTCTGAGACCAGGTTGGTGTAGGAGACGGCTCTGAGACCTGTCTGGTGCAGGAGATGGGTCTGAGACCAGGCTCGCGCAGGAGACGGGCCTGAGACCAGCCTGGTGCAGGAGACAGGTCTGAGACCAGGCTAGTATAGGAGACGGGTCTGAGACCAGGCTGGTGCGGGAGATGGGTCTGAGACCAGGCTGGTGTAGGACAGGGGTCTGAGAAGAGGCTGGTGTAGGAGACGGGTCTGAGACCTGGCTGGTGTAGGGGATGGGTCTGAGACCAGAATGGTGTAGGACACGGGTCTGAGACCAGTCTGGTGCGGGAAATGGGTCTGAGAACAGTCTGGTGCTGGAGACGGGCCTGAGACCAGCCTGGTGCAGGAGACAGGTCTGAGAACAGGCTGGTATAGGAGACGGGTCTGAGACCAGGCTGGTGCGTGAGATGGGTCAGAGACCTGGCTGGTGAAGGAGATGGGTCTGAGACCAGGCTGGTGTAGGAGACGGGTTTGAGACCTGGCTGGTGAAGGAGATGGGTCTGAGACCAGGCTGGTGCAGTAGATGGGTCTGAGACCAGGCTGGTGCTGGAGACGGGCCTGAGACCTGGCTGGTGCTGGAGACGGGTCTGAGACCAGGCTGGTGTAGGACAGGGGTCTGAGATGATGCTCGTGTAGGAGACGGGCCTGAGACCAGGCTGGTGCAGGAGACAGGTCTGAGACCAGGCTGGTGTAGGAGACGGGTCTGAGACCAGGCTGGTGTAGGAAACGGGTCTGAGATCAGGCTGGTGCTGGAGACTGGACTGAGACTAGGCTGGTGTAGGAGACAGGTCTGAGACCAGGCTGGCGCAGGAGACGGGTCTGAGACCAGGCTGGTGTAGGAGACGGGTCTGAGAACAGGCAGGTGCGGGGTTTGGGTCTGAGACCAGGCTGGTGCTGGAGACGGGCCTGAGACCTGGCTGGTGTAGGACAGGGGTCTGAGATGATGCTCGTGTAGGAGACGGGCCTGAGACCAGGCTGGTGCAGGAGACAGGTCTGAGACCAGGCTGGTGTAGGAGACGGTGTTTTAAAAAATTCTCAAGGTCAGGTTCGTAGGAGAGTAGTCTGACACAGAACAAACGACCAAGAGGCGAGTCTGCTAGAATAATGGGCATTTTATTCCCCGCAGCGTCGCACAACGGGTCTGGCTTATACTCACTCTACATGTTACAAAAACTGGGAGCCGTCAGTTCTCGTAGAGCGGTTGCCAACAACCCACGCTCGGCGGTTAAACGTAACCCGGGAGCAGACTCACCGAACTGGAGACTTTTCCAGCTGATGTACTCTTTTCCAGATATAAACATTCATGTGAACAGCAGAGCAAGGCTAAAAAACACATTCCATTCTGGTTACATACAGATAAGAAGATTCACACGGGACTAAGCAACACCTCCATTCCGGTTAGATTCACACATGTATTGGGACATAATTTTTAACCGTTTCACCACAGACGGGTCTGAGACCAGGCTGATGCGGGAGATGGGTCTGAGACCAGGCTGGCGGAGGAGACGGGTCTGAGACCAGGCTGTTGCAGGAGACGGGTCTGAGACCTGGCTGGTGTAGGAGATGGGTCTGAGACCAGGCTGGTGTAGGAGACGGGGCTGAGACCAGGCTGGTGCAGGACAGGGGTCTAAGACCAAGCTGGTGTAGGAGATAGGCCTGAGACCAGGCTGTTGCTGAAGACGGGTCTGAGACCAGGCTGGTGCAGGAGGTGGGTCTGAGACCAGGCTGGTGTAGGAGACGGGTCTGAGACCAGGCTGGTGTAGGAAACGGGTCTGAGACCAGGCTGGTGCTGGAAACTGGACTGAGACTAGGCTGGTGTAGGAGACGGGTCTGAGACCAGGCTGGTGCAGGAGATGGGCCTGAGACCAGGCTGGCGCAGGAGACGGGTCTGAGACCAGGCTGGCGTAGGAGACGGGTCTGAGAAGAGGCAGGTGCGGGGTTTGGGTCTGAGACCAGGCAGGTGCTGGAGACGGGGCTGAGACCAGGCTGGTGCAGGAGACAGGTCTGAGACCAGGCTGGTGTAGGAGACGGGTCTGAGACCAGGTTGGTGTAGGAGACGGCTCTGAGACCAGTCTGGTGCAGGAGATGGGTCTGAGACCAGGCTGGCGCAGGAGACGGGCCTGAGACCTGGCTGGTGTAGGGGATGGGTCTGAGACCAGAATGGTGTAGGACACGGGTCTGAGACCAGTCTGGTGCGGGAAATGGGTCTGAGAACAGTCTGGTGCTGGAGACGGGCCTGAGTCCAGGCAGGTGTAGGACAGGGGTCTGAGACCAGGCTGGTGTAGGAGACGGGTCTGAGACCTGGCTGGTGTAGGGGATGGGTCTGAGACCAGAATGGTGTAGGACACGGTTCTGAGACCAGTCTAGTGTGGGAATAGGGTCTGAGAACAGTCTGGTGCTGGAGACGGGCCTGAGACCAGCCTGGTATAGGAGACGGGTCTGAGACCAGGCTGGTGCGTGAGATGGGTCTGAGACCAGGCTGGTGTAGAAGACGGGTCTGAGACCAGGCTGGTGCAGGAGATGGGTCTGAGACCAGGCTGGTGTAGAAGACGGGTCTGAGACCATGCTGGTGCAAGAGATGGGTCTGAGACCAGGCTGGTGCAGTAGATGGTCTGAGACCAGGCTGGTGCAGGAGACAGGCCAGAGACCAGGCTCGAGTAGGAGACGGGTCTGAGACCAGGCTGGTGCTGGAGACAGGTCTGAGACCAGGTTAGTTTAGGAGACGGGTCTGAGACCAACCTGGTGCGGGAGACAGGCCTGCGACCAGGCTGGTGTATGAGACGGATCTGAGACCAGGCTGTTGCGGAAAATGGGTCTATGACCAGGCCGGTGCAGGCGACAGGTCTGAGATCATACTGGTGCGGGAGATGGGTCTGAGACCACGCTGGTGCAGGAGACGGGTCTGAGACCAGGTTAGTTTAGGAGAAGGGTCTGAGACCACTTTGGTGCTGGAGACGGGCCAGAGACCAGGCTGGCGTAGGACAGGCTTCCGAGATCAGGTTGGTGCAGGAGATGTGTCTGAGACCAGGCTGGTGCAGGTGACGGGTCTGAGACCAGTCTGGTGCAGGTGACGGGTCTGAGACCAGGCTGGTGCGGGAGATGGGTCTGAGACCAGGCTGTTGCGGAAAATAGGTCTAAGACCAGGCGGTGCAGGCGACGGGTCTGAGACCAGGCTAGTGCAGGAGATGGGTCTGAGACCAGGCTGGAGTCGGAGACGGGTCTGAGACCAGGCTGGTGCGGGAGATGGGTCTGAGACAAGGCTGGTGCTGGAGATGGGCCTAAGACCAGACTGGTGTATGAGACGAGTCTGAGACTAGCATGATGCAGGAGATGGGTCCGAGACCAGGCTGGTGCAGGAGACGGGTCTGAGACCAGGCTGCTGTAAGAGAAGAGTCTGAGACCAGGCTGGTGCTGGAGACGGGCCTGAGAACAGACTGGTGTAGGAGACGGGCCTGAGACTAGGCTAGTGCTGGAGACAGGTCTGAGACCAGGCGGGTGCGGGGGATAGGTCTGAGACCAGGCTGGCGCTGGAGACGGGCCTGAGACCAGGCTGGTGTAGGTGACGGGTCTGAGACCAGGATGGTGCGGGAGGTGGGTCTGAGACCAGGCTGGTGTAGGTGACGGATCTGAGACCAGGCTGGTGCGGGAGGTGGGTCTGAGACCAGGCTGGTGTAGGAGACAGGTCTGAGACCAGGCTGGTGCAGGAGACAGGTCTGAGACTAGGCTGGTGTAGGGGACGGATCTGAGACCAGGCTGGTGTAGGAGACAGGTCTGAGACCAGGCTGGTGCAGGAGACAGGTCTGAGACTAGGCTGGTGTAGGAGACAGGTCTGAGACCAGGCTGGTGCAGGAGACAGGTCTGAGACCAGGCTGGTGCAGGAGACGGGTCTGAGGACAGGCTGGTGCAGGAGACGTGTCTGAGACCAGGCTGGTGTAGGAGACGCGTCTGAGACCAGGCTGGTGCGGGAGATAGGTCTGAGACAAGGCTGAGTGCGGAGACGTGTCTGAGACTAGGCTGGTGCGGTAGATGGGTCTGAGACCAGGCTCGCGTAGGAGACGGGTCTGAGACCAGGCTGGTGCGGGAGATGGGTCTGAGACCAGGCTGGTGGAGGAGACAGGTCAGAGACCAGGCTGGTGTAGGAGACGGGTCTGAGACCTAGCTGGTGCGGTAGATGGGCCTGAGACCAGGCTGTTGTAGGAGATGGGTCTGAGACCATGATGGTGGGGGAGATGGGTCTGAGACCAGGCTGGTTGCGGAGACGTGTCTGAGACTAGGCTGGTGCAGGAGATGGGCCTGAGACCAGGCTGGTGTAGGAGACAGGTCTGAGACCAGGCTGGTGCGGGAGACGGGTCTGAGACCAGGCTGGTGTATGAGGCGGGTCTGAGACCAGGCTGTAGCGGGAAATGGGTCTAAGACCAGGCCGGTGCAAGCGACAGGTCTGTGATCATGCTGGTGCGGGAGATGGGTCTGAGACCATGCTGGTGCAGGAGACGAGTCTGAGACCAGGCTGGTGCAGGAGACGAGTCTGAGACCAGGCTAATTTAGGAGACCGGACTGTGACCAGGCTGGTGCTGGAGACGGGCCTGAGACATGGCTGGTGTAGGACAGGGGTCTGAGACCAGGCTGGTGTAGGAGATGGGCCTGAGACCAGGCTGGTGCGGGAGATGGGTCTGAGACCAGGCTGGTGTAGGAGACGGGTCTGAGACCAGGCTGGTGCGGGAGACGGGTCTGAGACCAGGCTGGTGCGGGAGACGGGTCTGAGACCAGGCTGGTACAGGAGACGGGTCTGAGACCATGCTTGTGTAAGACAGGGGTCTGAGACCATGCTGATGTGGGAGGCGGGCGTGTGACCAACCTGGTGCAGGAGACAGGTCTGTGTCCAGGCTGGTGATGGGGACGGGTCTGAAACCAGGCTGGTGTAGGACAGGGGTCTGGGACCAGGCTGGTGTAGGACAGGGGTCTGGGACCAGGCTGGTGTAGGACAGGGGTCTGGGACCAGCCTGGTGCAGGAGACGGGTCTGAGACCAGGCTGGTGTATGGGACGGATCTGAGGACAGGCTGGTGCTGGAGACGTGTCTGAGACCTGGCTGGTGTAGGAGACGGGTCTGAGACTAGGCTGGTGCAGGAGATGGGTCTGAGACCAGGCTGGTGTAGGAGATGGGCCTGAGACCAGGCTGGTGTAGGTGATGGGTCTGAGACCAGGCTGGTGCGGGAGATGGGTCTGAGACCAGGCTGGTGTAGGAGACGGGTCTGAGACCAGGCTGGTGCGGGAGATAGGTCTGAGACCAGGCTGAGTGCGGAGACGTGTCTGAGACTAGGCTGGTGCGGTAGATGGGTCTGAGACCAGGCTGGTGTAGGAGACGGGTCTGAGACCAGGCTGGTGCGGGAGATAGGTCTGAGACCAGGCTGAGTGCGGAGACGGGTCTGAGACCAGGCTAGTGCGGGGGATGGGTCTGAGACCAGGCTGGTTGAGGGGACGGGTCAGAGACCAGGCTAGTGCGGGAGATGGGTCTGACACCAGGCTGTAGTAGGAGATGGGTCTGAGACCATGATGGTGAGGGAGATGGGTCTGAGACCAGGCTGGTTGCGGAGACATGTCAGACTAGGCTGGTGCAGGAGATGGGCCTGAGACCAGGCTGTTGTAGGAGATGGGTCTGAGACCAGGCTGGTGTAGGAGATGGGCCTGAGACCAGGCTGTTGTAGGAGATGGGTCTGAGACCAGGCTGGTGTAGGAGATGGGCCTGAGACCAGGCTGTTGTAGGAGATGGGTCTGAGACCAGGCTGGTGTAGGAGATGGGTCTGAGACCAGGCTGTTGTAGGAGATGGGTCTGAGACCAGGCTGGTGTAGGAGATGGGTCTGAGACCAGGCTGGTGTAGGAGATGGGTCTGAGACCAGGCTGGAGTAGAAGACGGGTCTGAGACCAGTCTGGTGCTGGTGACTGGTCTGAGGCCAGGCTGGTGAAGGAGACAGGTCTGAGACCAGGCTGGTGCGGGAGATTGTCCTGAGACCAGGCTGGTGTAGGAGACGGGTCTGAGACCAACCTGGTGCGGGAGATGGGTCTGCGACCATGCTGTTGTGGAAAATAGGTCAAGACCAGGCCGGTACAGGCGACGGGTCAGAGACCATGCTGGTGCGGGAGATGGGTCTGAGACCACACTGGTGCAGGAGACGAGTCTGAGACCAAGCTAGTGTAGGAGACGGGTATGAGACCAGGCAGGTGCGGTGGATGGGTCTGAGACCAGGCTGGTGTAGGACAGGGGTCTGAGACCAGGCTGGCGCGGAAGATGGATCTGAGACCAGGCTGGTGTAGGAGCCGGGTCTGAGACCAAGCTGCTGCGGGAGATGGGCCTGAGACCAGGCTGGTGCAGTAGATGGATCTGAGACCAGGCTGGTGCAGGAGACGGGCCAGAGACCAGGCTCGAGTAGGAGACGTGTCTGAGACCAGGCTGGTGTAGGAGACGGGTCTGAGATCATACTGGTGCGGGAGATGGGTCTGAGACTACGCTGGTGCATGAGATGGGTCTGAGACCAGGTTAGTTTAGGAGACGGGTCTGAGACCAGGCTGGTGCGGGAGATGGGTCTGAGACCAGCCTGGTGCGGGAGATGGGTCTGAGACTACGCTGGTGCACGAGACGGGTCTGAGACCAGGTTAGTTTAGGAGACGGGTCTGAGACCAGGCTGGTGCGGGAGATGGGTCTGAGACCAGCCTGGTGCGGGAGATGGGTCTGAGACCAGGCTGGTGTATGAGGCGGATCTGAGACCAGGCTGTAGCGGGAAATGGGTATAAGACTAGGCCGGTGCGAGCAACAGGTCTGTGATCATGATGGAGCGGGAGATGGGTCTGAGACCATGCTGGTGCAGGAGACGAGTCTGAGACCAGGCTAATTTAGGAGACGGGACTGTGACCAGGCTGGTGCTGGAGACGGGCCTGAGACCAGGCTGGTAGAGGAGACCGGTCTGAGACCATGCTGGTATAAGACAGGGGTCTGAGACCATCCTGGTGTGGGAGGCGGGCCTGTGACCAACCTGGTGCAGGAGACAGGTCTGAGACCAGGCTGGTGCTGGAGACGGGTCTGAGACCAGGCTGGTGTAGGACACGGGTCTGGGACCAGGCTGGTGCAGGTGACGGGTCTGAGACCAGGCTGGTGTCGGAGACGGGCCTGTGACCAGCCTGGTGCGGGGGCTGGGTCTGAGACCAGGCTGGTGCGGGAGATGGGTCTGAGACCAGGCTCGAGCGTGGGATGGGTCTGAGACCAGACTGGTGCAGGAGACGGGTCTGAGACCAGGCTGGTGCAGGGGATGGGTCTGAGACCAGGCTGGTGCGTGGGATGGGTCTGAGACCAGGCTGGTGCGGGGGACGGGTCTGAGACCAGGCTGGTGTATGAGGCGGGTCTGAGACCAGGCTGTAGCGGGAAATGGGTCTAAGACCAGGCCGGTTCAAGCGACAGGTCTGTGATCATGCTGGTACGGGAGATGGGTCTGAGACCAGGCTGGTGCAGGAGACGAGTCTGAGACCAGGCCGGTGCAAGCGACAGGTCTGTGACCAGGCTGGTGCTGGAGACGGGCCTGAGACATGGCTGGTGTAGGACAGGGGTCTGAGACCAGGCTGGTGTAGGAGATGGGCCTGAGACCAGGCTGGTGTAGGTGACGGGTCTGAGACCAGGCTGGTGTATGAGGCGGGACTGAGACCAGGCTGGTATAGGAGACGGGTCTGAGACCAGGCTGGTGTTGGGGACGGGTCTGAGACCGGGCTGGTGTATGAGACGAATCTGAGACCAGGCTGGTGCAGGAGATGGTTCTGAGACCAGGCCGGTGCTGGAGACGGATCTGAGACCAGGCTGGTGCAGGAGACGGGTCTGAGGACAGGCTGTTGCAGGAGACGTGCCTGAGACCTGGCTGGTGTAGGAGACGGGTCTGAGACCAGGCTGGTGTAGGAGACCGCTCTGAGACCAATCTGGTGCGGGAGATGAGTCTGAGACCAGGGTGGTGCTGGAGACAGGCCTGAGCCAGGCTGGTGCTGGAGACGGACCTCCGACCAGGCCGGTGTATGAGACGGATCTGAGACCAGGCTGTTTCGGAAAATGGGTCAATGACCAGGCCGGTGCAGGCGACAGGTCTGAGATCATACTGGTGCGGGAGATGGGTCTGAGACCACGCTGGTGCACGAGACGGGTCTGAGACCAGGTTAGTTTAGGAGACGGGTCTGAGACCAGGTGGGTGCGGGGGATAAGTCTGAGACCAGGCTGGTGCAGGTGACGGGTCTGAGACCAGGCTGGTGTCAGAGACGGGTCTGTGACCAGCCTGGTGCGGGGGCTGGGTCTGAGACTAGGCTGGTGCGGGAGACGGGTCTGAGACCAGGCTGGTGTCAGAGACGGGCCTGTGACCAGCCTGGTGCGGGAGATGGGTCTGAGACCAGGCTGATGCTGGGGATGGGTCTGAGACCAGGCTGGTGCGGGGGATGGGTCTGAGACCAGGCTGGTGCGGGGGGTGGGTCTGAGACCAGGCTGGTGCTGGAGACGGGCCTAAGACCAGACTGGTGTAGGAGACGGGTCTGAGACCAGGCTGGTGTAAGAGACGAGTCTGAGATCAGGCTGGTGCTGGAGACGGGCCTGAGACCTCGCTGGAATAGGAGACAGTTCTGAGACAAGGCTGGTGCTGGAGACGGGCCTGAGACCAGACTGGTGTAGGAGACGGGTCTGAGACCAGGCTGGTGCTGGAGACAGGTCTGAGACCAGGCGGGTGCGGGGGATAGTTCTGAGACCAGGCTAGCGCTGGAGACGGGCCTGAGACCTAGCAGGTGTTGGACAGGGATCTGAGACCAGGCTGGTGTAGGAGATGGGCCCGAGACCAGGCTGGTGTAGGTGACGTGTCTGAGACCAGGATGGTGCGGGAGATGGGTCTGAGACCAGGCTGGTGTAGGTGACGGATCTGAGATCAGGCTGGTGCAGGAGATGGGTCTGAGACCAGGCTGGTGTAGGAGACGGGTCTGAGACCAGGCTGGTGCGGGAGACGGGTCTGAGACCATGCTTGTGTAAGACAGGGGTCTGAGACCATGCTGGTGTGGGAGGCTGGCGTGTGACCAACCTGGTGCAGGAGACAGGTCTGTGTCCAGGCTGGTGATGGGGACGGGTCTGAAACCAGGCTGGTGTAGGACAGGGGTCTGGGACCAGGCTGGTGTAGGACAGGGGTCTGGGACCAGCCTGGTGCAGGAGATGGGTCTGAGACCAGGCTGGTGTATGGGACGGATCTGAGGACAGGCTGGTGCTGAAGACGTGTCTGAGACCCGGTTGGTGTAGGAGACGGGTCTGAGGACAGGCTGGTGCTGGACACGTGTCTGAGACCTGGCTGGTGTAGGAGACGGGTCTGAGACTAGGCTGGTGTAGGGGACGGATCTGAGACCAGGCTGGTGCGGGAGACGGGTCTGAGACCAGGCTGGTGTAGGGGACGGATCTGAGACCAGGCTGGTGCGGGGGGTGGGTCTGAGACCAGGCTGGTGCTGGAGACGAGCCTAAGACCAGACTGGTGTAGGAGACGGGTCTGAGACCAGGCTGGTGTAAGAGACGAGTCTGAGATCAGGCTGGTGCTGGAGACGGGCCTGAGACCTCGCTGGAATAGGAGACAGTTCTGAGACAAGGCTGGTGCTGGAGACGGGCCTGAGACCAGACTGGTGTAGGAGACGGGTCTGAGACCAGGCTGGTGCTGGAGACAGGTCTGAGACCAGGCGGGTGCGGGGGATAGTTCTGAGACCAGGCTGGCGCTGGAGACGGGCCTGAGACCTAGCAGGTGTTGGACAGGGATCTGAGACCAGGCTGGTGTAGGAGATGGGCCCGAGACCAGGCTGGTGTAGGTGACGTGTCTGAGACCAGGATGGTGCGGGAGATGGGTCTGAGACCAGGCTGGTGTAGGTGACGGATCTGAGATCAGGCTGGTGCAGGAGATGGGTCTGAGACCAGGCTGGTGTAGGAGACGGGTCTGAGACCAGGCTGGTGCGGGAGACGGGTCTGAGACCTGGCTGGTACAGGAGACGGGTCTGAGACCATGCTTGTGTAAGACAGGGGTCTGAGACCATGCTGGTGTGGGAGGCGGGCGTGTGACCAACCTGGTGCAGGAGACAGGTCTGTGTCCAGGCTGGTGATGGGGACGGGTCTGAAACCAGGCTGGTGTAGGACAGGGGTCTGGGACCAGGCTGGTGTAGGACAGGGGTCTGGGACCAGCCTGGTGCAGGAGATGGGTCTGAGACCAGGCTGGTGTATGGGACGGATCTGAGGACAGGCTGGTGCTGAAGACGTGTCTGAGACCTGGTTGGTGTAGGAGACGGGTCTGAGGACAGGCTGGTGCTGGAGACGTGTCTGAGACCTGGCTGGTGTAGGAGACGGGTCTGAGACTAGGCTGGTGTAGGGGACGGATCTGAGACCAGGCTGGTGCGGGAGACGGGTCTGAGACCAGGCTGGTGTAGGGGACGGATCTGAGACCAGGCTGGTGCAGGAGACGTGTCTGAGACCGTGCTGGTGTATGAGACGAATCTGAGACCAGGCTGGTGCAGGAGACGTGTCTGAGACCAGGCTGGTGTAGGAGACGGGTCTGAGACCAGGCTGGTGCGGGAGATAGGTCTGAGACCAGGCTGAGTGCGGAGACGTGTCTGAGACTAGGCTGGTGCGGTAGATGTGTCTGAGACCAGGCTCGCGTAGGAGACGGGTCTGAGACCAGGCTAGTGCAGGAGATGGGTCTGAGACCAGGCTGGTTGAGGGGACGGGTCAGAGACCAGGCTGGTGTCGGAGATGGGTCTGAGACCAGGCTAGTGCGGGAGATGGGTCTGAGACCAGGCTGTTGTATGAAACGGGTCTGAGACCAAGCTAGTGCGGGAGATGGGCCTGAGACCAGGCTGTTGTAGGAGATGGGTCTGAGACCAGGCTGGTGAGGGAGATGGGTCTGAGACCAGGCTGGTTGCGGAGACGTGTCAGACTAGGCTGGTGCAGGAGATGGGCCTGAGACCAGGCTGTTGTAGGAGATGGGTCTGAGACCAGGCTGGTGCGGGAGATGGGTCTGAGACCAGGCTGGTATAGGAGATGGGTCTGAGACCAGGCTGGAGTAGACGACGGGTCTGAGACCAGGCTGGTGTAGCAGATGGGTCTGAGACCAGGCTGGAGTAGAAGACGGGTCTGAGACCAGGCTGGTGCTGGTGACTGGTCTGAGGCCAGGCTGGTGAAGGAGACAGGTCTGAGACCAGGCTGGTGCGGGAGATGGTCATGAGGCCAGGCTGGTGAAGGAGACGGGTCTGAGACCAACCTGGTGCGGGAGATGGGTCTGCGACCATGCTGTTGTGGAAAATAGGTCAAGACCAGGCCGGTGCAGACGACGGGTCAGAGACCATGCTGGTGCGGGAGATGGGTCTGAGACCACACTGGTGCAGGAGACGAGTCTGAGACCAAGCTAGTGTAGGAGACGGGTATGAGACCAGGCAGGTGCGGCGGATGGGTCTGAGACCAGGCTGGTGTAGGACAGGGGTCTGAGACCAGGCTGGCGCGGGAGATGGATCTGAGACCAGGCTGGTGCGGGAGATGGGTCTGAGACCAGGCTGGTGAAGGAGACGGGTCTGAGACCAGTCTGGTGCTGGTGACTGGTCTGAGGCCAGGCTGGTGAAGGAGACAGGTCTGAGACCAGGCTGGTGTGGGAGATTGTCCTGAGACCAGGCTGGTGTAGGAGACGGGTCAGAGACCAACCTGGTGCGGGAGATGGGTCTGCGACCATGCTGTTGTGGAAAATAGGTCAAGACCAGGCCGGTACAGGCGACGGGTCAGAGACCATGCTGGTGCGGTGGATGGGTCTGAGACCAGGCTGGTGTAGGACAGGGGTCTGAGACCAGGCTGGTGTAGGACAGGGGTCTGAGACCAGGTTGGCGCGGAAGATGGATCTGAGACCAGGCTGGTGTAGGAGGCGGGTCTGAGACCAGGCTGGTGTAGGAGACGGGTCTGAGACCAAGCTGCTGCGGGAGATGGGCCTGAGACCAGGCTGTTGTAGGAGATGGGTCTGAGACCAGGCTGGTGTAGGAGATGGGTCTGAGACCAGGCTGGTGTAGGAGATGGGTCTGAGACCAGGCTGGAGTAGAAGACGGGTCTGAGACCAGTCTGGTGCTGGTGACTGGTCTGAGGCCAGGCTGGTGAAGGAGACAGGTCTGAGACCAGGCTGGTGCGGGAGATTGTCCTGAGACCAGGCTGTTGTAGGAGATGGGTCTGAGACCAGGCTGGTGTAGGAGATGGGCCTGAGACCAGGCTGTTGTAGGAGATGGGTCTGAGACCAGGCTGTTGTAGGAGATGGGTCTGAGACCAGGCTGGTGTAGGAGATGGGTCTGAGACCAGGCTGGTGCGGGGGGTGGGTCTGAGACCAGGCTGGTGCTGGAGACGAGCCTAAGACCAGACTGGTGTAGGAGACGGGTCTGAGACCAGGCTGGTGTAAGAGACGAGTCTGAGATCAGGCTGGTGCTGGAGACGGGCCTGAGACCTCGCTGGAATAGGAGACAGTTCTGAGACAAGGCTGGTGCTGGAGACGGGCCTGAGACCAGACTGGTGTAGGAGACGGGTCTGAGACCAGGCTGGTGCTGGAGACAGGTCTGAGACCAGGCGGGTGCGGGGGATAGTTCTGAGACCAGGCTGGCGCTGGAGACGGGCCTGAGACCTAGCAGGTGTTGGACAGGGATCTGAGACCAGGCTGGTGTAGGAGATGGGCCCGAGACCAGGCTGGTGTAGGTGACGTGTCTGAGACCAGGATGGTGCGGGAGATGGGTCTGAGACCAGGCTGGTGTAGGTGACGGATCTGAGATCAGGCTGGTGCAGGAGATGGGTCTGAGACCAGGCTGGTGTAGGAGACGGGTCTGAGACCAGGCTGGTGCGGGAGACGGGTCTGAGACCTGGCTGGTACAGGAGACGGGTCTGAGACCATGCTTGTGTAAGACAGGGGTCTGAGACCATGCTGGTGTGGGAGGCGGGCGTGTGACCAACCTGGTGCAGGAGACAGGTCTGTGTCCAGGCTGGTGATGGGGACGGGTCTGAAACCAGGCTGGTGTAGGACAGGGGTCTGGGACCAGGCTGGTGTAGGACAGGGGTCTGGGACCAGCCTGGTGCAGGAGATGGGTCTGAGACCAGGCTGGTGTATGGGACGGATCTGAGGACAGGCTGGTGCTGAAGACGTGTCTGAGACCTGGTTGGTGTAGGAGACGGGTCTGAGGACAGGCTGGTGCTGGAGACGTGTCTGAGACCTGGCTGGTGTAGGAGACGGGTCTGAGACTAGGCTGGTGTAGGGGACGGATCTGAGACCAGGCTGGTGCGGGAGACGGGTCTGAGACCAGGCTGGTGTAGGGGACGGATCTGAGACCAGGCTGGTGCAGGAGACGTGTCTGAGACCGTGCTGGTGTATGAGACGAATCTGAGACCAGGCTGGTGCAGGAGACGTGTCTGAGACCAGGCTGGTGTAGGAGACGGGTCTGAGACCAGGCTGGTGCGGGAGATAGGTCTGAGACCAGGCTGAGTGCGGAGACGTGTCTGAGACTAGGCTGGTGCGGTAGATGTGTCTGAGACCAGGCTCGCGTAGGAGACGGGTCTGAGACCAGGCTAGTGCAGGAGATGGGTCTGAGACCAGGCTGGTTGAGGGGACGGGTCAGAGACCAGGCTGGTGTCGGAGATGGGTCTGAGACCAGGCTAGTGCGGGAGATGGGTCTGAGACCAGGCTGTTGTATGAAACGGGTCTGAGACCAAGCTAGTGCGGGAGATGGGCCTGAGACCAGGCTGTTGTAGGAGATGGGTCTGAGACCAGGCTGGTGAGGGAGATGGGTCTGAGACCAGGCTGGTTGCGGAGACGTGTCAGACTAGGCTGGTGCAGGAGATGGGCCTGAGACCAGGCTGTTGTAGGAGATGGGTCTGAGACCAGGCTGGTGCGGGAGATGGGTCTGAGACCAGGCTGGTATAGGAGATGGGTCTGAGACCAGGCTGGAGTAGACGACGGGTCTGAGACCAGGCTGGTGTAGCAGATGGGTCTGAGACCAGGCTGGAGTAGAAGACGGGTCTGAGACCAGGCTGGTGCTGGTGACTGGTCTGAGGCCAGGCTGGTGAAGGAGACAGGTCTGAGACCAGGCTGGTGCGGGAGATGGTCATGAGGCCAGGCTGGTGAAGGAGACGGGTCTGAGACCAACCTGGTGCGGGAGATGGGTCTGCGACCATGCTGTTGTGGAAAATAGGTCAAGACCAGGCCGGTGCAGACGACGGGTCAGAGACCATGCTGGTGCGGGAGATGGGTCTGAGACCACACTGGTGCAGGAGACGAGTCTGAGACCAAGCTAGTGTAGGAGACGGGTATGAGACCAGGCAGGTGCGGCGGATGGGTCTGAGACCAGGCTGGTGTAGGACAGGGGTCTGAGACCAGGCTGGCGCGGGAGATGGATCTGAGACCAGGCTGGTGCGGGAGATGGGTCTGAGACCAGGCTGGTGAAGGAGACGGGTCTGAGACCAGTCTGGTGCTGGTGACTGGTCTGAGGCCAGGCTGGTGAAGGAGACAGGTCTGAGACCAGGCTGGTGTGGGAGATTGTCCTGAGACCAGGCTGGTGTAGGAGACGGGTCAGAGACCAACCTGGTGCGGGAGATGGGTCTGCGACCATGCTGTTGTGGAAAATAGGTCAAGACCAGGCCGGTACAGGCGACGGGTCAGAGACCATGCTGGTGCGGTGGATGGGTCTGAGACCAGGCTGGTGTAGGACAGGGGTCTGAGACCAGGCTGGTGTAGGACAGGGGTCTGAGACCAGGTTGGCGCGGAAGATGGATCTGAGACCAGGCTGGTGTAGGAGGCGGGTCTGAGACCAGGCTGGTGTAGGAGACGGGTCTGAGACCAAGCTGCTGCGGGAGATGGGCCTGAGACCAGGCTGTTGTAGGAGATGGGTCTGAGACCAGGCTGGTGTAGGAGATGGGTCTGAGACCAGGCTGGTGTAGGAGATGGGTCTGAGACCAGGCTGGAGTAGAAGACGGGTCTGAGACCAGTCTGGTGCTGGTGACTGGTCTGAGGCCAGGCTGGTGAAGGAGACAGGTCTGAGACCAGGCTGGTGCGGGAGATTGTCCTGAGACCAGGCTGTTGTAGGAGATGGGTCTGAGACCAGGCTGGTGTAGGAGATGGGCCTGAGACCAGGCTGTTGTAGGAGATGGGTCTGAGACCAGGCTGGTGTAGGAGATGGGTCTGAGACCAGGCTGTTGTAGGAGATGGGTCTGAGACCAGGCTGGTGTAGGAGATGGGTCTGAGACCAGGCTGGTGTAGGAGATGGGTCTGAGACCAGGCTGGTGTAGGAGATGGGTCTGAGACCAGGCTGGAGTAGAAGACGGGTCTGAGACCAGTCTGGTGCTGGTGACTGGTCTGAGGCCAGGCTGGTGAAGGAGACAGGTCTGAGACCAGGCTGGTGCGGGAGATTGTCCTGAGACCAGGCTGGTGTAGGAGACGGGTCTGAGACCAACCTGGTGCGGGAGATGGGTCTGCGACCATGCTGTTGTGGAAAATAGGTCAAGACCAGGCCGGTACAGGCGACGGGTCAGAGACCATGCTGGTGCGGGAGATGGGTCTGAGACCACACTGGTGCAGGAGACGAGTCTGAGACCAAGCTAGTGTAGGAGACGGGTATGAGACCAGGCAGGTGCGGTGGATGGGTCTGAGACCAGGCTGGTGTAGGACAGGGGTCTGAGACCAGGCTGGCGCGGAAGATGGATCTGAGACCAGGCTGGTGTAGGAGCCGGGTCTGAGACCAAGCTGCTGCGGGAGATGGGCCTGAGACCAGGCTGGTGCAGTAGATGGATCTGAGACCAGGCTGGTGCAGGAGACGGGCCAGAGACCAGGCTCGAGTAGGAGACGTGTCTGAGACCAGGCTGGTGTAGGAGACGGGTCTGAGATCATACTGGTGCGGGAGATGGGTCTGAGACTACGCTGGTGCATGAGATGGGTCTGAGACCAGGTTAGTTTAGGAGACGGGTCTGAGACCAGGCTGGTGCGGGAGATGGGTCTGAGACCAGCCTGGTGCGGGAGATGGGTCTGAGACTACGCTGGTGCACGAGACGGGTCTGAGACCAGGTTAGTTTAGGAGACGGGTCTGAGACCAGGCTGGTGCGGGAGATGGGTCTGAGACCAGCCTGGTGCGGGAGATGGGTCTGAGACCAGGCTGGTGTATGAGGCGGATCTGAGACCAGGCTGTAGCGGGAAATGGGTATAAGACTAGGCCGGTGCGAGCAACAGGTCTGTGATCATGATGGAGCGGGAGATGGGTCTGAGACCATGCTGGTGCAGGAGACGAGTCTGAGACCAGGCTAATTTAGGAGACGGGACTGTGACCAGGCTGGTGCTGGAGACGGGCCTGAGACATGTCTGGTGTAGGAGATGGGTCTGAGACCAGGCTGGTGCGGGAGACGGGTCTGAGACCAGGCTGGTAGAGGAGACCGGTCTGAGACCATGCTGGTATAGGACAGGGGTCTGAGACCATCCTGGTGTGGGAGGCGGGCCTGTGACCAACCTGGTGCAGGAGACAGGTCTGAGACCAGGCTGGTGCTGGAGACGGGTCTGAGACCAGGCTGGTGTAGGACACGGGTCTGGGACCAGGCTGGTGCAGGTGACGGGTCTGAGACCAGGCTGGTGTCGGAGACGGGCCTGTGACCAGCCTGGTGCGGGGGCTGGGTCTGAGACCAGGCTGGTGCGGGAGATGGGTCTGAGACCAGGCTCGAGCGTGGGATGGGTCTGAGACCAGACTGGTGCAGGAGACGGGTCTGAGACCAGGCTGGTGCAGGGGATGGGTCTGAGACCAGGCTGGTGCGTGGGATGGGTCTGAGACCAGGCTGGTGCGGGGGACGGGTCTGAGACCAGGCTGGTGTATGAGGCGGGTCTGAGACCAGGCTGTAGCGGGAAATGGGTCTAAGACCAGGCCGGTTCAAGCGACAGGTCTGTGATCATGCTGGTACGGGAGATGGGTCTGAGACCAGGCTGGTGCAGGAGACGAGTCTGAGACCAGGCCGGTGCAAGCGACAGGTCTGTGACCAGGCTGGTGCTGGAGACGGGCCTGAGACATGGCTGGTGTAGGACAGGGGTCTGAGACCAGGCTGGTGTAGGAGATGGGCCTGAGACCAGTCTGGTGTAGGTGACGGGTCTGAGACCAGGCTGGTGTATGAGGCGGGACTGAGACCAGGCTGGTATAGGAGACGGGTCTGAGACCAGGCTGGTGTTGGGGACGGGTCTGAGACCGGGCTGGTGTATGAGACGAATCTGAGACCAGGCTGGTGCAGGAGATGGTTCTGAGACCAGGCCGGTGCTGGAGACGGATCTGAGACCAGGCTGGTGCAGGAGACGGGTCTGAGGACAGGCTGTTGCAGGAGACGTGCCTGAGACCTGGCTGGTGTAGGAGACGGGTCTGAGACCAGGCTGGTGTAGGAGACCGCTCTGAGACCAATCTGGTGCGGGAGATGAGTCTGAGACCAGGGTGGTGCTGGAGACAGGCCTGAGCCAGGCTGGTGCTGGAGACGGACCTCCGACCAGGCCGGTGTATGAGACGGATCTGAGACCAGGCTGTTTCGGAAAATGGGTCAATGACCAGGCCGGTGCAGGCGACAGGTCTGAGATCATACTGGTGCGGGAGATGGGTCTGAGACCACGCTGGTGCACGAGACGGGTCTGAGACCAGGTTAGTTTAGGAGACGGGTCTGAGACCAGGTGGGTGCGGGGGATAAGTCTGAGACCAGGCTGGTGCAGGTGACGGGTCTGAGACCAGGCTGGTGTCAGAGACGGGTCTGTGACCAGCCTGGTGCGGGGGCTGGGTCTGAGACTAGGCTGGTGCGGGAGACGGGTCTGAGACCAGGCTGGTGTCAGAGACGGGCCTGTGACCAGCCTGGTGCGGGAGATGGGTCTGAGACCAGGCTGATGCTGGGGATGGGTCTGAGACCAGGCTGGTGCGGGGGATGGGTCTGAGACCAGGCTGGTGCGGGGGGTGGGTCTGAGACCAGGCTGGTGCTGGAGACGGGCCTAAGACCAGACTGGTGTAGGAGACGGGTCTGAGACCAGGCTGGTGTAAGAGACGAGTCTGAGATCAGGCTGGTGCTGGAGACGGGCCTGAGACCTCGCTGGAATAGGAGACAGTTCTGAGACAAGGCTGGTGCTGGAGACGGGCCTGAGACCAGACTGGTGTAGGAGACGGGTCTGAGACCAGGCTGGTGCTGGAGACAGGTCTGAGACCAGGCGGGTGCGGGGGATAGTTCTGAGACCAGGCTAGCGCTGGAGACGGGCCTGAGACCTAGCAGGTGTTGGACAGGGATCTGAGACCAGGCTGGTGTAGGAGATGGGCCCGAGACCAGGCTGGTGTAGGTGACGTGTCTGAGACCAGGATGGTGCGGGAGATGGGTCTGAGACCAGGCTGGTGTAGGTGACGGATCTGAGATCAGGCTGGTGCAGGAGATGGGTCTGAGACCAGGCTGGTGTAGGAGACGGGTCTGAGACCAGGCTGGTGCGGGAGACGGGTCTGAGACCATGCTTGTGTAAGACAGGGGTCTGAGACCATGCTGGTGTGGGAGGCTGGCGTGTGACCAACCTGGTGCAGGAGACAGGTCTGTGTCCAGGCTGGTGATGGGGACGGGTCTGAAACCAGGCTGGTGTAGGACAGGGGTCTGGGACCAGGCTGGTGTAGGACAGGGGTCTGGGACCAGCCTGGTGCAGGAGATGGGTCTGAGACCAGGCTGGTGTATGGGACGGATCTGAGGACAGGCTGGTGCTGAAGACGTGTCTGAGACCCGGTTGGTGTAGGAGACGGGTCTGAGGACAGGCTGGTGCTGGACACGTGTCTGAGACCTGGCTGGTGTAGGAGACGGGTCTGAGACTAGGCTGGTGTAGGGGACGGATCTGAGACCAGGCTGGTGCGGGAGACGGGTCTGAGACCAGGCTGGTGTAGGGGACGGATCTGAGACCAGGCTGGTGCGGGGGGTGGGTCTGAGACCAGGCTGGTGCTGGAGACGAGCCTAAGACCAGACTGGTGTAGGAGACGGGTCTGAGACCAGGCTGGTGTAAGAGACGAGTCTGAGATCAGGCTGGTGCTGGAGACGGGCCTGAGACCTCGCTGGAATAGGAGACAGTTCTGAGACAAGGCTGGTGCTGGAGACGGGCCTGAGACCAGACTGGTGTAGGAGACGGGTCTGAGACCAGGCTGGTGCTGGAGACAGGTCTGAGACCAGGCGGGTGCGGGGGATAGTTCTGAGACCAGGCTGGCGCTGGAGACGGGCCTGAGACCTAGCAGGTGTTGGACAGGGATCTGAGACCAGGCTGGTGTAGGAGATGGGCCCGAGACCAGGCTGGTGTAGGTGACGTGTCTGAGACCAGGATGGTGCGGGAGATGGGTCTGAGACCAGGCTGGTGTAGGTGACGGATCTGAGATCAGGCTGGTGCAGGAGATGGGTCTGAGACCAGGCTGGTGTAGGAGACGGGTCTGAGACCAGGCTGGTGCGGGAGACGGGTCTGAGACCTGGCTGGTACAGGAGACGGGTCTGAGACCATGCTTGTGTAAGACAGGGGTCTGAGACCATGCTGGTGTGGGAGGCGGGCGTGTGACCAACCTGGTGCAGGAGACAGGTCTGTGTCCAGGCTGGTGATGGGGACGGGTCTGAATCCAGGCTGGTGTAGGACAGGGGTCTGGGACCAGGCTGGTGTAGGACAGGGGTCTGGGACCAGCCTGGTGCAGGAGATGGGTCTGAGA
Organism: Chiloscyllium plagiosum; assembly: GCF_037043375.1. Classification (NCBI taxonomy): domain Eukaryota; kingdom Metazoa; phylum Chordata; class Chondrichthyes; order Orectolobiformes; family Hemiscylliidae; genus Chiloscyllium; species Chiloscyllium plagiosum. The sequence goes on from NW_028270177.1 coordinate 29,816,682, forward strand.
CCAGGCTGGTGTATGGGACGGATCTGAGGACAGGCTGGTGCTGAAGACGTGTCTGAGACCTGGTTGGTGTAGGAGACGGGTCTGAGGACAGGCTGGTGCTGGAGACGTGTCTGAGACCTGGCTGGTGTAGGAGACGGGTCTGAGACTAGGCTGGTGTAGGGGACGGATCTGAGACCAGGCTGGTGCGGGAGACGGGTCTGAGACCAGGCTGGTGTAGGGGACGGATCTGAGACCAGGCTGGTGCAGGAGACGTGTCTGAGACCGTGCTGGTGTATGAGACGAATCTGAGACCAGGCTGGTGCAGGAGACGTGTCTGAGACCAGGCTGGTGTAGGAGACGGGTCTGAGACCAGGCTGGTGCGGGAGATAGGTCTGAGACCAGGCTGAGTGCGGAGACGTGTCTGAGACTAGGCTGGTGCGGTAGATGTGTCTGAGACCAGGCTCGCGTAGGAGACGGGTCTGAGACCAGGCTAGTGCAGGAGATGGGTCTGAGACCAGGCTGGTTGAGGGGACGGGTCAGAGACCAGGCTGGTGTCGGAGATGGGTCTGAGACCAGGCTAGTGCGGGAGATGGGTCTGAGACCAGGCTGTTGTATGAAACGGGTCTGAGACCAAGCTAGTGCGGGAGATGGGCCTGAGACCAGGCTGTTGTAGGAGATGGGTCTGAGACCAGGCTGGTGAGGGAGATGGGTCTGAGACCAGGCTGGTTGCGGAGACGTGTCAGACTAGGCTGGTGCAGGAGATGGGCCTGAGACCAGGCTGTTGTAGGAGATGGGTCTGAGACCAGGCTGGTGCGGGAGATGGGTCTGAGACCAGGCTGGTATAGGAGATGGGTCTGAGACCAGGCTGGAGTAGACGACGGGTCTGAGACCAGGCTGGTGTAGCAGATGGGTCTGAGACCAGGCTGGAGTAGAAGACGGGTCTGAGACCAGGCTGGTGCTGGTGACTGGTCTGAGGCCAGGCTGGTGAAGGAGACAGGTCTGAGACCAGGCTGGTGCGGGAGATGGTCATGAGGCCAGGCTGGTGAAGGAGACGGGTCTGAGACCAACCTGGTGCGGGAGATGGGTCTGCGACCATGCTGTTGTGGAAAATAGGTCAAGACCAGGCCGGTGCAGACGACGGGTCAGAGACCATGCTGGTGCGGGAGATGGGTCTGAGACCACACTGGTGCAGGAGACGAGTCTGAGACCAAGCTAGTGTAGGAGACGGGTATGAGACCAGGCAGGTGCGGCGGATGGGTCTGAGACCAGGCTGGTGTAGGACAGGGGTCTGAGACCAGGCTGGCGCGGGAGATGGATCTGAGACCAGGCTGGTGCGGGAGATGGGTCTGAGACCAGGCTGGTGAAGGAGACGGGTCTGAGACCAGTCTGGTGCTGGTGACTGGTCTGAGGCCAGGCTGGTGAAGGAGACAGGTCTGAGACCAGGCTGGTGTGGGAGATTGTCCTGAGACCAGGCTGGTGTAGGAGACGGGTCAGAGACCAACCTGGTGCGGGAGATGGGTCTGCGACCATGCTGTTGTGGAAAATAGGTCAAGACCAGGCCGGTACAGGCGACGGGTCAGAGACCATGCTGGTGCGGTGGATGGGTCTGAGACCAGGCTGGTGTAGGACAGGGGTCTGAGACCAGGCTGGTGTAGGACAGGGGTCTGAGACCAGGTTGGCGCGGAAGATGGATCTGAGACCAGGCTGGTGTAGGAGGCGGGTCTGAGACCAGGCTGGTGTAGGAGACGGGTCTGAGACCAAGCTGCTGCGGGAGATGGGCCTGAGACCAGGCTGTTGTAGGAGATGGGTCTGAGACCAGGCTGGTGTAGGAGATGGGTCTGAGACCAGGCTGGTGTAGGAGATGGGTCTGAGACCAGGCTGGAGTAGAAGACGGGTCTGAGACCAGTCTGGTGCTGGTGACTGGTCTGAGGCCAGGCTGGTGAAGGAGACAGGTCTGAGACCAGGCTGGTGCGGGAGATTGTCCTGAGACCAGGCTGGTGTAGGAGACGGGTCTGAGACCAACCTGGTGCGGGAGATGGGTCTGCGACCATGCTGTTGTGGAAAATAGGTCAAGACCAGGCCGGTACAGGCGACGGGTCAGAGACCATGCTGGTGCGGGAGATGGGTCTGAGACCACACTGGTGCAGGAGACGAGTCTGAGACCAAGCTAGTGTAGGAGACGGGTATGAGACCAGGCAGGTGCGGTGGATGGGTCTGAGACCAGGCTGGTGTAGGACAGGGGTCTGAGACCAGGCTGGCGCGGAAGATGGATCTGAGACCAGGCTGGTGTAGGAGCCGGGTCTGAGACCAAGCTGCTGCGGGAGATGGGCCTGAGACCAGGCTGGTGCAGTAGATGGATCTGAGACCAGGCTGGTGCAGGAGACGGGCCAGAGACCAGGCTCGAGTAGGAGACGTGTCTGAGACCAGGCTGGTGTAGGAGACGGGTCTGAGATCATACTGGTGCGGGAGATGGGTCTGAGACTACGCTGGTGCATGAGATGGGTCTGAGACCAGGTTAGTTTAGGAGACGGGTCTGAGACCAGGCTGGTGCGGGAGATGGGTCTGAGACCAGCCTGGTGCGGGAGATGGGTCTGAGACTACGCTGGTGCACGAGACGGGTCTGAGACCAGGTTAGTTTAGGAGACGGGTCTGAGACCAGGCTGGTGCGGGAGATGGGTCTGAGACCAGCCTGGTGCGGGAGATGGGTCTGAGACCAGGCTGGTGTATGAGGCGGATCTGAGACCAGGCTGTAGCGGGAAATGGGTATAAGACTAGGCCGGTGCGAGCAACAGGTCTGTGATCATGATGGAGCGGGAGATGGGTCTGAGACCATGCTGGTGCAGGAGACGAGTCTGAGACCAGGCTAATTTAGGAGACGGGACTGTGACCAGGCTGGTGCTGGAGACGGGCCTGAGACATGTCTGGTGTAGGAGATGGGTCTGAGACCAGGCTGGTGCGGGAGACGGGTCTGAGACCAGGCTGGTAGAGGAGACCGGTCTGAGACCATGCTGGTATAGGACAGGGGTCTGAGACCATCCTGGTGTGGGAGGCGGGCCTGTGACCAACCTGGTGCAGGAGACAGGTCTGAGACCAGGCTGGTGCTGGAGACGGGTCTGAGACCAGGCTGGTGTAGGACACGGGTCTGGGACCAGGCTGGTGCAGGTGACGGGTGTGAGACCAGGCTGGTGTCGGAGACGGGCCTGTGACCAGCCTGGTGCGGGGGCTGGGTCTGAGACCAGGCTGGTGCGGGAGATGGGTCTGAGACCAGGCTCGAGCGTGGGATGGGTCTGAGACCAGGCTGGTGCAGGAGACGGGTCTGAGACCAGGCTGGTGCGGGGGATGGGTCTGAGACCAGGCTGGTGCGTGGGATGGGTCTGAGACCAGGCTGGTGCGGGGGATGGGTCTGAGACCAGGCTGGTGTATGAGGCGGGTCTGAGACCAGGCTGGTGCTGGAGATGGGTCTGAGACCAGGCTGGTGTATGAGGCGGGTCTGAGACCAGGCTGTAGCGGGAAATGGGTCTAAGACCAGGCCGGTTCAAGCGACAGGTCTGTGATCATGCTGGTACGGGAGATGGGTCTGAGACCAGGCTGGTGCAGGAGACGAGTCTGAGACCAGGCCGGTGCAAGCGACAGGTCTGTGACCAGGCTGGTGCTGGAGACGGGCCTGAGACATGGCTGGTGTAGGACAGGGGTCTGAGACCAGGCTGGTGTAGGAGATGGGCCTGAGACCAGTCTGGTGTAGGTGACGGGTCTGAGACCAGGCTGGTGTATGAGGCGGGACTGAGACCAGGCTGGTATAGGAGACGGGTCTGAGACCAGGCTGGTGTTGGGGATGGGTCTGAGACCGGGCTGGTGTATGAGACGAATCTGAGACCAGGCTGGTGCAGGAGATGGTTCTGAGACCAGGCCGGTGCTGGAGACGGATCTGAGACCAGGCTGGTGCAGGAGACGGGTCTGAGGACAGGCTGTTGCAGGAGACGTGCCTGAGACCTGGCTGGTGTAGGAGACGGGTCTGAGACCAGGCTGGTGTAGGAGACCGCTCTGAGACCAATCTGGTGCGGGAGATGAGTCTGAGACCAGGGTGGTGCTGGAGACAGGCCTGAGCCAGGCTGGTGCTGGAGACGGGCCTGCGACCAGGCCGGTGTATGAGACGGATCTGAGACCAGGCTGTTTCGGAAAATGGGTCAATGACCAGGCCGGTGCAGGCGACAGGTCTGAGATCATACTGGTGCGGGAGATGGGTCTGAGACCACGCTGGTGCACGAGACGGGTCTGAGACCAGGTTAGTTTAGGAGACGGGTCTGAGACCAGGTGGGTGCGGGAGATAAGTCTGAGACCAGGCTGGTGCAGGTGACGGGTCTGAGACCAGGCTGGTGTCAGAGACGGGTCTGTGACCAGCCTGGTGCGGGGGCTGGGTCTGAGACTAGGCTGGTGCGGGAGACGGGTCTGAGACCAGGCTGGTGTCAGAGACGGGCCTGTGACCAGCCTGGTGCGGGAGATGGGTCTGAGACCAGGCTGATGCTGGGGATGGGTCTGAGACCAGGCTGGTGCGGGGGATGGGTCTGAGACCAGGCTGGTGCGGGGGGTGGGTCTGAGACCAGGCTGGTGCTGGAGACGGGCCTAAGACCAGACTGGTGTAGGAGACGGGTCTGAGACCAGGCTGGTGTAAGAGACGAGTCTGAGATCAGGCTGGTGCTGGAGACGGGCCTGAGACCTCGCTGGAATAGGAGACAGTTCTGAGACAAGGCTGGTGCTGGAGACGGGCCTGAGACCAGACTGGTGTAGGAGACGGGTCTGAGACCAGGCTGGTGCTGGAGACAGGTCTGAGACCAGGCGGGTGCGGGGGATAGTTCTGAGACCAGGCTAGCGCTGGAGACGGGCCTGAGACCTAGCAGGTGTTGGACAGGGATCTGAGACCAGGCTGGTGTAGGAGATGGGCCCGAGACCAGGCTGGTGTAGGTGACGTGTCTGAGACCAGGATGGTGCGGGAGATGGGTCTGAGACCAGGCTGGTGTAGGTGACGGATCTGAGATCAGGCTGGTGCAGGAGATGGGTCTGAGACCAGGCTGGTGTAGGAGACGGGTCTGAGACCAGGCTGGTGCGGGAGACGGGTCTGAGACCATGCTTGTGTAAGACAGGGGTCTGAGACCATGCTGGTGTGGGAGGCTGGCGTGTGACCAACCTGGTGCAGGAGACAGGTCTGTGTCCAGGCTGGTGATGGGGACGGGTCTGAAACCAGGCTGGTGTAGGACAGGGGTCTGGGACCAGGCTGGTGTAGGACAGGGGTCTGGGACCAGCCTGGTGCAGGAGATGGGTCTGAGACCAGGCTGGTGTATGGGACGGATCTGAGGACAGGCTGGTGCTGAAGACGTGTCTGAGACCTGGTTGGTGTAGGAGACGGGTCTGAGGACAGGCTGGTGCTGGACACGTGTCTGAGACCTGGCTGGTGTAGGAGACGGGTCTGAGACTAGGCTGGTGTAGGGGACGGATCTGAGACCAGGCTGGTGCGGGAGACGGGTCTGAGACCAGGCTGGTGTAGGGGACGGATCTGAGACCAGGCTGGTGCGGGGGGTGGGTCTGAGACCAGGCTGGTGCTGGAGACGAGCCTAAGACCAGACTGGTGTAGGAGACGGGTCTGAGACCAGGCTGGTGTAAGAGACGAGTCTGAGATCAGGCTGGTGCTGGAGACGGGCCTGAGACCTCGCTGGAATAGGAGACAGTTCTGAGACAAGGCTGGTGCTGGAGACGGGCCTGAGACCAGACTGGTGTAGGAGACGGGTCTGAGACCAGGCTGGTGCTGGAGACAGGTCTGAGACCAGGCGGGTGCGGGGGATAGTTCTGAGACCAGGCTGGCGCTGGAGACGGGCCTGAGACCTAGCAGGTGTTGGACAGGGATCTGAGACCAGGCTGGTGTAGGAGATGGGCCCGAGACCAGGCTGGTGTAGGTGACGTGTCTGAGACCAGGATGGTGCGGGAGATGGGTCTGAGACCAGGCTGGTGTAGGTGACGGATCTGAGATCAGGCTGGTGCAGGAGATGGGTCTGAGACCAGGCTGGTGTAGGAGACGGGTCTGAGACCAGGCTGGTGCGGGAGACGGGTCTGAGACCTGGCTGGTACAGGAGACGGGTCTGAGACCATGCTTGTGTAAGACAGGGGTCTGAGACCATGCTGGTGTGGGAGGCGGGCGTGTGACCAACCTGGTGCAGGAGACAGGTCTGTGTCCAGGCTGGTGATGGGGACGGGTCTGAAACCAGGCTGGTGTAGGACAGGGGTCTGGGACCAGGCTGGTGTAGGACAGGGGTCTGGGACCAGCCTGGTGCAGGAGATGGGTCTGAGACCAGGCTGGTGAATGGGACGGATCTGAGGACAGGCTGGTGCTGAAGACGTGTCTGAGACCTGGTTGGTGTAGGAGACGGGTCTGAGGACAGGCTGGTGCTGGAGACGTGTCTGAGACCTGGCTGGTGTAGGAGACGGGTCTGAGACTAGGCTGGTGTAGGGGACGGATCTGAGACCAGGCTGGTGCGGGAGACGGGTCTGAGACCAGGCTGGTGTAGGGGACGGATCTGAGACCAGGCTGGTGCAGGAGACGTGTCTGAGACCGTGCTGGTGTATGAGACGAATCTGAGACCAGGCTGGTGCAGGAGACGTGTCTGAGACCAGGCTGGTGTAGGAGACGGGTCTGAGACCAGGCTGGTGCGGGAGATAGGTCTGAGACCAGGCTGAGTGCGGAGACGTGTCTGAGACTAGGCTGGTGCGGTAGATGTGTCTGAGACCAGGCTCGCGTAGGAGACGGGTCTGAGACCAGGCTAGTGCAGGAGATGGGTCTGAGACCAGGCTGGTTGAGGGGACGGGTCAGAGACCAGGCTGGTGTCGGAGATGGGTCTGAGACCAGGCTAGTGCGGGAGATGGGTCTGAGACCAGGCTGTTGTATGAAACGGGTCTGAGACCAAGCTGGTGCGGGAGATGGGCCTGAGACCAGGCTGGTGAGGGAGATGGGCCTGAGACCAGGCTGGTGTCGGAGATGGATCTGAGACCATGATGGTGTGGGAGATGGGTCTGAGACCAGGCTGTTGTATGAAACGGGTCTGAGACCAAGCTGGTGCGGGAGATGGGCCTGAGACCAGGCTGTTGTAGGAGATGGGTCTGAGACCAGGCTGGTGAGGGAGATGGGTCTGAGACCAGGCTGGTTGCGGAGACGTGTCAGACTAGGCTGGTGCAGGAGATGGGCCTGAGACCAGGCTGTTGTAGGAGATGGGTCTGAGACCAGGCTGGTGCGGGAGATGGGTCTGAGACCAGGCTGGTATAGGAGATGGGTCTGAGACCAGGCTGGAGTAGACGACGGGTCTGAGACCAGGCTGGTGTAGCAGATGGGTCTGAGACCAGGCTGGAGTAGAAGACGGGTCTGAGACCAGGCTGGTGCTGGTGACTGGTCTGAGGCCAGGCTGGTGAAGGAGACAGGTCTGAGACCAGGCTGGTGCGGGAGATGGTCATGAGGCCAGGCTGGTGAAGGAGACGGGTCTGAGACCAACCTGGTGCGGGAGATGGGTCTGCGACCATGCTGTTGTGGAAAATAGGTCAAGACCAGGCCGGTGCAGACGACGGGTCAGAGACCATGCTGGTGCGGGAGATGGGTCTGAGACCACACTGGTGCAGGAGACGAGTCTGAGACCAAGCTAGTGTAGGAGACGGGTATGAGACCAGGCAGGTGCGGCGGATGGGTCTGAGACCAGGCTGGTGTAGGACAGGGGTCTGAGACCAGGCTGGCGCGGGAGATGGATCTGAGACCAGGCTGGTGCGGGAGATGGGTCTGAGACCAGGCTGGTGAAGGAGACGGGTCTGAGACCAGTCTGGTGCTGGTGACTGGTCTGAGGTCAGGCTGGTGAAGGAGACAGGTCTGAGACCAGGCTGGTGTGGGAGATTGTCCTGAGACCAGGCTGGTGTAGGAGACGGGTCAGAGACCAACCTGGTGCGGGAGATGGGTCTGCGACCATGCTGTTGTGGAAAATAGGTCAAGACCAGGCCGGTACAGGCGACGGGTCAGAGACCATGCTGGTGCGGTGGATGGGTCTGAGACCAGGCTGGTGTAGGACAGGGGTCTGAGACCAGGCTGGTGTAGGACAGGGGTCTGAGACCAGGCTGGCGCGGAAGATGGATCTGAGACCAGGCTGGTGTAGGAGGCGGGTCTGAGACCAGGCTGGTGTAGGAGATGGGTCTGAGAACAAGCTGTTGCGGGAGATGGGCCTGAGACCAGGCTGGTGTAGGAGACGGGTCTGAGACCAGACTGTTGCGGGAGATGGGTCTGAGACCAGGCCGGTGCAGGCGACGGGTCTGAGACCAGGCTGGTGTATGAGGCGGATCTGAGACCAGGCTGTAGCGGGAAATGGGTATAAGACTAGGCCGGTGCGAGCGACGGGTCTGTGATCATGATGGAGCGGGAGATGGGTCTGAGACCATGCTGGTGCAGGAGACGAGTCTGAGACCAGGCTAATTTAGGAGACGGGACTGTGACCAGGCTGGTGCTGGAGACGGGCCTGAGACATGTCTGGTGTAGGAGATGGGTCTGAGACCAGGCTGGTGCGGGAGACGGGTCTGAGACCAGGCTGGTAGAGGAGACGGGTCTGAGACCATGCTGGTGTAAGACAGGGGTCTGAGACCATGCTGGTGTGGGAGGCGGGCCTGTGACCAACCTGGTGCAGGAGACAGGTCTGTGACCAGGCTGGTGCTGGAGACGGGTCTGAGACCAGGCTGGTGTAGGACACGGGTCTGGAACCAGGCTGGTGCAGGTGACGGGTCTGAGACCAGGCTGGTGTCGGAGACGGGCCTGTGACCAGCCTGGTGCGGGGGCTGGGTCTGAGACCAGGTTGGTGCGGGAGACGGGTCTGAGACCAGGCTGGTGCGTGGGATGGGTCTGAGACCAGGCTGGTGCAGGAGACGGGTCTGAGACCAGGCTGGTGCGGGGCATGGGTCTGAGACCAGGCTGGTGCGGGGGATGGGTCTGAGACCAGGCTGGTGCGGGGGATGGGTCTGAGACCAGACTGGTGCTGGAGACGGGTCTGAGACCAGGCTGGTGCGGGGCATGGGTCTGAGACCAGGCTGGTGTAGGAGACGGGTGTGAGACCAGGCTGGTGTAAGAGATGAGTCTGCGATCAGGCTGGTGCTGGAGACGGGCCTGAGACCTCGCTGGAGTAGGAGACAGGTCTGAGACAAGGCTGGTGCTGGGGATGGGTCTGAGACCAGGCCAGTGCAGGCGACGGGTCTGAGACCAGGCTGGTGCTGGAGATGGGTCTGAGACCAGGCTGGTGTATGAGGCGGGTCTGAGACCAGGCTGTAGCGGGAAATGGGTCTAAGACCAGGCCGGTTCAAGCGACAGGTCTGTGATCATGCTGGTACGGGAGATGGGTCTGAGACCAGGCTGGTGCAGGAGACGAGTCTGAGACCAGGCCGGTGCAAGCGACAGGTCTGAGACCAGGCTGGTGCTGGAGACGGGCCTGAGACATGGCTGGTGTAGGACAGGGGTCTGAGACCAGGCTGGTGTAGGAGATGGGCCTGAGACCAGTCTGGTGTAGGTGACGGGTCTGAGACCAGGCTGGTGTATGATGCGGGACTGAGACCAGGCTGGTATAGGAGACGGGTCTGAGGACAGGCTGTTGCAGGAGACGTGCCTGAGACCTGGCTGGTGTAGGAGACGGGTCTGAGACCAGGCTGGTGTAGGAGACCGCTCTGAGACCAATCTGGTGCGGGAGATGAGTCTGAGACCAGGGTGGTGCTGGAGACAGGCCTGAGCCAGGCTGGTGCTGGAGACGGGCCTGCGACCAGGCCGGTGTATGAGACGGATCTGAGACCAGGCTGTTTCGGAAAATGGGTCAATGACCAGGCCGGTGCAGGCGACAGGTCTGAGATCATACTGGTGCGGGAGATGGGTCTGAGACCACGCTGGTGCACGAGACGGGTCTGAGACCAGGTTAGTTTAGGAGACGGGTCTGAGACCAGGTGGGTGCGGGGGATAAGTCTGAGACCAGGCTGGTGCAGGTGACGGGTCTGAGACCAGGCTGGTGTCAGAGACGGGCCTGTGACCAGCCTGGTGCGGGGGCTGGGTCTGAGACTAGGCTGGTGCGGGAGACGGGTCTGAGACCAGGCTGGTGTCAGAGACGGGCCTGTGACCAGCCTGGTGCGGGAGATGGGTCTGAGACCAGGCTGATGCTGGGGATGGGTCTGAGACCAGGCTGGTGCGGGGGATGGGTCTGAGACCAGGCTGGTGCGGGGGGTGGGTCTGAGACCAGGCTGGTGCTGGAGACGGGCCTAAGACCAGACTGGTGTTGGAGACGGGTCTGAGACCAGGCTGGTGTAAGAGACGAGTCTGAGATCAGGCTGGTGCTGGAGACGGGCCTGAGACCTCGCTGGAATAGGAGACAGTTCTGAGACAAGGCTGGTGCTGGAGACGGGCCTGAGACCAGACTGGTGTAGGAGACGGGTCTGAGACCAGGCTGGTGCTGGAGACAGGTCTGAGACCAGGCGGGTGCGGGGGATAGTTCTGAGACCAGGCTAGCGCTGGAGACGGGCCTGAGACCTAGCAGGTGTTGGACAGGGATCTGAGACCAGGCTGGTGTAGGAGATGGGCCCGAGACCAGGCTGGTGTAGGTGACGTGTCTGAGACCAGGATGGTGCGGGAGATGGGTCTGAGACCAGGCTGGTGTAGGTGACGGATCTGAGATCAGGCTGGTGCAGGAGATGGGTCTGAGACCAGGCTGGTGTAGGAGACGGGTCTGAGACCAGGCTGGTGCGGGAGACGGGTCTGAGACCATGCTTGTGTAAGACAGGGGTCTGAGACCATGCTGGTGTGGGAGGCTGGCGTGTGACCAACCTGGTGCAGGAGACAGGTCTGTGTCCAGGCTGGTGATGGGGACGGGTCTGAAACCAGGCTGGTGTAGGACAGGGGTCTGGGACCAGGCTGGTGTAGGACAGGGGTCTGGGACCAGCCTGGTGCAGGAGATGGGTCTGAGACCAGGCTGGTGTATGGGACGGATCTGAGGACAGGCTGGTGCTGAAGACGTGTCTGAGACCTGGTTGGTGTAGGAGACGGGTCTGAGGACAGGCTGGTGCTGGACACGTGTCTGAGACCTGGCTGGTGTAGGAGACGGGTCTGAGACTAGGCTGGTGTAGGGGACGGATCTGAGACCAGGCTGGTGCGGGAGACGGGTCTGAGACCAGGCTGGTGTAGGGGATGGATCTGAGACCAGGCTGGTGCGGGGGGTGGGTCTGAGACCAGGCTGGTGCTGGAGACGAGCCTAAGACCAGACTGGTGTAGGAGACGGGTCTGAGACCAGGCTGGTGTAAGAGACGAGTCTGAGATCAGGCTGGTGCTGGAGACGGGCCTGAGACCTCGCTGGAGTAGGAGACAGTTCTGAGACAAGGCTGGTGCTGGAGACGGGCCTGAGACCAGACTGGTGTAGGAGACGGGTCTGAGACCAGGCTGGTGCTGGAGACAGGTCTGAGACCAGGCGGGTGCGGGGGATAGTTCTGAGACCAGGTTGGCGCTGGAGACGGGCCTGAGACCTAGCAGGTTTTGGACAGGGATCTGAGACCAGGCTGGTGTAGGAGATGGGCCCGAGACCAGGCTGGTGTAGGTGACGTGTCTGAGACCAGGATGGTGCGGGAGATGGGTCTGAGACCAGGCTGGTGTAGGTGACGGGTCTGAGACCAGGCTGGTGCGGGAGACGGGTCTGAGACCAGGCTGGTGCGGGAGACGGGTCTGAGACCTGGCTGGTACAGGAGACGGGTCTGAGACCATGCTTGTGTAAGACAGGGGTCTGAGACCATGCTGGTGTGGGAGGCGGGCGTGTGATCAACCTGGTGCAGGAGACAGGTCTGTGTCCAGGCTGGTGATGGGGACGGGTCTGAAACCAGGCTGGTGTAGGACAGGGGTCTGGGACCAGGCTGGTGTAGGACAGGGGTCTGGGACCAGCCTGGTGCAGGAGATGGGTCTGAGACCAGGCTGGTGTATGGGACGGATCTGAGGACAGGCTGGTGCTGAAGACGTGTCTGAGACCTGGTTGGTGTAGGAGACGGGTCTGAGGACAGGCTGGTGCTGGAGACGTGTCTGAGACCTGGCTGGTGTAGGAGACGGGTCTGAGACTAGGCTGGTGTAGGGGACGGATCTGAGACCAGGCTGGTGCGGGAGACGGGTCTGAGACCAGGCTGGTGTAGGGGACGGATCTGAGACCAGGCTGGTGCAGGAGACGTGTCTGAGACCGTGCTGGTGTATGAGACGAATCTGAGACCAGGCTGGTGCAGGAGACGTGTCTGAGACCAGGCTGGTGTAGGAGACGGGTCTGAGACCAGGCTGGTGCGGGAGATAGGTCTGAGACCAGGCTGAGTGCGGAGACGTGTCTGAGACTAGGCTGGTGCGGTAGATGTGTCTGAGACCAGGCTCGCGTAGGAGACAGGTCTGAGACCAGGCTAGTGCAGGAGATGGGTCTGAGACCAGGCTGGTTGAGGGGACGGGTCAGAGACCAGGCTGGTGTCGGAGATGGGTCTGAGACCAGGCTAGTGCGGGAGATGGGTCTGAGACCAGGCTGTTGTAGGAGATGGGTCTGAGACCATGATGGTGAGGGAGATGGGTCTGAGACCAGGCTAGTGCGGGAGATGGGTCTGAGACCAGGCTGTTGTAGGAGATGGGTCTGAGACCATGATGGTGTGGGAGATGGGTCTGAGACCAGGCTGTTGTATGAAACGGGTCTGAGACCAAGCTGGTGCGGGAGATGGGCCTGAGACCAGGCTGTTGTAGGAGATGGGTCTGAGACCATGATGGTGAGGGAGATGGGTCTGAGACCAGGCTGGTTGCGGAGACGTGTCAGACTAGGCTGGTGCAGGAGATGGGCCTGAGACCAGGCTGTTGTAGGAGATGGGTCTGAGACCAGGCTGGTGCGGGAGATGGGTCTGAGACCAGGCTGGTATAGGAGATGGGTCTGAGACCAGGCTGGAGTAGACGACGGGTCTGAGACCAGGCTGGTGTAGCAGATGGGTCTGAGACCAGGCTGGAGTAGAAGACGGGTCTGAGACCAGGCTGGTGCTGGTGACTGGTCTGAGGCCAGGCTGGTGAAGGAGACAGGTCTGAGACCAGGCTGGTGCGGGAGATGGGTCTGAGACCAGGCTGGTGTAGGACAGGGGTCTGAGACCAGGCTGGCGCGGAAGATGGATCTGAGACCAGGCTGGTGCGGGAGATGGGTCTGAGACCAGGCTGGTGAAGGAGACGGGTCTGAGACCAGTCTGGTGCTGGTGACTGGTCTGAGGCCAGGCTGGTGAAGGAGACAGGTCTGAGACCAGGCTGGTGTGGGAGATTGTCCTGAGACCAGGCTGGTGTAGGAGACGGGTCTGAGACCAACCTGGTGCGGGAGATGGGTCTGCGACCATGCTGTTGTGGAAAATAGGTCAAGACCAGGCCGGTACAGGCGACGGGTCAGAGACCATGCTGGTGCGGGAGATGGGTCTGAGACCACACTGGTGCAGGAGACGAGTCTGAGACCAAGCAAGTGTAGGAGACGGGTATGAGACCAGGCAGGTGCGGTGGATGGGTCTGAGACCAGGCTGGTGTAGGACAGGGGTCTGAGACCAGGCTGGCGCGGAAGATTGGTCTGAGACCAGGCTGGTGTAGGAGGCGGGTCTGAGACCAAGCTGCTGCGGGAGATGGGCCTGAGACCAGGCTGGTGCAGTAGATGGATCTGAGACCAGGCTGGTGCAGGAGACGGGCCAGAGACCAGGCTCGAGTAGGAGACGGGTCTGAGATCATACTGGTGCGGGAGATGGGTCTGAGACTACGCTGGTGCACGAGATGGGTCTGAGACCAGGTTAGTTTAGGAGACGGGTCTGAGACTAGGCTGGTGCGGGAGATGGGTCTGAGACCAGGCTGGTGCGGGAGATGGGCCTGAGACCAGGCTGGTGCGGGAGATGGGTCTGAGACCAGGCTGGTGCGGGAGATGGGCCTGAGACCAGGCTGGTGTAGGACAGGGGTCTGAGACCAGACTGTTGCGGGAGATGTGTCTGAGACCAGGCCGGTGCAGGCGACGGGTCTGAGACCGTGCTGGTGCGGGAGATGGGTCTGAGACCAGGCTGGTGTATGAGGCGGATCTGAGACCAGGCTGTAGCGGGAAATGGGTATAAGACTAGGCCGGTGCGAGCGACGGGTCTGTGATCATGATGGAGCGGGAGATGGGTCTGAGACCATGCTGGTGCAGGAGACGAGTCTGAGACCAGGCTAATTTAGGAGACGGGACTGTGACCAGGCTGGTGCTGGAGACGTGCCTGAGACATGTCTGGTGTAGGAGATGGGTCTGAGACCAGGCTGGTGCGGGAGACGGGTCTGAGACCAGGCTGGTAGAGGAGACGGGTCTGAGACCATGCTGGTGTAAGACAGGGGTCTGAGACCATGCTGGTGTGGGAGGCGGGCCTGTGACCAACCTGGTGCAGGAGACAGGTCTGTGACCAGGCTGGTGCTGGAGACGGGTCTGAGACCAGGCTGGTGTAGGACACGGGTCTGGAACCAGGCTGGTGCAGGTGACGGGTCTGAGACCAGGCTGGTGTCGGAGACGGGCCTGTGACCAACCTGGTGCGGGGGCTGGGTCTGAGACCAGGTTGGTGCGGGAGACGGGTCTGAGACCAGGCTGGTGCGTGGGATGGGTCTGAGACCAGGCTGGTGCAGGAGACGGGTCTGAGACCAGGCTGGTGCGGGGCATGGGTCTGAGACCAGGCTGGTGCGGGGGATGGGTCTGAGACCAGGCTGGTGCGGGGGATGGGTCTGAGACCAGGCTGGTGCTGGAGACGGGTCTGAGACCAGGCTGGTGTAAGAGATGAGTCTGCGATCAGGCTGGTGCTGGAGGCGGGCCTGAGACCTCGCTGGAGTAGGAGACAGGTCTGAGACAAGGCTGGTGCTGGGGATGGGTCTGAGACCAGGCCAGTGCAGGCGACGGGTCTGAGACCAGGCTGGTGCTGGAGACGGATCTGAGACCAGGCTGGTGTATGAGGCGGGTCTGAGACCAGGCTGTAGCGGGAAATGGGTCTAAGACCAGGCCGGTTCAAGCGACAGGTCTGTGATCATGCTGGTACGGGAGATGGGTCTGAGACCAGGCTGGTGCAGGAGACGAGTCTGAGACCAGGCCGGTGCAAGCGACAGGTCTGAGACCAGGCTGGTGCTGGAGACGGGCCTGAGACATGGCTGGTGTAGGACAGGGGTCTGAGACCAGGCTGGTGTAGGAGATGGGCCTGAGACCAGTCTGGTGTAGGTGACGGGTCTGAGACCAGGCTGGTGTATGATGCGGGACTGAGACCAGGCTGGTGTAGGAGACTGGTCTGAGACCAGGCTGGTGTTGGGGACGGGTCTGAGACCGGGCTGGTGTATGAGACGAATCTGAGACCAGGCAGGTGCAGGAGATGGGTCTGAGACCAGGCTGGTGCAGGAGACGGGTCTGAGGACAGGCTGTTGCAGGAGACGTGCCTGAGACCTGGCTGGTGTAGGAGACGGGTCTGAGACCAGGCTGGTGTAGGAGACCGCTCTGAGACCAATCTGGTGCGGGAGATGGGTCTGAGACCAGGGTGGTGCTGGAGACAGGCCTTAGCCAGGCTGGTGCTGGAGACGGGCCTGCGACCAGGCCGGTGTATGAGACGGATCTGAGACCAGGCTGTTTCGGAAAATGGGTCAATGACCAGGCCGGTGCAGGCGACAGGTCTGAGATCATACTGGTGCGGGAGATGGGTCTGAGACCACGCTGGTGCACGAGACGGGTCTGAGACCAGGTTAGTTTAGGAGACGGGTCTGAGACCAGGCGGGTGCGGGGGATAAGCCTGAGACCAGGCTGGTGCAGGTGACGGGTCTGAGACCAGGCTGGTGTCAGAGATGGGCCTGTGACCAGCCTGGTGCGGGGGCTGGGTCTGAGACTAGGCTGGTGCGGGAGATGGGTCTGAGACCAGGCTGATGCGGGGGATGGGTCTGAGACCAGGCTGATGCGGGGGATGGGTCTGAGACCAGGCTGGTGCGGGGGATGGGTCTGAGACCAGGCTGGTGCTGGAGACGGGCCTAAGACCAGACTGGTGTAGGAGACGGGTCTGAGACCAGGCTGGTGCTGGAGACAGGTCTGAGACCAGGCGGGTGCGGGGGATAGTTCTGAGACCAGGCTGGCGCTGGAGACGGGCCTGAGACCTAGCAGGTGTTGGACAGGGATCTGAGACCAGGCTGGTGTAGGAGACGGGTCTGAGGACAGGCTGGTGCTGGAGACGTGTCTGAGACCTGGCTGGTGTAGGAGATGGGCCTGAGACCAGGCTGGTGTAGGTGACGTGTCTGAGACCAGGATGGTGCGGGAGATGGGTCTGAGACCAGGCTGGTGTAGGTGACGGATCTGAGATCAGGCTGGTGCAGGAGATGGGTCTGAGACCAGGCTGGTGTAGGTGACGGATCTGAGATCAGGCTGGTGCAGGAGATGGGTCTGAGACCAGGCTGGTGTAGGTGACGGATCTGAGACCAGGCTGGTGCGATAGATTGGTCTGAGACCAGGCTGGTGCGGGAGATGGGTGTGAGATCAGGCTGGTGCGGGAGATGGTTCTGAGACCAGGCTGTTGCGGGAAATGGGTCTAAGACCAGGCCTGTGCAGGCAACGGGTCTGAGACCGTGCTGGTGCGGGAGATGGGTCTGAGACCGTGCTGGTGCGGGAGATGGGTCTGAGACTAGGCTGGTGTATGAGGCGGGTCTGAGACCAGGCTGGTGCGGGAGATTGGTCTGAGACCAGGCTGTTGCGGGAAATGGGTCTAAGACCAGGCCGGTGCAAGCGACAGGTCTGTGATCATGCTGGTGCTGGAGACGGGCCTGAGACATGGCTGGTGTAGGACAGGGGTCTGAGACCATGCTGGTGCAGGAGACGAGTCTGAGACCAGGCCAGTGCAAGCGACAGGTCTGTGACCAGGCTGGTGCTGGAGACGGGCCTGAGACATGGCTGGTGTAGGACAGGGGTCTGAGACCAGGCTGGTGTAGAAGATGGGCCTGAGACCAGGCTGGTGTAGGTGACGGGTCTGAGACCATGCTGGTGTAGGGGACGGGTCTGAGACCAGGCTGGTGCAGGAGACGGGTCTGAGACCAGGCTGGTACAGGAGACGGGTCTGAGACCAGACTCATGCAGGACACCAGGCCAGTGTGGGAGACGTGTCTGAGACCAGGCCAGTGCGGGAGACGTGTCTGAAACGAGACTGGTGTGGGAGAGCAGGCCGGTGTAGGAGAACAGGTTGGTGCAGGAGACATGTTGGAGACTATGCCGGTGTGGAAGACAAGGCTGAGACCAGGCCGGTTGTGGGAGGCCAGGCTGGTGGAGGTGACGTATCTGAGACCAGGCCAGTACAGGAGATGTGCCTGAGACCAGGCCAGTGTGAGAGTTGTGTCTGAGACCAGGCCAGTGCGGGAGATGTGTCTGAAACCAAGCTGGTGTGGGAGATGTGTCTGAGATCAGGCCAGTACGGGAGATGTGTCTGAAACCAGGCTGGTGTGGGAGATGTGTCTGAGACCAGGCCAGTACAGGAGATGTGTCTGAGACCAAGGCGGTGCAGGAGATGAGTCCCAGACCCATGGCCAGTACGAGGATGCAGCAAGGCCTCGGATTCTGAAGCCTGGTGGGCACAGACTAATTGAAAAGGAATGTAATTTGAGTACTTTTTTTAAAGAAACTTCCTGTTCTTTTACTGGACTTAGAATAATTTGAGTACTTTTTAAAAATTTTGTATTCCCGCGCTGGACATTTTATTTCTCTTCCTGTTCTGTAACAAACAATAACGTATTCTGTACCTCGGTACCCTGTACTTAAGATGGCGCCAAAGTGGCGACATGACAAACTTTTCTCTGCAAACTCATTCGAGTGCACATGACAATAAAGGCTAATCTAATTCAATGATATCTAAATTAACCATATTTTCCACATGCATGCTTGAGCAGCTATCTGGTACGGAAAAAATCTGGTTAACCCTCTCTTCACACACTCTGCAACAATTTCAATGTGTTTCTTCACCAATTCTTCATTCAGAGGAAGTAACTGCTCCGGGGTGTCTGGGAGACGTGTCTGAAACCAGACCGGGGTGGGAGACGAGGCTAAGACCAGACTGGGGTGGTCAATAAAAACTCTTAAAAACTTCCAATAAGTATCTTTTTAGTCTTTTCTTCTTCAGTGGCAGTATTTTCAGCAGCTCATTGTTCTCCCTTAAACTGTGCTTTTCATAGCCTTTGAATCTCACTGCGCAATCTCGATTAAAGATGCTTATTCTGTCACTGAGGTTGATTCTGCATTACCCAATGTCTATCTATGCCTTGTCAATTGTTCTCCCAATTGACTCCTAAGAAAGAAGGCAAAGGAACTTAATCAAGACTACTCGAAGGAGACTGGAAGGACATTGCATAAACGATCTTGAACTAATATGTACTGAACATGGAGAGACACAAAATAATTTGAGTTGGTTAAAAATAGTGACACAGTGTTTTGCTCATGTGTATTGGTGGCTTTTCAAATTAATATTATCTTTGTGATTAAAGCAGAATTGATGAACAGCACCACTAATTTATGGTGACTTAATAATTCAAATTCCATTTTTATTACATGGGATTCAGAGTGAGTTTTACAAGTGTTTTGGGGATCACAATCTACACTCCATCCTTTTGTAATTAGATTGATTGGTTTAGGGTGACTGAATATGTTAAATTCCATTTTTATTACCTGGGATTATGGGTTTTGCTAAGATTTTTGCTGCAGTTTTGGGAATTCCAGTCTATGTTTCCACCCTTCCATCTCAAAAGCAATACGCAAATCATTGATTATGATGGTTCCATTCAAGCACGTACAGTGTTCAAGAATATCGCTTCCTGCAGGAAGGTGCGGGGCTCGCAATTAATTATTAATTGAAGGACCCTACTATACAAAACTGCCCAACTCCACAAGCAAGGATATTCTTTCTTCCTATTTTTTGTTGGCACCACTTTAGCAAAATAACATTAAGGGATAGATCAGGCCCATAGTGAATTCAAAGACATGTACAGAGTTGTTTTGTCAAATAGAGTGCACATTTGTTAATATTAAATGGTGTGCTGTGATTTTGTCAGGGAGCAACATGTATGTAGTATTTTGAGGCGATATAGAATGATGGTAAAGGTTCCAAAATTCTATCCATCATACGGTTGGCTTATAATGTTTCCTCTCACTGCCTGTCATGGAAATGCATTAGAAGGAATTGCAGGTTGATACTTAACCTGTTTGGCTGCATATTGAGCACACTTCCCCTGGCCATCAAGTTCTATAATGGAAGATGCTATTGAAGGAGCTTTGACAAATCATACAACGTATCTTATAGATGGTACACATTGCTGGTGATCTGTTTTTGGTGGTGGAGGAAGTGAATTTAAAAATGTAATAGATGAGGTGAAACATAGAAGCATAGAAAATAGCAGAAGATGTAGGTGTACCCGAGACCTCTGTGGGAAGCTAGAGAAGTGATTGCTGGGCCTCTTAGTGAGATATTTGCATCATCGATAGTCACAGGTGAGGTGCCAGAAGATTGGAAGTTATCTAACGTGGAACCACTGTTTAAGAAGGGCAGTAAAGACAAGCCAGGGAAGTATAGACCAGTGAGCCTGACATCAGTGGTGGGCAAGTTGTCGGAGGGAATCCTGAGGGACAGGATGTATTTAGAAAGGCAAGGATTGATTAGGGATAGTCAACATGGCTTTGTGCGTGGGAAATCATGTGTCACAAAGTTGATTGAGTTTTTTGAAGAAGTAACAAAGAGGAATGATGAGGGCAGAGCAGTAGATGTGATCTATATGGACTTTAGTAAGGTGTTCGACAAGGTTCCCCATGGGAAATTCGTTAGCAAGGTTAGATCTCACAGAATACAGGGAGAATTAGCCATTTGGATACAGAACTGGCTCAAAGGTAGAAGACAGAGGGTGGTGGCAGAGGGTTGTTTTTCAGACTGGAGGCCTGTGACCAGTGGAGTGCCACAAAGATCAGTGGTGGGTCCTCTACTTTTTGTCATTTATATAAAAGATTGGGATGCGTGCAGAAGAGGTATGGTTAGTAAGTTTGCAGATGACACCAAAATTAGAGGTGTAGTGGACAGCGAAGGAGGTTACCTCAGATTACAACAGGATTTTGATCAGATGGGCCAATGGGCTGAGAAGTGACAGATGGAGTTTAATTCAGTTAAATGCGACGTGCTGCATTTTGGGAAAGCAAATCTTAGCAGGACTTATACACTTAATGGTAAGGTCCTAGGGAGTGTTGCTAAACAAAGAGACTTTGGAGTGCAGGTTCATAGCTCCTTGAAAGTGGAGTCGCAGGTATATAGGATTGTGAAGAAGGTGTTTGGTATGCTTTCCTTTATTGGTCAGAGTATTGAGTACAGAAGTTGCGAGGTCATGCTGCGGCTGTACAGGACATTGGTTAGGCCACTGTTGGAATATTGCGTGCAATTCTTGTCTCCTTCCTATTGGAAAGATGTTGTGAAACTTGAAAGGGTTCAGAGAAGATTTACAAGGATGTTGCCAGGGTTGGAGGATTTGAGCTACAGGGAGAGGCTGAACAGGCTGGGGCTGTTTTCCCTGGAGCATTGGAGGCTGAGGGGTGACCATATAGAGGTTTATAAAATCATGAGGGTCATTGATAGGATAAATAGACAAAGTCTTTTACCTGGGTTTGGGGAGTCCAGAACTAGAGGGCATAGGTTGAGAGGTGAAAGGGGAAAGATATAAAAGAGACCTAAGGGGCAACTTTTTCACAGAGAGTGTTACGTGTATGGAATAAGCTTCCAGAGGAAGTGGAAGAGGCTGGTGCAATTGCAATATTTAAAAGGCACTTGGATGGGTATATGAATAGGAAGGGTTTGGAGGGATATGGGCCAGGTGCTGGCAGGTGGGACTAGATTGGGTTGGGATACTGGTCGGCATGGATGGGTTGGACTGAAGGGTCTGTTTCCATGCTGTACATCTCTATGACGCTATGACTCTACTACGTTTAGCTCTTCAAGTCTACTCCATGTTAACATGATCACATCTGATCATCCAAATCAGTACCAGTTCCACTATCTTCCCAAACCCTTTGAACCTGTTAGCTCTAAGTACTACATCTATCTTCTTCTTGAAAACCTTCAATACTTTGGCCTCGATTAATTTCTGTGGCAGGGGATTCCACAGAATCATCACTCTCTGGATGAAGAAATTTCCTGTCAACGCAATCTGAAATGATCTACCCGTAGCTTTAGACTGTGACCCCTGGTTCTAGTTTCCCCAGTCATACAGAACATACTTCCTGCATTTACCCTGTCCGGTCCTGTTAGAATTGTATTCATTTCTATAAGATTCCCCTTCATTCCTCTAAACTCTAGTGAATATAATCCTAACCAATCCAGTCTCTTTTCATAAATTAGTTCTGTCACTTCATAAAGTGCAGTCTGGTCAAACTTTGTTGCACTCCCTCCATAAACATAACATCCTTCCTTCGATAAGGAGACCAAAATTGTACACAATACTCCAGATGTGGTTTCACCATGAAGCTGTACAATTGTAGCAAGACATCCTGACTCTTATACTCGAAATATACCATTTGTGTTCTTCTTTATCATTACGATATAATAGTTGGGGTCCCAACACTGACCCCTGTGGTATCCCACTTCTCATTCCCTGACACTTGGAAAAAATAGTCCTAGATCCCCTGTTTTATCCAAAATGGTGTTAAGCTTCTTGAATGTTTCTGGAGCTGCACCAAACCAGGGAATGAGAATACTTCATCACACTGTGACTTGTGCCTTGTGGATGCTGGGGAGTTACTCAGTGCAGAATTTCTAACTACCAGTATGTTTTTGAAACAGTAGTATTTCTGTGACTGTTCCAGTGTCAGTTTTTGGTCAATGATGATAATGAGGGAGTTTGAAATGGTAATGCTTTTGAACCTCAAGGGACAATGGTTAGATTCTTACTGGTTGGAGATGGTCATTGCCTGGCACGAGTGTGGAAAGAATCCTAGTCTGGGTTGGATTACTCATGTTTTTTTTGTGTACAGGAATTACCTGGACAATTTGCCACATGGCTGGGTAGGAGCAGGCATTGTAACCAAACTGGAACTGCTTGATTGTGGGTGTAGCCATTTCCGGAGAACTTGTCTTCAGTTCTATTATTGGAATGTTGTCAGGCTCCATAACCTTTGAAATTTCCAGCGTCTTCAACTAATTCTTGATTTGGATTGAATAAAATTGGTTTATGACTGGACACTGGGATGCTGGGAACTCCGAACAAGGATGAGGTGGATCATTCACTCGGCATTTTTGGATGAAGATGAATGCAGGTACTTGAGACGTGTCTTTTACACCAATTGTGCTGGGTTCATTGCAGAGGGGGATATTTGTAAAGTCTCCACTCTCTGTTAGTTGTTCACCTCTCCGCTACATTTAAAACTGGATGGGGCAGGACTATAGACCTTAATGTCAATTGCTTGATTCAGAGTCATTAAGACTCATCTATCACATGCTACTTCTGTCGCTTGGCCTACAAGTTGTCCTGATTTGTAGCATCATCAGGTTATTTTAGGCATACATTCCGGCACTCTTCCTTGAACCAGGTTGATCTCCTGGTTTGATGGTAATGGTAGAGTGAGGGATATGTTCGGTCTTCAGTTATGGTCAAATATAATTCTGCTGCTGAAGGCCTACAGAGCCTCATAGAGTCATACAGTCATAGAGTCATAGAGATGCACAGCATGGAAACAGACCCTTTCGTCCAACCCATCTATGCCAACCAGATAGCCCAACCCAATCTAGTCCCACCTGCCAGCACCCGGCCCATATTCCTCCAAACCCTTCCTATTCATATACCGATCCAAATGCCTCTTAAATGTTACAATTGTACCAACCTCCACCACTTCCTCTGGCAGCTCATTCCATACACGTACCACCCTCTGTGTGAAAAAGTTGCCCCATAAGTCTCTTTTATATCTTTCCCCTCTCACCCTAAACCTATGCCCTCTAGTTTTGGACTTCCCAATCCCAGGGAAAAGACTTTGTCTATTTATCCTATCCATACACCTCATAATTTGTAAATCTCTACTGGGTCACCCCTCAGCCTCCGACGCTCCAGGGAAAACAGCCCCAGTCTGTTCAGCCTCTCCGTATAGCTCAAATCCTCCAACCCTGGCAACATCCTTGTAAATCTTCTCTGAACTCTTTCAAGTTTCACAACATCATTCTGATAGGAAGGAGACAAGAATTGCACACAATATTCCAACAGTGGTCTAACCAATGTCCTGTACAGCCGCAACATGACCTCCCAACTCCTGTACTCAATACTCTGACCAATAAAGGAAAGCATACCAAATGCCTTCTTCACTATCCTATATACCTGCGACTCCACTTTCAAGGAGCTATGAACCTGCACTCCGAGGTCTCTTTGTTCAGCAACATTCCCTAGGACTTTACCATTAAGTGTATACATCCTGCTAAGATTTGCTTTCCCAAAATGCAGCATTTATCTGAATTAAACTCCATCTGCCACTTCTCAGCCCATTGGCCCATCCGGTCCAGATCCTGTTGTAATCTGAGGTAACCCTCTTCACTGTCCACTACACCTCCAATTTTGGTTTCTTCTGCAAACTTACTAACTGTATCTCTTATGCTCACATCCAAATAATTTATATAAATGATGAAAAGTAGTGGACCCAGCACCCGATCCTTGTGGCACTCCACTGGTCACAGACCTCCAGTCTGAAAAGCAACCCTCCGCCACCACCCTCTGTCTTCTACCTTTGAGCCAGTTCTGTATCCAAATGGCTAGTTCTCCTTATATTCCATGAGATCTAACCTTGCTAGCGAGTCTCCCATGGGGAACCTTGTCGAGTGCCTTACTGAAGTCCATATAGATCACATATACCGCTCTGCCCTCATCAATCCTTTTTGTTCCTTCTTCAAAAAATTCAGTCAAGTTTGTGAGACATGATATCCTATGCACAAAGCCATGTTGACTATCCCTAATCAATCCTTGCCTTTCCAAATGCATGTACATCCTGTCCCTCAGGATTCCCTATAACCACTTACCCACCACCAACGTCAGGCTCACTGGTCTATAGTTCCCTGGCATGTCCTTATCATCCTTCTTAAGCTGGGCGGCACGGTGGCACAGTGGTTAGCACTGCTGCCTCACAGCGCCAGAGACGCAGGTTCAATTCCCGCCTCAGGCAACTGTGTGTGTGTGGAGTTTGTACATTCTCCCCGTGTCTGCGTGGGTTTCCTTTGGGTGCTCTGGTTTCCTCCCACATTCCAAAACTGTGCTGTTTAGGTGAATTGTCCATAGCGTTAGGTGTTGGGGAATGGGTCTGGTTGGGTTGCTCTTCGGACGGTCGGTGTGGACTTGTTGGACTGAAGGGCCTGTTTCCACACTGTAAGTAATCTAATCTAAACAGTTCAAAGTTTGTGAGAAGATGTGTAGCTCAGGTGCTCGTTGCTGTGGTTCTGTTCGCCGAGCTGGGAATTTATGTTGCAGACGTTTTGTCTCCTGTCTAGGTGACATCCTCAGTGCTTGGGAGCCTCCTGTGAAGTGCTTCTGTCATGTTTCCTCCGGCATTTGTAATGATTTGTATCTGCCGCTTCCGGTTGTCAGTTCCAGTGGCACCATATTAACCAACCTCCAGTCTTCCGGCACCTCACCTGTGACTATCGATGTTACAAATATCTCAGTAAGAGGTCCAGCAATCACTGCCTTAGCATCTCACAGAGTTCTAGGGTACATCTGATCAGGTCCTGGGGATTTATCCATTTTCATATGTTTCAAGACATCCAGCACTTCCTCCTCTTTAACAACGACACAACAATATCAACAAGTTGCATCCCACAAACTTGTCATAGACTACTGTTCAGAATCAGTCTCATTCTTGGACACATGCATCCCCATCAATGATGCACACCTCAGTACCTCAGTCTACTGCAAGTCCATGGATACCCTCATGATGTTGCACTTCTCTAGCTTTCACTCTAAACATGTTAAAGAAGCCATCCCCACGGACAAGCCTTGCGTATACACAGGATTTGTTCAGATGAGGAGGAATGCAATTGACACCTAAAGATGCTGAAAGACGCCCTCATAAGAACGGGATACAATGCTCAACTCATTGATCATCAGTTCTGATGTGCTATCACGAAAAACTGCAACAACCTCTTCAGAAGACTGAAACAGGACATGACCCGTAGAGTACCCTTCATTGTCCAGTACTTCCCTGGAGCAGAGAAACTATGCCAGCGTTCAACATGTTATCGATGATGATGACCATCTCACCATGATCATCCCTACGCCTCCAATTCTCACCTTCAAACAACCACCAAACCACCCAGTCTTCAGGACATCATTAACCACAACACTGCACAACCCTGAAGTGTCCCCTGACTAGGAGAGAACATTCCTGCTTGGGTAATTGTTGTGCGGTATCCATTCATCTGTTGTCACAGTGTTGGCATGGTCTTGCCACTATACCATGCCTCAGAGCATCCTTGCCTGTAGTGTATGAGATATACAGCATTGGCTGGGTCTCGAGAATCTACTGTGTATGTTGTGGGTGGTGTTCCAATGTATGATGGTAGTATCCACAAAAACAAAAGATACTTGTGTTTTTATATCTATATTAGTTTCATTGTGACAATTTCTGAGACTAATTTTCAATTCTGGATTTTAGGAATTGAATTTAAATTCCACCAGCCGTCAGCCCTGCCCTCAAAGCATTAGTATGGGCCTCTGAATTACTAATCCAGTGACATCATCTATACTGTATCATCTGTACTATTAAAACAATTCCAAAATCTATCTTTATGGCTGACTGCCCTAATATTGCTTTACATGGTGCGACACAGTGGTTAACATTGCTGCCTCACAGCACTGGGACCCCTTGTTTGCACATTCTCCCTGTGTCTGGGTGGGTTTCCTCTGGGTGCTCCAGTTTCCTCCCGTAGTCCAAAAATTTGCAGGTTTTGTGGATTGGCCATGCTAAGTTGCCCATAGCATCCTGGGGTGTGTAGGTTAGGTGAGTTAACCATGGGAGAGGTAGGGCTAAGATAGGGTAAGGGGGTGGGTCCAGATGGCATCCTCTTTGTAGGGTCAGTGTGGACTCGTTGGGCTGAATGGCCTGCTTCTACACTGGAGGGATTCTATGATGTTTTAGTACTAGATTTTGCATTAAATGCCTTGTGAACGTGATTTAGAAGAAGATTTGTAGCTCAGGTTGTGGATCAGGTTGTATGTTTGCTCACTGAGCTGGTAGACTTGTTCTCAGACACCCCGTCACCATGCCCAGCAACACCAATTTGAACCTAGCTCATGACCTCATTTTTCAAAGCCACAGAATATTCTGGAAAGTCTGGGGTGAGGGGAGGGGATAACAAGACACACTTGGACATCCACCCTCTCAGTGAAGTTTCAGCGAGGACTCAACCTGGTCCAGGGGTGAAGCTCCAACTACCTGGAGAGAGAGAAAGAAGAACCACTCTGACTCCTGTGAGGCCCACCTTCGTGGAAGAGCCTCAGCCCTACATCAGAAAGGAAGAAGTTTCCTAGGCCCAGCTCAAATATGTGGATCATTGGAGGTAATAATCTTCCTGAGGTGGATGTAGTGAGAAAAAGAGCAAATTTAGTGGGAATTTGGGGAAAGCTCACATGGTTTATTTAAGAAGAAATAAAATCAAGTTGAACTACAAAACCAATTCTGTTTCCCTTCGAAGCAAGAACACATGGGTAAAATGTTTTTGGTGCATAAACTGGTCAAACTGTAAAAGCAAGGACAACGTGGGAATCCTTAGTATGAAGACAGGACTTTGACTCAATATTCAATGTGAAGTAGGTGAAAGTGAGTACTGCAGATGCTGGAGATCAGTGCTGGAATATCCTGATGAAGGGCTTTTGTCTGAAACGTCAATTTTCCTGCTCCTCGGATGCTGCCTGACCTGCTGTGCTTTTCCAGCACCACACTCTTGATTCATTGTGAGGTGGTCACTCTTACCACTACTGTCATGGACAGCTCAATGTGCTGTGGGCAGATTGGTGAGGATGAGGTCAAGTATGTTTTTCTTTCTTGTTGTTTCCTTCACCAACCACCACACACCCAGTCTAGCATTTATGTCCTTTCGGACTCAACAAACTCAGTCAGCCATGGTGCTACTGAGCTCCTCTTGGTGGCTGGACATTGAAGCCTCACACACACACAGTATATTCTATGACCTTGTCACCGCTATTCATTTTAATTCACTATTGGTCTAAGTCCACAATTTTTATTCTTTTGCCATCAGATTATCCAATACTTTCTAAGGCCATATTTCTATACATTGGTTTAGTCTTCATGAAAAAAAATGGACAATTATTAAGAAAAATTTTTTTTTACAAGTTTCAAAATGCTGTTCATTATTTCCACTGTGCTGCAATGATGTTGAACTGAAGACATCTGAGTGCATTCTGACACAACAGCATGAGGACACTTGAGAGCACAAATGTGGAAACATAAACAGACACTCAAGCATGTCGAAGTTTGCTTAACTCAGCTTGTAGGGTTAACTTTGTTGTCATTTATTCCATTTAACCTTTCTCTCTTCCCTCAGCCTGCTGATCCTTCAAATAAGGCTTTGGTGATGGTAACGAAAACAGGCGGCTGGTGAAGATGTTATGCATTAACGAATATTCTGTACAGCACAGTTTACCAGAAACTCAACTGTCTGAGCAGTAGAGGGACAGGGGGATGAGTTTTGAGTTATGAAAGGTTTGCTCAGCTCCTCACCAATGCCAGACATAGCTTCCATTGCTATCTGCCAATCCCTACCCATCCAACTCCAAACTTTGTAAAATAGTTTTTTTTTTAATTTGATAGTCCTCATGTCTGGTGATCAGTTGCTTAGTCTGAACTTTATTGAAGCAGTCACTTGATGGTTTGAGGCAAGATTTACTCTGGAACGAGAGGCAAAAATCAAGCCTCCAACCAGTGAAAGCTCCTTTTATCCTTTTTATATTAAATGACTGAGGTGCAGCCAACATCACTGGGGATGTGTTCCATGCCAATTCTTTAGGTGTCCTTTACAATTTTGGCCTCCATTTCCCCTAAGTGAGAACATATACACCTACCATATTAAACTTGTTCATATCTTTAAAGACCTCAATTAAGTTTGCCTACTCTTTTCTAAAGAAAATGTTCAATTATCCATTAGAAGCTTTCATTTCTTGTAAAACTGCACACCACAAGCATATGTAACTTTTGAAAAAAATATATAATTAACTTTAAAGAAAACTGAGGAGATCATTAAGAAATACTAATAAAAATAATAAACTAAAACCCCCAGTGGAATCTTTAAACTCCCATTGTATCCAACCACAGATATGGACCTTGCATATTGATATTAATTGCTGAATACTTGATGGACTCCTAATGAGGGTGAGAACATTGGACAATTTGAGCTCCAGTGTCTTCTATTTTGAAACTTACATTATTCTTTGATTGGAAAATTTCAGGAAGTCTAAAAATAAAAACAAATAGTTATTACTGTCACAAATTTTGAATGTTTACTTGAGCATAACATGTGTATCATTTTCTTCTGGGAAAATTGAGTAAGCTGAAGCATAGGCTTCACAACTTCCTTGCATCTCTGTACCAAAAAAGGCCCACAATACATGTTCCATCCATCCAAGCACTACGTCAATAACTCAAGTGTATGTATTGGGAATTTTCTTGGATTTTCACTTTGGTAATTTGCCCAGACATGCTACAGTCCAGCTCCAAGGAATGTCAGCCACATAGCTTTCTTCTTTTCCACCACCACCAATTCCAAAGCAGTTGTTCTTTTCCTCATGGGAGGAACATTTGTAGCAGAAAACTATCCCTACTCAATTCAGCATGCATGCAGTCCTCTTCCGCTGCCAAACTTTGTCACTGTAAGCTATGGCTTGCACTCTAAGTTCAGTTCTGCTTCACTATCGGGTCTCCATTGATTTTGTTCCATATGTTATAGACAGAAGGTATTCACTAACTGTCAAAATGAAGTAGAGCCTGATTATAAGTACACCTGTGGCACTAGCAGTAAAATTTCTGGTGAGGACTTAACTTATATTGGAATTTGAACGCAGACCAGTTAGCGTACTATTACTGCTTGTCAGCTATGAAGTCAGTCTCCATCGTGGTGAAATGATGTACAATCTATTGTTATGTGTTATTCGCTACTTTTTACACATAGTATTCAACCTGTTTCTCACAAGATTTCATATCCCAGCATGGATTTTAAAAGGATAGGATTGCAGTGTATCAAAGGATAAAACAGACGATCTGATTAGCATTCAGATAGCCAGTTGTACTGGACAAGTTATTTATTCATTAAGAAGTTATTCATGAGAGTTTGCTAAGCTGAAATTAATAGCTAACAAAGATAGAGGACACTGCATCACTTCCTACATAATGTCATGCCATCACAACAGTACTATTTGAGTTTATATAACAGTACAGTGAAAAGCAAATGCCTGAAGAAGTGTTTAATAATGATCTCATTTATCAAAATAAGACTTAAGGCTGTAATGTTAAATTCTAGTAAGAAATAAAGTTTGCTAAACCCTTTGAGTGCTGAATTCTCCCAGCACTTTGGTCAGCATTTTGTTTGCCATCACACAATATCTATCAAGACCATCTCCAGTAAAATTTGAATGTCAAATATTTGATAGACACACACGGCATAGAAATGATTTCTTTCAGTCCAAGAACCAAAGCTTTCATAATACAGCCAGTACTGCAATGCAAGAAATGTGCAGGGCTTTTTTAAAGAGGACAATTATTTCACTGATTGGAACCATTACACCAGACAATGAGGAAGGTTGCTGCAATATTGTCTAATGCAGAGATATTGCATAAGCAATAAAGAGGAATTATCCACTTCATTGGGTGAGATTGGCTCTGCACTCAGTGTTGATTGTTGTGTAAGTATAATTAACATATAAATGATGGAAATTAGATGCCCAAAATGTTCACTTCATCATGGTCAGAAAATTGGAAGAACGGCTATAAGACACACACATCTGGGCAATAGATTTTCACTGCTGTTTGTTAAAAATGCTTATTGCCTAAGAGACTCTCAGTTATCAATAGCTGGACTGGTGGATGATCTCTTGGCCATTCCGTAACTGGAATTAATTTGTTTCAGCCTCTCTTCGCATCATTGGGTAAGGTCAGTACTAATCTGTAAATAAAATGAGCACACATGGATCACATTCTAACAGAGAGACAATACCAGTGGCAGATTATCATGCATCTACCTCTCAATCCAACCCAACTGCCCTATGTCTAATATTGTGTGTATTACCATTCATGCTGGGAAATTCTAGTTAAAAAATGACATTTGGATCTTCATTGAGAGAAAACATCCTTGCCAGTAAAAATTGCCCATGTCTCAATGCTTGGCAGCCTTCACCAGCTGGATTTTCTTCAAATGTGACTTTGGAAAAGAATCAAATGATTTCCAGATATAGCGTCTTGGGTTCACTGGTGCCACAATTGCTTCTGGGGCAGAGGCTTGTAGATTCAAGCTCTAATCCTGACAGATGAGAACATTATTTCGGCTGGCACTCCAACGAAGGGCTGAGGGAATGCTACACAACCAGAGATTCCATCTACCGATTGAGATATTAAGCCAAGGTCTGTCTAAATATCCCATGTCACTATTGGACAAGAGCAGGGAAGTTCCCTTAATCCTGAAAGAGATCTGCTTGTACATTTCATCTGTCTTTGCAGAAGCTAGAACATTACTGGCATTACCGTATTGACTACTCTCCATTGGCAGCAATTTAGAGGGTCTGAGATTATGAAAGACCCATATCGATGTCAGTCTTTGTTTTTGGATGGATGTCATATTCGATAACAGTGCAAATCTTTGGAACAGGCATAGAGATAAAGGTGACATTCTTCCCAACAATGTATTTCAGGAGAGATAATGAATCTCCGAAACAGCTAAAGATAGTCCCGATAGAATATTAACCTACAGTGGTCATCTCCCCTTTAATATTGGACACCTTTCATGTAATCTTATTGGCGAAGGGAAAAGAGGAGTTGAAACATATGTGACATACTTCTATCCTGAGGCTCGTTATTGTTTTGATTGGCAACTAAATTATTTTCGAGCATGCACTTTTAAATTTTTCTATTGTTGCATAGTTTTAGGGCTACACCTAAGAGTTTGGGTTCATGACAGACTGGTGGAGAGGAGACAAATTCACAAAGTTTCTTCACGCTTCGGGAGGGTAGCATTTGACTGCTTAGGATTTTGTATTGATGCTGTCACATGTCGTATATTCTTCAAACAAGAGATCTATCCCCTTTGGTCTGATAGTTTAAGTAGACGACAGTCTTTATAGAATGTTCAATATTAAATGGAAATTCAGATGCATGTGATAAGATTTGTGCTTTTTCTCCTTGCCTCTAAGTGCTTTTGTTTTACAATTGAACATTATAAAACTCAAACTTTCTGAATAAAACCTGCAGGTCTCATCCAAGTAATAGAGATTTGGTTAACTTCACTGATAGATTTTAAATTCTGAAATGGTTTTTATTTCTGATTTTTTTTTTCAATCTGTCAATGTATTATAGGCCTGTTATTGAAGAAATGTTATCAACTTCCTTGTTGATAAACGTGTTGGTAAATAAACAGTCTAAAGTTACTAAATGACTGCCACAACTCTTAGTAAAAACACAAAGAACTGCGGATGCTGTAAGTATCAGAAACAAAAACGGAAATTGCTGGAAAAGCTCAGCAGGTCTGGGAGCATCAATGGAGAGATTCTGATTTCTCTCCACAGATGCTGCCAGACTTGCTGAGCTTTTGCAACACTTTCTGTTTTTGACACAATTCTTAGTTTTGATTCCCAGCCTGTTTTCTCAGATTTTTTCTCTAAGGGCTTAAATCTGCTCTAGCTGTCCAGTCATCAGCTTCTCTGTCTAGGTGTTTACTCTGGGCTTAACCCCATTGCTTCTAATTGCCTTTTATAGTACTCACCCCTTTTTCATTTCTCTTAAAAGTTTGATTCCTCTATTACTAGCTTGAAAACCCTTTCATTGGCTCACAGTAGAATACATTGAATTCCTATAATTTGGAAACAGGTCACTTGACCTAAGTCCATGCCAACAACCTGAAGAGACAGACAGACTTACCCCCTACCTTATCCCTGTAACCCTGCATTTTCCATTGCTAATCCACCGAGCCTGCACATCCCTGGACACTATGGGCAACTTAGCATGGCCACTCACCTAACCTACACTCTGTTAGACTGTGGGAGGAAATCAAAGCAGCCAGAGGAAACCAATTATGCAGATTGGGGAAAATGTGCAAACTCCACACAGACAGTCGCTTGAGGCCGGAATGGAACCCGGGTCCCTGGCGCTGTAAGGTAGCAGTGCTAACCACTGAGCCATGGTGCCTCTCCATAGTCTTAGTGAGAAAGTAGTCTTAGTGATTTCTCTGCAGGACTTTTCTGTTCAGAGATTTGTCCTTCACAGCGACTGATGCGCTCTGTGGCTCTTTGGCTGCTAGCTGGTAATAAAGCTGTATGTTGATTTTTTGGAAAACGTTTTTTTTAGTTCTTCATTGTTGCCACACTTTTCTAGGCAGTATATCTAGGCCACAATCTTTTCTCGTGTGTTTATAGCCTCACACCCGAGGGTTTGGTTCCAAGACAGACTGCTCGAGGGGGGTGCAAAGTCACAAATTATCTTCAAGATAATTTTTGCAGAACCCTATTTATTGCATTATAATGTTATATATTATACATTACACATCGTAATCTAAGAGATTACCATACTCTAGGCATAGTTGCATTATTAAGAGACTGTTATCCACATTCGAATGATCTTCAATCAATCTAACTAATTCTGCCCACACTGTGTTATTTACACCCTTTGTGATGCAGCTCCATGACATCATTGTCAGATTTCTTCAGGGTCCTAAAGCTTTTGAACATTGATCTTTCTGGCTAAGATGTCAACGAAGAAATGTTTCTTGTAGTAACCAGCTGAAAAATGGTGTAGAGACAAAATAAATGCAGACAATGGAATCCAAAATAGACATTCCAAAGATGTGCAGGCCACGTAGATTGGCCATACTAAATTGCCCATAGTGTTAGGTGCATTAGCCAGAGGGAAATGGGTCTGGGTGGGTTACTCTTCAGAGGACTTGTTGGGCCGAAGGGCCTGTTTCCACACTGTAGGGAATCTAATCTAATCTCACAAGCAGGAGGCTGGCAGAACATAATAAGCTAGCCAGCATCAGGAAACGGAGAAATCAATGTTTCAGGCATAACCCTTCTTCACAAATCCTGATTGGATTGGAGTTTGGAAAGGGTGAGAAGTGATCCTGATGAAACATATATGATTCTGAGTGGATTTGAAATGGCAGATGCTGAAAGAAAATTGCCTCTCATTGGACGTCCAAGACTAGATAGCATATTCCCAAAACAAGGGTATTTCCAATTAAGATGGAGAGAAGATAGAATTACTTTGTCTGAAAATTCTTTGGAACTCTCTGTTCCAGACACAGTAGGAACTGAAACATTAAATATCATGAAGGTTGTTTTGAACAGAATTTTGACTGAAAAGTGAGCCAAGGGTTTTAAGTGAGAGCAAGGAAATTAGAGTTGAGGCTGCAATCAAAGCAGCCGTGATCTTATTGAATAATGAAACAGGGATGTCGGGGTAGATAGGCTATGCCACTCCCTTTCTGTCACTTTTACATCTTATGGTTCTTGCTCCAGGTCCCATTGGCCTGGAAGAAGAATAGAAGGAGATCAGGCAGAGCACCATGAGCTGCTGCAGGAGAGAGGGACAGGTGCTACAAGAGGGCACATTGGTCTCGCTGCCTTCTACTTACCATGTACCTAGCGGATATTCATCCCCCCATCACCCCTGCGACTCCTTCACCTGAACCTCCAGTGCCTCAAATACTGTGTGCCCTCTTGTATGTTCCAGCAGTGCATCCCACATCTTCAAAGAAAGTGCACACGAGGAACTCAAGGACTTGGTCAGATCCAAACTAAAGTGATTGGATTCGAAAGGTTAACTCTGATCAGCTTGTCATGCCTCACTAGAGCTGCACAATAGAAATCAAGCCCCAGCATTCCAGGCATCATCACAGAAGTTAA
This sequence comes from Chiloscyllium plagiosum, assembly GCF_037043375.1. Taxonomy (NCBI): domain Eukaryota; kingdom Metazoa; phylum Chordata; class Chondrichthyes; order Orectolobiformes; family Hemiscylliidae; genus Chiloscyllium; species Chiloscyllium plagiosum. The sequence goes on from NW_028270177.1 coordinate 29,850,847, forward strand.
AATAATTTTCAAGTAAGTGTGCATAATTCCTCAATTTACCAAATTAGGGCTGTAAAAGCCTGGATGGATGGTGGGCAGTGTTCCCACTAATGTATTTTCTCCTGTGAAGATCGCCAAAGTCCTTGCACAGTAGTGACCTCTGGAAGTGGGAATCAATGCTGCGATCACTGTCAGCTCACCAGTCACAGTGTGCAGAGCAGCTGAATACACACACAACAAGCAGTGCTAAGAGGGAATGTTGATGGTGGCGTGCCCAACATTCATCTCCTCAGCCCTTTCAAGAACTGGGTGCTGATCCTGTCCACCCTGAGCACTTGCTTGACCGTGCCCAAATCCCTGGACTGATATCAGAGTATGCCCTTGACTTACTGTGCCGCGAACCCCTAACTGACAGCTGTCTGGCATTTTTTGGAAAGAAAGGTGTCTCCCGTAGCATGGCAAAGAACTACTGCCATGAGAGGTTGGAGCACGTCTCTTTCCTTGCAGCACATACAGGGTGCCTCCTGGCACATGGTGCATAATGTTATGCAACAACATCCCCTGGACTGGTGACTGCTGATAACCATGCCAAGCTGCCTGGTTTTCTGTTGGTAATAAATCGCAAGGCAGAGGTGCTGCGTGCATCCAGGTAGGGGCATGGTGAGTGGAGGCTTTGGACAGCGTGCAAATAACCCTGGTTCAGTCCGTGAGCTGAGGTGTTCTTACAGCAGCAGGACAACGAGAGGGGTTGGTGTGATCTAAAGTCCTTTCTTCAGAAGTCAATCAAAGCATACAGCTGGCAGGTGTCAGATGCCAAGTGGGTGTATATGCAGCCACTCCAGCCATGGCATGTGCCCTGAGATATTGGTGTTGGGTGTCTAAGATAGGCATCCAAAGGAGCACACAACAAACTGGAGTTACCAAATGTCTGCTCTGACTTGAATTGTCAGCATTTGGTGTCCATTCAGTCTGTGGTATTATAGGAACCCACATACCAATGAGGTGAGATTTAGTGTTAATGAGGGTGAAAACAAGTAATAATAATCCCCATCATTGTGCATTTTGCTGCTTTCTAGTAAGAAACTTGACATGACATCTAGAAAAAATGCAACATGTTGTTCTCAGCATCAAGAAAGGCCTCACTGGACTTCTCGTATGATTCTCTCGGATTTTCCACTATAGCCCACATTGTTCAGGGCTTTGTATGTTTCCACAATTAGCCTTTGAAGGGTCACAGTACAGATTCAGCAAAAAGGAGCAGCTAATTGGTGAAATTGTGTTGCGTCTACTTGAGAAAGTTAAGGAGTGAACCAATCAACGTGTCAGAAATACTAAAGGATAGGTAAGAGACTGAGGAAGCATTCCTTTTGGTGGGCTCCAGTCAAGAATGCATAAGGAGAGTGAGGTGATTTTGGAATTAATCAAAAAGCAGCGCTTAACACAAAGAATGACACAAATCAGGAACTCTCAGTCACAAGACTGTGTGTTTTCAAGACCAAGATTAATTATTTTTTGTTAATTAAGGGACAAGTAGTGGGTGGCTTTGAGAATGATGAATTGCTGAATAATGTGCGAGGGATTGGTTAGCACGGTTGGTTGGTCAGCTGATGTGTGATGCAGAGTGCTGCCAACAGTGTGGGTTCAGTTCCTACAGTAGCTGAAGTTACCATGCAGGACTCTCCTTCTCAACTCACCCCTTGCCTAAAGCATGGTGACCCTCAGGTTAAGCCACCATAAATTGGAGAGCAGCCCTTCCGGTAATACTATAATGGCAATAACTTGTTTTTAATTGAGGAACGTGCAAGGCATTTGGGTGTTTGGCTGTAAGAGGATTTAGCTGCTTCAATGAATTGTCATGATTTGAAGATGCCGGTGTTGGACTGGGGTGTACAAAGTTAAAAAATCACACAACACCAGGTTATAGTCCAACAGGTTTAATTGGAAGCACACTAGCTTTCGGAGCCACGCTCTTTCATCAGGTGATTGTCAGCTGATGAAGGAGCGTTGCTCCGAAAGCTAGTGTCCTTCCAATTAAACCTGTTGGACTATAACCTGGTGTTGTGTGATTTTTAACTCAATGAATTGTGCCAGAGTCAGGTCATATCCAGTGTCCTGGGCTGCTTAGTGTGCAGCTGATGGTAGCCTTGACATATTACACCCCTCTTATATGGACCATCTTCCTCCCTGGGCTCTAGTCCTTGCTGCTACACGACGTTGTGAAACTCACCCCTGCACTCATGGGTAACTGGCATTCTGGACATTTGGAATGGTGCCCCCGAATCTGTCAACATTTCTAAATCACACATGCGGTGTCATGATTACTTCCCAGTGATGAGTGGAGTTCTGCAGGGGTCCAAATAGTTGGGACCACAATTAAAAAGGAACTGAGGGCATTGTTGGTAAGTTTGCAGGTGACACAAAGGTAGGTGGAAGGATGCTAGTGTTGAGGAAGCAGGAAACTGCAGAAGGACCTGGATAATGGGTAAAAAAGTGCCAGATGTAATACAATATGGGAAAGCATGAGATTATGCACTTTGGTAGACAGAATAAAGACGTGGACTTTTTCTCAACGGGGAAAGGATTCAAAAATCTGAAGCACAAAGGGAGTTGGGAATCCTAGTTCAAGATTCTCTGAAGGTTAACATGCCAGTTCAATCAGCAGTTAGGAAGGTAGATGCAATATTAGCACTCATTTCAAAAGGGCTAATATACAAGACCAGAAATGTACTGCTGAAACTGCAAAAAGTCAGACCATATTTGGAATATTGCGAGCAGTTTTGGGCCCCATATCTAAGGAAGGACGTGTTGGCTTTGGAGGAGATAGAGAAGAAGCTTACAAAAATGATCTTTGAGATGAAGGGCTTGTCAATGACCTCTCTGGTAATGAGGTAGCTTCTACTGTACCTTGCCCAGGCATTACTGTCTAGAGTCTTAATGAACGTATCAGTCACAAATTCAATGAATAGTCCTTATCACGAAGGAGCCATTCACTAACTCTACCAGTTTTGCTTCACCTAAACAAAGCCCCGTTCAAAACTAGTGTTCTGCAAACAGCATTGGGCAACAAATTGACTGAAAGCACATTGTACATATAAACTTGGACAGCCTTTGATACTGCGTTTCCTGTTTTTGTCTTATTCTGGCGGCTCTTTTAAAGTACTACCATTTTCTACCATTCTCTCCAGGTCCTGTGAACAACATTGGCCATATTTATAACTTTAATCAAGCAAGTTCTCTGGAGAATGTGTCAAGGATGCTTTTGCAGAGCAGCAAGACACATATCACAACTCCATCAATTAGCTGGTCCATCAAAGAGAGCCTCAACCCATTCCCCCAATTCATTTGATTTAAGGTTTCCACTTTTTTCATGGAGATGTGAAGCACAGAATCAGACTCTTTTGTCTAATTCGTCCATTCCAAACAGATTTCCTAAATTAATCTAGTCCCATTTGCCAGCATTTGGCCCATATCACTCTGAAACCTTCCTATTCATTTACCCACCTAGATGCCTTTTAAATGTTGTAATTGTACCAGGTCCACCACTTCCTCTAGCAGCTCAATGTTACATGCATCACCCTCTGTGTGAAAAGGTGCTCCTTAGGTCCCTTTTAAATCTTTCCCCTCTCACCTTAAATCTATCGCCTCCAGTTTTGGACTCCCCTACCCTGGAGAAAAGACCTTGGCTATTCACCTATTTATGCCCCTCATGATTCGTTCCCATCATTGATTGCTTTTCCCCATCCTTACATTTTACTGTTGCACATTTTTAGCAATCACTTTCATTGTCGAGATTGATTTTCACGCTCAATTATTTTTGGCAGACAATATTTGCCACTTGCCTTTAAGTAATGATTTCCCTTTAAGCGGTGACTGCAGACAGTGGTATAGCTGTGACAGTATGAAAATCCTTGCAGCATTCTCACTCCCATTGTGTGAGCTCTCCACAGGAGGTGCATTTCAGGCTGGCAAGTGAAACTACCGTGATGAGAGGCATCCAGAAATGATCATGTGAGCAAACTTGAAGAATGCATGCATGCGAAAAGCCCGCAGTGTGCCAGCCTGACTACAAAAGTGCCGCATACAGAAAAGTGACCTTGCCTCTGTTGGATAGTAGCACTAACTTCTTCCTGAGTGGACACACACTGTGATGAAAGATGAGGGGGTCTCAATCTGATGGAACCCAATAAGGAATCACGATGCACAATTAGTCCATGTCCAATGAAAGCGATGCAGACAGCAATACTACCTGCTAATCTCAGTGGTTTCAATGTTCAGCCTGCTCTAATAACGCTGTTTATTGGCTGGACACATCAGCAGGGGGATCACATCCCGTGGACTCAAAGCCAATCTGCACCTCTACATTGTGACAGGCAGTCATGCAGCACGGGACTCCTACCCGGAAAGCATTGGCACAACTGGGAGAGCACTGACTCTCACGTATCCAAGTGCGGGTTTCCTATTGGGCTTTTTTGTGTTTGCTCACAGGACATGGGCGATATGGCTGGGTCTGTCCCCAGAATGGTTGTGAAAGTCTCCAATAAGATGGGGAGGAAATATGCACACCAATGTCCATCATGTCTGACAATGTTAACATTTAAAAATTAAAACAATGCCATGATTGTCGATGCCATTTACTTGGGGGACTTCTGTTTCGCTTTCCACAATTCACCTGCTTCATAGAAGGCTCAAACTCAGGGCACGACATGTCAAACTGTTGTACTACAGTGATTATAACTGGTGACTACAAAAGGGGTCAAATTATTAAATTGCTCTTCATGTTCCAAGGTGCTAAGTATAGGAAACTGAGCATTTCAATGTTTTGGTGTCACATAGCTGTGGAGCATGGAATCCTGATGCTCCATTACTCTGTTTCAGAGTTCTCAAATATATCAATACTGGATCTTCAAAGGTGATACAGATCCCTCCAAGGAGCTACACACTGCAGTTGCCTGCATTGGCATGGATTCAGGGTGGCATAGCAATTGGTCCATTTGCTGAGAAAAGATTAGCATATCCTTTGCTTTCCAAGTGTACTTAACAACATTGTGAATTTTGGACCATGAACCAATTGCCTTATTCATAAAGAGAGCAGCACTGGCTTCATTGACAGAGTTCAGATCTCGCAACAAAGGAAACTGTCAGGGTGGAATAACTGGTGGCCTCATGGGTAGTTTTGCCAAGACACTCCAGCACAAGAAAAACTGTGCTGACTGTAAAGACTGGCTAGGTTTCTGTGACTGGCAATATAGTGGTGTCAATGACAGATGACCTGATTATCTTCTTAATTCTACAATGGAGTTAGCAACAAACAAAAGCTAAAACATCCAACCAAATTATTCAATACTCAGTCATGTTAAGATAAATATGAAAGCAAGGGAGCAGTTGCATTGAAGTAAACAGTTTTTAAAGCAGTGATTGAAGTTTTTTTTTCACAGAGCAATTGAGAGCTGCTGCAAAGCTAAAATACGAAGGAAATTTTCACGAGGCTAAGAGGATCACCATGAGATGAAGCAGGTCAGTAAATTGTGTTCATCGACAAAGGCTTGCAATTACACAAAAATTATCTTAAATTATTTTTCCGTTGGTTAAAATCTGTCATGAATCGTGGTTGAAAGGATTTCTCTGGGCTGGTGCCAGTGACTGACAAGTCCAATGCTTTTCAACAAACCCTTCAAGGCATCCTTGAGATCTGGAGAGAGAATTATGTTGAGTTGGCATCAGCCCCAATGGGCATTAGTAGTCTATCTGCATAAACTTGGAACTACCAATGGAATGTGCTGTATAGATAGAAGACCTTAATTAACCAGTTCACTGGAAGAAAGTGAACTGCACTCTGTATCACCTAGTTAATGGCATGGATTTTATTTATACTGAATTCTTAAAAGTTCCTCTAGGCAATGGAGGGAGGATGCAGTTAATGGTCTTAGAAATCAGTGCCAAAGGCCACAGCATACTATGGTTTTGCTGTCTGAGCCTGAAGATGGGGATTCTGTTTGATGTGTATGCATCCAGAGTGTACTTGTGAGTCAGATCGACACAAACAGGATTCCAGTAAAACAGAAATCTACAGATAATTTTCAATCTTATCAACGATTCCTAAGGTGGTTCCGAAACAAAAGTAAACAGACTTTTTTGTTTTTGTGCTGCCTTGTTATTCAATAAAACAAATAGTTCAGGAAAGTTTATTTATAGAGTTTTTAACAACTTGACTAATGATTTCTTCCAGGTCCCTCACATTGCCCTCATGAAGAAACTTGAAGTAGCATGAAATCTTTACGTTCCATCCGGGATATGCATTTTAATTTCTTGAGAAGTAATAAGGTAGATTGGAGCTCCATTGAAACAATGCAAACAGAAGTAGGGCAATGTTGTTTATTGTCATCCAACCAATTCGATGCTGTCTTCAACCATATATCAAACAAAGGGGAGGTGGTGGCCTAGTGGTATTATTGCTGGACTGTTAATACAGAGTCCCAGGTAACATTCTGGGGAATCTAGATTCAAATCCTGACACCGCCGATGGTGGAATTTGAATTCAATGAAATCTGGAATTAAGAGTCTAATGATGACCATGAAACCTTTGCCAGAAAATACTCACCTAGTTCACCAATGTCCTTTAGAGAAGGCAATTTCAGAAAATCAAGCTATATTATGTCCTTCAGAACATAGAATGATAGATCCATACAGTAGAGAAGAGGCCCTTCAGCCCATCAGGTCTAGACTGACAAAAGCTACTTTTAGTCCAAACTGATTCCTCTTTCCAGCACTTATCATAGAACCTTTACAGTGTGGAAGCAGGCCATTGGACCCATTGAGCCCACACTGACCTTCCCAAGAACATCCCACCCAGAACCATTCCCCTACTCTATCCCTGTAACACAGCATTTCCAATGGCTAATCCACCTAATCTGCAACAATGGGCAATTTAGCATGAGTCTAGATTAGAGTGGTGCTGGAAAAGCACAGTAGGTCAGGCAGCATCCGAGGAGCAGGAAAATCGATGTTTCAGGCAGGAGCCCTTCATCAGGAATTGCCCTTCATCAGCAATTTAGCATGGCCAATTCACATGACCTGTACATCTTTGGACTGTGAGAGGAAACTGGAGTACCCGGAGGAAACCCACACAGACACGGGAAGAATATGCAAACTCCACACAGACAGTCACTTGAGACCGGAATAGAACCCGGGTTCCTGATTGTGAGACAGCAGTGCGGACCACTGAGCTACCGTACTGCCCACTTGGTCCGTAGTATTGAATATTATGACCTTTCAATTACTCATCCAAGTAGTTCTAAAACGTTGTGAGGGGTCCTGCCTCAACTATCCCCTCAGGCAGTGAATTCCAGACCACTACCACCTTCTGGATGAAAACAAATCTTCAATTCCCTCTAAACCTCCTGCCTTTCATCTTAAAATCATGCTCTCTTATTATCAACCTTTCAACTAAGGGGAATAGCTGCTCTCTATGGACCCTGTCCATCCGCCTCATGATCCTATACACCTCTATTAGGTCCCCCCTCAACCTCCTCTGTTCCAAAGAAAACAACCCAAGCCGACCCAGCCTCTCTTCAGAGCTACCTTATTGTTAAGATCTTCAAAAAACTCCAATGTTTGTCAATCATGGTTTCTCATTCACCAATAAATACCAAGTGTCATTCTATGTTCCAGAGGATGTAATACATTTTGATTTTCTGAAGGTTTTTGACAAAGTCCCTTGTTGGAAGCTGGTTAGAAAAAAATAAAGCACCTGGAATGGGAGGTCATGTACAGGCATGGATTAATGATTAACTGACAGATCACAGAAAGTCGTAACAAATGGGTCATTGTTGCATTAGAAGACTGCTATTAGTGAGGTACTGAAAGGATTACTACTTTAGCCCAGCTGTTCACAATATATATCAAAGATTTGAATGTGGGGACCAAATGTAATATTTCCAAACAAGCTAAGTGGCAACTTGCTATGGCGAAGATGTAGCTTCAGGAGAATTTGGATAGAGTTAGTAAATGGGCAAGAGCACGGCAGATTGAATACAATGTGGGAAAATGTGAGTTTATCCACTGTGGTAGGAACAGGTCTGCAGAGTATTTCGTAAATAGTGAGAAGTTGAATAGTGCAAAGGTATTTGGGCGTCTATGTCAGTAAGTCTCTGAAGGCTGCCATGCAGGTACAGCTAACTATTAGGAAAGCTAAAGGAATGTTAGTTGGATTGCAAAAGGACTTGAGTACAGGAGCAGTTAAGTGTTGCTTCAATTATAGAAGGGCTTGGTTACACTGCACCTGAAGTACTATGTACAGTTCCAGTCTCCTTATCTCAGGAAAGATATTATTGCCATAGAAGCAGCACAACACTGATTTTGGGGCTGGGATAGTGGGACTGTCCCATGTAGAGAGACTGGGAAAACTGGGCCCTGTATTCTCTACAGGCTTGAAGAATGAGAAGTGAAATTTACAAAATATTGAATGGGTTGGATAGGGTTGATGCAAGAAGATGCTTTTCCTGTTTGAGGAGTCTGTAACTGGGAGTGCAGTTTAAAAACGAGAGAGATGCCTTTTAAGTCCAGGATGGATCTCTGTACATTTTACTTAGGTGGTACTCAGAATTCTCTGCGAAAGAAGACTGTGGAAGCTCAGTCTTTGGGAATGTTTTAAGGTATAATATCAGTGGCCTGACATCCCGGTGAGCAGATGAGTGAGCTGTGAATGTCTCAATGTTGAGAAGGTTCTTTACAACACCCTGCAGGGCAGCTAAAGAAATGGAAATACACTCTGAGTGCTGCCATCCAGCACTGTCAAAAGTAACCAGGACAAAAGAATTTCTGTCAACCTGCAAAGCCAAAAATCTCAAAATCAATTGTTCAACTATCAAATTCAATGTCAACAATAACATTTCCTGTTACGCCATATTGTCCTACTGTCTACTCTTCAGAATGACTCAGACACTGATCTGTCTATCTTTTATTAGCTTTTAATTTTTTGGGATTCACGTCTTATTCCTAATGCTTGTGGATGTGGTGGCATAATTGTCATTCCTCATGTTTGGTAACTAACAGATTCAATTATCTGTTAACATAAGATACTTTGGCGAAATGGGCTCCTTTTAAAATATATGTTGATTTGGCCTGATAGAAAGGTATAGAGGGGATTCTTTGTAAATTAACCTTCTTGTGACCAATCAGGTCTGGGGGTGGGGGGGGGGGGGGGGGTGGGGAGGGAGGAATGAATGAATAAAGAAGACAGAGACAATTCATCCTTCCTAACTCAGGAACTTAACAATTTGGAGTATCCAATCTAGAACTGTGACAACATGGGAAGTTTCACTGGTGATCTGGTCATACCACTGTAGCGTAAAAGGTTAATACATGAACATGAACATAAGCTCTATCAGTAGTAGTGTAAGAAATCATGTAATGATGGAGAGTAGCTGAGGGGAGTCTAAACTTCATGTTTCGTTCAAGTGTACATAGTACAAAGAATGTTGAATAATAAGTTAACTGGAAAAGATCTTAACCATCAGCAACCTCTCTTAAGTGATGTAGTGTACCTAACCTTGAAGTCTACCACCACACAAAAAACACAATTGCCAGTTTCAACAATGGCCTAACCTGCAACATGTTTGTGTTGGATGCTTACAGTATATTACAATAGCTCTAGCCATCTTGAAGCTATTGTTTGAAAGTTATAAGAGCCAGCTGGTTTAATTATTTATCCCTCTGGATGTTCTAATGAATGCCAAGTTTAGCTTGGACATAATTCTACAGATCGCCACTGACAATTTTTCACATTTCCCTTCAATGTAGCTAATCACCCTGTGCAAATAAAATTTGAGATAAATGAAAATTGTCTCTCATGGTTCAACATTTCTGATCATACAATACAGGGCATCCTTTCAGCAAATGTAGGGATAAAGCTGTTAAATGGCTTTGCAGAAAGTAGGAGAGGTGTTTTTTTTGGAAACAGACGCTCCAGCATCTTGGAGGCAAACGATTGGCTCTTTAGAAACATAGAAACACATAAAGATAGGATCAGGAATAGGCCATTCAGCCTTTGACCCTGCTACACCATTCGATATGATCACAGCTGGTTGTCCAGTTCAGTCCCAAATTCCCGCTTTCTCTTTGATCCCTGTAGCTCTGAGAACTTTATTTCACTCATTCTTGAAAACATTCGATGTTTTGGCCTCAATTGTTTTCTGTGGCAGAAAATTTCACAGGCTGACTATTTTCTGGGTGAAGAAATCTCTCTTCATCTCAGTGCTAAATGACTCACCCCATACCCTTTGATTGTAGCCATTGGTTTTGAACCCCCCGGCAATAAGGACTATCCTTTGTCAAAGCTTCATGCATAAGAAGCGGGATTATGTCATGTATGAGTGTGAGATGGCATTGTAATTGAATATCTGGAATATTTAGCTGAGTGAAATATTGCAAGCAGATCTGTGCAGGTTTTTCCATTACGCTAAAGGTGTCAGTTTGAAACAAAAGAGATGAGGAGGCTTTGATATTTGGGACAACTTCAACTGAAGGCTTTATTTGGAGAACTTATATCTGAATTTTAATATCCAGATATAGAGTTAAAGAGGGGCAGATGGAATCACTCTACAATGATATACAGATATTCATAATGTGGTCAAGAGATTGGTGGTAGCACATTCATAAATTTTGTGTTCACGTGTTCTCTTCATTAAGATCTGTATTCCAGCATTTGCACTGCCTATTGAATGGGCTCAAAACTGCACGTGTTTTCCATTAACTAACCAATCAACCACTTTTAACAAAAATGAAGTGCAATATCGGTTGAGCTTGGTTAGCTTCTAGATGTCACACCTGCCAATGCAAGATTGCCATTCTGTAGGACTGTAGAACCTGTAAGAGTTGATAATCGCCCAGTCAGATTTGGAAGAGTAGACCTAATTACCAAGAGTTGAAATGCCTCCCTAGAGAATGGTGCTAAGTAACATCTTAATCATATGGCAGTACCAGCTGGATGAGGAAAATCCAATTGCGCTCTGAAATAGTCAATTTTGCCCTTTTAGGCAGTTAAACCCCAGTGGTACTCTTGGGAGTCATTAAGGGTAGTTACCATTTAATCTGTCATAAATGGAGAGAATATGTGTCCATGACAAAAAAAAAGAGGATAAACATAAGTGTGAATTCGCTAACTCAGTTTGGAAATTCTAGAGTTATAGAGTAATACGACAAAGAAACAGACCCTTCGGTCCAACTTGTCTATGTCGACCAGACATCCTAAGTTAATTTAGTTCCATTTGCCAGCACTTGGCCCACAACACTCTCAACCCTATCTATTCATATACCTATCCAGATGCCTTTTAAATGTTGTACCAGCCTCCACCACTTCCTCTGGCATCTCGTGCCATACATGTACCACCCTCTGTGTGAAAACAAATCATGTACCTGACATCCAATGTATGACAAAGACATTTTCAAATAAAAGTTGGCAATTTTGCTGAAAAGCACGTCAGAATTCCATATTTGATTAAGTATATCATCTAGGCAACTAAATAGTAAATATCATAACACAACCAAACAGACATGATCCTGGCCCTGAAGCAGATTGATAAGTCAATTGACTTCAAAGGAAGCATTTGATAACATGTTTTTTTTTCAGTTTTGCTTAAGACTCAGCTGTGAGATTCCTTCGCAGATTTGCTTTAAACGTAATATTACCGCAGTCATAACCCCAGCACACGCAGACATAATTGCCAGTGACAAGGGGGCTGCAAACTGGCAGAGGCTTGATAAGCATTACATACAGATGACAGAAATCAGAGATGTATTACTGGTGCTGTGACATATTGCATTACCATTGTGAATAAAATAAGAGATATACTAAATGCTTAGGCAGTTCAAAGCTGAACTATTTCTTGACTCTCTTGTGGGGCCATTATCTCCATTTACTGCCACTGATAGCCTGGTCGCAACTGTCAGCCAGGGATCCAGTTGCATTTCAATTGAATAGGAACTGTTAGAGCTCATGGTGAATCATGGAGTCCTTTAACACTTGAAAAGCAATTTATGTTAATTATTTTTACACTGGTTTTTCCCTGCTCCTTCTTAAAGAACCATGTGACATGTAATCTGAACCTCCTGATATGGCCATAGGTTCTGATAGCAATGACATTAAATGGTTTATCCCTGTTAGAATATAAATTACTTTCACTATGACAGACCTTTGGGAATGGTGTACTGTCAATGTGGTTTCATCATAACATCAGTTAATGTCATCAACAAACCAAGGGACAAGATTGCAGTTTAACGTGGAATTCTCGAACCAGTTACATCACAAATATTGGAATGAGCTTTCAAGCTTATTTTATCACTCTGCCAAAGAACAAAGGATTTAAGTCTAGCATATCAAATAACTATTTTATTCTTTGAAAAGTAAGATATTTAGACAAAGGTTCGGCTTAAAGGTCAACTGCCAGTGTTACAATTTATTGCATATTTATGAGGCTTATATCTGTAAGTAATAATGAGTCATTCTCAGTAGTAATGCTATTTAATACTATTTATTGCTCATTTTCAGTGCTTGTGACATTTTGTTTAAGGAATCTTTCCACATTCAAACGACTAAAATAACATGTCTGTCAGACTATTGCAAGTCTTGTATAAGAGAATAATTCCTCCCTCGAGTTTGCCAGCTGATTACCATTTAATGGAAGTGGTAGCATTTCTGGAAAGCCAAGGCTACCTCTGTGATATGATCATTAGGTATGGTTAACTACTTGAAACTTTTAGCTCCAGTTACCAGAAAATGTTTGATGACTGCTGGAGACCAAGAATATAAACGATTAGGAGGAAATGCCAATCAATAAGAAGTCCTTGCGCACACTGGTCTAAGTTGACACTGTGTGTATTAATAACAGCCATTTGATACTGGATTACCTCTTTTATTTATTCCTCTACAATTAATTGAATATGGTTTCATTGAGAGTTCACATATAGTGGAGGTTCAAAGCTGTTTAATTCTATGAAAGAAAATAGTACAATTCAGCTCTTTTTTTTTCTGGTATGTTTTATACATTTCATCTCAGAGGTACAATCAAGTTATGGTGAGGAATGTTTTCAAAAGAACATAAGACCAGAAGACAAAGGAGCAAAAGTAGCCCATTTATTCCACCCAGTCTGATCAACCATTCAATGAGATATTCATTGATCTGATTATTCTCAATTCCTCTCTCCTGCTTTGACCCTATTAACCTTGATTCTTTAATGATTAGAAATCTGTCCATCTCAGCCTTGAATATACTTAATAACCCAACATCTGCAGACTTTTGCGATAAATAACTCCATAGATTCACCACCCTCTAAGAGATTAAATATCTTCCACCATCCTGATGGACAGGTGACTGAGGTGTCAATGGGGGACAACTTTGGGGCCAGTGATCACAATTCTATTAATTTTAAAAATAGGGATGGAAAAGGATAGACGAGATGTAAAAGTTAAAGTTTGAAATTGGAGGAAGGCGAATTTTGACAGTATTAGGGAAATACTTTCAAAAGTTGATTGGGGACGCATGTTCACAGGTAAAGAGATGGCTGGAAAAAGGGAAACCTTCAAAAGTGATGTAACGAGAGTCCAGAGACAGTATGTTCCTGTTAAGATGAAGGGTCAAGAGATGCTGGAAAAGCACAGCAGGTCAGGTAGCATCTGTGGAGTAAGAGAATCAACGTTTCAGGCATAAGCCCTTCATCAGGCAGGTGAAGGGCAAGGCTGGAGGTGTAGGAAATTCAGGATGACAAGAGAAATTGAGGTTTTGGCAGAAAAAAAAGGAAGCATATGTCAAGAAAAGACAGCAAGGATTGAGTGAATTCCTAGAAGAGTATAAAGGCAGTAGGAGCATACTTGAGAAGGAAATAAGGAGGATAGAAAGGGGACATGTGATAGCTTTGGCAAATAGGGTTAAGGAGAATCCAAAGAGATTTTACAAATACATGAAGGACAAACGAGTAACCAGGGAGTGAACAGTGCCACTTAAAGTTCAACAAGGCCTCCTCTGTGTGGAACTGCAAGAGATGGGGGAGATACTATAGGAGTATTTTGCATCAGTGTTTACTGTGGAGAAGGATATCGAAGCTAGAGAACTCGGGGAAATAAATAGCGACATATTGAAATATGTCCACACAACAGAGAACTAGGCACTGGATGTCTTAAAACACATAATAAATCCCCAGGACTTGATCAGGTATACCTTAGAACTCTGTGGAAAGGTAGGGAAGTGATTGATGGGCCTCTTGCTGAGATTTTTGGATCATTGATAGCCACAGGTGAGGTGCCACAAGACTGTAGGTTGGCTAACGTGGTGCCATTATTTGAGAAAGGTAGTAAGGAAAAGCCAGGGAACTATAGGCTAGTGTGGGCAAGTTGTTGGAAGGGATCCTGAAGGACAGGATTTACAGGTATTTGGAAAGGACAGCAGTTCAGGCAGCATCCGAGGAGCAGTAAAATCGACGTTTCGGGCAAAAGCCCTTCATCAGGAATGGGCTTTTGCCCGAAACGTCGATTTTACTGCTCCTCGGATGCTGTCTGAACTGCTGTGCTCTTCCAGCACCACTAATCCAGAATCTGGTTTCCAGCATCTGCAGTCATTGTTTTTACCTATGTATTTGGAAAGGCAAGGATTAACTAGGGATAGTCATCATGGCTTTGTGTGTGGGCAATCATGTCTCACTAACTTGATTGAGTTTTTTGAAGAAATAACGAAAAAGATTGCTGAAGGTAGAGATCTATATGGACTCCAGACCTTGGCTATTCAACAAGGTTAGATCACATGGAATACAAGGAGAATTGGCCATTTGGATACAGAAGTGACTCGAAGGAAGGAAAAGAGGGTAGTGATGGAGGGTTGTTTTTTAGACTGGAGGCTTGTGACCAGTGGTGTGCCACAAGGAACAGTGCTGGGTGTACTGCTTTTTGTCATTTGCGTAAATGATTTGGATGTGAACATAGGAAGTATAGTTAGTAAGTTTGCAGATGACACCAAAATTGGCGGCATAGTGGCCAGCAAAGAAGGTTGCCTCAGAGTACAATGGGACCTTAATGAGATGGGTCAATGGGCCGAGGAATGGCAGATGGAGAAGTTAATTTAGATAAATTTGAGGTTCTGCATTTTTGAAAGGCAAATCAGGGCAGGACGTATATACTTAATTGTAAGGTCCTGGGAGTGTTGCTGAACAGAAAGACCTTGGAGTGTAGGTTCATGGTTCCTTGAAAGTGGAGTTGCATATATACAGGATAGTGAAGAAGGTATTTAGGTATGCTTGCCTTTATTGATCAGTGCATTGAGTAAAGGAGTTGGGTGGTCATGTTGCAGCTGCACAGAGCATTGTTTAAGCCACTTTTGGAGTATTATGTGCAATTCTAGTCTCCCTGCTCTAGGAAGGATGTTGCCCAACTTGAAAGGGTTCAGAAAACATTTACAAGGTTGAGGGTTTGAGCATTAGGGAGACGTTGAATAGTGTTACAAGGTTGAGGGTTTGAGCATTAGGGAGACGTTGAATAGTGTTACAACACAGGGTAATCCCCTCTGCTAATTTAACCCCAACACACAGAGAAGCTCACCTCGTGCCATAATCTGAGAGGCAAAGAACTATCCCACAGGTCACTATTTAAAGTAAAATTGAACAATTTTATTCTTGAAGTCCAAACAAAACATTAAACAACTATTTACAACTCCTTTCTCTTAAACCTTTCTTTTACCTCCCACTCTACAATACTGGCCCAACAAAAGAAAACCCTGATTAAGATTTACAAAACCAAAAAAATCATGTTGCAAAACTCGTCAGCTTTGTCAATTCACCATTGTATATTTTCCTCTGTAGATTTTTCTAAGTCAGCTTTTTTTTGGTCTTCTGCTGCATAACGTTTCTTATGGACAGGTACCTTTCAGAGAGCTAATCGGTTAGCAGTCTATCCTTGTTGGTGTTTGTGGCAGTTCACCCCCAACTGTTCAAAATGTCCGGTTTTAAATCCCAAAACATTGGATCATTCCATTGATTTGATGTCATCAAAACATTAAATTCAAATTCAATTGTGTTTTGGTCTCTGGGGCGTAGTTTAAACTAATTGGCTGAATTTGAATTTGTTTGTGTTTCATGGCAATGCAACTCTAGCATTTGTTTCAAACAAATGTTACATTTTTAAGTTGTTCAGCACACTTTGTGCTTTCTGTCAGTCCTTGCTAACGTCCTCTCTCTCTTAAAGGTACAGTACACACCTACTCCTTCATAACAATAGTCTGGGGCTATTTTTGCAAGAAGACCACCTGACCCCCCACCTTGTCTCCAGTTTCTTCATCCCCCCTCCCCCCACCTTGTCTCTGGGAACCCTCCAACCACAGGGGATGAACTTGGACTTCACCAGTTTCTTCATCCCCCCTCCCCCCACCTTGTCACGCAGGAGGTGCAACACTTGCGCCCACACCTCCCCCCTCACTTCTCTCCAAGGCCCCAAAGGAAACTTCCATATCCGCCACAGATTCACCTGCACCTCCACCCACATTATCTACTGCATCCGCTGCAGCCGGTGTGGCCTCCTCTATATTGGGGAGACAGGCCGCCTACTTGCGGAGCGATTCAGAGAGCACCTCTGGGCCACTCGGACGAACCAACCCAATCACCCTGTAGCACAGCATTTCAACTCCCCCTCCCACTCCACCGAGGATATGCAGGTCATTGGACTCATCCACCGCCAAACCACAACAACGCGACGGTCGGAGGAGGAGCGTCTTATCTTCCGACTGGGAACCCTCCAACCACAGGGGATGAACTTGGACTTCACCAGTTTCTTCATCCCCCCTCCCCCCACCTTGTCTCAGCCGAATCCCTCCAGCCCGGCACCGCCTTCCTGACCTGCAGTCTTCTTCTTGACCTCTCCGCCTCCACCCTGCTCCGACCTATCACCCTCACCTTGACCTCTTTCCACCTATCACATTTCCAACGCCCCTCCTCCAAGTCCCTCCTCCCTATCTTTTATCTTCTCCTGCTGAACACTCTCTGCTCATTCCTGAAGAAGGGCATGTGCCCGAAACGTCGAATCTTCTGTTCCCTAGATGCTGCCTGACCTGCTGTGCTGTTCCAGCAATAAAGTTTCAGCTCTGGGGCTATTTTACCTAGAGTGTCAGAGGCTGAGGAGATTTATCAAATTATAAGGGCATATTTAGGGTGAATAGTCAAGGTCTTTTCCCTGTGGTGGGGGAGTTCAGAACCAATGGTTTAAGATGAGAGAGGAAAGATTTACAAGGGACCTAAGGGGCAACTTTTTCACACAGAGGATGGTGTGTGTATATGGAATGAGCTGCCAGAGGAAGTGCTGGAGGTCGGTACAATTACAACATTTAAAGGCATCTGCATGGGTTTATGAATAAGAAGGGTTAGAGGGACATGGGCCAAATGCAAGCAATGGACTAGATTAATTTCGGATATCTGGTTGGCATGGACGTGTTGGACCGAAGGGTCTGTTTCCATGTTGTACAGCTCTATGACTCTACCTCTGTTTTAAATGGGTAACTCCTTATTCTCAGATTATGCTCACTGGTCTAAGACTCTCCCACAAGAGGAAACAACCTTTCCACATCTGTCCTGTCAAACTCTCTCAGAATTTTTCAGTAAGGTCTCCTTGTATTTTCCAAACTAAATGAGTACAGGCTCAATCTTCTGACCTTCTCATAAGACAGTGCCTCCAGAACCAAGATCAATCTAGAATTTTCTCTCCAGTGCCTCCAATACCAGGTATACCTTTCTTTAGAAAAGGAGACCAAACCCTTGACCAGTATTCCAACTGTGTTCTGAGTAATACCTTGGAAAGTTTTAGCAAGATTTGCCTCATTTGATAGTCCATCTCCTTTGAAATAAAGGTCAGCATCCCATCTGCTTTCCCCATTACCAATTGAACTTGGATGCTAATCTGTTGCGATTTACGCACGAGGACCCAAAGCCTTCTGTGCTGCAGTTTTCTGTAGTCTTACCCCATTTAAATAATAGTTAGCTCTTCTATTTTTGTTCTGCCAACATGCACAACCTTATATTCCATCAACCAAAACCCACAAATGCTTACCAAAAGAGTTCAATGGCAGAGGTTAAGCATAACCTTAGCTATAATTCATGAAAATTGATAACAAAAAACTTAATGGTACGATAATCGAAACCATGACACCATTTCTTAATAGCTTTTAGAGATGGGTTTTATATGCTGTCCCAGTCAGCAATGACCACATCCAATGAATAAATATAAAGACAAGCACAGCAATTATAGAAGTCATCATTTAGTAATGCAGAGCTTAAATATTGCTGAAAAAGATACATTTTGTCAAATCAGGATTGTTCACTCATCAGGATGTTTGCAAGATTACCAGTGTAAAGAGAAACAACACTTTATACTGTATGAGAAGAAAGTGTTGATCACTTAGCAAGTTGACACTAATTGGTCAAGGCTTTGCCGGGGAAAGTGCAAGATGATAACTGACAGTTAACTGCCATTATTTAAATTAAAACAAGGTAGGTTGACAATGACTCTAACACCATCACAGAAAACTATATAAAAGATAACGATAGTATCTCTGAGAAAAGAGGATTAAAATGAAGGTGCTTCTTCTTATGTGCGAACACAGAATGATTGATCGCTACTTCCAAATAAGGGGTTTCCCGTGAGGAAATGTTCTTCTCACAGAAAACCATGATTCTTTAGAGCTGCCTTCCTCAAAATGTGGCAGAAACAGTGTTGCTGAATATTTTTAAGGCAAAGGCAATGGAATTTTGATAAACAAGAAATGTGAAGTAATAAAATTTGTGCAACTGAGAGGCCTATATCTGCACCTAATTCACATACTTATATCTGCATTAGATATGTAAAATGTAAAGGGAGTCATTATAGCTGTATTGAAAAAACAAAGCATTGGTCAAAAGTAGGTGTTAAGAGTAGAATAGTGGTCAGCTCTGACTGAAAGCAAAAACATGAAAACAAAGTACAGACGCTGGAGGACAAATGTATCAGCTTGGAGGATAGAGTGCATGACCTGAAGTTGTTCAATTCAATAGTGAGTCCTAATGTCTCTGAAGAGTCCAGTTAGAAAATTGAGTGATTTTCCTTCAGCTTGTGTTGGCCTCCACAGCAAGAACTCAGCAAGCCTGGGTCAGAAATGTGAGCACAACAGCAAGATGGTGTATTCAAACGGTAAGAGACTGGAATAATGGGAACATGCTTGCAAACGTAGCGGAGGTGTTCTGCAACAGAGCGGATATGACCGCATTTCTTAAAATATTTCTAAAGATCTCTGCTTCAATGTATAAAATGTTCGTACATATGGAGCAAACTCCAGAGAATTTTGAAATCACATGGAATAATATAAAGCCAACAACTACAGCTTGCGTCAATTTTGATTCAGGGTGCTTGACAAAAGGAAGATAAGAAATCAAGGTAAGAGGTCCAATTAATAGAGTGTAGTGATCGTAATGAGTCATTGAATATAAGATCCCTGTTCGGGGCTGTTAACCTGCACCAACCAGGGAATCCTGGTTGACAGATAAAAACAGGCATCTCTCTTCATGCAAGCATTCTCCTTCTCAGGCTTAGCTTAATACCAGTTCGCTGGCCAGTACCAAAAGAAAATAATTTTAAAAAGACAGGCATCTCAGAGATTCCACTCACTCTGGGCACTGACTCTGAGCTGGCTGGTCAGAATCCATGTACTGTACATGCGTAAATAAAGGGTGATTCGGTGATGGGATACCAGCCTCTGTGGAGTCATTTAAGAGAGGAATCCAAATATTTTGTTGCAAAGTAAGACTTTCAGCAGTGATTCAAAGATGGAGCAAAAAGCAAAGATGCAGAAGGTCGTAAGGAAGGATTGTGATGAGTGACACAAATAATACTAAAATTTCAGCCATAGTCTTGAGTTAAAGAAAGACAAGAAGTGCACAAAAGCTTTAATTTTATTCATTCACGGGATACGGGCACTAGCTAGGCCAGCATTTATGGCCCTTCCAAAGGGCAATTAGGAATCAATCACATTGCTGTGGGTCTGGAGTCACACGGAGGACAGATCAGGTAAAGATGGCAGCTTCCTTCCATAAAGGATATTAGTGGGATTCTCAGCCAACAATCACCAAAGGATTCATGGTCATCGTTAGACTCTTAATTCCAGATTTTTATTGAATTCCATTTCCACCATCTGCCGTGGTGGGATTTGAATCCAGATCCTAGAACGTTAGCTGGGTCTCTGGATTAACAATCCAGAAATAATACAATTAGGCTGTCACCTTACCTTGTAAAAAAAAGATGTAAGATTGAAAGGTACAGGAGTCAATGTCAAGCTGGATGAGATTATAAAGATTGCTGAAGTGTGGAAGGTTTTGAACCTGAGGGGAAATGTTTTAAATTCAATTCACAGTGGGAATTTGACTATATACATTAATGAGCATGGAGTGAATGAGAGAATGGAAGCTGCTGCATGAAGTTGAGTTTCGAATGCATTGGGCTTTTTGGAGGCAGGTAATATTGCAAAGGTGGATGTATACATTCTTGGTGGCCAACAGGTATGCAGTTTGAAGTTCAATTCAGAATTGTAAAGATGGCAACATGTCTTACAGTCTGATATGACCTGAGTGACTAGTTGGGAGGAAGGATGAGCTTGGTTGTCATAATCTGGTTGGGGAGTTAGCTGCCACCCATTCTCCTTCCCCTATTGTTTTAAAAGGAACAAGTTGGACAACATTATTGCAGGCATCTCTTAAGGGACATTGTAACAAAAATCAAAATTCTGAACAAAACTTTGGTTCACATTAAACAAGTCATTTGGGTCAACCCAAACCCCATGGTAATCACCCTTCATAGAACACATGCAGTCTGGTGGATTTCTGACACCCAGATACTGCAACAACCACCTCCACGGCCTACTGCCTGGTCCTGATAATGACAACCTTGGCTAGGCCTTAAAGCAGGCTCATGAGGAAATCCCCCAATCTGCCCACTATTCTCCTTTCCACATTCCCAAAGATCAGGAATATGGGATTAAATTACAACCCAAGATTTAATGTTCAACCCTTTAAAAAATAAAAGAGGGGCTGAACCATAAAACGAAGTAGTCGAAAGACTCCTCAGGGTCTTCTTTCATCAATGGTGAGTGTACGGGACAATCTTTAATTGTCAGGGGCAGTGGCTAGACAGTTGATGAATCTAAAAAGAAGAGGCATTCTTCTACATAATAAGATAGTTTATTGCAATTGGTACAATTCACAATTTTATTGTCATTTTATTTTCACTGAAGAAGAAACAACAAATATGCCAAGGGAATGACAAGTTGAAGGAAATTAGCATCACTAATAACATGTACTGATGAAATTAATAAGATTGGAAGTTGATAAATGCTCAGGACTCAATGGTCTACATCCAAGAACAGTTGAAGAAGGAGACTATAGAGATGATCAATGCATTGGTGATTATCTTCCAAAATTCTGTAGATTATCAAATGATTCCTGTGGATTAGACAGCAGCAAATATTACCCCATGATTAAAGGAGGGAGTGAGAAAAGACATAGGGAACTATAGATCTTAAACAATAGGGAAAATGCTAGAATCTCTTCTAAAGAAAGGGATGAATAAATGTTCTGATTGGGCATAGTCAGTATCCATTGTGAATGAGCAATCATGTTAAGGAACCTGTTAAAGTTTTTTGAAAATATCAAAATTGGTAAAGGAGAGCCAATGGGCATAGTATACATAGAATTTCAGAAGATTTTGATAAAGTCTTCCACAGGACTTTAGTTAGCAAAATTAAATCACATAGATCAGAAATAATATACTTGCATGGATTAATGATTGGCTAACAGACAGAAACAGAGAGTAGGAATGAATGGGTCATTCTCACATTTGTAGGCTATGAGTACTGGGTGCAACAAGGACGAGGATGTGGGCTCAGCTGTTCATGTTATATAGCAATGAATTGGTCATGGGAACCAATTGTAATATTTCCAAATTTCAAAAAAGTTATGTGGGAATTTGTATTATGAGGAAGATGTAAAGCTTGTACAGAAAGATTTTGACAGGCATAGTGAATGGGCCAGAACATGGCAGATGGAATATAACAATGTGAGGTTACCCATTTTGGTAAAAAGAACAGATGTGCAGAGTAATTCTTAAGTGGTGAAAGGTTGGACAGTACAAATACATAAAGATATTTGGGAGTTCCTGTCAAAGTGTCACTGAAGACTATTAGGCAGACGCAGAAAGTTAAAAACCAAGGCTAATGAGAATACTAGCCTTTATCGTAAGAGAATTTCAGTATGGGAGTAGTGAGGTCTGCTTCAAATGTATAGGAGCTTGGTGGGTTTTGAGAAGATTTGTAGCTCAGGTTGAGGTTCTGCATGCTTGCTGAGCTGGAAGGTTCGGTATCAGACATGTTGTCACCATGCTAGGTAACTAAGTGAGTAACTCTGGATGAAGCACTGTTTTCTATTTAAGTGTTTGGATTTCCTTGAGTTTGTGATGTCATTTCCTGTTCTTTTTCTCGTGGGTGGTAAATGGGATCTAAGTCAATGTGTTGGTCGATAGAGTTGCGGTTAGAACGCCATGATTCTAGGAACTCTCCTGTGTGTCTCTGTTTGGCTTGTCCTAAGATGGATGTGTTGTCCCAGTCGAAGTGATGTCCTTCCTCATCCTTATGTAAGGATGCTAGTGAGAATGGGTCAGGTTGTTTTGTGGCATGTATCCTGGTGGCTAGTTTTCTGCCTGTTTGTCCAATGTAGTGTTTGTTACAGTTCTTGCAAGGTATTTTGTAAATTACATTAGTTTTTCCTGTTGTCTGTATAAGGTCTTTCAAGTTCATTAGCTGCTGTTTTGGTGTTTTGGTGGGTTTGTGGGCTACCATGATGCTAAGAGGTCTGAGTAGTCTGGCAGTCATTTCTGCTATGTCTTTGATGTAGGGGAGAGTGGCTCGGGTTTCTGGATGCATTTTGTCTGCTTGTTTGGGTTTGTTGCTGAGAAATTGACGGACTGTGTTAATTGGGTACCCGTTCTTTTTGAATACACTGTCTGGGTGATTTTCCTCTGCTCTTCGTAGTTCCCACATTGCCTCTTCGTACATCCAACACTACATTGGACAAACAGGCAGAAAACTAGCCACCAGAATACATGAGCATCAACTAGCCAAAAAATACATGACCCGCTCTCATTAGTATCCTTACATACAGATGAAGAAGGACATCACTTCAACTGGGACAACACAATCATCCTAGGACAAGCCAAGCAGAGACACGCACGAGAATTCCTAGAAGCATGGCATTCCAACCGGAACTCTATCAACAAACACATTGACTTGGATCCCATTGACCACCCCCTGTGAAAAAGAACAGGAAATGGCATCACCAACTCAAGGAAACCTAAACACATATATAGAAAGTAGGCCATATCACCATTGCTTCATCCAGAGGCTCACTGATAATGTTACCTGATACAGTGACGAACCGTCTGATAACAAAATTTCCAGATGAGCGAGCAAACCTACATCCATTCCTTTACTAATTTGTAATGTATATTTACTGAATATAATATATTTAAGATCTTCCTGGCTTCTTTTATTGCAACATTTCCTTCATGCAACACTTCCCCCGACTCATCAATAATGCCACAACAGATCAAGTAGTACTGTTGATAATATTTTAAAGTGCATCTAATTTATTAAAAGTTCAAAAATTAGCTGTGATTAATGAAGTAATGGCAATTAGCAGCCAATAAATGCTTGAGTCACTGGAGTAGATACATGATGCTGAGGGTAAAACAGGAATTTCACAAGACTAGACAAAAGGCAAATGTACCACGGTAATTTCAGCCCAATTTAACATTTTTCAATAGATGCAGTGGGATGAAAATTGAGATAATGTTTTCAGACAGTAACTTAATTTGTGCTGCTGATTGAGTTGCTGAATTAAACTTGCTGGAAAATATGACATCTGTAGATTAGTTGTCAGAGGACAGGATGGAGCAAAGGCCAGTCAGGTTAGACAAGAAGCACTTAGACTTTGTTAGCATCGTTAGTGGGTAATTTTCTAAGAAAGAATTGAAAACCTCTTGGGGTAAATTACACTGTGGAATATCAATAACAAAAGCATTGATGAGAAATCCCTTTGTCCAATATTTTAATGAAGGTCATAAGCCATTTCTATTAAACAAGTTTTTAAATTACTCGTCAGGAGACTTTCACATGAATATGTTAAAAGTATGTTTTCTAAGCCACACTCTTTCTGTATGATTGCCTAATATGTTCATGCTAAATTCCTTTCTACAATTTTATAATAGCAACACTAATAGATTTTAGGTTCACATGTTAAACTTCAGAAAATGTAAAACATAATCGAGTATAAAGTTGTTGTGGTTCTGTTCGCCGAGCTGGGAATTTGTGCTGCAGCCATTTCGTCCCCTGTCTAGGTGACATCCTCAGTGCTTGGGAGCCTCCTGTGAGGCGCTTCTGTGATGTTTCCTCCGGCATTTATAGTGGCCTGTCCCTGCCGCTTCCGGTTGTCAGTTCCAGCTGTCCGCTGCAGTGGCCGGTATATTGGGTCCAGGTCGATGTGTTTGTTGATAGAATCTGTGGATGAGTGCCATGCCTCTAGGAATTCCCTGGATGTCCTCTGTTTGCCTTGTCCTATAATAGTAGCGTTGTCCCAGTCGACTCATGTTACTTGTCATCTGCGTGTGTGGCTACTAAGGATAGCTGGTCGTGTCGTTTCGTGGCTAGTTGGTGTTCATGGATGTGGATCGTTAGCTGACTTCCTATTTGTCCTATGTAGTGCTTTGTGCAGTCCTTGCATGGGATTTTGTACACTACGTTGGTTTTGCTCATGCTGGGTATCGGGTCCTTTGTCCTGGTGAGTTGTTGTTTGAGAGTGGCTGCTCGTTTGTGTGCTGTTATGAGTCCTAGTGGTCGTAGTGTAGTCTGGCTGTCAGTTCAGAAATGTTCTTGATGTATGGTAATGTGGCTAGTCCTTTGGGTTGTGGCATGTCCTCATTCCGTTATCTTTCCCTTAGGTATCTGTTAGATGCACAGAAATAGAAAACACACACCGGATCATCAACGCCACACTCACAGGAATCAGATTCACTAGAGAGGAAGAAAAGGACAACCAACTCCCATTCCTATACGTGATGGTACAGGGAACACCGAATGGATAATTCACCACAAAGGTATACGGGAAAGCCACACACACAGACCAAGTCCTGAACTACGAAAGCAACCACCCGACACACACAAAAGAAATTGCATCAAGACACTGTTCAAAAGGGCCACAACACACTGCAGCACACCAGATCTGCAGAAAGAGGAAGAAGAACACCTCTACAATGTATTCACCAAAAACGGATACCCCTGCAATTTCATCAACAGATGCCTAAGGGAAAGACAACGGAATGAGGACGTGCCACATCCCAAAGGACTAGCCACGTTACCATACATCAAGAACATTTCTGAACTGACAGCCAGACTACTACGACCACTAGGACTCATAACAGCACACAAGCCAACAGCCACTCTCAAACAACAACTCACCAGGACAAAGGACCCGATACCCAGCATGAGCAAAACCAACGTAGTGTACAAAATCCCATGCAAGAACTGCACAAAACACTACATAGGACAAACAGGAAGACAGCTAACGATCCGTATCCATGAACACCAACTAGCCATGAAACGACCGACCAGCTATCCTTAGTAGCCACACACGCAGATGACAAGCAACATGAGTTCGACTGGGACAATGCTACTATTATAGGACAAGCCAAACAGAGAACAGCCAGGGAATTCCTAGAGGCATGGCACTCATCCACAGATTCTATCAACAAACACATCGACCTGGACCTAATATACCAGACAGCTGGAACTGACAACCGGAAGCAGCAGAGACAAACCACTATAAATGCCGGAGGAAACATCACAAGCACTGAGGAGGTCACCTGGACAGGGGACGAAACGGCTGCAGCACAAATTCCCAGCTCGACGAACAGAACCACAGCAACCAGCACCCGAGCTACAAATCTTCTCACAAACTTTGAGTATAAAGTACTTGGGAGAGAATAACACTGGTTACCAACAGCTATTCAAATAGAACAGCACAACAAGTTTAACAAATGTGCTAAAATATTGAAACTTGCTTATTAAAATAGAAACAACAAGGAGGACTATTATTCAATATGTGAGAGGTAATATATTTGGGGTTGACAATTAGGGATGGGAATGGATGCTTAATGGAGAGATGCTAAAGAATATGGGAAATTAGGATTTTAGGACTGAGTAGGAACTTCTTCATTTAAAGGGTTCCGAATCTGTGGAATTCCCTGCCCAGTGAAAAAGCTGAGGCTACCTCACTGAATGTTTTTAAGGCAATGATAGAGTTTTGAACAGCGAAGGAATTAAGGGTTCCGATGAGTGGACGGGTAAGTGGAGCTGAGTCAATGAACAGATCAGCCATGATCATATTGAATGGCAGAGCAGGCTCGACCGGCCAAATGGCCTACTCCTAATTTTTATGCCCTTATCTAAAACAGGAAGATCTAGGGGTATGTGTAATCACTGCCTATAAAGGGGAGTTCAGGTAGAGGAAACCATTGGAAAATTCCCACATCATTCTGTGTTGCATATGATAGGAATATTAAACAGTGATACCTTTGTACAAGAGACATGTCACAGATTGTAGACTTGATTTACAAAAAAAAAACATTGAGACCATATAACATCCATAAAGCACAGATTCAACAAGATTATGCCAGGATTGTTAAACAATAGTTGTGAGGAAGTCTTTTTTGCCATAGCCAACGAAGATTGAGTTGAAATGCATGAACTACAAAGTGCTTCAATTGAAGATGGAAAGATTACTTCCTCTGTTTAGGGAGGCACAGGTAAGTCATCAATTTAAAATTGTCGCTAAAGAAAGAGAAAATTTAGAATGAATTTACTTGTGTAGGAAGTCATTGGAATACATATTGCTTTATATGTAGTTGATGAGATAGGAACCATTGTATCTTTTATGGGAAACTGGAATATCAGAGGATATGGATGGATACAGAGAAATGATGTAGGATTCTTTATTAAAGAATGGAATGCAGGAGTCCTACATGTCCTGTCTCTGGTAAGCCCACTAGATTTAGTGCCAAGTGAACATTTAACTGGGCAGCAGTGGGCTTGACTTCAGATGAAGGACCTAGGGATGTTGAAACGTTGGTAAATCATCAAATTTATGAAATGATACATTGATTTTATGAAAATGTGATAGTATGATATGTTGACAAATTGGTAAGTCGATCATTTGATAAGTTCTGCCTGCTGAGAGCTGCTGGCTAATCAAAGGTTGGCCATTCCTTATTGCTCAGCAGCACCACCATGATGCCTGTCCGTTGTCAGTACTGCATCCACTCTAAACTCAGCATCACTGAAGGACCCAGGCACAGTTGAGTGATGGCAGAAGATTGCAGTTTGGAAGATGCAGCGGAGAAGGAATTTGACAGCAAGGGCCCTCGATCAGGCGCTGAGTTCCTGACAATGAGGACCTTCGGATTATTAACCCACGGTGACACCATAGGTAATCGCCTCCCCTCAATTCTAGATAGTCAATGTGCTTTTTGGTTCTGAGGATCAGCATAAAGCACAATTTCTATTATTAACATACACACGTGTCCTGGATTCAAGTAACACCAGTATGTTATAAGATGTTTGAACAGTTTGATCACAAATATTGACATGCATGTAAACTCAGTTCCATCAATGATCACTGGTGCAGAATTAGGAGCTGAACCCACTCGATGTCTGAGAGAAATTGGAGTGTCCTATTAGCAAGTTTGCTTTTTGACTAGATACTGAGCCTGGAAATTACCTGGGTGAACAAGTGTCTAGTACTTAGTTAGTACTTAATCTCAATAAGGTCTGGCCTGAGTCAGAAGGTTGAGATTTAAATCCCACTTGAGAGGCTTCAAGAACAAGAATCTAGATTGACACTTCAGTGCCAGTTCTGAGCAGTTGCTGAAATGTCAGGACTGATATCTTTTAGATAAGACACAACCAAGGTATTATCTGTGGTCACAAATGAATGTAAAAGCTTAGATGGCAATATTTAAAGTGTTTAAAGAAGCACTGAGTATTTTCCTGGTGGTTTGACCAATATTTACCTCTCTTCCAAAATAACTAAAATAAATTATCCGATTATCCATCACGGTGTTGTTAGCAAGATCTTGCTATGTGCAAAATGACTTTCACACTGCCTCTCTTACAAGAGTGAGTACACCTCAAAAAGTTCTTCATGGGCAGTAGAACAATTTAAGGTGTCCTGAGGTCATAAAAGGATGTAGAAATATAAAGTATTTTGTATTTATCTCAGGCACACTATTAAATAACGACAACCTCATTATTTACTTAAATATCTTAATTTTCTTGACATAAAGTTACTCAGCATGGACGTTAATCACAATGTGAAATTAGACCATTGACGTTCATTGAATGTGATGTGATGTTCAGTGTTAGATGGGTCCAGCACTAGTACTTCAAGCAGTCCCATTTGTCAAATTATCTCAAATGCACAGGATAGATTGAACAATCTTGTAGATGTGAAAGAACATAGCTTTATTCAAGCTTTTAAAAGGAGCTAGACATCTAAAATGTGTTTAAAATAGACATTATGCTGCAATTTCCTGTCAGGCTTAGTTTCATATTGATGGCCAGTGACTCACTACACTGCCCAATAACTAGTTTATCTGGTAGGTTTGTTGTAGGAATTCTCAGTGGGAATGCCAATCACAAAACAAACCTTAGACGATACCTTTATAATATTCATTCCTCTAAATTTGCACATGAATCTTTAAGTTTTTTATCTGTCAGAAAATTGCATGTACCCAAGAAAAATTATTTATGTCAAATTTAATAACCATTCGGACATAAATACAGGGTCACAGCTAAATCCTTTCAAATAAATTATCTGTTGGCTCACAAATCTGATTCACTTAGCAAGAATAGGTTAACCAGAATTAAATATTAAAAGAGCTGCAAAATGAGCTAAACTGTTTTCAATGTTCACCTTATGTCAGCTAAGAAGACTTTGACAGAAAGTAAAAATACTTCATTTATGTAGGGCACGATCTAGTGCAGATTCCAACTGAGTGTAATCTTTTTCTTGTTGCAGAGACACATTAAAAAGCTCACAATATGTTGATAATTGTCACATTGTCACAATATTACACTGTGACATTTCTAGTTTTCGGTAACCCTTACTTATGTTGCCCATATTTTATTTCTTCAAAAAGCCAACATATCAAATACTCACTGCATGTCACTTCCAACTGTTGTAGACAGATAATGACAGTCTGCCGTGACCATAGCGACGGGTGACTCGACACTGAGAATATTTTTCATGATGTTATACATAAGTGTTATACACAGGGGATAATACTGTAAGAGTTTAGACACATCAGCTGAGAAAATGACAAGAGCAAAGATATCGGAGTATTAAAAGTTGGACTGGATGCTGAATTTGAGGTGTCTGTAGTGTTAAGTCCCCTGTTTTGTGTGGGAGCTGTCATTCATATCTGTGGAATTGGTATTCCTAAGTTCGTGAGTTAAGCTCTTCTCATCTCCACTTTATGATGCAAAGAGTTCTCTCCAAGTGTCCTGCATCACGTTTCCAGCATTTATTACTACTGTTACAAGGTCTAATTCAATGGAAGTCAATCCAATGCATCCTAAACTTACCGCATCTTCTGCCTTGAACAAATGCAGCATATAATACGGAGCTTGTCCGCTTCTGTTCCCAGGCTTTATACATATAGCCGAAACTCTAAAACCAACAATAATGTACAAATGATTTGATTTACTATTGTCACATGTACCTAGATACAGTGAAAAAGTTTTGTTTTGCACGCAATACAAGCATATCATACCATTCAAAGTGCGGTAGGGAAATAGAACCAAGTGAGGAATGCAATGTTACTGCTGCAGAGAAGGTGCACAAAGAGCAAGATCAATATTTACATTTAACATTTGAGCAGTCCATTCAGAAGTTTGGTAACAGCGAGGATGAAGCTGTTCTTAGAGTCATTGAGTCATACAGATGTACAGCACAGAAATAGACCCTTCAATCCAACTTGTCCATGCTGACCAGATATCCTAAATTAATCTAATCCCATTTGCCTGCACTTGGCCCACATCCCTCCAAACCCTTCCTATTCATATACCTATCCAGATGCCCTTTAAATGCTGTAATTGTACCAGCCTCCACCACTTCCTCTGGCAGCTCATTCCAGACATGCATCACCCTACACGTGAAAAGGTTGCCCCATAGATTTATTTTAAATTCTTCTCCTCTCATCCAAAACCTAGGCCCTCTAGTTCTGGACTCTCCCATTCCAGGGATAAGACCTTGTCTATTTACCCTATCCATGTCCCTCATGACTTTATAAACCTCTATAAGGTCACCCCTCAGCTTCTGACGCTCCAGGGAAAACAGCTCCAGCCTGTTCATGGGCGGCATGTTGGCTCAGTGGTTAGCACTGCTGCCTCACAGCACCAGGGACCCGGGTTCGACTCCAGCCTCAGGCGACTGACTGTGTGGAGTTTGCACATTCTCCCTGTGTCTGTGTGGGTTTCCTCCAGGTGCTTCGGTTTCCTCCCACAATCCAAAGATGTGCAGGTCAGGTGAATTTCCCATGCTAAATTGCCCATAGTGTTTAGGAATGTGTAGGTTAGGTGCATTAGTTGGGGGTAAAATAAAATAGGGTCGGGAAATAGGGCTGGGTGACTTATTCTTGGGAGGGTCGATGTGGACTTGTTGGGCCAAAGGGCCTATTTCCACACTGTGGGGACTCTAATTCAGCCTCTCCCTACAGCTCAAATCTTTCAAACCTGGCAACATCCTTATAAATCTTTTCTGAACCCTTTCAAATTTAAAATATCCTTCATGTCTACAAGCTGTTGTATGTTGTATGCCTTTAAGGGAAAGCAGATAGCCATATGGGGGATAAAGAAATCGAAGAAATATCAGAATCTTCACAGGATGAGATGATGTTTGCTGAGAGGACACATGTATTGACCATATGCAGCAATATAGATTAGTGGCCCACATGACCTATTTCTGTGCTGTAAAGGTTGATGTGTTAGAGGTATGTTCTCATTCACCCTGGTCACCTTGGGCACGTGTAATTGCACATGTGTATTGTAATCTGAAGGCTCCAACATTCCTTCATTTACATGATTGACCAGGAATCTCTCCCATTCTTACCGTCTAAACCAGGAAAGATGGGAATAAAAGCCTCCAAATGCTTTACCTCATAGGGTATGAAGGCTATGTCATTTGGTTACATTTCAGACAGATTTCCAGATATTAAAGGCATTAAAGGACATCGGGGTATTGTTGGAAAATGGTATGGCTATGTTCCCACAATTAAATTAGCTGTAAGTTTTAAACATGTATTCCGAACAGGGCAGAGATTATAAAACAACAGATTTGACTGACTCCACAGAAATCCGGACCAATAATTTCGAAACACATTTGACAAATGTTGAAAAGCAGAAGACATCAGGATATATTGAGTTTTTAAAATTGGTGACACTGGAATAGAACAAAGATTGTTGACTTATTACAGCATCCTTCTGTGAAACTATGAAGTAAAATAGAACAGATAAATTGGAGAATGGAGCAGGACTTTATTTTGTGGTAAAGGTAGGCAGGAGGTCAACTTATACAGTGTCAGCAAAACCAGATAGAACTGTAAAACTGAACAGACTGGTATTTCTGATGTAACTGCATGTTCTATTTCTTCAAAAACATTGCATTTTGCCCATTACCTGGGGTTCTGTGGCAGTACCTGAAAAACCATGCATACCTTAGATTGAAAGAAAATCAGAAAAACCTGAGCATGTTGCAGCATTGTCTGGACAGTCAGATGCTACAACACCTTCCTCCTGAAATTCCAAAACCCTGCTGGACATAACTCTTTATTAGGAAGCTCAACAGAAATAGATTCTTCTTCTTTAGAAGGTACCACAGTGGTCAGAACCATGGTAGTCTGAGGTGTGGGCCACCGACCACAATTCAGTACAATCAGTCCAGGAAGTCATGAGAGTTGGAGAGTTGTACAGATATCAGTCAGGGCTGTGATTCAGGTCTGTCCCGTTAAGTCGTTCAAAGGATGTGGGCTGCAGTCAGTCTTGGGGGTCTGTGCACGAGAGGGTTATCAGGGATCACTGTAGGATGAACTCTGGCCATATCAGTTGTGGGGGAATGAAAAGAACTGCAGATGCTGGAAATCAGAGAGAAAAAACAGAAATTGCTCGGAAAACTCAGCAGGTCTGGCAGTATCTGTAGAGAGAGAAAGCAGAGTTAACATTTCTGTGCTTTTGCTCTGCAGGTGCTGCCAGACCTGCTGAGTTTTCCCAGCAATTTCTGGTTTTGATATCAATTGGGGAGCTTGGAGTCATAGTCATCGAGCCATCAAGTCATACAGCATGGAAACAGACCCTTCGGTCCAACTATTCCCCAATGGTCATGTTCCCAAACTAAACAAGTCCCGCCTGCCTGCCCATATCCCTCCAAACCTTTCCTATTCACCTACTTATGTAAATGTATTTTAAATGTTTTCACAGAATCCTCGGATGCAGAGGGGGCAATAATACTGAAGGGGGCCATGGTAAAGATTTTTTAAGAGAGGGAAACAATAGACAATGAAGGAGAAAGCTGTCATGTAGGAGGGAAAGTAGGGTCATCGTCCATGAGGGAACAGTGTTACCAGATCAGCATGTTTACTTGATATGCCTGAATCCGGGACAGGGTTGTTACAATGGGCAAATGAAGATTTCAATGTGTTGGGTGGGGACTTGGGAAGAGCAAAACCTATAGAGCTGACAGAAGGACTACCAAAACGGGAATGCTCCTCTCTCTGACAAAATTTCCATTCTAATCTTTCTTCTATCTCTGAAGAAGGGGCAGTGGACTTGAAATGTTAACTCTATTTCTCTCTCCATCGACCTGTTGCCAGACCGGTTGAGTTTCTCCAGCAATTTCTGTTTTCGCTTCAGATTTCCAGCGCAGTTCTTTGTTTTATGTTAGGGAACGTTTATGTTCCTCACCAACACAGAGACATGAGCCTGGGACTCAATGGTTGAAGAACAACGTTGTTGCCTTCCATCGTGCTCTCAATAATGAATGAGCATGAGTGAATGTCTGCACCCACACCAGGGGCAGGAAGGATAATGCTTTGTTCTGTGAGGGAGGTGCTTTGAGTTTTAGCAACATGAGGCCCTTCAAAGATAAAGCTATTACAGACATTTATGCAGGGAAGTTGAAACACATCAGCAACTCATGCATGCTTTGTGAACCTTCAGCATTAGTGTGTATCCAATTCCTTGCTCCCAAGCCCTCCTAGAAATATTATGCAAGGTAACAAGTGAATCCCCCTATTAATGCCTGTCATGCACATTTGTTGATTCTGGAAAAGTAGGGCCAGGTTGCCAAAAGCACATGTAATGGGCGCTGTTCACTGCACACCTACCATCATGCAGCTAAGGCCGGGTGGGTTCTGCACCTTCAATGTTGTAGTTGTGGCCAGACAGAGACTCACACACACACACAGCTGATGGGGAAGAGTGATCATATCTTTACAAAAGTGGAAATGTAGGTTCATGGATGTCCCAACAATGCGTCTTCAGGTCTTTCTCTTTCCTTCCCTCCTACAATGCCTCAGTGCATTCTCTGGTTCCACAGAAGGGCTAGAAGGAGACTGCCCTACAGTGCTGCCCACTGATTTGGTGGTCTGGTTGTTTTACCCCAGACCATTTTTGCCAAGAAGCCCCAGATGTGATGAGTGTGTCTTGCCCAGAAGCAGACGCACTACCCTCATGTCGAATTCCTACAGTGGCAGGCAGG
The DNA here is from genome assembly GCF_037043375.1 of Chiloscyllium plagiosum. NCBI lineage: Eukaryota > Metazoa > Chordata > Chondrichthyes > Orectolobiformes > Hemiscylliidae > Chiloscyllium > Chiloscyllium plagiosum. The sequence continues at coordinate 29,884,729 of NW_028270177.1, forward strand.
GTGGAAGTGAAAGGCTCAGCTGTCTTGAGTGGCCTGAGAGGAGTCATCTGTGAGTCCTGTGTGGGGTTCCTCTTCCAGCTGGTGCTTGTTGGTACTGTCTTGTCTCCTTGAGAGGAAGGGGTGCCTGGAGCGAGATCAAAGTCCTTCATCCCCCTATCCCCTTGCTGTTGGTGCTGAGGACCAATGGGGAAATTGATGGAGAGTGGGTCTACATGTGGGGTGGCACGGTGGCTCAGTGGTTAGCACTGTTTCCTCACAGTGCTAGGGACCCAGGTTCAATTCCAGCCTCGGGCGACTATCTGTTTGGAGCTTGCGCATTCTCCCCATGTCTGCGTGGGTTTCTTCCAGGTGCTCAGATTTCCTCCCACAGTCCAAAGGTATTCAGGTTAGATGCTAAATTGCCCATAGTGTTAGGTGCATTAGTCAGAGGGAAATGGGGCTGGGTGGGTTAGTCTTCGGAGGGTCGGTGTGGACTTGTTAGGCTGAAGGGCCTGTTTCCACACTATAGGGAATCTAATCTAATAATTTATGTCCAGCAGAATCTGAGGCTACTGGACAACAGTCACCAGCCTGTCCATGGAGGCAGCCAGGCACCCACATGCCTGAAGCAGCAGTCCCATAACCCCTGACAAACCTGCCTGTTGTTCATGTGCATTTGTGTCAAATTCCAGATTGGCAACAGCATGGGGGACCTCCAGTCCCTGAGGTGACCCAGTACCTGTCTCTGGCGTATTCCAAGTGCCAGTGAATAGGACGATTTCTCCTTTGGCATGTTGCAGAGATGCAGTGGTGATGCACTCAATAGCAGATTCTCCTGACTCTCATCATGATAAAATCCCTCGGAGATGTTGGTGTCTGAGTTGTTGGAGGGTGGAGGAGGCAGCCTTGCTAGTGTTTCTGCTGAAATCTCCGTGCTACCTTCCTCAGAGGTGGAGGAGGGAATGTCGTAAGGGATGGCCCTCTTGACGATGACCAGTGTGGACATATTGCTTCTACTTCTAGCATATGAAAACGAGAACACGTCCTGACCAAGTGTTAGAAGTTGTGACACGTTAGCCATAAATTCAGAGTTGGGGGTGGGGAATGGAAACGTAGCAGAGCAATGTATAATTCTTCTTATTGATTGCTGGGACATGGAGGTTGCTGTTTCTCCACAGAACAAGTCCCAGTTTTCACTTCTTGGGAAGATCTGGCAGCAGCTAGACTAACACAAGACTACAGAGGTTACAGCAACACCACAATTCACCTCAGGGTCTCATTTTACATATTTATTAAACTCTATAGTTACCCATATAGCAACAAATGTTATCAACATTCATGTGAAAATATATGTTTTGTTTTGTACAATTTCTGCCAACAAACACACTGTAAATTGTCCCTAGGTCCTTCATAATATAAAGACCTAATAGGATAGGTGCATTAAAAAAGTGTATGTGAATTTGAAAGGTTTAATGTTGGACTGAAAGCAGTAAGCTGTCCCCACTGTGATGGAGTAAAGAAGGGGCTGGTAGGGAGCAGACCACAGGGCATCAATGTGGACTTCACCAGTTTCCTCATTTCCCCTACCCCCACCTTACCTCAGTTCCAACCTGTCAGCTCAGCACTATCCTCATGACCTGTCCTGCCTGCCAATCTTCCTTCTCAACTATCCGCTCCACCCTCCTCTCCGACCTTCACCTTCATCCCCATCTCCATCCACCTATTTTACTCTTGGCTACTTTCTCCCCAGCCCCACCCCACTCCCATTTATCTCTCCACCCTGGAGACTCCCAGCCTCATATCTGATGAAGGGCTTTTGCCCGAAATGTCGATTTTCCTCGGATGCTGCCTGACTTGTTGTGCTTTTCCAGCACCACTCTAATCTTGACTCTGATCTCCAGCATCTGCAGTCCTCACGTTTGTGTAGTTGATTTTAACCTTACTGCGAATCTTCTTGCAAGGATGCCTACCTTGAAGAAGTTCTCCTCCTCTCTCCACAAGGATCTCATTGAGTCTCTCTCTCTCACTGCAAACCGAGGTCATCTCCTCTGTCCTGAAGTCCTTCAACCTTGTTATGAAACAGACTCGCTACCACAGCCACATCTTCTTCCTCAGTGCCAGCGCTCACCACCCAACGCCTGGAGGAAGAACGCCTCATCTTCCGCCTTGGAACACTTTAACCCCAGAGCATCAATGTGGACTTCACCAGTTTCCTCATTTCCCCTACCTTACCCCAGTTCCAACCTGCCAGCTCAGCACCATCCTCTTGACTTGTCCGACCTGCCAATCTTCCTTCCCACCTACCTGCTCCACTCTCCTCTCTGACCTATCACCTCCATCTCCACCCCCATCCACCTATTGCACTCTTAGCTACCTTCTCCCCAGCCCAATCCCCTCCCATTTATCTCTCCACCCTGGAGGCTCCCAGCCTCATTCCTGGTGAAGGGCTCTGGCCCAAAACGTCGATTTTCCTGCTGCTTGGATGCTGCCTGACCTGCTGTGCTTTTCCAGCACCGCTCTAATCTTGACTAAAATTAGTACAGCCAATTTAAATGATTAAAGGTTGAAATGATGGATGATTCTCTGGACTGCTGGTATTTTGGCAGAAGTGGCACAGACCCCTATTCTGGGGAGTGGGTTTGGGGAGGTGGAGTTTAATAGAGGGGTGGGGGGGCCTGTTTACCTGAGGTTTTCAGACATAAAGACAGCCTCTAATTACTAGGGCCCAGCTACCAGGAAGCAAAACCAATTTTAAGATATGGAAGCACCTTTCTTTCCCAATAGAGCTTTGTCCATTGCCACCTCAATAGCTTGAGCTGCCAATGCTACAAAGGACCGATTCTGATTGGACCACCCAACATCTGTAATAGGAGCTGAGTCAATTTGAACCTATTCAGTGGCTACTGCTCTGCCAATGATACCGCTGCAATCCCACGGTTATCACTTACTGATTGGTCTGAGAAACAAGACTTACCTCATGACGACAAAGTCCTGACCCTCAAGGCCTTTTAGATTAGATTCCCTACAGTGTGGAAAAAGGCCCTTCGGCCCAACAAGTCTAGACCGACCCTCCAAAGAGTAACCCACCCAGACCCATTTCCCTCTGACTGATGCACCTAACACTATGGACGATTTAGCATGGCCAATTCACCTGACCTGCACATCTTTATTTCCAGATTATTGGTATAAACAATAGTCTCAAACAGATGAATTCAAATTCCCCTTCTCTGGAGGATTTTTGCGTTAGTTATCCAGTTAGTTATCCAAGGCTGGCAGACATATTCTACATAAACCAGGAAAGTAGCTGAATTACATTCTAAGTTACCTGCACAATTAAACATGGAACTGTAAATGTTTCCCATTCTGATTTAGTGCTCACTAGTCAACTGACATATATTGATTTTAACAGGGCCATTAGTGTAACAATTGTCTAGAGATAGGTGTTAAATTTAACACTGTTCCAAATACTGTTATCTAGAACTCCCCCTGACAAATAATAGGAGAAATTGTGGAAGATATTTTATTTTGTGGAACTAAAATTCTTTTCACTGTGAGGGTTTAATTAAACAGTGAAATGAATTATATGATTATTTGCTTACCCACCATGTCCAATGTACAGAAGAACAGGGATTTTGAATTAACTGAGAGGCTTTTTAAAACGCTGGCACAGGCATTGCAAGTTCAATAACCTCTCTCTGTGCTGGAAGAGAATATGATTCTGATATTTTCTGGGGGCTGTGAGTCTGGGGAGGACTTCCAGAAGAAAAACATGGAGGTGTGGGTTCCTCAGACTTCATGTAAAATTTAATAGCAGAATATCTAATGTGTTTTCAGCCTGACACAGAGACTGACAGACATGTTGGCACTGTACGTGGGAAATTCAGTGATATGCAAATACCAGCTGAGTAAGAAATCATGGAGTGTGGGACCTCAGGAATTGACAGTGGCTGGGGTCAGAAACTGGGGGTGTTGGGGGGGTTTAGAGCTCACAATGAGACGTGTCAGAGATCAATGTTAGAAGGAGTCAGAAGAGATCATTGAGGGATAATTGGAGACGGGCTTGTGAGGGACTGGCAAACACAGGAGGAAGAAATCAATGACTGAGCACATGTATTGGGGCAAGTGGAACATTACAGGACACAGGGAGAATCACACCGACTCCTCCTGACCACAAGCAATTTACCTCAGGGATCTATTCCTTCCCACTTCAAACCCCGGAATAGCTAATTCAATGGGTTAAAAAAAAAGCCTTCTAAAATGGAACTCCTTAACCCCTGAAAAACCTTTATTGATAATATTAGAAGTGGGCAGTTTGGAGGCAGTTTTTGAGTTGAATTTGAGATTTCTAAGTATTATGTACATCACGTCAGCACCAGCCTGCCCAACTTTGTGGGTTAAATCTCTCCAAAGGATTCTAAGAAGTTATTACTTTAAGGGAAATGTCTTTCGAAAGAATATTTAAAGTAGCCCAATGCAATGATCACAGCAAATACCTTCAAAGAAAAGAAACATTTTATAAAATACCATTCACAAATTGTAGTTCAAACAGTCTTACGGTCAGTGAAGTATCTATGAATTGAGTAAAAACAACATTAAGTTTAATTCTTGGCTGCACTTATTTTTAAAACCAGACTCCTGTGCTATTTGCTTGCTTTCCATATATTTTTTGCTGATGATGTCAGCCACCAAGTTAATTTTGGAAGGTGGCATTTTTAAGCTGTGGAGATTCCTAACTATGGGCAAACTTAATTTCCTGAAGGATTTTTTTTTAATATGCTCTGGAGACGGGAGACTTCCATCTCATACAGTTTGTACTGGATTCGAAATCAGATTCCTGAGGTATAAAGCGAGATGATAACCCATTGGATCATTCAAACCCTTGGAGCTTATTTTGAACATTTTCAGTCAATTTGCTGGGAAAGGAACCAGGCAAACTAAATAGTATCCCTTTACCTTGGAAACTTGAGTTGAAATCCAGATCAACTGCTAGGGCAAAGGTCTCTCCCGTCTCTGACAGCTGTAAAGGTCTGCAGGAAATGAGTTTGAATTGCCTCTGTCCAGTTCCTATTGGGTGTCAAGCACAGCATAACACCAAACATAATTTGACAGTTGGCAGTTTCAATCAGAAATGTCATAAGGATGGCTAATGTAGGAAATTGAAATGTCACATTGATGCAGTAGGATGATCTTCCAGGGGCTGAGGGTGAAGATACATTGTTAAGCCAGAACAGCAAAAACTTTACTCTGTCTGAAGTGTGCTGTGTATAAGCTCTCAGACAAGCACAATGCTTGATTCTCTGATATACGTTCCTTTATGCTGGTGTTTAATATTGATGTTAAGCTAACTAAACTCAGAAAAAACTAAGCTGCTGAGTGCCAAGAATGAGAGGGATTTTATTAATGGGAAAACTATACCAACAAAAATGGAAGAAACACACAATGTTTCACATTTCAGAGAATGGTGTCTGGCTTATTTTTGGGTCGAGGGGAAATAAAATTGTTTGGATTTTGATTCCCTACTGTTTTCTGTAATTAGTTCTTCAGCTGTGTTTGGAGAATAATCAGGAACCTATTGATTGTAAAATAAATGTTTTTTTTCCCTGTATTTAAAATGAATAACAGGAAGTGAAAGGCACTTGTCCAACCTTTCGGTAGATTTGATCACTCCACAATCCCGTCTACCCCAGATAACCTTTTATTCACTATTGCTTGTCTTCCAGGTCAAGGAGTTGACCCCAACTGAATGTTGCAGACTGGCACAGTCCAAGGTCCAGGACTACATACTTGGTGCAGCTGCCACCAAGGTACAGTGGGAAAAGACCATTTTCTGATGTCTTTTTGCTGAAGCTAAATGGGGGTCAGTTCAGTTATTGGACCCCCACTCCAGTGCCTCAATTACGTGTCAATATAATCTTACACAAGTAAGAGATGCCTTTGGTTTGTTTGTGGAGAGAATAAAAATCCAATTTTGTTGTTTTCTTCATACGCTACTGTACAGAGCCAAACTACTTTAGTGACTTTATTTTTTTTATGAATAAAGTATGTTTTTGAAATTAAAAAAATGCTATCAACCTCTGCTAATAAAGATTCAAAGACTTGCCTTTGTTGCTCAGTGCTTTGACTTTAGAAGTTGGAAAGTCATGTTGAGGTTGTACAGGACATTGGTGAGTCCTCTTCTGGAACACTGTATCCAGTTCTGGTGACCCAGTTATAGGAAGGATATTATCAATCTGGAGAGGGTTCAGAAGGTATTTATCAGGATGTTGCCGGGTATGGAAGGTTTGAGTTATAAAGAAAGGCTGGTCAGGCTGGGACCTTTTTCACTGGAGTGTAGGTGTTTGAGAGGTGACTTTATAGAACTTTATAAAATAATGAGAGTAATAGAGTTGATGGTATTTGTCTATTCCTTAGGATTTGGAATTTCAAGACAAGAGGGCCCATCTTTAAGGTGAGGGGAGAGAGATTTAAAAAAGATATAAGAGGCACATTTTTTACACAGTAGGAGGTTCAGGTGTAGAATGAACTTCCTGAGGAAGTGGGTGAGGCACTATTACAACATTTAAAAGACATTTGTATAGATACATGAAGAGGAAATGTTTGGAGGGAAATGGGCCAAGGATTTGTCAGTATCTGTGCAGAAAGGAATAGAGTAAACATTTCAAGTCCAGTATGATTCTTCTTCAGTGGAATATAGTGGAGCATTTCAAATGTACTGCACAGGATAGTACAGGTGGCAAATGGGATTAGTTTAGTTTGGGATTATGTCCATCATGGACTGGTTGGACCAAAGGGTCTGATTCCCTGCTGTATGACTCCATAACTCTGTTTCCAACACCTTTCAAGGGAGGGCATACAAAAGACTTGTGATCAACTGTGAGACTATTTTTTTTTTCCTTTTCTTAAGCGGCCATTATCATTATTTCGTGGTGGCTAGATTTACTGAGTATTGTCACTTCTATTTCCCATGTCACGTTTCTGTACTATCCCGTGCAATACTTTTGAAATACTTCACTATATTCCACCGAAGAAGAATCATACTAAACTTGAAATGTTGACTCTATTCCTTTCTGCACAGAAACTGACAAACCTGCCGAGTTCCTCCAGCACTTGCTGTTTTTCTTTATTTCGAAAAGGGATCCAGATCCCTCTTAAAGGCAAACTTAGAAAAGACATCTAAACACCAGTAATCAATGCGCTTCAAATAAAAGAAACCAAGAGGCCATCTTATCCCTGTTCATGTGCAGTTTAGGTGGTTTCCATTGCAGATTTGTTGACCCAGATTCAATTGCCAATGGGCATGTGGGAACACATTGAAAACAATATGTAGTGTTGGGAATATGGTGCATGCCCCTAGTAGCCAAGAAGTACACTGGCATCAACTGACTTAACTGATCCAAAGTCTTTGCTGTAATACCAGCCTATGGAACAGTATAATGAGGAAATCTGGTATAGATTGCATTTCCTACTTAACTGCCATAATCCCTGAATTATTACCAGGCTAACCCTTCATGCTCTAGATATTTCCCCTAATCAAAATGTTTTTAGGTTAGATTACTTACAGTGTGGAAACAGGTCCTTCGGCCCAACAAGTCCACACCGAGCCGCCGAAGCGCAGCCCACCCAGACCCATTCACCTACATTTACCCCATCACCTAACACTACGGGCAATTTAGCATGGCCAATTCACCGAACCTGCACATTTTTTTTGGGATTGTGGGAGGAAACCGGAGCACCCGGAGGAAACCCACTCAGACACAGGGAGAATGTGCAAACTCCACACAGTCACCTGAGGCGGGATGTTCAGAGATGTTATTACATGCCACTGAAGCAGGTGGGATTTGAAATAAGGCTACCGTACACTAGAGATAGGGACACTAACTCTGTGCCACAAACACCTGCCTCAGTTATGTACTACTTTCATAGCAATGTCCAGGCTAATCAGGAGCAAATTATCATTACAGGTTAACTATCAAATTACTTATGCCCTTTAAGTGCTAAAGTGTATCAATAATTGCTAAAGGATTAATAGAAACACAGCCCAAATAAACAGTTTGAGAATTTATATTGCTTTTCATTGACACTGCTTTCATCATTTATATAAATGATTTAGATGTGAGCATAAGAGATATAGTTAGTAAGTTTGCAGATGACACCAAAATTGGAGGTGTAGTGGACAGCGAAGAAAGTTACCTCAGATTACAACGGGATCTTGATCAGATGGGCCAATGGGTTGAGGAGTGGCAGTTGGAGTTTAATTTAGATAAATGCGAGGTGCTGCATTTTGGGAAAGCAAATCAGAGCAGGATTTATACACTTAATGGTAACGTCCTGGGGAGTGTTGCTGAACAAAGAGACTTGGAGTGCAGGTTCATAGCTCCTTGAAAGTAGAGTCATAGGTAGATAGGTTAGTGAAGAAAGTGTTTGGTTATGCTTTCCTTTATTGGTAAGAGCATTGAGTATAGGACTTGGCAGGTCATGTTGAGGCTGTAGAGGACATTGGCTAGGCCAGTTTTGGACTAATATGTACAATTCTGGTCTCCTTCCGATCGGAAGGATGTTGTGAAACTTGAAAGGGTTCAGAAAAGGTTTACAAGGATGTTGCTAGGTTTGGAGGATTTGAGCTATAGGGAGAGGCTGCACAGGCTGGGGCTGTTTTCCCTGGAGCGTTGGAGGCTGAGGGGTAACATGATAGAGGTTTTATAAAATTATGAGGGGCATGGATCTGATAAATAGACAAGGTCTTTTCCCTGGGGTGGGGAAGTCCAGAACTAGACAGCATAGGTTTACGGTGAAAGGGGAAAGATATAAAAGAGACCTTAGGGGCAACATTTTCACACAGATGGTGGTGCGTGTATGGAATGAGCTGCCATAGGAAGTAATGGAGGCTGGTACAATTACAGTATTTGAAAGACATCTAGATGGATATATGAATAGGAATGGTTTAGAAGGATATGGGCCAAATGCTGGCAAATGGGTCTGGATTAAATTAGGATAACTGGTGGGCATGGACAAGTTGGATCGAAGGGTCTGTTTCTGTGCTGTACATCTCTATGACTCTCTGTGACTGTATGCTATGTAGGAACTTGTACATGCTGAATTCACAAACTGACAAGATTTCAATGTAGCTTTCTTCCTCAGGTGCTTAATCTTGCTTTTGGGAGTCATTTCATGTTTTACACTTTGAGTTCAACAATTGACCTCTTGAAAAAAAGTACTGCTTTTGTTTGCAGAAGAAGAGCGCCCAATGACTCTCTCATTTCCAATTTAGTGACATTATGTACAAGTAATATGATGATACACTTCAACCTGATTTGCAGTTGGAAATAAATCAGAGAAGGTTTCTCTTGATGAGAAACCTTTCAGCAAATCCTCCATGCCACTGCCATAGGGCCCAATGATCTGGTGCAGGAAGGGAATGATTGATAGCTAGGGAATTCCTAGCAGCTTTGTCCAGACTTACTTGTAACAGATAGTTGAATGGATCATTTGGACAGGACCTCTGAACCTGGAAGTGCTTGACATAAGAATAGCACAATCCCATCAAAATGGGTTCGTGGATAAATGAATGGAGCCGAAGGATTCCAAATTAAGGAACATCATTACTTAATGAGTTGGATGGGGGAACATAGAATCCTGACAGTGTGGAAGCAGGCCATTCTGCCGCATTGACCCACTGAAGAGCATCACACCCAGGCTCAACCCCCTATTCCTGTAACCCTGCGTTTCCCCTGGCTAAATCACCTAACTTATACATCCCTCAACACTAGGCAATTTAGCATGGTCAATCTACCTAACTTGCACATCTTTGGACTGTGGGAGGAAACCCACGCAGACACGGGAAGAATGTGCAAACTGCATACAGGCAATCGCCCAAGACTGGGTCCCTGGCACTGTGAGGCAGCAGTGTTAACCACTGAACTACCATGCCTTCCGGTATCATTATAATCTATGCCATTATAAACTCTTCATTCGGGATTGCACAGGGTTGGAATATACAAACCAGCTGGTGGGCCCCTTGTGCCAGAGGCAGAGCTCCTCCTACAGTCAGGAAAGCAAACATGCCCTCCTTCTGCCAGGTAGCATCCCCTGGTGTTTCAGCATGGTACAGCCTGCACTCTTGGTTCAGAGTGTTAGCCACCTCCATGTGAAGTAGGTAGGGAGAAACTGCACCCGAGGTAACTGCTTTAGATGGTGCTTGAACTGCTTCAAAATGATGTTAGAGGTTCTGGCAGATAGAGAAACAGAAATAAAGGCAGCCTCTATTGATAGCAAATAATGTGCTATGTGTTTGATTCGATTACTTACAGTGTGGAAACAGGCCCTTCGGCCCAACAAGTCCACACCGACCCGCCGAAGCGCAACCCACCCAGACCCATTCCCCTACATTTATCCCTTCACCTAACACTGTGGGCTATTTAGCAAGGCCAATTCACCTAACCTGCATATTTTTGGACTGTGGGAGGAAACTGGAGCACCTGGAGGAAACCCACACAGACACAGGGGAGAATGTGCAAACTCCACACAGTTAGTCGCCTGAGGCGGGAATTGAACCCGGGTCTCTGGCGCTGTGAGGTAGCAGTGCTAACCACTGTGCCACTGTGCCGCCCACCGTGCTGCAAATAACATCAGTCACAGAATTATGAATCGTTGAAGAGTTTGCAGCATAGAGGGAGCGTATTCATAGCAACAAGTATTTATTCACAGTGCTTCATTGATGTATCCTCCTATTTCTTTGTCTACCTGATCATCTAGCTTCCCTTCAAAGATAAGATCATGCAGCAAACGTGTGACAAATTAGAAATCTAGTCAACAAACTGATCAGCACTCGATCACCATGGTACATCCTGTGGGCGGAAATACATAGCCTGCATACTTCAATCCCATTAACAGAATAGTGAGTGTACTTCAGGGTGTTCCACCATTAAGGCAACCTCTGGTTTAATGCTAAGTTCATTTTATATTGGTGTAACGCTCTTGTCAGATTTGGTGAGATGCCACATACGCAGACACAGAGAGAGAGAGAGAGAGAGAGAGATATGTGGATTGTAATGAAAAGTGAAAAGGTGTGGGTTTTTATGATATTATAGAAAATTGGGTGAGTGAAGGATAGGTAGCACATTAAAACAGTAAACTCTCAAACCAGAGCCCTCGGTCTGCTGGTTTAAAAGGCTTGAATATCAAGAGTAGTTTTGCGAGTGGGGTGGCATGGATAATACGATTCTGTTATAGCTTCTGTTATAGCTGCTTCTAACCACTTGCCTTCGATTAGTAGGAGAGAAGCAAAGAGGATTTCAGGGAAATGCCAGAAAAGATGCTGTCAATCCATGGCCCCAGTGTAATTTGCAAAGATGAATGAAGTGTTTTTTAGACTGCCATCACTCCTGTTCAAATGTATTTGCATCTCCTGCAGCCTCTGCCACTTGTATCTGACACTTGGTCTTCTGGGTAACGTTACAGGGATGATCTCATTGCTAATCACCTATCACATGTGATGAATTTCTGCAGACTCAGTCCTGACTTGTTAAATTTGGAGTCAAGGGCTGTGGCTTCATTCCTGGCAGTTATTTATCAAAGATGACAGCTCACAAATATCTCAATCTGCGAGAAGGCACTCTGGTGACACAGAGGCTCTGCGTGAAATTGCGAAAGTCAGCAGTCAGCATTTATTTCATCAGAGTTGATCCAATCATCAGAGCTGGTTTGACAGGAGGGATTGTTGCTGCTCCTGGTTGACTATCATCCCATGGTCACTTTAATCTATTCTGTGCAGACCAACATGAAACACTGATATGAAAATTCAAAGGAGATACTCACAATGCTTTCTGTATCTCCAGACTCCTTTTAACTGTTGTCATACATAGGGATTTTAGAGTAAGCCTTGTCACGACACTTCAATGTTTTAATTCATTATTTGAAGCAAGCTAAAGGGCAGGAAATATTATTTCAGACATTTCGCCATCAGTGACTTTATGCTGTTTGTTCTGTATCACGGTCTTGGCCTTTTTTTTTCTGGAAAGGAGGAACTTTTAACGTTTCCCCAGGGGAGAGAGGCAGATTCTTTATAACAGCTCAGTGACAACCTGAATTATGGATTAAGTTGAGGTATATCTGTGACCCATTCATTTACCAAGTTCAACCAGGTTTTAACTCTCTCAGTTCAGAGCAAAACATTTCCATCAATATGTTAAAATGGCACTTGTCTTATATTGAATTCACAATCAACATTTTATTTTCTGTACCTTGATGATCATAATGGATGACTGTTCTGATTGAGGTCAGAAATTATGTGGCCAGACCGACTGATAAATGTTGCTCTGAAATGCTGTTAAAACAAGGTAGTTCCTGCAGCTATCTCAACAGATACACTGAATATACAACGCACGGTGGCACAGCGGTTAGCACTTTTGCCTCACAGCGCCAGAGACCTGGGTTCAATTCCCACCTCAGGCAACTGTCTGTGTGGAGTTTGCACATTCTCCCCGTGTCTGTGTGGGTTTCCTCCCACAATCCAAAAATGTGCAGGTTAGGTGAATTGGCCATACTAAGTTGCCTGTAGTGTTAGGTAAAGGGGTAAATGTAGGGAAATGGGTCTGGGTGGGTTGCTCTTCGGAGGGTTAGGTGTGGACTTGCTAGGCTGAAGGGCCTGTTATCCACACTGTAAGTAATCTAATCGAATAAGCAGTTTTCAGCAAACAACAGCTTTCATTCATTAAGTGGATTCTACACAGAAAAGAAAATACTTCCAAGGTGCTTCATGTGAACATAGGAGCAGGAGTAGGCCATCTGGCCCCTCAAGCATGCTCAATAAGATGTGACCCTTCCATGGACTTCGCTCCACTTACCTGCCCAATCTCCATAACCCTTAATTCCTTCACTGTTCAAAAATCTATCTTTGCCTTAAAAGCATTCAACGAGGTTGTCTCAACTGCTCCACTGGGCTGGGAATTTCACAGATTCACAACCCTTTGGGTGAAGAAGCTCCTTCCCAGCTTAGTCCTGAATCTGCTCCCCTTTATTTTGAGGTTGTTCCCCCTAAGCCTAGTTTCACCCACCAGTGGAAACAACCTCCCTGCTTCTAACTTGTCCATTCCCTTCGGAATTTTATGTTTCTGTTATAATCCCCCTCACTTTTCTTTCTTCACAGAAACATGAGGAATCAAAAAAATTGGCCAAATAAACAGGGCTTCTGAGATGATGATCAAACACTTGGTCAAAGAGATCAGACCTTCTGTAAGGATATGCCCCCATGCTGTTGTAGATTGCATGGAAAGGAGTCCAAAGTTTACAGGACGTTCCTGATTTACAAACATCTGACCCATGAATGCCGATATTTACCCGCACAATCCCATATTGGGGTGTAATTTTAAATATGCAACACATGACCACTTCTTGTACTTATGAATGGCTGCTTCATATCATCCTGCATTGGGTTCTGACTTGTGTACAAATCAACTTGTGAACATACTCAGGAATGGGACCTATTTACAATCTAGGGGGAGTGTCCCTAGACGTGAATCCATAATCGGATTAAAGTTGCACATTTGGGCACATAATGCCAGTTGAAGAAATATGGGCACTGTTTTGCAAAAAAAATGTAAATTGCCTACTGTCACTGCTAACTGTTGGAAATGGTGTCATAAATCTCTCACCAAAAGCTGAATGTTCTTATTGCCATAGTTGTCAAACACAATACTTTCTTTTTAATTTTGAAAATTTGTTCCTATTTGTTCAAGTGGGTTCTGTGGTATTTTTCCAGATGCCAATTCTTGGTACCTTGTGATATTTGCCATTTCTACCAGTATGTGGTACTGGCTATGTGTTGTTTAAGGTAGTTCACTACCACAAATCCAGCTTTGTTGTTGCATTGTCTTGTGCTTATCTCGTAATTAGTGGTAGAGAATACATCCTGGAGAATATCTACAGAAGATACACTGTTCCTAGATAACAACAATATTTAGTCCTTGATAGCCATAAGTACAAGTGCATTTGAGCAGGCATGATTAGGAGGACCTTAGGAAGCTGGTGTAAGTACATCTGTTCTATCTGAAAGGTAGAGTGGAGCTCCTTGTCTCCAATCCCCAGACTGTGTGAGGTTAATAGAATGGGTGGAGCCAATGTAATGTGAAAATGAACCCCTTCAAACCTACTACCTTATACAGCAAGCTTCATCATAGCTTTCAACCAAATATGAAGGGACCTTGAACCATGAATCAAAAAGTACAACACTACATCATATCAGTATGGATTACTGAAGAAAGACATTCCCCCAACCAGAACAACCAAGCTGAGAAATGTCTTCCTATGAATCGGGTTAGAGGGAAGTTAACACTTCATTTATCATCTCCATATGCATGAGGTGCAAACATCTTAAGAAAGTATTTCTATCAGTAGATCATCATCTTCTCCTTCTTAGGCAGTGTGCCATGATGGAGGATGAGCTGTTTCCACTCTCATTTGACTGCAATATGTGCTAGTGCAATGCGTACTCTGCAGACTGTGCCAGACGCAGGATATTTGGTGTTTGGAGAGTTGGGTATTTACATAAACACACAGCACTGTACCCACCCGACTCGAAATGCAATCATGGTACCCAGGCAAAACAAGAAATGTTTGTGGAATGATGTCTGTTAAGTTTGTGTAATCAATGTGAGGTAAAATGGGTTGATGCTGTAACTTTCTCCATGAGAAGCTAAATGATCATAGAATTCCTACAGTGTGGAAGCAGGCTGTTCAGCCCATCAAGTCCATACCAATCCTTGAAGGAGCATCCCACCCAATCTCTGCATTTCCCATGGCTAATCACACCCCTGGAGTAATGCAATTTAGCATGACCAATCCACCTAACCTGCACATCCTTGGACTGTGGGAGGAAACACAGACGTAAGAACAAACATGCAAACTTCACACAGGCAGTCATCCAAGGCTGGAATTGAACCCCGGTTCCTAGCACTGTGTGGCACCCATAAATGTTGCCTTCCACCCACAGAACTTATAATTAAAAAACAGGGGGTCAATAGTGTGTGTTTGCTGAGCTGGCTCCTATGGACAACTCTGATTCTCCTTTTGCTCTTGTCAAGCTCCATGATGAGCAAGTTTCTCTCAGACATCGGCAGTGTTATTCCTTTCACCTTTATGTAGATATCAAAGGAGACATGATTGTGTCAAATTAATGATGCCAAACCTGACATTCTGAAGCTGGGAGGTCCTGATTGACATACCATTGCAAAGCTCCAATTGAATAATAGATAATAATGCTCAGCATCTTTCTAAACTTGTGGAAATTGAGTGTGATTTCTTCCCCTACCACAATGAAAAGATCTACCAATAGCACAACGTGGATGTTTCATGGATTAATTGCATTTTATAGGTTTTATAAAGCTGACTGAAAAAGTGCCTAAGATCTATCCATGGTGTTTTAAATATGAATTCAACATTTTTTGAAACAAAATGTCATCAGTCAACATTGCTATTGTTATCAAAATAAACAAGACATTACAAGGGCAGATATACATTTGGTCATCATCTTATACCATCATTAAAATAATGAGGTAAAATCTCATATATACAAATGTAAAGAAACAGGAGTCAGCTAAGTTCTGAGTTGTACTAATAGTAGCATTCAGTACAAATCAAAAGACAGCATTCTGTCATGACACAGCTCACTGGTTAGACCACATCTGGAGTATTGTAACCAATTCTGGGTTCTGCAGATGGTGAGTGATATAAGAGCCTTGAAAGAGTTTCAGCAGGGATTATAAGAATAACTGCTGGCTTAAGGAATCTCTGTTATTCAAACAGGTTTAAACAACCAGGTCTATTTTCTTTAAATCAGTATAGATGTAGAGGTGACCTGGTGATGAAATAAAGGACCTAGAGCATAATGCTTTTCATGATCAACCAAGTTTCTCCGAATGCCCTACAGCCAATGAAGTACTTTTGGAATGTGCTCACTGTTGTAGTACAAGAAATGTGACTGACAATATTATCCAAAACAACGTCAAAAAGCAGGAATGCAACATTGGCCAAATGATTTGTTTTTGATTGAAGGATAAATATTGGGGAGAATGTCAGGATTAGTTCCCCGACTGTTGTTCAAAATAACTTGATGGGATCTTTTGCACCCACCAGAGGCTGGCAAATGCAGCCTCAATTTAATACCGCAATTCTAAAAACAGCACCTCCGACAATGCTGTACTCCCTCAGTACTACACTGGCAAGTCAGCCTTGATTTTTGTACTTAAGCCTGGAGTGGGACTTGAACCCACACCTTGTGATGCAGAGGCAAGAGTGTTAGCAATTCAGATACAGCATGTACACAGGCTAAGAACAAGGCCACTCCCACCAGTTTAGAGACTGGAAGCTGACCAGAAAATTCAGGTCCATTCCCCCTCTATGCTAGCCCCCTGAGGGGCCCAAATATTCTGACCATGATATTGAAATGAGAATTGTGGAAAGAATTCTGAGGGATAGGATTTGTGACTATTTGAAAAAGCATAGCATGATTAAAAGCAGTTAGTATGGCTTTGTGAGGGGCAGGTCAAGACTCATGAATCTCATTGAGTTCTTTGAGGAGGTGATGAGACAGGTTATCATAGAGTCGTAGAGATGTACAGCATGGAAACAGACCCTTCGGTCCAACTTGTCCATGCTGACCAGATATCCCAACCCAATCTAGTCCCACCTGCCAGCACACAGCCCATATCCCTCCAAACCCTTCCTATTCATAGACCTACCCAAATGCCTCTTAAATGTTGCAATTATACCAGCCTCCACCACATCCTCTGGCAGCTCATTCCATGTACTTACCACCCTCTGCATGAAAAAGTTGCCCCTTAGGTCTCTTTTATACCTTTCCCCTCTCACCCTAAACCTATGCCCTCTAGTTCTGGACTCCCCAAACCCAGGAAAAAGACTTTGTCTATTTATCCTATCCATGCCCCTCATAATTTTGTAAATCTCTATAAGGTCACCCCTCAGCCTCCGACGCTCCAGGGAAAACAGCCCCAGCCTGTTCAGCCTCTCCCTGTCGCTCAAATCCTCCAACCCTGGCAACATCCTTGTAAATCTTTTCTGAACCCTTTCAAGTTTCACAACATCTTTCCAATAGGAAGGAGACCAGAATTGCATGCAATATTCCAACAATGGCCTAACCAATGTCCTGTACAGCCGTGACATGACCTACCAACTCCTGTACTCAATACTCTGACCAATAAAGGAAAGCATACCAAACGCCTTCTTCACTATCCTATCTACCTGCGACTCCACTTTCAAGGAGCTATGAACCTGCACTCCAAGGTCTCTTTGTTCAACAACACTCCCTAGGACCTTACCATAAAGTGTATAAGTCCTGCTAAGATTTGCTTTCCCAAAATGCAGCACCTCGCATTTATCTAAATTAAACTCCATTTGCCACTTCTCAGCCCATTGGCCCATCTGGTCCAGATCCTGTCGTAATCTGAGGTAACCCTCTTCGCTGTCCACTACACCTCCAATTTTGGTGTCATCTGCAAACTTACTAACTGTACCTTTTATGCTCACATCCAAATCATTTATGTAAATGACAAAAAGTAGAGGACCCAGCACCGATCCTTGTGGCACTTCACTCGTAACAGGCCTCCAGTCTGAAAAACAACCCTCCACCACCACCCTCTGTCTTCTACCTTTGAGCCAGTTCTGTATCCAAATGGCTAGTTCTCCCTTTATTCCAAGAGATCTAACCTTGCTAATCAGTCTCCTATGGGGAACCTTGTCGAACGCCTTACTGAAGTCCATATAGATCACATCTACTGCTCTGCTCTCATCAATCTTCTTTGTTACTTCTTCAAAAAACTCAATCAAGTTTGTGAGACATGATTTCCCTCGCACAAAGCCATGTTGACTATCCCGAATCAGTCCTTGCCTTTCCAAATACATGTACATCCTATCCCTCAGGATTCCCTGCAACAACTTGCCTACCACTGAGGTCAGGCTCACCGGTCTATAGTTCCCTGGCTTGCCCTTACCGCCCTTCTTAAACAGTGGCACCACGTTTGCCAACCTCCAGTCTTCCGGCACCTCACCTGTGACTATTGATGATACAAATATCTCAGCAAGAGGCCTAGCAATCACTTCTCTAGCTTCCCACAGAGTTCTCGGGTACACCTGATCAGGTCCTGGGGATTTATCTACCTTTAACCATTTCAAGACATCCAGCACTTCCTCCTCTGTAATCTAGACATTTTGCAAGATGTCACCATCTATTTCCCTACCGTCTATATCTTCCATATCCTTTTTCACAGTAAATACTGATGCAAAATTCTTCATTTAGTATCTCCCCCATTTTCTGTGGCTCCACACAAAGGCCGCCTTGCTGATTTTTGAGGGGCCCTATTCTCTCCCTAGTTACTCTTTTGTCCTTAATATATTTGTAAAACCCCTTTGGATTCTCCTTAATTCTATTTGCCAAAGCTATCTCATGTCCCCATTTTGCCCTCCTGATTTCCCTCTTAAGTATAACTCCTACTTCCTTGCTACTCTTCTAAAGATTCACTCGATCTCTCCTGTCTATACCTGACATATGCTTCTTTCTTTTTCTTAACCAAACCCTCAATTTCTTTAGTTATCCAGCAGTCCCTATACCTACCAGCCTTCCCTTTCATCCTAACAGTCATATACTTTCTCTGGATTCTTGTTATCTCATTTCTGAAGGCTTCCCATTTTCCAGCTGTCCCTTTACCTGCGAACATCTGCCTCCAATCAGTTTTTGAAAGTTCTTGCCTAATACCATCAAAATTAACCTTTCTCCAATTTAGAACTTCAACTTTTAGATCTGGTCTATCCTTTTCCATCACTATTTTAAAACGAATAGAATTATGGTCGCTGGCCCCAAAGTGCTCCCCCACTGACACCTCAGTCACCTGCCCTGCCTTATTTCTCAAGAGTAGGTCAAGTTTTGCACCTTCTCTAGTAGGTACATCCACATACTGAATCAGAAAATTGCCTTGTACACACTTAAGAAATTCCTCTCCATCTAAACCTTGAACACTATGGCAGTCCCAGTCGATGTTTGGAAAGTTAAAATCCCTACCATAACCACCCTATTATTCTTACAGATAGCTGAGATCTCCTTACAAGGTTGTTTCCCAATTTCCCTCTGACTATTGGGGGGGTCTATAATACAATCCCAATGAGGTGATCATCCCTTTCTTATTTCTCAGTTCAACCCAAATAACTTCCCTGGATATATTCCCAGGAATATCCTCCATCAGCACAGCTGTAATGCTATCCCTTATCAAAAATGCCACTCCCCCTCCTCTCTTGCCTCCCTTTCTATCCTTCCTATAGGATTTGTATCCTGGAACATTAAGCTGCCAGTCCTGCCCATCCCTGAGCCATGTTTCTGTAATTGCTATGATATCCCAGTCCCATGTTCCTAACCATGCCCTGAGTTCATCTGCCTTCCCTGTTTGGCCTCTTGCATTGAAATAAATGCAGTTTAATTTATTAGTCCTACCTTGTCCCTGCCTGCCCTGACTGTTTGACTCACTTCTGTTCTCAGCTGTACCTGTCTCAGATTGATCTCTTTCCTCACTATTTCCCTGGGTCCCACCCCCTCCCACATCTTACTAGTTTAAATCCTCCCAATCAGATCTAGCAAATTTCCCTGCCAGTATATTAGTCCCGTTACAATTTAGTTGCAATCTGGCCTTCTTGTACAGGTCACTTCTACCCCAAAAGAGATTCCAATGATCCAAAAATGTGAAACCTTCTCCCATACACCAGCTCCTCAGCCATGCATTCATCTGCTCTGTCCTCCTATTCCTGCCCTCACTAGCTTGTAGCACTGGGAGTAATCCAGATATTACTAACCTTGAGGACCTCCTTTTTAAATTTCTGCCTAATTCTCTGTAATCTCCCTTCAGAATCTCAACCTTTTTCCTTCCTATGTCATTGGTTCCAATGTGGACAATGACCTCCTCCTGGCCCCTCTTCCCTGTGAGAACATTCTGCACCCTCTCTGAGACATCCTTGATCCTGGCACCAGGGAAACAACACACCATTCTGCTTTTTCTCTGCTGGCCACAGAAACGTCTGTCTGTACCTCGGACTACAGAATCTCCTAACACAATTGATCTCTTGGAAGCCGACGTATGCCTCATTGCATTAGAGCCAGTCTCAATGCCAGAAACTTGGCTGTTCGTGCTACGTTCCCCTGAGAATCCATCACCCCCTACATTTTCCAAAACAGCATACCTGTTTGAAATGGGTATATCCACAAAAGACTCCTGCAGTAGCTGCCTACCTCTCTTACCCTTCCTGGAATTAACCCATCTATGTGACTGTATCTGAGACTTTCCCCCCTTCCTATAAATGCCATCCATCACATACTGTTGCAGTTGCAAATTCCTCATCGCTTCTATCTGTCTCTCCAACCGATCCACTCGATCTGATAAGATTCGCATCCAACAGCTTTATGGCAGATATAATCCGCAGTAACCCTTAAACTCTCTTTAAACTCCCAAATCTGACAAGAAGTACATATCACTGCAAAGGCCATTTTTGCTCCTTCACAATCTACAGACCCATAAAATAACATCGTCTTATTCCTCCACAAACACTGCCCCAGGTTAAATTAATAGCTATGGCTTATATTTTAAGTTTAATCAAGAGACTTATCTCCAAAAACATATAATCAAGAAAGAACGCACTGTACTCACTAATACAGCATTTCCCTTGGACAGACTTAAAAAACAATTAACTTACCTGATTCTGTGCTGTGAACTTCGCCCAACAGTTCCTCCAAAATTAGTTGTGAATTTCACTTTGTTAATTTTCCCAGATGCACTCCGATGTCCAGCGATACAAATATTCAAACAGCAAAGGCGGTAACTGATGAAGGTCGAGCAGTGGATGTGGTGCGCATGGACTTTAGCAAGGAACTTGATAAGGTTCCCCATGGTAGGCTCGTTCATAAAGTCAGGAGATATAGGATGCAGGAAGATTTGGCTGACTGGATTCAGAATTGGTTGGCTGACAGAAGGCAGAGAGTTGTTGTAGATGGAAAGTATTCTGCCTGGAGTGGTGAGTGGTGTCCTGCAGGGCTCTGTTCTTGGGCCTCTGCTCTTTGTAGTTTTTATAAATGACTTGGAAGAGGAGGTTGACGGGTGAGTTAGTAAGTTTACTGATGACACAAAGGATGGAGGTGCCACTGATAGTATTGAGGTCTGTTGCAGGCTGCAATGTGATATTGACAGGATGCAGAGCTGGGCTGAGAAATGGCAGATGGAGTTCAACTTTGATCAATGCAAAGTGATGCATTTTGGGAGGTTGAACTTGAATGCTGAAGATAGGATTAAAGACAGGTTTCTTGGAAGTGTGGAGGAACAGCGGGATCTTGGTATTCAAGTGTATAAGTACCTCAAAGTGGAAAGGGTTGTTAAGAAAGCATATGATGATTTGGCTTTCATTAACAGGGGGACTGAATTTAAGAGCCGTAAGGTTTTATTGCATCTCTACAAAACCCTGGTGAGATCAAACTTGGAATATTGTGTCCAGTTCTGGTTGCCCTATTAAAGAAAAGATATGGAGGCTTTGGAGAGGGTGCAAAGGAGGATGACCAGGATGCTGACTGGATTGGAGAGTTTGTGTTATGAGGAGAGGTTGACTGAGCTCAGACTTTTCTCTCTGGAGAGAAGGAGGAAGAGAGGTGACCTGATCGAAGTGTACAAGGTAATAAGAAGCATGGATAGTCAATAACCAGAGACGTTTCCCCAGGGCAGGATTGACTGCCATGAGGGCTCAGAGTTTTAAGGTGTTAGGAGGAATGTATAGAGGAGACGTCAGAGGCAGGTTCTTTATGCAGAGAATTGTGAGCGCATGGAATGCATTGCCAGCGGTGGTGATGAACACAGAGTCATTAGGGACATTTAAGCAACTGCTGGACATGCACATGGATAGCAGTGAATTGAGAGGAACGTAAATTAGGTTATATCATTTTAGATTAGGATTAATCTTCAGCACAACATCGTGGGCTGAAGGGCCTGTACTGAGCTATAATTTTCTATGTTCAATATTACTTATGTCAATGAGGTATTCAATCAACATAGGGCACAGGATTGTAAAAAACTTGGAAAGAATAGATAGCACACCTCTGGCAAGGTTAACACCAATTGCAAGAATGTGGGGAGCACAAAAGGTCATGCATTTAAGGTAAAAGTAGACTGATATTCAGTAGTTCATCTTTTCCAAGACAGAGAGGGTCAAGGCTGTACAATATCCCATAATAGCAGTCAGGTCACAGTTGCGTGTGGTTGAGTTGATGGGCTGGCATCTTAGCAATACTGATTGATTGACATTTTACAGCAGGCCTTCAAAAACCAATCATTTTGTTTATGAATGAAGATAATCATCTCAAAATTCCTAGTTCATCCAAGTTCTATCCTTTCTCCAGGCCAAACCTAACACTCTTTCCACAGCTCAAGCAATCTGATAAATTCACCGCCAAATGTAACCCTGCGCTTGCTGAATTCGGTGCAACCCTTTCCGCAGATGTCAGCTATTTAATCGCCACCGCTGTTCTGAATTAGAAAAAATATTACAAGTAGCCATTCAGATGTGCAGTGTGTTATGGACCAGACCACATACCCTCAAAAGATATTCAGAAGATAGTCTAGAATCTAACGTTTTCTTATTTTAAAGTGTAAGGTGTTGCATTCCAAATGCAATTTAACTGGTCAAACTACCAGTGTTCAAGCAAAACATGTGTTATTCATCCACTACAACTAAATATAACAAAAGAAAGAAGTATTTGGGATAACAACTCAATTGGAAAACTTAACAGAATAATTAAGTTATTAACTACCACTAAATAACTGTTCCAATATAGTAACATTCCATAAACATCCACTGGACAAAGGCAAGTTCAGTAAAATAGATTGTCTCATACGCAATTCTCCAGTTCAGAAGGAAAAGCATCAAGAGAAAACTCTGTTTAGCAGGGACCGATGTATACAACTTCCAAATCCAGCTTCAAGACTCCAGCGACAAATGCAATCAAAAACTAAAACTAAAAATCCTGGTCCTGTGGATGCTTGCCCCATCCATTCAGGCTGCTTCTATTGTTTTTATTTTTAAAAAGCCCAAGGCCTCACAAGCTGTTTACTCTATAGGGTTTCAATGGACATCTCCGTACCTCTGTCTTAAAATCTCTTCTCAAAGAAAACCCAGGATAAAATATACCTCTTAAAGCCACAGTATCGTCACAAGCACAATATGAATTGCATTCAAATTGCACTGTTAACCTCTTCAAAAAGAGAGTTAACATCAAATTTATACTGAACTCTACATATATGCGTCTCTACCCACGGGCTAGAAGGTCTGGTCTGAATCTCACCTGCACCAGAGGTGTATCATAACATGTCTGAAGAGGTTGATTAAAAATGACCAAAAAACTAAATGCATACCCAGACAAAGTGTGAATGACAGAATGAGGAGCAGCTGCAAGCCAAAAGTAAAGAGAGAGGAGAAACAAACCAGTAAATAAAACCTGCAAAGGGAAGAGAATCACTGCAGGGATGGAGGTTATGATTTGAATTTGTCAGGCTTCATATCTACATCCTTAGTAAAGGCTAATGAAAGTAACCAGCAGATAACCAGTGACTGGACTTCACAATGAAGGAGGTTTTTAATTGACTGCGGTAGTATTATCACACAGCAAAATCTATTAAAAATTGTTTCTATTGGTTTGCTGTCAATTCAATCCATATTGATGTCACTAAATGCAACAATGCTTTACAGCAATTTGAACCTGGACTTCAGACATTTGTCTGGTGTCAGAGTTTATGTACTCCAATGGACTGAATGATAACAATAAACTTAATAGTCCACAGCAGTCAAATCATACATAATCCACTCAAGACTATGAGAATTAAATGCTTATTGAATTCACAATCCGTCATGTCTTCGATAAATATTGTGTTAAACAAAAAATGTTCTATTTTGTATTAATTCCATGATCATACACTCACAATGGAGGAAGAACCTGCATTTATACAACACCTTTCATGTTCTCAAGACATTTAAAAGTGCTTTATAGCCAAATTATGTACATTGGACGTCTAGTCATTGCTATTATGCTGGCAACATAGGCAGAACCTAAAGGGTGACTGATCAGATATTTGGTCACCACATTCTCGCTCAGTATCTCTGATCTCCAGCCTCTGTTAGCATAACCACTCAACATGGATGGAAGAACTAAGGGTAGCAGGGTAGTTCAGTGGTTAGCACTGCTACCTCAAAGCACCAGGGATCCAGGCTCGATTCCATCCTTGGGTGACTGTGTGTGGAGTTTGCACATTCTTCCTCTGCCTGTGTGGGTTTCCCCTGGGTGCTCTGGTTTGCTCTCACAGTCCAAAGATGTACAGATTAGGTGGATTGCCCATAGTGTCCAGCCTAGATTGGGTAGCCATGGGAAATGCAAGGTTAGAGGGATGGGTTTGGGTGGGATGCTCTTTAGAGTGTTTGTATAGACTTGATGGGCTGAATGGCCTGCTTCCACACTGTACAGGTTCTATGAACTAGCCTTTCTCTTTAGGAAATCAGGAACGGTACAGGGGGTAGGGGATCTTGACGATAGACTGCTTTTTAACTTGGGGCTGGAATCAAGCGGGCAGGCTGAAAGGGGATGACCAGCCACCCTAGAATGTGAGAGTGATTTTTTTTTATCTCCTGGACTCTTCACCTTCAAGGCCTGGGAATATTCTGAATTTGCAATTGTCAGAAGATTGAAGCATTATCTAGTTTACAAGCTGTCATTACCCATTTACTGACATGTATAACATTTCTATCAAGTCAAAAATATCAAGATTGTCTGGAGGCACTTTGTATTCGAACCATGCTGAGGTGCTCATCCAGTTCAGGACTTCACCCAGCATGAGGTAATGGAAAGGTTCTTAAAGAGACAATTGGACAACTTCCCAGAATAAGCTGCATACAAGCTCCAAGATATGCCTCTTGGGTTATTTCTGTCCGCTAGCCTAAATTCAATTTGCTCTTGTGTCATAAAACCTGGAAAAGCTTGACTGAGTCAGTGTAATAGGGGCTGGCATCACCTCGCCTCGTCTGGGAGTCTGGAATGCACATGGATTCAACTGAAGCCACTTTCATATTAAAGTGCAGAAGGTACAGTGTATGTGCACTTTGATCAACGGCTCAGTTCTGTACTCCAACATGTCTGTGTCCTCTAACTTCTCTTTTAAAGAAAGATGTGACATGATTTAATTTCTTTCATTTCAGGGAAGGCCAGTGATTATGCCTCACACTTTAGAATGACAACCTGCGCTTGATATAACTGAGTAGAATCGTGAATGGATCTGAATAACTAGAAGGGGTTTCAGCAGCTTAAGAAGGGAAACCCAAGTAACTCGATGCTGATAAATTAATATTTATGAAATAACTCCACAGTGGCTGATGTCCTGACACCAAGCTACCCTTTAATTACATGCACCCAATGCATGGACCAGCTTGCTCAGCGCCAGTCCCTAGAGTGGTGAGAATCTCTGACACTTCTGTTTATTTTTTTTGTCCAGCTCTCTGAGTGAACAGAACCTCTGACAGTCCTGTTCTTTCTTGTCTAACATCGGTAGTGCTTATATTTTCCCCAGCACCCATGTTGTGTGTGTGCAGGTGTGAGACACAGTGAAAGGCACAAGGTGCACAAATTTTTATTCAAATTTCCACCACTAGGAAGAAAGGAAACACACAAGTGGCCTGTGACAAGCAGTGCCCTTCACATCAAAGGGCAATGCTATGTGAGACACTTCTGTTTGTAGCTGTCACCCAGGAGTCCCTGATTGTCCCAGGTTAACAATCCCAATCAGGGAACTCATATCCAATAAGATCCACCTGGCCCTTGTTCCAATCACTACAGCCTGGTTCCTGCAATTGCCACTAAGTCTACTGTGCTGTCTGAGATCAGCACCAACAGACATGGGACTGATTACGTGATGAAAGAGTTAACCTCAATTCCTGTTCCCCAACATAAGGTTCTCCCCAAGTTCCCCTTTCTCTGTTTTACCTGAGTGCCAGGGACCAGTGCTGCCATCTGAAAATTCTGGCTAATTCTGGATGTTACCCTTACAGGGAGCCCAGGAGATAAAAACCATTCAGTTTCACATTCTAGGGTGGCTGGTCACCCCCTTTCAGCCTGCCCGCTTGATTCCAGCCCCAAGTTTAAAAGCAGTCTATGGTCAAGGTCCCCTGCCTCTGTACAGTTCTGACTTCCTAAATAGAAGGGCTAGATGGTCATGTAAACCCGAGGTTGTGAGTTCAATTCTGTACATTCATTGCTGAGATAGATGCATTTTAAGAGAGGTCAAGGGTTATGGGATAAGGCAGGAAAGTGAAGTTGAGGGTTTTCAGTCCAGCAAGGAGACCATGGGCTGGATCACCCCCCTTCTGCGACTACACCTTAATTGGCTAAAGGATCCACAAAAAAATCCAACTATTTTGAGCATCTGGAACAGGCCCAGAAGGACATCAAATGTAAGCAGTGGAATGAGGGTGTAAAAAAAACCCCAAGAATCCTATCCACCGCCAAAATCACCTGCAGCAGAGTGGGCAAATCCAGTAGTGAATTGCTTAAACACCTCAAAACTGACAACACCAATGTGGGAGAAAGTCATTCCCAATTCTGAAGAACCACCGAGGAGAATGCAACAGTTAACCAAGGCATCAACCATTAAACGCCTGCTTTATTCGAGTCATATATGCAAAGAACAAAAGTAGGCCACTCGACCCATTAAGCCTGTTCTGACCTTCAACAAGGCCACACTGATATGATTTTATCTTTAACTCTACATTCCTGCATATCCTCAGTAATGTTTTATCCCCTTGGCCAACAAGAATCTATCTCCCTCCGCCTTAAAAATATTTACAGATTCTGCAGGTACTGCCTTTTGAGGAAGGGAATTCCAAACAGTCCCATCCCTTTGAGAGAAACGATGTTTCCTCATTCCTGTGTTAGATGGGTACACCCTTATTCTTAAACTAAGACATCTACTTCTAGATTCTCCCAGAAGAGGAAACATGCTTTCAACATCCATCCAGTCACATCCCCTATAGATCTTATATCTTTCAGTTAAGTTATCTTTAACTGTTCTAAACTCCAGATGGGCCGGGCTTGTCTAACCTTTCTTTATAAGGCAATCCATTCATTTTATGTTATTAATTGAGTCAATCTCTGAACTGTTTCCAATGCATTAACATCCCTCTGTAGGTATGGCTCACGCATAAGGACACCCAGATCCCTCTGCATCTCACAGCTCTCCAACCTCTCACCAGTTAAATAATATGCTTCTCCTTTATTCTTTCTGTCAAAATGAACAAATTTACACCTTCAAACATTATATTCTATTTGTCATATCTTTGCCAACTCATTTATGTCCCTGTGCAAGCTCATGACCACTTCACTACTTACTTTCTTTCTTACTTATCATTGTCATCACAAATTTAACTGCCATGCTTTCAACATCTTCATCCACATAATTTATGTATGTTATATAGAGATGGTGACCCAGTACTAACCCCTGTGGCACACCAATCACCAACCTGAAAAAGATCAATTTATTTCTATTCTCAGTTCCCTGTTAGCAAGCCAACGTAACCATGCCAATATGTCACCCCTACAAATTGAGCTGTTATTTTCTGCAATATGATTAAATGTGGCACCTATCAAATGCCTTCTTGAAGTCTTAATACAATTCATCCACTGGTTCTCCTTTATCCTCAACACAAGTTACTTCTTCAAAGAACTACAATAAATTGTTAAACATTTTGACAAAACCATGTTGGTTCTGCCTAATTTTCTTGAGCTTATCTGAATTCCCTGTTATAACTTGTTTAATAATAGTTTCTAAGTTTCCCCATATCAGATATTAAGCTAACTGACCTGCAGTTTTGTGCCTTCACTCTCCCTCCCTTTTGAATAAATGAGTTACATTAAATCTTTTCCAATGTCAAAGAACTTACCCTGAAGCTCATGGATTTTGGAAAATTAAAAATGCATCAACTGGCTACTTCTTATAAGACCATATGATGAAGCCATCAGGACCTGGAGACTTTTAGTTCCAGCAATTTACTCAGAACGTTTCAGAGAACACCTCTGGGACACCCGGACCAACTAACCCAACCACCCCATGGCTCAACACTTCAACTCCCCCTCCCACTCCACCAAGGACGTGCAGGGCCTTGGACTCCTCCATCGCCAGACCATAGCAACACGACAGTTGGAGGAAGAGCACCTCATCTTCCGCCTAGGAACCCTCCAACCACAAGGGATGAACTCAGATTTCTCCAGTTTCCTCATTTCGCCCACCCCCACCTTGTCTCAGTCAAATCCCTCGAACTCAGCACCGCCTTCCGAACCTGCAATCTTCTTCCTGACCTCTCCGCCCCCACCCCACTCCGGCCTATCACCCTCACCTTGACCTCCTTCCACCTATCGCATTTCCAATGCCCCTCCCCCAAGTCCCTCCTCCCTACCTTTTATCTTAGCCAGCTGGACACACTTTCCTCATTCCTGAAGAAGGGCTTATACCCGAAACGTCGATTCTCCTGTTCCTTGGATGCTGCCTGACCTGCTGCGCTTTTCCAGCAACACATTTTCAGCTCTGATCTCCAGCATCTGCAGTCCTCACTTTCTCCTCCATTAATAATTCCCCAGACTCACTTTATATAGGATAACACTTACATTGTTAACTGTTTTCTTTTTACATTATGAAGAAATATCTCCTACCTTTTTAATATATTTTTGGCTAAATTTCTCTCAAACTCATACTTTTTTCCCCTCCTTATTAACCTTTGGTAATGCTTTGCCATTTAAAAAATATTCTGTACAGTTTTTTGACCTGCCACTTAGTTTTGCACAGTTATTACTTTTCTGAGTTTGGTACTATCTTTGACTTTTTAGGTAACGACAGATGGTAGATCCATCCCTGAGAATTATCCTTATCTGTTGGAAAGTATTCTATGCTTTCTGAAATATCCCTTAATTATTCACCACTATATTTCTGTTGATCGAACAATTAAATTGTCAGTTTACGTTTGCTTGTCATTCCTGTCTTCAGTAAACTATGTGATCTGGGGAACCTTGAAGTTGTCTTTCTGGGAGTAATGAATAGGAATTCAGAACATCTCCACTTCATGTGATCTCTGGTATGGAGAGACTGTCTTATGAGCAAAGGTTGAACAAGTTGGGACACTATTCACTAGAGTTCAGGAAAATGGGTGCTGACTTCATTGAAACAAATAGGATTCTTAAGGGACCTGACAGGGTAAATTCTGAGAGGATGCTGCTGCTCATTGGAGACTCTCGGACTACAGGCCATAGTCTTAGAATTAGGAGAATTAATAGAATTTAAGACTAAGATGAGAAGGAATTTCTTCTCCCAGATGGTTGAGAGTCTTTGGAACTCATTATCCCAAAGAGCTGTGGGAACAGAGTCCTTGTGTATGTTTAAGGCTGAGGTAGACATATTCTTGACCATTAGGGGAAACAAGGGTTATGGGGAAAACTCAGGGTAGTAAATGTGAGGAATGTGGAATCAGCCATGATCTTATTGATGGGCCAAGCATGTTCGTGACCAGAGTTCTTATGGTCGTAAGTGAGGTGAAAAAGTAAACACTTCCATTCAGACCAAACTATTCACAACTTGAGGAGATATCCCAAAATGCACTACGGTCAACTTTTGGGAATGGAGGCAGTTCAGAAAGCACAGCATACAAATCACACACAGCAGGCTCACAATATCAGCAATATGATAAAGACCAGGCAACCTGTTAGTTGGAAGTTAAATATTTGCCAAGACCTCTGTTTTTCTTTGCATAATGCAAAATGACATGTTACCACTTGGGAGAGCAGGTTTAATACCTTGTCAGAAAAATGGCCCCCTCTAACAATGCAGCACACCCCCCCACATGCACAAATCTCCTGAGTGAGACCTGAACACACAACTTCCTAGCCCAGCCAAATGTCTTACCCAATGAAAAACTCTCAGTATGGCTTTTATGTAAATAGTTAACAGCTTCTAATCATAACCCTACCAACAGACTGTTGGAAGGAATAGCTGCAGTGACCAACTTAAAGTTTGTTCTGTTCTTGGAGAGGATTTCCAAATGTGTATAAAGTAATAAAGATGGGTAGTCTGTATCTCTCTGTATGTTGTGGTCAAAAAACACACAGTTGAAGTGAAACTTGAAAATATGTTGCACTCACGAACTTAAAAAACTTTCTTAATTTTTTTTTCATGGCAAAGGTTGAATAAAAAACACTGGGAAGATACAGGAATTCCCAAGTACATGATGAAGAAGACTTAACTCAAAATGGTCAGATATAGTATGACCAGGGGCTGCTAACATCAGGGAATCAAATCTTGTAAACCAGCCTAATATCATTGCCGAGCTCTTGTTGCCAGACGCAGGCATTTAGGTTAAGATTAAGATTCCTTACAGTGTGAAAACAGGCCCTTCGGCCCAACAAGTCCACACTGACCCTCTGAAGAGCAACCCACCCAGACCCATTTTCCCTCTGTCTAATTCACCTAACACTATGGGCAATTTCACATGGCCACTTCACCTAACCTGCACATCTTTGGACTGTGGGAGGAAACTGGATCACCCGGAGGAAACCCATGCAGATACGGGGAGAATGTGCAAACTCCACACAGTCACCCGAGGCTGGAATTGAAACTGGGACCCTGGTGCTGTGAGGCAGCAGTGCTAACCACAAAACATATATCTGAATATGGTTTCTGGAAATGTCCAGAATTCTTATTATTAATAAGGTCAGCTAAGTGGTACGTTTATAAAGAGAAGCAGAAGCAAGGATATTTGGGAGTTTACAAGCACATGTCTTTGCAGATGACAGGATAGATTTATTTGCTGCATTTTGTAAATTAAAAGGTTCTGAACTTTATACATAGAGGTAAAGAATACAAAAGCATGGAAATTTTTATCTGAACTTTCATAAATTACTGTTTAAGTCTCAGCTAGACTATTGTGTTCAATTCTGAGAATACTTTCAAAAAGATATCAAGTCCTTGAGGCTATGTGGAGAAGCCGAAGAAACTGGGATTGTTCTCTTTAGAGGAGAAAGTCAAGGAGAAGTTTAATTGAGGTGTTCAGAATTATGAGGGGTTTTGAGAGGAAAAAGCAGAGACACAGTATTTCAACAGGCAGGATGCTTGACAACCAAACAGCACAAATTTAAAATTATCAAAGAATCAAGAGAAGGCAAGAATTTTTTTTTAATTTTTAAGGCAGTCACTTGTTATGATCGGGATTGCCTGAAATAATAAAGCAGATTCAACAGTAACTTTCAAAAAGGAATTGGGCACATACTTGGAAAGGAAAGGACCAAGTTTTTCGGGTAAAAGTAGTGAAGGTGAAATAATGGAATAGTTCTTTTTAAGAGCTGGCACAGACATAAAAGCTCAAATAATGATACGTGAATAGCAATCTTCTACACTGCAGTATTGTATGGCTCTCTGCACATTATGCCATGATATGAAGTATCAAGTTCCCAAGTTGTGTTTTAGATATTGTCTAATCAACCTGTTCAGGGGTATTATTACACATCCCTGGGGTAGGTGGAAATTGAAACCAGGCTCAGAGGTAGGGACACTACCACTGCTCCCCAAAAGAGCTCCCCAAAAATATGTTTTTCTTAAATTACACCAGCTGTAAAAACTGAACCTAACTCTGGTCTGTTAAGATTATGCTTTTTTGGGCTCTATTCTCGTTATAAACCAGTGTAATTGTAATGTGTGCTCTGTAATTACTGCAGCTGGTAGCTACTCCTGCCAGGAGATCTGCTGCTGTCTTGGTGTGCCATGTTTGTCGCATTATGCCATCCTCACACATCCACTACAACTGCGTTGTGACATCCATTGTCCAACCATGCCCAGCACAGCCCTTCTTTCTGCTGCCCTCTGGAAGGGATTTCTATAGCTTTCCAGCTCTGATCAGAGCTAAAATTCCATCATTTACTTTCTCATATTTCACAATATAGCATGAGATGTTGCATAAAGCTAAGTCACAGTTATTATCAATCATCCAGCTCCCCAAGAAAGCTGTACTACTAACACACCATAAAACTGCTTGATAAATGTTGTTACCCTTTCATCTTCATCTCTTTCACCTCATAAGAAATGTTCAAAGCAAACATTATCCAAATAAATCAAACAAATTCAATTCAGTATAAATTAAAATGTGACAAATTCCAGACAGTGGTTTAATGCAGTAATTCAGTCTTAATATTCTACTCACAGTCTATGATGCCATCAGGGCTGTTCCATTGAAGTATTGCCTTCAGAACACCTTTAGCTGTCTCTTCTTTCAGTACAAAACCTCACAGTAAATGGGAGGTGAACTTTAATTATATACACATTCAAATACATTGAAAGGAAACTGGAAATTAATCTTGTACAAAATGTGTAGACAGAAACTATTTAGTTAATTTACTCTTATTACTTTGAATATTGGTGACATATTTGTTTCTGCTTCTTCTGTGCTCACTGAGTAACTTCCATTTTTCCAAGATGTGCAGATTAGGTGGATTGGCTATGGGAAACACATGGTTACTGGGATACGTTAAGGAAGTGGGTCTGGGTGGGATTCTTTTCAGGGGGTCGCTTTTAGAGGATCTGCCTTTATTCTACAATTGGAATCTTTTGATTTTCTTGATTTTATTGGATGCATCAATTAAAATCACAGGAAGATTGCTGAAAATGACGACAACTATGAGAATTAATTGCCAGGAATAATAGCAACCAATCAGTCAGCATAAACTATAGTAGACCCTCCTTTTACATATCGCAGATAGTTCAACTGAAAAATTAATTCACTAAAGGTATTCACCAACATAGTTCTACCTTTCCTAACATCTGACAATTTAGGCACGCACAGCCTACATTCACTCTCCCGGGAGTTGTCAGACTGGATAATTTGCTGCATTTTGGGAGCTTGATTTAATTCGGGAATTCTCTCCTAACATTAAAGAACCCCCTCAAGAGTCCTTTGCATCTCACGGCTCGGCATTGGCACTCTCTGAGCCAGGAGGTCAAAGGTTTGAATGCCACTTCTGAGAATTGAGCACATAATCTAAAATGACACTTCAATGCAGTACTGCCCGGCGATGGATTTTGAATGAGGAGCTGATCAAAAGCCTCAAATGCTGTTTCAGGCAAAAATAAAAGACTCCATGACACTTTTAAATGACAAAGATGGAAGGGTTTAAAAAGAAGCTAGATAAGCACACAAGGAAGGGAATGGAAGGATATGCTGGCAAACCAAGATGGAGCATGGAAGGATGATGGAGTTAGGGCAGACTGCTTCTTTCTGAAGTAGATATGCGTGCAGGATTCTGAGAATCTTTCCACTTTGTTTGGGCCACAATATGTTTGTCAACCGACATTATAGATTAAATAATGCTTTGTGCGAGATTGCTTGGTAAAGTGATAGCCTTATTTGGTACAGTCAATCAGTGGTTAGCACTGATGCCTCATAGCGCCAGGGACCCAATTTCCATTCCATCCTCAGGCGATGACTGTGTGGAGTTTGCACATTCTCTCTGTGTCTGTGCGGGTTTCTTCTGGGTTATCTGCTTTCCTCCCACAGTTCAAAAATGTCCAGATTGGGTGGATT
The DNA here is from genome assembly GCF_037043375.1 of Chiloscyllium plagiosum. Taxonomy (NCBI): domain Eukaryota; kingdom Metazoa; phylum Chordata; class Chondrichthyes; order Orectolobiformes; family Hemiscylliidae; genus Chiloscyllium; species Chiloscyllium plagiosum. The sequence continues at coordinate 29,918,386 of NW_028270177.1, forward strand.
AGCCATGGGAAATGCAAAGTTACAGGGATGGGGTGAGTCTGGGTGGGATGCGTTGCGAAGGGTCAGTGTAGACTTGATGGGTTGAATGACCTGCTTCCAGACTGTAAGGATTCTTTGATTTACCTAGATTACAACAGTAACTGCACTTCAAATGATATTATTAGCTGCAGTGTACATTGGTATGTTATGATAATGTGAAGTCAGCTATATAAACACAAGGGGCTCCTAGCTCCTCTCTTCCTCTGTTCTTGTGCATACAAGCCATGTCAAACTTTGGGTTCAAAGACCCTCTGGCCACACATGATATTGAATTGCATTCTGGAGATTATAAGGAGGGCCCCTGTTCTGTAGCCAATTCAAGATGCTGTTGCAGAAATCCACTCAGAAAGTTATAACCCTTCTTTTGCAGGGGACAGGTGCAGTTGCCACATTGCTTTCTGGACATTGTCTTTATTAGGCAGAGCAATGTATTCTGAGTATTGTCAATACCATTCAGTGTGAGCTGGTTCACTTGAGAGACTGAGACAGAGCAGACAAGGAGAAAAGTATCCCTAGTTGTGAAGGATTGAGAAAAAAGGACACAGATTTAAGGTGTCTGGCACAAGAATTCGTGGTGACATGACTCAGTCCTTTTTTTTAATGCAATGAATAGTTAGAATCTGGAATGCACAGTCACAGTGTTCTAGAAGCAGATTTAAATTTAGACAGTCAAAGCGGAAGTTGGATTATTATCTAAAGAGTAAACATTTGCAAGGCGACATAGAATCATATCATCCATACAGTATGGAAACAGGCCTTTCAGCCCATCAAATTCACACCAACTCACCAAAGATCATCCTACCCAGACACAACCCTTTAACATGCATTTCCCATGGCTAATCCACCTAACCTACACTCCCCAGACATTGTTCGTAATTTAGCATGACCATTCCACCTAACCTGCACATCTTTGGACTGTGGGAAGAAACTGGAACACCGGGATGAAGCCAACGCAGAACATAGGGAGAATGTGCTAACTCCACACAGTCACCTGAGGGTGGAATCAAAACCGGGTCCCTGGTGCTGTGAGGCAGCAGTGTTACCCACTGAGTCACTGTGTCATCCTAAAGAATGGGCGGCACGGTGGCACAATGGTTAGCACTGCTGCCTCACAGCACCAGAGACCTGGGTTCAATTCCCGCCTCAGGCAACTGACTGTGTGGAGTTTGCATGTTCTCCCCATGTCTACATGGGTTTCCTCCGGGTGCTCTGGTTTCCTCCCACAGACCAAAAATGTGCAGGTTAGGTGAATTGGCCATGCTAAATTGCCCGTAGTGTTAGGTGAAGGGATAAATGTAGGGGAATGGGTCTGGGTGGGTTGCGGGTCGGTGTAGGCTTGCTGGGCCGAAGGGCCTGTTTCCACACTGTAAGTAATCTAATCTAATCTAATGGTAAATAAAGGCAACTGGGACTGTAACCCTTACCTGACCTAGCTTATGATTGCTGTTCCACACTATTTGATTGACTATGGATGGCACAGTGGCTGAGTGGTTAGCACTGTTGCATCACAGTGCCAGGGACCTGGGTTCAATTCCCATCTCAGACAACTGTCTGTGTGGATTTTGCACATTCTCTCTGTGTCTGCATGGGTTTCCTCCGAGTGCTCCAGTTTCCTCCCACAGTCCAAAGATGTGCTGGTTAAGTGAATTGGTCATGCTAAATTGCCCGTAGTGTTAGGTGAGTTAGTCAAGGGTAAATGTAAGGGAATGGGTCTGGGTGGGTTGCTCTTCAGAGGGTTGGTATGGACTGGTTGGGCCGATGGGCCTGTTTCCACACTGTAGAGAATCTAATCTAATGTCCTTGAGTTAACTAATGATTGGTGATCATCATCTGAAACTGTATAGATTCTGGGATGGTTCATGGAAAGCAACAAATATCACCCCATTATTTAGGCAAAATGGGAGAGAAAACAAAATGAGGAACAACAGTCCTGTCAGCCTCACATCAGGGGGGAGGAAAATGTGACGATTTATGAAGGATGTGAGAATGGCTGCTTGGTAATAATGATCTAATTGGACATAGTTGACATGCATTTAAAGGTGGGAAATTGTGTTTGACGTGGAATTATTTGAAGATATTACTAACCTCCTGACTGTCTACCATCTACAAGGCACATGTCAGGAATGCGATGGAATACTCGCCACTTGCCTGGATGGGTGCAGCTCCAACAACACTCAAGAAGCTTGACACCATCCAGGACAAAGCAGCCCACTTGATTGAATGTGGATGCGGTGCGAGTCACTCTACCACTGAGATTCAGTAACAGCAATGTTAACTACCTACAAGATGCACAGGAGAATTTCACCAAAAATCCTCAGACAACACTTTCTAAACACACAACTGCTTCCTTCTAGAAGGATAAAGGCAGCAGATACATGTAAATAACACACCTGCAAATCCCCATCCAAGCCACTAACCATTCGGACTTGGAAACATTTTATCATTCCTTGAGTGTCGTTGGGTCAAAATCCTGGAATTTCCTCCTAATGATACTGTTGATTTACTTACAGCACATGGACTGCAGCAGTTCAAGAAGGCAGCTCACCAATACCTTCTCAAGGGCATCTAGGGCCAGGAAGTGAATGTTGGCCCAGCCAGTGATGCCCACTTTCCTATGAGTGAAATTGAAAATGGATTGTAAAACGTGGATTTGGTATACTTGCATGTTTAGGAGGCTTTTGATAAAGTCTCTCAAAAAACCTGATTGGCAAAAGTAATATACTTGGAGTGGCTAACAGACAAGAAACAAGGGGTTGAAATAAATGAGTCATTCTTATGTTGGCAGGCTATGACCAGTAGTGTGTCATATGGATCAGTACTTGGGCCTCAACTGGTCACAGGACACATCACTGATTTGGATGTGGGTACCAAATGTAACATTTCCAAGTAAACAAATGGCTAATTGGGAATGTGTGCTGTAAGGGAGATGTAAAGTGCATTTGAGAAGAGTTTGAGATTTACAGAGTTTACAAGAATATGGCAGATAGAATGCAATGTTCGCCGAGCTGGGAAGTTGTGTTGCAGATGTTTCATCCCCTGTCTAGGTGACATCCTCAGTGCTTGGGAGCCTCCTGTGAAGCGCTTCTGTGATGTTTCCTCCGGCATTTATAGTGGTTTGTCTCTGCCGCTTCCGGTTGTCAGTTCTAGCTGTCCGCTGCAGTGACCGGTATATTGGGCCTAGGTCGATGTGTTTGTTGATAGAATCTGTGGATGAGTGCCATGCCTCTAGGAATTCCCTGGCTGTTCTCTGTTTGGCTTGTCCTATAATAGTAGTGTTGTCCCAGTCGAACTCATGTTGCTTGTCATCTGCGTGTATGGCTACTAAGGATAGCTGGTCGTGTCGTTTCATGGCTAGTTGGTGTTCATGGATACAGATCGTTAGCTGTCTTCCTGTTTGTCCTATGTAGTGTTTTGTGCAGTCCTTGCATGGGATTTTGTACACTACGTTGGTTTTGCTCTTGCTGGGTATCGGGTCCTTTGTCCTGGTGAGTTGTTGTTTGAGAGTGGCTGTTGGTTGTGTGCTGTTATGAGTCCTAGTGGTCGTAGTAGTCTGGCTGTCAGTTCAGAAATGTTCTTGATGTATGGTAGTGTGGCTAGTCCTTTGGGATGTGGCACGTCCTCATTCCGTTGTCTTTCCTTTAGGCATCTGTTGATGAAATTGCAGGGGTATCTGTTTTTGGCGAATACATTGTAGAGGTGTTCTTCTTCCTCTTTTTGCAGATCTGGTGTGCTGCAGTGTGTTGTGGCCCTTTTGAACAGTGTCTTGATGCAATTTCTTTTGTGTGTGTCGGGTGGTTGCTTTCGTAGTTCAGGACTTCGTCTGTGTGTGTGGCTTTCCCGTATACCTTTGTGGTGAATTATCCATTCGGTGTTCTCTGTACCATCATGTCTAGGAATGGGAGTTGGTTGTCCTTTTCTTCCTCTCGAGTGAATCTGATTCCTGTGAGTGTGGCGTTGATGATCCGGTGTGTGTTTTCTATTTCTGTGTTATTAATGATTACAAAGGTGTCATCTCCATATCTGACCCAAAGTTTGGGTTGAATTTGCGTAGTGTACAAATCCCATGCAAGGACTGCACAAAACACTACATAGGACAAACAGGAAGACAGCTAACGATCTGTATCCATGAACACCAACTAGTCATGAAACGACACCACCAGCTATCCTTAGTAGCCACACACGCAGATGACAAGCAACATGAGTTCGACTGGGACAACACTACTATTATAGGACAAGCCAAACAGAGAACAGCCAGGAAATTCCTAGAGGCATGGCACTCATCCACAGATTCTATCAACAAACACAACGACCTGGACCCAATATACCGGCCACTGCAGCGGACAGCTAGAACTGACAACCGGAAGCGGCAGGGACAGACCACTGTAAATGTCGGAGGAAACATCACAGAAGCGCCTCACAGGAGGCTCCCAAGCACTGAGGATGTCACCTAGACAGGGGACGAAACTTCTGCAACACAACTTCCCAGCTCGGCGAACAGAACCACAGCAATGAGCACCCGAGCTACAAATCTTCTCACAAACTTTGAAGAATATAATGTTGAAAAATGTGAGGATGTCCATTTTGTTGTAAGAACAGATGTGCAGAGTATTTGATTGAAGTTAAGAAGCTAAAAGTGTAGATAAAACATAGAACATAGAACACAGAACATAGAACATTGAACAGTATAGGGCAGGAACAGACCCTTCGGCCCACAATGTTGTGCCAAACATAATGCCAAATTAAATGAATCCCTTCTGCCTGCCCTTGCTCTTGGTCCATGTCCCTCCATTCCTCGCATATTTATCTGCTTATCTAAAAGTTCATTAAATGCCTCTAATGTATCTGCTTCCACCACCACCTATGGCAGCATGTCCCAGACTCCGACCACCTTCCATGTAAAAAGCTTGCCCCTCACATCTCCTTTGAACTTGACCCCTCTCACCTGAAATGCATGCCCCCTAGTATTAGACATTTCAACTTGAAGAAAAGGATTCGGACCATCAACCTTATGTGCATCTCAAATTTTATAGACTTCCACCAAGTCTCCCCTCAGCCTCCACCATTCCAGAGTAAACAATCTGAGTTTTTCCAGCCTCTCCTTATCGCTCATACCCTCTAATCCAGGCAGCATCCTGGTAAACCTCTTCTGTACCCTTTCCAAAGCCTCCACATCCTTCCTGTAATATGGCGACCAGAACTGAATGCAATACTCTCAGTGTGGCCTGAGCGAAGTTTTATAAAGCTGCAACTTAACCTCCTGACTCTCGAAGTCAATTCTCTGATCAATAAAAGCAAGCATGCCATAAGCCTTCTTTCCCAGCTTAATCTGTTTGTGTGGCTGCTTTCAGAGAGCTATGGAACTGAATCCTAAGATCCCTCTGTACATCAATGCTTTGGTCCTGCCATTCATTGTATACTTTGCCTGAACATTGGATCTCCCAAAGTACAGCATCTCATTCTTACCCAGATTAAATTCTATCCGCAATTTCTCCACCCATATCTGCAACTGATCTATATCTTGCTGTATCCTTTGAACATACAAGGAACCTGGTTGTCCTTATTTATAAGTCACCAAAGGCTAACATGCAGACACAGGTGACTCGCACAACAATTTGAGTATAGGAGCAGAGAAGTCTTGCTTCAATTGTTTATAATTGTAGTTCGATTACCCCACACAGCAGCCTTACTCTCCTTACATTAGGAATGATATAATTGCTACAATTGCATTGAAAGTTCATCACATTTGTTCCTGGGTTGGTAGGACTGCCCCATGAAGTGAGATTGGCAAACTGGATTGAAGAAATGAGAAGCGATCGCATTGAAACTTACAAAATACTCAGAGAAGTAGATGAGATAGCTGCAGGTAAGATATTTCCTCTGCCTGGCGAGTTTAAACCAGGGAACACGATTTCAAAATGAGAGAAAACCACTTAAGATCGAGATGAAGGCAGATAGTTTTATGAGAGGGTTGTGAATCTTGGGGACTGACTATCCCACAGGGCTGTGGAAGGTCAGCCATTGAGTATGTTTGAAGGAGATATTAAAAGATTTCCAAATACCAATGACATAAAGAATATGGAGAGAATGTGGGAATTGTTATTGAAATGGATGATGATCCATAATCGTTTTGAATGGCAGAACATGCTGACTGTCCCAATCCTGCTTCTCTATGATGGGGAATAAAAATTATCTTGTAAGCATTTCCCATATCTCAAGAACAAAGTCGGAGCAGAATGGTCAAAGCCCTTAAATTACGGTCTTGCGTCTCATTTTGTTATACAGAAGCTGCTTCTGAAATTCAATGCTAACATTTGTTTCTTCAGTACAACCAAAATGTTGAAAGGTCACTGTGAATTGTAAAGCTGAAAAGGAAGGGTAGGAAAATTGCTGACATTCACAAAAATAACAGTAGCCAGAAGGAAAACCTCAGCTGGTGAACATGAAGAATGGGAGCTCAGCCGCATTCAACATCTGGAAAAATAAAACTTCGAAAACTGCAAAAATATTATCAAAAGGAAGAAAATTATTCCAATTAGACAAAGGAAGAGGTGGAGGGGGAAGAGAGAAGTCATTAGCCAAATTCCATAGTTTCCACTACAATCATTTTTAATGGAGATCTATTTTCCTTCAGATGTTTACATTGCTTAACATGATTCTTGCAGTGTTTGACCTGAATACTAGATTAGCCCGTGTTCAGTAATTAAAATAAAATAATTTCCCAAATTAAGTTAGTTAAAAAAAATCAACATCCTGAACATATGGCTACCATAAATGAGCAGCCTGCTTTAGATTCCATTTTACATCAGTACTGTTCACTACTGACTTCAGTCATTGTCTAACCTACAATTTGATTGGGCTAAACATCACCTTGAACACTGGTGTGTGATGACCCTAGCAAAATATTCGATAAGCTGGGCCAATGGGCTAAGGAGTAGCAGATGGGGTTTAATTTAGACAAATGCGAGGTGTTGCATTTTGGTGAGGCAAACCAGGGCAAGACATATACAGTTAATGGTATGGCCCTAGGGAGCATTACCAAACAAAGAGACCGAGGGGTTTAGCTGCATAGTTCCTCGTAAGTGGAGTCGCAGGTAAACAGAGTGGTGAAGAAGGTGTTTGGCACGTTTACCTTCATTGGTCAGAACATTGAGTGTAAGAGTTGGGATGTCACGTTGTAGCTGTACAGGACATTGGTGAGGCCACTTTAGAATACCGCATACAATTATGGCCACCCATCTACTGGAAAGATGTTGTTGACCTTGAGAGGGTGCAGAAAAGATTTACAACGATATCGACACGGCTGGAGGGAGAGACTGAACAGGACGAGGCTATTTCCCGTGGACTGTCAGAAGCTGAGGGGTGACCTTACAGAGGTTTATAAAATCATGAGGTAAGGATGGATAGGATGAATAGCCAAGGTCTTTTTCCCCAGAGTGGGAAGTTGTTTCCAAAACTAGAGGGCATTGATTCAAGGTGAGATGGGAAAGATATAAAAGGGACCTGAGGGGTAACTTTTTCACGCAGAGTGTGGTGCATGTGTAGAATGAGCTGACAGAGAAGTGACAGAGGTGGTTATAATTACAACATTTAAAAGGCATCTGGATGTGTGAATGAATAGGAAGGATTTAGAGGCATATGGCCAAATGCTGGCAAATGGGACTAGGTCAGACTGGGACATGTGGTCAGCATGGACAATTTGGACCAAGGAGTCTGCTTCCATGCTGCATGAGTGTATGCCTCAATAGTCAAAGAGTGTGGTGCTGGAAAAGCACAGTTGGTCAGGCAGCATCCGAGGAGTAGAAGCAGGACGTTCTTGATAAAGACCTCATGCTCGAAACGTCAACTGTCCTGCCCCTCGGATGCTGTCTGACCTGCTGTGCTTTTCTAGCGCCAGATGTTTTGACTCTGATCTCCAGCATCTGCAGCCCTCATTTTCTCCCTGTATGGCTCGAGAAATTATTCTAACCAGAACCAACAGTGCTGGTGCTGATTTACACACAAGGACTTCACTCAAAGATGGGCAACTCTTTGCCAAGTTACTTGATGGCAGACAAGGTTACAGCCAGGGAAATAGTTCGTAGTTACCACTCGTGATCTCCAATCAAGAAATTGCTGCAAGTGTGCACATATTCGGGATTGGGCAGGCCTGGATTAGGCCAGCATTAAACCAGTCCCTGCCTATTTATAACGAGTGGTCATACGCCTAGCAGAGATTGTGTAACAAGGTTGCAGCATGAGATACTGCTTTAAGGACAAGAAGGAAGGAGACGCTTTGTCTCAATGCTACAGTTAATTCTGGTGGCTTACAAATGTCAGGTTTGCCCTCACTGTCGTCCTGTATTTCACTTACGTCTAAAGTTTCATTTATTTCTCAATTCTTGTTGGAGTTCCACTCCCAATCAATCTACAGAACAACCTCGGTTATCCAAACATCGATTATCTGAATTTCAGATTATCCGAACAAGATCTCAAGGTCCCGAAATTTGGGTAAATTGTGTTATCCAAACATTCGATTGTCCAAACAAAATACTCCCCGCCCAATTCAGATAATCGAGATTGCCCTGTATCTCACATTTACAAATAAATTATGCCATGCACTGGAAGAAAGTGATCCTTTCACAGATTCTAGGTGATTTGATCTGGTTAAATGTATTTGTGTCAGAAGTGAAATACACTTTTAAAACTTCTTTCATGGGAAGGGAGCATCTCTGGCCAAGCCAGAATACATTGCCTGTACCTGATAGCCCTTGATAAGTCAATGGTGAGCCACCTTCTTGAACTGCTACAATAGCCAAGGTGTAGGTACACCCCATGGTGCTGTTCAGAAAAGAGTTCCAGTACTTTGACCCAGTAACAGTGAATGAACAGTGATATAGATCCAAGTCGAGATGGTGAGTGGCTTTATCGGGAACTTATAGATGAGTCTTGCTTCCATGCATCTGCTGTCCTTGTTTTTCTAGGTGATAAGGGTCATAGGTTTGGAAAGTGCTGTGAAAAGAAACCTGGTGAGTTACTGCAGTACATCTTGTGGTTGGCACACATTGCTGCCACTGTGCATCAGTCTCATAGTGTCATTGGGTCATTCAGCATGGAAACAGGCCCTTCAGCCCAATTAATCCATGCTGACCAGGCTTCCTAATCTGCATTAGTCCCATTTTGTTTTGCCCATATCTCTCTAAACATTTGCTTTCCATATATCTGTCCAAATATCTTTTAAATGTTGTAATTGCACCCACCTCTACCACTTCCTCTGGCAGCTCGCTCCTCATATGCACAACCCTCTGTGTGAAAAAGTTGCCCCTGAGGTCCCTTTTAAATCTTTCCTCTCTCACCTTAAAACTATGCCCTCTACTTCTGGATTCTCCTACTTTGGGGAAAAGATCTTGGCTATTCACCTTATTTATGCCCCTCATGATTTTATAATCCCATATAAGGTCACCCCTCAGCCTCCTACGCTCCAGGGAACAAAACGTCCCAGCCTATCCTGCCTCTCCTTATTACTCAAACGTTCCAGTCTCAGTAAAATCCTTGTAAATACTTTCTGCACTCTTTCCAGCTTCATAACAACATTCCGATAGCAGGGCGACCAGAATTGTACGCAGTACTCCAAATGTAGCTCTTACCCATGTCTTGTACCGCGTTAACATGGTGTCCCAGTGCTCTGACCATTGAAGGCAAGCATGCCAGGTGTTTAATATATAAGGTCGTGGATGGATTATAATAACATCATGATTGCACTATATAGAAAAAAAAGCTAATACTCTCAGATATTTGTGTTTCAATTGTTCATGATATTACAATTCAAACTCAAGAGCCTCTAAATCAATGAAATGGAAACAAAGACAATGAATAGTCCCGTTCTGAACTGATACAAAAATGTAACATTCAGAACTTCTATATAGCTTCAGTTTTCGTATCATACAATCCTTTCTAAGTTGATGTATAAAGTGCTATGAGTGCAGACTTTCTTCTCTTCTTTCATTTTGAGTAACAATAATAATATTTTTTGCATTATTCTTACAAGGTTTTCCACAAGAATTATTGCTCAAGGACAGGATTTAAAGCATAAGTTTGCTGCAATTACACAAGGGGAAAGGAGGTCAAATACTCTAAAATAAAACCAATAAAGGGATAGAAAGTTAGTGAGGCTGATGCCAATTCTTGTACAAAAACCATTCCACCCAGCACCAACCAGGGCAGAGGGAGAAACTGTAGGCCCTGGTGCAAGTCCTGGTCATGGTTCCAGCTTGCCCTCACCACCCGGCCTGAGCACAATGGATCCCTAAATCTCTGGACCCCAGCTATTGGGCTGTGATGTAACCCTCCCCACTCTGCTAGTTCAGGGCCCTGCTGCTAGCAGCACTACCTTCTGTATATTTACCCTCCCTCTCAATCACCCCTCATCAAGTTATTTGAGGTTCGGTGCATATTAGATTTCCTACCAGCTCCTCTCCACTCGTTGCGTTTCCTCTCCATTAACATCAACCTGAATTTGTGCAACAATTTTCATGCACAGTCTTCAAACCCGCACCTGCTCACGTTTGCAACTTAGCGATCTTAAATCTCAGAGGCAGAAAACGGCAACTGAATCCAACTGAACAGGTATTCGCTCTGAACAATGAACAAGCAAACTCTTTGGGAAAGAAAAGTCACTGTTGTTGGTTTGAGACGTATTCCCCTAAGCAACAACAATTAGCTACTAATTGACCGAAGGATGTGACTGTTTAGATTAGTTCTCCTTAGGGACTGATTGAGCAGTTAGAAGATTTATGTTTGGGTCCAGTTTGATATTTTTAAAGGAATTAGCCACATTAAACACAGCACCATCTTAACGGCAGACAACTTTCCTCAAGGTACCAATTAGTTAAAGGTCGTTAAAATGTAAACACTCCTCCACTTATTACATAAAACTACATTGTGCATTAAATGGCATAACACTGTTGCCATCATAAAGCAATGTATCATCCAACTTTCCCTGAGACATGTCACTGGGAATCTGCCAATAATTATGACTTTTAGTATAACCAGTTTCAAATTACGCTCCTAAATTGTTTGATTTCAGGATTTGTAAGTCATTGTTAAATACATGTCATCCTCGATACAGGATATGACCCCTCACTGGAATTTCTCAGGAGTTTGGGTGTAGGTCCTGTTATCAGCAGTGGTGAATGTTGATGTTTCTCTTTCTCCTTGTCCTGCATTCAAAATCTTGCTACACTTATTTATATATATATTCCACTTTCATTGTGAAAGGAGTTACGTGGATGGCTGTTTATGATTGAATTCTGCACATTTTGAACTGTTGGTATGCATTGTACTCCATCTGAGTTTCTTGGGCTGAGCTTTTTCTCCACTCTGACCCTATTTTGAGGCTTGAATATTGCTGTGACTCCTCAATGAAAACTGATAGTTTGAGATTGCGTTTCAGTGAAAACCTTTGAGATCAGCGGATATGGTAAAAATGGATGGTGAGAATATGCGAGGAGTGGGGTAAGAACCTAATCGTAAACCACTGCCTCAGCAGTGACAATATCAAAGTTTCACCTGATAACCCTGCCTGGGGTCCCAACCTCCACTTTGGAAAGGCCTGTTCAAGAGATTTATGTCATGGCTCTGCTGTGGTCCACTAGGTTACCTGGCTGTTCCTGAAGCGGAGTAAGACTATCACTGTCCATACCCCTTCACATTCAGATATTAATTCAGCTCTCCAGCACAGTATTGCTCCTGAGGCACACCAACTTTCAATGCTCCTCTGCTGAGCTTCTCGTTTGCACTGCTTCTACTCTGACACATTATTATTAGCATAGCCATTCGCCAAAATAATATAAATCTGATCCTGGAGCATTGTTAATGCATTTCAGAGCAGTCCAAAGTTTAATCAGGAACAGGCACAGACATAAATTGTTGTTATCACATGGCATCACCTACTATAGCAGTGGGGTTTAATATCTGGCTTTGGTAACCACGAGCAGTCAATGCATTTCTACCTACTCTGTCTCGCTGGTCAAATATTATTTTACTGCCATGCAGTCCAGGCTCTCTTGCAATTATTTATCATTTGCAGGGTTTTTTTTTGCACTGGAAGAAGAGGACTGTTAGTTCATTCATAAATATGCTACATGTGGAACTTTTAACGTTGCTCTGACCCTGAGGTTTGCTCTGTTTAAAATGATGTGTTTTTGTATATGATCTTCCTGGGAGTTGGACAGAACGTAACATCAATAATGCGCTAAGACTGACAATTAGAAACTGGAACCCTTCCCAGGATTGTCATGGAACAAGTTCCTTTGGCAGACCAAATTATTGTTCATTTTCTGGGAACCATCAAGAACAATGACTGGGGCAGTAAGGCATTAGATTACACATCTTTTACTCAGAACATTGGCATTTGCAAGTGTGAAGCTCTTTGGTAGCACTGCACAAGCAAGTTAGTGCAATTTGGGAAGAATACTCACAATTTGGCTCTCTTCCAAAATTAACCTGGCTGCATTGTTCTGGTTTATGAAGCCTGTATGATCAGTGTAAGGGTCATTTACACCACAGTAGTATTTTTCTCAATGAAGGTACTTTGTGCGATGGGATGCCAGGTAAATAATCCTTTAAAATGTACATCACAGGTATGCAGGATAATCCAGAAGGATTTTAGCATGCTTCCCTTAATTGTTCAGATCTTTGAGTATAGGAGTTGGGGTGTCATGTTGAAGTTATGCAGGACATTGGTGAGAGCTCTTCTGGAGAAGAGTGTGTCCAGTTGTGGTCTCTGATATAGGAAGGATATTATTAAACTGAAGAGGGTTCAGAAAAGATTTACCAGGATGTTGCCGGGAATGGAGGATTTTAGATATAAAAATAGACTGGAAAGGCTGGAACCTTTTTTTCACAGCAGTATAGGAGATTGAGGCCTTATTGAGGTTTATAAAATTATACACAGGTGAATGACAATGGTCTTTTCCCTTGGATGGGGGAGTTCAAAGCTAGGGGACATATTTTTAAAGTGAGAGGAGGAAGATTTAAAAGGACTGGAGGGGCAACTTTTTCACATAGAGTGTGTGGAATGAACTGCCAGAGAAAGGGGTGGATACAGGTACAGTTCCATCAGGGCCAAATGTTGGCAAATAGGACTAGATTAATTTAGGATATCTGGTCGGCCTGGATAAGTTGGACTGAAGGGCTTGTTTCCATGCTGTATATCTCTATGATGCAGTGACTCGAAGTGGAAAGTTCAATTTAGGAAATCTGGTCGGCATGGACAGGTTGGACCGAAAAGTCTGTTTCCGTGCTGTATGACTCTACGACGTGATGACCACAATAAAATAATGTAGTTCAGAAACAAATGTATTTATGGGTTTGAGAAAGAAGCAAATATTTAGGGGGGACAAAATGCAACAGCAAGGACCACAAGTGGTGGGCACAGTCCAAATCATGAAGGAACTGCACAAATAAGAATCCAACCCAGAGAGTTGCAAGTACAAAGAGCAGAGACAATTAAACACAGACAGCAAAAGTCTGCACAAATGATGTGTCAGCATTAAATGATGTGGACTGGCAGGATGAATTCTTCCTGAGGGATATGACATGTCTAAAACTTAACTTCCTTGATTTCACAGAGTCACAGAATGAGTTTTGTTATGTAAATGGCAGTGGAACAAGTTTAGAATTGAATCCTGGAGCAGATGCTTTAATTCCTTTTGCATGCAGTGAGAAATCCTTGAAACATCGTCTATGAAGCTTGAGCCTTTTTTTTTAAATACAAGGACTCAGTAAGAGGGCAGTTGCATGAAAATCTTCACTCTGAGTAGGTGAAGTGAACATCACTGAGAGAAGTTGGCAAGGGAAGTACCATATGACAGACAGTCAGCGGCAGAATTAGCTACAATGGAGCTGATCGGAAGATGCATTAAGGCTTGGGGCAGCAGCTCCCAAGGCACAGTTGGGGGAAGACAACTATCTAAGATCTTTTGGTCAAAGTTTACTGGGGGTCTGTTCAGTTATTGGACTTTCCTGGTGCTTCAAATATATGTAAATAAAATCCTGTTTAAGTAGGAAATGCCTTGGTTTTGTTGATTGGATAGAGTCAATTCTCCAAATGCTACTACACAGCATCAAACTGCTTTACTGTCTATGTACATGCATAAAGAATTTTTAATAAATAATGCATATTTTTGGAATAAATAAAAATCACTGAAAGAGGAGCTATTTGGTGAGTTTCTGGGAAGTAATTAAGATACTTCTATTCTTGAATGTTAACATAATATACAAATTAATAGTAAAGTTACTAAAATCTATAATAGAAAATAAAGGCAAGTGAATAACATAACAAGGGCCAGCATGAGATTGGGGAAATATAAAACACACAGCAAGACAGCAGTGGGGAATTTCCCATTGGGGATAAATAGAAAATTGGGAATGTGATCTCACTGGGCACCAGCCTCAAGGAGGGCAGGAGTTGAAAGGCTGCAAAAGAGGGGTGAGTTGTGAAGATATTCATGAGTGACTTTGCAGAGAAAACATAAGTTCATCAAGTGGGACCAGGAGCCAGCGGGGACTGAGTGATGACCTTGGTAAACAAGACCCGGTCAGTATTTCCACGCTCCAGCTTCTCAAGTTAAACGTTGTCTTTAGTTTAGATTAAGAGAGTCTAAAGCATAGGGAATAAGGTAAGGACCCAGGTTTACATTTAGTTTTCTTGCAAAAGGAAGTAAACAGAAAGAAAGTAATTTAAAGGTAAGTCTTGGCAAGCTAGCTCAGCATGATGGAATACTCCTCCATGTCGTGTGAGAAGTGAGAGGACACTTCCTGTGTCGCGGGGTATCCCATGTCAGGATGTGTAGCCAGTTGCAGCTACTGGAAGTCTGAAATTAGAGTAACTGTACAGGTGGCATCTTTGTGCTTACCCATCACATTGAGGGTAATCACACTGCAGGTGAAGAGTGCACAGACCAAAAGGAATGGGTGTCCATCACACAGAGTAAAAACGCCAGAAAGATCGTGCAGGAGTCTCCTGGGCCATCTCCCTTTCTAATAGATTTTCCATTTTGTATTGTATTGAGGGAGATGGTTTCTCATGGGATTGGCTCAGCTGCAAGATGGGATTGGGGGATAATAAAAGATTGAGAAAAAAATATTGATAAGGGATTCTACAGGAAGAACATTTCTGTGACCAGATATGTGACCCAGAATGGTGCATTGCCTCCCTGGTGCCAAAGTCAAGGATATCGCTGTGTGGCTGCAGGAATTTCTGAAGCAGGATAGTGAACAGCCAGAGGTCATGGTCCATGTCAGTACCAACAGCACAGATAGGAGAAGGGGTAGGGTCCCGCAAGGAGAATAGAGAGAATAGGAAATAAATTAAAATGCAGGGCTCACAGAAACTGCCTGCACTTGCATTCATCCAAATAACAATGACGGTGGGGTGCCTCACCCCATATTTTCTTTCATTAATCCTTGAGCAGTCAGGCACTCGCTTTAAGAGGTCTCCCAGAGAAGAGCACTTTTAAGCAGTGCATGTACAGCTTTCAAATCGCAGGATCTAACAAAGCATGTCCAAATTCTATCAGCAAGTCCTTTTTTTGCCTGAACACAATATCAGGCTCATCCACTGGAGGTTTCTTCAATGGAGCCTGAGAAAAGATCTCCATCATGTTGGCCATTGTATCTGCTGCAGATTTAGTGTCACAGAGTCATAGAGATGTACAGCATGGAAATAGACCCATCAGTCCAATTCTTCCATTACGATTAGATATCCTCAATTAATCTAATCCCATTTGCCAGTATTTGACCCTATTCCTCTAAAACTTTTGTATTAATATATCCATCCAGATGCTTTTTAATTGTTGCAATTGTACCAGCCTCCACCACTTCCATACATTCCATACACTTACCACCCTCAGGGTGAAAACATTGCCCCTTATATCCCTTTTAAATCTTTCCCCTCTCAGCTTAAACCTACATCCTTCAGTTTTGAACTCCCCCATTCCTGGAAAAACACCTTGGCTGATCACCTTATCTATGCCCCTCATGATTTTATAAATCTCAATAAGGTAACCCCTCAAAATTCAGGTAAAATAGCCCCAGCCTATTCAAACTCTCCCCATAGCTCTCTTGCCCAACACAGCCATGGCTGACTTTTCCATCTCAGTTCCAGGAATCAGGAATCAGTAGATGTGGTTAAGGCAGGCAAGGAGCTCACTATTCTGAATTAGGCACAACCAACAAACCTGATGGAACCAGCTCTTCGAAGGTGCTTTGCGCTTTGAATGGAAATTAGCCCTGAAGCTTCCATGCATATTGATATCTCTCGCACACAGCAACATTGAAAAAATCTTCCTCTCCATTACACATTCCTTTCTGACAAATAAGCAGCTCAAAAATTGGGTTAGATTTTCTGTTTCCCAGGTGAAAAGCTGAAATGAAAATCAGGCAGCTGCTATAACTTGCAGCTGATCCACAACTTCATTACTTGGTAACCAATTGAAAATCCATCATAATCTCTTTTGGTTTTGTTTAGTTATTACATAGCATGTACGAGAGAATAGTTTTCTTTCATATTTTGCCCAATACCACACAGGAACAAATTTTGCACATCTCACATGACTGAACTTCCAGTGAACATCACTTGCCTCAGGAAAATCTGAGACTTTTAAAGTATTTAAAGCCAGAATACTTTGGCTGTCTGTGACATAATAATGAATTCACTAAAGAGAAATAGGATCAAATAAAGTTATTAGTGAAATGAAATAATGACATTCAAACCCCTTGAATTTTCCATTCAAATCAGAACTCCAGCTCTGCTCCTGAGAGCCAACATTTTAAGATGATGAAGCATAACATTCTACTGTCAGGCTGTGTATGTTTCATGAAGGATTGTCTTTTATCAATAGCAATATAATAAACAGCAATACAAAGGGTTCAGCTCCTGGTTTCACAAAAATCAAAAAACAGTTTGAAAAACATTTACTGAAAATATCAATCGTCACCTTCAATCAGAAATGTTTACCAAATTCATTTCTGAAAGTTTATGGAAGAAGGGTACTCTAAATGGCAATAGTAACAATAGAGGTATGGATAACTGACTGAAGGAGCACTGTCAATAAAACCTTACCTAATGTCTTTTTGAAGTGAGGAAGGTTCTCAAGTACTGATGGTTTTCAAACTATTTTCTGTACATGGCATACTTCCAGAGAAAGACACAGGTCATGTAATGCAGCTACTTTTCAAAAGCTCCATTTTGAAAGCACAAAAATCAACCAAGGCTTTTGTTTCCATGGCGAAGGGACACAGGAGCAGGAGGAAGTCATTTGGCCCATCGTGCCTACTCCATAATGTTATGGCCAATACGATCTCAGCTCTACCTTCTTGACTGCACTCCCTTGTTTACTAAAAATCTATTTAACTCATTCTAATGGCCCTCAATGAGATAACAAATCTCCTCAGCTCATAAAGGATCTCTCATTCTGAAACTATTTCAGCTATTTTTAGTCGTCCCCCCCCACCCCCGTCAAAGGGAAACATCTTTCAGATATCCACCATATTCACTCGTTCAAGATCTTATCTGTTTTGATAAGATTACATCTACTGTTTCTGACATCTAATAGATATAGGCCTAACCTGTTCAACTTCTCTCCAAAGATAAACCCTTCATCCAAAAATGAGTCAGGTGAACCTTCTCTGAACTATTCTAAAATAATCACATCTTTTTCCAAAAAGGACAACAAACTTTAAGTAGTTTTTATGGTGACTTTATAGCGTATTTGTGTATAAAAGAAAAAATAAATTCATAGAACAGTACAGGCCCTTTGGCTCTCAATGTTGTGCCAACCTTCTATCCTACTCTAAGATCAAACTCACCGACATATCCAACATTTTACTATCATCAAGTGCCAATCCAAGAGTTGCTTAAATGTCCCGAATGTATCTGACTCTACTTCCACTGCTAGCAGTACATTCCATGCACCCACCACTCTCTGTGTAAAGATCCTACCTCTGACATCTCCCTGAAACCTTCCTCCAATTATTCTAATATTATGCCCACTCATGGTAGCCATTTTCACCCTGGGGAAAAGTCTCTGACTATCCATTCTATACTGGTCTCTCATCATCTTGTAACCTCTATCAAGTCACCTCTCATTCTTCTTAGCTCCAATGAGAAAAGCCCTAGCTCCCACAACTTTTCTTCATAAGACATGCCCTCCAGTCCAGGCAGCATCTGATAAATCTCCTCTGCACCCTCTGAAAAGCTTCCCCATCCTTCCAATAATGAGGCACCCATAACTGACCACAAGATTCCAAGTGTGGTCTAACGAGGGCTCTATAGAACTGCAGCATAACCTCACAGTTCTTAAACTCAATCCTCCTGCTAATGAAAGCCAACTCACCATACACCTTCTTAACAACCCCGCCAACTTTGATGGATCCATGGACATGGACCTCAAGATTTCTCTGTTCCTCCACACTGCCAAGAATCCCGCCTTTAATCCTGTAATTTACATTCAAATTTGATCTTCCAAAATGAATTACTTCATACTTATCCATCTGCCACTTCTCAGTCCAGCTCTGCATCCTGTCAATTCCCCATTGTAACTTATAACAGTCATCCACACTATCCACATCTCTACCAAACTTTGTGTCATCAGCAAACTTACTAACCCACCCTTCCACTTACTCATCCAAGTCATTTATAAATATCACAAAAAGCAGAGGTCCCAGAACAGTTCCCTGCAGAACATCACTGGTCACCGAACCCCAGGATAAATACTTTCCATGAACTATCACCCTCTGTCTTCTGTAGGCCTCCTTACCTTCTGAATGAGCCTAGTGTGGGGAACCTTATCAAACTCCTTGTTAAACCCATTACACCACATCCACTGCTCTACCATCATCAGTATGCTTTGTCACATCCTCAAAGAATTCAATAAGGCTTGTGAGGCATGACCTGCCCCTCACAAAGCAATGCTGACTATCTCTAATCAAACTATGCTTTTGCAAACAATCATAAATCTCATCTCTCAGAATCTTCTCCAATAATTTGCCCACCACTGATGTAAGACTTTCTGGTCTGTAATTCCTAGGGTTATCCCTAAGATTGATAAGTCCCCAGAGCCAGACCAGATTTATCCGAGGCTGCTCTGGGAAGTGAGAAAGGAGGTTGCTAAGCCACTGGGAAAGATCTTTGCCTCCTCGCTCTCCACGGGAGTCGTACTGGAGGATTGGAAGGCGGCGAATGTTGTTCCACTTTTCAAGAAGGGTAATAGAGAAATCCCTGGCAATTACAGACCTGTCAGTCTTACATCTGTGGTCAGCAAAGTTTCAGAAAGAATTCTGAGGGATAGGATTCATGACTATTTGGCAAAACATAGCAAGATTAACGGCAGTCAGCATGGCTTTGTGAGGGCCAGGTCATGCCTCACAAATCTTATTGACTTCTTTCAGGAGGTGACAAGACAGGTCGACGAAGGTCAAGCAGTGGATATGGACTTCAGTGGATATGAACTTACCATATCAAGCAGTGGATATGAACTTACCATGGGCAACCTTATCAAATGCATTTGATAAGGTTGCCCATGGTAAGTTCATTCATAAAGTCAGGAAGTATGGGATACAGGGAGATTTGGCTATCTGGATTCAGAATTGGCTGGCTGACAGAAGGCAGAGAGTGGTTATAGATGGAAAGTATTCTGCCTGGAGGTTAGTGTTGAGTGGGGTCCTGCAGCGCTCTGTTATTGGGCCTCTGCTCTTTGTAGCTTTTAGAAATGACTTGGATGAGGAAGTTGAGGGGTGAGTTAGTAAATTTGTAGATGACACAAAGGTTGGAGGTGCCATTGATAGTATCGAGGGCTACTGCAGGCTGCAGCACGACATAGACAGGATGCAGAGCTGGGCTGAGAAATGGCAGATGGAGTTCAACCTGGATAAATATGAAGTGATGCATTTTGGAAGATAAAACTCAAATGCTGTGTAAAGGATTAAAGACAGGATTCTTGGCAGTGTGGAGGAACAGAGGGATCTTGGTGTGCAAGTACATAGATCCCTCAAAGTTGCCACCCAAGTGGAGAGAGTTGTTAAGAAAGCATATGGTGTTTTGGCTTTCATTAACAGGGGTATTGCGTTAAAGAGCCACAAGATTTTGCTACAGCTCCACGAGTCCCTGATGAGACTACACGTGGAATATTGTATCCAGTTCTAGTCGCCCTACTATAGGAAAGATACAGAGGCTTTGGAGAGGGTGCAAAGAAGTTTTACCAGGATGCTGCTTGGACTGGAGGGCTTGCCTTATGAAGAGAGGTGGACTAAGCTCGGACATTTCTCTCTGGAGAGAAGGAGGAAGAGAGGTGACCTGATCGAGGTATATAAGATAATGAAAGGAATGGATAGAGTCAATAGCCAGAGACTTTTCCCCAGGGCAGGATTGACTGGCATGAGGTGCCATAGTTTTAAGATATTAGGAGAAAGGTATAAAGGGGACACCAGAGGAAGGTTCTTTATGCAGAGAGTTGTAAATGCATGGAATGTGTTGCCAGCGGTGGTGGGTGGAAGCAGAGTCATTAGGGACATTTAAGCGACTGCTGGACATGCACATGGATAGCAGTGAATTGAGGGGTGCGTAGGTTAAGTTAGTTTATTTTATATTAGGATTAATCCTCAGCACAACATCGTGGGCTGAAGGGCCTGTACTGTGCTGTACTTTTCTATGTTCCATGTTCTATTCCCTTTCTTGAACAAGGAAAGAACAATTGCCACCCTCCCATCATCTGGTTCTACTCCAGTGGACAGTGACGATACAAAGATCATCGCCAAAGGTGCAGCGATCTCTTCCCTGGCCTTCTGTAGTAACCTTGGGACTATCACATCTGGCCCAAAGGACTTATCCATCTGTGGTGTAAAATTCCAAGCAGTGGAATGTGGTGAAACGGTTAAAAATTATGTCCCAATACATGTGTGAATCTAACCGGAATGGAGGTGTTGCTTAGTCCCGTGTGAATCTTCTTATCTGTATGTAACCAGAATGGAATGTGTTTTTTAGCCTTGCTCTGCTGTTCACATGAATGTTTATATCTGGAAAAGAGTATATCAGCTGGAAAAGTCTCCAGTTCGGTGAGTCTGCTCCGGGGTTACGTTTAACCGCCGAGCGTGGGTTGTTGGCAACCGCTCTACGAGAACTGACGGCTCCCAGTTTTGGTAACATGTAGAGTGAGTATAAGCCAGACCCGTTCTGGCGACGCTGCGGGGAATAAAATGCCCATATTCTAGCAGACTCGCCTCTTGGTCGTTTGTTCTGTGTCAGACTACTCTCCTACGAACCTGACCTTGAGAATTTTTTAAAACACCATCCTCGTGTTTTTCAAAGTTTCCAACACATCCTCATACTTAATATCAACATGTTCGAGCGTTTCAGCCTATTTCAAGCTGTCCTCACAAACGTCAAGGTCCCTCTCAGTAGTGAATACTGAAGCAAAGTATTGATTAAGGACCTTCCCTACCTGCTCCGACTCAAGTTTCCTCCACTATCCCTGATTGGCTCTACCCTCACTCTGGCCATTCAGTTCTTCCTCATTTAAGTGCGGAACACCTTAGGGTTTTCCTTAATTCTAACCACCAAAGCATTCCCATGCCCCCTTCTAGCTTTTCTAAGTCCATTGTTCAGTTCCTTCCTGGCGACCTTGTGACCCTCTAGAGCCCTGTCTGTTCCTTGCTTCCACAACCTTAAGTAAGCTTCCTTTTTCCTCTTGACTAGATGTTCCACATGTCTTGTCATCCAAGGTTCCTTACCTTACCATCCTTTCCTTGCTTCAATGCGACAAATCTATCCAATACTTACAAGTACTCCCTAAATAAATCTCCACATTTCTGTTGTGCATTTCCCTGAGAATATCTGTCCTCAGTTTATGCTCCACAGTTCCTGCCTAATGGCATTGTAATTCCCCCTCCCCAATTAAATATTTTCCCATACTGTCTGCTCCTATCCCTCATCATGACTATAGTAAAGGTCATCACCGAAATGCTCTCCCACCGAGAGATCTGACACCTGACCTGGTTCATTGCCAAACACCAATCCAATATGGCCTCTCTTTAGTCGGCCTATCTACATATTGAGTCAGGAATCCTTCCTGGACATACCTGACAATGTCTGCTCCATTCAAACTATTTGCACTAAGGCAGATCTAATCAATATTAGGGAAGTTGAAGTCACCCATGACAACAGCCCTGTTACTTCTGCACCTTTAAAAAATCTGTCTCCCAATCTGCTCCTCCATGTCTCTGTTGCTCTTCAGGAGTTTATAGAAACCTATCAATAAAATGACAGCTCATTTCCTGTTTCTGACTTCCACCCATATTGACTCAGTAGAGAAACCCTCGTCAACACTCCCCCATCTCTTTTACCTCCCTCCCTATTACTTTTGAAACATCTAAACCCAGGAACGTCCAACAATCATTCCTGCCCCTGATATCCAAGTAATGGCCACAAGGTCGTCGCTCCAAGTACTGATCCATGTTCTAAGTCCATCATCCTTATTCCTGACACTTCTTATGTTAAAGTAGACACACTTTAATCCATCACACTAACTGCAGATTTGCCCTATCAATTGTTTATCCTTCCTCACAGACTCTTTGCACACTGTATTTGCCTGTTCACCAGCTACCACATCCTCTGATCCTTAGCTCCAGTTCCCATTCTCCTACTAAATGAGTTTAAACCCTCCTGAAGAGTTGTAACAAACCTCCCACCCAGGATGTTGGTGCCACGCCAGTTCAGGTGCATCCTGTCCTCTTTGTTAAGGTCCCACCTTCCCCAGAAGGTATCCCAGTGACCCACATATCTGCAGCCATCCCTCCAACACCAACCCCGCAGCCACGTATTCAGCTACACTCGCTCTCTGTTCCTAGCCTCATTAGCCCGTGGCACCGGTAGCAATCCTGAGATTACTATTCTGCTCAACCTGCCTTTTAGCTTCCAACCTAACTCCCTATATTCTCTTTTCAGGTCCTCCTCCCTTTCCCTACCTATGTCATTGGTCCTGATATGTACTCCAACTTCTGGCTGTTTTCCCTCTCCCTTAAGAATCCTGTAGACTTGATCCGAGACATCCCTGACCCTGGCACTCGGGAGGCAACATACCATCCAGGAGTCTCGCTTGTAACCACAGAATGTCCTGTCTGTTCCTCTCACCATTGAATCTCCTATCATTATTGCTCTCCTATTCTCCCCCTTCCCTTCTGAACCACAGAGCCAGGCTCAGTATCAGAAAAGTGGTGGCTGTGGCTTTCCCCTGGTTGGTTGCTCCCCCCACAAATGAGAGGAACATCCACAGTGGGTCCCTGCACTAACTGCCTATTCCCTTTCCCTTTCCTGACAGTCACCCAGCTACCTTATTCCTGTAACTTAAGCGTGACTACCTCCCTATAATGCTTGTCTATCACCCTCTCAGCCTTCTGAATGATCGGAAGTTCATCCAGCTCCAGTTCCCTAACGCGGTCTGTGAGGAGCTGGGGTTGGGTGCACTTCTCGCAGGTGAAGTCAGCAGGGACACCAGTGGTGGCCCTTACAACCCACATCCTGTAAGAGGAGCATGCAACTGCCCTAGCCCCCATCTCCTCTGCTCTAAACTGCCAAAAGAGATTTAAAAAACCTTTACCATACCAACCCTCCACACAGAGTTATCTTTTTGGTTAGAGGAAGAGGAGGAGGAGGTGGGAGACGCTACATGTGTAGTTTTTTGGGTTTAGCCGCGGCACAAATATCTTCGTTCACATACCCAGCAGCTGCCCATGTCCACTTCTGCTCCTGTTCAGCCTTCGCTCTGCCGGTACACAAGACAAGTATTTTATTTTCTATATTACCTTCCCGGCTGCCCCTGGCTCGCGCTGTCTCGACTCCCACTGCTGAAATAGAGGAAGTTAGAGGAAGCATTGCAGAAGTACTATGCTGTTTAACTTGTGTCAGTTTGACATTCTTCTTATTGTGGTCTTTTCACATCTGAATAATGCAGGTAATCAGCAGACAGTCAAAACACTCTGGCATTAGCCATGGCACTTATAGATCATGTTGGGATGCAAACTTAATGATCCGGTTTCAAATTCAAAATCTGTTGAACAATCTTCAAAATGGAGTTAGTTACTTGGATAATTACTCCAAGTTATGTGGGTGAAGGACTGGGAGGAAGGTCATTTAAGCGTGTTATGTACTATATGCTTACACTACCATATAATGCAAAGTGCAATGTGTGTG
Organism: Chiloscyllium plagiosum; assembly: GCF_037043375.1. Classification (NCBI taxonomy): domain Eukaryota; kingdom Metazoa; phylum Chordata; class Chondrichthyes; order Orectolobiformes; family Hemiscylliidae; genus Chiloscyllium; species Chiloscyllium plagiosum. The sequence continues at coordinate 29,942,648 of NW_028270177.1, forward strand.
TACTATCTTACTTTGCTTTATTTGACAAAGTTATCTAGGGTATACCATTGGGCCCCAAATCCTAAAGCAGGATGGCTGGGTTAACTGTATTCTCTATACGGCCTATTCTAACTGATGAGGAAACTATTAGACTTTAATCTCTTCTGTCATAAATGAAATGCAAAGACTAAAACTTGCTTACAGAATCCATCTGGAGCAACTACATTACTCGTGCCTTCTGAGGCACTGTTTGTCTTCTGTAGTTTATAATAAAATCTTATTAAAGGAGAAAAAAAGTAAGTTTGAATATTAAATACTTACCTGATGAATCAGCAGCCTCCATTTCAGTAGTGGGAGTAGAGAGAGTGCGAGCCAGGGGGCAGCTGAGAAGGTAAATTTGAATATAATATGTTCAATTGAAATTGTTTTTGAATCCCTGTGCTGTACATAGTGAGGCCGGTGTGAGTCTTGGAGGGGATTTTTCAGGTGTGTCCACTGACTTTGGTGCCCTTTCCTACTGAGCTGGTAAAGATGGCGGGTTGTGGAAGGTGACAGCAAAAGCGATAAGGAGTAGGGTTGGTGGGTTCATAAAATAAAGCAGGTGGCCATCCCACCATATTCCCATCAAACCCAGAGCTGTCCCACATATTATAGGATGCAGGGAATATGTCTGACAGCCTCTCAGGCTTTAGGCCTATTGAGACCTTCACATGAAAGGGAGAAGGAAAGGGTCAGGTGAGCAGGCTTGCAGCTTTGACTGTAAGGGCAAGGGTCAGATAAGAAAGCTGGGTAGTTTTCTTTATTGAAAAAATAAACTTTATTCATTAGACAAAATCTTTATGTATATACACAAGGTAATAAAACAGTTCTGCACAGTTTTTGCATGTAGAAAAAACTGGGTAGTTACATTGGTAGGGAGGAGGGTTCCCCAGTGCCCAGAAGTGCTCTCACAAAATCGTATCTCACCTTCCTATTCCTTGCCCCTCAGTCTTGCTAACCCAGCACCCCCTCCCCCCACAGCATGGGCTCTCCAGGCTCTACCTACAGTTTCTGGGTTCGCCTGAAGTCTGAAAGACACCCCTCTTCTTTGGAACAGCACTAGTTATGATTCTCTTCAAGTGCTGATGGGAATACAGAGCTACTGGCCAATCAGATTCGCTGTCAACTCACTGAACTGGTGCTCTCCTTCTAATGGGGCAAAGATCTCACCCTAAACCCAATTAAGGGCCTTCCTAAGTGTAATCTCACTGTGGGCCAGCTGAATCTTACTGATCAATGTTTAGGTTGGGGACCAAATAAATTTTCCCCATTACCTTCCACCCTCCACACCATGTACGCCAGTAATTTATGTTTGGGAATGTTCCAGAAACATTATAAATCTGTATTTAGAACGCTGTCTTGATACTGGAGCAAGCAGAGGTTGACATTCCTCGAGGAAATACTTTGATTTTCTTCTTTAATCAAATAGGATTGAAATCCTTCCTCTATTCTATTCTTATTAACATTTGCTATTTTGAATATTAATTACCTAACATCCTTATTAAAATATGTTAGATAATTAATTGAAACAGAACAAAAGGGCAGGGACTGAGATTTATTCTTTTTTCTACACACGGATTCTTTCCACGTAGTTGAATAATTTCATTTTAAAGACCAGAGAAATTTCAGAACATTAATTTTCCAATGTGGCAAAGCTGAGGTAGAGTTCCTACTCAGTACAGTGAGAGTTCTGGGCTCAAATTGCATTAGTTTTTGAATCTTGTCCTTTTCTCAGGTTTCCTCTTAAACTCTTTTCAGTATCACTAAATGTAGAATTCACCATAAAATAGAGCTACCAGGTAGCATTTTAGAACTTGAAAATATTTTTGACCTTTGAAAATATCCCTTAGAGGATAACAAGTAGAAATTTGGTTGGTTCAGCTGAAAATGGATCTATCACAAAATAAAAGCATTTTCACTGGAAGAAGGGGCATCTATCCTAGGTATTGGGAGTCATCGAGTCATATAGCATGGAAACAGACCCTTCAGTCCAACCAATCCATGCTGACCATGTTCACGAATCAATTTAGTTGCGTTTGCCCGCATTTGGCCCATATCCCTCCAAACCTTTCCTATTCATGAACTTATCCAAATGTCTTTACAATGATCTAATTGTATACACATCCACCACTTCCTCTGACATTTAATTCCACACATGGACCACTCTCTGGAAAAAGATTGCCCCTCATGTCCTTTTTAAAACTTTCACCTCTCACCTAAAAAGTATGCCCTCTGGTTTTGAACACCCCCGCACTAGGGAAAGGACACTTACTATTCACCTTACCTATGCCCCTCATGATTTTATAAAACTCTACAAGATCACCTCTCAACCTCCTATGCTCCAGTGAAAAAGGTCCCAGCCTATCCAGCCTATTTTTATAATTCAAGTCCACCATTCCTGGCAACATCCTGGTAAATCTTTGATGAACACTCTGTAATTTAATAACATCCTTCCTATGGATGCAAATTTGCTCGCTGAGCTGGAAAGTTCAAATTCAGACATTTCATCACCATGGGTAACATCATGAGTGAGCCTCCGCTAAAGCACTGGTGTTATGACCCATTTTCTATTTATGTGCTTAGGTTTCCTTGGATTGGTGATGTCATTTCTTGTGGTGACATCATTTCCTGCTCTTTTTCTCAGAGGGTGATGGATGGGATCCAAATCGATGTGTTTGTTGATGGAGTTCTGGTTGGAATGCCATGCTTCTAGGAATTCTTGTACTTGTCTCTACTTGACTTGTCCTAGGATGGATGTGTTAACCCAGTCGAAGTGGTGTCCTTCCTCATCTGTATGTAAAGATACTAGAGATAATGGGTCATGTCTTTTTGTGGATAGTTGATGTTCATGTATCTTGGTAGCTACTTTTAGACAATAGACAGACAATAGACAATAGGTGCAGGAGTAGGCCATTCAGCCCTTTGAGCCTGCACCGCCATTCAATATAATCATGGCTGATCATTCCTAATCAGTATCCTGTTCCTGCCTTATCTCCATAACCCTTTTCTGCCTGTTTGTCCAATGTAGTGTTTGTTATAGCTCTTGCAAGGTATTTTGTCAATGCCGTTTGTTTTGCTTGTTGTCTGTATAAGGTATTTTAATTTCATTAGCTGCTGTTTGAGTGTGTTGATTGGTTTGTGAGCTACCATGATACCAAGAGGTCTGAGTAGTCTGGCAGTCATTTATGAGATGTCTTTGATGTAGGGAAGAGTGGTGAGTGTTTCTCAACACATTTTGTCTGCTTGTTTGGGTTCACCACTGGAAATGACATCACCAACCCAAAGAAACCTAAATACATAAATAAAAAGTGGGTCATAACACCAGTGCTTCACCAGAGGCTCACTGATGACGTTGAAAATGTGTTGCTGCAAAAGCGCAGAGGGTCAGGCAGCATGCAATGAGCAGGAGAATCGACGTTTCGGGCATGAGCCATTCTTCAGGAATCCTCACTGATGACGTTACCTGGTATAGTGAGAAAATGTCTGAAAATGAACCTTCCAGCTCAGCGAACAAACTTACAACCAGAACCTCAACCTGAGCTACAAATCTTCTCAAAACTCACATATCCTTCCAATTGCAGGAAAGCCAATACTGCACACACACTGTCCAGAATAGGCCTTACTAATGTCCTGCACAACCTCAACATGATGGGCATGAGATGATTTTAAAACTCCTAAAAGTGACACTAGGTCAGGACCCTGACACATTACAATCCCGATCTGTGTTTTGCTGAGACAGGATTGAAGGCCATGGGGAACCCTTTGCTTCTAGTGGGAAACCAATTGAAATACTTCAAAAGCCAATGAAATATTAGTTTAACACTGATTTCTGGATATCATAACTTCCCAACCTGTCAGCAACTTGCCAGGTCACCAAGGTGAGCCCACAGCAACCAATACCTCTTTAGTGAAATTTATAGGTTTGGAATGCTTTGAATCGGAAGGATTTCAGCCTTGGCCAAGTGAAAGGGCTGCCGTTCAGAATATTTCTTCTCTCAGAGATGCTATCATTGCTTAATCACTGATTGCCACTGCTTGTTAGGCAGGGACTAACTCTGAACGTCTCCACCCAGTGTGTCTAATCCATCAATCTAATTTGCAGAAGCTTTCACTTTTTGTATTGTAGTGCAATAGTCAGTTTCCTTCAAACACAATGAAAATCAAACAATTCTTTAAAATGTTAAAATTGTTCTAAAGCTGTGTACGATACAAATCAGTGACTCGGAGAAAAGAACCGTTGTAGCCAAATTTGCAAATGACATGAAAATCATTGGAGGGGTAAGTTGCAAGAGGGAGACGAACAGTCTGCAGAGTTATTGATAGATTAAGTAAGTGGGCAAAAAGTTGGCAAATGAAATATAGTTTTGGAAAATGTGAAATTGTTCATTTTGGAGGGGAGCACAAAAAAGGGTATTGTTTAAATGGAGGAAACTGCAGAAAGCTATGACACAATGGAACCTGCGTTGCAGGAAACACAGAAAGCTAGCACACAAACACAGCAGGTAATCACGAAGGCTAATGGAATCTTGGTCCTTATTTCAAGGGGGTTGGAGTGTAAGAGTAGGGAAGTCTTACTGCGACTGTACAAGCTGCAGGTAAGACTATATCTGGAGTGCTGTGAGCAGTTTTGGTCCCCTTATTTCAGGAAAGGCATTAATTCATTCGAGGTTGTTCAGAGACGGATCATGAGGATGATCGCCAGTTTGGAGGGATTGTCTTTTGAAGCAAAAGCTAAACACATTGGGACTCTGTCCACTGGAGTTTAGAAGAATGAGAGGCGTCTCATTGAAACATACAGGATTCTTAATGAGCTTGACAGAGTAAATGCTGAGAGGATGTTTTCCCTCATGGGACAGTCTCGGATCAGAGGGCATAGTCTCTGATTAAAGGGGTGCAAATTTAAGGCTAAGATGAGGAGGAATTTCTTCTCCCAGAGAGTTCTGAGTGTTTGCAACTCCATGCTCCTGAGAGCTGCTGGGACAGAGACGTTGGGTGCATTTCGGGCTGAAATAGATTCTTGATCAGGAGAGGGATCAAAGTTTACAGGGAAAATGCTGAAAGGTCACAGAAACGGAGGCTGCAGTGAACACATTTGTATTTAAAATTCTGCAGTCCTTTAATCGTGGGTAAAGATTATGTACTTTCAGTTAAGTTCAGCAGAACGAAAAGGAAGCCCTTAGTATTTTTCCTTGTGGTGCTCTTAACTGGATTTTAGCAGCCACTACCAAGTTATTCAAGCCTTTTGGAACACTTTGTAATGGTGGCGATGCGTAAGGGTGGATTTTCAGCAAATATCATCTACAATTTGTAAGAGCAAATCTGTCAAATTGCTCAGCATTAATGCTTACTTTACTTAGATCCTCTGAAGGAATTTCATCCTCTTTATCTTTAGGTGTAATTTATATGTGCCCAGATCCAACTAATTCTTAATCTTGGAAAGGTTCATTTTGCATTTGCTTCACCTGAAGCTCTTCAGTGCAGTATAATTTCCTAACTGAATGAAAGATTATGCCTTACTAATTGAAAACAGCTAGCACTTTACATAGGCTGTAACATGAAATGGAAGAAGGCTAATGCCATGGCAACAGACAATACCTCCTGTCAGTAGTTAATTGCATTATGTTTAGGCATGTGCACCAGTTCAATTTAACCTGATGTTGCTTCACTTAGAGCACATTATACTCAATCAACCAGTTACCCAAAGATTGCAATGACCAGTTTCTGCAATTCACCCATGGGTCCTTTGGAGATTAACATTTGACAGAATTTTTATTTTTGTAGCAATCAAACAATTACAAACACACCAGAGCTTTTGGTTTTAGGAACTGCCATAAATTTGAATTGTGACTATTCATTATATTTTAATACATTATTACTTTGCTTTTATCATAGAATCCCGACAATTTGGTAACAGGCCATTCGGCCCATTGAGTCCACACCAACCCTCCAAAGAGCATCTCACCACCACTCCCCCATAGCACTGCATTTCCCATGGCCAATCCACCTAGCCTCTATATCATAGGACTTTGGAAGTGAATCCACGCAGAGACTTGGAGAATGTACAAATTCCATACAGGTAGTCGGCGAAGGATGGAAATGATCCTGGCTCCCTAGCACTGTGAGGTAGCTGTGCTAACTGCTGAGCCACCGTGCCATTTATTGGCCATTCTCAAGTTTCCTTTCGATCAAGTTTTGGAGTTGTGCAACCAGAATAGTTGAATCAATGGCTGGTGAAAGGGCTATGGACCGACTTGAATACAAGTTCAGTACTCTGGATTGCTCTCTGCACGTGGTAATAAATGATTTTGATAGAAACAAAGGAGATATGGTTAGTAAATTTGCAAATGACACCAACATTGAAGGTGCAATGGATAGTGAAGAAGGTTGCCTCAGAGTACAATGGGTTTGTAATCAGATGGCCAATGGGCTGAGGAATGGCAGATGGAGTTCAATTTCAATAAACACCAGGTGCAGCATTTTGGAAAGGCAAATCAGAGCAGGATGTATACACTTAATGGTAAAGTCCTAGGAGTGTTGTTAACAAAGAGACCATGGAGTGAAGGTTCATAATTCCTTGAAAGTTGAGTGTCAGACAGACAGAATAGTGAAGAAGATGTTTGGTATGCTTGCCTTTATCGGTCTGTGCATTGAGTATAGGAGTGGAAAGGTCTTGTTGTGGCTGTATAGGACATTGGTGAGGCTACTTTTGAAATACTGCATTCAATTCTGGTCTCCTGCTATAGGAAGGATGTTGTGAAACTTGAAAGGTGCAGACAAGATTTACAAGGATGTTGCCAGGATTGGAGAGTTTGAGTTATAGGAAGAGTCTGAATATGCTGGGGTTATTTTCCCAGGAGTGTTGGAGGCTGAGGCATGACCTTGTAGAGATTTATAAAATAACATGGATAGATTGAATAGCCAAGGTCTTTTCCCTAGAGGCATGGATAGGTTGAATAGCCAAGGTATTTTCCCTTGTGTGGTGGAGTCCAGAACTAGAGGGCATAGGTTTAGGATGAGAGAGGAAAAATTTTAAAGGGACCTAAGGGGCAACTATTTCATACAGAGGGTGGTGTGTGTATAGAATGAGCTGCCAGAGGAAACGGTGGGAGGCATCTTGATGGGTATATGAATAGGAAGGATTTAGAGGGATTTGGGCTAAATGCTAGCAAGTGGGACTTGACTTACTTAGGATATCTGGTCAGCATGGACAAATTGAGCTGAAGGGTCTGTTTCTGTGCTGTTTATCTCTATGAATCTAATAGAACATTGTATTGTGATCTCCAATAAGATCAGACTCCCTACAGTGTGGAAACAGGCCCTTTGGCCCAACAAGTCCACACCAACCCTCCAAAGAGCAACCCAGCCAGACCCATTCCCCTACATTTACCCCTTCACCTAACACTACGGGCAATTTAGCATGGCCAATTCACCTAACCTGCACATCTTTGGACTGTGGGAGGAATCCGGAGCGAACCCACGCAGACACGGGGAGAATGTGCAAACTCGAAACAGGCAGGTGCCTGTGGTGGGAATTGAACCCAGGTCTCTGGCGCTGTGAGGGAGCAGTGCTAACCACTGTGCCACCGTGCCACCCAGGAAGGGGACCAACCATTTATTCAGTCCACTTACACTGCTCCCACCTTCTGGTCACCCATTTTAATTTAATAGTCTTCTCTCACAGTGATCTGCTGTTCCTGCCTCCTGCAGTATTTCAGTGAAGCTCAATGTAAGTATGAGAAAGACCACTGCATTTTACAAGTTGGCATGCAACAGTCATCCAGACTTTAGCTTGAATTCAGCAATTTCATATAGGAATATCTGCCAGAATTTGGCTTTACTCTAAATTGTTCCCCTTTGTCTTGCAATGTATGGTAGCAGTTCAGAGGTATCTCTTCAGACCCTCTCTAGATAAATGTTTTGCTTATCTTTCTTAAAGTAACTGTTCAGGGGAGTTATTATTTATCTCTAGAGTAGGTAGGATTTGAACCCAAACCTTTTAGCCAACTGCAGGAGCACTACAACTGCACCCCAGGAACCCTCAATGTTTCTTTCTTTACTTATCCCATCACCTCTTCTTTTGAACTTGCTCCATCAATTAATATAAGTAATTGGAATTCCTGGAAATAATTCATATCCCATTAACTCGCAGAGTTCGTTTCCCCAATATGTCCTCATTGTCTACAGGAATAGTGCCAGTAGACTGGAGGTTAGCAAATGTGGTTCCCTTGTTCAAGAAGGGGAGTAGGGATAACCCTAGTAACTATAGGCCGGTGAGTCTCACTTCTGTTGTGGGCAAAGTCTTAGAGAGAATTGTAAGGGATAGGATTTATGAACATCTGGATAGGAATAATGTGATCAAGGATAGTCAGCATGGTTTTGTGAAAGGCAGGTCGTGCCTCACAAACCTTATTCAATTCTTTGAGAAGGTGACTAAGGAGGTAGACGAGGGTAAAGTGGTAGATGTGGTGTATATGGATTTTAGTAAGGCGTTTGATAAGGTTCCCCATGGTAGGCTATTGCAAAAAATACGGAGGTCTGGCATTGAGGGTGAGTTGGAGGTTTGGATTAGAAGTTGGCTGGCTGGAAGAAGACAGAGGGTAGTAATTGATGGTAAAGGTTCATCTTGGAGTGCAGTTACTAGCGGTGTTCCGCAAGGATCTGTTTTGGGACCATTGCTGTTTGTCATTTTTATAAATGACCTGGAGGAAGGGCTAGAAGGTTGGGTGAGCAAGTTTGCGGATGATACGAAAGTCGGTGGAGTTGTTGACAGTGAGGAAGGATGTGTCAGGTTACAGCAGGATATAGATAAGTTGGAGAGCTGGGCAGAAAGATGGCAAATGGAGTTCAATGTAGGTAAGTGTGAGGTGATTCACTTTGGTAAGAGTAACAAAAAGACGGGGTACTGGGCTAATGGTCGGATACTTGGTAGTGTGGATGAGCAGAGGGATCTTGGTGTCCATGTACACAGATCTCTGAAAGTTGCCACCCAGATAAATAGTGCGGTGAAGAAGGCCTATGGCGTACTGGTAGAGGAATTGACTTCCAGAGCCCTGAGGTCATGTTGCAGTTGTATAAGACTCTGGTGCAGCCGCATCTGGAGTATTGTGTGCAGTTTTGGTCGCCATACTATAGGAAGGATGTGGAGGCACTGGAACGGGTGCAGAGGAGGTTTACCACGATGTTGCCTGGTATGGTAGGAAGATCGTATGAGGAAAGGCTGAGGCACTTGGGGCTGTTTTCATTGGAGAAAAGAAGGTTTAGGGGTGACTTGATAGAGGTGTACAAGATGATGAGGGGTTTAGATAGAGTTGACCATGAGAACCTTTTTCCATGTATGGAGTCAGCCATTACGAGGGGGCATAGCTTTAAATTAAGGGGTGGTAGGTATAGGACAGATGTTAGGGGTAGATTCTTTACTCAGCGAGTCGTGAGTTCATGGAATGCCCTGCCAGTAGCAGTGGTGGACTCTCCCTCTTTATGGGCATTTAAAGGGGCATTGGATAGGCATATGGAGGATAGTGAGCTAGTGTAGGTTAGGTGGGCTTGGATCAGCGCAACATCAAGGGCCAAAGGGCCTGTAGTGCGCTGTATTTTTCTATGTTCTATGTTCTATCTGCTTTTTTCCCACAAATGCTGCCAGACTTGCTGAGGTTTGCCAACACTTTCTGTTTTTTAAACTAATTAGAATTCTACAAAACGGAAACAGGGTCATTCAGCCCAATAGGTCTATGTTGGTCCTCATGCTCCACACGAGGTTCCTCCAACCCTGCTTAATCTGCCCGTGGCAACATACATTTCTCCATTATGTACCTTCCAGTTTCCCTTTAACTGAATCTATGATAATATCCACATAGAGTCCATGTGATGGCCAGGTCCACATTCTCTGTGAATAGAGAAGTTCTCCTATATTCCTTACTGGACTCATCAGTAACTATCTTATATTCAGGTGGACATCATAGATTGAGTTCCCTGATTGGAGTCATTAACCTGGTCCAATCAGGGAGCCCTGGCTGACAGATCTAAACAAGATTGCCTGGCCAAACTGGCCATCAACAGGTCCAGGCAGCGGGCCGTGGAGGGGGTCATTAGGGCCGACTGCCTGCCCCTCTTCCGCGGTTACGTTAGGGCCCGGGTGTCCTTGGAGAAGGAGCACGCGGTGTCCACCAACACCCTGGAGTTGTTCAGGGAGAGGTGGGCGCCGCAGGGAGTGGAGTGCATCATTTCTCCCTCCAATTCTATATTGATTTAGTCCCTACCCTCCCCTTCACTGTTTTGATCACACAGCACTGCCCTTTGATGTGAAGGGCAGTGCTTGTCACTGGCCACCCGGGTGTTTTCCTATCTTCCTGGTGATGGAATTTGAATAAAAATTCGTGCACTTTGTGTCTTTCACTGTGTATAAAGAAAGAAAAAGAGAAAAAAAAAATAAACAAGAGTGTCAGGGGTTCTGTTCACTCTGAGAGCTGGCTCTGAGGGAGGTGGAGCAGTATCAAGTACATTCCACATGTAAATAAAGGGTGACTTGGTGATGGGGTACCGGTCTTTTTGGAGTTACTTCAGCCCCTGACTTTGGACTTCTTCACAAATGTAGATATCATCACTATATCTAAATACTAAAAATACTTAACAGAAAATTCCCTTCCAATGATTAGATGATCTGGAGCACACTTTCAAAGCTTGACAAATTCCTTGTCATCATTTATCTCAATCCATATGAACTTGGCTTTTATCTTAACATTTGTTATGTCCTATTTCCTGTCATTATATCATCCCTAAATCTTCTTATTTTCTGATCTCTTCTGAACATATAATATTTCACTGCCAGACCTGTTCTATATGAAGCCACGTTTCAGTCCTCCCTCTTCCATCTGGTTCATCGCTATGGATTACTCTATGACATAGCTCATGAAAAACATTAGTAGTTATTGCACTTATTTGAGTCCTACTTTACTTCTTAGCTCCCAGAGGCCATGAAAATCCAAGCATCTGACCATATATGAGTGATAGCAACTCATTTGCTGCACACGTTCCTCACCTTGATCAAAACCAGACTGTAAACTAAATGTAATCTACTGATCTCAAACTATAGCACCATAAATGCAACATAATAGGTGGTATTCAGACACTGGTCTCGATGAGTTGTGTAAATATCTATAGTGGAGTCTCAAAGGCCAAATCCATTGGGATTATGTTTGTGCCAACTTTGGGACACATTACTCATTGAGAGTATCTAACATGACAGGGGCAAGTATACTGTTCAATGGTGAAATTTCTCCAGGGTTTGCTTTGAAATGTTGGTGTGGATTTCCCTCCCAGTTCACAAAATGCAAGTTCGTTATTTTCTTTGCAGTTCCTCAAAGCACAATAGACTCGTGATTGATCTTGCCTGTGATTTTCAATCCTGTCAGCAAAGTGCAGCCAATCCATTATTGGCCATCTTACACGATCGCAATAACTTAAACTTAGCCTCTTGTGGGTACAACATTGCTGTTCTAGAAACAGCTTCCCTCTCCACCTTCCTGTGGTATTTCAAAAGATCTTTGCTCCCAGTTTGCAAACCAGAGTACAATTGCAAAAGAAGTGTGGGGAGATGTGGGTCCAGATGTAAGCTGGTTAGAGGACCTGTCTCAGTTCACAGGAACAATAGCCCAGTTCTCAACATTCCTCCCATAAGCCTTAAACCTCAATCAGTCAATCCTCCATGCCCCCTCATATTTTTCACAATGCCTCAAACCTTCTATGACCTCTTCATGGACCTCCCCCATGTATCCAGTAGAGTCGAGAGTGTGGTGCTGGAAAAGCACAGCAGGTCAGGCAGCATCAAGGGAGCAGGCGAATCGACATTTTGGGCCTAAGCCCTTCGTCAATGTCGATTCTCCTGCTCCTCGGATGCTGCCTGACCTGCTGTGTTTTTCCAGCAGCACACTCTCGACTCTGATCTCGAGCATCTACAGTCCTCACTTTCTTCATGTATCCAGTAGAGCCACATACCCAATATCGACCATCAAGTGGCTTCAGCAGCCTGGTAAAAGCAAGTGGTGCAGTGAAAAATATTTAAATCTCTTACAGTCTAATGTATCTTTCATTTATTATGCAAAAAATAGAAAGAACAAGTTTAATTTCTGAGATGTCCAATAACTTACGTAAATCAGTAACAATATATTCCGAAATGACATTGTAATATTGAACCTCCTACAACTATCATTTTCTCCCTTGAGTTACATCAACAGAGTTTTGCTGAGAGGTTTTTAGGATTCACCTGACCATTTATAATGGCTATTGCTATAATTCCAGATGATGGTATTTTGAGACAAATCAGATCCAAGATTGAAATCTGGCTCGATTAAACATTTTGTTTTCTTTTCTAATTTGAGGAGGTGATCTTTCATGGGAACACAACTACACAATAAGACAGATTTGATTTTAACAATAAAACAGGAGTTTATTCGGATCTCTGATTTCAGGGTTCTTAGCAGAGGCAGTAATGCAGAGACTCGAACAAACAGCTCTGCCAACCCAAACTTTGGGTCCGCTTCGTGGATGACACCTTTGTCATCACTAAATGAAACAAATTAGATGAAACATTCAAGACCATCAATAATATGCTTACTGGCATAAATTCACTAAAGAGGAGGAAAACAACAACAAACTGCCATTCCTAGATGTTGCAGTACAGCAAACAGCCAATGGGGAACTTCAGACCAGTGTCTGCAGGTAAACAACACATACTGACTAAATACTGAACTACAGAAGCGTTGACAGGAAAACAACACATACGGATCAAATACTGAACAACAGAAGCAATCATCCCAACACCCACAAACAGAGCTGCATCAGAACATTATTTCAATGAGCTATCACACACTGCAGAGCAGAGGAAAATCACCTATACAGTATATTCAAAAAGAACGTGTACCCAATGAACACCGTCTGCCAATTTTTCAGCCACAAACCAAAACAAGCAGACAAAAATACATCCAGAAACCCTAGCCACTCTCCCCTACATCAAAGGCATCTCACAAATGACTGCCAGTCTATTCAGACCCCTTGGCATCATGGTAGCCCACAAACCAACCAACACATTAAAACAGCAGCTAATGAACTTGAAAGACCCGATACAGACAATAACCAAAACTAATGTCACTTACAAAATACCGTGCAAGAACTGTAACAAACACTGCATTGGACAAACAGGCAGAAAACTAGCCACCAGGATACATGAACATCAACTAGCCACAAAAAGACATGAACCACTCTTACTAGTATCTTTACATACTGATGAGAAAGGACACCACTTCGACTGGGACAACACATCCATCCTAGGACAAGCCAAACAGAGACACACATGAGAATTCCTGGAAGCATGGCACTATAACTGGAAACCTATCCACAAACACATTGACTTGGATCCCATTTACTGACCCCTGAGGAAAAGAACAGGAAATGACATCACCGCAAGAAATGACATCACCAACCCAAGGTAACCTAAATACATAAATAAAAAGCAGGCCATACCGTCAGTGCGTCACTGGAGGCTCACTGATGATATTACCTCGTATGGTGATGAAACATCTGGAAACAAACCTTCCAGCTCTGCGAGCAAACTCACAGGAGTTTATAAAAAAAGCCGACAAACAGCATAAATCAAGCTACTTATATAGAAAACAATTTGAAAGATTGTGAAGCACACAGAAGTTCAATATTCCATCAATCGCAACAGAATCCATTTACAGTACTCAAACAGGAGAATTGTGTTCTCTGTTATTTCTCTCGGTTTGACTTTGAGTATTCACACAATTGAGCTTAGACTTTCTAAGGAGAAAGTGAGGACTTCAGATGTTAGAGATCAGAGTCGAAAAGTGTGGTACTGGAAAAGCACACAGGGCAGGAGCAGGCAAAATAACGTTTCAGGCATAAGCCTTTCATCAGGAATGTGGGGGAGGGCTTATGCCTGAAATGTCAGTTCACCCGCTCTTCGGATGCTGCCTGACCTGTTGTGCTTTTCCAGAGCCACACATTTCGACTTAGACTTTCTAAGCTTTGAATAAATCCCTTCAGGGTTTTAGCCAAGTGTGACGGAATACTCCCCACTTGCATGAATGAATGCAGCTACAACAACTCTCAAGACATTTGACAGCATCCACGGCAAACAGCCCTCTTGATTGGCACCACATCCACAAACATCCACTCCCTCCACCACTGATGCTCAGTACAAGCAGTGTTTATCATGTACAAGATGCACTGCAGAAATTCACCAACACTCCTTCGTTAGATCTTTACTCCTACTTTCAGGGATTGTTATCCACATTGCTATTAACTTGCTCATCAACAACTGTTCACAGTTTTGAGAAAATAGAAGACATCTTTCCTCCAAAGCCCATGGCCTCTACCATCTAAAAGACATGGGGAGCAGATACAATGGGACAACACCTACCTGCAAGTTCCCCGACAGACATCCACAGTCCAGACTTGGAAACATATATTGCTGCTCTTTCAACGTCATTGGGTTAAAATCCTGTAACTCCTTCTCTAAGAGAATTGTGACTCGAACTAGGGTAGTGGTTAAAGGAGGCAGATCGCTACCATCTTTCTAAGGGAAACAAGGGAGAGACAATAAATGTTAGCTCAACCATTGATGCCCATGAATAAATAACACAATGTTTTTAATGTTCAATATCAAAGAAATACTTTTCAAAATACAAAAGGTCCAAGCAACTAAGTTACAGTGAAGGGAAAGATTTAAAAGGGACCTAACGGGCAACTTTTTCATGCAGAGGGTGATGCGTGTATGGAATGAGCTGCCAAAGAAGTGATGGAGACTGGTACACAATTACAACATTTAAGAGGCATCTGGATGGGTACATGATTAGAAAGAGTTGAGTGGGATATGGGCCAAGTGCTGGCAAATGGGACTAGATTAATTTAGGATACCTTGTCAACATGGATGAGGTGGACCCAAGGGTCTGCTTCCATGCTATACATCTCAATGACTCTGTCAGAGTTTGTCAGCACATTTTTCTGCAGTTCAAGTATGTTGCTTCAATTTAAGATATGGAACTGGAAAGGCACAGTAGGTGGAGCAGCAGGAAAGTCAATGTTTCAGGTAAGGACCCTTCATCTGGATGCCTTTTCAGCTTCACTTTTCATCTGCAGTACTTACTATCTCTCAGTATGTTGCTATCTCCATTGGCAAACGTAATGCAATACTTGTCAACAATTGCAGCACTTATCTTTTCAGGACAGAGCCTCACAATCAATAATTGCTTTAAATTATTGCATCTGAAGGTGTCAAAATATTAAAAACCCAACTGTCAGAATGCTCCTGAATCATCAGCAAGCTCCCAACAATGGTGATGACCTCTCAAGCTTTAGGGGTTTTCTAGGGCTTTCAAAACCCACAGCTGCACACATCTAAAGCAGAGGAAAAGAGTTTCAAATGGCCAAAGTCCTCACAATGGTGCTCCCACCCTCAACAATGCGATATGTATGTGCTGCTCTCAAAGCCAGTAAAAAGATCAGATGAAGTTAGAACGAGGTCAAGTAAGCCAGAAGAGATTTGCTTCTGCAGCCAGAAATATCACATTTCCATACTTCCCAGCCCAATTTATGCATCCATGGGAGACAAAAAAAATGTCTCTGTTATGGATGTGAATGATACAGACTTCCCCTCTGTCAATATGTGCGCAGAGAATTATTTCAGTAAAGTTCAATTTCGCATCCCCATTTGCATGGATGTACATCCGATAGCTGACAGCTACAGATCTTCGATTTTAAAACAAAAACAGAAATTGCTGGAGAAACTCAGCAGGTCCGGCAGCCTCTGTGGAGAGAAAGCACAGTTAATGTATTCTGAAGAAGGGTCACTGTACTCCAAGCATTTAGCCTGCTTTCTCTCCACAGATGATACCAGACCTGCTGAGTTTCTCCAGCAGTCTTCTGTTATTATTTCTGATTTCCAGTTTCCGCAGTTCTTTAGTTTTTTTTTTAGCTATTGAACTTATCCTATAATTAGGCAATGACACTAAGATTAGTTTCTTTTTTAAAAGAGGCTCTCAAGATTCAGGAGAACCTGAAATTATCAGGATAAGTACAAATAGAACAGAGTGATTCGAGTTTCTTCCAATGTATAGTAAGGGCACTGGAATGTACGCAAGACTAGAGTTATATAGAAACTAATGGACCATCAACTCCATTGAACAGAAGTGGTGTGTAAGGTGCAGTCAGTCTAATATTCATCTTCTTACACTATTGCCAACATTTTAATTTAGCCTTCTATATGTTCAGCTCTGCAGTTCATAGGCACATTTTCCTCCTTGCACTCCTGTCTTTCAAAAAGCTTCAATAGACTGTGTTCCAACATGTCATTAACTTACTCATCAACAGCTGTTTGCAATTTTAGGAAAATATATCCTTAGATTTACAACATTATTAATTCACCTCATTGATTTCATGTCCCGGCTTCCAGCTGTAGCTGATCCTGCATTTTGTATCCTTCCGTGTCATTCTTACAACTTTGTTGCAGAATTGATAGGAGAATTCACTTCCAAAACTTTGTCTGAGAAGACTGGATACTAGCTTCTCTGACTCCACTCTAAAATGGTTTCAATTTCTCATTACCTCCTTCTCATTCCATCAACAGTAATATCCTACGCGTCAGACAATGTCACAAACTGACATCTCTCCTTACTTGTTCTTAATCAACTTTGGTATGTCTGTCAATACTGATTAATTCTCAAAACAAATATCACTGATATAATTTGAGCCCATTTTAACAGAAAAAAAACTTTGCTTCTGCCCTGTTCTTATTATCAGATGCGTAGAATCAAAAAGAAGTTCAACTGCATAGAGAATTGAGGCAATGGCCGAGTGGTATTGTCACTAAAGTATTAATCCAGTAGACCCAGATAATGTCATGGGGATCTAGTTTCAAATCCTAATATAACAGATGGCCAAGCCTGAATTCAATAAAAATCTGACATTGAGAATCTAATGGTGACAATAGTCAGGAATAAGCCTATCTGGTTCATTAAAGTCCCTGAGGGAAAGAAACTAGTCTAACTTACATGTGACTCTAGACTCAGAGCAATGTGATTGACTCTTAACTAGCTACAAGGCAACAGCCAGCAACACCTGCATCCCACACACTATTTGAAAAAAAAAGGATCTGCATTCATATTTAGTACTAAACGGTATTTTCATTGATGTTATTTCTAATCATTGATGAATTCACCAGGTAGGTAGTTTTAACAATAATGTTTGACAACAATCAGCCGTAAAAGTAGGTTTTTAAAACCATTATTAGGAATTGAGAAGAAATTGAGATCATAGTGTTTACCATAATTTGATGTGATGGATCTTTTCATTAGCAATGTGCATAAGATTTTTCAAGCATCCATGCGCAGACTTTGACTCAATCTTGGACCACGTTTCTTCCTGATGGTCATGAATTATTGATCCTGGATTAAGTTTGTCATGTGTCTCAATAATTTGAAGCAACATAATATTAAACAAAGGTTAAAATTCTAAACAAGGTGTAGGAGCAGACAGACATGTGGATGAATGTGCTCAGATCAAAGATCCAGGCTTCATAAATAGAGGTATGGAGCACAGAGGCAAGTAAGTTATGAGCAATACTGATTAGGCCATAACTGACAATTGTGCCTAACTCTGAGCACCACATTATAAAAAAGATCCTAAGGCATTAGAGAGTCAGAAATGCTCATGACAATAGTTTTTGAAATGAAGGAATTAGGTTACATGGACAGAATGGAGAAGCCAGGACTGTTCTCCTAGGAAAGGCAATTTGAGGAAAGATTTGATAGAAAATCATAAGAAGTGTAGAAAAATTAGAAATTGTTCCCATTAGCCAAAGGGTCAAGAACCAAAGGATACTGATGTGGTGTCTGAGAGTGAGGAGGAAACACATTCAATCAGATGAGCAATTGGCCAGTGATCGCTATGGGTGTGTGTTGTAGTCCATCTGATATTTCTATCATTGCTCATCCCAATCACTCCAATAACCATAGAACAGAAGGTTGGATTTTATGCTTTCTGGTGGTGGATTGGAAAGCAATCACATATAAAATCTAGTGGGGAACATCCCCACTATCTATCTGCCACACAGAGGTATGTAACATAAAGCAATATAATCATATCACTACTCAACTAACAGCTACTGAGCATGTGAACAATGAGCTATGATGTAAAATCACATGTGACTGGGGCATGAACTGGTAAGACTCCTCTCTTGCATATATTCTTTTGGTGAACAAAGTATGGTGGTATTCACTGACACAGTGGACTACCTTCCTTGAAAAACCATGACCCGACCCGACTGAAGGGTGGGAGAGATTTTGGGTGCCCACTTGCCCATGGATTGATTGAAACCTTATTAATTATCACTATTTTTAAAATTCATTCACAGGGTGAGGATATCGCTGACTAGGCCAGCACTTACTGCCCATCTCTAGTTGCCCAGAAGACAGTTAAGAGTCAACCACATTGCTGTGGGCCTGGAGTCACACATAGGCCAGACCAGGTAAGAATAGCAGTTTCCTTCCCTAAAGGACACTAGTGAACCAGATGGGTTTTTCCAACAATCAACAATGGTTTCATGGTCATCATCAGATACTTAATTTCAAATTTGTATTGAATTCAAAGTCCACCATCTGCCATGGTGGGATTCTAACACAGGGCCCCAGAACATTACCTTGGTTTCTGTATTAACAGTCCAGCAAAAATACCACTAGGACATCATCACCCTGACTTAAGGGCCTCTTCACTGCAGTGACTGTAACAAGAATATAAGTTCCCTGGCAGTGGCTATTAATCTGGTCCAATAAGGGAACCCTGGCTGACAGATATAAATAGGAGTGTCAGAGGCTCTGTTCACTCAGAGAGCTGGCTTAGAGGGAGCTGGATCAGTGTCAAGGATTCTCCATGTATCTATAAAGGGTGAGTTGGTCACAGGGTACCAGCCTCGCTGGAGTTATTTCAATCACTGTTGCCAGTATTCTACCTGGGCCAGGATAAGTCCATACTTTGAGGGCTTTCTGGGCACACTAAAGGATCACCCCTCAGATCATCTCTGCTTTAATCCTTCCTCTCTTCCCATCCTCGACATCTAAAGCCCAGATTCCCACATCCCTTCATCCCATTGCAGGGATAAATTAGCAGGGCTCACTGAGGCTTCGGATCCTGAACTGAGCGGAGCTCTTTGGTGTGCTGGATCCCCCAGCAGTGCCATCACTGGCCATTACTGGAACTACAAGGTTGCCAGCTATCTGATTGGCTAGCAGCTTCTTCAGGCAGACTGCAAGAAAGGGGCAGAAGTCTCACTTTGAATTGATGAACACAGCTTCCAGTGTTAAATTACCATGGAGCAGCCATTAGGAACTTGGGCAGGTTTCTCATGAAAATCTTTAATCATAATCAAGAGGAATCCAACATCTTAAAATCCAGCCTATGTCCAAGGTGCTCAAGCAGATTCTAAGCTAGTTTAGTTTTGCAAAACTGTCAGCCATTAATCAAAATGGCAGCAGATGGTAAATATCAAAAAGTCAGTTTTATGAAACACAAGTTCAACAGTAGATAAGACAGAATGTTCCATTAATAACATCTCTTGCACATCCATCGTACACTCTGAAAGACAACATTCATTTTAATAAACCTTGCCATCTGTCATTCTTTTATTAGCTCATTGCCAACATGTTCCATTTGTTTGGTAACTGCGGCATTCCCTCGGCCCTCTGAGTTACAGGCAACACTAACAATTGTGGCCAATTTCACTATACAGCAGTGAACCATGGTCATTCTGACTGACCTAATAAGCATATCCAACATTTTCTGCTTTTGTTTCCAAGTAGTCACTGTCAGCTCCAACCCAACTTCACAATAAGACACCATGTAAGCAACCTTTTAGTCAGTCCTGTGTAACATGCCCGACCATCAGTACTTTGGATCTGTCTGCAGAAACTTTGTCTCCAGAACTGCCTCTGCTCAATCACAATCTCACTCTATGCAATATCTGTTAAACCTTCCAGGAGGAAAGGAAACAGAGGAAGTCCCTGTGGCAGTCACTGATTCCTTTCATTTCACTAGTAGACACCCAGACTACTAACAAATCATAGTCAGACAAACACTTCAAGCATAGGTTTTCCTGTCTCCATGAGAGTTTGTCTGAAGGAAACAGAACACCTAGCATTTTGATTCATGTGGGATAGCTACATCTGAATTTTGAATCTAGGTTGTTTTAAAAAACACCTCTAAGTTGATCCTTGAGGATTACACCAACACTATTCAGCCCTTTGAACCAATCCAGGAGGCAATTTTCCAACAAATGTTTGACATAATGATGACATCATCCAGACGGATGTGAGTTGAATTGCTTCCTGCCACAACTACTAGACCTTTCTTCAGCAACTTTTCATCTCTTATGGATTTGACTTTCTTCCAGCAACAGGTTCCAAATAAACGCAAATTCTTTCTTTCTTGATAGCAGTCAGTGCTAATGCTAATGTGTCATCAATTGGTTTTATTTCTACAAAAGAGAGTTTGTGGGGCATTGCCTCATAGGATCAATCCTACAACTCAGTAGAAATGTAGAAAAAATAAAACTGTGATGCAGAAAAGGATTATACAATGATCTGATTGGTGACATGATGACAACATTGCATGCCTAATTGTATCTGATACAATTTAAAAAGCAACTACAGGAAATAGGTAAATAGGTAAACAAACTTTGAACTTTCCTAATCACAAATCAGGTTCTTCAGGGTGGAATTGTATAATAGTCAAAAACTGGTTAGCACCCAACATGAAAAAATATCAGCTAAAGTTTCAGGTTATGAATTACCTTGATTTCTACACCTAGATGATAACACATAATGCATAGACTGTATTTCTCTTTTCAGTGACTGATGCATCCACAGTGTATTTCTACAACTTTCTGCTTTTAATTTGCATCAGCAAACATTTTAGAGTCATAGACATGTACAACACAGAAACAGACCCCCTGGTCTAACTAGTCCATGCCGACCAGATATCCTAAATTAATCCAGTCCCATTTGCCAGCATTTGGCCCATACCCTTCTTTTTCGTGTATCCATCCAGATACCTGTTAAATTGTACCAGCCTCCACCACTTCCTCTGGCAGCTCATTCCATATCTGTACCACCCTCTGCGTGAAAATGTTGCCCCTTAGGTCCCTTTTATATCTTTTCCTTCTCACCCTAAACCTATGCCCTCCAGTTTTGGACTCCCTTACCCTGGGAAACAGACCTTGGCTGTTCACCCTATCCATGCCCCTCATGATTCTATAAGTTCACCCTCAGCCTCTGACAATCCTGGGGAAGTAGCCCCACCCCATTCAGCCTCTCCCTGTAGCTCAAACCCCTCCAACTTCAGCAACGTACTTGTAAATCGTCTCTGCACCCTTTCAAGTTTAACATCATTTTTCCAATAGCAAGTAGACCAAAATTGAAAGCAGTATTCTAAAAATGGCCTAATCAATGTCCTGTACAGCCACAACATCACCTCCCAACTCCAATAAAGACAAGTGTACCAAATGCCTTCTTCACTACCCTATCTACCTGTGATTCTGCCTTCAAGGAATAATGAACCTGCACCCCAAGGTCTCTTTGTTCAGCAACGCACCCCAGGAACCTACCATTAAGTGTGTAAGTCTTGGTCTGATTTGCCTTACTCTTCTTTCAATCAGTCTCTGGTACAGACTGTGACTGCTCCATGGCTGGAGGTCAACGTCTGTTCACTGTGCTTTTATAGCACCAGTTGTTTAGTATGGATCAGGAGAGATCAATATCCATGCATCAGTTTGCCTTCCTGCAATGCTAATCCCCATTCTCTTATCCATAATGCAGGATCAGAAAGCCAGTCCTCATGGGCCTCCAAATCTACCACAATCTGACTTCAACAACCCGTCAATGTAAAACCATCTTAAGTGTACTTTTTCTGTAATTAGAGATTAGTGTCTTCATTGCCATATGTCACTAAACCTGAGACCAGTCCTAAGTGCTACTGAAACATACATCGCATGTAAAGCAATGCGTTGTTGGTTTGTCAATTCAACATTATGAGTTCAATTAAGTCAATTAGAAATACTACAGGACTGGCAAAGAGATAATGAAGGGTTAAAATCTGCTATAACATACACTAATGTGTTCAATAATGAGATTGAATTACGCTTGCATAAGTCGTTAAACTCCTTTGCATATCTAAAGGATGACTATTGAATAACTGCCAGTACAAATACAAGTGAGAGGCACAGCTGCACTATCAAATGGGAAGCTGGTCCACATGTACCTAAAATGCTTTTGAATTACTTTCAGCTCACATGTCCAGTTTAATACACCGGGGCATTAGATTAATGGTTTTACTCCCTTTCTGACTCAATAAGTACATTTTCATTGCTGCAAAGGTTTCTTTCTTTCACTCACTAGCTCTGATGTAGAAGCTAAGTCTAGTTTAGATGTTGAACAAAATCCCTTTCTGCCTCCTAAGTAATTGACTCCAAGGCACTCTTTCCAAGAATTGCAGGGGAATGTTCTTCAGTGCCCTGAACAATATTTGCCCCTCAATCAGCTCCAGTGAAACGGATTTTCTTATCATTATGACATCGCCCATTGTGGGAGCTTGTGGTGTGGAAATTGGCTACCACATTCCTCACATTATAATAATGTAGAAATGAATGGAGAGGGTGTGGTTTTGGTTCAGTGCAAGTGGACAGCACACAGGGCAGTGGGTGGGGTAGACATGGGATTGTGAGGAGTCAGCCAACAGGGCAAGCAATTGGGTTCACTTGACAAATGTACAACTATGACCTCAGCCCCATCATGTACATATCTCTGGTTTCATATTCCAGGCAGACTGGCACCAACCTCCCATTCTACACTGGTGGCAGTAGCTACAGTGCAAATACAATTACACAATCAATCAAAATGAATAACAAATAACCGTAGAATGGTCACAGCATAGAAGGAGCCTACTTGGCCTATCATGGGGCAGCATTTGATTCAGCAGTTAGTACTGCTGCCTCACAGCATCAGAGACCCTGGTGACTGTCTGTGTGGAGTTTGCACATTCTCCCCATGTCTGCATGGGTTTCCACCGGGTGCTCCGGTTTCCTCCCACAGTCCAGAGATGTGCAGGTCGGGTGGATTAGCCATGCTAAATTGCCCATAGTGTCCAGGGATGTGCAAGTTAAGTGGATTATCCATGGGAAATGTAGGGATAGGGTGGTGGTGGGGTGTTTAGATGAGTTGCTCTTCAGGATGGGCCAAATGGCCTGCTTCCACACTGAAGGGATTCTATGATTCCATGTCTACACTGACTCTCTAAAGGAGACCTTCCCCTCCTGCCATTTACTTGCATGCCTCCTCCATCTGGCTTTGTGCATTCTCCCTTTTCAAATAATGATCCGATTCCTTTCTGAATGTCTTAATTGAATCTGCCTCTACTACACTCTCAGACAGTGCATTCCAAACTGTAACCACTTGTTGCAAGAAAATATTTTTCCTTCTTATGTCCATTATTTCCTTTGCAATTGTTTTATATCTGTGCTGCCCAGATCTTAATCTATCCACCAGTTCCTCTTGATCTACTCTGCCCAGAAGATCCTTCATGATCTTGAATACCTCCATCTGTTAAAATTTGTTGAGGGTCAGGATCTTGTAATCGTGAGACAAGGGAAAGAGGATCATTTAGCTTTCCTCATTGAAAATCTTTCAGGCACCACGAAAATTAGGTGTGGAGATTTCAGAAACTTCGAGGATGAATTCAACTCTGAGGCATTTTTGCTTGGAGGAGAAAGTGAGGTCTGCAGATGCTGGAGATCAGAGCTGGAAATGTGTTGCTGGAAAAGCGCAGCAGGTCAGGCAGCATCCAGGGAACAGGAGAATCGACGTTTCGGGCATAAGCCCTTCTTCCTGAAGAAGGGCTTATGCCCGAAACGTTGATTTTTGCTTGGAGCCAACAGATCGTAAAACGGCACTCTCACAAACTTGCAGTTATTTGTAATCAGTGGGAAATCATAGGATTTAAACATTAATTTCCAAAATGTACAATTTCAGCATCAGCCAGGAGAATGGAATTAGCACAAAACAGAGACTACAGCTCCAACTTTCTATATTTGCTTGCACTAAGAAGTTATTTCTAGTATTAATTGATTCCCAACAGTAAACTTGTTTCGTTGAGAACTGATCCAGATACGTTGCAAATACTCATGTTTAACTCTGCTGCCAAATTCAACAATACCATCTCTCTCTACCAAACTCAAGACTGTTGAGTTGAAATCAAAAGTTAGCCAGAACTGGTGATAAGCTGAAACAGAGGAAAAAATGTCTTCTCAAAACTCGCTGAGAGAAAAAAAAGCTTTAGCAACTTTTGAGAAGATTTGTCGCTCAGGTTGATGATAAATCTGTAAGTTAGTTCACTGACCACACCACCAGCTATTCACTGGAGACTCTCACTGATGGTGTACAAAGTTAAAAATCACACAACACCAAAAGCTAGTGTGCTTCCAATTAAACCTGTTGGACTATAACCTGGTCTTGTATGATTTTTTAACTTTGTACACCCCAGTCCAACACCGGCATCTCCAAATCATGACTCACTGATGGTGTAGGTAAAAACAGGTAAAAACAATGACTGCAGATGCGGGAAACCAGATTCTGGATTAGAGTGATGCTGGAAAAGCACAGCAGGTCAGGCAGCATCTGAGGAGCAGGAAAATCGACGTTTCGGGCAAAAGCCCTTCATCAGGAATGCAGGCAGAGTGCCTGAAGGGTGGAGAGATAAATGAGAGGAGGGTGGGGGTGGGGGAAGGTAGCAAAGAGTACAGTGGGTGAATGGGGGTGGGATGAAGGTGATAGATCAGAGAGGAGGGTGGAGTGGATAGCCTTCCACATTCATCAAACTTTTATCTGCACATCCACCAATATCATTTATTGTATCCGTTGCTCCCGATAGCAGTCTCCTCTACATTGGGGAGACTGGACGCCTCTGAGCAGAGCACTTTAGGGAACATATCTGGGACGCCCGCACCAATCAACCACACCGCCCTGTGGCCCAACATTTCAACTCCCCCTCCCAATCTGCCGAGGACGTGGAGGTCCTGGGCCTCCTTCACTGCCGCTCCCTCACCACTCGACGTCTGGAGGAAGAACGCCTCATTTTCCACCTTGGAACACTTAAACCCCAGGGCATCAATGTGGACTTCACCAGTTTCTTCATTTCCCCTTCCCCCACCTCACCCCAGTTCCAAACTTCCAGCTCAGCACTGTCCCCATGACTTGTCCTACCTGCCTATCTTCTTTTCCACCTATCCACTCCACCCTATCCAATTACAGAAGAGGAATTCTCTATGTCAAAATCCCGAGCATTCAGCTGTGAAACAAGAAGCGCACATTTCAGGAAACCCGTCATTTCCTTTCAGTTTTATTTGCATTTAAACATTATTTTTTCATATCCTTATGAAAGGCGTACCATGCAGTGTTTTAGACATGGAATTTTTCAGAATTATCATTGATTAAAGAAATTGTATTCCACAGCCAGCGTATATCAGACAGATATTTTTAACCAACCAGGTCTGTCAGAACACACCTCTGGAGCAGCTAGAACATGAATTAAAGACTTCTAACCCAGATAGCCACAAGAGCCCTATCATACATCTTAAATCATTATTGTAATCACATCAAGCTATTTAATAAGCCATTTAAATTAGTTTTTAAAAGTCTAATTCAATCTTAAATGAAATTACAACCTGACAATAATGTCTTGGATACAGAAAACTGGGAATCAATAGGAAATAAATGTCAGGGTTGAATTTCAAAATTACCATCAGCAATCCATATGGAAAATTGGGATGTAATCTGTACATTTTTCCACATCCATTATGCATGAAACATTCTAGGTTGAAGACAATTTCCCAGTAAGTGACATCAAGAATGCAAAGCTCCTCTTTAGTAGCATCAATTTGGGGTTGTCCACATCATCCCACCATATCCTATAGAATATTACCAGCAGGTAACAACATGGGCAATTTATTAATTTTAACAAGGTATAGTTGTCATGAAAGATTGATTGAATTGGAACTCTAATCCCTGGAAAAGGGAAATCAGTGACCGGATCAAGATATTTAAAATAATGAAGGGATGAAGAATTTCATGGCAACTAAAAGCCTGGAGTAATAACTGTGAAAGTCACAAATAAATCCAAGAAGTACTTCATGAGAAATGGGGGTATTAAGAATTGGAGTGAAATATTGAAAAACATGATAAATAAAGACAGTTAAGCAAAGGCACAATTAAAGTTAAGATAGAAGCAGAATCCTTTTGGATTGAAATGAAGGATAACTAGGAGGAACCAATCAGACAATACAAGACGCTCCCTAATTATGGCAGGAAAGTCATTTGATGGTGGTCTTCACGACAATATGGAGCTTCTAAGGACGGATATTGGGAAGTTTGTTTCGACCTAATAACAGCCCAAAACTATCAACTATAAATATAAGATAATCACTAATAAATTTAGTAAAGAGGTCAAGATGTATCTCTTTACCCAGAAGATGGTTAGGGTGTAGACTCACCAAGCATTTTGAGTGCTTGAGGCAAATAGCATAACTTCGTTCACTGGAATACTAGACAAAAGAGTGAAAAGATATGTTTTAAACTAAATTTGTTGAAATGATGTGAGCATCATTGGATGACAACATTTATGAACCATCCTAATCAATCTTGATGGTGATGAGCTGCCACCTTGAACCACAGTAGTCATGTGCTGTAGTTATGCACATGCTTCTCTGATGGGTACAGTTCCAGAATCTTGATTTTGTTAATGGTGGGGAATGCAGGTAATGGCAATGTCATTGGACATCAAGGTTAGACTCTTGTTGGAGATGATGCCTTAGATGACACAGATGTCACCTGCCACTTGCCACAAACAGCCTGAATGTTGTCTAGATCTCACTGCTTATGGATATGGACTGTTTCAGTACCAGCGGAGCCGTAAGTTGTTAGAAATAGTACTGAGTATTGTGCATTCATCACCAAACATCCTCACTTCTTACCGTATGATGGAGGGAAGGATTGATGAAGCAGCTGACAATGATAAAGCCTCTGTTACTACCCTGAGAAACTTGGGAGCTCAGTGTAGTGCAGTGGCAATGTCCCTACCTCTAAGATAGGAGACCAGAGTTCAAGTCCCAACCTGCTCCAAAGGTATACATTAACATCTCTGTATAGGTTGGTTAGAAAATGTCTGTCCTGAGGAACTCCTTTAGTGATCTCTTGAGGCTGGGTTACTGGCTTCCAACTACCACAATGTCACTTTTAGACCAAATGCTGTCTGAAGGTCATGAGCAATCAATCTGACCTGATGTATGATGGTAACAGTAATGCAATGTCAATGTTATTGGATTAATAGCTCAGAGGCACAGACTGATCCAAAAGGAAAGACCAATTAACAAGAAAACCTTGAGAATGAATGTACTGGTAGCAATGGAGCTCCATTTTGAAGTATACAAGATGAGTCAAGCCAGGATGTCTGCTTCA
Organism: Chiloscyllium plagiosum; assembly: GCF_037043375.1. Classification (NCBI taxonomy): domain Eukaryota; kingdom Metazoa; phylum Chordata; class Chondrichthyes; order Orectolobiformes; family Hemiscylliidae; genus Chiloscyllium; species Chiloscyllium plagiosum. Next base: position 29,970,232 of record NW_028270177.1, read on the forward strand.
TCACTTTAACTGTCATTTTTTTTATGGGAATGTTTCAGAGTTTATGGGTTCAAATCCAACCAAAGAAAGAGGGGAGTTTGAATTTGACAATCACAAGAGTCTTAAATACTCAGCCACTTTGCTAATGACCTTTCGGGATTCAGAAATCAGCTGTCCTTACTTGGTCTGACCTACATGAGGCTTCAGTCCCATAGAAATGAGATTGGCTCTAAACTTCCCTCTGAAATGGCAGAGCTAACCATCACGAGAAATCTTCCTAGGCTGAAGCAGAGTGAAACAAAAGGACTCTGATATAGAACATAGACTCATTAATACCCTTTTCCCCCCAGCACTCCATCACTCCACCCACTATTGCATTAATGTTGCCCCCTTCCACACTTCATGTCAGCTCTGATGAAGAGTCATCTAGGTTCGAACCTGCTTTCTTTCCACAGGAGGTGCCTGACCCAATGTGATTTACAGCACATTTTGTTTTCAGTACAGATTCCAACATCTGCAGTAACTTGCTCCCCAGAACATAGACTTGTTTTGCCTGAGTGGCTGACTTATATGCTCAGTTATGTTCCTGTGCACATTCAACTGAAAAGGGAAACCAAAACAATTCAGTAGTTACTGAGTTATCTTAAAGAATTAAAGGTTAGCTCAACAAAAATATCCTGGTTTTGTGGAAGGCGCTATCACAATTGTATTATTGCAAAACTATTCTGAGACATGGCGATTTCAAATTATACAGATGTTGGCAATATCTATTTATGGAACATTAACTTTTGAATTGATGAATGCTGTCACCAGGGTGAATTGGAATGTAAACATTTCTGAACTTAAACACCCACCATCCATGAGTCATACTTATACAAATACACTGACTGTAAATTCCCTTTATTCTCTGGAATCAATAATAGAATTTGTCAAGTGGGATGAGGGCATATAGGGGTAAAGTGGAACATGACATGGCCACCAAAAGAAAAAGAAAAAAAGACACATTGTTCTCGTAAATAATGAAATGTGATCCTCATCAAGGACAAGTTACATATGTGCCAAATTACACATCATTCTGGACCAATGTCATGCTCTTTATTTCATCAATTTAGACGGTGGCTTCTGCTGTTATTTCCCACCCCCCGCCGCCCCCACTCACAGGAGTAAAAGATGCACTCCGTAGTGTCACAGGTGTATTCTGGTGATCGAAGAAGGAACCTCCATTTCTAATTGAAGCTGCAACAACAAGTTATTTTATAGTAAAGGCTATATTAAAATAATATAGAAAGATACTTCATAGGTGCATTAAAAAACAAAGTATGTAACTAAGGTATAATGGTGATATTAGGTCAGAGGACCAAAAAACTCAGTAATCAAAAAGACCATTTAGTCTATTATGCCTGTGCCAACTTTGTAAAAATGCTATTCAATTAGTGCCTTTCCCTCTGTAATTTCATAACCCTTTAATTGTTTCTGTTTCCTAGTACATCTTGTATCCAATTTCCTTTCTAACTGCATCTTTTCCACATCTCCAAAAATCAGTGAACTCCAGTTCAAAACAACTAACAGCATCAAAATATTCCTCCTTGTTATTCTCATCGTTGCCAGTCACCTATTATGGAAATGATTTATTTTATTCACGTCATTAAAACCTCTCCTGATGTTGAACACCCACTAGTCAATCCCACCTTCTCTGCACCCAGAGGATTAAACAGTGCCATCTAGGAGGACAAGAGCAGCAGATGCATGGGAACACCACCACCAGCAAGTTCCTCTCCAAACCGCACACTATCATGACCTGGAACTGTATCACTGTTCCTTTCATGTCACTGAATCAAAATTCAAAAGTCCCGCCAAAACAGTGCTGTGGGTGGTCCTACAGCAGTTCAAGAATGCAGCTCACACTGCCTCCCCTTGGGCAATCAGGGAAAGGCAATAAATGCTAACCAAACCAGTGATGTTCAACAAGTTAAAACAAAGCTCCATCTTCTCTGGTGTCTCCACAGAACTGAGATGCTTCAATTCTGATACCATTCTGTAAATATATTCAGCACCTTTGGCGTTCTTCCTCAAGTATGGTACTCAGAATTGGTCACAATCCCCCAACTGAGACAAAACAAGAGTTTTATAAGTACTTCGGACAGATTTTCTGGCTGGATTAGAGAAGATATTAAGGATGTTGGGATGTTAATACCGACACCAGGGCATCGTCCTTGCAGATTTCCAATTAAACTGTCTTGTTGCTTACAAAAATGGAGCATGGAAAGGGGAGGTGGGTGGTAATGGTGGAGGGTGTTGGGGGGGGGTGGGGCGCGGTAGGTGGCAGTGTGTAGATATCAGCATTCCAATATGGCAGTCCTGTCTCTTGTTGCATCAGGTTACAGTTCCACAAATATGCAATATTGGAGATCCCATTCAATTCCACTCAATCTGATGACGTCATGCAGTCTTAGGTGGATAATCAAAGATCGAGACTCTAATGGTGTCAGATGTTACATGACTGACTCCTGACATGCTTAGTAATTAAGTTTAACAAGGCAACGTAATGCATACTCATCGCTATCACTCAATAAATTTCATCCTGTTGCTAAGACTATGAGTTATTTTTGTTTTGTGTTAACCAAACAGGCCTCTTTGACTTAGTAAGCTGAGTTGCAGCATTTAATTTTGACAAGTTTCTGTTTGAAAGTTTTCATTGACCTTTTAACCTTTTGCTACAGTGCTCACCAGCGGCTGTCTATACCATTCTTGTTCATTTAAAAGAGTTGAACGGAGGATCAGAGGTAACTCTCCACTCTGATAATAAGCTGCCAGTGGTTGGCTCTATACACACCCACACACACACACACACACTCTCTGACTCTCATTCCCTTGTAGTGCAATTCTCCACTGCAGGATGAAAATGGTAAATTAATGTTACGATTAATTAATGTGTTTTCATTCTGTATTTTCTATGTTCATTAAGTAGGCAAGATTACAAACTATTTACAACCCAGAAATGGGTCATTCAGCCCAGTAGCTTCATGCTGGTCTTTGTGTACAACATGAACCTCTGACTCCTTCTTCATTAAGCCCCATTAACATATCATTCCATGACTCTTAACCTGGTGAACTGAAGTTAAGAGTTGATCTTGACCAGAACAGTTCAATAGGCACTCAAGTCAGTACTCAGGTCTTTGCAGAATTTGTGTTCAACAGAAATTCTCTGAGAACAACTCTGTTCCGAAAAGTGCTCTTTGATGGAGTCCGACCTTTGAACTTCACCCCGCGAAGAACGATTTAACTAGCTGCTGAATAAGAGTTTTCATAGCAGACGTCAAAGAGGGAAATCACCCATATTAATAGAGTCTCTATAAAAGGACAACAGAAACCTCTCTATGTGACCTTCTTTGACCTCTCAAGGACCTTCAGTCTCTGTCAGCCAGGAGGAACAAGGAACGTCTTCCTCAAATCTGGTTGCCTGCAGAAATTTGTCACCGTGCTCTGCTTGCCACATGATGGCATGCAAATATTTAAAGCCCACAAACCCCTACCTCAGGATAGGTGGACCTTAGGATAAACATCCAGAAGACAGATATTCTGTATCACCTTGTACCCACTGAGCAATCAAATGAGTCTTTGCACCAAGTGACTCAATTCTCATACAGTGAGTGTTTCCTCTCAGGGAGAACAGTGATCACTGATGAAACTCAATGTCACCTCCAGGCAGCCAGCACAGTCTTTGGCCATCTGAGGAAAAGATGACAAAGGCATCAAACCCAGCATCAAGCCCGTGGTCTACAGGGGAGCGGAATTACCCACCGTGCTGCATGTATCGGGGACATGGGCAATGTACAGAAGTCACCTCAAGTCCCTCTAGAAATATCACCGGCGATGCCTTCACAAAATCCTGCCTATTGATTGACAGTTGGAGGCACTACAGTAATGGTGTCCTCTCTGAGGGTAACATTCTCAACACCAGAACACTGGTTTACAGTCCCATCAGCTGCATTCCATGGGCCACATCATCCACACACCTAACCCAAAGCTTCCAAATCAAACTCTTTACTCCAAGTTTCATCACAGCAAGTGATTACCAGGAGAGTCGAGGAAATGCTTTAAAGGCATTCTTGCTGAAAACGCTCCATGTCCTCACTGACACATCCAGAATCTCTGATCCAAGACCAGCTAATTGTAATAGGAACAGCCATGAAGGAACCAATCATTTGACACATCTCTGATAGACCAAGCACAAACAGCAGAAGGAGTGGAATCGAACCCAGGTCCCAGGTGCTGTGGGGCAGCAATGCTAGTCACTGAGCCATAGGGCCACCTCAGTGAAATCATGACTAAATTCAGCAATACTCTCCCCTTGTTTCTTGGTCATTGTTCACATTTACATTGAGGGGGATGTTTAACCTCACTCGTACAATGGAAAACTGAATTGGTTTTAAGGCTACATTAGTTTTACACTCCATCCAATTTAACTCACTGTTGAGGTCATGTTGTGCTTGGTGTTAAATTATTGCAGTGTAGCTGTGAGGATATGGTGGGATATACACATACATTCAGTTGGGCAGAGGGGTGGACAGAGATCGCCTTGCAAAATCTAACCAATCTGCTTCATTTCTCTCTCCATTTTCCTGCTTATCCCATAGAGTATTCTGATTTTATTCCCATTGCTTTTTTTTTATTTATTTCCTTCTCTTCATTATCATTCCTCTTTGTGGTTTAACCATATCACAGAACTTCCTTTTATTTCTTTCCTCCTCACCCATTTCTCTCTCTCGATATTTAGACAGAATCTGTTACACTGGTCTTCCTTTGCAGTTCCTGATTGGGAAGCTATTAACATAAAATTTGGACAAACCATAATTTCACATTCCCCACCCCCCAACACCAATGTTGTTTTGGAGGTGGCAGGCATATGCAGGCTGAAGACTGCCCATCCTTCCTGTAGTCTGGTGTGGGATGGCTTGAGAATGATCAGTTTGTCCAGGGGTAAACCAAAGCCCTTCAGCGAACATCTAAGCGCAGAAAGTCCTCTTTTACCCCACATACAGCCATTGCTGGTAATTATCAGGTAGAGGCTACGCAATGCCACACCCACCATCAGGGAGCCCTGGTAGGACAAGTTCATCATTTATGCACTTGTAGGAATATAGAAAAAGAAGGACGAGTAGGCTATTTGGCCCTTCAAGCTTGCTCCACCTTTCAGTACTATCATGGTTGATCACCCAACACAGCAACCCGCTTTCTTCCCGTACTTTTGAACCCTTTAGCCTGGAGAACTACATCCAATTCCTTCTTGAAAACACTCTTTCTGTGTTAATGAAGCCCACAGGTTCACCGCTCTCTGCATTAAGTAATTTTTCCTCAATCCTGTCCAAAAGGGCTTACCCCATATCCTTCGTCTGTGACCCTTGTCATCAGGAACATCCTTCTTACATTTATTCATTGAATCTCTACATTGTGGAAATGGGCCCTTCAGCCCAACAAGTCCACACCAACTCTCTGAAGAATAACTCACCCAGACCCATTCCCCTACCCTGTTATCCTACATTTAACCCCTGACTTATGCACCTAACCTACACATCCCTGAACACTATGGGCAAATTAGCATGGCCAATTCACCTAACCCGCACATCTTTGGACTGTGGGAGGAAACCAGAGCACCCGGAGGAAACCCACGCAGACACAGGGAGAATGTGCAAACTCCACACAGACAGTCACCCGAGGGTGGAATCACACCTGGGTCCCTGGTGCAGTGCTAACTACTGAGCCACTATGTCACCCTATTCTGTCTAGCCCTGTTAATTTTTTTAGGTTTCTACGCAACTCCACCCTCATTCTTTTGAATTTCAGTGAATATAGACCAAACTAATGCCGTAAAAGTTTACTGAAAAGTTTACAAGTCATCACTTAAGGAGCCTCCTTAGGTACCGATTCTTAAGTACAGATTCTTCAAGGAAAAATATAGAAAAATAAACAAGTAAAGGGGCCAGCAATAACTTAGGAAAATAGAGAAATAGAGTTCAGAATAACAGTCCCTCCAACTCAGTCTGCGCCAGGTTTCACCTCGAGGCAGTAGTGCCGGGAGTTTGAGTCCATATTGAGGCCAGGAGTTCGAGTGCATGCTGAGGCTGGAAGTTTGAGTGCACATTGAGCCCGGGAATTTGAGTCCAAGCTGAGGCTGGGAGTCTCAGTCCATACTGAGGTCAAGAGTCTGAGTCCACACTGAGGCCAGGATATTGAGTGCATGCAGAGGCAGGGAATTCAAGTCCACGCTGAGGCCAGGAGTCTGAATCCACACTGAGGCCAGGAATTCGAATCCATACTGAGGCCGGGAGTCTGAGTCCACACTGAGGCTGGGAGTCTGAGTCCACACTGAGGCCGGGAATCCATGCTGAGGCCGGGAATCCATGCTGAGGCCAGGAGTCTGAGTCCACACTGAGGCCGGGAATCCGAGTCCACACTGAGGCCGGGAATCCATGCTGGCTTTCATCCTGGAACATCGCAAATGCCACCTGAAGATGGGAGATAAAAAGATCAAAGAACAGAAAATGCGAAAAGAGAGAGAATGAAAGTAAAGAAACGGACAGAGCATCTGATCTCCGGTTCAGGAGTCCTACACCGCCGCCATCTTGGTGCCATTGCACTAGTCATCCACCACAGCCATTAAATTCCAATCACTTACTCTGTTTCTGCCTCCATAGATAAAATCTGACATATTAAGTATTTCCAGCATTTGCTGTTTCCAGTTCGAATTTCCAACAAGTACTGTTTTTCTATTGCATTAAACCTTACTGTTTTGCACAGCCTCAATTTTATTGCGGAAATGAAGGTAGAATTGAATTTAATACATAAAACTAGATGTATTGGTTAACTCATGTTTTCCCACAACTTAAAAGAAGAATTATTGATAGTTGAATGTTTACTTTAATGATACATTCTGACTAACAACACACTCACAACTAACAAGGATCAAAGTTTTATCCCACAGTACGCAAATACTTTGTCAATATTATTGACGTAATCATTATTTTTGATGTGCAGATGATCAGAGCCCAATGGATCTGCACTTTCATTGTGATCCACGGTGGCACATACCATCTGTTTTGAGTGAAGAACAAAGTAAAATAACCTGTGGACTTTTAATTGCACTACTGCAGCACTTAACAGCTATTGATTGCATGGCTACATAACCTGAATGGATCACTGTTGTGGTGAATACTTGCTTCTCAGTGAAAGAGCAGCAACTGACATTTTAATGTCAAAAACTGTCATGGGGAATTTTAGGTAGGTGCATTTTTTTTAAAAAAATCCTATGAATATCAAAGCCATTGAAGAGACAAAACCGGAAACAGAATTTTCTTTTGACTCACCATTGATTTAGTTGGGGGATGTACAAAGCAACTAATTTCAAAATGCAGAGGTCGATTTGTAAGGAATGTTTAAATCCTGTCTGGTACGCTTAGTTGGAAACATTTGGTGAATTTTTCTTCTAAGTGTTTCAACTCACTGGAGTGCTGCCATATTTCAAAGTGATTAGACACAGCTGTTCCACAGCCTAGTGTTAAATGAAAGTTCTGTCCAGTTTAAAGAACAAATGATTATTTGTGTTCAAATCAATCAAAACATTTTAAAATTAAAAACAGAATGCACTGAAAAGATTCAGCAGGTCAGGCTGTATCTATGGAGACAGAATCAGAGTTGACATTTGGCCTGCATCAGAACAGTATTTGGAAATGGGTGGTATGTTGTGTCAGTGTTATCAGTCAGCCTCTAGGGTCTGATTCAAATTGACATTTTTCATCAAGAAAATTTCCTCTGTCTTTATGATGCTCCTTAATATCTTTGGGTCATCTGTTCTGATATGTCCTGGCTTAGGCCAATATCTTCTGCGTGCACTACTCTCTACATACTACTTTCTTGCACCTTGACACATATTGTTATGTGAAGACCATTTGAAACCTTCAGTAAATTTATCTTTAAATTGTTTTATTTCATTGGAGTCCTGTCTCATTCCAAACTGAGCGGCTGACACTTGATACTGTAGCATTGTGGCACTATGGCTCAGTGGTTAGCACTGCTGCTTCACAGCACCATGGACTCAGGTTTGATTCCAGCCTCGGGCGATTGTCTGTGTGGAGTTTGCACATTCTCCCTGTGGCTGTGTGGGTTTCCTATGGGCGCTCCAGTTTCCTCTGACAGTCCAAAGATTAGGTGGATTGGCATTGCTAAATTGCCCATAGTGTCCAGGAATGTGTGGGTTAAGTCGTGGGAAATACAGGGATGGAGTGAGTGTGGGTGGGATGGTCTTCCGAGGGCCAGTGTGGACTCTATGGACTGAATGACCTCCTTCCACCCTATAGAGATTTTACATTGCTGTTATGTAATTTTAGCAAACTACTGTTCTCTACTTCTTTCATGGGTCATATGTGCCCAACTGGTTACCCATCCTTAATTGCCCATCAACTGAATAGTTTGCTAAGGCAGTTAGAAGTCATTCTACATTGCTGTTGGTCAGGTAGGTCAGACTGGGTAAGGAGGACAGATTCTCTTCCCTAAAGAACATTCATGAACTGGGTGGACTTTTCTGAAAATCAGCAATAGTGCCTTGGCATCAATTGTTGATGTGCTTGTAGAAACAATCACGACTTGCTAATGGTTGGGGTGGATGAGTGGAGGGGTTAGAATGCTACCAATAATCCTCCATTCTACTCCTATCATGGGGCGCTCTGACAAAACCATGTCAATATGGTGAACGGAAACTTTCTAAACCACAATAATAGTATCTGGGGTGATGATGCACCCCATCCCTGTCATGCTACTGCATGCCCCCTTTCAAGTGTCACCAGGGTGGATGTGACCACAAAAGAGGGACAGGATGTCAAGCACCCTCCATGACCTGCTGCCAGCACTTATTAATGAGAACCTTGGCTAAGCCCAGGAGCAGAATCACAATAAGGCCTTACAAACTGATTGCCCCTCTCCACAGGGGCTGCCAGTAAATTCAGCGTGTGAGACTGATGTGCAACCAACAATGTAAGAGACTTAACAAGAAGAAGCACTTCTCTTAACAACTAGATATAGTTTGAAAGCAGTACAAGATTCCCTGCTAGATAACTCTATAAGTTCACCATGGCACGTTAAACATAATTACTAAAACTATCAAGAGACAGAGGGTCATTGGGGCAGGATCTTGAACTGAATCAGTTATTCTCTTGGAATGAGGTGAAGTCTTTCTGCAACTGCAAGGAGTTAAGGTCAAGACATAGATGCAGACTCACAACTGAGTAATGTTGATTGTGACTCGCATACACATAAGCAAGTTTTGAGAAGATTTGTAGTTCAGGTTGAGGTTCTGGACATAGGTTTGCTCGCTGAGTTGGAAGGTTCATTTTCAGATGTTTCGTCACCATAACTAGTTAACATCTTCGGTGAGCCTCCGGATGAAGCACTGGTGGTGTAGCACACTTTCTATTAATAGACCTTGCAAGAAATGTAACAAACACCACATTGGACAAACAGGCAGAAAACTAGCCACTAGGATACATATGAACATCAACTAGCCATAAAACAACATGACACATTTTTACTAGTATCCTTAGATACAGATGAGGAAGGACACCAATTTGACTGAGACAACATATCCATCCTAGGACAAGCTAAACAGATACATGCACATGAATTCCTAGAAGCATGGCATTCCAACAGGAACTCTATCAACAAGCAGATTGACTTGGATCCCATCTACCACCTCCTGAGAAAAAGAACCAGAAATGATATCAACATAGGAAATGATGTCACCACAGGAAGTGACATCACCAACCCAAGAAAACTCTAACATATAAATAGAAAGTGGGCTGCACTACCGGTGCGTCATTCAGAGGCTCACTGAAGATGTTACCTAGTATGGTGACGAAACGTCTGAAAATGAACCTTCCAGCTCAGCGAGCAAATCTATATATCCAGAAACTCAACCTGAGCAACATATCCTCTCAAAACTCAATAACAGCTGTGGGCACAATACGCCAAAATTGGCCCAAAAATGTCATCCAACAGAGCACCACCCGTGAACAGCTATACTTCCTGAATGAATGCCTAAGGAAACAGGTGTTACTTAAATACAAACCTCCCTTTAACATCCCACTAGCCAAAAGAATAGTAGAGCAAAACAGCCGCAGAATGCTTAGAGAAATGATTAATGATGCCTACAACAAACTCTGTAAATGAAACCGGGAAATTTTGCACCAAAAATCTTTACTCACTAATGCAACAGACCACGAATGGACAGGCACAGTGCCGTAGATATTAGACAGTGACAAACACAGAAAATGAAAAAAATTAAACCTGCAGAAAAAACTAGACTAACGTACACAAAATAACAACACTGACAACACAGAAGCATGGATAAAAAACGTATCTTACTGATCCTTAATGGACACTAAGAAAGCTCAATTAGTAAGAGGATTAAATGACAACTTCCAGGATGTGGGCAAGAAATATTTACTAGCAGCATTAGAAACAACACTAGAAGATAATCAACTCACAGAAGAAATGCAGCAAACAATCAGGCAGGCAGTCGCGCCAACATTAAGCAGGAAAAAGGAAGGAAACACACTCAATACACAAGAAAAGAAAGCACTAAAAAGACTAAAAAAAAACATTGTTATCCTACCTGCAGACAAAGGACGCTTGATAGTCATCTTAAATCAAAGAGATTACATTGAGAACGCAAATGCACTACTGGCAGATACCAACACTTACCAACAGGTGGAGGTAGACTCGACCCCACAACTAACCGAATCACAGCCCAACTCAAAAAACATCCGAAATATGGAGAAATAAATAAGACTGACTTCCAAAAAATGAAACGACACAGATCCAACACACCACGCTTCTACAGATTACCCAAAATTCACAAACCAGGACCCCCCCTCCTCCCCCCCTCAGACCCATAGTCTTGCTACCAGGAACACCAATATACAGATTGACCAAGGAGCTACACCAAAGCCTAAAACACTTAGTAGAAGAGTCACACCACTCCATCCACTCCACCCAAGAATTCCTAAAGACCATCAAAGACACTAAGATAGAAGAGAATGAAATAATGGTCTCCTTTGACATAACAGCCCTGTTCACATCCATCAACATCAACTGACCAAGGATACACTGACCACATTATTAGAAGAACTAAAGACACATACACCAAACACCACCAACTTCATCAGCAAGGACAGTATAATCAAGCTGGTGGACCTATGCCTTACCACCCACTTGACCTTCAACAACAAAACCTACAGCCAAACAAACAGAATACCCATGGGATCTCTGATATCGGGTTCTTAGCAGAGGCAGTAGTGCAGAGACTTGAAAAAACAGCTCTGCCAACCATCCAACCCAAACTTTAGGTCCGCTACATAGATGCCACCTTTGTCATCACTAAACGAAATAAATTAGAGGAAACCTTCAAGACCTTCAATGATACCCTTACTGGCATAAAAGTCACTAAAGAGGAGGAAAACAACAACAAACTGCCATTCCTAAATGTCGCAGTAAAACAAATAGCCAATGGGGAACTTCAAACCAGCGTCTACAGGAAAACAACACATACAGACCAAATATTGAACTACAGAAGCAATCATCCCAACATCCACAAACAAAGCTGCATTAGAACATTATTTCAATGAGCCACCACACACTGCAGCACAGAGGGACTACGCAGAGCAAAAGAAAATCACCTATACAGTACATTCAAAAAGAATAGGTACTCAATGAATCCAGTCTGCTGATTTCTGAGCAAGAACCCAAACAAGCAGACAAAACACGTCCAGAAACCCGAGCCACTCTCCCCTACATCAAAGACATCTTGGAAATGACTGCCAGACTACTCAGACCCCTTGGCATCATGGTAGCCCACAAACCAACCAACACACTAAAATAGCAGCTAATGAACTTGAAAGATCCTATATAGACAGCAAGCAAAACTAATGTCATTTACAAAATACCGTGCAAGAACTATAACAAAACTACATTGGACAAATAGGCAGAAAACTAGCCACCAGGATACATGAACAACAACTAGCCACAAAACAACATGACCCATTCTCGCTAGTATCCTTGCATATAGATGAGGAAGGACACAACTTCAACTGGGACAACAAATCCATCCTAGTACAAGCCAAACGGAGACACACACAAGAATTCTAGAACCATGGCATTCCAACTGGAACTCTATCAACAAACACATTGACTTGGATCCCATCTATCACCGCTTGAGAAAAAGAACAGGAAATGACATCACCATAGGAAATGATGTCACCACAGGGTTTGACATCACCAACCCAAGGAAAATCAAACATATAAATAGAAAGTGGGCTTCATCACCAGTGCTTTATTTGGAGGCTCACTGAAGATGTTACCTAGTATGGTGACAAACCATCTAAAAATGAACCTTCCAGCTCAGCGAGCAAACCTACGTCACATATACATTTTCAACTTGCATATAATTTTTGAGCTTCAGTGTTAATGTAGCATATCTTTATTATTGAGCCTTATACCATTGCCATATGTAATCTTACCAGTCTGACTGTAGCATCTGTTTCTTTAGCCATGGTATAGGAATATGACAGCCATTCCTGTCTCAAGCTTAAAGTCCATGAGCTGTCCATTGACACAACCAAGTTCTGTGAAACTCAAGTCAATTAAATCACCAATTTCCTTTCAGAATTCTTTTCAGTCACGGAGGCCGAGGGGAGACTTGATAGAAGTCTATAAAATTATGAGATACATGGTTAGGTTTGACGGTCAGAATCTTTTTCCCAGAATTGAATTGTTTCACACTAGGGGGCATGCATTTAAGGTGAGAGGGGGAAAGTCCAAAGGATACACGAGGGGCAAGATTTTTTATACAGAGAGTGGTAGGAGTGTGGAATCAGCTGCCGGGGTGGTGATGGAGGCAGATACATTGGGGGTTTAAGAGACTTTTGGATAAGCACCTGAATATGTAATGAATCGAGGGATATGGACCAAGGGCAGGCAGAAGGGATTCATTTAATTGAGCATTGTGTTTGACACAACATTTTGGACCGAAGGGCCTGTTCCTGTGCTGTACTGTTCTATGTTCTATGTTCTATGATCTGTGTAATGGCTCTTTTTCAGTGGTGTTTTTCTACCTTAATGAGGTAACTACAAGCATTTCTGCTGCTTTGAAACGATGTCATTCTTCTGAACATCTTCTGAATGTCACTCAGTTTAACAAATACGATATTCTTCTGTCAAATTAGGCATCACTTATGTCTGTGAGGTTTTTCTGTTCCATGGTGTTGATATTCACTCTTAACATCAGGCCTTACTCCCTGTATTGACTTGTTACTTGTCCTTTAGAGAGTTTGTATTTTTTCAAGTGGATGGATTCTGTTGCTCTCATATCATGAGGCTGTCCTTCCCAACTGCAGGACTTATATGTGAATCATCCTGGTTTCTGCATTCAGCAGAATATGAAAATCTTTCTCTAAAGTCAAAGCTTTTTTGGTCTGTAATAAATGTGATGAAAACTGATCAATAACTTTATGTATAATTCTGTCACTTACGAACTCTGATTTCAAAGCTCCATATTCATAATTTCTTATGAATCTGTGGTGTTCGTTAATGAAATATCAACAGATTCCCTTTCATGTTTAACACTTCTGTTAAACTTCAACTCCTTCAAGAATTTTATTTGGTCTCAGAGTAAGTAATTATCAAAAACTAATAAAATTTCTTAAAATGTTATAATTCCATCCACTTCACATGATACTGAATACAATAGTGTCCTTCCTTCTGCATGTGACTTAGCATTTAATTTTGAAGCAATTCTGTATTATAAGAACTGCTTTCTGCAAGATGTCTAATCTTGCATTCTTTTAGCTCATCTCTTATAGTAGTGTAGGAACAAATTGCTGCAGATAGTTGCATATGCACTGGGAAAAGAAAATTGCTGGAAATCACAGCAGGTCAGGCAGCATCCATGGAGGCAGAGCAAGCTAATGTTTAAAGTCTAGATGACTCTTCTTCAGAGTCTTATAGTAGTTTTACGATTTTACCTATATTACTCCTACTTGTCGTTATTTATTCCTAATGCTATAAAGTTGTTCCAAACTTGCAGCACCTCAATGGGTTTGTAATCTTGCTTTTGAGATTTTAATATTGTAGGATTTCACTATTGTATTAATCTGCCTCTATGAACACTACTCAAAATTTTAAACTCTATTATAGCAATACTATATTCTTGCCTAAGCTGATGAGATTTTAAACTTCTGCAGAAATGCAGTGATGTTTTATTTTCTCCCCATAATGTTTCAACTCTATTAACTAACAATGCTGTATCTTTGCATTGCTTATTGGGTGGGGGGGGGGGTTCCACATTTTGTTTGATCAAAAAGTGGTTTCTTGGCTTTTAAAGCCTGGTTGAAGGCTTTTTATTTCTTCATGGGCACAACTGATGCTTTCCCACTTATCGCAACCTAAAACACAATGCCAAACCCTTTACCAAATTGTCTAAATAAGCATCTGTGGCTAGAGTCTTAATAATTCTTCCCACCAAATCCACCAGTTTAATGTATGCATCGCCTGATGATATCACAATTTTAAACTCTTCAGACTATATCCTTCTATCAAATTCTATATGCTAAATTTGCCTTTTGTCATCTCGATCTACACTGTTCCTGATTTTGCTCCTCAGACGCTGCTTGACCTGTTGTGCTTTTCCAGCACCACTCTAATCTTAACTCTAATCTTCACCGTCTGCAGTACCCGCTTCCGCATAATTACTAAGACAGTCAACTATGAGACATCTGATCCTATCAGAATCTCAAATTGTACTCCTTGATTCTGCATCCAAATCTGTATCAAATGGTCACATTGCTTGAACACTAATGCAATTGTCAACATTAACCCTTTTGTAACCTTTACCCATGCAATACCAATAACTAAGGATATATCTTTATTCCAGATCAACTAATTGAATTTAAATTCCACTAGTGACTATGCTTGGATTTCAGCCCATGACCCTAGCACATTTGTCTGTTCCTCTGGGTTACTAATCTAGTAATATCGCCATGATGCTGCCACCATCAACATCTGTTGATTCCATGCCTGCTGTTCCATGGTACAATAGCATTCATCACTGAGCATATTTGGGCAGTAAGATTGATTTAAGGCAGCTACGTACCTGTGCAAAGTGGTCCCATTCATGTTAGTACATCTGGGTACACCCTTTCTGCCACAGAGATAACTTTTAGCCTGTCTTTACTTAAGGTAAGTCTGCCCTGCATATGTTTAAGACTGAGACTATGTAACAAAGTGAAAAATCATTCAACACCAAGTATTGGGCATTCAAAGCATTTATTGATCGCTAAATCTGACAAAGAAACAAAGTTTGGAAACCAAAACTGCTGAATATGCTGAATATGCTGGGCACAATTTACAAAAGGATAAATGCACTGTAATTACTGAAATTGTATCTTGGCCAAAGATTGCCTTGACAAGCTCACAGATTACAGCATGAAATGATGTCAGACATCTTTGTCCACCAGCTCATGCAAGTGCTAATCGATTGGGTTGTATGTTAATTCGTACGATTACCTGTCAACTCCTTCCAGGATTTGCACCCCAAGTCATGCAGAAAATGATCAATTTGATCCAAGAACACGAAAATTTGTGAATTTCTCTGTAATCTTCAGAATCTTATGGCCAGAGGTTCATAAACATGCCAGATTAAAATGGGATAGTCAACATTGCAAACGTAATTAATAAACTTTTACCAAAAGTCATTATTATTTTCATTACAAGCGCAATCCCACACAAGTATTATAAAAGTTGGTATCTACAGAACTTTTCTCATTAACTATAAAATCAGATTTTGTGCTTCCCCACAAATTTAGTGATAAAGTCAATGGTGAATCCACATCCACTACCTCACTGCATTCTCCCCTCATTATCCCCCACCCCTATTCCATTGGGTCAAGCAGGTCCATAAAGGGAGTCTCTCCCCACCTCCCCATACTTATCTGCTATTGGTACAAAGAGCGGAGACTTAGAGGCTCTTCAAGCCTCCCACTGGGTTCAGAGCGCTGAGGGCAAAAAACCCCTAAATGCTCATTAAGTGGTTATTTAAGGACCTCAATTAACCCAAGGGCAGGTGAGCTGTGCAAAAATTCTCCACTGTATTTAAAAACTGCATTGGGATCGGGGTCAGGGGTTGGAGGATTGTGGAGAGTGGATACAAGGAAAGCACTCTGCCATTACCCCCCATTTTCTGCCTCCTGTCTATCTACCAACCTGCTCCCAGGAAACATAAAATTCTGTTTGTAAAGAATCAAATGAAAATGACCATATAGATTGTGCATATAACCTCATTTTAACACAGTACGGCATTTCACTTAGTTCACTGGCATTTCCAAATTATGAGTAAGGACTGGTCGCTTCCTGTCAGTGCACTATTTTTCATTGCTGTCCATCAACACCTGGACTGAATAAAAATCAAAATGGTGCAATGTTTTACTTTGTAACAAGGGAGAATTGGTAGACTGAGTGCTATAATTCTGTGGCCAGCATGTGATATATGAAAATCTATACAGGCGGTTACATAGATCACACTGTGTCAAGTCCCCAAGTGATTTCTTTGTAATGATCAGTACAGAAAACAAGGCTACCCTAGAGGAACAAAGTATGTCATTTAATGAAATGCTGTCTGTTATTAATGGAGTGCTGCTGGATTGAAATAGACTCTGGCCTAGGGGAAAGGACTGTACTTGAGTCTTGAGTTAAGTGTTTTTGTCCTCCCATCTCTATTTATCTGAGAAGGGGCAGTTAAAACAAACTCAATACTTTTAATCCAGTGATGCTTTCTGTTGTATTTTGTCCCTCCAAGGTTCCACTTAGGAACAGATGAAGTGAAAAGCCGAGAGTCTCAAGGTCTTTCCTTGTATTCAAGCAAAGTCATCTGTGGTGCATACAACAACAGTGATTCATCCAGCACTGAAGGCCAAATATGTTCATCTCCCTATTCGTTTGGTCTGTTTTTTTTAAACAAAGGTTTTCAAGTACCCATCAATTCCCACTGACCAATAGTGCAGTGACTGTATTTGTTCACCCAAGGGCATACTGCAGCTGGAGAAAGTAACCTTGGACAGTTGAAATTGTTCAACAAGCACAAGTTAAAATAATCATGACTCCTGCCTATATCGAATAAAACCACTACTGAAACACCGATTCATCATTTTTAAAAAAAAATATAGCATTTCTACAGCCCTATTCACAACATCAGGATGCTAAAAACATCACTGTAGCCCATCAAGCACTGTTGAGTGATAGCCATTTTTGCAACAAAGAGAAATGTAACAGCCAATTTACGCACAGTAAGTGTGGGAATTAATGAGGTCAACCAGATAGACCTCATAAAATATGAGTTCCCTGATTGGGGTTGTTGACCTGGTCCAATCAGGGAGCCCTGGCTGATAGATATAAACAGGAGTGTCAAAGGTTCCATTCTGAGAGCTGGCTCTGAGGGAGTCGTCTTCACGTCAAGTACTTTGCACGTGTAAATAAAGGGTGACTTGGTGAGGAGATCTCGGCCTCTGTCGAGTTATTTCAATCATGACAAGAGGAGGATTAATGATGTAACCATACAAAAACACCGACTAGGTGAAGCCCAACTGGTTTTGTCATTGGAAAATGCAGCAAATGGATCATAAGAGTGACCAGGTATGTCAATAGAAGTGGACATTCTCACCAGGGCGATTGGGTTTGGAGTAAATCACTTGAGTGAAGACATATTCTGAGGGACTCTAGGTCAGCCCACAACACAACCCCAAGACAAAGCCAAGCCTTGGCCAAACCGTTAACATTTTCTTCAGGATCTGTGCTGACAAGCCATTGTAGCTGCTGCCAGTATGTGGACTCTGCTCAGCAAAAAGGTCCCTCTTGGCCTGAATTAAGTAAGAGAATTCATTGGCCGGTGGAACAGTTAAATTGCTTAGCACCATCCAAATCAGAACCTTAGAAGGGAAAGATGTATGTTCCAGGCACCCCAAGTGATTAATTTGGGCTACAGAGTCAACAAGACTGGGTTACACCTATTGGAAGATAATGTGAGGGCGATCAAAAGGTGCCGAGCTCCCACATCTGTCCAGGAACTTAGGTGTTTTCTTGGATTGGTGAATTATTATGGGAAGTTCATACGTAAACTGTCCTCCATCCTGGCACCCTTATGTTTGCTATTGAAAAATGGTCAGCCATGGAAATGGTTTCATAACCAAAACATAGTCTTTAGGGAAGTGAAGAAGCAGTTATCAACATCTAAGGTGTTGGCACATTGTGACCACAAGCGAGATCCGGTTTTGACATGGCAATACCTCCCCTGGCTGACAGATACCAACAGGAGTGTCAGGGGTTCTGTATGCTCATGGAGCTGGCTGTGAGGAGGCTGGACAAGCAACAAGTATGATGCATGTGTAAATAAAGGGTGACTTAGTGACGGGATACATTTCAGTCAGGTCCCATGAACTATAATAAGAACACATGTTTTAGCGATGTTGATTAAGGAATAAACGTTAGGCAATGCTTTGAGTGAATTCTCATGCTCATCTTTGAATAATATATTTGGATTTTCAGAGGCTTTTAATTGAGTCCCCCACAGGAAATTTGTAAGTACAATAAATCACATGGAATAGGAGGTCATATGCAGGCATGGATAAAAGGTTGGCTAACAGCAAGTAGGAATAAATGAGTCATTTTTGCACTGACTAGTGTGCAACACAAGCATCAGTACTTGGGCCATGTATATTAGTGTCTTAGGCATGGGAACCAAAGTAATATTTCCAAATTTGCAGATGATACAAAGCTAAGCAGGAATCTGTAAAGTGTTTTCAGGACAGGCTTCGTGATTGGGGAGGAACATGTAGAGTAGAATTTAAAGTGATAAAATGTGAGGTTACCCACTTTCGCAGGAAAATCAGATGTGTAGAGTATTTCTGAAATGGTAAGAGGTTGGATGTGTAAATCTGCAAAGGGTTTTGAGTGTTCTCATCAATAAGGCACTGAAAGCTAACATGCAGGAGCAGCAAGCCATAAGGAAGCAGAATGGAATTTGAGCCTTTATCACAAGAGGATTTGAGTACAGGATTAGTGAATCTTGCTTTGATTGTATAGGAGTTTGATAAGACTGTCCCTGGATTATTGTGTGCCTGTTTCAACTCAAGAAAAATTTCTCAGGGCAACACTTCCACCAATCAGCGTCCACTTGCCAATCAATCAACACCCTCATCTCATAACGTATCCATGTTACTTTCCCTCTCCATTAGTAATTCTTGTGAATTGTCCTAATGAGTGCAAAACATACAGCTCCAACAAAGTATTTTTTTTCCAGGAATAGTCAAGTTATGGACAACCAACTGACAATCGTACACTTTAAAAAATCTGATCAAATAAGAACTTAATGATGGAATGTTTTGATGGTCGAACACTGATCAGGCATGTGCTTAATTTAAAGTAATGAACACATTATTGGAGCATTGCTAATATCTTCAAGAAACGTTTTGACTCCATCAGTGAAAAATAGCAACTTTTGGACTCTCAAAATTAGATAAAACACATGTCTGATTATAATGTTAATGGAATTGAATCCCCAATTCCCTACACTATCAAAGAAACAATTGACGTATATTTTTCTTTCGGTTTCAAATGTAATGGCTGCAGATAAGCATGTTATTAAGTAGTAATTGCTGATTTAGACATCAATGCTTCAATGGTTACAATGTTTCTGTACGTTTCAAAACTTCTGTGCAGTCTTTAATGAAAAATAATTGTTAAAATCCTGTTAAAGCTTTCATACATGTCCATTGAGGATAGCAAAGTTGCTTGAGAACTTTGGGGATGGGTGTCCTTGCTGTTTTGCTTGCTTCTCCATATCTCATAAATGCCATATGCTTACGGTTATAAGTTGGTAAAAATGCTGTTGCTGCTGAGGGTCAGTGATGGTGGAAGGACTGAACATTTGGGAATGTGGTGCCAATCATGCAGGCCACTTTCTCTTGGATGGTATCAAGCATCTAGAATGCTGTTGCACTTTCACTTACTAGAAGCTGGATATATTAATGCAAATGCTCTTCTCTTTGCAGATAGTAAAGGACTTTCAGTGGCGATGGTGACAGCGCAAAAACGTGGAGGGAGTATGCTGCTTACTGGCAGTGAATCATTGATGAATTCCGCGGCTTGAAAGCGTATAAGAGGAAGATATTGGGCCAGTGGCTTCTTTATCTTTGCTGTTCATTGTTCATTGAAGTTGAAAAAGAGATTGTCCTCCAAGCATTTGAAGAGAAAAGAGTGTGTTTCTAAATGTGGAGAAATGGGATGATTCACCTATGAACAGTCTAAAGATATGCAGGTTAGATGGATAGGCCGTGTTAAATTGCTCATAGTGTCCAGAGATGTGCAAGCTAAGTGGATTAGCCATGGGAGCTGCAGAGTTACAGGGATAGGGTAAGGAGGTGGCTCTGGGTGGTATCTCTTTGGAGGGTTTCTCTAGACTCGATAGGCTGAATGGCCTGTTTCCTTGCTGTAAGGATTCCATAATTCTATGATCAACAGTACATGCCAAATGAAAGAATATTTTAGGTTTTCTAACTGGGGAAGATGCAAATTCACAGCAAGAGCTCAAGTTAGCATTAAAATACAAAGACTGGAGCATTTTTCAGGGCAGCTCCCTCAGTATCTTTGATTCTTTGCAAGGAAAAACAATGAAAACCTAATAATGTGACAGCAAGGATCAGCGCTGCTACATCAGTGGGATTAATCCTGTGTTGAAGACTCAGTGTATATGGAAAGGAAATAGAAAACAATTTATATTCATATTATGTCACCTTATCCTACCACATGTACAACCAGGTGAGGAATTGCTCCCATCATTTCAAACTCCCTCGTTAACTGTAACAAAGATTCATTATCCTTCCAGCATAAGACTGTACCTCCCTCCAATTAAAATGTAGTGAACTAATTCACCAGAAACAGAAAGCAGCCAATAAGGTTTCCTTAAGTTAAAGAAAGAACAGTTTAATTACTTACTTCAAGAAAAACAGAGCCAAAGGTGAGCATCCTTGCAAGCACAGATAAGATTGAAAAGAAATGGAGGTCAAATCAAAAAGAAACTGTTCGGAAAACACATTTTAATATCCTTAGCATGTCCTTAAAACATAAAGGACTTAACCTGGGAGCCACAGTTGTTCAATTAATATCTTGTATACTCAACAGTAGCAAACATTTTAGTTGTCCTTAAGTTCCCAGTTTCCTAATATTTCTTCTTAATCAGCTGTTACTGATCACCTTCCTTCTTGAAAGACTGAGAGAGAGAGGGTTTTCTCGAATTCTTTCCTGTCACAAATCCATCTCCCCTGTTCTGCCAAAAAACACCTTCCAGACAGTCAACTACTTTGTGCCTTCTAATGCCTGACATCTTAGTTTCAAAACTTGGCAACTGTAGGTAATACCTTTCACTTCCATAATTGAAACTTATCATACAGGTATAAATTTGATTTGATTTGATTTAGTTTTGTCACATGTACCTAAATGCAGTGAAAAGTTGTGTTTTGCGAGCAGATTAAAACATACAAAGATCTAGGCAGAGCAAGGAATACAAAGTTATGGCTCCATTGAAGATTTTTAAAAAGCAACATTAGATTTAACATTTGTGAGGTCCATTCAGCAGTCTAAAAACAGCAGGGAAGAAGCTGTTCTTGAACTTGTTGGTACGTGTGTTTAAGCTTGTATATCATAATAGATTATGGTTTTTGTTATTTTGCCTGATTAGTTTTAGTGTCTTTGGAACACCAAGGGATGACTTGAATGATGTTTGTATGAAGATCAGCAGATATAACCAACTGGGGAAATGGCAGGAGGACTCCAATGCCATCCAGTGCCAAGTTATAAAACCTATTAATGTTCAATTCAATAAACACATAGCTGGATGCACATCAGAATTACCAAGGAGCAGCAGTCTTATCTTAAATTAAAGTGCTCTCTGCATTTTCCTACAATTCGGGGCATCAATGAATGCAACATTTCTTTTCATGCTACGAATAAAATGACATATCTAAATAAGTAAATGTATATTAGAGTCATGCACATCAATAACTGGCTTCCAGAAAGTTTTAGGCAATACTGATATTCTGAAACAATCAAGTGTCACATAGGACCTTGAAGGAGAAAGCTGAACAAACTGCTTAGAGATATGAGTGATGTAGTGACTCTGTGTCATGGTAGCCATGCACTGCTTCTAAAGGGCAGAGGTGAAACTACTGGGAGGCATTGAGTACATAAGGCTGTTGAACCAGCTGAAGGTGGTATGGATTAGATTGGCTTGGGGTGTAGCAAGGGAAATCTCGCAACAGTTCCACAAAAGGTCAGCTCCATAGTAACTTTATTCCACAACAGTACAGGAGCAGGGATTTTGACAAGGATTAGGATGCTTGTCTCCATCATGGTCAATTAATGGCCAGAGCACAGGCTTGCTGTCCAGAATCTCAAAGCAGCTGGGGAAATCCGGTGCTTTCTAGCTTTAAATAAATAGCAGGATTTTATAACTGGTAACTGAGATATGTTAAATCACCAGGTTCCATCAACTGAAACAGGAAGCAAAAGTCAGTCTGCCCAATCACAATTTAGCTCTCTCCCTTTCCTGAGCAATCATCATTTTAGGAAAAGTCAACTCTTTGATATTATTAATAAATGGCTATACTAATTACTAATATTCTAATCAACCCATACACAGTCACTTTTACACCCTTCTGAAGCAGGTGGGACTTGAACCAAGACCTCCTTGTTGAGAGGTAGGAGCATTACTACCGCACCAGAACAGCCCTCCAAAGCCCAATATCAATAAAGTGAATGGTAGGCGTCCTTTCCCTGGGGTGGGGGATTTCAAAACTAGGGGGCATATTTTGAAAGTGAGAGAAGGAAGATTTTTAAAAAGACATGAGAGGCAAATGTTTTACATAGATGGTTGTTCGTGTGCAAAATGAACTTCCAGAGAAAGTTGCGGATGCAGGTACAGTTACAATGTTTAAAAAACATTTGCGTTAGTACATGAATACAAAACGGTAGGAGGGATATGGGCCAGGTGTGACTAGTTTAGTCTGGGATTATGGTCGGCATGGACTGGTTGGACTGAAGGGCCTATTTCCGTGCTGAGTGACTCTATGACTATGACTCTAGGCCTTAGATATTTTCTAATCAACCTGTTCACAGTTGCTATTACACTCTTCTGAAGTGATAGGACTTGAAACAGGATCTCCTGGCTCAGAGGAGATAAGTGCGTCAAACTCTGACTGGCCAAAACAAAAAATATGCTCCAAATGAGCATCAGCTGCTTCTATAATCTCTGAAGAATGCTTTGCTTCATTCTCAGTGAGAGCATCACTTATAACATTGACAAGAGATAGGGATATTCAAAATGGAACCCTCACCTCTTCAACATTTTCAAACTTAAGTTTTTGCCATCCTCCCCCATCTTGGAGGCATCCTTACACTGTTAAGATTAGATTTTCTACAGTATGGAAACAGGCCCTTTGGCCCAACAAATCTACACCAACCCTCTGAAGAGTAACCAACCCGGACCCATTCCCCTATATTTGCCCCTGACTAATGTACCTAACACTATGGGCAATTTTGCATAGCCAATTCACCTGGCCTGCACACCTTTGGATTGTGTGAGGAAACCCATGAAGACATAGGGAGAACATGCAAATTCCACACAGACAGTTGCTCAAGGTGGGAATCAAACCCAGGTCCCTGGCGCTGTGAGGCAGCAGTGCTAACCACTGAACCATTGTGCCAACTCGTGCTGCTTATGTGTAACTGGAGGCAAACTCGAAGTCAGCCACTTTGAGTTGGTCTTAAGTTGCCACCGCAAGTAGCCATGTCACCACAGCCACATCCCACCTCAGTTTGACTCTAGGAAAATAGCTCAGGAACTGATTAAATCTGGTTAACCTGCCTCAGGCCAATGATACTATTTTAATGCTCTCTTGTCTCCAATCCAGACCTCAGCATAGGCTCAAAATCCAGACTCGTGCATCCTGCAGTCAATGATCTTTACCCCACCAATACTGAAATGCACAAAGAACAAGAGTGACAGAGTATCACAATAGAAATACTCTATGTAAATAGAATTGTCTAAGCTAAGTTTATTTTGATACTGATATTCCTGTTTTACATACAATAATAGAAATTGGTTACCGGCACCATTTTTCTGATTGACAGTTTTTGTGACAGGCAATTGAAATGGTTAACATTGTTAAATGTGTAAGAACGCTAATTTGTACAACTGAATTGGTAGATTATCCTGTTAATCCAAAGTCTTTAACATATTCAGAGATGACAAGATTCTAAAGAAAGGTTAGATATACCAAGAACTTTGTCAGATTCCAATATCTTTTGGAGTGACGCTGCATAAAGCATGATGAGTATATGCTCAATAGCTAAAGTTAAAATTCTTTACAATATTACAGAATATTTTCTGGTATCCTAATGTAAAAGAGTAGCTTTCAATGTTCTGGGCTGTAATTTTGGGGTCTGGTGTGAGGAAAGATACAATTTATATGTAGTTGGAGCTCATGTCTGTAATCACATGAAACAGCTTTTTGCTTGTCTCCACTTGGCGAAACTGTACAACGACCAATCTTTTCTGACTGATATTCCATACATCTATAACCTAAAGCCATTCTAAGCCCTGGACTAATGTCACCTATCTCTAGTAGGAGATTGCTAACAATTCATTTTGTATTTGACCCTCAACTGCCCTGGTATTTGAGTCACATCGGATGTCATTAGGTGTGATTCTAAATCTATGCTTTCAAGGTAAAGAGTGATGACATATAGTAGCCCAGTGTATCATCTAGCCCCAAGAAATCTTTTAGAAAAAAGCATCTTTTACAAGAAGTTTTTTTTTACCCTCTAACCCACCATGGTAATAATGACCTTTAAGTAAGAGTTGCAGTGAGATTGTTAGAGTTCTTTGCTGTAGGAAGTATCATGGAGCAAATGTTATCCTAATATTGTTTGCTTCCTCGGGCAATCAAATGAAAAAAAAGATATAAAACCTCTTGTCAGTTTGCATAAAGGTATCATGGGTCAGTTTTAGCTCTCCTGTAATAAACAGCTTGGCAGATTTATGGATTTAATTATTTTGTTAAGTCAGTTTGACATTTTTTTTTCTTTTTGGGTAAAGAGATATAACTGTACAACAGTAACAAAGATGAAACTTTCCATATTCTTTCATTTGCCTTGAAGTGAGCATTTATTTGCGTTTAACAAGATTCTGGGAATTTCTGAATGTTTTCGTCAGAGTAAATAATAATTTAGATGCTTCACCGAACTGTTAATCAGAGAACTTCAATAAAGCTGTTTTGCAAAGATTTGCCTCAGAAGGTTCAATCTCCATTTTATTTCAGCAATGGTTATTGGCTTAATTGTGTCTGCAACTTTTAAACATAACAACCTTTGACCTGATTCTTGAAGGAATCAAGCACCTCATATTTGTGTAAACTAATTCTGAATCACTTGACATTTTACTTGTACGTTAATCTGACATGAAGCAGGGACAATGTCCTAAGGTCATAGGAGTACTTCCCTACTCTCAGCACTGATAAGAAAATAAAATGTTAGCCCTAACAGCAATGCCCATGTCCTGGGAATAAAATAAAATATTGGAACATTCCCTATATAAGTGATAGTCTCAATTTCAATTTGCACATGCACTTCAGATATCTGGGTGAATGGCTGAATAACAAAACCTTCCTTTTTATGAACATCTTTAACGTGGTATCAGACAACTGAGATGACAACAAGCCAAATGAGACATTCCTGATTTTAACCACATATCACTGGTTAGATTTTCAATGAGTTAAAATCGCTCTCATTATGACAGTATAGACCAGACCAAACCCACTCAAAATATATTGAGAAAATAGCTTAGACCCTAATGTTTTTCTTACGTTAAAGGCAAGTGCAAGGTTTTACGCTCCAGAAGCAATTCAATTGGTGAAACTTCCAGTCTTGAAGCACTTTATTCATACACTATAGTTAAAATACAACAAAAGAAAGAAGAAATTGGAATAACTTAACTTTATTGGAAAATTTGACACAAGAATGGATTATTTAACTATGAAACAGTAACTATTCCAAGATATTAACACCTCATAAATACACCCTTGATAAAGGCAAATTCAGTAAAATAGGTTGTCTCACAGGCAATTCTCCAGTCCAGGAGGAAAAATATCAAAAGAAAAGGCTGAAGGGCCTGTTTCTACACTATAGGGAATCTAACCTAATCTAAAATGTCAGTGAGAGAGCGAGAGAGATGTACTGCTGCTTCCAGACCAAGCTTCAAGACCCCAGCAACAACTGCTACTGAGAAACCAAAAGTAAAAATCCTGGTTCTGTGAGAGTGTGACCCCACCCAGTCAGACCGCTTCTATTGTTCCAACTTTAGAAAAAATCCCAGGGCCTCACCAGCTGTTTATTTTATGGGCTTTGAAGCAGACCAATCAGAACCTCTGATGTCAACCTTTCTTCATTAAAGAAAAGCACCAAATGCACTCTTAAAACAATAGTATTGTTACATGTTAAAGAATTGTCGGTGTAATGGAGCATCTTAACGGGAAAGAAAATGTAGACGAGACATTTAGGAAGGGAATTGGAAAACAGCCACCAATCAGAAATAAAAAGTGATCAAATTTTCATGATTGCAGCAAACAATAGACTTGTCACTGACATATCACCATTTTTAGGAGCACATTGATTTATTTGGGAAAAATACAACATGGAAGATTATCTTAAGCACAGGAAGATTAACTTTCTTTAGCTTGTTACCCCTACTCAGGGAATGATGTAACATTCAAAAAGTATTCTCCTTGTGGCTTGGAAGTAAAATCAAACTTGTTCCTGTTCCAAGTATTTTGACAGTTGTAAACATAGGCACAATATTTACTGTCAAAGGGAGTCTGGGATATCAAAATATGGTTGTGTATCATAAAATGTAGTCTTGGCATCATCCAGAACCATGTGGTATGATAAATTTGCTACCAAGAGATTTCCTTCTTGGAATTAGTCTACATCACTAATACATGATGAGGATTGATGCCGACACAAAGTCTGAGCCTCAATCTCAATAATAGGCTTATTATATGGAACTTTTCATTGCATTGAAGATACAGGAGAGGTCTTGGTAAGACACTCAAGCTAAATTTAAGAGTAGGTACACATAAGCGTGACCAAAACAATCTGGTGAACAAATTAGAGACAGACATCAAAATCTGAACACCACTGGTTAGCTTCTCCCCAGAAAAGTCTTTTATATCCTGATCAATGGAGCTTGGCTGATGATATCAGTTAATGAATTTTCAGATGCTAATTGTCTTGTGCAACAATATAAGTTGAAAATCTATGCGTAAATGTTGGCCCACACTTCGTTTATTTTACAAATTAAGCACTCAAAATTGGAGTGGAAAATGCAGCAACCTTGCTGAACCTGGGTGGCATGATGGTTCAGTGGTTTGCACTGCTGCCTCACAATGTCAGGGATCCAGGTTTGATTCCAGCCTCTGTGAGGAGTTTGCACATTCTCCCCTTACCTTTGTGGGCTTCCTCTGGGTGCTCTGGTTTCTTCCCACAGTCCAAAGATGTGCAGGTTAGGTGCATTGGCCATGTAAACTTCCCGTAGTGTCCAGGGATGTGCAGACCAGGTGGGTTAGCCATGGGAAATGCAGGGTTTCAGGGATAGAGTCTGGGTGGGATGCTCTTCAGAGAGTCGGTGTGAACTTGTCAGGCCAAATGGCTTGTCTCCACACTGTAGAGATTCTATGAAAACCATCCTGTGCTAAATTCCACACTCTGCATACTAAGAGACTGAAGCAGAGGCATTGAGGACCATGGCTTATGCAATCCTTGAGCTAAATCACCATTAAAGTTACTTTCATAGGCACTACTTTATCCTCATCAGTTTGCAATTCTTTAATTCAAACCTTTCTCCTGCAGAGAGCTTTCCAGCCACTCAGTGGTTTTCTGGTACGATCATGCTACTAAACTCCTAAGACATAATAAATTCAGACATTCAATTTGCACATATAGCAAGACATGGCTCTGAACTGCATTTGGGTTACGATTATGAAATGATATCAGCTTTTCACCACAGTAAGCTTCCATGGACATTTTCAAAAGGGTAAATCACACAGCAATTATATCTAAAATGCTTGGACTCTATTACCACACACCTTTAAGACTTGAATTTAATAATACTTTGAAGAGACAATTTCTTTCATTATTAACCTCTTTTTAGTGGACATGATCCAACAAATTTAAAAACAAATGCTTCAAAGAGTATCAGGGCTATCCTTTATTAATATTTCATATATTTCAGTAACAAGTCAGATTTTAAATTCATACTGAAGTTATACATTTGAAAAGTCTCAAATTGGTGATCAAACCATTATGTTTATTCGTTGTTGCTAACATACTCCTCAATTCTTACAGTCAATTGATTTACCAGTCAATCTTAAGAAGACATGTGGTTGGTGTTATTGTCTTTTCAAAATTGATTTCATCTATTTGTTTATTTTCTTTTGGTAGGAGCTTAAAACTGTAACATCTTTGTACACTTTCATTTGCCAGGTATTGCAGTTGGAATTTAAGCTTTTGGTTCAACAAAATTCATGTTACTTTGAATCAAAAAATGAGAGCTGTGTCTTTTTAAAAATAACTTTATTTTTGAGATATGGGTATTACTCATGAGGTAACATTTGTGCAACCCTATTTAGATTCAGAGCATCTAAAGCCAACCACGTGTGCGACAATGCTAAAATAAGATAAGTCAAGCATTAATAGCAAGTTGCCTTCCCTTAAGATAGCTCATTAGGTTTATACTGTGGCAGCTTCCATATCTATTCCTGGGTACTAATTCCACAATTTATTTGTGTGGAATTTTCACTTAAAGTGTGTGTCTTATTAAACTTGAATCTATGCCATTAGTTTACTATGCCCTAATTTTTTTCCAATGGACAATGGATACATCTAGGAAAAATGCAAACAAAATCCAAACAGAAAGAAATCATATTGCATTGATAAGTAATTGGCTGTTTGTAGAAGAGCAACCCAGATGACTGTAACAAGTAAGTATCTACAAAGCATAAAACTTCTGTTTGAGTCCCTTTTCATTTGGTTTATCTGAAAAGTCTTGTGTTGAAGCTCTGTTCTCGCTAAAGTATAATGGACTATACTAAATGGAGTTCCATATTGGAATAACTGTCATAGTACGAAGGAAGTGGTGTACACTTATGTAATCTGAGGCTGTAAGTGATAGTAGCATGGGAAGCAACTAGTGTAAGGGAGTGCCCTCATACATTGCATCAAGAGCTTTATAGCTAATCATCTTCAAGAGTTGTTGAAACCCTCCAAACTAACAGCACAAAGAGCACCAGGAAGATTGAGGCCATGTAGAGGACCAGGTAAACTGGAATAATTGTTTGTCATTATTTGGTCTACTTTTTTCTTCTAATTCATTTGATTCAGAGCAGGCTTGCAGGGCTGAATGGCCTACAGTTGCTCCTACTTTCTACCTTTGAATTCCTTTCTCGACTGAAGTCAGCATACATCAATTGTAACAACCTGCAGAATCAAGAAATTGATCAGTCGTCATCAGTAATTGCAGCTGTCCCGAGGTGTGAGGATGGTATTTATGCAGGATCATGAGTTTCTGCCATGGGTCTTCATGTATCTTTACAGGTCAATTCTCAACCCACATTTCCTTTGGCATATGGGCCAGGATGTCCCAGCAGGTAATGGGATCTGGAGTAATCTATCACTGTTTTACCTCAGCAGTTTTGTGGCTCATCATGAGATACAATACCCACTTTTACATGATCCAAAAGTGTACACAGTGAAATGATGTCGTAAAATTATGGTATGTTAACATAATTTTTGTATTGTGTATGTAACACACTATAAGAACTAAAGTTCATCATCATCACCTCAGAGTCAAATGCAACCACATTATACATTAGGTTCACTCTAAATCCATATATCAATTCTACTTTGGATGTCTATATTTTGTACATGCTATTACTTAAATCGTAATGTATCAATGGCAAAAAAATGTGATATTGACGTAAGAATATGGAGCCATGAAAATGTACTTCAGTGCATTTCATATCTACTAATTGTTTTGCTAATAAAGCTATAAAGTGCACTTAAGCTTTTCAATCACATGATTTCTTTACAAACACAATGACCAGAACAACATCTTCCCAGAGCATCAGGACATGGGTAAATGACTTTCACACATCCCTTCAAGATTCCGGTTCACGCTTTAGCATTGTTACGCTGAGTTCCCCTGTTCAGCAACACTGAAAGCTGTTTTAGTTCATCAATATGCTGATCTTGCAAACTATAAAGGACACAGCATGAGCCCAAATTCACAAAAAGTCTTGAAATCATTTCCAATGAAACGTCTTCTAAAATTTCAGATGCTTCATGGCAAATGGGCCATGGAACATAGAGCAACAGCCTTCATGCCTTGTCTGTTTACTCTACTCATAGTCACGGCTGTTTTCACTGTCACAGTTGAAGCTTTCAAAGTCTAATTGTCTATAGGAATTCCAAAGATGGACAGCCAAGCATGTCAGGATAGGGAGAATCCAATTACCATGTTGCTGGTATTGGCTGACACCTGTAATTATAGTCAAGCAACTTGTAGAACATTGTTTACATGAGATATGGTCATCTTTCAGGTTCTGGCTGACGATGCCTGCACAATACATTGAGATGGGCTCCATTCAGAGGAACAGCTTGTTTTAGGCACAAAATAATCATTGCTCTTGATTAAAGCAGTGCTTTGAATGGAATGTCTATATCTTGTTGACTGAAAGTTTGCACTTTCAGGGTATTGTTTTACAAGAGACTTAGCTAAGTTAACTTCCAAATGCAAATGTTGTGCATTGTGGAGATAGCAAATTGCACAAAAAACACACAGTAGCAACTAACGGGGCTTTCAAATATGGGAATTGCAAAGTGTTATACAATAAATAGCCAGAACAATGCTGCCAAGTCAAGTGAAAATCCTAACGAGTGGCGACTAAAGGTCTTGTTGTTAAGGTAACTCAAGAAGAGTTTTGGAGAAGTTAGAGAAATAGAGCATAGAGAGATTCCAGAAGTCTCAATGAAGAACATTAAGTTCCCATGAATGGGAAGGGCTGCAAAGAGGACTAGAGAGAGAGGACCAAACAATGGAGCAGGAAATGTATGTGCAAATGTATATGTGCACTGTTAATGGAATTAATCTCCTGGCAGAACATGTAGCAGGCTGAACCACACAAACATAATCAGTTTGATTAAGACAGGTTTCAAAGCAAAGTCCCTAGAAAACAATAGCAAATACTATCAACAATATTAGCTCTGGGCAAAGATGCTATTGAATTTCCTCTGAAGCTCAGGTAATAATTGAATTATAGAAAATAGCATTAAGATGTACAACCAAAACATCCCAAAATCTTTATTGAATTGATAAATCTCAAATAATTCTGCCTGCCCTTGAATATTTTCAAACAAGGGAAAGGCGTGGCCTGGTGGTCTTATCATTAGGTATTAAGCCAAAAACTGGGAACCTGCTTTAAAATCCCACCAGGGCAGATGGTGAAATTGAATTCAATAAAAATCTGGAATCGGATGATGATCATGAAACTGTTGCCAATGATTGGGGGAAACCTCATCTGGTTCACTAATGTCCTTTAGGGAAGGAAACTGCCATCCTTACCTGGTCTCGTCTGCATTTATCTCCACGCCCACAACAATGCCTTCTGAAATGACCCACCAAGCCATTCAGTTGTATAAACTGCCAGAAAGAAAAAAAGAAATTAAACCAGACTGCCTTCCACCCATCCCTCTTCGGCATTGACCTAGGTGTCAGAAAATGATTTGGCAGGAACAAGCCCTGTTGTCCCTGCAAAATCCTTTTTAGTAATGTGACATCGCTGCTCCTTGAACAAGGTTATTTGCCCTTGGTTTTCTTTTCAGGAGATCATAAAGACACAGGTTCTGAAATGTCTGGGATTGATCTACTTTAAATGGCTTTCAAGTTTTCTTTAAAAAAAAACACTTGGACAATGAAAGGGGAGTGGCCAGTTTTCCCAGCTCAGCTTTTCTCTGGTTTGGTTTGGCCTTAGCAGTCTGGCTGTTCATTGAAAGCAGGCAGTCAGTGGTGAACTGTTGGATCCAAAGAAGCAGGTCCATGCTGATCCTCCGTCTCTCTGATTTATCTTGTGTAAGACTCAGTATATAATTTTACCTTTTTTTGCCAAGGGGTGTTTATGGGGATTGTTGCAAGTACTTGGAACAGCATCATTAAGTTGGGATAACCTGGTGGTTTTTCGGAGATGTTAATTTATTCTTTATTCTTTTCTTTTTTGTTTGTGTTTCATTCAGTAATCTTTTAAATAAATTCTGTTTTGTTTAAAACTAAGTGGTTGGGCCAATTGCATCACTCCTGGAATATACACTTGACACCTGCTTAAAACAACTAGCAAAGTTAGGATCAGGCTACTTTCTTGAAATGTTTTGAGAGGGTCTGGCCTGATCCATAATAGTAACAACTGGGGGCTCGTGCAAAAATTGGGAGAGCTGTCTCACAGGCTAGTCAATCTAGCCTGGCATTACAGTACTCACAGAATTATACCTTCCAGACAATATCCTAGATACCACCATCACCATCCCTGAATATGTCTTGTCCCACTAGCAGGACAGACCCAGTTGAAGTGGCAGCACAGTTGGGGGAAAACTGCCCTTGGAGTCTTCAACATTGAGTCCGGACCCTGTGAAGTCTCATGATGTCAGATCAAACATGTCAAGGAAACCTCCTGTTAATTACCAAGTACCATCCTCCCTTGACCGATGAATCAGTGCTCTTCCTTGGTGAACACTTGGAGGAAACACTGAGGGTATCAAGGGTGAAAAGTGGTCTCTCGGTGGGGGATTTCAATTTCAAGAGTGGCTTAGCAGCAGATCTACTGATTAAGCTGGTTCGGTCCGAAAGGACATAGCTGTTAGACTGAGTCTGTGGCAGGTGGTAAGGAAAAAAACAGCCTTGACTTAATCTTTACCACTCTGCCAGCTGCGGATAGTATCCATGATAGTATCAGTAAAAACTGAACACCACACAGTCCTTGTGGAGACAAAATCTCACTTTCACATTGACAGTACCTTATATCATCTTGTGTGGCATTATCACTGTCCTAAAAGGGACAGACTTCAAACCAATCTAGCACTTTTAGAATGGCATCCATGAGGCACTGTGGGTGATCAACAGAATCATACTCCAGCATAGTATGCAACCTTATGCTCCAGTATATCCCCCACTCTCCCATTACCATCCAGGCAGGCAATGCAAAAGTGAGGTCTCAATCCAGGAAAGCTACTAAACTGGATTGCTTGCGTACCAAACATCATAAGCAACAAGTGATACAGAGAGCTAAGCTATCGCACAACCAACAGATCTGATCTGAGCTCTGCGATCCTGCTCCATCCAGTTGGGGATGAAGGTGGACAATCAAATGACTCAGTGGAGGAGGAATATCCAGAAATATCCCCATTATCAACAATGGGAGAGCCCAGCACATCACTGCAAATTCCTGATGAAGGGTTGCTGCCCGAAACATCGATTTTCCTGCTCCTGGGATGCTGCTTGATCTGCTGTGCTTTTCCAGCACCACTCTAATTTTGACTCTAATCTCCAGCATCTGCAGTCCTCACTTTCGCCACATCAGTGCAAAAGTCAAGGTTGAAGCATTTGCAGCAATCTTCAGCCAATGCAGCTACCAATTGTTCAAATTAGAGATGGCTTGTCTATCAAGCTGTATGATGCTTAGAGTCACAAAGTCAGAATGATGAATCAGAGCAGCAGGAAAGGAAACAAAGAAAGATATGATCTATGGGTTGAGAATTAACTATCTAGTTACATAAAGATGTATGACAGAAACATTGAATCTGAATAGACATTATGCTCATAACAAGATACAGCCGATGACAAACCTCAATCAAAGCAGTAGCTGTAATGTTCAGAGTTCCTGGAATTAGAAAAAAGTGCAGAGCCAGAACCCCACTTTTAATTAATATGCTGTGAGTCATAACACAATTGGAATGATCCACAATGTGATTTACATTAAATTACATAAAATGGACAGCGCAGAAACAGGCCATTCAACCCAACTGGTTCATTGTAGTATTTAAACTTCAGAACAGCCTCCTCATACCTCTCTTCATCAAACTTTATCAACAAAACCTTCTATTCTGCACTCTCCCTTATAGTTCACCAGCCTCTCCTTAAGACATCCATGCTAATTGCTTCAACTCCTTGTTAATGACATAATCTCATTCCTCTCTTGGTCGAGAAATGAATTCCGTGTTAGGAATTTTACTGTCAAATTGAATCCGTGCTAGGATCTTTTTCATCCTGCTCAGTAGGCAAGAGAGAATTTATATTATATCGCTCACTTAATTTTTGATCTCATCTCCAACAATATGGTGAGCCCATAAATCTGAGCAAAATATCACACAGAGGCATGATATAAACAGGACAATTGCAAAAAGGATGTTCCTGATGGACAGGAATAAACCATTTCAGACTTACATGAGAATATGTTATTTCACCCAGAGAGTGATGCACCTGTAATATTCATTATAGTAAATAACAAATCTAAGCTCTGCAATCTAGCCACATCCGGGCAAGATGGTGCTGGACAATTAAACCTTTCATGGGAGGAGGAGGCTCCACAAATATCCCTGACCTCAATGATGGGGAGCCCAACATGTCAATGCAAAAGAAAAGATGAAACTAAAGTATTCAAAACAAGCTTCAATCAGGTCATGCTGCAACTGCACGGGACATTGATTAAGCCACTTTTGCAATTCTCGGTTCCCTGCTCTAAGAAGGAAGTTGTGATTCTTGAAAGGGTTCAGAACAGATTTATAAGAATATTGTCAGGGTTGGAGGGTTTGAGCTACAGGGAGAGGCTGAATAGGCTGGAGCGATTTTCCCTGCAGCATCGGAGGCTGAGGGGTGACTTATAGAGGTTTATAAAATCATGAGGGGCGCAGATAGACAAGATCTTCTTGTCCAGGGTAGTGAGTCCAAAACTAGAGGGCATAGGTTTAAGGTGAGAGGGGAAGCATTTAAAATGAACCTAGGGGCATTTTTTCAAACTAAGGGTGGTGCATGTATGGAATAAGCTGCCATAGAAGTGATGGAGGCTGGTACAATTACAACATTTAAAAGAATATGTGAATATGAAAGGTTTAGAGGGATATGGGCTAAATGCTGACAAATGGGACTAGGTTAATTTAGAATATCTGGTCAGCATGGACGAGTTGGATGCAAAGGGCTGTTTCCGTGCTGTACAGCTCTATGACTCTATGACTCTGAGGGGGCAATCTACCTTGATCTCCTCTCGTGCTCCCCTGCATCAAAGATGCCAGTCTTCAACCAATTTGATTCACTCCACGTCAAATGGAAAAATGCTGGAGACACTGAAGATTGCACAAGTGATGAATCCTAGCAACTTTCTGATAATCGAAATGAGGTCGTGTACTCTAGAACTTGCTGTGCCCCTCTCCAATATAGTTACAATAGTGGCATCTAGTCAACAATGTAGAAAATTTTCCAAGTACGTCCTGTAAACTAAGGGCTGGACCAATCCAACCCAGCCAATTATCACCCCATCAGATTACTCTCAATCATCACTGAAGTGACAGAAGGCATCATCAACAGTGATATTATGTAGTACCTGCTCAGCAATAACCTGCTCAGTGATGCCCAATTTGGATTCTACAAGGGCCACACAGCTTCTGACCCAATTACAACCTTGGTTCAGGCATGGACAACAGAGCTGAATTCCAGTGGTGAGGTGAGAACAACAGCCCTTGACATCAAAGCTGCACTTGAATGAGTATGGTATCAAAGAGCAAAACTAGGAATTAGAATTAGGGAAAACATTCTCCACTAGTAGGAGTTATTCTTAGAACATAAGGAGATGGTTGTGGTTGTTGGAGAATCAGTCATCTCAATTCCAGGACACCACTGCAAGAATTCCTCAAGGTAGTGTCCTAGGTCCAATCAACTTCAGTGCCTTGATCAGTAATCTTCATTCCGTCACAGGGTCAGAATAGTAGATGTTCATCGTTGATTGCACAGTGTTCAGCACCACTCATGCCTCCTCAAATACTGAAGCACTCCAAGTCCAAATGCAGCAGGCTTGGGGCTGATGGATAACATGTAACATTTGTACCAAACAAGGGCCAGATAATGACAAAGTGAGAATCGAACCAGTACCACTTGATTTTCAATGGGATCACCAAATCTGAATGCCGCACTATCAGCATCCTAAGTGTCACCATTGACCAGAAACTCAACTTGGACCAATCATATAAATAGAATGGCTATGAAACCAGGTCGGAGGCTAGGAATTCTGGCAAGTAGTCCCCCTCCTGACTCCCCAAAGCCTGAACATCATCTACAAAGCAAGTCAGGAGTGTGATGAAATACTCCCCACTTGACTGGATTGGTGCAGCTCCAACAACACTCAAGAAGCTTGATACCTTCCAGGGCAAAGCAATCCACTTCATTGACACCACATCCACGAACAATCACTCACTCCACCACCGACTCTCAGTAGCAGCAGTGTGTACTAACTACAAGATGCACTACCGAAATTCACCAAGGCTCCTTAGATAGCACCACTCAAATGAATGAGCACTAACAAAAAAGTAGATAACAGTGGATACATGGGAACACCACCACCTATAAATTTCCTTCCCAGTCACTCACCATCCAGCTTGGACATTTATCGGCAATCTTTCAGTGTCACTGGGACAAAATTCTGGAATTCTCTCCATTATAGCATTGTGTGTCTACTAACATCAAATACACCTCAGCTGTTCAAAAAACACACCTCACCAACACCTTCTCAAAAGCAACTAGGGGTGAACACTAAATGCCAGCCTAGGCAGTGACGCATTCTTCCCACAAATGGATAAAGAAGTACCCCACATAAACATTTACATTATCTCTAATATCCTACTGCAAAATGACTTGTTACTCATTCTTTGGATCAACTGAATTCTTGTCCACCTTCAGCACCATATTCCCTTTCCTTTCAGTCTACAGAATGCTGTTTGTGCTAGCACATTGCACTGTGCTTCTTGCAGTTGCTCAATTTGAAATGACCTTACCTTTTACCCAAATTAGCCAAGATATAATAATTATTTAGCTAAGCAGAATCCCCCAGGCTCAGTTAACTCGGTTGGTTAAAGGGTCATGCAGAATGACACCAATGACTTGGGCACAGTCTCCATACCAGCTGTTCTGGGTTCATAGAGGCCTGACACCTGGCATTGCCCATGCTCCTCAAACTTTATATACCCATTGTCTCTGTCAAGTAGAGGGAGACATGCCTATTGTCCTTTGCAATGTATGGTTAATTACGACTTTATTTTAATCAGAATATGACTTATAAGTGCAAAGTGACTTAAGAAAATCACAAAATATCTCTGGGTTGCATGGGTATTGATAACTTATTGATTAACTTAAATAGACATTCACTTTTCAGTGATGTAGATTTAGCAAAGGTGCATAATTTCCAAGGTCTGGCTGACAGCCTCATCCATAACCACAGATATCAAGGGGGTAACAATTAGTTG
Organism: Chiloscyllium plagiosum; assembly: GCF_037043375.1. Classification (NCBI taxonomy): domain Eukaryota; kingdom Metazoa; phylum Chordata; class Chondrichthyes; order Orectolobiformes; family Hemiscylliidae; genus Chiloscyllium; species Chiloscyllium plagiosum. Next base: position 30,007,966 of record NW_028270177.1, read on the forward strand.
ATTAATCAAACATTAATTGACTACAGCTGTAGACAATTAAAATTTTATTACAAATTAGTCTTAAGATGCACCTTTACCCCCTCACCCACATCCCCCCGCTCCTTGGCATGGAGCGTAAACCCCTTTTATGCCACTTTATTACCTGTCAATGCAAACAATAACCATGTCATTCAAATTACATAAAAACACTTGTGTTGTTCAAAGTAATTGCAATATATTAAAGTAGATGTGGAGACTTCAAAAGTAAGTCTCTAGATGTCAAAAACCCCACAGGAACTTCATTATTGGTGTTAATTGATTATTTAAAGCATCCTACTTTTAATATGTTTTGAGAATGTTTGTGCGTTATTTTGTTTTAGCATATCACACAGATTATTCAGTGATCAATCCCTTGTTTCTGCTTTAGTTGCATTGGCATTAAACTCAACCAGCATTTAGCACTAGCTAAATCAGGTATGACCTGCTGAAAGGGAAGTCCTGATGAAGAGAAACCTACAAATTGACATAATCATATGTTAAGGTTTTGTTCTGTGCTTGATTCATATTTGCACATTTTCATTTACAAACATGAAACTGTAAATGCAAAATACTTGACTGAATATTTCACAATAATTAAACATTCTCACAGGCAAAATGCAGTTCAGAAAGAAATATCTCATTAGCTGGAAAACATTTCGGGATATCCTGAAGACATGAAGAAACGAAATAAATATGTTATTTCTTTCCATTAACATCTATTTACCACTTTTCCAATGTTGATTTAGTGAGCAAAAAACTTGTGCTAAGTAACTATAATTATAATTCAGAAATTCATAAAGAAATTAAAAATATGATAGCTGGAACGAGTTCTGGAAAACACTTTTCAAATTTCTTGTTTGTTCAATTATTTCAGATTGATACCATTTGAAGATAATCATGGTGATATTTTATAAAATAGCACTAACAGTATTATCACCTTGACATTGAACTTAATTTCTTGACCAAACTGAGCAAAGAGATTGAGAGCAAATGGGTTAAAATTTCTACTCACATAGCTCAGGAAATCATCTCATAAAAGACATGGCACTACAATCCTTATTGTATCATTTGAAAATCACTTGGCATTTTTTACAATATCTCAATATATTTTGCAATATATTTTTACAATATATTTCCCTCCAATTGTTCTAAACAACATTTTGTGAAGAAATATTGCCTTCTGACAAATTTTAAAAAAACTTTCTCAAAAAGAAAGCAAAACAAAAATGTGTTTGAGATACACCAGAGATGATCTTAAGTTGGTTCAGGGCTGTGAACACAAATAAGATCAACATGGAGATATATATCTTTGTTTTTAGCAAACATTCACACTATAGCATAGATTCCCAATATGCAACAAATTCAAATTCCTCACAGGTTATTCTTTTAAAATCAGGCATTGCGTAACATTATAATATCATTTGGGTATTATTTTTAATCTTAAGTAAATATCATCATCTGGCTCTGGGGAATATTTTGTGTGCACAGAGGAATGCATCGCACTGGAGCTGCTGATGGTAGAATATAGATTAGAGGGAGTAACAGAAACCTTCAGCAGATTGTGATTGTCTTAGTTTAGTCGATAGGACACTCATGATGCAAAAACTGTCTCTTTTAATTTCTCTTGCATTTAGAAACGTCCCACCTCTCTGCGTACAGATGTTTTGACTAGCAATTGCACTTAAGCTGGTCAGATCTTTGGATTAATGATGGATAATTTGCCGCAGGTTGGTATCGTTCAGACTCAGCACTCCATAACACCAGCCCTGCTGCCATATGGGCCGAAGCAGCTGTTCCGATTAGTTTCTGTGCCCAGATGTGTCAGATGAGACATCTCCGTTAATCCACAGCGGCACTGGTACTCTGTGGTGTACATCATACTGTTTGGCAGCTAATTACTTTGATGGTGTGTAGAAATGAGAAACTGCATGTTGTAAAAGGACTTTTACAAACAGCAGAACGCCAGCTGTCACTGGATAGCCCTGTGTTATGTGATTGATGTGATTTGACCACAAAGCTTTTCAGCTGAACATCCAGATTATACAGTTCAAACAGATTTTGTTCAAAGTAATGTTTGAATTAACCTGTTAACTCCGACACAACTTATCTTGGGTTTGTTAAACTCTTACTTTTAATTTAGAGTGGCCACAAACCAACAAACTTTGCCGAACCCAAAGCCATTCAAAATTAGCTTCAGTTTTTGACTTTTTTTTTGTAATTTAATCAACTGAAGTACACACCACAGTTTAAATTTTAACTGAACGGCACAGTAAATTTCTTTAACATTTGCGTTAAGCTAAAACAAATACCAGAGGATTCTGTGTGGGAGGATAGAAATTTGATTAGTTTCTGCTGTTTCTCAATTGATGTACTGTACATCTTTTTAATGATAAAGTTGAACAAGTTTAAATTATTTCTGCCTTTTAACAAAGACAGAACTGAACAGAGATAGCTTTGGTTCAAAATTCCCGAGTGCCAAGAACTTGAAGAAGAATACAGTTTTAACCAGGCTGGTCACTGTAGCTGAAATTCTAACTCTTTTTCCAGAAGCTTAAAGTATAATTTCCTGCCCACAAAGCATATAAAACATTTTTTTCAGTGCTTTCTGATAAATTTATCAGTACTGATAGCATTAATGCTTTAATTCCAAACTGTGGAATGAAACATCAGTTTTACTTGCAGAAGAATCTTCATTAAAAATCACACAAAGAACAATCCCATTCAAGCTGTTTAAGAGCAAGGATATTGAATAGTTTGTGATAAACTCAATCTGATTAACAGTCAGGTGCTGTATTAATGTAAGAAAGGCAGTCAACAGGAGACTGTTGCTTTCTGTAACTGTAGAAAGTATTAGGCTGTCCTGCCAATACATGAGTGGACTAACATTGCACTCTGTGACAATATTGGATGACTTCAGCTCCTCCTGTTTCAAGGTCATGGAATATTATTGATTACACCCACAATGTTTTGAACGATGGACTGCGACTTGAGCAGAGCTCCACCTCTGAAAATCACTGGACACCATCACATTGGCAAATAGGACAGAAGCTTTGTCCCTACAGGTTACAAGAAAAAGATCAGTCATTTTTCAAAGGCATATACACCAGCTGGATGGAACACAGTTTATACCAGACATGTGGCTTGTGGGACAGTGATTTATTTACTTTCTGTCAGGTAATACCTTCAAACAAACAGCCATGTTACTTGAACCTAATGCGCACATGCAGAACAAATGCAAACTGAAGTTTAGAGGCAAGACATTAACTTTGAACTAGCATAATGCTCAAGGTAAAGGCACACTACACCAAATGCACTGCATCATGTTCAGGAGATCCGTTAAAAATCAGCAATGGGTCTGAGCAAAGGAAAACAGCACTCAAAAGCAAGCAAAAGAAAATTAGGAGAGGAAAATGCCTTGATAAAATCAACTGAAAATAGCAAGGTTCCTTGTGAAATATGGAATGATCTCATGCCTGAACTTAGTATTTTAGATCATAAGATAGAATATCACAAACAAATTACGTTGATTTTTGCAAGCAAATATTACTTAGATATAACTTAGATCTAGAAGCACTGATGGAGAGAAAATAACTTCAACAACTTGAATAGAAGAGGAACATCTTACAGCATTTTATTAATCACACAACCATGGTCACCCAGAGAACAGCCAAACACAACATAGAAAAGCAAAATACTGCAGATGCTGGAAATCTGAAACAAGCATAGAAAATGCTTGGTAGGTTTGGCAATACCTGTGGAGAGAAAACAGCGTTAATGTTTCAAGTTCAGTACTGCTCTCTGATGAAGGAGATCATATTAGAGTCAAATGATTAACTCTGTTTCTCACTCAACAGATACTTCCAAACCTATAGAGTTTGTCCAGCAATTTCTGTGTTTGCGCCACTAGTTCAGAACCCGTTTCTATTTGGTTTTGTGATCTCTGTTCCAAGGAAATGCAAAATTGTATATACCTCAAACTGTGCTCTGGTAAGTCTGATTTCAAAACTGAAACTATCTCTTTGTACAGTCTCCTTGGTTTTAAGTAATATCTTTTTTAAGTTCAAATTTCAAACATAAATAAGACGTTGTTTTCTACATAATGGGTAGAGAAATCAAAGACACATTTCTTACATAGCAGTTTTAACAGGGGGATGGACAGTATCTAAAGACTATGGAAGAGAACTGAGTGGTCAACAGTTTAGTAGGAATGAGATTAAGGGGGCAGGAGATGAGTCATAAGGACAAGATACTCTTAGAGAGGGTGAAAGGAGAGAAACTGGATTAAATGTGGATCAAGCACTAGGCTAGGAGGTGCCTGGTAATAGTTTGAGTAGACAAGTGGAAAAGAGAAAAGCAGAGAGGAAGCTAAAAAGGTCAATAATCCTTTTCATACATCGTTGGAGGTGAGGGTGGTGGCAGAAGAAAAGAGAGATTTAGGTTTTGTATTGGGGAAAAAAAGAGGAGCTATTTTTGGATTTTAGCATGATAGTAGAGCACTGGGTAACATTTCTAGAAGATAGTAAGGCACGACAGTGTTTGCTGTAGTCAAGGGACAGGAACATTTACATCTACATCTCAGGATTTCAATAAGTAAAAATGGAGGCTGTCCAAAGGATTGGGAAAAGTAAAGGATTTGCTGGAAACAAGGACATCAAAGATGTAGGGTGTTAGGCTGGTTGGACATGCTGAAATTAGCACAAGTGTGATGATACTGCCCCTTTAACAAGGTTATTTTGCCCCTTTAACAAGCTTATTTTACATACAGGTAAACAGGAGCTTTTCCAGAATCTCTAGATTCTTGAAAGAGAACCACCAAAACATCCATTACCTTTCTAGCCATCTCCTCCAACACTCTGGGATGAAGCTCTTCTATTTCTGGGTATCTTCAACGCAGTTAGCTTTTCAAGTAATACCTCTTTGCAATCTAATTTCTTTTGGTTCCTCAGCTTCATAAGTCCTTTGGATTTCTAGCATTTTGGAGAGATTCACTGCATCTTCTTGCATGAAGACAGATGCAAAGTTTCTCCACCTTTTCACTGCTTTCCAATATAAATTAATCTGTTCAGTCTCCGAAAATAATCATGTACCTTTACAACCACCTGAATGCCATCTATTCACTACCAAGCAGCAGTATATGGAACACAATGTCCACTTGAATATTTTATCACACTGTGGTCTGTGTCTTCGGTTTCAAACTGAGGTCAATTACAGAATCAGTAGCCAGCACACAATATAGCCACTTCTCAGTGACTGCTGAAATCCAGCAGGACCCACAGGTTGAGGGAGTAAGAGTTGCTGTTCGGGTGTTGGGTAGAGGAGTCCAGGCGTGGGGCAGGGTTTAATGGGGAGGTACAATGGGACCTGTTGAGTATCTGGAGTAGATGATTACTAGGATGTCTTTACGGTAGGAAAGTATCCTAATGTTATGAGAGAGCAGACTAGCCTAGTATTCTCACTCTCTTGACCACTGCATTATGGCAGCTAAGGTGGAATGAGATGAATTGACCATTTAAGAACGTCAGTGGACAGAGGGGTAGCCAGGCTTTGTGTACTGTGGATGATGGTTAGCGGTTTTGGGGGGTAAAGAAGTGGGGGAAGGCAACCACTTTACTTTACATGACCCACCTGTAAAATGTCAGCAAGGGGCAATAAAATCCTCCCACCCCAGTATGTCTTTAAGAGCTAGTTTTCTGGCTGTTATTCATGTTAATCTTTAATGTCCATTATAAATGAACAGACAATATTATTAAATGGCAACTCTGTTGACACCAAAGAAAATGGAAGGTGAACCACAATGCCCTTAATAGTGCAGAATATGGGTATTAACTGAGAGCAGTGCTCGTACAGGATACAATATAAAGAGACAACCAATGGCCTTGTAAGATTTTGGTTTCAATTTATCGATTCTTATTTAAAGATGCTGTTTTCTGCCAAGTCGAATTTCTGCCTCTTCAAAATTGTTTTAAATTTCTCAGTGCTAATGTTATCATTGCAACTTGCAGGTTTTCAGCTGAATCACGTGAAGGTGCAACAATTTACATTCTATTGCTAGTATTTCCTGTTCAAGAATGTTGAACATCCTGCCTAGTGATGAGAACAATAATCTACACACTCTGTTTCAATGCATAACCAGACACAACAGATTGAAAACACATTCATAGGCAGGCAGAGATGCAAAATGAGGTAAAACACCCAAGTTTCACAACTGAAAATCTCTGCGTGGTTTCTTTATTAAAATGTCTCCATTAAACATAAGAAGGAAGAGATGTTACAGGCATACATGGGTATGATAGAGGCCCATGTCAAAGGAACAGTGACAGACTCAATCTCCTAACTAACAGGACTTCTGAGATGAGGCTGAAAGAGTGACAAGTAAATTTGGTAGTTGAGGTGATTCTCACCCACCACACATGGAAGACCTAAAGCAATTCCAACATTAAAGCATACAACTACTTTACAGACCATGAGAAGAGAATCTGAGCAACATTTTTTTTGCAATGTATTGATTAAAATTTGTATTCTCTTACTGAGAAAAGCACATAAGCATAAAGCGCAAAACCTACATAACCCTTTTGTAAAACTGGTTTTAATTTGCATTTAATTAATATTTTATTATTACAGTTTTCTGGACTCCACATTCTAGATTCTATGCTGATAGAATTAAGCAGGCATTGAGGTACTATCCGTGCCATTTTGCTCTTATCTTGATAGGCTGAACTTGGTTTTCTGGTCTGTCACTCCAGTGCAGTACTGAGGGGGTGCTTCAATGTCAGGGGTCCTGTCTTTCAAATGAGATGTTAAGCTGAGGTCCTGTCTGCCATCAATGGTACAGGTTTAACGTCCCATGTAATGTTTCAAAAAGGTGTTAAAAAAAAGTCTTCCTGATGCCCTGTGCAATATTTATCCCACTTTCAACATCACTAAAATGCATTGTATAGTCATCACCACATTGCTGCTTGTAAGATGGCACTGTAAGTTGGCTGTGTGTCTTCTTTATTTTAATAGTCACCATACTTCAAAAGTACTCCATTGGCTGTGAAGTATTCTGGGATGTTCTGATTTTTGGAAAGACAAGTTGTCAGTTTATAGTGCTTTTGAGAACTCTCAAAAGCAGATTTTTGGTCCCAGAGTTAAAACACATCAGATGAAGGCTTTTTTATTTGCACTTCAAGTGGACAAAGCAAGCATATTTCCATAAGCTGTAAATTAACTTGGAGAAGGGGAAGGCCATTTGGCACATTGAGCCTGTCCGCTGCCATATACCACTATCGTGAATTCTATTTGATTTCTGGAGGGAGGTGAATCATTGCAAGTCAATAGAGATAAGGCCCTGTGAAAATCTCTCCTCCTCCAAAGTCCTAACAATGTTGAAATGAAAGCCAAGAAATCTGTCTAAAAATTATATTCTTCTGATCTGAATACATTGAGCATCTTGGCACAAGGGAACCAGAGTGTTGGATCCTGGCAACCACATACTCCAGCACTTTGCAGAGGAAGTAAATTGATCCTGAATCTCAAGAGTCATCAATCATGGTTGAAGACTGTAACTCTTTCATCAAAGCTAATTTGTTGCAATCTTCAAAGAAAGCTCAATTTAAAATGCTTATTTAAATATATGAGACACTTTTGAGAGATTTCTTTAGTATTAAACTTTCCAAAAAGAGATTGAGCAATAGCCAAAGAGTTTGTTTCCGTGCTGTACAACTCTGTAACTCTATCTCAAAAAAATATCAGAGTGCTCAACCAGCGTGTTATTGCATGCATGCTCACAAAACAAGATGCTGAGTTGTTTTGGGATAAAAGAGATATACTGCCAAGTTGTGTACACCTCTATACAGGAGCAGCCAATGGCATCATAAAACTCATAAATGTGCTGTCTTATAGATCATGGCTCATAAGAGATTGGTCGCTGTCTCCACTCAAGAGACGGAGTCAGGCATAACATGTTGACTAATTTTTTCAATGATAATAAATGAGCAAAAGAAATTAAGCAGACGAGCTCCCTACTACACTAATAACAATGCATAAATCTGACACTAAAATCCTCCTTTGCTGGTACACATCCAAAATGGATCTTTCTTTAATCTCATCTATATTTAGGGTTGACTTGTGAACCTGAAAACTCCATAAGCTATGTAAGGCTGATAGATTTTCCATAAAAAGTTCATTTCATTTTATTTCATTTCCTTTCTCAATTTTGCATTAAAGCTCTCCTCAAGAAATGATCTTCAGCTGCAGTGAGGCTGTGTGGCCTGGTGAATGTAATCCATGCTCTATGTAGGTTTTGCGCTTTATTAAGACCAGGTTTCACCTGGTCCTAATAAAACCAAGAATGCAAAGCATGAAAGGGCAATAACACTGAGATTCTGTGTCAGCACAAATTAGACATATGAAAATCAGGTACATTGGGAGTGCAGGTGTGAGACTTCCTCAGATGAAGAAACGGATGAAAAACATTAACATCAGCACAAATGTAAGCCCCAGTTACACAAAGTAGTCATCATGTCTTCTAAGTACTGACCAAAAACAAAGAATTGATGCAAGACAATTTTTAAGAAAAGGCTCCCAGAACGCCAACATAAGTGTACAGTTTAAAAGAAAACAGCGAACCACGGAGAATGATTTAAAAAAACCAAACCAGACTGTCAAAGTCATTCAAACACTTTTTTTGTATAATAATTCCTAATAATGATATTCACAATCATTGGATGTTTTACCAGAGATCTATTAATCTCTCAAAAGCAAAAAATGCTTTCAAAACAAATAAGGACGCACCACTGGAGATATTTCCTGGATAAATTGATAATGTGATAATGTACAATTACCTCAGCCCATAAAGGCAATATTGCTGCAAAAAAAATGGAGTTATAGAAAAGCCATGATTTTAATCATTGGCAAGACAAAATTAAATGGCTCTAATATATTACCTGGGACTAGTTACCGATCTATACATCTGAACTATGGTAAACCATTACTTGCAAAAGCTGCCAACATCTGCAGTCAATGCACCAAGGACCTGCCTTTGAGAGCAATACGTGAATGAATAAATGAATATTCATTCAGATTAAATACCTTCATATACTTTGTTAATTTCTTCAAAATAGTTTGAGATCAAGCTCGTGGTATCAGTAAATTTATGGCTAGCCTACCAACTTTGTGAAACATAGCGCCCACACATAGATATAGACAAGTGTTTTATGTTTCCAGTGCAAGACTGAAGTGGCAACAACACCTGAATCTGTTATTACATAGCTGGATGCAAGTTAATTGCAGCCTAGCCCTTTGATCTCTCGGGAACATTGGGCTAAATGTTATGGTTTTGTTTTGTTAAGTTTCAGTTTTATCAAATTTCATGAAGGGCTTCTCTCAGCGAGGCCTCGAGAGTTAGGTCGCTGCATCTGAACAAACTCATCTCTTTATCTACCTACCCCAATCCTATAGTGTCCTTCTCATCCAATTCTAGCCCTTATCTACCACTCATTGTACCCAGCATAACTCGACACTGTCAAGATAACCTGGAATGGACTGGCATTCCTGTCATCTTTAAAAGGGTGTTGTGCAGCTCTGTCATTCCGAAGTTGCCCTGAATGGTTCTCGACATTGGCCTGCAACATGGCAGACAAGGGAGAATTGGCACTCCATTTGCAGGGTCCTGAAGGTCCTTGTCGGCAGAGTGTTTTGAATCATTCATGAGATTTAGACATCTCTGACTAGGAAAGCATTTATTGCCCATCCCTAATTCTCCAGAGGGCAGTTAAGAGTCAACCACATTGCTGTGGGTCTGAAGTCACATGTAGGACAGACCAAGTAAGGCTGGCAATTTCCTTCCTTAAAGAACTCAAGTGAACCAGATGGATTTTTCCAACAATTGACAATGGATGCATGGTCATCTTAATTACAGAAGTTTATTAAATTCAAATCCATGGCAGGATTTGAACATTACCTGGGTCTCTGGCCTAACCATCCAGTGATACTACCGCAAGGCAATCCATGAAGGGTGGTGCAGAAGTAGAATGCCCTCTTCCCCCAGGCCAGCAGAGGATTCCACCACACCAGACCATATGAGCCTGGACCCAGGTTGTTCCCAGGGACACTGCAGTCTCACCCTTCTGGTGGAATGCCCGGCAATGTAGGAAGAAGGTCAATGATAGTTTTCACTCTTCCTCTATAAGTGCCACCATGTTTAATCCAATATCTCACATGTACTCTAACTCCACTACTGCAGCCACCTCCCACCAAGTCTCTTGCTCTACTACTCTCATTATCACTTGCAGAATCTTCCCTCATTCACCATCACCCACCCTGACTCTCGACACAACTAACCCTGCATGCCCCCTGCATGCTGACAACTTATTTGCTCAGGTTACCTTCCCAAATGCACCAAAATTAATAGCTATGCCACCCATCTCATTTCCCTTAATATATGCTTCCCTCTCATTTCAAGAGGAAAACAGGCCAGTCAGCCACTTGGGGAGCTCAGAGTCAAGATGCTCTTCATTTCAGGGGTGAAGAGCTATGATGGGGTTTGGAGTTCTTGATCTGGACTGTGCAACAAGCAGAAACATCCATTCTTAGTCAATCCCCCTTTAGCATCTAATTACCCCAATTAGATCTCCTCACATCCTTCCAAATTCCAGGGAGTCTAGGCCTAAACAGCTGACTCTCTCCACATAAGACAAGCTTTTTTATTATCTCTGGAATTAATCTGGTGAACTTTCTCTGAATTATTCCCAATGGAATTCCATCCTCCCTCTAGTAAGGGGACCAAAACTATACACAGTACTCCAGAGTTGGTCTCACCAGTGCCTAGTACAACTGCTACAACAATTCACTCCTTTTATACTGCATTCCTTTAGCAATAAATGCCAAAATTCCATTTACCTAGCCTGCATACTTGCTTTCTGTGATTCATGCACATGGACACCCAAATCCCTCTGCACTGAAATATTGTGGAGTTTTTTCCATTAAGATAATAAGTTGCCTTTTTTACTCTTCTGTCTAAAATGGATAACTTCACATTTATGCTCACTAAACTCCATCTGCCAAATTTTAGCCTATTCACAACAATTATCCTTATCAACTTGTGAATTACTTCTTTCTTTTGTGCAACTTCCTTTCCCACCTATTCTAATGTCATTTTCAAGTTTTGTTACAGTACGTTATATCCCTGTATCCCAGCCATTAATATAGATGTTAAATAGTTGGCCCGTGGACCAAAGCCACTACCACCTCCATGGGATATATCTTGCCAACCAAAAAAAGATCCATTTATCGTAACTTTGTGTTAGGCAATCATATATCCAAGCTAATATATTAGCGCCCGACCCAATGTGACCTTATCTTGCACATTGACCTTAAGTGTGGCACCTCACCAAATATCTTCTAGAAGTCCAGATATACTACATCTGCAGGACCACATTATTCACTTTATTTGTTACACCTTTGAAGAAGACGATTAAGTTAATTAATTTGATTCAGGTGGCAACTTGAGACCAGGCTAACATGGTCTAATGCCCTGGCCTCCTCTAATAGTCCAGGGAGAGGAGGATGTCCTGCCTAAGCACCACCCTAATCTCCAGATCCCTGACCACAAAGTGCAGCTCTAATTACCTCCTGTCTGCTATGTCTAAGAACAATGTCAGGAACTATGCACGGCAGCTCCAAATTGATGGTGCTAGTCTGGAAACTGAATGTCCTTATAAAGATGGCAGCGGGGACATCAGTCAATTCCAGGATATTTCAGCAGGGTGAATTATCCCTGGAATGGAGTGTGGTAAGGTGGGGCTCAAATTGGACAAGTGGGACACCATTAGATGCAGGGTACATTATAAATGAGGTGAGTTTTGTAAGGTGTGGTGAGAAGCCTCATGGTGTGACACCTTCTAAACAATTCAACACAATTTGCAGTTAGCGAAAAACAAACGTAAGATTCAGCCCATTGGTAATTCAATGTCACTGACACAAAATTTCAATTATGTCGAATTTACTGTGTATCGACGGGCCATTTGGCCCAAATGATCTTTTTGTGTTCCACCTAAGATTTTCAGTGACCTAATATCACGGTGGCGGCACGGTGGCACAGTGGTTAGCACTGCTGCCTCACAGCGCCAGAGACCCGGGTTCAATTCCCAATTCAGGCGACTGTCTGTGTGGAGTTTGCACATTCTCCCTGTGTCTGCGTGGGTTTCCTCCGGGTGCTCCGGTTTCCTCCCACAGTCCAAAGATGTGCAGGTCAGGTGAATTGGCCATGCTAAATTGCCCGTAGTGTTAGGTAAAGGGGTAAATGTAGGGGAATGGGTGGGTTGCGCTTCAGCGGGTCGGTGTGGACTTGTTGGGCCGAAGGGCCTGTTTCCACGCTGTAAGTAATCTAATCTAATCACCTCACCCAATCAACAGACTTTATTGTTGCTTTCTCCCTCATGTCTTTATCTAACTTCCCCTTAGAAGCATCCATAATTTTTGGACCCATCGCTCCCTCCGATACTGAGTTCCACAGTCTATGTTTTCTCAGGTAGTTTCTCATGACTTCCTGACTGAATTGTTTAGTATCCACTCTATATTCATGGCTGCCAGTTTTGGACACTGCACAAAATGGAGGGGGATGTTGTATATCTACCCTATCAAATCCCTTCGTTATTTTAAGAGCCACTAATGAGGTCACCTCGCAGGCATCTCTTGAGAGTAGAAGTCCTGCTTGTCAGTCTTTTCTCATGGTTTGATGGAGAGTTCAGGAAGGCATACCAGAAAGAGCACGAGGCACATCTAAAAATGAGGTCTCAACCTGGTGAAGCTACCAAACAGATCACCTTGCAATGCCAAACAGCCAAGCAGCTAGTGATACACAGACTTAAGCAATCCAACAACCAATCAATCAGATCTAACCTCGTAGTCCTGCCACATCCGATCTAGAATGATGGTGGATGATTAAACAACTCACTGGAGGAAGAGGTTCCACCAATATCCCCATCATCAATGATGGACGTGTCCAGAACTCCTGTGCAAAAGATACAGTTGAAGCACTCGCCCTAATCTTCAGCCAGAAGTGTCAAGTGGATGATCCATCTTGGTCTTCGCCAGTGGTCCCCAGTGTCACAGATACCATTTTTCAGCCAATTTGATTCACTCCAAGAAAAGGTTGGAGGTACTGGATATTACAAAACCTATGGGCACTGACAGCAGTAAAACTGAAGACATGTGCCCCAGGACTTGCTGCTTTCCTAGCCAATACTCCAGTATAGTTACAACATTGACATCCACCAGATAATGTGAAAAATTGCCCGAATATGTTATGTGTATAAAAACAGGACAAATCCAACCGAGCCAATTACCGACCCATCAGTCTACTCTCAATCATCAGTAAAATGATGGATGGCGTCATCAACAGCACTATCAAGCAACACCTGCTCAGCAATAACCTGCTCAGTGACACCCAGTTTGGGTGCCACCAGGGCCACCCAACTCCTCATCTTATTACAGCCTTGGTTCAAATATGAACAAAATAACTAAATTTCAGAGGTGAGGTGAGAATGACAGCCTTTGACATCAAGGTCACATTTGAGTTTGGCATCAAGAAGCCCTAGCAAAACTGGAATCAATGGGGCAAACTCTCTGCTGATTGGAGTCACGCCTAGCACATAGGTTATTGTTGTTAGATGTCAATCATCTCAGCTCCAGGATATCTCTGCAGGAGCTCCTCAGAGTAGTGTCCTAGGCTCAACTTCATTTGCTTCATCAATACCCTCCCTTCATCATAAAGTTACAAGCAGGATGTTCATCAATGATTGCTCAATGCTAAGCATTATTCACAATTCCTTGGGTATTGAAACAGTCCATGTTCGAACGTAACAAGATCTATACAATATTCGGGCTTGGCTGACAAATGGCAAGTAGCAATTGTGGCACACATACCAGGCAGTTTCTTATAGCATCTCCCATAAGAAATAATCCATCACCATGCCTTGACACTCAATGGGGTTGCCATCTCTGAATTCCCCCTCTATCAACATCCAGGAGATTAATATTGACTAGAAACTTAACTGAACTTGCCATAAAAGAACAGTTTAGAGAATAGGAATACTGCAGCAGTAACACACCTCCTGACTCCTCAAAGCCTGTCCACTATCCACAAGGCAAAAATGAGAAGCGTGATGGAATACTTCCCTTTTGCTTCGATGAGTGCAGCACTAACAAGAAGCTTTAGACCATCCTGGACCGAGCAGCCAACTTGTTTGGCATTACCATCACAAGAATCCATTCCCTCCACCACCGACGCTCAGTAGAGCAGTGTGTACTATCTACAAGATACCCTGCAGAAATACACCAAAAACCTTTCCAGAGCACCTTCCAAACACAAGACCACTTCCATCTGGAAGGACAAGGGCTGTAGATACAATGGAACACCACCTCCTGTAAGTTCCCCTCCAAGTCACTCACCACCCTATCTTGGAAATGTACCACCGTTCTCTATTGTCACTGGGTCAAAATTCTGGAATTTCCTTCCAATTGGTATTGTGGGTCAACCTACATCATGGAGACTGCAATGGTTCAAGAAGGCAGCTCGCCACGATTTTCTCAAGGGCAACTGGTGGCAAGCAACAAATGCTGGCCCATCCAACGACAGTCATGTCTCGTGAGTGAATAAAAGAGAAGAATTCCAAGCTCAAGTTATTCCATTGTGGGATCAAACATACAGCACTTTGAAGTTCATCACTATGTTTCTTAAACAAAGAACATTCCTGGACGCCACTGAGGAAAAAGTTTTTTTTGACAAGTTGATACTGTAATTTTGTTTCCTCTAAGTAACTATTTGTTTTTCTTTTAGCTGTGCAAGTAACCCTTCCCCTTAGGGTGCTGAATAATAGGCAGGGCCAACATTCATTGTTTACAGCCTGAAACAGACTTTGCCCTTTTCTGGCATTTTCATAGTTTGAACAAGCTTTGTCCATTTTCGATCTTCCAGCTGGATTTAGTGGGAGTTGCTCTGCGCTTCAGTGACCCTGTATGAAGCCAGACTGAAATTTTGAGAGGTGTTGAGAGCGCCTATGTGAGGGGAGCCTGTCATTTGGAAATGTTGAAACTAGTTTATTATTATTAACTGTCATCAAATGGACTGAGTACGATAAATAAGCCTATTATAGACCTGTAATAGACACCTAGTTGAAGAGTTTAGGCAAATTTTGTTGGTTTAATTGGTTTGCAATCTCAGAACAATACTCTTTGCCTGGAGTTAAAGTTTTCCATCCCAAAATGCGCTGAAACTTTTGCTAACACATTTGAATTTCCATTAATCCACAATGGATATTTGTAATCAAACATTTAATTCCTTTTCTTGCCAACACTCATTTAATAAAGCGAGGCTGATGTTTTCAGGTGTTCACTGGAGGAGAATTTTCAGCACCTTCTGTTTTCAGGATCACTGTTATCTTTGACAATACCTGCCACTCCTGAAGTTCACATTGCTCTCAGGATTACAGTCATGAACTATGAACACTTGTATTGCAGCAAGGAATGCAGCCAGCATTGTATGGGTCAGAGGTTACTCTTTTTTTGGGCTTGGAACATAAAGAATATCTGAGAGAAAGCACACTGATGGACACTAGGCCTTGACGATCTCACACTTGCAATGGGACCTGGTGAATCCTCTGTTCAGGTAAATTACTGGTCAGAAAATCTATCGGATGCTGTGAGACTCGTACAGTCATTTCCACTGGGCTCTACATCAGCATTAGTACTTCATGCTGGAGATTTCTCCAGTGTAACTTTTGCAGGAACAAATGAACTTAAGGACTAGAAGTGAGTAATTCAGCCCCTTGCTACCTCATTTGATACGATTGTGGCTGATCTCATCTCAGCCTCAACTCCACTTTCCTACCTGCTTTCCATGACCCTTGACCCATTACTAATAATAATCTATATCCTCCTTAACTTTATTCAGTGCTCCAGTACCAACTGCACCCTGGGGTGGTGAATTCCACAGGTACACCATGCATTGAGAGAAGTCATTTCTCCTCATTTCTGTTTTAAATCAGCTACCCCTTATTCTAAAACTACAATCTATACGATCGACAGAAAACCTGGCAGGGGGGAGGTTGGTGACAATTATGCAGCTTGGAATTTTCCAGAGGTCAGGCTGGTGCCAGGAAGGGAAGAGGGATAGAGTGCTCCTTTCCTGGGTTCCCATGCCCATTGCAGGGCACTATGTCCAAATTCTCCCAATCCTTTATTCACCTGTCCTGTCCACCTTTTATCTTCACCCCCACAGTTGTCCTTTCTGTCCCACAGCGCAAGAGTCACTTCTATACCTCAATTACCTTCATACTTGATTTATCTTCCCTTTCAACATTGAGAGAAGTCTGTCGACTCAACAGTAGTCCCTATTCCTGCTGGTGTTCCTGGGACTAGAGATGGGATTGGTAGGCCCTACCCAAGTCCATCAGGCATTAACTGACAGCAGGCAGAGTCAGGAAAGAGGGGTAGAGTGACCCCTGGCCTTTACACCACATCCCGAGCATTAAACCCAGTTCAGAGAGTCACTCAGAACTTACAGCATATAACATTACCGTTCAACTCAACTGGAAGTTCTGAGCTGTATCTATTTTCACCAACTTCAGTCACTGAGTATTTCTGCTACAGTTAGTTTACTGAGTTCCTGAATGAAACATTAACTTTGAGAACTCAGGATTGAAGATTGCTGCAGGTCGGAATATAAAACATGGTCTTTTGTTACACATTTTCCTGCATTTAACTCATGCCCAGCTGCTATTCACTTTGGAATAATATGGAGGTGAAATACTTTTGACAATAAGTAACAACAAAAACAAACTTCAGAAGTTACACAATAAAGTTTGCATCAAGAGCTATTTTAGGAATGTGCGATCTATTTAAAATGTTTAAGAGGACTTGATAATGAGAAGCTATTTTGAGTTCTATAAAGTGACAGCACAGAACACTTCATTTTGCCAAACTTGTACATATATGTTTCCATGTACTTTTATCTGTCATTGTCAATCTGTTCTACATTACATATTCACTCAAATTGTATTTATAGCACTGCAAAATCAATAGGAAGATTTGTGGCACAGTGTAGCATCCTTGTCTCTGAAAATCATAAAATCCCTACAGTGTGGAAGCAGACCATTTGGCCCATCGAGTCCACACCCACCTCCGAACAACATCCCACCCAGACCCACCCCTCTACCGTATCCCTGTAACCCTGCATTTCCCATGGCTGACCTACCTCGCCTGCAGATTTCAGATTGCAGTGGCATTTGCCAAGGAAGGTGTGTTTGTAATATAGCCAGGCAGCTGAAAGGCCAACTTGCAAATCCTTCCAACATGTGTCAACAGTCATGCAATGGGAAGAAAATCAGAGTCTTTCCCATCACTATCCATGGCTCTGGAACATGCTGGAATGCACATTTCCATAGTATCTCAGATTCCTTTGAAGGGTGGAGGGATTGTGGTTAAGGAGTACAGTTGATGGTGTCATCAGATTGTCACAAATAATGCAGAGTTTAATCAGAAATGAAGCCTGCATCTTTGACCTGTATCTTATTCTTCTACATGGTGGAGATTATGACGTCAGACCTGCCTGTGAGGTGAGATCCCAAGAAGATGAAATCAATGACTGATTTATGATCTGTCAACGCTTCAATGTTAACACTTTTGTCTATGTGTTCAAATACTCCATAGTTTCTACAATTGTTATCTCTTACCTCCTCCAGCCTTACAAAAATGAGATCTCTGTTCTCTCCAATGCTAGTCTCTTGCACATCCCCATCTTTCACTGTTCAATCGTGATTTGCTTTTCAACTTATTCTCCCATAAGATGTGGGTGTTTACCACAAGGCCACAATTATTGCCCATCCCTAATTTCATTAGACGTGGAGAAGATCTGCCCTTTTAAAGTGCTGTAGTCTATGTAAGGGCGGGACAGACACAGAGCTGGAAATGTGTTGCTGGAAAAGCGCAGCAGGTCAGGCAGCATCCAGGGAACAGGAGAATCGATGTTTCGGGCATAAGCCCTTCTTCAGGAAATGGACAGACACAGTGCTATTAGATGACCATGCACTCAGCTATCCATCTAACCCCTCTTCCACCTAAACTCTAGAAAACGCCTCCAGCTTTTTAATCTCTCTTCTTGAAGGACATTGGAGTGCAGTTTTGAGCTACAACGAAAGGAGGGTGTTCAACCAAAAAGGGAACAATCATTGAGGCAGTCTATAATAAAATAGCTTTCTAGAAGGAGTTTCAAGGCCAGATTAGCAAAGTGAAGAATTGTGGTCCCTTTTGAAGTTTCATGAAATTTGATGATCCACTGTGTTATTATCATCTGGAGGTATTGTTGAGAAACTGATGGAATCTGGTTTGGTTGCAGTAACTATTTGATTAGCACAGTGGAATGTTCAATCAACATCTATTAGAAATTTACCACATGTTAAATTAGGGTGCTGTAAATAAGTTGTACATGTCTGGTAGACTATAGTACTGTTCCTATCGTTTGTTTAAAAACATAGCATCTTCTGACTTTGTCCTTTTAGGAAATCCACTTGTTCTCACACTTTATTTTCTTTAAAGAAAAATGTTACTGATCCCTAGCCTAGACTGCAATTTAAATTAAACTTAAATCAGTTCTGGGAAAGGGTCATACCAGACACAAAATGTTAACTCTGTTCTTCTCTCTCTGCAGGCAGTGCCAGACATATTGAGTATCTCCTGCATCCTCTATGTTTGTTTGCAAGTTAAATTTGGCAAGCTGGTCTGGGGTCAGAACACTGTTGGCTGATGATCACACACTAATCAGTTCCATTTGCAGCCCCTTGGATATTGAGACAGTCAGTACCAATATGCATCAAAACCTGGATAGAATTTAAGCTTGCGAAGTGGCAGATACTACAGTATTTATATCACTCCACTGCCAGGCAATGACCATTCCAAAAAGGCAATCTAATTGTTTTCTCTTAGCATTTAACAGCAGTACCATCAATGAATCCCTCATTATCAACATCCTGGAGATCACCAGAGACTTGAGTCGGCCAGATTCGCAAGTACTGTGGCTAAAATAGCAGGTTAGAGACTGAGTATTTTGTGATGAATTCGACATCATCACTGCCCATTTACTGTCTATCAGCTGCAAGGCAGAAGTCAGGAGTGTGATGGAATACTCCCTACTTACATAGAACAAGGAACAGTATAGCACAGTGCAGGCCCTTTGGCCCTTGACTTTCGGACAACTTTTTACCCTACTCTAAGATCAAACTAACATACATGCCCTACACCATACTGTCTTCTATGTCAAGGGTATGGTGCAGGAAAAGCACAGCTGGTCAGACAGCATCCAAGGAGCAGGAGAATCAATATTTTGGGCACAAGCCTTTCATCAGGAATGCCCAAAACGTCAATTCTCCTGCTCCTCGGATGCTGCCTGACCGGCTGTGCTTTTCCAGCACCACACTCTCGACTCTGATCTCCAGCATCTACAGTCCTCACTTTCTCCACTGTCTTCCATGTGCATATCCAAGAGTCACTTAAATGTCCCTAATGTATCTGACTCTATGACCACTGCTGGCAGTGCATTCCATGCACCCACCACTCTCTGTGTAAAGAACCAACCTCTGACATCTCTCCTAAACCTTCCTCCAAACGCCTTAAAATTATGTCCCCTTGTGATAGCCATTTCCACCCTGGGAAAAAGTCTCTAGCTATCCACTCTATCTATGCCTCTCATCATCTTGTACATCTTGATCTAGTCACCTCTCACCCTTCTTTGCTCAAATGAGAAAGGTCCTAGCTCTTGCCTACATGAGTGCTGCTCCAACAACACTCAAGAAGCTTAATACTATTCAGGACAAATCAAACCCCCCTTCACTACCTTAAATATCCACTCCCTCCATCAATGATGCACAATGTCCACAGCATCCATAAGATACTCTACAGCAACTCACTGAGATTTATTCAATAGTAGCCTTCAAACTCGTACCCACCATTGGATAGAAGAACGGCAGTAGCAAAAGCAGAAAGACAAAAAGTTACCCCATCCTAACTTGGAAACTATCTTGTTATTCCATCATTGTTTCTCCATCAAAATCTTAGAACTTTCTACAAAACAGCACCTGGATGGATGGCATTGGTTTAAGAAAGCTGAACACCACTTTCTCAGGGGAAATTGTACACCAAATACTGGTCTTGTCAGCAATATCCCATGAACAAGGAAGAAAAACACTACATGCAAATTACTACAATGTATATAAAATGTATAAATAATATGGCATTTCCAAAGTCAGATTTAATCTCAGGGTATCTCAATGAGTTTATGCCAAGTTATATGTGGCTGCTTAATGTATTTGAAATTCCTCCAACAATTGCCTTACCACAGACAAATGTTTAACATATTTAATGTTTGCGGTCTTTGGCCAGTAAAAGTAAATGATTGTAATATCAAAGCCTAGGAAAGAATGCAGAGGAGATGGTATGATGATTTCAATATCATGGAGAAATTAGAGAAATTGTAATTGTTCTCCTTTGGACTGAAAAGATCAAGGGGAAATTTAGTCACGCTGTTCAAAATTATGACGGGTTTTGAACAAGTAAGGAGAGGCAAAGTTCCGAGTGGTAAAAGGGTGAGTAGCCCAGAGGACACAGTGTTAAGGTGCTTGGCGCAAAAAAGAACCTGGAGGTAAGTTGTGAGGAAGCCTGTTAAGTAGCAAATTGCTAGGTTCTGGAAAGCACGACCTGAAAAGGTTCTCGAAGCAAATGCAAAAACTCGCAAAAGGAATTTTGATAATAACTTGTAGAGGGAGCAGATTGTAAAGCTATCAATAGAAAGCAGCAAGTGAGACTAACTGGATAACCTTTCCAACTGCTTGTTTCCAGCATGATGGTCAAATGCCTTCTGAGTAATTGTCTACTTGGACGAGCTTTCAACTGTCAGTGAAGCTTTATGCAATTTCATTGGGCAGTAATGTTTCTGTGACCTTTCAACCATTAACAATAGTCTGCAGCAATCTCATTGATTGTCTGGAAACGTGTGATTGCTTTGGTCATGGCATTGTGGTTTTGAAAAGGCTTTAAGCCATTGCCAATTGAGACTAGATGAAAGGGGTGGGGATTCAATGGGGCGGGAGAGGGGGCTGCAACATTTACAAAAGTGGTGTGTTGACCCTTAACAACCATGATAGCAACCACTATTACTTGATTTTTTTTAGCAATTTGACTGAAAAATCTATCGGTCTGTTGTAATCTTATCATGGCAGCAAAGAATGACATCAGAAGAATGATATAATGCAAAACAGTCATAGACTCACAGAATTGTACAGCATGGAAACAGACCCTTCAGTCCAACTCATCTATGCCAACCAAATATCCTAAATTAATCTAGTTCCCACTTGCCAGAATTTGGTGCATATCCCTCTAAACCCTACCTTTTCATGCACCCATCCAATTGTACCAGCCTCCACCACTTCCTCTGGTAGCTCATTCCACACATGCACCACCCTCTGCATGAAACTGTTGCCCCTTTAGGTCTCTTTTAAACTTTTCCCATCTCACCTTAAAACCATGCCCCCAAGTTTTGGAATCCCTCGCCCCTGGAAAGAAACATGTCAATTGAACCAAGGACCTTAGGATTGAGGGACTTAGAGGGTGTGAATCTTTAGAATTCTCTACCCCAAAGGGCTGTAGATACTTAGTCATTGGGTATGTTTCGGACAGAGATTTCCAGATAGTGAAGATATCAAAGGATAGTCCAGGAAAATAGCTTTGAGATAGAAAATCAACCATGATCTTGCTGAATAGTGGACTCAAAAGCCCAAATGGCCGACTCCAGCTCCTGTTTTCTCTGTTCTTATGATTTTCAAAGTTGCTGTATTAGTAATATTACAGTTAGAACGGAAAGTGGGAGGAAATGTTTTGATATTTAATGATTATATCTGAGAAAATTAATGAATAAATCTAAGACCATGAGATCTGAGCCTGTACATAGGCAATTGATGCAATGCTGGCTTCAGGTGTAATGACATGACAGTTGAGTGGGATGCACAGAAATAATTCAGTCTCCATCGTGTGTTTCATGTCTATTATTGTACATGACTTAGGTTTTACATCATCATCAATAGCTAATTAGCACAACGTACATCATGATTTGACCCAGAGAAAAATAGCTTTCTCACAGCGCAGGAGAATTAGGAGGCTGAGACTAAGCTGAAGACACTGCAGCATTTGCATTGGTAAGGTGATACAATTGCAGTGGACAGTCACAGGCAAGTTTACATAGTTTCAACTTCAAGCGAGGACTTCTGAAGCACAAGATTGTGCTGCAAGAATGAAATCAGGGAGGCAATTTTTATTGTGAGGAATTGCTGCAGTTGCAAGATTTTTAGCACAGTAAAGAAGCACACCCCTGGCAGGTAACCAAAATCAGGAACTCTTTGAGATGTACTGATATATCTTCAGGGAAATTGACCATGAGGTAGGTTAAGCTGAACTTGAGTCATGATCAGAGCAATCAGTAAAGTCAAATATACCTAGAATATTGTGTGTAGTTGCTCCTCAGAATGAAGATGACACAGTTCATGACAAAAAAAATTGTGCACAGAGCCGTTTAACATGAAGAGGCTGTTTCATTGAAGCTACATGGACTAAAGAGTGTGGCACACTCAGTGGGATGGACTCCCACTGTTAGGGCACATGACCAGGAATTTCCAGTTTAAACAGTCACTCAAAATGTTGACAGACAAGAATTATGTAAGCAGAAAGTCAAGTTTTGTGCCAATGTTTTGAATATATCTTATTGTGTAATATATATTATACAATAAATATACTTTAGAAAGAATCGCTTATAGAAAGAGGCATAGGATATCATTTAGTGAGATAGAATTGTGTACAATCCACAGTAACAGCCTGTTCACCCAAACAGGTTATGTCAGCTGTACACTAACTTCCTCCCACATCTACCTCTATCAATATACCCATCTATTCCTTTCTCCCTTGTGTGTTTGTCTAGTTTCCCCCTAAATGCATCAATGCTATTTACTTGCAACGCCTTAGGGAATGCCATATTCTCAACAGTCTTTCACTAAAGAAGCATTAGTGTATACTAAATACATCATTACAGCAATGTAAAGCATCAAGAGCCATGTTGCACCTCCGTGTGAATTGATGTTGTTGTTCTGCATTATGAGCATCACAGCCAGTTGTTGATGCAGTTTCTGGAACGTCAGGTCTTCACTGTTTCCCGTAGTCATTAACATTCTCCTCACATAGCTCCATCTCAGCTGTGAAAAGTACAATAAAGGTTCAACTTAATTACTTTGAAATCAGTATCGTACAATCTCTTGGAAAAACCTTCCTCTGGAACCCACACCTTACACAGTCCTCGGAGTGCTCTGATATAAGGAGAATTGCTATCACTTGTCAGAATACAAACTGCCTGAATTCAGCTTTGCATGTGGTGGCATTGCACAGTAAAATAAGATGCTCAGCAAAATAAGGAATTTACAGCAGAGAAAGAGGCCATTTGGCCAAGCTAAATTGTCTGTAGCATCTAGGGGTGTGTAGGTTAGGGGTTACGGAGAGCGGAGGGAATGGGTCTGGGTGGGATGTCCTTTGGAGAGTTGGTCCAGGCTCATCATATATTTGCCAGAAAAGACAGAGTGACTCAACCTCAGCCCATTTTCCTGACCTGGATCCGGGGCACTGTAGGTTGCTGATCTGTTCGAATGTTGCTGTTATCAGAGATTGCTAATCATGTAGTCTCAAACCTGCATTATTTTACCCTCATTGATTCTGCCTATCATGAAGTCTGGGTGTTAGATGCTTCTACAGAACTATTGAGGCAGTTCTATTTAGCTAGACTCTGATCTGCTGCATCTTTGTCTTTGCATTTACTTGGAGAAACTGCTGTCTGACTCCCTGTAAAAGTCCTGGAAATTCATTATTGACATTTGGATATACAGAATGTCAATTACAGCTCTCAAGTACAATTCATTCATTTCTCTATTCATGAGTCCTGATAGTACATGACTATTGATGTCAGAATTGCATTGTCATGTACGTCATCATAATTAATTCAGTCCCGTTGCATCACAGTTGCATCAGGAACATATCCCAGGATTATGGATTTCTGTTTAAACTATCCTTTCTAAACATTCACGACCCTCTGAGTGAAAACAATTCTCCTCAAGCCTCCATTAATCTCTTGACCAATTACTTTAAATCTTCTGTGGCTCAGTGGTTAGAGCTGCTACCTCAAGCCTGGGTGACTGTCTGTGTGGAGTTTGCACATTCTTCCTGTGTCTGCATGGGTTTCCTCCCACAGTCCAAAGGTGTGTAGGTTTGGTGGATTGGCCATGGGAAATGCAGGGGTAGGATGGGATGCTCTTCATAGGGTCAGTGTGGACGTGATGGGCTGAATGGCCTGCTTTCACACTGTAGGGATCCTGTTTCTCCTGGTTGTTAACTTCCATGTTCGAGGGGTGTGGGGGGAGGAGTGAAAAGGCAACATTAACTTCTCGCTATTTGAGCTCTGCAATCTACTTAATACTTGCTGTCTCATTAAAATCACACAGTGACTGTCTTCAGTTCCCTCCCCAACACTCATTACATGACTGTATATCTCTCTCACTATATTGTGGGAAAGTGCAGAATCTAATGCTGACTTCTGTTACTCAGTGTTGACATTTATCACTGGGATGTACTCAGGACATAGTGGGAAACAGCTAAATATGCTTTGAGCACAGATGATGAAGATTGCATGGCCCATGGGAGTAAAATTAAACACGCTGCTACTCTCCATATTTTATAAATAAACAGTGTTCTTCTTAAAAGAATTCTGGAAAGCGTAAGAGTACAATTGAACTTTTCAACTTTACACATATCCGGTAGTAGTGGGTATCTTCTGCAAGGGCTGGATCACATAATCACCGACCTTGGGTTTCTTTAGGAACTGAAATGGAATCGATCATAAATCTATCACAAGTACATAGATGGAATAGTTGCGTTTTAAAGATTTTGGGCACAGCCTTGCATCCTCTATAAACCTGAGCTCCTTCAAAACTCTAATGACCCCATCCTGGAATTTCTAGCCACTGCTGGGGGAAAGAAGAGGAGGGATTGTATTTTAAGAGTATTGCACTCAGCCGGCATAGCAATGGCCCAATGTCTCTGATATATTCAAAGCAAGGACAGGTGAGAAGGGTGCACAGTAGTGCATAGCTGTTGGGTTGAAGTTGGGAAGCAACCAAGTTGGGATGGCACAGTGGCTCAGTGGTTAGCACTGCTGCCTTGCAGTGCCAGGGACCCAGGTTCAATTCCTATCTTGGATGACTGTCTGAGTGGAATTTGTACATTTTCCCTGTGTCTGTGTGGGTTTCCTCTGGGTGCTCTGGTTTCTTCCCAAAGTCCAAAGATGTGTGGGCCAGGTGAATTGGCCATGCTAAATTGCCCATAGTGTTAGGTGCATCAGTACGGAGTAGGTGGATGGGTTACTCTTTGGAGGGTCGATATGGACTTGTTGGGCCGAAGGGCCTGTTTCCATACTGTAGGGAATCTAATCTAATTGCTTTATCATGAAAATGATTTGGCATTTGGGATTTTGTGCTGAATGGGTGCATAAGCTTTCGATTGATTGTTTAGTTACTTTGTGCACAGTGAAATTGCTCCCCTTCAGATATAGAATCATAGAGATGTACAGCATGGAAACAGACCCTTCGGTCCAACCCGTCCATGCAGACCAGATATCCCAACCCAATCTAGTCCCACCTGCCAGCACCCAGGTCCCTCCAAAACCTTCCTATTCAAATGCCTTTTAAATGTTACAATTGTACCAGCCTCCACCACATCCTCTGGCAGCCCATTCCACACACACATCACCCTCTGCGTGAAAAAGGTTGCCCTTTAGGTCTCTTTTATATCTTTCCCCTCTCACCCTAAACCTATTCCCTCTAGCTCTGGACTCCCCCACCCCAAAGAAAAGACCTTATCTATTTACCTATCCATGCCCCTCATGATTTATAAATTCTCTCTTCTGTAAGGCAGCCACAAGCACTATCATGGCTTTGACATTCACACTCTGCAGGCATTTCCTCTCTCCTGTAAGAGCTTACTGCCACTACTTGGGTGCCTATCTCACTGCCAGCCCAGTCAGGCATATAAATTTGAAGACTGCATCATGTGAGCTGCAGTGTCAGGACTCGGGCATGATCTGGGTGTTGTGGCCCCTGTCATTACTGAAAATAAAGTATTTTATTTCACACCAAGTTCCATTCACCCGTGCGTTAATGACCTGCAATAAGCAACACCTCAAATTTCAAATCCTTAGTATTAGTTTTAAATCTGACCATGACCAAAACTCTCCTTCTGTCTGTAAACTCCTCCTGCCCCAAATCTGTCAGCAGTTTTCCCATTGCTGCCTAGTTCCAATGACTCTGTTAAGATTCCTGTGAGTCTTTGAGCTACTTCAATGCCAGGGATGGAGCATTGAGTCACAGATTAAAATTCTCATAGTTTACAATTCCCTCCATGATCTCATCCCTCATAAACTCTGGATTTGTTTCCATTCAGACATCCTGTGAAAACGCAGTGTCCTTCCAAATGTGTTTTTTTTTGTTGATCTCCAGTTTTCATTGTAGCACAATTGGTACACATGTTTTCTGTTGTTTAGGCTCTTAAGCTATTGAATTCCCCAGTTAAATCTCTTTCCCTCTCTATCTCATTCTTCTATAGGATATCCTTCAAACCTATCCCCACAAGCAATCTTATGGACACTGTCCTAAAAGCAACTTGTGTGGCTCAGTGCCAGATGTTGTTTGATGATGCTATATGAATGCAATTTGTTCTAACTTTGCTGTTTAATGTTACTATCAGTGGTTCAGCACCACACGAACGGTTCAGACAGAGGAAGAGATGTCAGAATTCTGCCAGCATTCACATACAGGGACAGTGGGCACACAAATTAACACCAACATGTAAAGAAATATTGATGATATTTTGTAAGGTGTCACCAGCTGAGACTTGGATAATAAAATTCATTTCAACCTGAAAACAGTCACAAGGATGACAATGCACAACTAACCACACCCATTACTTGTAATGCAGGAAGCATACAAACCTCGTGCTAAGTTCACTGTCGAGGACATGAGCAGGAGGCATACACAATTGTGAGGGGCTGGGCTCATTCAAGATGTCTGTGTGGGTTTCCCCATGTCTGCGTGGGTTTCCCCGTGTCTGCGTGGGTTTCCCTGTGTCTGCATGGGTTTCCTCCAGGTGCTCCGGTTTCCTCCCACAGTCCAAAGATGTGCAGGTCAGGTGAATTGGCCGTGCTAAATTGCCTGTAGTGTTAGGTGCATTAATCAGAGGGAAATTGGTCTGGGTGGGTTACTCTTCGGAGGGTCAGTGTGGAACTGTTGGGCCGACAGGCCTGTTTCCACACTGTAGGGAACCTAATCTAATCTAAAAATATCCCTTAAAACCAACCTGCTCCACTTAAAGTGGATGGGAATTTTGGCTCGAACAGGTGCTCAATGTCATGGCAACACTGAGTTTGACCTTAGAAAGATATAAACATTACTAAACATTGCAGAGAGAAGACTCCAAAATTTCCAAATGGAAAGCCTTGGTTGAGAGGTTTCAGCGCAGGAATAACGCAATCTATCCACAAGGGGTGAAGGTTCCCATCAGATGAACCCTAAGGGGTTACAGAAGCAAACAGCAGTGAAGGGTATTGGCGGAAATACCTCTATACCTTGGAAGTTCAAGAAGCTCATGTCAATAGTCAAGGCAGTAAATGCATCTCCAAGTGCCATGTCTGGCAATTACACCGGGAGCTACACACACTAGTCATTTGTTTATGGGATATGTGTGCTCCTAGAATACCATCATTTATTATCCATCCATAGAAATCCCTGAGAAGGTGACCACAGGTCCTTTTCTTGAACTGCTGCTATCTCTGTGGTGAAGGGACTCCCTTCAGTTCAGAGAGAGAGCTACTGGACTTAATTCAGCAATGATGATAAGTGATTGTCATATTTGTCCAAATCAGGGTAGTGTGTGACTTGGCGGGGAGCTTGCAGGTGCTGATGTTTGAAAGTGTCTGTTTCTATTATTCTCCTGCATGGTCAAAGTGGAAGGTTTGGGGGGGTGCTGTTGATGAAAATCCTTGTAAGTTACTGCAGTGACTCTTTAGATAGTACACTACTGGCATTGTGTTCTAGTGTTGAAGGGAGTAAATGTTTTAGGTAGTGGATCAGATGTCAATCAAATGGACTGCTTTGTCCAGGATGGTGTAAAATACAGGATTAGAGTGGTGCTGGAATCGCACAGCAGGTCAGGCAGCATCCGAGGAGCAGGAAAATTGACGTTTCATGCAAAAGCCCTTTATCAGGAATAGTGATGATTTTGCCCAAAACGGTCGATTTTCCTGCTCTTCGCATCCTGCCTGACCTGCTGTGCTTTTTCAGCACCACTCTAGTCTTGACTCTAATCTCCAGCGATACACTCAGCCAGACAAGTGCGGAGTGTTTTTGTCACACTCCTTGTTTGTGTCATGTAGATGGCGGACAGGTTCTAGGAAGTCTAGTATTTGACAATAACTACCCTCTCACCCACTCTTGTTGCTACAGTATTTATGTGGCTGATCCAGTTAAGTGTCTGGTCAATGTCATCAATACTGCTCCATGCACTCACCCTCATTACTCAACAGCCTAAACCTCTACCAATCAGAACTCAGACCTCGCCTTCATGGTTCTCTTACAAAACAATGGAGAGGAAAACCACAAAATGTTGCAATATCTTCAACTTTAAACTGGAAGGGACCAGATATTTTATAGTTCACATACCGAGCATGTCTACAAGTCTCACACCCAGATGCCACAGCTTGCACACAAACTATTCAACCATGAGAGCCATATCAGCCAAACACAGTGCACTACACGTAACTCCCCTCTCTTGCAGGAGAACATTGTGCATAATTAGAGGGACTAACAGCTGTCATGTGGGGTCAGATATGGCTGCCTGGGATCACCTCCAGGATCGGGATTGAGCTCACCACCATTGGGGCACTGATGATTCAGTCAGCGACAAGGCTGGAACTTGTGAGGATAATACTGCTTATACTGAACTTCCCCTCTTATTCTCTACTTTCTCCTCAATCCATGATTTGTTCTGAGTGCCAGCTAGAGATGGCGCTCAACTCATACCTTTGACGAAACACTTTCACATACGGAGCAAAGAGTTCAGATTCTGACACTGTGTGTACTCTCGTGCCAGAAGCTGCATGTTTCAGGGAGTGCGCATGAATGGCTTAAAGCTGGGGCAAGAGACTACAGGAGCACTGGTGCTAGTTTGGCAGAGGGCAAGGTCACATGCAAACAGAGGAAAACATCAGTGGGCAGCCCACAGAAGAAGACTGATGGGTAGGCACACCCAGGTGCATGGTGCATTGTAGGCCTGGCAAAAAAGACTGCAAACACCATCAAGGAGCATGAAAGAGTCTGATAATGGCACCCGGTTTGGTGTATTTCATAGAATCATTGGAAACAGGCCACCTGGCCCAACAAGTCCACACTGACCCTCCGAAAAGTGGCCCAATTACGCTACATTTACCCCTGACTAATGCATTTAAGCTACACATCCCTGAACACTATCGGCAATTTAGCATGGCCAATTCACCTAACCTGGATTATGGGAGGAAACCAGAGCACCTGGAGGAAACGTATGCATACAAGGGGAGAATGTGCAAACTCCACACAGACAGTCACCAGAGGCTGGAATCAAAGCCAGATCCGTGGTGCTGTGACGCAGTGGTGCTAACCACTGAGGCAACGTGCCATCCTGGAGCCTCTCTGGTTTAATGCTCTCTAGTCATGGTCTCTGGATATTTGTACAATTTGTGTGTCCGACTACACAGAAACTAGATGTTGACGGAGTGGATTTTTCTTTCCAGTCGTGGTGCCCCACGGGAATTGATCAAAGCCACATGTGTGCTGTCAATGCCATTCTGTACCATGGGAAACTCACTTTACCTTCTCTCTGGGAAAATCGAAGGAAATGTGTTTAATTCTCTTGCAATTCAGAATCTCTGTAACCTCTCTTACGAAACAGTGGAGAGGAAAACCACAAAGTGTTGTAATATCATCAGCTAAAAAACTGGAAGGGGACCAGATATTTTAAAGTTTGTCACAGTTACAGGCAAATGGGTTCTAGGCTTCAGTCCATTCAAAGGTTGCCATTCATAGGTACAGGAAATGTTCACACGTTGGATCTTTAAAATTACATTCTTGGTATAGGATCACAATCATAGGTATGAATGAGCATTCATAAATCAGGAAGCGACTGCACTTTCAATTCTATCCTTATTCTCATTTGAGGTAATTGTTTAGCAACTGGTAGATTTCAGTGAGGACAACCTTATCAAGGGGAAAATGCTGCACTCACTGTTACACACTGAGACTCAGGATGGAGAATTGCCTATGGGTTGAGAGTCCTTAACAGAGTGGGCGGCATGGTGGCACAGTGGTTAGCACTGCTGCCTCACAGCGCCAGAGACCCAGGTTCAATTCCCGCCTCAGGCGACTGACTGTGTGGAGTTTGCACGTTCTCCCCGTGTCTGCGTGGGTTTCCTCCGGGTGCTCCGGTTTCCTCCCACAGTCCAAAGATGTGCAGGTCAGGTGAATTGGCCAAGCTAAATTGCCCGTAGTGTTAGGTAAGGGGTAAATGTAGGGGTATGGGTGGGTTACGCTTCGGCGGGTCGGTGTGGACTTGTTGGGCCGAAGGGCCTGTTTCCACACTGTAATGTAATCTAATCTGTAATCTAATATCAGTTCTGAAGAAGAATCATATTAGACTCAAACTATTAACACTGTTTCTCTCTCCATAGATGCTACCAGATCTGCATGGTTTCTGCGTTCTGTTCAGATTTCCAGCATTTTGCTTTTATAAGGAATTTGTAAATAGAGACATTGACTATAAAAGGTGAGAAACTGTACTCAAGTTTTATAGGTCACAGGCTAGCCTTGTCATAGAGTATTAGCTCAACTGGCTGGATGGCTGGTTATGGTCCAGTTTTGGTTCAGTTCCCATGCAAGTTGAGGCTACCAGGAAAGTTCCATCTTCTCAACTTCATCCATTGCCTGAAGTGTGGTGACCCTCAGGTTAAATCAATACTGGTTATCCCTCTCTCTAATACCCTGGAAAAGTAACCAACATAATCAAAAGGCCCTCCCACTTTGGTTATGCTCTCTGCTACCGTTTTCCATTAGGTAGAAGATATAAAGGTTTGTATATCCCCTCTAACACACATACTGGCAAACAGATTTTAGCAGGGAAAAAGTAACATGGACTAGAAAGGCAATTCAATAGCCTGTATTGACGAGATCTACTCAGTTGGTTCTTGCTTATCCAAAGTTTTCTTCTGAACTCTCCTTTTCTGAATACGTTCACTGGTTTGCAAGAGTTACAGGGTGATAAGTTAATTTATAAAAGGTCTCTGCTTAACAATTCAAGGTCACAGCATATCGCAACCACTGAAGGGACAATAAACTGGTTTTCTTTAGGTTTATAGCAGATTTTTACTGCAGAGAACAGAGAGAGGGAGCTTCTGAACTGGAGGAGAACTAATCACTTTTCTATCTAATCTTTTCTCAGCCCCAAACTGTTCAGTTATCAGAGAACCAATCCCACAGATATTGGCAGACAAAGAACCTTTGTACTTGAAAACTGGTCACAAGACCATAGACCAATTAGCTTCTTGTAGACAACCAAAGCTCCGTCTGAATACAAAACCTTTCAGCTCCAACTCATCTGCAAACTAAATTTCAATTATTGCTTAGTCAAGCAGCTCTTCAAAACATGTTTGCCATAAGTGTCAGTCTGCTTGCTTTTCAAAACATGCAGTCGGCCTTTCAAAACATTAGATTTAAAATGGTTCTTTTTCATTTCACCTACAGTTTTAAAAAGCACAAAAGTAAAAAGACAGAAATGAAACACATGAATGATCCTTCACTTTTTATCAAAAATCAAAGTAAATATAAATAAGTATATAAATTAAAGACGGAGCTGAATAAACAGGCCGCAATAGCATTAAAAAAATCAATTTTTAATCACAACTGAGAAATCTGACATTTCACAAATATGAAGTTAGATTATCGGGGATGGAGAAGTTGTTCAACAATAATTATTTTACAGAACACCTTTAAAAACTTATTTCTATCTTAACCAACAAGGCATAACTTTTTCAAATGCCATTCCACCAAGTTTAAGAGTGTCAAAAGTAGAAGCTTACATTAAATTGAGAAATTTTCAAAGTTTTGCTCTGTTGTGACTTCAAGAGTACTCCATGTGGAAGAGCAGGGAATTACTGAATGCAATTGGTGATTTCACAAGGGAATGCCAGAGGTTGCTGACAGTTTCACAAAGTAAAGTTGCGGAATGCTATCACAAACACCAAGCCATCAGACTATGAATCTTGAGAAGGAAGGTTACTTAATGTTCATTGGCAAGTATTAGGAAGACTCCTTTTGCTTCATGGTTAGAAATTACTGATATCACATTGCATATTGCAAAACTCTACTTGGTGCAAATCAATTTTGAACCACTAGAGCATAACATTTGTTTCTAATCCATTTCCATGTTTCAGGATTTCAATAGTAAGTAAAGCAAATTGCTGGACAGACCTGTGTCATTTTAGAATCATACCAGTTTCTTTTGTAGGTAATCGTATTTAGAGCGTCGGTTCCATTCAGCCTGGTTGAATTATTGCATTTATTTCCACAGGGAATCTGACATGAAATGGTAATAAGGGGAGATCACTATAGACCTCACGTAGTTGTGCTTTAGAGTATTACCACTCTGCTAACTCATGCTGGGAATTTTATTGTATGGAACAAATCGAAAATCCCAAATATTTGACCAAGTTACAAAATCTCCCAAAGCCCCCAGTGTACAGACATGATCATGAAAATGTTGACATGAAAGGAAAACGTCTTTGGATTTACCACATAAATTATTCCTATTTTCAAGCAACCAGTGGCTCGAAAAATATTTCAAACTTATTTTCTCTAAGAACATAAGAAATAGAAGCAAAAGAAGGCCTTTCAGCCCTTCAAACTTGTTCCACCCTTTAAAGAGATCAAAACTGACCTACTTCAAAAGAATTTGCCCATTCTACTGCATAGAGTCCCAACAGTGTGAAAGCAGGCCATCATGCCCATCAAGTCCACACCAATGCTTGAAGAGCATTCCATCCAAACACACACCCTCCCCTCCCCTAGCACAGCTAATCCACCCTAACCTACCCATCTTTGCACTTTGGGAGGGAACCAGAACACCCAGAGGCAACCCACACAGACATGGAGAAATTGTGCAAACTCCATTTAGACAGTCACCCAAAGGTAGAATCAAACCCAGGTCCATGGTGCTGTGAGGCAGCAGTGCCAACCACTGAGCCACTGTGCCATCTCTGTCATCCTTTATGTTCGTCATTTGTATAAATCTACTGATCTCAGCCTTGGTCCTATCTTTCAACTTTTAAAAACTTTACTATACGCGAGATTATTTTTTTTAGCATTAAGTTTTTT
This sequence comes from Chiloscyllium plagiosum, assembly GCF_037043375.1. Taxonomy (NCBI): domain Eukaryota; kingdom Metazoa; phylum Chordata; class Chondrichthyes; order Orectolobiformes; family Hemiscylliidae; genus Chiloscyllium; species Chiloscyllium plagiosum. Next base: position 30,041,550 of record NW_028270177.1, read on the forward strand.
TTGGGTAACAGAGGTGCGATCATATCAGAAATGATTTAATACAGATGTAAATCTATGAAACCACTAGAGATGGAAATAATAACATCTGTAGACACCAAACAAGTGAGCTGACAGCAGTAAACAGGAAACAAGAGGATACAAACGCACCTTAGAACTTTAACATTTACTATACTGCTACATGAAAACAAGATAATAATTCATCAATTTGTTTTTCAGACAGGCATTATTTACTGCAACGCTAGGACATGATTAAATCCTATCATTCTTCTTTGTAATTCCTGTGTAAATAGAATAGGTTCTGTCAATGGAGTCAATCGATAAGAGGTTGCAGGAAGGTTAGCAGTCAATAACACTTTATTCTTATATCACAAGTTTGTCTGTTGGAAGGGGTGACTTTCTCTCAACTCATTTCCACAGGGCAATGACCTGTACCCTTTGGACCACTGATGAGTGCACTTTGGGTTTATAGCCAGAAGTCAATCACTAATTCTTCGGTGAATGAGCCCTTTCTGGGAACTGGGGAATGGTGTGTGTGTGTGTGTGTGTGTGTGTGTGTGTAAAATTCTTTACTTCACCCATCATAGTTTAGCAAAGGAACTTTATACATGGAGAAAAATATACTTTTTAGTTGGCAATTCAATTCAATTCAATTTCAAAAGCTCCCCACAATACGTTGTCGGTGAAAGTGAGGACTGCAGATGCTGGAGATTAGAGTCGAGAGTGTGTTGCTGGAAAAGCACAGCAGGTCAAGCAGCATCTGAGGAGCAGGAGAATCGATGTTTTGGGCAAATGCCCTTCATCAGGAATGAGGCTGGCAGCCTCAGGGGTGGAGAGATAAATGGGAAGGGGGTGAGGCTGGGGTGGAAGGTAGCTGAGAGTGCTCCCAGCCTCATTTTTGATGGAAGGGCTTTTGCCCAAAACATTGATTTTCCTGCTCGTAGGATGCTGCCTGACCTGCTGTGCATTTCCAGCACCACACTTTCAACAATATGTTGCAGGACCAGCAAAGGTGAGTAATCCTAGATCCCAGCCACCTCAAAAGACGAAACTTCAGCATCCATGGTAATATTTTACCTCATAATTTCTGAAATACTTTCAATCTCCGTGCAACAAATAACAAGGGTTGGTCCCCAACATACCCCTGCCTCCTGCAAACCCTCCCATGTCTGAACGAAGAATAGGATTGTCTGTCAATCAAGGTGTGCAGTCAATTAAGGGCACATGCGAAAGGTGTTTTTGTGGTCACCAGCAGCGAAGCTCCCTACATGTGTGAAGATTACCAGTTTAATGGAGCAAGCCAATCAATCCTGTGTGGTTCCAACCCATTCTGCAGGATGAGGCATTTCACCCCTAAAAACATTACCTTTAAAGCTATGTGCTGTTGGCCACATTGACCAGTTTACATGCTAAAAACACTTTACCCAAGTGCCCTTGTCTGTGAGGCAGATAAGGGAACACAGAATTTAGTTTGTGGTTCAACTTGATTGTATTAACAAAATATTCCTTATTAATACCATCATGTGAGTGTTTCCTAACTTCCAACCATATTTACTCTTTACCTCAGTCTATCCACCTGAGAAAGGACATTACTCTCAATGCAATTGAGTTGAGCATTTGGAATCTCCTTCTTTTCCATGAAGATGGATCCCGCAGGTTAAGGTGAATCCTCTCCTGGGTCTTCTTGGATTGCTGCACAATCTTCTGCCATGAGTCTTGCTGTGAATATTCATTGATGGGGTGGTTTGTGCGTGTGCTTTTATCTTCCTTTGCCCTGGACCTTCTGTGGCCTTTAGTGTCAGCAGCGTCCAAAGCATCCAATAGGATCATGCCAGTACCCCTCATTGTTGCCATGCCGGAGAGCTGTAAAGTGCACAGCCTCTAGCACTGTTGGAAGTCAAGGTGCCAGAAAGTCTGATCAATACTCCTCAAATACACAACCCTCAGGCTAGTTGGAACTGGTTCCATCTGAACCTTTGTGACCTCCTTGAGCTTGGTTTCCAACCAATGTAGCTGATATCTGCTGGCTGCTGTTTAATTTAGGTGGGTCAATTTCCTGTCAAGCCTGAATTCTCGGCTGTGGGCCAATTTAGAATGCCCAGTTTTGGGGTGCCTCATGTGAAGATGTCCTCAGGGCCCCTGATCAGCCTTAACAGTGCCCACCTCATCCAATGGGTCTCACTCCTGATAAGGCATGGTCTCTACACCCATTGTCAATAGGATGGCAAATAGGGAGACTGTCCATCAGGAATCACCCATCTGGGAAGAATATGCTGCCCATCTTGCTCCTAGGAAATACAGGCTTGGGATCTTAATGTGGTTCCAACATCAGGGGTCTAAAGCCTGTGGTAAAGTTTTGTTGAGTGATACTTTTTGTGATTCAATAGAAGCCTAGCTGTGGGCTACTCAGTGGTGTTTGCCATAGACCTGGGATCTATGTTCAAATATAACCCTGAACTGAAATGAAGACCAGCTTACGATGACAAGAAAGAAGTGCCTTCTATCCACTGCACAATCTGCTTTTGGGACACGTCTGCCCAGTTCCAATGGACCCTACAGCTCAAGCCTGACCCTAGTTCAGTGTGAATGGCCAATGCTACACAGGAAGGCCAAGGAGTGACTGGTGTGAGAAATAGATAAAAAGTGACATCAGATTGAAATAGTAAAGGGACCATTCTTCCAAGGTCAGAACTAAGACCTATACTGATACCGGGGTGCTGTCACTTGGCTATTAGGTATCAGGTTCTGACATATTTCCAATTTTACAGGAGGTCATCTTCCAAAATTCACATCAGGCTACCCTTTGACAGACAATCATCTCCGGTGTTGGACAAAATGCAAGAAGCATCGTTTTGATTCAAGATACTTAAGCTCTTCTTCTTCTTGAAGACTTCTTCTGTAACAAAATGTAAATAATTTCTGGACAATAATTAAAATAATCTTGCCTTATTAGGCAGTCCTTGGACCTGCTTCTACTCCAGTTCAATGGGGGTCTGATAGACGATGTAGAGATTCTGCATTATTTGGATGGGGTTGTACTTGAAGGGATGGGAGATGGGGCTCTTTGGAAGTTTGGTGTGCTCTCTCTGAAGCCTTGACTTCCCCTCTGCATATTCCCAATGAAATCCCATGATGCATTTGAAGCCTTTGAATGAGCCTGCTTTATTTGACTGCAAGCCAGGGGTCTCCCCGGAGTTTGACCTTTTCAGAAACATGATGAGGACATTGTTACAGCTTTCTCACTGCCATGCTCCCATGTACAATAGTTGATTTAGATTAATTTGTCATTTTTTAATAACTAAGGGATTGAGCTAGAGCAGTGTAAAAATATTGACAACCCACGAGGTATCCAAGATTGTGCGGATAACAAGTATTGCCCTAAGTGAAGAGTAATCCTGCCAAGTTACATTGCTCCATGTCTAGAGGGCACTTGGTATGCATTGGGTTATTGTAACAATTCAACGCCTCTGTGGGAATGTTTTTGTGCCACTGAGAATAATTATTCTTCATAGCTTCCTTATTAAATTCATGAGCATTCTACAGAGCAGTGGATAGTAAGGGATAAATGGTAAAGAATCCTGGCAAGATGAATTGGAAGAAAGAGGAGCTGAAGTGGAGGTGGGGGGGGGATGGGTTGGAAAAGCACAGCCATCGCTGTGTACTCTGAACACTAGACATGAATTCCAGAATCATAAGACTTGTAACAGCTTCAGTGGTTTGCATTTTGGCGGTTAGAGATCTGAGCCCTGAAGTCATTCTTTCCCGTAACCCCTGTCAATGTTTTACCATTCAATATAGATCTCCTCTCCACTTTCCTGCTCTCAAAATATATCATCTCGTATTCCTTCATATTAGAGTTAACTTGTCTGCCTAATCCTTCAGCAAAAATGTCTTTTTTTTTCTGGTGGACGGTTATTGCCTGGAAGCGTTAGACAGAATCCACATGGATGTGTCACAAACCCTACGCCCTCCTCTATTCCAGCTCAGGGACTAGGAAGCAGTTGCGACAGGATGGTCACGAACAGCCAATTCCCAATCTGTGTTCTAGAACTGGGAAGACCATTGGGCATAGCCTATGGGTAGGGCCACCAGATACACTCACAGTGCCATCACAGTGACAGGAGTGTCAGCAGGTGCCATGCCATGAGGGTTCCTACAGTTAGGAGTTAGTAAGTGCCATGGAAGCAAGAGCTGCCTTGGCAAAGAAATCAGTTTCCATGGAAAGGGGGCTGCAATGGCATACCTACTGACCTGAGGATGCCAGTTTAATTTAGCCAAAGGGCTCACATGGTCTCACAGCTCGGATCACCTGCTGGGAATTTGCCTCGGCAAAATATCTGGGCTCCTGTCAGGAACTGGTGAGGGAGCTGTGTTGTCAGGAAAATTGCAATCTAGTTACGGAATCGGAGTTCATTATTTCTATTGAACTGGCATTCCTTCCTGCCAAGCGAGTAGTTGGCAGTGTTGGTACCTCATCTGCTCGGAAATCCTAATAGGCAGGAGCACGCATGGCTCTCTGCAGAAGTCAATGGCACTGTCTTTACTATACACTGCACTGAGGAATGATGAGGACATGCTGAAATGCACTCGGTTCTGATTGAACAAACTTTGTTGTCGCCTCTCCTCCAAGTTGCGCTCCAAGGTAGAGTCATAGAGTCGAAAAATGTGTTGCTGGAAAAGCGCAGCAGGTCAGGCAGCATCCAAGGAGCAGGAGAATCGACGTTTCGGGCATAAGCCCTTTTTCAGGAACCTCCTGCTCCTTGGATGCTGCCTGACCTGCTGCGCTTTTCCAGCAACACATTTTTCAGCTCTGATCTCCAGCATCTGCAGTCCTCACTTTCTCCTTCAGAGTCATAAAGGTTTACAGCATGGAAATGGACCCTTCGGCCCAACTTGCCCATGCCATCCAATCTTCATAATAGAACTAGTCCCATTTACTGGTGTTTGGTCCATATCCCTCCAGACCTATCCACCTGTTCAAATGTTTTAAGAACCGCTTCCACCACTACCTCTGGCAACCCATTCCAGACACTCACCACCTTCTGTATGCAAAGATTGTTCCTCTGGACTCTTTTGTATTTCTCCCCTCTCAACTTAAACCTATGCCCTCTAGTTTTAGACTCCCTAACCATGGGGAACTGTTAATAGCTATCAACTTTTTCTATACCCCTATGAGTTTATAAACCTCTAAAAGGTCACTCCTCAGTCTCCGACACTCCATGGAAAAAATGTCCCAGCCTCTTCTTATAACTCAAACCTCCACTCCGGATAGCACTTGAGTAAATCTTTTCTGCATGCGTTCGAGTTTAATCATATCCTTTCCAAAGTAGGACAACCAAAACTGCACACAATACTCCAACTGTGGAATCGATATGAGTCCAGGATCTCATCAATTTCAGCACTGTCCATCAAACTGGCAATCCCACCACCCCAAAGTCACCTGGTCCTATCCTGGTGATGGAATCTTTGACAGTGTTCTCATCTCCTGTATTATTCACTTTCAGTCAAAAGGGTTCACTTTGTTTGCAATTATGAGTGCTCTTTGTTTGCTTTGAATTGACTCATTGTCCCCAAGCATGCTTTCAAAGTGACTTTCTTCAAATATCTACTGCGCTAACTCACTAAACTGTTTACATGCATGTGGAACAACTGCTCAAACTCCACAAAATCACTTGCAGGAGGTTCCTAAAAGTGTGATGTTCTTCAGTCCTTAAGTTCTCAAATGAAATGTGAAAAAGAATTTTTTTCAACCTTGTCACAAGTTTGCTTTGATGTACTGCGGAGAAAAGACGAGCACATGCTCAACTCCTGGCATGCATTCTTAAACTAAATTTAGTCCAGATTTATATTTTCAGAGGAAATCCCACTGGCAGCCAACCCAGTGGGTTTTCTGACAAAGGTGAACCATGTGTTCGCTGCTGGTCAACTCTCCAGCTTTCAAATTTAATCCAAAAACTGAAAAGTCTTGGGTTTTGTATTTTAATTTACATCCTTCTGAAGTCATTTGGACCCCTCCTCACAGTTAGTCCTGATGTTTCTGCCATTTGCTAATTTTGAAATTGTGCCCCAATATCTAAATCCAGATCACATACATCAATCAAAAAGAAAAATGATCTCAACTTTGGCCGCTGGAGATATTACTATTCACATCTCCCTGCTCTGCGAAGCATCTGTTGGCATTGTTCTCCATGTTATCCAACCTCTTCATCATGTTCATTTCTTTTGACAGAATACACCTTCATTTAATCAACAAACTTTCTAGGCAGCATCATCCAAATACCCATATACAGAACTTCCACTGTACTTCTTCAGATTACATTATTACCTCTAAGAACATTATTACGTATGTCAGACTTGCCTCCCACAACTCTACGTAAGCTGGATTAAGTGGTCCAGAAATTCTGATCAGAGTCAGAAACTCTATTTCTGATTCCAAACAGACAAAAACAAACACAGAAACATTGACATGATTTGTGGACATTTCTGGAAGGGCACTTCCTATTACGAAACAGGGATAGATCTGTCCAGAGGCTCCAGTAGCCAAAAGGGGAAAGGATTGTCATCCCAAACTGTCCCTTCTTATGCAGCAATCCGGGAGCTGTGTTCCTTCTTTGAAATGTCCTGCTTCATAGCCCTTCTCTTGGACATCTCCTGTGAAAGATATGTTCACAGGGAGGGTGGCAGGTGAACAGCAGGAGTTAGGAGGGTGAGGTGCCAGGTGGGTGAGGGAGGTAGAGTGCCAGGTGGGTGAAGGTTGTTGGGGTGCCAAGGAGTTGAGAGGGTAGGCTACTAGGTAGGTGAAGAGTGGGGGGTGTGAGAAAGGTTTATGAGTGTTTAGGACAGTTCGAGAGGTCAGATTGAGAGGGGGATGGAATGTCGGTTTGATGGGCATCTGGCTCATGGCAAGGGGTGTCAGGTCTACTGGGCAGTTGTCTCAACATTAGCTGTGTCGGAGATCCAGGACCTGCATGATCCTGATGAACAACTCCAGTACATGCTGATCATTGTTTGACCTTCGGAATATCCGGGCCAATAAGCCTGAAATTCCTCAATGGCTTCATGCCCTTTCTATCTCTGTATCCTACTCCAGCTCCAATACCTTCCACGCTGCCTGTTCAGACTTCACATGTATCTTTGATTTTAATTGCTTCATCTTGGAAGCCATGGCATCAACTTGTAATTTTGTAATTTTGTAATTCTCAGCCTCAGTCTCCCGATCTCTCTTTTGTCCTTTCAAGAAATCCTTAAAGTTGATCTCTTTGACCAGGCTTTTGACTATTTGCCTCAATATTGTCAAATGAGATTCGACATCCAATTTTCAATCATGTTGGACTGTGATCTGCCTGAGAGGGGGTCCCTTGTTCAAGTAGACATTTAGGTTCTGACTGATGACCCAGTGTCAGCTACTCCACTTCCCTTATTATCAACATCCATCGTACTTCCTGCGATCACTAGCTTGTGACCTCCACCCCTCTCTCACTCACTGGCGGCTTATAAAGAGCTCTTGTCAGAAATGCCATGGATTTAAGAACTTGTATTTGATTTATTAATTAGAGTTAGACCCCATGGACATGATAACGTTTTCTCTGTCTGATTAATCATCACATAGCAGCCCTCCCTCAGCCCCATTTCCCAGGAGATGTGGAAAAATATACCTCAGAATGTTCTCCTCTGACTCTCCCAGAGAGTCAAGGAAGCCTCAAAGTTAAAACTTATTTTCCAGAATGGTTTATCTCACAGTGATACTGTGTAAAATCTATCCAATGCTTCCTGACAGAACTGTGTGCAAGCAATTGCAACCAGCACCCTTGGAATCCTGTTTATTAAATCAATATCTCCTCATGTGAACTTAAAAATATTCATAATTTATATTTTATTAAGTTAATTTAGACTAAGATAATGTGAAAATGTATCTGTTTAAAAAATAACAGATTAATATTTGATTATAATATGCAAAATCCTCCAAGTAGACATGACATTTTGCAGGGTGTAAGTTAAACCTTGAGTAAGTTCAACATGTCCTAACTTTCACCTGAGATCACTTTCTGACATATCTGTTCTGCAAACTTCTCTGAAAAGTGATATTCACATGTGAATATGTCAAATTTGGGGTAGATTTATGATTGCCAAAAATCACTTCATCAAACCTATAAGTATGGATCACTTGTCCAGTAAATGATGAACTGAGGTAGGCAAACAGGTAGATTATTTCAACTAAAAATTGTTATCGTGTTCAATTCAATCAATCACAAAAGCTGTCTTTGCACTTGCATTTAAAGATGATTTATTTTAATATTATTTCTTCGCATCTCACTTTGTCCACTTGGCCATCCCTTTTCATTCAAAGCCAGTATTTGTTGCTATCTCTAATTATCCTTCAGAAGGTGGCGGTGAGCCACCTTCTCAAACTGCTGCAGTCCATGTGCTGTCAAAATAATACTAGACATTTGCAGGATTCTTCAAATATAATCATAAAGCTGAAGAGAAGGAGCTTCTCTCAACCCAGATGTGTCTGAGTTGGCTGAACATTGCCAGTACTATAGTTGGGGGTGCTCCAAGGGGTACTACAGTGTGATTCTTACCTCCTTATTGTGACGGGGAAGTATATCTGGCAGGATATTGCTCTCAAAATAGAGTCAGCCTCATTATAGATAACCTGGCAAGCACTTAACATTGAATAAATAGGGGCTTATTGGATCACCTAATTCAACACGTTTAAAATAAATGCATCCATGTCCAGAGATAAAATATTGCAGATCAAACAAACGTAGGCATTGTCACCTCATCTGGATTTGTTAGCTTTGGCTCAGTTGGCATCACTTCTGTGCTTTTAAGTCCCACTTCAAAGACAGTGAGCATAAAATCTAGCCCGATACACCAGGGCAATAAAATCTAGCCCGATACACCAGGACAATAAAATCTAACCTGATACACTAGAACAATAAAATCTAGCCCGATACACCAGGGCAATAAAATCTAGCCCGATACACCAGGGCAATAAAATCTAGCCCGATACACCAGGGCAATAAAATCTAGCCCGATACACCAGGGCAATAAAATCTAGCCCGATACACCAGAACAATAAAATCTAGCATGATACGCCAGGACAATAAAATCTAGCCCGATACATCAGGACAATAAAATCTAGCCCAATATACCAGGACAATAAAATCTAACCTGATATACCAGGGCAATAAAATCTAGCCCGATACACCAGGGCAATAAAATCTAGCCCAATATACCAGGACAATAAAATCTAACCTGATATACCAGGGCAATAAAATCTAGCCCGATACACCAGGGCAATAAAATCTAGCCCGATACACCAGGACAATAAGATCTAGCCCGATCCACCAGGACAATAAATCTAGCCCAATACACCAGAGCAATAAAATCTAGCTCAATATAATACAATCTAGCCTGATACACCAGGACAATAAAATCTAGCCCCATACACCAGGGAAATAGTAGGGGACATGTCATCAGATGAGCTGCTAAACTGCTTAAGTGAAAGGTCTTGTCCTCATTTGTTTGAGAAAAAAACAGCAGGGAACTTTCCTCAGAATGCTGGCCAATAGTCATCCCACAAGCAATATCAGAAAATCAGATGATGTGGTCCTTACCCCATTACTGCTTGCTCTATACAAATTGGTTGCCATGTTTCCAAAATGACAATAATGACCACACGTGCTGTGTTGGTTAGAAAGTGCTGTGAGGAGAAAGTGAGGTCTGCAGATGCTGGAGATCAAAGTTGAAACTTTATTGCTGGAACAGCACAGCAGGTCAGGCAGCATCCAGGGAACAGGAGATTCGACGTTTCGGGCACAGGCCTGAAGAAGGGCCTGTGCCCGAAACGTCGAATCTCCTGTTCCCTGGATGCTGCCTGACCTGCTGTGCTGTTCCAGCAATAAAGTTTCAACCTAGAAAGTGCTGTGGTATATCTTGAGGCTCCATGCATCTATGTGCTTGCAGCTCTATGCAGCTATGTTTTTTTTTCTCATTGACCCAGAATAAGGACCCCTTTGAACGGTGCAGTAAAGGACTGGTACCAGTTGTGGATCTACGTGCCATTGTACGTCGCGAGTTTCAGGTAGCCACTTTGGAAAACGAGGAAGGTGGAGTGCTCAGGATGGGAAATAAGATCTGGTCTCTCTATTTCCCATGAGTTCCCATTTCCAAAGATGTGACGATTTTCATCACCGCTTTAATTAGGATATACATGAAGCAAGGTGATTGTTTGAAAGAGCATTGTACCTCTGCAAGCCAGTGCCGAGAAACTAATGAAGTTCTGAGATATAATTGAACTGAAGAACACGGATCGGAACTAATTATGGTTAAATGGCCTATAATGAGCAGGTGGCACATTTCACTGTTTCTGAATGTAATCTTGCTGTACAGGGTGTTTTTCCTTCCCCGAATGCAAAGATTTAATTCAGCAGATTTGCAGCTTTTAATTACAGTATCGTAGAGCATTAAAATGCAGAGCTTCCAAAGGACAATTTAAAATGGTCCACAACTGAGCTACTCTTGCCCTTTCTGTTGGCTTTATTTCGAAGTCCAGAAGAAATATGTTCCTGTTTCAATCTTCCACTGTCTGAATTGCAATGAAGGTTGTGAGTTCAGACCATGTGGTACATTACTTGCATGTGAATTAAGATGCATAGCTAAACATCAAATAACTTAAAGAAATATCATTGCCACAGCCTTAAAGTCACGGGTGAACCTCAGCTCCTTAGTAGCAATAACTACCTTGCTCCCACACTAAATTTCCATCTTTGACCTGCGACAGTTCTCCAAAGAAGCTAAACTCAAATTAGAGGAACAGCACCCCACTTTCCACTTTGGCATTTTCCAGCTTCTAGAACTCAACCTTGAGTTTTACAACTTCAGAGTATGACCTCTATCCTTCATTTCTCTTCCTTGCCCCATTTTCCCAAGTCACGTGTTGTCAACTTTGCTCTCTGCAGATCAGTTTCACACACACCCATTTCATTTTTCTATCCCTCTTTTACCCCCTTCATCAATCCCTCTGCCATTTGCTCTGGACACTATTATAATGTGTTCCACTTACTCCTCCTACCAACAAGTAAACACCATGTCCCCTCCCCCATCAACAGTGTGAAAAAACATTATTCTCTACCTCGTGAAGAATCATATTGGACTTGAAACGCTGTCTATGTTTCTTTCTGACAGATGCTGCTGAGTTTTGGTTGTTATGTATCTGCGGCATTTTGCTTCATCCACAGCAGCATTCCCCTTTCTGAGTTGGAGAGTTCTGGGTGAGAGCTACTGTCTAGGCGGTGTCAGCAAACAGAGACAAAAATTGTGTTGATTCCCTGTGTCTCGTGTCTGCCCAAAATTGTGTCTAGCGGGTTCCATTAGCAGAGTTAGGTTAAATATTGCCTTTGTTGTGGAGCAGATGATTATATCAAGGATAGCTGTGACAGGAAAGAGAGGAAAGAGAAAAATTATCGGGAGCTCTCTGATTCACAGTGTAAATGGTGAGGCTTTCACCCACATTATACCTTGCCAGGTTCTAACAGACTCCAATGAAATGTCCTTTCTTCTCTTACACCTTTTGCTTTGTGCAGCACACCAGCTGATTGCTGTGTTTGCTCCGATAGCATGTTTATTTGGCTCTTTCTCATTCATGTGTCCTCACCTCACTGACACAGTCAGTGCTTTCCTTTTTGTTTATCAATACAAAGCCCTCAGGCTCCTCTTTCCCCAGGAAGTGCACAAGATGCCTCTTCCTGCTTACTGTCGGATGGCAGTGTGAAATGGCGTCAGTCTCATGGGAAAAGACTGGGCCCATGTGAGAGCACAGCATCACATGATTGACTGGAATTGTGAGAAAGGCAAAGACTGAGGGGAGCTGGCATTGCAGAATTGTCAATTTTCAGCCTGTTGTACAAGATGCACTTTGCATTGCGGTATTACATTGATCGGATTTCATTTGAAGCAATCTGCTTTTATGCTCCATCATTTGTAAAAGGAATGGTCTTCCACACATTGTCTGCAAAATGATATCACTGGAGGGGAATGTCTAGCAGGTTTTAAGTTTGCTGAATTAATGAATATCTATGAAGCTCACGGTGGACTGTTTTCTCATTTGGGTTCAATTCTCTCCTCATTTAGGCTGCTTGTTTGTAAACTGAAAGAGTTTTAATGCAGAAAATCCTCAGATGTGCAGTATACAAGGATTCTGATTTGTGGTATTATGCTGGGAGAGAGAATAGAGGGTTTTGTTCTATTCTTTGGCATCCTTGTGTAAGGAGTGGGCCTTTCATTCTCTCTTCTCTACTGCACTCAATAGTGCCAGCATTATCTGTGAACTGCTAGCTGAGAAGTTCTTTGATGTGGGCCCTAGTCACTGCCACAGATGGGCCCTCATTGGTGGGTGATCATAGAAAAATAAGGGCATGTGTGGGAGAATATGGGATGAAAGCAAGGGCCAGCCACAATTTGAACAGAACTTTGCCTGTTCATTCTTCTGACACTGGCTTCTGACTTTGGAGGGTGAGGCATAGTGTAATCTGTTAGATCTCTACGACTGACCATGAAAAAACCTTTTCTACATAAAACGGCTATTGTTCCTTTTATCCTTGCAATCCTGGAACAAGTCAGCAAGGGTAGAGTAACAAGGCTGTGTTTTCATTTTCCTTTTTCTTTCACTCCTACGATTTTATTTTAAAAAAGGATTAAATGAAGGCATAAATGAACTAATCCTGATCTCAGAAGCAGGTCAAAGAAATGACTATTTAGTCCACTCTAATTTGGTTATACATTTTTGGTGAATTGTCTGAAATAGATTCAGCTAATGCAGCATTAGATGCTATCATGTCATCTGTGGGCCATTATCAGACTCAAACTTGGATGAAATTAGTTTAGGCCTGGCTGGTTAACAATGCCATTTGAACTTCTTGAACAAATTGAGCGAGCTGGAAAACAGTTCATCTGATATTTCTGGCTAGCTATTAGTTGTTAAGATGACGCAGAAATTATTCCGATGAGTCATTTGCAATATTGCAGATTATTATTTTGTTGCACGTTGTGGAGAATTATTCAGGACATCAAAACATTCTTATTGATTATTCATTCGGCCATTTTCTTAGAGTACCAAAGCTTAATCAATGCAAAAAGTATGTCAAGGGGTAGATACTTTGGTTCCTCTGGTGGTGGACAAATGAATATTCCATAAAAGCGAAATACTGAAGATGCTGGAAATCTGTAACAAATGCGGACAATGCTGGAGAAACTCAGCAGGTCTGGCAACATCGGTTTGGAGAGAAACGGAGTGTCTGTTTCAAGTCTGATGTGACGCTTCTTCGGAATTCTTCAGAACATGAATATTGCATGTTGCATGAAGTGCTCTATTTCAAAAATCTGAATTTGCTCAAATTATCACCTGTAGCATAGATTTGGAATAAATTGTTTTGAATAAATGAAATGTTTGAAATAGGACCAGAAGCTATGAGAACACTTATATGCACTGATCAAATGCTTCTTTGATTGAATTTATCTTTATGTTATTTATTGTAACTCACAGTCTTTGCCATTACAATCCAGTAATTTCTCTGGGATTTCCATTGCCTACTATTCTAACTTACTGTGTCAGACTTCTAGTTACGAATGAACAGACTTGGTAGCCTGCTGTCTTGTGAATTATACTTGTAAATCAAGTCAATCAAGCTAGAGCTCTTTAATGCAGACTTAAACCCATTTTCCCCTTAATCCTGTCCTGAATATCTGGTCACATCTGTAAAATGTTGTGGCAGCATCTATTCCTCTGTAAGTAGATGCAGACAAATGAATGCATAATGATGCAATATATAGTTTGCACTGTATCCGTTCAGTGACCATGAGTATATGTTAGCTGTGGTTCAATTGACTCTTACCTCTGAGTCAGGACGTTGTAGCTTCACATTCTACTCCAGAGTTGTAAGATCAGATTCTAAGGTGAAATCCAAGGCAGTACCAAGAGTGCACTGCACTATTAAAGGCACTATCTTTTATCGGAGATGCTCAATCTAGGCCTTATTTTCCCTTTCAGGTGGCGTAAAAGAAATCCCATGGCAACACTGGAAGAAGGGCAGTAAGAGAGATTGAGTCAATCCCGACTGATACGTATCTACCAACCTACACCTGAAACAAGGTATCTGGTCGTGGTCAGCTATGAAGGACTCCGGGTATGGGGTTTTGTTAGTCGTGGCTAATTAAGTGACAGTCACCAATGAAGGATGACAACCCACTTTCAAGTGTTGCCTATCCAATCAGAAGGCTGGCAGATTTGGTAGGTGCCACCATTAGGCATGGCAAATGCAGGGCAAAGGAAAACGTTGAGCCCGCAGGAGGTTATGTGTTATGTACAGTATCAACAGCAATCAGTGGAGAGGGCCACCTTCAATAGGTGGTGTGTAGACACAAGGGCAATCTGTATCATGATGGGGGGCTTATTCATACATCATAGGGTGAAGTAAAGAAGGCTTCTCCTTCTAGAGCCCTCTGGGCTGCTGTTGACATTTACTTGGCATTACACCCATGTGGTTCCTGAGAGGGAAGGTGGCTCATAAAGGAGCATTCAATTGGCAAAATAGGCCATTCCTGATGAAGGGCTCTTGTCGATTCTCCTGGTCCTCGGATGCTGCCTGACCTACTGTGCTTTTCTAGCACCCAACTCTCGACTCTGATCTCCAACATCTACAGTCCTTACTTTCTCCTGGCAAATTAGGCCATGCATTTGGTGGCTGAACAACTGGGGTTCCCATCGTTGGTGATGAGACATGGCAATCAAGACATTGAGCCCCCAACGCAGCACCTACCTCCCATTTTACCAGCTTTCTATCTTCCTCTCCATCACCAAATTGTTGGTAAAACCTCTGAAATAACTTCACAGATGCTGGTATCCTGTCACCAAGTCACCCTTTACTTACATGTGGAGACTCCATGATATGATACTGATCCAGCTCCCTCAGAGCCAGCTCTCAGAGTGAACAGAACCTCTGATACTCCTGTTTATATCTATCAGCCCGGGCTCCCTGATTGGATCAAATTAACAGCTCCAATCAGGGAACTCATATTGTATGACGTCCACCTGGCTGACCTTGTTCCAATCACTACAATCTCAATGTCTGTAACCATCAGCAGTGTATTAAGCCAGTAAATGCTCAATTCCTAACTAGCCATCTGGATGCCTTCATTTTGGAACGTATCATGTTATAAACAATATTGTATTGTACAAAGTTAAGGACAGCTTTTTTCAGCTGAAGTCCAGATCCTCCTCTTTAGCCATGGGTCAATGGCACCTCCACACAATCTGAGGAAATCAGCATAGACATAACAAGTTTGCTACAGATAGGTTGCAAGTGTTCAAACTAAACTCTTTACCTATTCTCACCAACTGTCCATCAGCAAATTATGATTTAATTTTTCTCTTTGAAAGCAACATTTCTCCTATTCTCTCTGTTTGTGGACTTTAACTCTGTAAGAGCAATAACAACACTTGTTGCAATGTAAAACCAGAAACAGGGTTCACTCTTTAAATACAGAGCTTCACCACTAATGTTCACTAACATACGAGAAGAGAGATTAAATCAAAAAGGATTCAGAAGGTATTCTTTTAGCAACAATGTAAGAAGAAAGTAACAGAGGGATTCCAACTTAATATCCTTAAGATGGAGTTAAAAATACCAAAGATAAGTTAGCAATCTGAAATCCCTTTATGTGGATGATTGATTAGCTCGCTGGCAGTTGAGGAGCTAGAGGCAGTTTTTGTCCCCAAAATAGCTCTTTGCAGATCTTCAGAGGAATTGTTACTGAAACATAATGACTAGTTCACCATTTTGTAGCCCAGAGTTGGGGGTTTTGATATTGGGGAGGAGCCTTAAAACATGCTTTTTCCAGAATTGTTTAGCTAAAATGGTTCAGCCTGTGGCAGTCACTGTAGGGAAAGGACTGTCTATGGCCCATCCCAGAGGTTATGTGGAAATTCATTGACACAGCTTCATAGAGGATGGGAGAAACCTGCAATGCTCTTCTGTAAGGCATTGTCTCTGCAACAGGTTCATGAAACAATAGTTAGCATTTCAGTCCCATTAGGAGAAACACAGATGATGATTGCCTGGCTAATTTGGATCTTGAGAAGGTTATTGATAAGAAAACAATGTAACACAATGGTGGAGATCAGAAACACACAAAATAGGTGAAGAAACTCAGTAGGTCTGGCAACATCTGTAGAGAGAATGCAGAGCTAATGTTTTGAATCCAATGAATTCCTCAGAACTAGCAAAAGGAATAGAGCAGGCAACAGAAGGGAAGACTCAACCAGTTGTCAGAGAAATTCATGGATTTCTTACATGCGAGGTGTGATCATCATTTGCAAACATGGCCACTGCATTAATTGCCTGGTTTACATATCCCTAGTTATCCCCAGAAAACTACCTTTTCCTTTTAATAAATGTGCCATTGATGGTACTTCATGAATTGTACTCTCAAAGCCTAACACAGACCTCTCTGAACATGCAGCAAGTTTGGTGCTTTGCTTTCTAGTTTATTGATTTTTCTCTTCCCTGATCTCTGCAGCTCAGAGCCTCACTCTCCCCAAAAAAGTTGTTCACCCTTTACTTCCCTCTCTAGGCCCACAAGTTCCTGATTCTAGTTTGCCCACTGTGGGAGTGAGCTGCAAATGAGCTGCTTTAAAACTGGAGATTTCACTTGTAAATCCTTTGGTTCTTTTTCAGTATGCTGAAGGCACGCATCTTCATCTCAACCCCTAATGGAGGAGCGGGCTCCGAAAGCCAGTGCTTCCAAATAAACCAGTTGGACTATAACCTGGTGTTGTGTGATTTTTAACTTTGTCCACCCTAGTCCAACACCGGCATCTCCAAGTCATCTTTAAGAAAGAATTTAATAGTAGAGTGGAAAAGAAATGGGGTCCACAGGAATGTCAGACAGGGTTGTGCTGCTAGGTATTTGCAATAAAGCCTTTTGTATTATATATCAAGTAACGAATATACACATCAAAAACCTTATATTATAGCAACATCACATTGATGGCTTAATTGCAAATTGTTGGTTTATTCTGCTGTTCTCATCAACACTGGTGTGTATTTTTGGTGAATGTTCTGCCGTTTTTTTCCTTGAGGCAAACCAGATGTAACTGGCCTTGTAAATGTTTCATAATGGCGCTGCCTTTCTTTTAATGTCATTTCCACCGTAGACATTTGTGCTGACCTGTGCAAACACCGGTTGTTACAAAGTGACCTGTTGTAAATTAGGGGCAAAGTGCAGAGGACAAAGGGCAGAGGTGATGCAGCTATATAACGATGGCTGCCTTGTTGGCTGTTTTAAGTGACCTTCCCTGAGTATGTGTGAGCGCTGCTTTTGTTTCTATTAGTGCTGGTATGGATTCAGCACAACCAGAGGCGAAAGGGGTCACTGGCATGAGTGTTAGGAAGCAAAGAAGGATCCATAACTGCTTGCAGGCCTGATCTGGTGACAACTCCTCTGACACATTTTCAAGCTAAACATTTCAGATGTTAGTACCCAAACCTCCAGGGGATTTAACCCAAGGACTACTGGGAAATACAGTACTTGTTTAAGCGATCAATTATTAACTCAATTATTGCACAGCATTTTGCCCACACTTCAAAACATATAATTTTACAGCAACTTTCCCATCTCAGCGCATACATGCGACATGTAACTTTTATAAAGAAGCATCCAAGTACTGAGATTGCTGAATTCCTACAACTCAAAAAGATATAAATGACAGTAGATGTGGACTCACTCCAATTATAGAGGGGAAATGATCATTGTGCTGATAAGACTAGAAAGTAGTGTTGTTCATTTTTGTGTATGGGAGCTTACTATGTGCAAATTTCCCACATTGCAATCATGACTATGCTGCAAATGTACCTTGTCAGCTGTAACAGGTTCTGAGGTCTCCAATGATTGTCAAAGGTGCTAGATAAATGCACTCTTTATTTTAGCATATATCACAGTATCTCACCTTATTTGAGGGCAGAAGTATGGACACAATCGAAGTACAATCTGGCAAAATTCCCCTGTACTTCATTTGTGTGAACATCTTTGTCCTCAAAATGAGGCAATTATCACTTTATTGACTCGGTAGCTGTCACTTATGAGGAACGGAAGTGAAATGATCAGCTCTGCTCTCTGGGCCCACATTACAATAATGGACAACTAGAAAAGAGCAGTTAATGCAGACTGGACTCAGATTAAGACTCTGTTTCTCCCTCTCACATGAACATACATATAAATAGGGTCAGCACCAACCTTCACGCAGAGCTGATGGAATATAGGAGCAGGTTACAGAGACGGAGAATACTCCAGAACCAGGTAACCAGCAGATGACAGGAGGTGAGAGGGATCCTGAATACAGGAGATGGGATGGATCCTGAATACAGGAGGTGAAAGCAATTCTGAGTACAGCAGTAAACGTCTCCGTATGTGTTTGAAGAAAATGGTTAGATGTCAGTTGCATGAAAAGAATGTCTTGGCAGCAACTCATTGAAGGCAGGATATAATGGAGGGACTGGGTTATGATGTTATTTGTGTTGCACTATGATGCCCTGGGACATTGGGTTGCTCCTCCAATACACTCCTCAAAGTAATAAAAGGCCATTCTTATCATTCTGTCTGTTCAGTCCCTGCCCATCAGCCCAATAAAATGGTCACTCTGCAACTTCCAGGGTCTCTCTCTGTCAGCCCCATATTGGTGTAGTGCATCACCTCCATAAGGATTAGGAGATATATGTGTCCTTTTTATCTGCTTCTTTACAATCACGTGCTACCTGTTTTGCAATAGAGAGAACAGAGAAGCAGTGGTTAAGCTCCATTGTGTTTGAGTGTTGCTCCAGTTCTAGCAGAATAGCTGGAGGCATGTGGATGCAGTGAGAGATGGTTGTGAGACTGGAAGCATTGGTAAGTGTGTGAGGTTGAAGAGGCGTAACTGGATGTTAGCTATAGGCCCTGAGTGCCAAGGAGCATTGATGGATAAGCGATAGAGGTATGGTCTACTGAACAGAGTGAAAGGTTGGCAGAGTGTAAGAGATGACAGTTGGAGATACATTAAATTACCTTTACTTATCACTCATTATCTGTTCTATGACACTGCTGGGGGTTCTAGGTCTAATTATCAGGAGTTGACCTCCCAGGCCAACTGCTCCCATTACCTTCTGAGTGTGGGCCTTACCAAAATCCTCTCCTTATTGCCATAAAACCATGGTATCACCTCTCTACTGTAATAGCATCAGTAATGTCTACAAGCCCACGTTGGTCACCCTGGAGGCCTCTTGTTATTTTGATGTTCAAACTTCTATAATTGAAATACCACCAAGGTTATTCAGCTTCCCTTTCAGGTAGTCAGCTTGCCTTTAAGAAAAGCAGACTGGTATTAATCACCATGTGGTTTCTGAAAAACTCTGCCTGCTGAGCATAGAGACAAGTGGGCATTCTGCAGAAGGAGGAAGTAATGTCGGACGTCTATGACCAGATGCTACAAGCATGTATGTGAGGTGGGTGAGGAGAAAGTGAGGACTGCAGATGCTGGAGATCAGAGCTGAAAATGTGTTGCTGGAAAAGTGCAGCAGGTCAGGCAGCATCCAAGGAGCAGGAGAATCGACATTTCGGGCATGAGCCTGAAGAAGGGCTCATGCCCGAAACGTCGATTCTCCTGCTCCTTGGATGCTGCCTGACCTGCTGCGTTTTTCCAGCAACACATTTTCAGCTGTGGGGTGGGTGATCCATACATACATGGTGCCAACCTCAATCAGAACCAGCACATTGAAATTTCTGTTCTCAAAAACAACAGACATATGGGACAGAATTATCCACCACCTACAAATCCAACCCCTCAATGTCCAGGCTGGCTATCATTTTGGGGGGGAGGGTCACTTAAAACCGATCAGAGCATAGCCCACTGACTTGCTGCTTACTCCTGGTTCATTAAAAGGGTATGTCAGCATGCACAAACCCACACACCTTTAGATCTATCGATGCCATTAAATGGCAAAGGCTCTCCAGCTGTCACAATGGCTACAATACACTGGCAGCTGAAGGCAGACAGGAGGAAGAAGGTTGGTTTTTAAACCAAGTGGTGAAACACAAGCACAAACATGGGTTACATCCATTGAAAGGTGCCCCGCTTGTATCACCACCCCATACTAGAATGTATTGTAGCCCTCCCATTTTCTGCTTCCTCTTCTCATCTCCCAAATCCAAACTCAAAACCCTTTACCTGCCTCCTCCAGGTGCCCAATCCTTACCTGTGCTGAATCACCATGAACTTCCTCCCAGGATTCCTTTACTATCCCATCAGCACCCTCTGCTGAGTTCCAGTTCTGTTGGTGTTGGACTAGTTGCTGGCCAGTCAGATTGACTGACAGCTCTTGAGGGAAGGATGCTGAGGGGCAGAAGCCCCATGCTAAGTTTGTCAAGGATACCCACATCATGTTGTAGTGGTAGAGGATCTTGGGGAGACCACACCTGGGGTATTGTGTAGGCTGCTTTGGTCTCCTTATCTGAGGAAAGATGTTCTGGATTTCAAAACATATGCAGACGCACACACAGACATACACACGCGCACGCACACACACACATATCTCACAGACATATACACAACATGCATACACACACAGGCATACAGATTCAGTGACACACAGACATACACACGACATGCATGCACATATACAGACATACAGACACAGTGACATACAGACACGCATGCACATTGACATAAACTGACGCAAACACAAATATACAAGCAACACAGACCACATACACAGACATAGACACAGACACATATACTCATGCATAGTGACACACATACACAAACACGCAGACACACACACACACAGACACAAGCATGTGCTCACACACAGTGACAAACAACACACACATACAGACATAGTGACATGCACGCATACAAATCTACATACACACAGTGACATGCGCATACAAATAACACACATGAGCACACACATATATCTGTGCACACACACAAACATACAGTGAAACATAAGCAGTCACATACATACACACACAGACAAAATGTTAACCTCCACAAATTTAGGATTAGCTATAAAACCATGAAGGAGATTATCAAACATTCTAATGCAAATGAGTACTGAAATATGGGCAACATTTCCTGAACTAACAATCTATGTCAAATCAATCAAATGACTTTTCACAGGATATCATATGAATATGATGATGATAAAGTGAAGGAAAATGGAATGCTAACAGAGAGGTGAGGGTGCAGTGAATAGTTCCAGTTTATAATAAATACTGCTAACAGTATCATGGATACAAGGATCCATGTCCTTGCAGTCCAAAGATTGAGCTATGGTCAGTCTTTCAGGTCAACTGCCAAAGATTCAGAGATTCCAGGTAGGTCAGTCAGGATGCTGTGGAGACGACAGCCCAGAGTTTTGGGGTGGGAGCAGTAAGGGGCACAGAATGGAAGAGCAGCCAGTGGTGACGCACAACCCGAAGAAGTGGCATGGTATCCCCAGTGAGAGTTAGGAAAAGTGAAGGGCAAGGAGGGATAACAGTTTAGGAGGATGAGTTGGGGAAGAACCGTTGAGTGAATAATGAGTGAGTGAATAATGCAACAATTGAGATTCGCTGTCTATCCGAATTGGTGAGGGACCTGTGAAATGGCGAAGTTAGAGTGGGAGGTGATAGTGCAAAGAAGGTGGTACCAGTAACCCTGGCAGAGCACCAACAATGACTGCTGGGCATCCAACTTCACCCAGCACATGGCACTGTGCTGCAGTTTGTGTCCAGAATTGCTTAGGCTGGTGGTGGTATGGCATCCTGGAGAAAATATTGCCCCCACCCCCTTCCCTCCATCACCCTGCCCACCAAGACTTCCTCTCCATGAAGTGGAAGGTGAGGTTTCCTTTCCTCTGATCTATGTTCTCAGTGAAATGGTCAAGCACCACAGCATGATGGGTAGTTCCTGGCTTGCAATGTCTGAAGTGATGAGCAAATGAATTTTACATACGGTGCCAATGGCATGGCTGCAGGAAGGTCCCAGCATCACCCCTCTGCTCACACAACCCCCTGAGAAATTTGCCTAGGAGACCTTATTGAGGGGAAGAGCAGAAGATTGTGAGAGAAAAGTCACTCCAACCGATGGTGGTCCAGGCACCATGAATCCCAAAACACTTGTACTAAAAATGGAAGAATTCCTTTCATTGTTATCAGGACTGGATCTATGATCTCCGACTTCAGCTTGATGTTATTTTGTCCACTCTTCTGTGAAACACCATGACATATCACAGGTGTTACACAAGAGCAAGTCATTGTTTTTGAAGGACACTCTTTCCTGTAAAAGGTAAAGCCAGCCCAGGGGTGCTCTCCCATTAGAGAAAGAGAGACAACTGGTGGTAGTTTAATCTGAGAGTCACCTGACCTCAGGGGAGGGGAGGAGAGAAATTCAGAAGGTGAGTCTTTCATTGTAATAGCAGCCTGTACAGGAAGTCAATGTTGCTGAATTGGCATTGCAAACAACCTGAGCTAATAAACAGCCGTGACCTGCAAATACTTCTAATCTAGCAATCTCACTTTTAAATCTAATCATCTATCTCGCAACAATTGCAGTTTGGAATTTATGCATTCCTAACTTTACTCCTGAAAAGCCTGGCTCTTACTGTACCTACCTACCTACCTAATCCTAGGTTCACTATCGAATTGAAACAGTTCCTCTCTATCTTTTTTTTCTGTTCCCCTTGTAGGTCAGTTATTGGTAATGTTCAACATCAAAATCAATAGATTCCTAGACACCAATTGCACCAACAGAAATGAAGATTGTGTGGAAAAATATAATTAAAGTAGTTGATCATAGAACCCCTACACTGTGGAAGCAGGCCATTTGGTCCATCGTGTCCAAACCAACCCTCGAAAGAACATCCCACCCTATTCCTGCACCTCTGCATTTCCCACAGCTAATCCAGCCAGCCCTGCATGCTATGGGCAATTTAGCACAGCCAATCCACCGGACCTGCACACCTTTGGACTGTGGGAAGAAACTGGAGTATCCAGAGGAAATCCACTCAGAGAACATGCAATCTCCACACAGACAGTTACCTGAGGCTAGAATCCAACCTGAGTCCCTGGCGCTATGAGGCAGCAGTGCTAACCACTGAGCCACCATGCCACCCCAAACCTCTGACAGAGCAATTTCGAGGGAAGTAATGGCCTACACCTACTCCAATGTTCTTTTCCTCTCTTTCCCAGTTTTCCATGAGTACACATGAACTTCAAACTTGTTTGTCATGAATATAAAAGTTGGGTCAATGGACCTTTGTTTTTTGAAGGATCTAGCCATCTTATGGTCATGTAGGGTAATGACGGTGACTACATTATGATGTAAGTATTTCTACGTGGCCAGCACAGAGTATCACAATTTCAGAGGCCATTTGCATGAGTATAAACCTAGTAGTGGTTTTCCTAGTGAGAAGAGGCCATATGTACATTGAGGTCAACTACCTGGATGCTATATGCATTGAGAAATTGAAAATCAATGCCACAGATTATGTTGGAATTAGAAGGGATTGGGACATATGATGTTTGATGTCTGTGTCACATTAACATTTTAAACGTAAAAACTGTATCTGGAATCAGATCATCTGAAAGACAGGATGCACAGAGAGGCTTAATTCTGACAATAGTAACTTTTTTAAAAGAATTTATTTGAAACTCACCACATCAACTCATTTCTAGAATGACAATCAATGCTTATCCAATGATGAATTCATTAAATGAGCAATTAAACCCTCCAAACTGATTCAGTTTGTTAAAACTCATGTAAAAGAAATGTTTAAGTAATTATGAAATTGTGATTACAGTCAGATTGCTACCGTACAGTTCAAATGGGATAATATCAATTTTCCAAGCAGGCGTTCATGAATGAGTTGGATTCTTCATTTGAAATAATTCGGTTGCACTAGTAAATATCTGCCAATGTGTAACAAGGGCTGTGTCCATCACTTCTATTGGTCAGTGCATTGAGTATGGGAGTTGGGATGTCATGTTGCAGCTGTACTGGACATTGGTTAGGCCGTTTTTGGAATATTGCATGCAATTCTGATCTTCCGGCTATAGGAAGGATGTTCTGAAACTTGAAAGGAATCTGAAAATATTTACTAGTATGTTGCCAGGGTTGGAGGGTCTGAGCTATAGGGAGAGGCTGAATAGGCTAGGGCTGTTATCCCTGGAGCATCGGAGGCTGAGGGGTGACCTTATAGAGGATTTATAATATCATAAGAGGCATGGATAGGGTAAATAGGCAAGGTCTTTTCCCCAGGAAAGGGGAGTCCAAAACTACACGACATAGGTTTATTGTGAGAGGGCAAAGATTTAAATGGAACTTAAGGGGCATATCTTTCATGCAGAGGGTACTGTGTGTATGGAATGAGCTGCCAGAGGTGGTGGTGAAGGCTGGTACAATTACAACAATTAGAAGGTATCTGGATGGCTATATGAATAGGAAGGATTTAAAGGGACATGGGCCAAATGCTGGCAACTAGGACTAGATTAATGTAGAATATCTGGTCAGCATGGACAAGTTGGATCAAGATGTACATCTTTATAACTCGATGATTCTTAAGTGTCTCACATTTTCACTTATTGTCGGCCTTTGGATTCTTTTCTGTCTCCTATCCCTCTCCCATTGCTTTCCCATGCTCTTTCCATGATTTGATTCTCTATTTCTGGAACTGAGGTTGGATAATGAGGTAACATTTTAATATTTTTTCATCCAATATTGAGCCTCTGTGAACATATCTACTTCTAAACAACTGAGCTGTTTTCAATTATTTACATTTCCATCAGAAGTTTGCTTCCAAAGGCAGAGGCACTCTTTTAGCATCTTACCCAAACTGGAGCAGATCAGGAGTCACTGTGGAAAGTACACAAAACTGAAATCTTCACATCATTTGAGCCAGTAACACCGCAGGCATTATAGCAGTTAAAGATTCCTTTGGGCAAAAGAACATTAAAAGAGACATAACCCAGACATGATTGACAAAAGAAATTGAAGAGATTATCAGATCCAAAGTGGAGTTTGATAAAATTGCTAGAAAAATGAGCATATTTGATGACTGGGAGCAGTTTAGAACTTAGCAAATAGAACAAAGAGGGTAAAATTGAGTTTGAGTAAAATTGCAAGGAAAAAGAATATTGGAGTGTAAGAGCTTCTTTTGTCTGTACAAAATAGTAAAGACAAATGTAAGCCCTTCCAACCTAAATGGGAAAATTAATAATGGAGATCACTGAAATGGAAGCGTGATTCAACAATTATTTTTGTTCTGTCTTCACAGAAGAAGACACAAATAACTTGTAAAAATAAAGCGAGTGAATCCAGGGTCTATTTTGAAAGAGGAATTGAAGGAGATTAATTATTGTAAAAAATATTGTTGGAACTGAAATCTGATAAATCCCCAAGGCCTGATAAACCATATCTCAGGATAACTATAGGAATAGTGGATGTCTTGGTCATTGTTGTCTAAATTTTTGTGGATTCTGGAACAGTTCCAGTAGATTAGAAGGTGGCAAATGTAACACCATGATTCAAAAAGAAAGGAGAGAGAAAAGTGCACATCATGTGGGCGGCACGGTGGCACAGTGGTTAGCACTGCTGCCTCACAGCGCGAGAGACCCGGGTTCAATTCCCGCCTCAGGCGACTTACTGTGTGGAGTTTGCACATTCTCCCCGTGTCTGTGTGGGTTTCCTCCGGTCCTCTGGTTTCCTCCCACAGTCCAAAAATGTGCAAGTTAGGTGAATTGGCCACGCTAAATTGCCCATAGTGTTAGGTGTAGGGTGGGTGCGCTTCGGTGGGTCGGTGTGGGCTTGTTGGGCCGAAGGGCCTGTTTCCACACTGTAAGTAATCTAATCTAATCTGTTAAATATCAGTAACAGGGAAAATGCTGGACACTATTGCAAACGATGTGATGATAGGACACTTGGAATATACCAACTGGATTACACAAATCTTAACATGGATTTCTGGAAAAGAAATAATGTTTGACAAACTGACTAGAGTTTTTTTAAGCATGTATCTGGAGGAATAGATAAGGGAGAACCCACAGATGTGGTATATTTGGATTTTCAGAAGGCTTTTTCCCACAGAAGAGGTCAAAGTGTTAAATCAAAGCACATGGCATTAGTAGTAATGTACTGTCATGGGTTGAGTCATTGTTTAGCAAACAAGCATCACAGAGTTTGAATAAATGGGTATTTTCTGGAGTGAAATATGGGGCATTGCAGGACTTAAAGCATGAGCCCCAGCTATTCACAATATATATAAGGTGGATGGGGAAATCAAATGCAATTTTTTCAAGTTTACTGATAGTACGGAATTAGGTAAGATTGTAAGTGGTGAGTAAGACAATAAAGAGCCTTCAAAGGCAATTTGGACAAGTTGAGTGAGTGGACATATGCACAGCAGATGCAGTATAATTGTGAAGCTGTCCACTTCGGTAAGAACAGAATGACTGAGTACTATTTAAATGATGACAATTTGTGAAATATGGATGCACAAAGGGTCCTGAGTATCCTTGCAGTCTGGCCACCGGAAGCAAGCATGCAGGTGCAGAAAGCAGTTAGAAAGATAACTAACATGTTGGACTTCATTGCAAGAAGATTTTATTGTAAGACCAAAGAAGCTTTACTTCAGCTGAGCAGGGTTTTAGTGAGACCACACTCACTGGTTTGTCATAGTGGGAGTACATTACATCTCCAGACTGTTTCCTGGGATGGCTGGTTTGCCCAATGAGAATGGTTTGGATTGACTAGGCCTGCACTCATTAGAGGTCAGAACAATGTGAGGAATCTCATTTAAACATACAAAATGTCTGGACAGACTGAATGAAGGAATGAGGTTTCCCCTGGTCAGGCAGTCCAGAAGAACGGGTCATGGTCTCAGGATACACAGGAGGCCATTTTGGACAGAGATGAGGAGGATGGTGAACCTATGGAACTTCCTATCATATAAGGTGTTGGAGGAGAAGTCATTTAATATATTTCAGAAAGGAATAGACTTCTAGAAGCTAAAATTGTCAAAATGGATGGGGTGAGGATGGGAATATGTCATGGAGATAGGGGATCAGCCATGATTGTGTTGAATGGCAGAACAAGCTTAATAGGGCAAATGACATAATCCTGCTCTTATTTTCTATATTTCGAACCACCACACCTCATTCTTATATTAAAGTAATGTATATACATCGAGAGCAGCAGTGATTCAAAGTTTTACTCTTAGAGTCAAAGAGTGATAGAGACGCGCAGCATGGAAACAGACCCTTCAGTTCAATTCATCCATGCCGACCAGATATCCTAAATTAATCTAGTCCTTTTTGCCAGCACATGGCCCATATCCATTTAAACCCTTCTGTACGCACATACAAAAATACCTTCTAAATGTTGTAATTGTACCAGCCTCCACCACTTCCTCTGGCAGCTCATCCCATTCATGCACCATCCTCTGCGTGAAAAAGTTGCCCCTCGACCCTTTTGGATCTTTCCCCTCTCATCTTAAACTTACTCTCCAGTTTTAGACTCCCCTACCCTGGGAAATAAAAGACCTTGTCTATTAACCTATCCATGCCCCGATTATTTTATAAACCTCTACAAGGTCACCCCTCAGCCTCTGACACTCCAGGGAAAACAGCCCCAATGTATTCAGCTTCTCCCTATAGCTCAAACTCTCCAACCTGGCAATACACTTGTAAATCTTTTCTGCACCCTTTCAAGTTTTATTTCTTTCCTATAGCAGGAAGACCAGAGTCTTAAGTAGCACCACTTTCTACTGTCTTCCATTCTGGAGAACAGCCATTTGCCAAAACTGTTTCTGTGCGTTTATCTTTTTTTTAATCCAAGCTGACAATGTCATTTCTATTCCATGAGTCTCAATTTGATTAACCATTTATGAAAAATGCTTTCTTAAAATGCACACAGACTCTTTTATCACGTGGTTTAATGACATTGAGTTTGAGTTTAAGACAGACTTTGTAGAGAAGAAGGCAAAGTCAAGAATTGCTTTCAGCCTTGGATTTCAAAGTAGCATTATTTATTACGCATTAATATTAAATACTGATATATATGGTCATCATAGATATACCAGGCTCTGCCCTGTAGTTGTGTTAGGTAAGGACTAACCCATCATCTTTGTATGTTCATATCAATGTGCTGACGTGAATCTCCCAATCTAGGATATTCTAACTTAGCCTATACTGTGCTATTTATACTCAGTGATGTGCAGGATCCTGAAACTCTTACTCAATATCTATCCACAAGAAGCTTTCTTCTAATGTAAACATTTGTTAACATATATATCATATACTCAAATGAGTGATTTAGATTACTTTTTTTATAACAAGGCAAGGAAATACATGATGAACAGTAGAACCTAAAAGAACCAAAATCAGTGGTACCTTGGTGCGCATGTTCACTGATCCCTTAAAGTAGCAGTTCAGGTCATTACAATAGTTAACAATGCATATGGAATACTTCCCTTTATTAGCCGAGGCATATAATTTAAGGACAGGGAGGTTGTGCTGGGAAGTGTATAAAAACGTTGGTCATGTAACAGACACAGTATTGCATGCAGTTCTGGAATCTGTATTATAGGAGGGAATGTCATTGCACTGGGGAGGGTGCAGAAGAGATTTACTAGGATGTCACCTGGACTGAAGTGTTTCAGTTATGGAGAGAGATTGGATAGACCGGCATTGTTTCACTTGGAGCCAAAGAGACTGAGGGGGAACACGACTTAGATGTATAGAGTTATGAGGGGAACAGACAGGAAGAAACATTTCCCCTTGGTAGTGGAATCAACCAATCAGGGTATAGATTTAGCATAAGGGGCAGGAGGTTTAGAGGGGATGTGGAGAAATGTTTTTTTCATCGAGAAGGTGGTGGGAATCTGTAAGTCCTTGCCTGAAAAGGTGGTTGAGGCAGAAACCCTCATAACATTTAAGAGGTATTTAGATATACACTTACAATGTCAAGATATACAAGGTCAAGGGCCAAGTGCCGATAAATTGGATTAGAATAGTTAGGTGGTTATTCTTGACCAGCATCGGCTTGATGAGCTGAGAGCACGTTCTATTCTGAAAACCTCTGTGACTATAACTGCATGACAAAAATTACCTTACACTTCTTTCTTTATCTCTCTGGGTCATAGAGTCATAGAGATGTACAGCATGAAAACATACTCTTCAATCCAACTCGTCCATGCCAAACAGATATCCAAAATTAATTTAGCCCCATTCGCCAGCAGTTGGCCCATATCCCTCTAAACCATTCCAATTCATGTACCCATCCAGGTGCCTTCTAAATGTTGTAAAGCCTCCACCACTTCCTCTGGCAGCTCATTCCATACACGCACCACCCTCTGCGTGAAAAAGTTGCCCTTTTAAATCTTTCTGCTGTCATTCTAATCCAAGATAGAGGATGGGAAAAATAAAACCGTGGCTGTAAGAGCTGCTCCTTTTTTGAAGTATTTTAAGTTTTGGAGCTAATTTCCTCAAATTCAAGGAGTAGAAATTACGGTTTTATAAACTATTGCATTGCTTTGGAACTTAGAAGAAAGAAGATCGAAACAACAACACTTTAAAAAGGAGAAAGAAAGACAAAGGTAGAGACCATGTGGTCAGTGAGAGTCTTTTCCAAGTCTTTGACTAGATTTGTCTGTGCTGATAGATACATAAGGAAAGTCCACATTAAGTTATAAAAATACTTGAGGTAAAGCTGTGGTTTCAATGTTTTCTACTGGCTCAGAAATTCAATTGAGCAGGCTGAAGCAACATGCATTGATGTAACTGTAAGAGTTTATGAGAATTATGTTTACAATTATACTTCTTGTGCTCCATTATTAACATCAGATGACATTCCCTCGAAAGAAGTGAAGTTTCACAAGAAGTGAATAAGTCAATCCATGCACTGTTGCTCTTGACATCAAGGTTGATCTCTTATGGTTTTGATTTGCTCTTCAAGGTTCTGTTCTAAGGCATGAATGTACCTATTGACTTGACTTGGCATCCAAACCAGAAGCTAAAGGAAATTTTTAGAATCGTGTTTTCCACGTCCTCCAATTCATTGATTTACCAAATGGACCAGAAGGCTAACAGTTCTTTATGTAGAAAGATTGGTATAGCAAATGTCATGCAGTATTTGATTGAAGACTGGAACTTGAAGTCGTTGATAATTTTGTCATCTTGTGGAATTAATCATCTAGTTTCGGTTGAGTCTTTGTTGTTATGTATTAAACCTGCAAACTATTCCTACTTTTTAAAATGCTGTTTTCAATGTAAATTTCATATTTCCTTTACCAATTTTGTAGGGTCTTCTTAGAAACCAATAAAAAAAACCTTTTCCAAGTTGGCTGAAGAACTTCCCAAGGACCTATGGTTAGAATGTCTCCAAAATGGCTTTATCCAAAAGATTCAATGATGTTTTTTTAAAGTATTAAATATAGCTGCCATGAATTCATTCGAGTTGATGTTAGTGTCCAAGATAGTTTTACACTAACTTCAACACCAGATAATTAGATTCATGCTCTTTTTCTTTAACCAATCTTTTGTATTTTAATTCATAAGATCAATAAACGTACTTAGTCGTTCTGTCAAAATAATAAGGTTTTGATAACTCCACTATTGAGTCTCTGATATTGCAAATTTCTTATCTGTTTTTTCCTTTGTTAATCGATTTTCTTTGAGTCTGTATCTGAAAAATTGTCTTAACCTGCTGGTGATAAGTTTATCATCAATTAAATCATTCAGGAATTATGTTTAGAAGTCTGAACAATGCTCCTCAGCCTAGTTTTTCATGTGAAAACATATCTTCCCTTCAGGGATCAAATCTACTCTGGGTGTCTGATAGTCAGCCTTGTTTCAGGGTCAGTTGATTTGCCTGCTATGAGCTTTTACTGCTCTTACTGCTTTTTTTAAAGGTGATATTCCTCT
This sequence comes from Chiloscyllium plagiosum, assembly GCF_037043375.1. Taxonomy (NCBI): domain Eukaryota; kingdom Metazoa; phylum Chordata; class Chondrichthyes; order Orectolobiformes; family Hemiscylliidae; genus Chiloscyllium; species Chiloscyllium plagiosum. The sequence goes on from NW_028270177.1 coordinate 30,072,540, forward strand.
ATTGCTGTCTGCAAATTTTTTTTGTGTGACTTACATTGTCCTTCAGTGCCTCTAGTGATGTTTTCTATCCAAAGCTTCTTCCTTCACAACTGTTACTCAGCTTTGTGGTTTGTCAGCTGGACGGAATTGTGTACCAATAATGTTTTGAAGACCTTTTTTTTATTCTTCTCTTCTCCAGACAAGATGAGGACACAGACAGAAAGAAGAACACAGCTAATTCTTTGGAGGAGAAGAAGCAGATCTCTTTAAGTCTGTCATTCTGTTTGGCAGAAAAAGAGACAGGGGTTGTTGGAGGTTCAAGATATCACACCCAGTTTGAGACTGGGAATGATATGTGAAGAGTTTAGCTTTGTGAAAAAGCTGAGTATTTTCTCAGAATTGGCTAAACCATGAAGTAGGGTATTGTTAATTAGTCAGTTGAAAAGGAACTCTGGAATCTTACACCATCAGGACTATCATGACCTGAGGAAGAGTGTTGAGAGAAGTGTAACTTGCTTATCGTAATTATATCTGTGAAATTTGCAAGTTAAAGCTGTCCTCAGATAGTGCTCTTATTCGACTCTGTGTGAGTAAATTACAGGACCTTGTGGCACTGTGTAGCGATGTAATGCCACACCCGCTGAGGGGAAATAGTTGTAGTTACATAAACGGTATCAAAAATGTAAAGATTATTTAAAAATAAATTGATCATTTTATTTGCCTGTTAATTCATTTTTATTCATACTGTTTCTTATGTATGTTAAAATAAATGCTCTAAAAAGTAGAATCTTATTTGTGGTTTTTCATTTGTCACTCATACAGCAAGTTTAACCATTATGGCTTGTGTTCCCCAATTGGGGTGGACAATCCATAAAAATCAATTCAAATCTCACCAAGGGCTGTTAAGGAATTTAAAGTCTGACTGTGGAATGAAATAAGAAGTCATTACATCTGTGAAAATACGTTGTTGCTGGAAAAAAAAACAGCTGGTTTATGAATGACCTCTGGGGAAGAATTTCCGCCAACCTTATCTGGTCTGGTCTAGTCTGGTTTGGTCTGGTCTGGTCTGGCCTCATCAGTGATCCAGATCCACAGCAATGTGGTTGATTGGTAACTGCCCTCAGAAATGACCAGGTAAGCAATGTAGCTTCATTGAAACTGGCAGACAACATTGTGATCAGCATGGTCCAAGAAGGTGTCTCACCAATCTCACCTTCTCAAGGCAAGCTGGGGATCAGAATTAAAATTATAATCTTGGCAATGATGCTCACAAACGTCTGAATAAAAAAATAAACTTTATGATACTCCTCAGAAACCCCAAAGTGCTTCACATACAGTGAACTGTCTTGTTCAGGCAAAAACAAATTGTAGTTGTATATCAAAAGGTGTCATTAAAAGAATGGGGAAGCGTAAAGAGGCTTGGAGCTTTCCTCACCTAGTATTTTTTTGAAAAGTGCTGTACATACAGTGATATCAAATGAGCAAAATTCAACTTACCTCAATTTCATAAAACTTAATATCATACAACTTTGGAATTACCTAGGTGTGAGTTAAAGGCATTAAGTAAGATGGGCACATATTTTAAGGTTGAGGAAGCAGAAATTGGCTTGAAGCTCCAGATACAAATGGACCTAAATCTTGTGAAGAAATTCAAGTGAGGTCTTCAGTTTTCAGTAACCTGATTGTCATGGGCGATGTGGAAAGGAAAGGCTAAAAGGTCGATTGAACAGTGAAAAATTTGGATCATTCAACAAAGACCAACAATTGATGAGCTTCATTGGAGACAAGCAGAACAAATGCCAAGCACTTTAGTGAGACATTTCATCTTGTCTCTATTTCTCCTCAGTTGTTGCATAGTCTTATGTTTATTAATGCAAATTCCAGCATAACGGGAATTGGAAATTTAAATATGTTCTTCTTCGCCTCCCTATTTTACATTTCCTCCTCTGTTATTGACATTTTTCCCTCCCCGCAGTCTGTGCCGGTAAATAGTTAAGGCCCTTGAGCAGAGATGAGGAGCAGAGGAGGAGAAGAATTGACAAAGCTGGAGAGGAGGCAATGGAAGAGAACAGCAAGGAGGAGCCTTTTGACAGAGGGAATTAGCTTCGGAATGTGGGATGTAGAGAGCAGAAGAAGAAGGAAGCTAGGCTGATGAACCCCCCCCCCCCCCCATTCCACTATCTCCACTAACCCCCTGACATTAACCCACTCCTTCCCCTTCTTACCCATGATGCAGAATTCTGAGATTGGCAATTAATATTCATCAGCAGCATAAAGCACCATTGTAAGGAAGAAACATAATCCAGGCCAATGGAATTCAGGGCAAAACCTTTATCTGCCACAGGCAAATAATTGAATGACTTAATTGCTTAATGAATTTTCAGTTTAACTCCTTGCTAAAATACACAGAAATCTCACCTCATCCAATAAATAAATGCACTTTGTATTATAAAACACACATCACTTGGAATCCCAGTTATTGTCCAGATAAAGATTAATATTAAAAAAGCAAGTCTAATCGTCATGATATGCAGATTGTGCGGATAAATGTGCCTACCAGCTATGACCTTTTAGATGTTTATGATGCCAACAATATGCTTTGGAGAAGATCTTCAACGAGGTCTGTTTTGTTGCAAACCGTACTCGATGTTTGGTGGCTGAAAAATAAACGTGGAATTTTGAGCTGTTGTCAGCGAGATAAGATTGCCACGTAAAAAATGGTACAGCACAGGCTGTGAGAGAATCACTGGCGAGGGAAAGACCTCAATTGTACTTCCTGTACGGCACCTAATAATATTATAGTACTGTATTTCTACCCCCATCCCTCCCCCTTCTCCAATAATTGCTGATTATGTTGGTCGTATGAACCAGCACGCCCGCCTCGGGTTGCTATGGAGTGAAATGCATGCTTAGCAGGGGAAGGAGCGCAGAGGAATAAGTGAGCAAAGAGGTTTAATTTGGGGAGGTTAGAATCCTGCAGGCTCAGGGTCGAAGGTGAAGCTTGAGCTTGCCTCGAACTGAATATGCAGAAATAAAAGTAAATTGCTTGCATCTGGTCCTGACGCCAGAGAAGCGCTGTGATTGGTGCGTCAGTGTGCTCTGCACCTCGTCTCTGTTGTGCAGGGGCTTTGACACACCGAAAGCTTGTAATTGGAGTAATTCCGAATTAATGGATGTAAAATATTTCAGAGCTTTGGATAACACATGACAGCTGGCATGAATACTGCCGGTTTATGAATGCAGATGGATTGCACGGAGTCTGAGCAATGATAAAGTGTCCCTGATCGTATTCGATAAGATTTTCTAAAAGACAATGTTTACCATTATGGAGCTTTTGAATTTTTTTTAACGTTGTTTGATTGGATATTCTCAAATAGTTACACAGCGGGTTTGATTTACTCTTTTCTATCATTTCTATCCTGAATACATCCCTTTGCCCCATATTGAATATACGAAGGACAATAGTAGGCCTGAGCTGAGGGCTGTTTTGAATTGCTACATCGAAACTTTTTAATGTGTCACTGTCTGTATTTTACAATTCCGAAGTTTTCTGTCATACAATATCTACAATGCACCTGACAGAACAAAAGCCGAGGCATCCATTTTAAAATATTGCATGCAGAGTAAATTAGTTAATGTGCATTCCAAATACATAGCACTTAACTTGAAAATGACAGAAATAGATTTATTCCTGCACAGAAGTGTTTTACAAATAAATTAATCATCTTTTTCTCATTTATTATCTGAATACCAATGTATTACTTGAGTCTATGACAGTGAAGGCAGCTTTGTTCTAGCTCTCTTTATGTCCAGCTGTCTCAGTAAACGCTGACAATACCACACCACACTGAGAGAACTATTTAGATTCCATTTTTAAAAGGCAAGACATCAGACTCACTCTAAATCATTATTAGCATACACTAACTTTGTCACAAAGCCCACAGAAAAATAAATGTGATTGACGCAGATGTGTTTACACGCAGTGTATTTTCTTCACATGTTTCTGTCATCTGCCGAATAAACTGACAGCAAAAAAACTGCCGCTCAAATCATTACACAGAAAATGGTTTTGTACTCACTGTTAGACTGTCTAGTGATACCAGAGAGGGAGGAACTGCATTCACTTGTTTAGGTGCAACAATCTTTTGGCAGAGTTTGGCTGGATTTCAGACAAAGCTACTATATCTGATATTATATATAAATATGCATACACACAAAACGAGATATAGGAACTCGAATAGGATCCACATTCTTGTTCAGTGCCTAATGGATGACTAATTTGGCAGCAATTAAAAGTCACCCATTTAGGGCAATGAAAGGAAGAATGTTACTTTAAGTAATAACACTGTGAGCATGAGATGTTGCTACTGATATCCTGGAAAAGAAAGCTCTAGTGAATCATTAATATTGTACTCAGATTTAATGTTGAACGTTATGTTATTGTTGGCACAGGCAATGTAAAAGGGGATGCCTAACAGTCGGCACTCACTCTCTTAGTCTTGCTCACTTCAAAGGATTTAAGAAAGGATATTTTAAAATCTGAAGTAAAGCATACATTTGGGAAACATTTTCCTTCATTAGAGTTATAGTTAACATTTTTAAGAGTGACCAAGGGTAATGATGTCCTTGAAGGCCCTGCTAAATAATCTGCAGTGTTTCAAAATGGCTGATTGCTTCCACGTTTCATACAGTGCTCCCATTCAGATTCATGACAATGTGAAGAGGAGGCTCCAGTCATATCAAGGTGTTCCTCCTCCACATTGTGGGAGTTCCTTTTAATTCCTTTGTAGATTGCTCATATCAAATGAAGAGATTTAGAGCCCCACTTTTCTTCAAACATCTGTGCCAAATGCCACTGGCTTTCAGTCACGTCATGGATCAGATCAATTTTGGCCTGAAAATGAGGATGAAATTATAACAAATTTCTCTTAAAGGTATAACCGGATGGAATAGCCTTAACTTAAATCTTTGCAACAAAGCACAAAGAAAATGAGCTGTAATTCATAATTATACAAGATAACTGATACATGTCAGTCCATTAGTCCTCTGAGCTTCACAACAATCTTTAAGATCAGGATGTGGAAGATGTGGTCTTTTTGAAATTTATTAGCATTGTTGCACTTTAAGCACACAGTACAGCTACTCATTGGTTTCGCAATGAGGGATAAATCAATAGAGAATGACCATTTGTCCCACCAGTCTATTAGCATATGGCAGATAGTGTGGGCGACACGAGAACAAGGGAGCCAAACTGTGGAGAGCTGTGCACTGTAAGTGAGGAAGGCTTTGTAACCTGTGGGGCACCATAACACAAGTGGACTCTAATAATACATTATACACATGTCACTGTCTGTTATAAATTTGAACACAATGTAAATTGTAGGCAAACTGTTCTCCTCATCCTGTGAAATCAAGTATAATTAGCTCATTCTCAGAAAGCACATTGCTTTCAACAGTTGCTAACTTATATTCAATGATGCAAACTAAAAATAATGTTAGACTTCAGACACTTTAAACTAATGATTATTCTGTCCACCTAATTTCTCCTTGGGCTGCAGTGCTTCCTGAAGCATACTGGATTGGTTATTGGCAGGCAGCTGTCAATAAGTAAACCCAAGAGATCTTGCTATTTGCACATTGACTGATCAAGTGCTGCTTAATAGACATATAATTGTTAACAAATAACCTTCGATAGACTGTCAGACTTCTGCCTTTAAACAAATGACATTTCACTTTGCAAAGTGTTGAGTTGCTATGCCCAATGGTTTGGGTTTCAGGAAACGGGAGTCATTACAAAACGAAGATAAGAGCACAATCACTGAACAATGCTTTATCATGGAATCAAAAGACAGAGACCATTCAGCCCATCAGGTCAATTCTTTGCTATCTAGTTAGTTTCAATCTCTTGCTCTTTCATGGTGTTGCACAATATTTCCACTTCAAGTATTTTCCAATTCATTTTACAATTGAATTTACTTCCATCACTTCATTAGGCAGTGCATTCCAGATCATAGCAAATCATTATGTAAAAATAAAAGATTTTATTCCAGCTCCTCTCTGGTTATGTTTCCAATTAACTTAAACCCTTAACTCTGCATCCTTCCTGCTGGGCACACTTAAAAATGATATGTTTCCAGTGAAAGGCGTCAAACTGAAATTAAGAAGCTGTCAGCTATCCTTCAGCTATCCTGTCAGCTCATCTTTGTATCGGAAGGTTCTAGATTTATTCTTGTCCAAAAACTTACCAACATAATCTGGATTGACATCTCAGCACAGTACTGATGGAATATTGAATTTTCATGTGAATGAAGCATTAAATTGAGGCTCTGTCTGTCTTCCTGGGTGAACATGAAGTGTCCCTTGGCATTACAAAAACAAGAGCAAATACCACAGCCAACACTTATCCTGCAACCAACTTGTAAAACAGATGGCCAGGCCATGTCTCTCAGTGTCATATGTAAGATCTAACCATGTGCCAGTTGGCAATCACATGACAACAGTGACTGCACTTCAACCAAAGTATTTTGTCGGCTATAAAGAACTTTGGCTTCGGGACATCCTGACGTGCTCTCATCGACATCAACGAACTGCTCTCTCTGTAGTGTTGGATAGCAGGGGGTGAGCAAGGGGACCTGCTGAAACCTCCAATAAGGAGGGATTCTGATTGTTTCATACTTTCCCAGTTCCAGGCAGCCTCTCAAACTGTCCAGGTTCTGAAAGATGGATGCCACATGGGCCTTCAATTTTTATACGGTAAAAATTGGGTTGGATGTTCTGTTTCTAACTTTTTTTTAACTCTTCACAGGTCATAGATGTCAGGCTAGCATTTCTTCTCACCCCTTAATTGCTCTAGAGATGGTGGTGCCTTCTTGTTCAGTTGCAGTTTGTTTAGTGTAGGGATAACCACAGCACTATTAAGGAAGAGAGCGCCAGGATTTTAACATTGACATTGAGGGAATAGTGGCCCAGTTGGCTCAAATTAAATATAGAGGAAATTTTAAAAGCTATTTAAAAAGATATAACATCCAAGCACTTTGATAGGCTGAAGCTAATCAGGCAGACTCAACAGGCTTTGTGGGAGTAAAATGATTTTTAATCAATTTATGGGAGTTCTTTGTGGAATTAAACATGCTGTTGATGAAGGGGAGCCAGTGGATGTATTATAATTAGATTTTGAGAAAGCACTTGATAATATCTCATTTCAAAAGTTATTGTGGAAAATAAAGACTCTTAATGAAAAGGGTAGCACATTGACAGAAAAGATTGACTGACCAACAAGAAATAGAGTCGGCATAATTGAGTCATTTTCTGGTTGACATGATTTAATCTGTGGTCTGTCACACAGGCATCAGAGAATCATAGAGTGAAACAGCATAGAAACAGTCCCTTCAATCCAACTCATCCATGCCAACCAGATATTCTAAACTGATCTATTCCCATTTGCCAGCATCAGTGCTGGGGCTGCAATATTTTATAATTTATATTAATGACTGGATAAACTTGACTCACTGTTTCTAAACTTGCTCATGACACAAAGATAGGTGGTGATGTAAGCTGCAAAAGGGTCACCAGGAAGTTACAAAAAGATATAGATAAGCTAACATATCTGATAAATGGAATATCATGTAGGAAAATGTAGAATTGTTCAGTTTGGTGGAATGAATGTTTAAGAAAGCATTTAACTGTACATTGAGAGATTGCAGAGCTCTGGGATACAAAGAGGTTGGATAACCTAATGCATGAATCACTAAAGTTTGTATGCAGAAACAGCAAGTAATCAGGAGAGAAACAGTATGCTATTGTTCATTGTCGGAGATTGAATACTACAGTAGGAAGGTCATGCTTCAATTATACAGGACACCAGTGAGACTAAATCTATAGTATTGTGTACAGTATTAGTCACTTTATTTACTTAAGAAAAAATTCAAATATGTTGGAAGCAGTTAAAAGACATCGTGCCTGACTAGCACCTAGAATGGGTTATTTGTGTTATGATTAAATGTAGTGCAGGCTAGGCATGTATCTCCTGGAGTTTAGAAGAGTTAGAGGCAACTTGATTGAAACATATAAGATGCAGATGTGAAAAAGAAATTCCCACTCGTGGGAAGATCTAGAACCAATAGTCAACATTTAATGAGAAGGTCTTGCCTATATCAGACAATGTGAGGAGATTGTTTCTCACATTGGGTTGCTAGTTTTTGGAACTCACTTCCTCAAAAGGTAGCAGAAGAGTAGTCTTTGAATATTTTTCAGGTCAAGGTAGACACATTTTTGTTGAGTGGGCAGGGTGTGAAAGGTTATCAGAGATAGACAGGGATGCAGAGGGATCAAATTAGCCATGATCTTATTGAATGGATGAGCAGACACAAGGGACTGAATGGTCTACTCCAGCTCTGAATTCAACTGTTACGTTCCAAGTTAGGATTAGAGGGGAGTTTAAGGGAGTGGTGCCCCATTGTATCTACTGCAGTTGTCCTTCCAGATGGAGAAGGCTTAATGGTTGCGCTTTGGCAACTTTCTTAAAGTCTGCTCTTAAAAGCCACCATTTAGCGTAATCTTTCAATCACTCCTTCTAATATCTTCTTCTTTGACTCAGGGTGCACTATTCCATTTGCTGAAGCACTTTGGGCCACTGCTATGTTTATGAGTGGTAAGGCAGAGCAAGCCACCATTGTTATAATAGCCCTTGCAAGTGCTGGGACCAGAGTGGCCTCTTGAACGTGATCTGAAAAAAGCACTCTATCTCCTGCAGAATTGTAAGTGAGCAAGGTGTCACTGATTGCAGAGCAGATTGGGATATGGGGGAGCAGGGAAATATATAGACCTTCTGATGTGCTTTGGAGAATCCTGTGCCCTGCACAAAACATAAATTGAGAGGTGCTCTTTACAAATCAGAGAAGGCCATTTGTCACACAGTGTAATCGACATTCATTAGGCGGTGGATTAACAGTATTCTTTCAATTCTGATCCTTTTATACCTCTTCCAGAAAGCAGCCATACACATTAAGAAGCATCGCTTGACCCTAGATCAGCTCCTTTACTTTGGACTAATAAGAAGCTTCTCTGACAGAGCAGTCTACAGTCACTCGATGTGTTGGGGGGGGTGGAGGGGGAGGGGAAGGGGAAGAGGGAAACCATTCCATTAAAAGCACACCAAAGGTGATCTCCATCGTGCAAGTCCAGGGTCGAAGTACAAACAGAGGGAATCATCCGGTCATTGTTTTATTTTAAAAATAAAAGAAAGGATACTAAATGCTGCAAGAAGAGCTTCAATAATGCCTTTCCAAACAAAAAAAAGGATTGCTAAAATCAGACTTGCCAGCAACATGCTCGTCTGATTACATTTTCATTGTGGTTCTTCTGCTGGAGTGAGTTAAACATATTGCAAGGCGCAGTGCTGCAGAATCATGACAACAGCTTTTGCTTAGGGTCAGATCCTCAATGCTACTCTGATATTCAGGATAGTTCTGGAGCACCCACTTGTTCATCCCTCTCCCCTGTCGATGGGATTCAGTAAATTTTATGCAATGCCTCATTTGTAAGACTCCAGAACTAAAGATGTGGCAGCTGTTCTTAATAATAAAAAACTCAACATCAAACCTCACTTCACTCCCACTTTTAAATGACAGCTATTTTGACGATTTGTCAAAGAAAACATTAGAGATGAACAAGTATTGTATTTTATGTTGTTTCTTCACAAACTTCAACTCTTATGCTTAATTTGTCATTTTTGTAAAATAAAATCAAAAAGCACATCATACATATTCAAAAACATTCTTACTTTGATAGGTGGCCAGTGTGAATCAATCAGTATGACAAAGCTTGAATTATCAGACCTTTGAAGTCGATCTTATGTTTAAAAAAAAGCATCAAGTACAGGATTTTGGAAATGCCCTTCACTTGAATAAGTTCATAGTACCAAGTGGCAGGTTTCTTCCATCATGGCTCGTTAGTGCCATCTACAGCCAACACAATATAATGCAGTAGGATGGAATTTTAACATTTGGTGGCAGCTAGGGCAGCACACACAGATTCAAAAAGTAGTTGAATAAATAGTTTAATAAAAAAATACATTGCAAAGATATTTAGAAAAACCTGGAAGGTACAATTAATTAGTAACTGAGAATAGCAATTTAGGTATGATGGGCCAAATTCTGTGCTGAAAGTGATTCTTAAATCAGCAAGTCTAATGGCGAGAATCAAAATTCTCAAATTACATTCATTTCCATTTGTGTGTAAGTTATGAAACTTATCCAGCAATTTAATTGATTGTGTGTTTAACAGTTTCAATTGATGAAGAAAATTCCTTTTTGATGGCTTTTATTCAGAACTGATAATAGTTAAACAGTGTGTACTGCTTCGTTAACAAAAAGTTCATCTCCACTTGTTTTAAAAAAATCATTATTATGGGTGAAGGTGAGTTTAATCTCCTCTGCAGGGCTTGTTTTAGCACATGTCCATCTCTTTTTACAAAATAAATTCTTGCTTGTGCTTTTTTAGCACATTTATTAACTTCTTTTCCTTAACGTGGTTGATAAAAGTTAATGATCAGAGGTACAATCAGTGCTCTCATCTGAAAATTCACTTGCAGGAAAACTGTGTACAATTTTAGCTTATTTACAAACTCTTTTTCTTCACAACACCTGTCAAAGATTACAGGATCAAAATTCTCCCACTTAGCGAAATGAAATATGCCATAATTTAATAGAAAAGCACATACTCTCACTGAAATCCTGCTCGATGTTGGGCTTCAAATAAAGAATTGTAGCTTGCGTATGGATTTTAAAATTACAAGCAAAATTCAGCAGCTGGAAGAACATTTTTTAAAAATGTTTTGAACTCCTGTCATAGTTTTCTCGACAACATTTGAATGCCAGCTGGTTGCCTGTCATGCATTTCTGAGGTCCAACTAAAATATAAAGGCGCAGAAAGTTTGTATAAAACAAATGCTTTTTTAAAGTTGTGGCTATCATGCACTAACTGGTGGGTAATTGAGAAAGAGAGAAAGCAGTATGAATGACAACTCCCATCAGTGGGTCTGTCTGAATAGGCACCATCTGCAGTCGTAAGCAGTTGGAAACCCATTATCAATGAAAGAATAAGAATGCCACAGAAGTTTCAAGATAACCATTGCTTTTTTTTTAATCATACGGGGCCAACAAAGGATTTGCACAATGCTTTTTACCTGCATTCATTTTCCTGGGATGAAGGGAATGTGGATAATTTGGTCTGTTTTGTGTTTTGACAGACACAGCCTCCCTGACATGTCTTAAAGGAGGACAATGGAATCTGTCAAACAAGGTTGAGCCAAAACAGTGTGAAGTCTTCAAGGCTCCGACTACATTTCGACAGGGCCTATTCCTGCAGCCTCGGGCCAAACTTGTAAGGAGAGGGAACTCACAGAGGAGGAACTTTAAAGAATGCAACAATGTTGATTGAGTTAAAGGCCAAATTCCAACTTACTTCAGAACAGGTGGGAATGCAGTGGAATAGGACCCAGGGCAGAAAGCAGAAGTGCATAACCCTCGTTACTGACTCTTAGTGGCTTGCAGTGGAAGGGGAAGTTTTCTGTGTAAGGAAAAGAATTCAAGAAAAGCGTCAGCCTTCAATCAAGACATTTTCCTGCGTGGTTGGTTTTGCTCAAAAACAGAGACTCCTCAATATAAAATTGTTGAACAACATGGAAATTTCACAAGGGGGCCCATGATTCTATTAGTTTTAAAATAGTGATGGAAAAGGATAGACCAGATCTAAAAGTTGGAGTTCTAAATTGGAGAAAGGCCAGTTTTGACGGTATGAGGCAAGAACTTTCAAAAGCTGTTTGGGGCAAATGTTTGCAGGTAAAGGGACGGCTGGAAAATGGGAAGCCTTCAGAAATGAGATAACGAGAATCCAGAGAAAGTATATTCCTGTTTGGGTGAAAGGGAAGGCTGGTAGGTATAGGGAATGCTGGATGACTAAAGAAATTGAGGATTTGGTTAAGAAAAAGAAGGAAACATATGTCAGGTGTAGACAGGATAGATCGAATGAATCCTAAGAAAAGTATAAAGGCAGTAGGAGTATACTTATGTGGGAAATCAGGAGGGCAAAAATGGGACATGAGATAGCTTTGGCAAATAGAGGTAAAGAGAATCCAAAGGGATTTTACAAATGTATTAAGGACAAAAGGGTAACTAGGGAGAAAACTGGGTCCCTCAAAGATCAGCAAGGCGGCCTTTGTGTGGAGCCGCAGAAAATGGGGGAGATCCTGAACGAGTATTTTGCATCAGTATTTACTGTGGAAAAGGACATGGAAGATATAGAATGTAGGGAAATAGATGGTGACATCTTGAAAAATGTCCATATTACACAGGAGGAAGCGCTGAATGTCTTGAAACGCATAAAGGTGGATCAATCCCCAGGACCTCGAGCTCTGTGGGAGGCTACGGAAGTGATTGTTGGACCTCTTACTGAAATATTTGTATCATTGATAGTCATAGGTGAGGTTCCGGAAGACTGGAGGATGGCTAACGTGGTGCTACTGTTCAAGAAGGGTGGTAAGGACAAGCCAGGGAACTATAGACCAGTGAGCCTGATGTCGGTGGTGGGCACGTTGTTGAAGGGAATCCTGAGGGACAGGATGTGCATATATTTGGAAAGGCAAAGACTGATTAGGGATAGTCAACATGGTTTTGTGCATGGGAAATCATGTCTCACAAACTTGATTGAGTTTTTTGAATAAGCAACAAAAAGGATTGATGAGGGCAGAGTGGTAGATGTGATCTATATGGTCTTCAGTAAGGCATTCGATAAGGTTCCCCATGGGAGACTGGTTAGCAAGGTTAGATCTCATGCAATACAGGGAGAACTACCATTTGGATACAGAACTGTATTCTGCAGAAGACAGAGGGTGGTGGTGGAGGGTTGTTTTTCAGACTGGAGGCCTGTGACCAGTGGAGTGCCACAAGGATCGGTGCTAGGTTCACTACTTTTCATCATTTATATAAATGATTTGGATGTGATCATAAGAGGTATAGTTAGTAAGTTTACAGATGACACCAAAATTTGAGGTATAGTGGACAGCGAAGAGGGTTACCTCAGATTACAACAGGATCTTGATCAGATAGGCCAATGGGCTGAGAAGTGGCAGATGGAGTTTAATTCAGATAAACGCAAGGTGCTGCATTTTGGAAAAGCAAATCTTAGCAGGACATATACACTTAATGGTAAGGTCCTAGGGAGTGTTGCTGAACAAAGAGACCTTGGAGTGCAGGTTCATAGCTCTTTGAAAGTGGCCTGAATACAGCCTGAATGCTTGTGCTCTGCAGACCTTCCTAAAAGGGACAGCAGAATCTCTTCAGCACCTCTCCAGTGGCTGATGAGATCCGGAAACAGCTTGAGAATGTTATGAAACATGAAAGGGTTCAGAAAGGATTTACAAGAATGTTGCCAGGATTGGAAGGTTTGAGCTATAGGGAGAGGCTGATATCTGGGACTGTTTGCCCTGGAGAATCAGAGGCTATGGGGTGACCTTATAGAAGTTCATAATATCATGAGGGGCATGGATAGGGTGAATAGCCAAGGTCTTTTCCAGGGTAGGGGAGTCCAAAACTAGACAGCACTGGTTTAAGGTGAGAGGGAAAAGATACAAAAGGGACCTCAGGGGCAACTTTTTCATGCCGAGAGTGGTGTGTTTATGGAATGAGCTGCCAGAGGAAGTGATGGAGGCTGGTGTAATTACAACATTTAAAAGGCCTCTGGATGGGTACATGAATAGGAAAGTTTAGAGGAATATGAGCCAAGTGCTGGCAAATGGAAATAGATTAATTTCGGATATCTGGTCAGTTGGATGAGTTGGCCTGAAGAGTTTATTTCCATGCTGTATGACTCTATGACTCTAAGACTTTAATGTTCAACCCGAAGTCAATGGCATGTTAGATAGATTATGTTGCAATATGTTTACATGCCATGAACACCCTTGCAAGAGCCATCATTGATGGCCCATGTCACCATCGGGAAAGCAGTGCACACTCACACACAAACATGGATTGTGGTTTTTTTATATAAACTTGGCGTCCGGTGCAATATACCGTGTCTTTTCAAGAAATATAAGTGAAAGTACCTTTGCAATCAACCCTTGAGATCAGCCTTAAAGTCCTGACTATGTTTGGAATTTTGTATAGCTCTTTTTCCCTATTTTAATTAAAATCCTTATACTTTACTATCATTTATCCATCTGGGGAGGTGTTATTTGCATCCTGTATGTATCCAACCTTGCCACCTTCTTGCATATAGCTCTTCACCTGTTCAAAGACAATGGCTTTGAGCTGCAACAAAGACAACTTGAGGTTTGCAACTGTCTGAAAATGCATAATAATGTCTGAAAGTGCATAATAATGAGTTAAAACTTGCATGTGTGGATGGATAACAATGGTCAGCTTTAATGATGGTATTTTATCTTCTGCATGGGCTCAAACACTGCATTTTCATAAACTCCTACCCTCACCACAAAGCCAGCAAGGCACAGGAATCTTGTGGCACCCAGTTCATAGTCTGGCATAAATTAGCTGCTATGTGTTTTCCTCATTAATCATGATGGCACAGGGAAGAGGAGAAGGAGAATGACATCTGACATGGAGGCTCAGCATCAGTAAGACAGAGTCAGGGGCTGGTGAAAAGGGATTGGTGGCATGGATGAGTAAATTCCAAAGGGCTTGGCATCCTGGCTGTGGGTGGGTCAGTCACCAAGGTAAGAGAATGATGGCGCCTAAAGGGCAGTCTAAGTACTATCTGAAAGTGCACCCATCTCAAGGTGTTGGTCAGTAGGGTCCTGACAGGGCTTTGAGTCCACCTTCAACACTCCAGTTATTCTGACTGAGTGTGATCTCAGGCAATGTCCTTTACATTTCATAGAAACAAAGGCCAGCTCAGTTTATAAGCTCAACCATGTTCCATAGAGTGACAAGGACACACTGGACACTAACATGGATATTCAATAAGAAGTGAATCATTGTTTCTTCCACGGTAAAGGAGATATCTCTAACTTGACTGTGACCATTGATTTATGCTAAACAAGAGGTGACCCAGTACATTTAGCTCTCTGACCTGGAGGGGGAAAACACTTGAATGTATAGACACGGAACTATGTTAGTATAGATGTAAGTAAATCAAATGATGATGGAGAGACTGTGAGCAGTGAAGCAATAGTTGCGAGTGTGGTGCTGGAAAAGCACAACAGGTCAGGTAGCAGCCGAGGAGTAGGAGAGTCGACGTTTCGGGCATAAGTCATTCATCTGGAATGTGGTGGGGGGAAGGGGGCTGAGAGATAAATGGGGGTGTGCTTCACAACGCCAGGGACCCAGGTTCAATTCCCACGTCGGGCAACTGCCTGTGTGGAGTTTGCACATTCTCCCTGTGTCTGTGCTGGTTTCCTCCCACAATCCAAAGATGTGCAAGTCAGGTGAACTGGCCACGCTAAATTGCCCGTAGTGTTAGGTACATTAGTCAGTGATAAATATAGGGTAGGGGGGTGGGTCAGTGTGGACTTGTTGGGCAGAAGGGCCTGTTTCCACGCACAGTGTAGGAAATCTAATCTAACTTAGGAGTTTCCCTGTTTAACTTCCTGTTATGGCCCACCTCCGACCAAGCCTGATGGTGAAACTTTAATTTGATAAAAATCTGAAATAAAAATCTAGCTTAATAGCAACCAAGTTACCATTGTCAATTGTTTCATACAACCAAATCATTCCCAATGCCTTTTAGAGACGGTATTCTGATATCCTTACCGGGTAGTGCCCTCAGCAATGTGGTTGACTCCTAACTGCTCTGTGGGTGATTAACAATGAGTACAAAATACTGGTCTGTTTCATGAACAGTATTTAAAAATATGCATTAACTATGGAGGAATCCAAGTCTTATATTTCTGCCTTGAAGATAACTGGTGAAGGTGAAAACCAATGATCTGGAGAAATGAAAGCGTTCAGACAAATCAAAGATCAAATCTACAGACATGTTCAGTGCCCATTGCCCCCCATCTTCAACAAGTTGAAGCAGTGAATGAAAATGAAACACTTAAGTTCAAAAATTTGATCATAAAAAGCCCGCACTTGGAAATGTTTTGGAGTCGTGCCTAGATTTTCATGGAGTCCTCAGTAGTCCATGCCATATTGAAAATGGCACTGGGACTCCATATCTGAAAGAACTACCTCCATTTCCTGACAGCTCCTACTTTCACCATTTGGAAATAGTGGCAGCAGAATTTAACTTACTTGGGAAACCCAAACCCAGCAAGTCCATTTTGAACTCAGTATTGAATAAAGACAGGCTCTTTCTTCCAGTGGAACAACAGTCTTATCCTGATGTGCATGATTTATGATTTTAGAGAAGGCATAAATGTTCAACAAAAAAGTCTGTGCAACTGTCAAGCTTTGAAGGTATTTAAAGGGGAGGGGAAACCCACGTAGTATCATTGCTCAACAATTAATCCAGAGACCCTGGGTTCGAATCTTGCTATAGCAGATAGTGGAATTTAATTTCAGAAAAGTAAATCTGGAATTAAGAGTCTAATGGTGACAATGCCATCATTGACAATTGTCAGGGGGAAAAAACAACTGATTTACTAATACCGTTTAGGAGAGAAAATCTGCCATCCTTACCTGGTCTGGCCTATATGTGACTCCAGACACACAGCAATGTGATTGACACTTAACAATTAGGAACAGTCAATAAATGTTGCCCTAGCCAATGACACACTCATCTGTAAATGAAAAAAAAATTAAAAGTCATTTAAATCCTCTATCCTTTAAGGTTTTATGAAAAAAAATATAAACCCTACCTTTGCCTCAGAGTTAAAAATGATAAATGCTTACAGTTTCAATAGTTGATTGTTGAGGTAATCCCAAAGGGCTATAATTCTAGCATTTTTACTGCTTAACTGCTTCCAAGGCATTTACAGCTACCCCACACAAAAGTGGGGTAGCTGTAAATTCACAGTTTGACACACAACTCCAAAAGGTTATTAAAGGATTAGCTGTTTGATGTGGAGTTACAAATACAAATATTTATTTTATTAAGTGATTAAGTACTTCAGGGGTTAAAATGTATTAAATGGGCTTTTATGTGGTAAAGTCTATAACAGATAAGAGTCATGGAGTCATACAGCACGGAAACACACCCTTTCGTCCAACCAATCCATGCCGAACATAATCCCAAACTAAACTAGTCCCACCTGCCTGCTCCTGGCCCATATCCCTCCAGACTTTTCCTATTCAGGTATGTCTTTCAAACATTGCAATTTTAACCATACCCATCACTTCCTCAGGAAGCTCATGCCACACTTGACCATCCTCTGTGTAAACATTTGCCTCTCATGTCTTTTTTAAATCTCCCTTCTCTCACCTTAAAAATGTGCTCCCATTTTTGAAATTCCCGATCTTAGGGGAAAGATAACTAACATCAACTCTATTTATACCTCTCATTATTTTATAAACTTCGACCAGGTCACCTCTCAATTTCCTAAACTCCAGTGAAAAATGTCCCAGCCTATCTAGCCTTTCTTTACAACTCAAATTTTCCATACTTGGCAACGTCCTGGTAAATCTCTTCTGAACTCTCTCCAGCTGAATAATACACTTCCTATAATGGAGTGACCAGAACTACATACAGTACTCCAGAAAAGACCTCACCAATGCCCTGTATAACCTCAACATAACCTCCAATGCTCAAATGACTGAACAATGAAGGCAAGTGTGCATTCAATGCATCAATGTGTGACACAAACTTTAAAGAATTATGTTCCTGAACCCCTTGGGTCCCTCCATTCTACAGCACTACCCAAAGCCCTACCATTAATTGTATAAGTCCTACCCTTGTTTGTTGTACCAAAATGCAATACCTCACATTTATAAGATTGAAGTCCATTTGCCATTTTTCAGCCCATTGGCCTATTTGATCAAGATCCGTTTGTGACCTTAAAAAACCTTCTTCACTGTCCATTATGCCACCAATTTTGGTGTGATCCGCAAACTTACTAACCATGCCTTCTGTATTCTCATCCAAGTCATTTATAGAAATGACAAACAAAAGAGGACCCAGAACTAATCCCTGGTGACAGGCCTCCAGTCTGAAAAGTAACCCTCCACCATTACTCCCTGTCTCCTGCCATTAAGCCAATTATGTATCCAATTTGCAAGCTCACCCTGAATTCCATGTGACCTAACTTTACTAATTAGTCTACCACACAGAATCTTATCAAAGGTTCCAAACTAAAATCCAAGTAAACAATATCTACTGCTCTGCCATCATCAACCTTTTTGGTAACTTCCTCAAAAAACTCAATTAGGTTTGTGAGACACGGTTTCCTCACACAAAACCATGCTGACTATTCCGAATCAATGTCTTTTCTAAATGTCCATAAGTCCTATCTTTTATAATCACTTCCAACAACTTACCCACACTCAGACTCTCAGGTCTATAGTCTCTGGTTTCCCCTTACAACCTTTCTTAAACAAAGGTACAACATTAGCCACCCTCCCCCAGTCATCAGGCACCTGACCCGTAGTAATAGATGATGCAATTATTTAGAGTCATAGAGTCATAGAGATGTACAGCATGGAAATAGACCCTCCAGTCCAACCTGTCCATGCCGACCAGATATCCCAACCCAATCTAGTCCAACCTGCCAACACCCGGCCCATATCCCTCCAAACCCTTCCTATTCATATACCCATCCAAACGCCTCTTAAATGTTACAATTGTACCAGCCTTCACCACTTCCTCTGGCAGCTCATTTCATACACGTACCACCCTCTGCATGAAAAAGTTGCCCCTTAGGTCTCTTTTATATTTTTCTCCTTTCACCCTAAACCTATGCCCTCTAGTTCTAGACTCCCCAACCCCAGGGAAAAGACTTTGTCTATTTATCCTATCCATGCCCCTCATAATTTTGTAAACCTCTATAAGGGCACCCCTCCGCCTCCGATGCTCCAGGGAAAACAGTCCCAGCCTGTTCAACCTCTCCCTATAGCTCAAATCCTCCAACACTGGTAACATCCTTTTCTGAACCCTTTCAAGTTTCACAACTTCTTTCCGATAGGTAGGTGACCAGAATTGCATGCAATATTCCAACAGTGGCCTAACCAATGTCCTGTACATCCACAACATGGGCGGCACGGTGGCACAGTGGTTAGCACTGCTGCCTCACAGCACCAGAGACCCGGGTTCAATTCCCGACTCAGGTGACTGACTGTGTGGAGTTTGCACATTCTCCCCGTATCTGCGTGAGTTTCCTCCGGGTGCTCCGGTTTCCTCCCACAGTCCAAAGATGTGCAGGTCAGGTGAATTGGCCATGCTAAATTGCCTGTAGTGTTAGGTAAAGGGGTAAATGTAGGGGTATGGGTGGGTTGCGCTTCGGCGGGTCGGTGTGGACTGGTTGGGCCGAAGGGCCTGTTTCCACATTGTAAGTAATCTAATCTAATCTAATCTAATCTAAACATGACCGCCTAACTCCTGTACTCAATACCCTGACCAATAAAGGAAAGCATACCAAATGCCTTCTTCACTATCCTATCTATCTGCAACTCCACTTTCAAGGAGCTATGAACCTGCACTCCAAGGTCTCTTTGTTCAGCAACACTCCCTAGGACCTTACCATTAAGTGTATGAGTCCTGCTAAGATTTGCTTTCCCAAAATGCAGCACCTCGCATTTATCTGAATTAAACTCCATCCGCCACCTCTCAGCCCATTGGCCCATCTGGTCCAGATCCTGCTCTAATCTGAGGTAACCCTCTTCGCTGTCCACTACACCTCCAATTTTGGTATCATCTGCAAACTTACTAACTGTACCTCTTATGCTCACATCCAAATCATTTATGTAAATAACAAAAAGTAGAGGACCCAGCATCTGCAAAGGGTCTCATAATTTCATAACCCTTACTTCCCACAATGTTCTGAGATACATTAGATCAGGTCCTGGACGTTTATCCACCCTTATATTCTCTAAGACCTCCTGAACTTCCTCTTCTGTAATGTGAACTATTTTAAAAACACCAACGTTTAATTCTCTGCATTCTCTAGACTCCATTTCTTTCTCCATAGTAAAAACTGACACAAAATATTTTCTTAGTATGTCTTCCATCTCCTGGGCTTAAACACAAAGATGACCCTATCCTCTCTCTATTTACCCATTTGTTCTTAATGTATTTGTAGAATCTTTTTGGATTATCCTTAACCTTATTTGCCATTGCTTTCTCACATCCCCTCTTTACTTTCTTGATTTCTCTCTTAAGAATGCCCCTACACTCTTTATATTGATTAAGAGATTCAATTAAACCAAGTTATCTATATCGAAAATAAGATTCTCTTTTATTCTTGATTAAAACCTCAATATCTTTATTCATCCATTGTTCCATAATCTTATCAGCTTTACTCTTCACTCTAACAGGAACATAGTGCCTCTGAACTCTTGTCATCACACTCTTGAATGCCTCCAACATGTCAGATGTCTTTTTACCTGTGAACTTTTGAAAGCTCCTGTCTCATACCATTAAAATTTGCCTTACTCCAATTAAAATCTTTAGCTTTTATGGAAAACTTATCCTTACTATTTTGAAAACTAATAGAATTATAATCACTAGACTCAAACTGATACCCCATTTTTACTTCAGTCACCTGCCCTGCCTTTTTGCCCAAAAGAAAGCCTGGTTTTGTTCCTTCTCTAGTATTGATAAAAAAATTCTTGAACATATTTGACAAATGCTTCATCATCCAAACTTTTAACACTGTGATAGCCCCAGTCAATGTTTGGAAGATTAAAATACCCCATTATTACAACTTCATTATGCTGACATATATCTGAGATTTCACTACATATTTGTTTCCCAATTTCTCTCTTACTACTGGGGGGCTTATAGTGCAATCCCATCAAAGTGATCTTTGCTTTCTTATTTGTAATTTCTACCTATATATTTTACTGGATATTCTTTCAGAAATATCTTCCCTAGTTAAGATTTGGAGATGCCAGTGTTGGACTGAGGTGTACAAGGTTAAAAATCACACAACACCAGGTTATAGTCCAACAGGTTTAATTGGAATGACTAGCTTTCAGAGCGCTGCTTCTTCGTCAGTAAGTTTGCTAGTGCTTCCAATTAAACCTGTTGGACTATAACCTGGTGTTGTGTGATTTTTTAACTTCCCTAGTTAAAGTAGTAACATATTCCTTAATCAAAAACACCACCCTTCCTTTCTTGCCTCCTTTTCTATCCTTCCCAGAACATTAAGCTGCCAGTTTCGATCATCTCCCAGCCAAGTTTTGTATTAGCTAAAATGACCCAATCCCATTTTCTTAAACATGCCCTGAGTTCATCAGCCTTAATGCAATTTAGTTCTTCAGAATTACTACATACTCTGACCCTTTGTTATCTTTCTTTTCTAATTGTCATGCTCTCATCACATTCAGAACTTTCTCCATCAATCCTTTTGTTTACACTGCTACTTAGAATTCCCCCACTCCGTCTCTGTGTCAGTATAAAGTTTCCCTTAATGGAAGAGCAAATCTTTCTCCAAGATATTGGTCCCTTTCCAGTTTAGGTTAGACTCATCCTTTTTGAGCAGGACTTTTCTATCCCAAAAGACATTCCAATTATCCAAAAATCCTGACCATTACATCAGCTCTTCAGCCATTTATTTATCTCATTTAACATTTTGTTCCTTCCCTCTTTTGAGATTGTCGTTGGGAGTGAACCAAAAATGACTACTTTTAAGGCTCTATTTTTTAATCTTCTGCCTGGCCTTTGAAATTCGTTCTATACTGCTTTTTTTTCCCTAAAGATGTCACTCCAACCAATGTGTACAATAATGTCTGGCTTCTCAATCTCACCTTTAACAAGATACTTGAAACATTTAGAGACATTCTTAAGTCGAGCACCAGAAAAACAACAAACCATCCTAAATTTACTCTCACTGCCACAGAATCTCTACTTAGAATTTCATTTTGTTTCAATTCAGCATCACCTCTAAAGTCTGCCATTGTGATCTATTTTTATGGAGGAAGCAACAGCAAATGTTGTTAGGTGAAGGTAATTTGTTGAGATATGGGCAGTAGGGGGCCATAGGATGAGTGTTGGGGCATGGGTTGTATGGAGGCTATGAAGGGGCTATTAAAGTGGGTTGAGATGGATGGGTTGGCATGGAAAGATTGAGAGGCAATTGGGGATGAATGGAAGTC
Source organism: Chiloscyllium plagiosum (assembly GCF_037043375.1). NCBI lineage: Eukaryota > Metazoa > Chordata > Chondrichthyes > Orectolobiformes > Hemiscylliidae > Chiloscyllium > Chiloscyllium plagiosum. The sequence goes on from NW_028270177.1 coordinate 30,094,721, forward strand.
ATATGTGGGCTCTATAGGGCCATTAAGGGTAAATCGGGAGCACGGGATATCATGAACTGGCACGGACAAAGCATAGGAATTGAGCGTGGAATGAGGAGTATGAGGTGGTTAGGGCAAAGGGGCTGATATTGAATAACACACGTGGGACAAAGTTAGCGACATGGTGTGTGACTCAGCATTCTTTCAGGAGTGGGATTGGGTCAACCACAGCATTACCAAGCTCGCCAGCCTTCCCAAACATCAAAGATCCTGAAATTCAGGCCATGTTTCCGGAAGTGGTAGTGGAAATCTGAAAAATTTCCCAAGTCTACATACCCAGGAGTGAAAATTCAGTCAAGTTTTAATTTATACCTTGCATTGCTGATTCTCAAAGAGTAAAGCATCTATAACAATCAAAGACCTCAGTGCATTTCGTAGTGAAGTTACTCTGTTCTTTGATCAGCCAAAGCTACACATATGCAGGTGGGTTAAGAGGATTTTTGATCTCCAGGCAATATATTAGAGACAACATACTTTTGTTGCTAAGTTTTGCAATTTATTCCATCAGCAGAAATCAGTTTAAAACTGTGATTTCTCCTTGGAGTCCTGTTGAGCTATCCATTCTGTAGACTTTATTGTGTTCAAAGTTTGGTATGACAAATTGCTTTGAAAACACATGTTAAAATATCAGACACTGGCATAAAAACAGGAAGTCTCCAAGGAAAATAGAACAAAGTCTGAAGAGATAGAGAAAAATGTTTTATATTCTTAGCTAGATTAAGAGAGTTTAAAAATTTTGATAAATTGCTCATGTTATGCCACAAAAATGCCTTAAAAATAAAATAACAGGAATGGGGTAGTTGACTTTTGTGGAAGTGTTGCATTAAAGTTCTGTTCCTTGAATATATAGATACTGAAGCTCAAACACACAATTATTTATTTATGTGAGTTGCAAACAATTGTTTGCATGAGTAGTTAATTTGCTTCTTTAACTTTTTACTTGAACAATTAAAGTCCAACAATGGTCATTATTTCATATTTGTGGTTATGTTGGAAAATGGCATTCACATTTCTGATAACAATATGCTCCACTCAAAAGGGAAGATACAGGGAAAGAGTGAATACACAGTATACAAAATCCGTATCATACACTCAAAACACCAACAGGAACAAAGGATTGGATTTAATGTAAGATGCAATGATGTTTGATTCCCAAATTAAATTTGGACTTGTTAATTCCTCTCTATTATGTGCAGTTTATTTACTTCTATGTGCAATTTAAGATTCCACAAAGAGATATAAAACCATTTAAACACATAAAAAGAGGGGAGCTATTGTAACCTCCATACAGGTCAAGTGGCAAATTAAAATTGCCTGAATCCCTTAAACATGACTTGAGAACCAACAGCCAACTTTAACTTGTTCCCCCAAGTGGGTGGTAAGGAAATGTTTCCAAACATTTTCTTTTCATGTGCATATCAGATTCCAATGTTGTCATCAGCAATTTTTACTCAAGTAGGGACTGGCACTGAATTTTCTGCCAGCTCAGTAAGGAAGTATATCTAGGTCCATAACAGGAATGAAAAAAGAAATTTATATTTTAAAAATAGTCTTTGTGAGACCAGTAGAAATAGGAGAGTTGGTTCCGTTCCCACAAGGAACTCTGAAGCCTCTCACTGTACGGTGAGACAGCTAATCCTGCACATTTACCTGGTTGGCAGGCAGCCTCCAATTCCAAGGCTAACTTGTGCCAATTGGCCGATGCAATGTACTCAAGCTCAGAGTTAAAATATTCACGGGTCACAACTGACACAAAAACACATTCAGAGAAAACTGGCCTCGAGCCTTGGAACTGAGACCATGCATGTGAGCATCTACATAGAGAAATGCACACAGATATGTCTAGTCACGTGTACATAGGTGCGTAATGGACACAAATTGGCATGCTTCCAATGGAGAGTGTTCTATAATTATTCATTTATGAGGATGTGGGCATCGCTGGCGGGATCAGTATTTATTGCCCAACCCTAGTCATCCTTGATGAAGTTGAGGTGAGCTGCCTTCAGTCTATCTGGTATAGGAGCACCCACAATGCTTTTACATAGGGAGTTCCAGTATTTTGACCCAACAACAGTGAAGGAATAATAATATATTTCCAAGTCTGGATGGTAAGTGGCTTGGAGGAAAATTTGCAGGTGCTGGGGTTCCCATGTATCTCCTGCCCTTGCCCTTCCAGATATTCATAAGGTTGGAAGGTGCTTTCAAACAAGTCTTGGCAGTATATCTTGGCGATAGTACACACTGCTGCTACTGTGCACAGGTGGTGGACAGAAACAAATCCTTCTGGATGTGGTGCCAATCAAGTGGACGACTTTGTCCTGGATAATGTTAAGTTTCTTGAGTATTACAGGAGCTGCATCCATCCAATCAAATAGGGACCATTCCTGATTTGTGCTTCGTGGATGGTGGACACGTTTTGGGCAGTCAGAAGGTGAGTTTCTTGCTGCACTTGTTCTTGCAGCCACAGTATTTATATGGCTATTCCAGTTTAGTTTCTGGTCACTGTTAACCCCAGGATGTTGATAATGGGGGATTCAGCAATGGTAATGCCAGTAAATGTCAAGGGACAATGGTTAAGTCCTTCTGTGTTGGAGATGGTCTTTGCCTGGCACTTGTATGAGGTAAATATCACGTGCCCCTTTTCAGTCCAAGGCAATATTCTGAGTTAAGCAGAGGACAAGTAACTTTTAAAAACTGGAAGAGTTGCGGATGCCATAAATCAGAAACAAAAACAGAAACTGCGGGAAAAGAGCAGCTGGTCTGGCAGCACCTGTGGAGGGAACTCAGAGTTAATGTTTTGGGTCGAGTAACTCTTCCTTAGAAGTAACTTTTATTTGTTTCACTTTTCTATTACTCTGGGTGTGTACAGCATTTGTATCTCTGAAATCAAGCATACAACAACAATTTATATTGATTCAACATCTTTAACTGGTGAGTTGTCTCAGGATGATTGGCAAGAGCCTTATAAAACAAGATATGACTGAATTACATCAAAAGATATTAGGTCAGGTAACCAAAAGCTTACAGAGCTTGATTCCCCCACCATCTTAGCAACTGAAGGTGCAGCCAACAATGGCAGAGCAATTATAATTAGGAATGTCTATTGATAGCAATGATAGCAATTTTTGAGAAGATTTGTCGAACAGGTTGATGATAAGTATGTAAGTTAGCTCATTAAGCTGGAATATTTGTTTTCAGACATTTCGTCACCATACTAGGAAACATCATCAGTGAGAGTCTCCAGTGAAGTGCTGGTGGTATTACCCGCCTCTCTACTTATAGGTATTGGTTTCTTAAGGTGAATGATGTCATTTCCCATTTTCTTTTCAAGGGAAGCGAGATAGGGTCTAAATTGATGTGTTTATTGATGGAATTCTGGTTAGAAGGATGGAATGATAGTTGCACAGATGCCTCAGAGCATGAAGGCAGGTGGCATGGTGGAAGCATGAAATTAGTATTTTGCATCTGTCTTTATCAAGGAAGAAGATGCTGAAAAGATGGTGAAAAGGGAGCTAATTTAGATGTTGAATAGTATTAATATTGGCAGCAGCAGGGCAGGATGTGTTTGGCCTCCAGGCCCACCTGCTTCAGATCACCTTCCGCATCCTTCTATCATTTATTATTATTTTCTAACATCAATATTCATCTTAGCTTCTTTTGGCAGCTGTTCGTAAAATTTTTAATAGTTTAGATGTGGGATCAAGGCCACAATTTCAACATTTCCGGATGATATGAAACTTGGAAGCATTGTTAACCATGAGGAGGATGGTACAGAACTTCACATGGACATCACATGGGGAGACGAAATTTAAGGCAGAGAAGTGCAATGGGACTCATCCTGGTAGGCAGGTTGCAAAGAGACCATAAAAGAGAGTTCAATCCTAAAGAGGGTGCAGGTGCAAAGGGACCTGGGTGTATAAAGTATCATTGCAGGAGGCAGGACAAGTTGAGAAAACTGTTAACAAAGCATACAGCATCTTTTATCAATCAGAGCAAAGTATACCAAAGCAAAGAAATCATTGGTAACATCAGTGTGTGTACAATCACTGATGGCCCTACTGAGACTGACTTTATATACATCCTGGGAAGCCTGCGAGTAGGGGCACAGGCCAGGAGCAGCAGCAAAGGAGGGTAAAGTGGCATTGATCATTGAACAGTGCAGCTTCTCATGATGAGGTGAGAGAAGGTTGCGGCTCTTGGTTGAGCTTGTACTTGGAAGAGGTGATAGCGCCAAGGATTAATCCTTTCCCCACCTGACACTCAACTGCTGCTGCTTCACTGAATCGAGGGGTTCCAGCTGGAAGGCAACTACGGTATGTACCTCACATGGCAGTCACTTATTACTGCCAGAGGGAGTTTCTCTGCCTGCACATCCCTGGGGCTGAATGGCCTCCTTCTGCACCAGAATGATTCTGTGATTTTTCCTAAAGGTGTTCAGTTTTGCACTCTGCACATCTCTTTGAGACAGCGCAACGATGTTTCACCTGATCAAGTGGGCCTACACTTCCAATGTTTAGAAGAATGGGAGGTGACACCATTGAAGTTCTTAACACTGACAAAGTCTGGGGATTGACATGGAAAGAGTGGCCTGGCCTAAGGAGTCTAGAATCAGGTTTGGATAAGTAATTGACTATTTATGACTGTGATTTGGAGAAAAATCTTCACAAGGTGGTTCAGGAAATCTGGAACACTCTGCCCAATGGAGCTGTACGTCTCAGTCACTGAAAATAATCTAGGCTGACAGATGTGTGGGCTTTAAGAGAACCATAAGATATGAAGTTCAGGCAGAAATGTGTTGTTGAGTTTGAAAATCAGTCATGACCAAAGTGAACGGTGAATGAACTGTCTGCTACTTCCAATGCTTTTAGAGACATTGAGGTCTGCAGCACAGAAAAAGGCCCTTCTGCCCATTGGTCAACTACTTGGTCAAAATCAACCATCTGACTATCCTAATCCCATTTCCCAACACTTGGGCCAGAGCCTTGTATGCCTTGCATTGCAAGTGCACATATAAATACTTCTTAACTGTTGTGAGGGTTTCTGGGCCTATCATCCTTACAGGCTGTGTTCCAGATTCCCATCATCCTCTGGGTGATAAAATGTTTGTCACATCTCCTGTCAACCTCCTGTTCCTGACATTAAATCTATGACCCTTTGTCATTGATTCCTCCACCAAGAGGAAAGGTTTCTTCCTGCCTACCGTGTCTATAGATTTGTACATTTCAATCATATCCCCTCTGTTCCAAGAAAAGCAACCCCAGACTATTGAATGTCTCATCATAACTAGAACTCTCCAGCTCAGACGAAGTCCGATAAATCCCTTCTGCACCATCTTCAGTGCAATAAAATCCATCTTTTCGTGTGGATTCCAGAAATGCATACAATACCTATGGCCCAACTAATGGTTTATACACTTCCAGCACAACCTCCCTGCTCTTCGACTCTATGGCTCAGCTAATAAAGGCAAGTATCCCATATGCCTTCTTTACCAGTTACTAATCCAGCTACCTTAAGGGACCAGTGGACACACACACTAAGGTCCCTCTGATCCTCACTGCATTGCAGTATCCTACCTTTCATCATGTATTCCCTCGTTTTTATTGTTTTTCTTCACATTGACACAAAGTTATATTCCTTTGTTTTTTGAGATATAATTTTAAAACCTTTTAATTCGTTGGAAATCCTGTAACTTGGCTGAGACAACCAACACATCACCCTCACGGAGATGCAAAGAGAGGGACTGCTCACAATACGAAGATGGGAGCAGTGGAGTAGGCAGTAGGTCACGTCCATTCCATCTGCTTTTCTATTGTTCCTTCTTTTCTCACTTGCTTCTTTGTTTTCTTTGTTTTGTTTTCAGTTTCTCGGTGTGTTTTTACTGACCTTTTGGAGATGGCTCAGTTGTGGAGGCAGCGACGGTGAGAGAGTGATGTGGCCCCTGGGGCCCAGCGTGTGCCCGGATGGTGGCCAGCAGCCAAACAGCTTCAAGCCTGGATGGGACTTAGCCCAGTGCAAGGGGAGAGTGAGGGCAGCGCAGGGAGAGAGTGAGGCCAGCGCAGGGGAGAGTGAGACCGACGCAGGAGGAGAGTGTGACCAGTGTGGAGGAGAGTGAGGCTTGCACAGGGGGAGAGTGAGGCCAGTGCGGGGGGAGAGTGTTTCCAGCACGGGGGAGAGTGAGGCCAGTGCGAGGGAAGAGTGATTTCAGCGCACGCGAGAGTGAGACCAATGCAGGGAGAGAGTGAGGGCAGCGCAAGGGGAGAATGAGAACAGTGCAAGGGTAGAGAGAGGCCAATATGGGGGGAGAGTGAGGCAAACATGAGGGGAGAGTGAGCCAAGCATGGGGAGGTGAGAGTGAGCCAGCACGGCGGGAGGGGGGGGTCTGAGTCCAGGCGCGGGGGAGAGAGAGCTCAGCGTGGGGGCAGAGTGAGCTCAGCATGAGAGGAGTTTGAGGCCAATGCGGGGAGAGATTGAGCCCTGGCACAGAGGGAGAGAGAGTTCAGCGCAAAAGGAGGGTGAGCTCAGCACACGAGGGAGAGTGAGCTCAGCCCAGGGGAGAGTGAGCCCAGTGTGGGGGAGAGAGTGAGCATGTTGCAGCACTGAAGAAAGAACTAGATGACCTCAGGCTCATCTGAGAGAACGAGAATCTTCTGGACAGGATCTTCAGCGAGGTCATTATACCGAGCATACCAGAACAGAGAAGGGAGATGACGATGAAGAAGGAAGGGATGATTCAAGTACAAGAGACCCCAGGGGAAGTACCTCTCGTGAACAGGTTGACATTCCTGGAAACTGACGAGACAGATGACACTGCCATTCCGAGAGGCGGACAGGTCTGCCCGTTGAAAATTGGTTTGGAGGCAGAACCAAGGAGTTAGACATCATGCAAAGCCGTGGTAATAGGGGACTCAGTAGTGAGAGGGACTGAAAGGGGTTTCTGTGACAACAGGCAGGATTTGAGGATGGTGTGTTGCCTTCCTGGTGCCAGGATCCAGGATATCACCGACAGAATCCTCAAGGGCGAAGGTGAAGAGCCAGAGGTACTTGTGCATGTCGGCACAAATGACGTCAGGAAGAAGAGTGGGACATCAGAGAACTCGGAAGAAGGCTGAAAAGCAGGACTTGCAGGGTGGTTTACTTCCAGTTCCTCGGGCTGGAAAGGGCAGGAACAGGGAGATAATGGACTTGAATGTGTGGCTGAGGCACTGGTGCCGGAAGCAAGGATTTAAATTCTTGGATCACTGGGGTATGTTTTGTGGTAAGGATAAATTATACAAGAGGGACGGGTTGCACCTTAATAGGTGGAGAACCAGCATTCTCGCAGGCATGTTTGCCACTGCAACACAGGGGTGTTTAAACTAAGTAGTTGGGGGGAGAAGACAAACTGGAAATTCAAGAAGGAAGTTAAAGGGAAAGTGAGAATAAGAGAGTTAAGAAAGACAACAGAATCAGCAGAGCAGAAAACTCAAGAAGGGATCATACAGGATGGTCAAGTGAAATAGGGATTGAGAGGAAGGGTGAGGAGAGTAACAAATTAAAAATATTACATATGAATGCACAAAACATAAGAAAAATGGTGGATGAGCTTGAGGCTCTTTTGGAAATTGGCAGTTACGATGTTGTGGGGATAACTGAGACGTGGCTTCAAGTGGACTGGGCCTGGGAAATGAATATTCAAGGCTATACATGCTATACAGACTGACGGGCAGAGGGAGTGGGGGTGGCCATGGTACTGGACTCCAAGAAATGGAGTTTGTGGAGTGCCTCCAAGATGGAGTCTTAGAACAGCTTGTGCTGGAGCCCACCAGGGAGAAGGCAATTCTGGATCTGGTGCTGTACAACGAACCGGATTTGATCACATACCTCGAAGTAAAGGAGCCATTAGGAGGTAGCGTCCATAATATGATAAGTTTTAATCTGCAATTTGAGAGGGAGAAGGGAGAATCGGAAGTGTCAGTATTGCAGTTGAATAAAGTGAACTATGGAGCTGTGGGGGAGGAGCTGGCCAAAGTTCCATGATACAATACCCTAGCAGGGATGGCAGTGGAACAACAATGGCAGGTATTTCTGTGTATAATGCAGAAGATACAGGATCAGTTCATTCCAAAAAGGAAGAAAGATCCTCAGGGGAGGCAGGGGCAGCCATGAAGGACTGTATAAAGATAAAAGAGAAGAAGTATAACATAGCAAAGACGAGCAGGAAGCCGGAGGACTGGGAAACATTTAAAGAGCAACAGACGATAACGAGAAACGCAATACACGGAGAAAAAATTAGGTATGAAGGCAAACTGGCCAAACACATAAAGAAGGATAGTAAAAGCTTTTTTAGGTATGTGAAAAGAAAAATAAAAGGTTAAGACTACAATTGGGTCCTTGAAGACAGAAACAGGTGAATTTATTATGGGGAAGAAGGAAATGGCAGAAGAGTTTGGATCTGTCTTCACTAGGGAAAACACAAGCAATCTCTCAGATGTAATAGTGGCTGAAGGAACTCGGATAATGGATGAACTGAAGGGAATTTATATTAGGCAGAAAATGGTGTTGGATAGACTGTTAGGTCTGAAGGCTGATAAGTCCCCGGGGCCTGATGGTCTACATCCCAGGGTACTGAAGGAGGTGGCTCTACAAATCATGGACGCATTGGTAATCAATTTCCAATGTTCTATAGATTCAGGATCAGTTCCTATGGATTGGAGGGTGACTAATATTGTTCCATTTTTCAAGAAAGGAGGGAGAGAGAAAACAGGGAATTATAGACCGGTTAGCCTGATATCAGTGGTGGAAAACATGCTGGAGTCAATTATAAAAGATGAAATTACGACTCATTTGGATAGCTGTAACAGGATAGGTCAGAGTCAGCATGGATTTACGAAGGGGAAATCATGCTTGACTAATCTTCTGGAATTTTTGAGGATGTAACTATAAAGATAGACAAGGGAGACCTAGTGGATGTAGTGTACCTGGACTTTCAGAAAGCCTTTAATATAGTCCCACATAGGAGATTAGTGAGCAAAATGAGGGCACATGGTATTGGGGGCAAAATACTGAGTTGGATTGAAAATTGGCTGGCTGACAGGAAGCAAAGGGTATTGATAAAAGGGTCCCTTTCGGAATGGAAGGCAGTGACCAGTGGAGTACCGCAAGGTTTGGTGCTGGGACTGCAGCTATTTGCAATATACCTTAATGATATAGATGAAGGTATTAAAAGTAATATTAGTAAATTTACTGATGACACAAAGCTGGGTGGCAGGGTGAAATGTGAGGAGGATGTTAGATTACAGGGTGACCTGGACAGGCTAGGTGAGTGGACAGATGCATGGCAGATGCAGTTTAATGTGGATAAATGTGTGGTTATCCACGTTGGTGGCAAGAACAGGAAGGCAGATTACTAGCTAAATGGAGTCAAGTTAGATAAAAGGGAAGTGCAACGAGATCTAGGTGTTCTTGTACATCAGTCAATGAAAGCAAGCATGCAGGTACTGCAAGCAGTGAAAAAAGCTAATGGCATGCTGGCCTTCATAACAAGAGGAATAGAGTATAGGAGCAAAGAGGTCCTTCTGCAGTTGTTCAGGGCCCTGGTGAGACCGCACCTGGAGTACTGTGTGCAGTTTTGGTCTCCACATTTGAGAAAGGACATTCTGACTATTGAGGAAAAAATGAGGACAGCAGATGCTGGAGATCAGAGCTGAAAATGTGTTGCTGGAAAAGCGCAGCAGGTCAGGCAGCATCCAAGGAGCAGGAGAATCGACGTTTCGGGCATGAGCCCTGAAGAAGGGCTCATGCCCGAAATATCGATTCTCCTGCTCCTTGGATGTTGCCTGACCTGCTGTGCTTTTCCAGCAACACATTTTCATTCTGGCTATTGAGAGAGTGCAGCGCAGGTTCACGAGGTCAATTCCCAGAATGGCGGGACTATCATATGTTGAAAGATTGGAGTGACTGGGCTTGTATACCATTGAGTTTAGAAGGCTGAGAGGGGATCTGATTGAGACATATCAGACTATTAAAGGAATGGACACTCTGTGGCAGCAGGAAGCATGTTTCCACTGATGCGTGAGTCCAGAACCAGAGGGCACAATTTAAAAATAAGGGGTAGGCCATTTAGAACAGAGAGTGGTGGGTGTATGGAATGCTCTGCCCCAGAAGGCGGTGAAGGCCAAGTCTCTGGATACATTCAAGAAAGAGATGGATAGAGCAGGAATAGGATACTGATTGTGGATGATCAGCCATGATCATAATGAATGGCGATGCTGGCTCGAAGTTATCGTCAGCACGGGGGGGGGGAGTGAGCCCAGAGCAGGGGAGAGTGAGCTCAGCATGAGGGCAGACTCAGCCCAGTGTGGGGGGACAGTGAATTCAGCACAAGGGGAGAATGAGCTCAGCATGGGGGGGGGGTAGGGTAGAGTTATATCAGCACAAGGGGACAGTCAGTTCAGCGTGAGGGGAGAGTGAGTTCAGCACGGGGGGAGAGTGATATCAGCACAAGGGGAGAGTGAGCTCAGCATGGGGGGGTAGGGTAGAATAATATTAGCACAAGGGAACAGTCAGTTCAGCATGAGGGGAGAGTGAGCTCAGCATGGGGGGTAGGGTAGAGTGATATCAGCATGAGGGAACAGTCAGTTCAGCATGAGGGGAGAGTGAGCTCAGCATGGGGGGTAGGGTAGAGTGATATCAGCATGAGGGGACAGTCAGTTCAGCATGAGGGGAGAGTGAGCTCAGCATGGGGGGTAGGGTAGAGTGATATCAGCATGAGGGGACAGTCAGTTCAGCATGAGGGGAGAGTGAGCTCAGCATGGGGGGTAGGGTAGAGTGATATCAGCATGAGGGGACAGTCAGTTCAGCATGAGGCGAGAGTGAGGCCAGCGTGGGGGGGGTGGGGGGCGAGTGAGGGTAGCGTAGGAGGAGAGTGAGGCAAGCGCTGGGGGCGAGTGAGGCCAGCGCAGAGGGAGAGTGAGGCCAGCGGCAGGAGGAAGTGAGCTCAGAGCGAGGGAAAAGTGAGGCCAGCACCGGGGGTGAGTGAGGCCAGCGCCAGGGAAGAGTGAGGCCAGCACCAGGGGAAAGTGAGGCCAGCACCGGGGGGCGAGTGAGGCCAGCACCGTGGGGGGAGTGAGGCCAGTGCTAGGGAGAGTGAAGCCAGCAGTATGGGGGAGTGATGCCAGCGCCAGGGGAGAGTGAGGCCAGCACCAGGGGGAGTGAGGCCAGTGCCAGGGAGAGAGTGAGGCCAGTGCCAGGGAAGAGTGAGGCCAGCGCCAGGGGGAGAGTGAGGCCAGCGCCAGGGGGAGAGTGAGGCCTGCACTGGGGGAGAGTGATGCCAGCACCAGAGGAGAGTGAGGCCAGTGCCAGGGGAGAGTGAGGCCAGCGCTGGGGGAGAGTGATGCCAGCACCAGGGGAGAGTGAGGCCAGCGTCAGGGGGAGTGTGAGGCCAGCGCTGGGGGAGAGTGAGGCCAGCACTAGGGGAGACTGAGCCCCGGCGCAGGCAGAGAGAGAGTTCAGCGCAAAAAGAGGATGAGCTCAGTGTGAGGGGAGAGTGAGCTCAGTGTGGGGGGAGGTTGAGCCTTCATGGGGAAAGTCCAGCTACTGCAAACCCATGGCTGAGAAAAAGATGGTAACGTTTAACTGTTAACTTTATTTCTTTATTTTTCTACTTTTTACCAAGAAGACGCATAAGAGGTACAGTTAGTAAGTTTGCATATGATACCAAAATTGGAGGTGTAGTGGACAGCGGAAGGGCTTATGCCCGAAACGTCGATTCTTCTGCTCCTCGGATGCTGCCTGGCCTGCTGCGCTTTTCCAGCACCATACTTTTCAACTCTGGTCTCCAGCATCTGCAGTCCTCACTTTCTCCTTGGAGGATTTGAGCTATAGGGAGAGGCTGAACAGGCTGGGGCTGTTTTCTCTGGAGCATCGGGGGCTGAGAGGTGACCTTATAGAGGTTTACAAAATTATGAGGAGCATGGATAGGATAAATAGGCAAAGTCTTTACCCTGGGGTCGGGGAGTCCAGAACTAGAGGGCATAGGCTTAGGGTGAGAGGGGAAAGATATAAAAGGGACCTACGGGGCAACTTTTTCACACAGAGGGTGGTACGTGTATGGAATGAGCTGCCAGAGGAAGTGGTGGAGGCTGGTACAATTACAACATTTAAAAGGCATTTGGATGGGTATATGAATAGGAAGGGTTTGGAAGGATATGGGCCGGGTGCTGGCAGGTGGGACTAGATTTCGTTGGGATATCTGGGCGGCATGGACAGGTTGGACCGAAGGGTTGACTTCCGTGCTGTACATCTTTATGACTCTAACTGTAGTGATGATCTTTTTAACTTGTTTCTTTATTTTTCTATTTTTGTACCTAAGGTTTTGTACCTAGGAATGGCGACATTATACATTTTTCACTGTATTCCTGTATATCTGTACTTGAGTACACCCAAGAATAAATGAAAGGTCCTCACCCGAACTGTTAACTTTCCTCTGATGCTGCCTGACCTGCTGTACCTTTCCAGATTGACTTTTTATTGACTAAAAATTCAGATGCTTGGGTCTGAGACCTAATTTGCATAATCCCTGAGCCAACTGTACATGTTAAAAAGCAGGTGTTGCTGGTTGATCTGAGTTTGACTAGCCGCATGTCTAAAACATGAATTGTGACTTTTGACATGATAGAGAAAGTTCTGAAGCTGCCAGAGTCCTTTGAAGGCATAAGGTACACTTTTGCAGTGGCAAAATATCCTTTTTTGCTAACAACTTGGGACACCTCTGGAACCAGGTGTCCTTTTAGAGAGATTGCTCTTTGGGATTGTTAAAAGTAGACATGATTGTGTATAGAACTGCATAAACATTTTGGAATTATCAAAAGAGCAAAGAAAAAGAGCGGGAAATGCATTTAAAGCTCCTGCCCTTTAAAGAATTTTTTGATAAAGTATGGAATGATCAAAATATGGTGCTTCTTATTTTGCTCTATCTGTTTGAATAAACCAGCAATCCTAATCAGAGGGTTAATGCTGCATGGCTGATTTCACAAACTTTGATTTTCGTAATGAAGTGCCTGCCAGTGAACAGTTTGACAACTTCAAATGGTTACACAATCTATGAAATGGGATTGTGAATTCCAATCAATTCTACTTATGTCACCTTTGTTTACAAGGAATTAAACAGAGTTAAGCATAGTGAATTTGCATTGATCAATTCGGATAATTTTTTTCGAAATAGGTACAAGAGCAAAGCATCGTGAATAGCCATGGACTGGTACAAAAATTGGCATATTATCTATGCATGGTTAAGGTGTGAGTGGAGAGGCAGAGACTTGTATGGAAGTATGAGTGGCCAAGGGAAGTTGGATATAAGGTCAAAGGTTGTCATGGAGGGCATGGAGCCATGTTTCGCTGGGGGCTATTAATGACATGGATTTTCAGGAATGGACCATGAAGAGTGTGTGTGTGTGTGTGGATAAGGAGGCATGAAGGGTGAGAGCTTAAGGGCTGTTTATCATTTTGCTGTTTTTCTCAAAGAACATGCCAGAACAGCGAGGCAGACCTTCTGCTCAGTCCACCTCTATCCAACAGCCTCTGCACTGTTGTCAAGGGAGTTCACCAAAGCTATCATAAAAGCCCAACGCCCCCTGCCTCGAACAAACAGCCCCATGTGTCACCTTCGCACAGTTTGGATTTGCAGAGCTGAGAATTATCCTGATTCTGTGTTCTCATCCTAGTTCCGACAAGTCAAGCTGCACTTCTAGATATACTTCTAATTGTCATAGTTGCACAAACAAAGTTTCATCTGAGGTGAATGCTTATATAATCAACACACAGGAACTTCCTATCATTCCATAACATCACCCACTGTTACAGTCTCTGTGGGAGATAAGATCATATAAACCTCTGTTTCAGTTAGACTCTGTCACTTGGACATTTTTTCAGATAGTTCCTAAAGATAGTTGGATGTGTAGAGAAGAGTTTGACTACCCTGACATAAACTTCAAATATTGCCTTACTAATTGTATTATTTGCATAAACTGAACATTGTAATTGCTCCTGATTTCCAAAGTGCAGAAATACATGCAAAACCCTCAAGGATTTAATTTACTTGAAATTCAGTATTAGATACTGAAAGATTCATGTCTTGCCTTTATTCTTGTTTTATATTAATATTTATTGTATTTTTCATGCAGTTTGTCCACCATAGACACCAAAGGAGATTAATCAAGAAATCTTCAATGACCGTTATGTGGTTGAGAAGCAAACAGATACAGATAAGAAAAACACATAGCTGTGACGACAGGTTTATTCTTGTTAATTATTCATTTTACACCTGCCAAACAAACTTCAGAATCCTGCATCCGCATTTCCTTAAAAGAGTTATTTACTTGTCAATCAAACACAGGGAAATCTTGCATTCTCCAGGAATGCTTTATAAATACCTTGTATACTCAATTTAATAGAAATGCATGCACACAGATACATCATTACATAAGCACACATATAAATATACACACATTTGATAGCCATGTGACAGAACTACCGGCCAGCATGGACAAAGCAATTGTCAGAATTCTTCGGAGATTAATTGACTATTTCTTTTGCTTTTATTCCAATTAGAGCCTCATCTTGATGGGCCGACTGTTTCCTGGGGATGAAATTGACAGTAAGTGCTGGAGCTTCATCACTTATGCCAGAACTGTCATTACCTGTCTATAACAGTCAGAAATCACATCTGCTGGGCATATGGTTTGGTCAATACCTGTCCACAGCATTTAGAAATAGTTTACAACTGCCAAAGGGCAAGTCAAATTGCAAGACCTACATACTGTGAGAGTCCTTCATCTGAAGTACAACTGAAACCCAAACTAAAGGGTAGAGTTATTAACACACACACACACACACAGAGAGTTGCATAATTTGTGGATATCAATAACCATTTGTGAAATTGTGGTTTTGGTTTTGACATTTTTGAAACCTGTCTTTGCTATCACTAAATTTCCAGGCAGTGGCTACATTTTTTTTTGGAATATCTCTGTGTTTTGCTACATTGAAGTGTCCTCTTACAACATTCCTGCCTGGAAAGGCACAGAGAGAGGCATTAATGCTGTTCAGCACAGTTAGAACTTTGGATATATCTTAAAAAAAAATTGCACTCCTGAAGTTATCATTTCAAGGTGTCCTTGCCTTTATCCCTTGAATTCTAAATATTCATAAAGGCAACTTTGCATACGCTCCCTTGCATGACAATCCCAATGTGCTTAAGTGCAGAGAGTCCCTTTGAGGGCTCTCGCACCAGTGGGTCACTACGTTTGACAAGTTTGACAAGGTTAGCATTTCTCTAATTTTTTTTTCCCCCGGAACGGCTAGTGATAAATATTCAGCGTATGGCTTTCCTTTTTCTTCAACTTTTGTTATGGTAATCTCATGAATTAGGTAGCGATTGTAGGATAGCAAACTGAAGGGGTTCTCAATGAGTATTCTCTTAACTGTACAGCAAACAATTAGAACAAATTAATAATATTGTGCTGCAATAGCCACTTTGCATAAACCTGGAGGAGCAAGAGCATTGATTTAAACTGAACCTTAATGCCAACTTCAGACTGGCAACATTACTCCCTCTGGACCCACAAGGAAGTTGTTTGCTTCTCTCAACTCTGATCACCAGCCTCTATCCCCCAGAGGCAAAGTCCACCTTCTTTCCCTTATCCTAGGTCTCCAGAAGGGCTTATGCCTGAAACGTCGATTCTCCTGTTCCTTGGATGCTGCCTGACCTGCTGCGCTTTTCCAGCAACACATTTTCAGCTCCATCCTATGTCCCTCATCTCTTACCTCCAGCCTCACTCCCCCCGGTCCTAACCTTCAGCCACTCTCCTCTCAACCTGACCTCTAGCCTTTCTATCCCAGCTCTGATTTCCAGTATCTCTCCTTCATCCCTGACTTCCAGCCTCTCTCTCCCCCAGCCCTGACTTTAGCCTCCCTCCCCCAGACCTGACCTCCAACCTCTCTCTCCCCCAGCCCTGACCTCCAGCCTCTCTCTCCCCCAGACCTGACATCCAGCCTCTCTCTCCCTCAGACATGACCTCCAACCTCTCTCTCCCCCAGCCCTGACCTCCACCTCTCTCTCCCAGCCCTGACACCCAGCCTCTCTCTCCCAGACCTGACATCCAGCCTCTCTCTCCCCAGACCTGACCTCCAACCTCTCTCTCCCCCCAGCCCTGACCTCCAACCTCTCTCTCCCAGCCCTGACATCCAGCCTCTCTCTCTCCCAGACCTGACCTCCAGCCTCTCTCCCCCAGACCTGACCTCCAGCCTCTCTCCCCCAGCCCTGACACCCAGCCTCTCTCTCTCCCAGCCCTGACATCCAGCCTCTCTCTCTCCCAGCCCTCACCTCCAGCCACTCTCTCCCCCAGACCTGACCTCCAACCCCTCTCTCCCCCAGCACTCACCTCCAACCCCTCTCTCCCTCTAGTCTTCACCTCCAGCCACTCTCTCCCCCAGACATGACCTCCAGCCTCTCTCTCCCCCAGCCCTCACCTCAAGTCTCTCTCTCCCCCAGCCCTGACATCCAACCTCTCTCTCCCACAGACCTGACCTCCAACCCCTCTCTCCCCCAGACCTGATCTCCAACCTCTCTCTCCCCCAGCCCTGACCTCCAACCGCTCTCTCCCCCAGCCCTGACCTCTAATCTGTCTCCGCCAGCATGTGTACTCAGATCCAGGCTATCCATTTGACTGATTGTGTGGCACAAGTTGACCCTTTTAAGATGTGGATGATGCTGAGCTACTGAAAATGCAGGGTCTCCACATCTAGGCCCAGTGCTCAGCCATGCACCGCCATCCTCCCCCCAGGACTCGAATGATGAGCTAAATATCAAATCACATGGTGACAATTTTTGAGCTTTCTAATGAAAGCCTGTGAACAATCCTTAGAAACAAAGCAGGATTCCTGACCAAAATTCTAGGCAATCTACTAAGCAGAAATTTCAAATGGTGTCTAACTAAATCTAATCCGAAACCTACCACAGTTGCCTAACTACTATTTGGCATTAAAGATGTACTTAAATAAAACTAAAATAAAACTCTCAGTTTTCTCAAGAAAGTTTTCTCAAGAGGGGTGGCATGGTAGCTCAATGGTTAGCACTGCTGCCTCACAGCACCAGGATCCCAAGTTCATTTCAGCCTTGGGACACTGTCTGTGTGGAGTTTGCACATTCTCCCCATGTCCGTGTGGGTTTCCTCCGGTTTCCTCCCACAGTCCAAAGATGTGCAGGTCGGGTGAATTGGCCATGCTAAATTGCCCATAGTGTTAGGTGCATTAGTTCAGAGTGAAATGGGTCTGGATGGGTTAATCTTCAGAGGGCCAATGTGGACTGGTTGGGCCGAAGGGCCTGTTTCCACACTGTCGGGAGTATAATCTAAAAGTCACACGAACACAGAAGCATAAACATTTCTGCCGGCTTAAAATGAGTAAAATTTCTTTTGGCTTTTCGTTAATCTTATTTTTCATTTGAGAACGTTCCCATGGGCAACTGACTGCTCCTCGCTGATTCAGAAAGGAGGCTGCAAACCTTTGAGTACGTTTGTTTTTCACAATTTTACTATTGAACAAATGACAAGAGCAACTCTGGGGCCAGGGATTGTTTTAAAAAGACCAACCTAATGTAGTGCTGGAGATGAGGCAGAGCAATCTGACTGAATTGGTCTGACCTTTAGAATTCTGGAATGGATTGCTGAATGCTGGGACCCTTGGTTCCTTTATGGGAGATGGTACGAGTCATTGGATGAGTCAGCGGCCACTGGGTGAACAAAGTAAAATGCTTGTTTGAAAGTCTGCACCCAACAGTGCCCAAAGGACTATGTCTAAACATTGAGTGAAGGGGACCAGTGCTAGTGATGGACAAACCTAGGGGCGATGAAGCATGACCATGTGGTGGAACCTCAGTGCTTTAGTTACTGGTGATACCAGGTCACTGCCTATTTATACCTTTACCTGGTGATGGACTTCTTAACTCTTTATTTTTCTAAATTTTCCTTAAGAACTTGAACTTAAGAATCTGTACCTAGATACCTAAAATGGCACCTTAAGTGTGGCCTTGTAAACTTTTCATTGTATTCATGTGAATACATTGTGACAATCAAGCTAATTCTAATTCTGCAATGGAAAATGCTGGGGCTAGGGGCACTTCCAAGTGTCAGAGTGATCTGGTCAAGTCGTTCCATAAACAGGGCACCATCTCAGACGGAGACAATAAGTTCAACCTCAATCTAGCATCAATTGTAACAATGTGAAGACCCTCAAAAAAATCAAAACAGGAGAATGGCCAAGTCTCAGCATCACTATCATACCGTACCTCATGCAACACGCTCAACATTCCCGACATCTTACAGGGAGAGCTGGGCTCATTTTGAAACAGCCTTTATAAATAGATAATCAAAAACAATCATGGGATATATTTGCAGGATGAAATTAACAGCTCACTGACTAAAGTGCCCTACTTGAAAACTGTAAGGAGGAGAACACAGTACAAGAGGACAAATTATACTCATATCTGTAAAATAGCAGAATACTTATAATCTACATACTTTAATGAAACACATCTCTGAATTGCTATAAACATTCAGGTTAATAGCGTTGTGTTATTTTGATATCTTTTTTTCATGGATTGTAATCTGTGCCTTTTCAAATACATTTGAATTGTAAAATAGAAATGGTATATGTTTCTACATTTGACAAAAGAAATGCAATTATATTCTAGGAAACCTAATTGTGAATAAAGGGTTAATGGGACAGTGATGTACGGTGAAGGTGGCTTAGCAGAATCAAGAGTCGTGATGATTGTATATAAGCATTAACAGCCTGGTTCAGAAGCATCCAGTGCACCAATACCTCGTTCACATATGCATACTCTTTACATGAAGCAGCTCATTTCTGTGCTAAACATGTTAAAGCCTAATGCATTTGTCTCAGTAGGCCATCCCATGTGTCAGTACAACTGAAAGTCAGCCCTAAGCTCCCTTTCATCCTGGGCATAGGCACGGAATCCAAAATAGTCCCAAAGTTAACAGATCCGAACGGTCTGTACATCATCACTGAATACTGTATTCATTTGCCTCTGGCAGAAAACCTAGGGAGGCTACCTCAATGGCATACTGATGTCATCCAAGAAGAAGCTGTAATTGGAGTTAAAAAAAAAAGAAACAAGAGGGAGAAAACATATATACACACACACAGAGTCTGGATGACTGCAGGCCAGGGACTGTGAGATGGGTTACTCTCGCTCTTACTGAAAGTAACATGAAAATGAGGTAGGCTTTTGTCGCCAGTTAATTGGACTCTTGTGGGCGACATTGCAGAACATAATTAAAACAAACACGACGAATCGTCTGTACAACTGGACTTTCAGGACCGTGATCACAACGCGGCGGATTGAAAAGGGCTCCTTAATTACCTGCAACACCGTACTATCACAAGACTTTTATCAGAAATTAAAGGATATTGTGTCATGGAACTGCAGGAATCGTTAGAAGGCAGTAATTAGTATGGACTGTTAATAGATGGTGGCTCTGATTGCAGTACCAGCACTGGGCATGCCTGAGAGGTTCAAAAATCTTTAATGAACACCTGCGCTACAGAAAGAAATGTAGCCCATGCCCTCAGATCTGGCTGATTGATGCCTGTAAGTCATTAAAATTAAAGCCGCAGCAATCCTTTCTTGTTGGCTGCTACTCTGGTATTTTAAAACACACGCACAAGAAAAAAAAATCCAAGGTAGACGTTGCCATCACATGGAAGTTCATGATGTCAGATCCCACGCTGCCACATAAATTATTTAGCCACGACTCCCGGTGTAACTGATTATGCGACCCTTATCAAAATATCCTGTAAGCCTCGTTGTGGAAAATTCACAGAGGCTTTTCAGAGCACTCATTTAGGGGGTTCTGGAGAAAATCTAGCGGGGAAAAGTGTCAATAGTGAGCCTGCGAAGGGATTTCATAGGATCCTGTGGGATAATTTCATATTCCAGCAGTTTAGATTAAACAAAAATGGAATTCCCTTCCCACCCAGCTTGTGTGGACTCACTCCTCTCTATATTTGTAACCTCCTTCAGCAATGTAACCCTCTGTGATCTCGCTTTCCTTTAATTCCAGATTCTTACTTATTCCTCATTTTAATGACTCCATCTTTGGTGCTTTGACTTTAAGTGCCTGGGCCCTAAGTATCAAAATCCATTTGCAGTCCTGTTGACTCTATCTCTTTCTTTAAATAGCTTCTTAAAGCAATCCCTTTACTCAAGCATTTGGACACCTATCTTAGTATTTCCTTATTTGCTTTCAATTTCAAATTCAGTTCAATAACATGCTTGTGGAGAGACTTGGGACATGTCAATTCTTGTTAAAGGTGCTACATAAATAGTTATTATTGTGCCCATCTCCATTTGACCAGTTTTCAATGGGATTGGGGAATGGGAAGAAAATGACCATTTATTTTCGATCTTAATTGGCTGGTTGATTTTGGATTCGAAGACACAGCAGCTGAAATCTGGACTGGGCTGACCTGAAGGTTGTCTCCAAACCATCTGGAAACAACGAGTTACGTCCCATTGAAGCAGGAGGGTGAATTATGTAACATTTTGAGAAAAGGGCACAGATCTGTTATTTCCCCACAAAAATTAAATATTATTTATAGCGCTACATGAGCTTAAAATAACACAAAATAAATAAGTTGTGTACTCAAGGCACCAGAACAGCTTTCCCAGTTCGTCCATTAGTCTCTCTGACATCAGTAAACTGGTCAATACGACTAAAATTTTAGTTTCAAACAAAGGGGGAAAGACCATTCCTAAATGTCAAAGGAAATGGATATTCTTGGTATTTCCAGCAGCCCAAGGACATCAACAAACTTGGCCAAAAATTCTCCAGACCACCACTGACACATCAACATGAACCGACAGTTGCTTCAAGCCAAGCCGATTGGACTGATAACAAAGAAACAACCAAGGCCATGGACAAGGGAATGAAAAAAGCTGACATTAATCTTATTGAGTGCAGAATATTGTCGTTTTTTACTAATAGTTTTTATTAATGCTGTGTCCCTTCAATTTTAATAAATACTCTTGTGTCCACACAGCACAAGTGACAGTGGGTTAACAGGGAGCAATACTTACAATTTTTAACGTTACGATTTCCCATATCCTTTAAGCAATGGGTCAGCAGAAATAGACCCAGGCCTTGAAGAATTAAATAAAATTACAGGAGATAAAAGTATATTCACTGCTTTGCCTTTTAGCCATTCCATTCAGCTATTGAAGCTACCAACAATAGAAGAGGGGCAAACATTTATTTAGAAATTTCCAAAATGAAACTCAGCTTGTGCCAAGCAGACCAAAAGTGAGTGGTTCAGCTTCAGGGCAATGGAAGTCGAGAGAAATGCTACACTGATTTGACTTGATTTGACTTATTATAGTCACATGTATCTAAGTACAGTGAAAAGTTTAGTTTTTGCATGCAAAACAGGCAGATCATAGCAAACAAGGACATATAGATCATAGGGTGCTTGGACAGAGCAAGGCATAAAGGGTTACACAGTACAGGAGGTGCACAAAGCAAGATCAACGTTATTTGAAGTTAGAGAGGTCTATTCATCAGTCTAATAACGGCAGGGAAGAAGCTGTTCTTTGACCTGTTGGCGCATGTGTTCAAATTTCTGTATCTTCTGCCTGATGGAAGAGGTTGGAAGGGAATATTAGAGGGATAGAGGGATTGATGATGTTGGCAGCTTTCCCTGCAGCGAGACATGTAACTGAAGTCCATGGATAGGAGGTTGGCTTCCGTGATGGTCTGGGCTGTGTGCACAACCTTCTGTAGTATCTTACTGTCCTGGGTAGAGCAGTTGCCATTCCAGGCGGTTATGCACTTGGGTAGAATGTTTTCTATGGTGCATCTGCAAAAGTTGGTGAGGGTCCTTACGGACATGTTGAATTTCCTAAACTGCCCGAGGAAGAAGAGGCTTTATTGTGCCTTCTTGACTGTCACATCTACGTGAGAAGTCCAGGACAGATTGTTGGTTATCATCCCTGAGAAACTCTACACTCTCCACCATCTCCAACTCAGCTCCACTGATGTAGGAGGGAGCGTGTCCTCCACTGGTTGAAGCCATATCTGGTATAAAGGAAGCTGGTACACAAGTACCACTATTCACGGTCATCACTTTCTTACACATTACCTTCCTCTTTTCTGATTTTTGAATCAAACCAAATTGAACTGGTTCAGAAATGGAAACATACTGTATGCGAAAGTAGCAGGGCCACGACAAAAATGAGATGCCATCAATGCTAATAAAGCACTGACAACGTGGCATCATTTTTAAAGGCGAATGTATTCAATAGGAGCTTTACTTGAAAAGTTTTCTTTTTGAGAAAAATGCTCCTCTTATTATCAAAGCTATGCAGTCGGCTGAGGTGGCTGCTGTTGTTCAGTCTGGTGTGACGGTATGAATTTGTTTTGCATTTCACAAACATGATGAAATATGCTGTTATCGCTGAATTAAAGGCAATTGGTGCTGCTGTACATTAATGATCAGCTCCTTTTGATAGACTTTTCTTTTGCTGCTGTTCTATCAAAATCACGTTGACTGGAATGGAATAAGAAGCATTACACCTATTTATGATGTTTGACTTGAAGGATTACAACTTCAATGACAAGTGCTTAAGGGCTTCAGGCATGTTTAAGTAGTGATGAAATGCACAGCCAATGCTGTAGAACTCTAGTGATATTCCATAACTTCTGACTCAACAATATTCACTCGACAAAAATCACTCCTTTACATTTAACTTTTCCGCTTTGATCATTTCTCCTCTAAGGTCCAACCATTGCAAAATCTCAGGATTAAGTTTATAGGAGAAGTTTATCATCATTTTATCATCATTACGTTTATCATCATTTTGCACATAGGACCCTCATGTTGTTTTGCTATCTCTAAGTCCTTTGTACCATTACAAATTCATTATCGCTCTAACTTTAGTTTCCGTTTGAGATTGGAAACCATTAATGACTAGCGGCAGAATGCTTCTGAATCACAGCAAACGATAGGATCAGCGAGAAAGTCACTGAGGTATATGTTCATGCATGTTGTGTAAAAGGTATACATGTGGGGCAACACTATGGCTAATGGGGTGGCATGATGGCTCAGTGGTTAGCACTGCTGCCTCGCAGTGCTGGAGACCCGGGTTTGATTCCACCCTCGGGTGACTGTTTGTATGGAGTTTGCAAATTCTCCGCATGTCTGTGTGGGTTTCCTCCGGGTGCTCCAATTTCCTTCCACAATTCAGGGATCTGCAGGTTAGGTGGATTGGCCATGCTAAATTGCCCCCTAGTGTCCAGGTATGTGTGGGTTGGGTGGATTAGCTGTAGGAAATGCAGAATTACAGGGATGGGTGGGTCTGGATGGGATGTTCTTTGGAGGGTCAGTGTGGACTCAATGGGCTTAAAGGCCAGCTTCCACGTTGTAGGAATTCTACATTCATTACAACTTCAGTTGCATTAAGTTGTTCCTTGCTCTATATCTGTGCACACAAATCAATGGCATCCTAACTGTTTAATTGAGGGCTTCAATTAGACGGTAGAAGATTAAATGAGACTGAGGCACTGAATAAATCACTAATCTGCAACTGATCGAGAAGTGATCAGTCACAAGATAGCTTACTGAGACAGGGATCTGTGGGGATTAACTTAGGAGAAGAATTTTTTTTCCTAAAACAGTTTACCTGTACATGTATTTAACATTTTGGTAAAGGTGCGAGTGTAGATTCAAAGCAGTATTTCAACCCAGAGCTATCCTGCCAGAAAGTGGGCAATCCAGCCCAGAGGCGAGGTGAGATTGTCTGCCCTCGACATCAAGGCTGCATTTGACTGAGCGTGGCATCAAGGTGCCCTCGCAAAACTGGAATCTATGGAAATCAGGGGGATATTCTCCAATTGTTGGAGTTGTGCCTGGCACACAGGAAGATGATTTCAGTTGTCAGAGGTCAGTTATCTCAGGTTATTACTGCAGGAATTCCTCAGAGTGGTGTCTTTGGCATCACTAATTTCATCTGCTTCATCATTGACCTTCCCTCCATTGTAAGGTCAGAAGTGAAGATGTTCAGCATCATTCACGACTCCACAGATACCGAAGTAGTCCATGTTCAAATGTACCAAGACCTGGATAAGTGGCAAGTAACATTGGCACCATGCAAGTGCCAGGCAATAATGATCTTTGACAAGGGAGAATCCTTTGGCATTTAATGGCATTGCCATTGCTGAATCTCCACCATAAAGATTCTGTGGATTAGCATTGACCAGAAACTGGACTGACTAGCCGTATAAATACAGTGGCTACAAGGGCAGATCAGGCGTTAGGATTCCAATAGTAAACAACTCACCTCTTGGCTCCTCAAAGTCTGTCCACCATCTATGAAGCACAAGTCAGGAGTGTGATGGAATACTCCCTACTTGCTTGGATGGGTGCCGCTCCAACAACACTCAAGGAGCTCCTCACCATCCATGACTAAGCTGACCTCTTCATTGACACCATATCCACAAACATCTCCTCCCTCCACCACCGATGCTCAGTTGCAGGAGTGTGCAGAAATTCACAAAGCTCCTAAGGCAGCACCTTCCAAATCCATGACCACTTCCATCTGGAAGGACAGGGGCAGCAGTTACAGGAGAATACTAACACCACCTGCAGGTTCCCCTTCAAACTACTTACCACCCGGACTTGGAAATATATCACCATCCCTTCAACATCACTGTCCAAATGCTCGAACTCCTTTTCTAATGTCATTGTGGGTATAGCTACAGCACATGAACCTTAATGGTACAAGAGAGTAGCTCACTACCATCTTCTCAACAGCGTCGAGGAATGAGCAATAATGCAGGCCCAGCCAGTGATGCCTATATCCCATGACTGAATAAAAAAGACAGTTAATTTACAGTGTCACTATAGTAATAGTGTAATGGTGTACTCATCATTATTGTGCTTCATGACAGTGTCTGCCACATATCTGAATCACTCAGAATCTACATGGCTTATTCAGCACCTCAAGAATTCACATGGAGAAACCAAACACTGCACAGAAAAAGAAATACCCAGAGTGTAAATTACCCTCAACTTCATCAACCCAGTGAAAGAATTCAGTTCAAAAGAGATTTTAATGAGCATGATTTTGTTTTGCAACAGAAGGCACTGAGGTGGAGACTCAGAAAGTAGGCTGTAGGTAATAGATGATATCACAATCTATAATCAGTTAGAAATTAAACTTGGCTACTTAGCTCATCCCCTTTGATGTGATGAAGAAGGGTACATTAAAACAAGGTAAGCCATGAAGTGTTTTACAACTTTTCTGAGACAAGTCTGCTTGTAAAAAAGTAACTATTGCCATGTGGCATTTATTTAGTAAATACTTAGAGAGCCTTTGTCCCCAGTTGGGTGTTTCACCAGATACAGAAATGCTTGTAATATATTCCCTTGTAATATTAAAAAAAGTAGGAGTGGTATTGAAGAATCTTAACAGACTATTTATTGCATAATTATATATATATAGTCATTACATATTTCAGGCATAGAAATGCCTGGATTGAAAGTGAGGTATTAGTTTACAACAGAAGAGGAAGCTTATAATAGAGTATCATGCTTCTAGTGATGAAAGCAAGATGGATTTGGAAACCCTCAGGTCACATGATACAATGCATGAAGATGACATGAGCTTGTCTGTTAAAGGTACATCAACAGAATAATCATGGGACAAAACGCAACAAATGTATCTTAGAAATGTGCCAAATAAAGCTCGACATTCTAATATTTGCATTTTCAAAGTAAATCTAAATGAGTACACTTTTTTTAAAAATTGATTCACATTTGAAAGAAACAATTCATGAAATAAAACTGTTGCGAAAGCAGTAAATTTGGAAAGCGATTGCCAGTGTGTTCCTTCTTTGTTTACCAAAGGATCAGGGCTCCCTCGGAAACCTAAAACTTTACTTCCATTCTAGCAGCTCCTTCTTAGTGAAGAATCATCAAGAAAAGACAAAACATGCTCCCTTTTCACAACACCCAGCGCCCGTCTGCTGAAATTTAAAGATCGAGACAGCCACTTTAACAGCTGCTGTCAAATGAAAAGTACATAAGGAAAGTCTGGTGTAGTATACTAAGAGGGTACAATGCCAGGTGGGCAGGGCACCAATTGGATAAGGCTTACTGTGCCAGGTGGGTAAGATGCTAAGTGGGTAGGTGACTGGTAGGTAGGGTGTCAGTTGAATAGAATGGGAAAAGGGTAAGGTGCCAAGTGGGAATGGTGCCAGGGTTCAAGATAAAAAGAGGGCCAGGTGAGTGATGCATTATTTAGGATAACTCTGGGTTGGGTGGGGATTATTGGGTCCAGCATGGTGTAAAGAGGGTCTGGGATTGAGAAGGAAGGTTAGATGCAGTGTGGGTGAGGGTGGGGAGCAAAGGAAGCAGCAGGGAATGGGGTTGAGTGCAGCAGTGGGAGGCGAGGATACAGGTACAGACAAGGGTAACAGAGTCTGGCAGCATGTGATGGGTGGAGCACGGCCACGGGGGAGGAGAGTTGCAAAACAAGCAATGGATCCTCAGCAAGAGGAAAGAGGGTCAGTATCCAGTGGTGAAAGAGGGGGGAAAGTGGAGATCAGATCTGGTGATGAGGAAAAGACGAGTTGGGTGAAGAGCAGAAGAAAGAGTGTCAGGCCATAGGGAGAAGTCAGATCAGAGCCTGGCGGTGGAAGGTAAGGTATGGGAAAGTTGTAGTAATAAGTGGATGAAATACATACGGGGCCAGTTTAATAGCTACTCTGGAGTTGGATTATGCATTCATTAGTCTCATATTTTTTGAGTGAGTATTTGTTCAATTTCATTGTAAGCCTCCAGTTTAAATGGATTCTTTTGATGGTTCCAGGTGTAAAGGGATAGCTGAAGGGAATCATCAATTTCTCAGCTAGTTCCTGTCTACTGCAATGGGAATTTTGTGCCCGACTTCCATTTACACTGGAATAACGACGGTTTGGGCATCAGAAATTATACGTTTACGTCAGTCTTGAATATAAAATGCTGCATCCTAAGGAAGTTAGGTGATCTGCCTATTTGAAAGAAGACTAATTATTTAGAAATGTTGATATGTGGTAACTTTATTAATCTAAGTGACAAAAGAGAATTTAGTTATTATTCAGAAACAATTCATTTCACTGTCTTCCTGAACTAACCCTTACAAACTTTTTAAAAATATTGAACCTGTTCCAATATTCAGTACGATGATAACAGACTTTGCCATTGTCTTCAGCTGCCCAAACTTTCCCCCTTTCCTTGGATTCTTTTAGTACCCATGAACATCTATTGACCTCAGTCTTGATTATACTCAGCAACTGAGCATCCACAGCTCTCTAGAGTTCAGAATTCCGAAAACTCAACATCATTTGCATGAGAAAATTTCTCCTCATCCAATTTCTAAATGAGCTGCCAGAGGAAGTGGTGGAGGCTGGTACAATTGCAACATTTAAGAGGTATTCGGATGGGTATATGAGTAGGAAGGGTTTGGAGGGATATGGGCTGGGTGCTGGCAGGTGGGACTAGATTGGGTTGGGATAGCTGGTCATGCTGTACATCTCTATGACTCTATGAATAAATGACGGCTCATTTATTGAAAGACTGTGCCTTGATAAGACTCCTTCACAGCTTTGAAAACAACTGAGACTAATTCTGTGGAAAGCAAGGTGAGCTGCCTGTTATAGGAAAGATATCATTGAGCTAGAGAGGGTTCAGAAGAGATTTCCCAACATATTGCCAGGTATGGAAGGTTTGAGTTATAAAGAAAGGCTGGATAGGCTGAGACCTTTTTCACTGGAGTATAGAAAGTTGAGGGAGAACCACATCGAAGTTGAGAAAATCATAAGGGGTGTAATGGTAGGCATCTTTTCCCTAGGATAGGGGATTTCAAGATTGGGGGGCATATTTTTAAGGTGAGAAGAGAGAGATTTAAAAAACACATGAAGGGGCAAATATTTTACACAGGGAGTGGTTCACATGTAGAATGAACCTCATGGGGAAGTAGCGGATGCAGGCACAGTTACAAAGGTTAAAGATACTTACATAAGTATATGAATAGGAAATATTTGGGGGGCCACATGGGCTGGGAGCAGGCAGATCAGACTAGTTTAGTTTGGGATTATGCTTGGCATCGATTGGTTGGATCAAAGGGTCCGTTTCTTTGACTCTATGACTAACCAGCCTGCCTGACCAGCCGCCCACCTCAGTGGCTGCCTGTGTCTGCTTCTGGGATTGGTGTTCCCAGCCCAAGCTGACCTCTACCTCCTCTGAAGAAACTTTCCATCTAACAGTTCCATTTAAACCAAGGCGGTTTTGCCAAGGAGGAGTGAGAGCTGGAGAAATCTCTGGAGCTTGGGTCCTAGGCAGTAGAATTGCTGCACCCTTCCATCCAGTAATTTCAAAGGTTACCAAGTTCCAGGAAGGCAACATCCGGAATGGTGTTGGTTTTGCTTCCTAATTCACGCTGTCAATTAGTGATAACTCAAGCAGCAATAGTTACTTACACAAAACTGAGTGAAGTGAGAGAGAATCTGTTACAGTTCCACTTATTTGCTAATGTTACCATGAGATTCAATCTACAAAAGCTAGTCCACTAATGCTTTAAATAAAAACTTCATGTGAGAATTGTTGGAATAAACTTGAAGAATTGACCAACGTTTCGGTTAGTGACATTAATAAAAAGATTGAAAAAACATCATAAAACTTAGAAAATCCACAAAATTTTGATGAGAGTCAAACTCCTGCTGGGACTTTGGATTGGTTTCCAGAAAGATTGGTATAATGTGGAGGAGCTGGTGTTAGACTGGGATGGACAAAGTTAAAAATCACAAAGCATCAGGTTAGAGTCCAACAGGTTTATTTGGTAGCACTAGCTTTCAGAGCACTGCTCCTTCATCTGGTACCTGATGTCAGGTATCAGATAGCTAACTGATGAAGGAGCGGCGCTTCGAAAGCTAGTACTTCCAAAATCAACATATTGGACTACAACCT
Organism: Chiloscyllium plagiosum; assembly: GCF_037043375.1. NCBI lineage: Eukaryota > Metazoa > Chordata > Chondrichthyes > Orectolobiformes > Hemiscylliidae > Chiloscyllium > Chiloscyllium plagiosum. The sequence goes on from NW_028270177.1 coordinate 30,123,815, forward strand.
AGTGTTGTGTGATTTTTAACTTTGTCCAGAAACATTGTCCTTGGGATTCCTCTGTCTATTGCTTTTTCCATATGGCAGGAGAGTGGACCAACCTTCAGACCATTTCCTCCCAGATTAAATGGCATGTCAAGTGAGTTTCAAGAACAGAGTTTAGATCAGAGTGGTGCTGGAAAAGCACAGCAGGTCAGGCAGCATCCAAGGAGCAGGAAAATCGACATTTCAGGCAAAAGCCCTTCATCAGGAATAGAGGCAGGAAGCCTCCAGAGTGGCCCACTCCCGAGGCTTCCTGCCTCTGTTCCTGATGAAGAGCTTTTGCCTGAAATGTCGATTTTCCTACTCCTCGGATGTTGCCTGACCTGCTGTGCTTTTCCAGCACCACTCTGATCTAAACTCTGGTTTCAAGCATCCGCAGTCCTCACTTTTGCCTGCCTGAGTTCCAAGACCAGTCTGAGAATGCCACCTGCTATGCTTCTTAAGGCCACATTAGAGAATTCTTCAGCCAAGACTGGACACAAAAGAAAAACCATGAGTCAAAGCCTTCCAGTACTTTAGTGGAGAACGCTGATGGATCCTACTGGATCAGTGCTTCAGGACCCTCGAGCAACCATGTGATGATGTCATGAAGTGGCTTGTCACTGAGTATAATTAGTACCGTGTGGGTAGAATTAAGGGAGAAGGAAGAGAAAATTATTTGGAAACACCAACCAGCACTTAGGGGTAGAATTTGTGGAATATACAGAGGAACTTTGATTATCTGAAGGACATGGGCAGGGAGTATTTCTTTTAGTTAATCGAATTCCGGATAATCGCGTGCCGGATAATATAGTTAGCCAATCACCAGGATCTTGCGATCTTGGTCAGATAATCCGAAATTCGGTTAATCGAATGCCAGATAATCGAGGTTCCTCTGTATATTCTTGGCCTTGCCTTCTCCTCATCTAGTCTGTCTTGAACTCAAGTTCACAAACGTGGGCATAAAGGCATACAACGGAAGTGATGCCAGTGGAGTTTAATTAATATTCCATTTGATGGTCTACCACAACCTTCTCCAGGGTAATTGGGATGGAAAATAAACGCTGCCCTAGCCAGCCCTAAACACTTCCCATGAAAGAATGGTAAAGAAAGCTTGCTGACTTCACTCAGAAGCCACAGAAAGGATGTTTACTCTGGATCCCCTCTCTCCTTTCACTGCTGGCAACAGTCTGACATTCGCCTGACAGGTCTGGGCATTGCTAGCCCTGTTCTCACTGCGTACTTCATGCCTTTAATGGCAGTTAGCATAGGATGCTTTTCCAAGGACTGGATTAGGTTAGATTCCAACTCTTCTGCATAGAGTCACAAAGCCATACAGCACGGAAACAGACCCTTCGGTCCAAAAAGTCCAGGCTGAACATAATTCCAAACTAAACTAGTTCCACTTGCCTGCTCCTACTAGATGCACCCTTCTCCTGCCTAGCACCCACGCTACCTTCCCCCAACCCACCCCCACTCAATCATTACTCCATACCTTCACTCCTTCCCCAACTTAATGACTTACAGGCCCTTTTAGTAACTAAAACTTAATAATCAAACGCTCTGTGTTTCAGACCGCAATGCGGTAGTGTGAATATCAGAGGGCAGCTGCAGAATGGGAAGCTGTTGCTGCTTTCACAGTGCGTCACATCAGCTCAGCACAATCAATACCCTTTCCTCGCTCATTGCGGAATTCAGATGGCACTCGGGCAAGTTTGAACTTTACAAAAACGCACAAACTCGCAACCTCTGTCCTTTCGTACACCCCACACATGCACGTACACAGATTAATTCAGCAAAAACTACCAGCTAAAACGTCAAAATGAAAAACATTATCTTTAATTGATATAAATACATGTTTTGAGGGCAATCAAGAGCATTTATTCTGACAGCAGAGGTTTAATTCTGTAAGCCACCTGAAATGATTTGGAGCATTAATGATCAAATGTAATAGCTTCAAATGCAATCTTCTGAAGGTTTCTCTGTCTAATCAATACTCAAAATCTTCAAAGACTAATAATGACTTCTTAAAATGTGGTTGAAAGGTTCTGTGCAATCCTTCATACACATTTGCTAAAAGAGAAAGGTCTTCTTTAACAATAAAATGCTGCTTAAATAACATTTGGCCTATTAAGAAATGTCACACATCTTGTGGGAGTGACAAGCTCTGTACCTGGGACAAGGTAAAGGTTTCAAGCTCATCAATGCTGGCTTGAAGCTTGCCTCAGGGCTCAACATTACAGAGATTGCAAGAACAGGTTGCAGGGGTCCTCCAGCACAGTACGCCTACAGTACTGCCTGAAGGGGTACCATGGAAACCAAGCTTGACAGGTTTCAGGGGACCTGCCACTGCTTCAGGCCCTCCCTTTGACAGGCTGATGAAGACATCACAGCCCATCTCCAAGGATGGACAACTGAGTCTGTTAGGATGCTGGGGATTGGGCCTGACCTACAGCAACTGACAGGTTGATTCCCTCACACGTTGCAATCTGAAATTGCTTTAGAAATAGTCTCCATTATTTGAACAGATTTTGCTTTAGAGGGGCTTAATTAAAGTATCCTACTGTAAGTGAGAAATGCCCCAATAAATAGGTGCCTAAAATAAACTAATTGTCCACTAAAACAATCTTATTTTGACCTTTATATTTCAATATTGCTTTTCTATTGATAGAATATTCATTTTCTTACAAACATTTCAAGGACATTTAGCTGATCAAACGTAATAACCCTCAATAAAGCCAGGTTGTGACAGGATTATGAGTGGTTTTGATAACTAGTTATACCAGACTTTCTGAATTTTTAAAACATATTTTCCTCTTAAAACAGATTGAAAAGAAAGCCTTTTTGAATTCTCAGGTCTAAACCTATTGGGACAGCCAATTGAACTAATTATGTTCAATCACACGGTGGAAATGCTAAGGCATATTGATCCTGTTGTCAGGTTTTTTTTGTTACAAAACTGCTCAGTTGGAGCTCAGTGTGCAATATTTTATTTAGTATACAGACAGGAAACATCTCAATTTGAAGGAAATCCACATTATCACTTTTCAAAAACCAAGGTTTTTAATCTAACATAATAGAACCACAAAACTGCCACAAACAAATATTTTACAAATTATATCAGCCATAACAGGATATGTGGATGGAACCTGGGCTTGGAAGGGGTTAAACAAACTACAGAAAGCAGAAGAGTTTAAGCAATAACCATCCGCACTTCCCTACCCCCAGGGGAACGAGTGTAGATAGCAATTGAAACAGTGAAGAAAAGCATTTGGTATTCATACATCTCATAAACTATTAATTTCAGCTACAAAGAGTTTCTGTCAAACACTGATAAGGTCCAGGATTCCAGGTTCTATAGAATTTATACCGTCAGCTATTGACAACTTCTTTGCAAGATCAAAGTTGGGACCGCAGACGTTCATTTTACAACTCCAGCCTCGTTCTTCCGATTTTTAAAATGAGATAATTATGAAAAAAAAACATCATCTCATAGTTGGTAAATATGTTAACTTCTTCACCTAAGCATTCTGCAAGATATTTAAGAATGACAAGATAGTTGCAAGGCAAACAATGACCACTTTTGATCTCTGTGTCTTTTCTCCCCTTGGAAGAAGTGCCTTTCATCAGCATATATCACAAAGGAATTGCTTCCATTTACAGAAAGCTTAATAACTTCATTTATGTAGAAAAACTTAAAAATATTGGTTATTATGTAAAAAATAAGTGCCCAACCAATCGCCCTTTGCAGTCCCCGTGCTGCAATTAAAGAGCTGGCATCACTGGGTAGACCAGTGGTGCTACCCTGGGACATCATTAAAACTACTTTCAATGTCCCAGGGAAACCAACAAATAGGAGAGGTTTTACTGGGGTTCACATACAACTGACAATCTTAGCAATATTCCCACTCAATAATTTAGGTGAAATGCGAGTGCCAGCAATTATTAGCATGCAGTAATAATTGCCCGGTAAATATGGCTGAGATTTCACTGTGGTCATTTCGTTCCGAAGTAATTAGCAAGTCTACATCATGGTTATCACTTTAATATCCTGGAGACATGTGGTGTGCTTTCTGATAAGATAATATAATCCAGACACTTAGTAAGCACTCCCAAACATAAAACATAGGGATGTTGTTGTTTGTGTATGCACATTGTCCACTATGTCAGAAACAATGTCATGCATGTTAGCACCAGATTTGAACCAAAAAACCTCCTCACATTGAGGAGAACAGGGGGCTCCGTAATCCTATGATTCTGTGTAATGCTCCTCTTTGCCTCTCGTAACATTGGCTTTTACGTTTCAAGAAAAATGGATAATGGCACTTCCACGCTATCATTGATTGTTCTTTGAGATTAGAAGGTGCGGACTGAACATTCCAACCAAACCATACCTGTAGCAAGTTCCAAAAAGCCATTAACTGAGTGCCAGCATTACCAGGGATTGGAATTTGAGTTACAGAGTGAAACAGCACAGAAACAGAACCTTCAGTCCAACTAATCCACACCGACCACATTCCCAAACTAAACTAGTCCCATCTGCCTGCATTTGGCCCAAATCCCTCCAAACCTTTCCTAATCATGTACTTATCCAAATACCTTTTAAAGGTTGTAACTGTATCTGCATCCACTATTTCCTGTGGTGGTTTATTCTACACATGAACTACTCTCTGTGCAAAAAAAAAAGCTGCCCCTCACATCCTTTTTAAAACTTTCTCCTCTCACTCTAAAAATATAGACCCTAGTTTTGAATTCCCCTACCCGAGGGTTCTGCTCAATTATTGGCCACTACGTACCTCCGCCCATCACCACTGGGATTTAACAAGCAGCAGGTGTCCTGCTGGTTCTTTCTGGGGCCTTTTGCACAATTTCCACCTTCATACTGTTTGCTGGCAGTTTCCTTCACCTCCCTGACTGGGTCCTGCAAGTTTGGTCCCAGCAGAAGACCTCAACGTACCTTCTCAACTGACTCCGCCAACTGTTACTGGGACTAGAGAGCTGTAGGCCATCAGATTGGCCCATAGCCCAACGGTGGGCTGGCTATTCATTAAATTGGCTTGGGGTGACCTGGCCAGAGGAGGGAGGGCTAACTTTTCCACTATGGGGAATTGTGGAACTTCATTTCTAATAGATTGACAATATGTCCGTTCAGGGGAATGAAGGTAACCATTAAGTGCACAGATAGCAAGATACAGCGCAGTGGGAGGACATTCAACCTGAACTAACTCCACAGAGGCTGGTATCCCACATATGTGCATCGTACTTGACATTGGTTTGGCTCCCTCAGAGCCAGCTATCAGAGTGAACAGGACCTCTGACACTCCTGTTTATGATGTGGAGGTGCTGCTGTTGGACTGGGGTGGACAAAGTTAAAAATCACAGGGACTTTTAACTGTGTTATCTCAGGGACTGTGACTTGAATGAAGTTCTAGGATTTACATATTAATTGATCGAAACCTGCATCCCCATTCTAACTGATTAAAGACTTAACAGCAATCAAGTTTTAATCAATGTATCTCATCAGTATGATACTTTGATCTTTTACTATAAATTCTGTGTCCTATGATCCTGCCCCACCAGTTGCCTGATGGAGGAGCACCATGAAAGCTTGTACTTCAAAATAAACCTATTCGTCTATAACCTGGTGTTATGTGATTTTTAATTCCTGTTTTTTTTTCCTTTTTTTTTAACCCCCACACTACCACCTAAATGCGGTAGTGCTTATTTTTCCCCCAGCACCCATGGTGTGTGTGTGCAGGTGTGAGACACAGTGAGAGACACAAGGTGCACGAATCTTTATTCGAATTCCACCACCAGGAAGATAGGATAACACCCGGGTGGCCAGTGACAAACACTGCCCTTCACATCAAAGGGCAGTGCTGTGTGATCAAAACAGTGAAGTGGAGGGTAGGGAAAATTCCTGTTTATTTATTTATTTTTCTTTTTTTTTACTGCCCTTGAATCTACTGTTTATGTTTTATTTATTTATTATTTTTAATTTAACCCCCACACTACCACCTAAGTGCGGTAGTGCTTATTTTTTCCCCAGCACCCATGGTGTGTGTGTGCACGTGAAAATTCCTGTTTATATCTGTCAGCTAGGGCTCACTGATTGGACCAGGTTAACCCCAATGAGGGCTCTCAAATTCTCTGCGTCCACCTGGCTGACCTCATTATAATCACTACAAACCCATCATGCCTCACTTTCTAAAGGAACTATTCAATTCATCCCACTCCTCTTTTCTTGCCCTTTGGACTTGCAAACTTCTCACTTCAAGTACGTATTCAATATCCTTTTGAAAGTTACAACTGAATCTACTTCTATTTACCCTTCAGACAGCTTCTAGATCATAGCTTGTTGTGTCTATATATAGATGAAAAAAAATCTAATTTCTCATCCAGTTCATTTGTCAAGGGAACTCCAAACAATTAAAAGTCCCATCAAAGGCTTAAGAACATTCCAAGCCCACCTTAGTGTCTCTCAAATATGTGCTGCAATATTAAATCAGAAGATGTACCCAATGTGCTTGCAGTCTCAGTATTTTCAGAATTAACTGTTGACAGAAAGTTCCCTGGGTTGTCCTGGTTGCTCAGTTCAGTGAACAAGAATTTCTGACTTTTCAACAGTTTGCTGGCTACCTTTACAGTCACAGGGGAATCAACTTGATCACTTTTGCCTTTTGCTGCACACTATCTGTCCTGTACCACACTGTGCACCTACCCCATCACCAGAACTCACACAGATTTGTTCAGCATGGAAAAAGACCATTCTGTCCAACCAGTCTGTGCCAAATGTAATCCCAAACTAACCTGGTCTCACCTGCCTGCTCCTGATCTGTATCACTCTGAACATTTCCTGTTCATGTACTTATCTAAGTGTCTTTTAAACATTGTAACTGTACCCACATCCACCACTTCTTCAGAAAGTTCCTTCTACGTGCGAACCACCCTTTGTGGAAAAGAAATTGACTCGTGTCTTTTTTAAATATCCCTTTCCTCTCACCTTAGTCTTGAAATCTCCCCATCCTAGGGAATAGATACCTGCCATTCACCTTATCTCATGATTTTATTCCAGCTTCCTCTTGTCCAGGTGAAATCAACATTACACCTGGTGTGGAAAGCAATAGCAGTGTCTATTGAGCCAGATCAGTTCTTCTATTGGTGGTTTCTTGTCAGAGGCAAAGTTATTCCCAAATGTGACCGGGACGTCATGTAGCTGCTTTTTGTTGCTGTTAGCTTAAAGAGATAAGCATCAAAAAGCTCCATGCAATTCACCTCAATAGGATTAATGTGCAAACATCTGCTGTAGTAATCAATAAGCTGTAATAATTTATTAAAGAGGTATTTATTCCAACTGTGTGGAGCGCAGTGCCTCATGTGGAACTTCTAATCTTTCTATGAAGTGCACTCACCTAGTTTTATTTTCTCCAGTCACTTAACTTGCCCTGCCATGACAGGAAGAAAGAACGAACTATGGCAAGATTGTACAAATCAACGCATAATCTTGTAGCACGCAAACAGCTCGGTTGGCTGGAAGAGGGGGAATGTGATGGTGAGAAAGAAAGAGAATTCTGACAGATAGCCAGCACGTCCTTTGCAATCTCACCTCAGAATTAACTCTCCCAGTGCTGTCTTTCTCATTTGGACACATCTGTTGGCAGGTGTTTAATTAAACTGTCCAATTAATATTGCTAAGTAGAGAACGGCCTCTTTCTCAAAGTAAGAGCTTCACATCAAGATCAATGCAATGCCTGGGAATGTTTACAGACTGAAGGGAAGCTCAGTACAGATGCCAAGCAGGAATTCGTCTCAAGTCAATAAGCTTTTCAGTTCAAGTCCTGTCAATAACTGACACTTGGGTTATTTCCATTATCTTACCATTCACCAGCCTCAGTACAGCAACTGCCTGAATGGAGGAAATGTGTCATCTGCTAGTCAGACATGTGTGTATGTGGGGGTGTTGGGGAGTAACGGGAAAAAAAAATCTCTCTGAAAGAATAGAACCTTCTGGAAAAGCACAATACACTCTTTTCTGAACTGTACTTAGCTGCAGTTTATTCCAGAGAAGGTTTTTCTCAAAAGTTTGAGGCTGGATTTTTGAAATTAATCCTTTGTAAAAAAGAAAGATGAGGGAAGAGGTTAAAAACAAAGACCTGTGTCAATGGAGTCGAAAATTAATGTTGGAGATTTATGAATGAATCAATGTCACGCTTCTTGCATTCGTAGATAGAAGCATCATAGAATTTTACCGAAGGATCCATCGTCTCTGAACAAAGGATAAAGAGGATGAGATTAAATAATCCATGATACAAGGAAATAGAAAGCTGGAATTAGTGATGATAATAGTTTAATTAAAACACCAGAAATGGGATGTTAAAAAATAGAATTCACTTTTATTGCCTGTACAAATTTTCCATTCATTATAAATTTCAGAATCATTCATTCCAACATTTATTTCAAACATTTGGCTACTATTGCGAACACTGAATTATTGAAATGAATCATAAAAAGGATGAAAGCAAATTATCTGTACTACAATTTTTACAATGCTATAGTTTTTACAGCTCACAATTCCACTGCCATACAAAATTAAAATTTTCCCCTCATAAATAATCAAAAACAAAACAATTTTTTTAAAAAACCTGACACCAAGTGTTTTTGTTTTTCTGCATTTTGGAGGTAATTCACGTCTACTGTCTCTAATGGAATACCAATAAATGAATCAGCAGTAATCTTACCTCCGAGGTTTCTCAGTGATAAAATGGCTGCCATTACTTGCTTGTATAGAGTACACTGCACTTCAGATGTAACTTGTGAGTGAAGTACTGTAAGATTGTTAATTTATGTCAAATCACTCTAAGGGATTGTAAGTTTTTAAGCATAATTTTTGAAACAAATCCCTATTAAAGCACTGAATTGACAGCGCTCAGCTTTGAACAGAATGTATGGATTTTGTGTTGTTTTAATGAGGACATTTCATTGGAAGGGTAAGTGTAGAAAAATATCCCATCCCTCTATTCCTGAAACTCTCAAACATTAAACTAATAGTGCAAAATTGATTAAGCCATTTTTAAAGTCTTTTAAAATTGACTATAATAAAGGTGGATGGATATTCTGATATAAAGTACTTTTTTGTGGCAAATCCAACATAGTCTACGTGTATTGGATGGGCTAAAGACAGATCTGTAAGCTGCAAATTCCAAAACAAGAAACTTTTCATTGATCTAGCCTCCTCTTTTGAAGAAAACCTCACAAGAAAGATCGCAGCTCAGTAACACCTGGTCAGTTGGTCTGTCCAGCTTCTCTCTTTTTAACCCAGAAAAGAAATTATATTTATATAGCTCCTTTCTTGGCCTCAGGATATTTCAGCATGCTCTACGCTCTACAGCCAAAGGGGTATTTCGAAGCATGGTCATTGTTGTAACGCAACAATTCTGACAGCTAACTTATGCACAGCAAGGTCCCACAGATAGCAAAATCATAAGTTTATTTAATGCTGATTGAGAGAAATATTGGCCAGGTCACCGGGGATAACTCCTCTTTGAAATTGTGCCATAGGATCTTATACATTCCTGATGAAGACCTTATGCTCAAAATGTCGACTCTCCTGCCCCTCAGATGCTGCCTGACCTGCTGTGCACCACACATTTTGACTGCATCTGCAGTCCTCAGTTTCTCCACTTTTACATCTGCCTGACAAGGCAAATAGGGTCTTGGCTTAATCCCTCATCCAAAAGACAGCGCCTTGTCAGTACTTGCCAGGCTAGATATTTGTGATTTTTCATGACTTTTGTACTTTTGCTGTAAAAGATCAAAATACTCATTCTATTGAAGTAAGAAAAGGGACTTGTTTGCAGGACCTCACATAATGGCATCAGAAATGCTCTGATGGGATATGAGTGGTTGACAATGATTATTTCATCTACAAACTTAGAGATTCCACATTGAGCACGATCAGTACTGAGTAATTTTCAGCACAGCAGGTCAGGCAGCGTCCGAGGGGCAGGAGAGTCGGCATTTTGAGCATAAGGTCTTCATCAGGAACGTATAAGATCCTAGGGTACAATTTCAAAGAGGAGTTATCCCCGGTGACCTGGCCAATATTTCTCTCAATCAGCATTAAATAAACTACTTATTATGTTGCTTGCTGTGCACAAGTTAGCTGTCGGAATTGTTGCATTACAACAATGGAGGAGAAAGTGAGGTCTGCAGATGCTGGAGATCAAAGCTGAAACTTTATTGCTGGAACAGCACAGCAGGTCAGGCAGCATCCAGGGAACAGGAGATTCGACGTTTCGGGCACAGGCCCTTCTTCAGGAATGAAGAAGGGCCTGTGTCCGAAACGTCGAATCTCCTGTTCCCTGGATGCTGCCTGACCTGCTGTGCTGTTCCAGCAATAAAGTTTCAGCCTTGCATTACAACAATGACCATGCTTCGAAATACCCCTTTGGCTGTAGAGCAATTTCACCTTCTGCATTTCCGCTCATTCAATTGCATAGTGTAAACGAGAAAGTTTACACGATTAAATCAGACAGAGTTTTAAAGTGTAGTTTATTTTTAGAATTTTTATTATATGAGATACTTTCTAGGATATTTAATCGTGGTAATATGATGTGGAATACATTTAAGAATTGATTTATCACAAAAATAATCAATTTAACCATTGTCTATCCACTACTGTTGAATAACTTGATGTTCAATTTTTCTTTAAGAACTACATAATATCTTCTAGAAAGACTGAGGTATGGTAGTCGGTTACTTTGCAAAGTTAAAAATGAACCTATTGATAGTGTGACTTTTAATGTTCTTATGTTCATATGTGTCAGCTCCTGTGAGACCTGATCATGAGGGTATTTAAATGTGAGTTACCAAGCGATGAGTGTGCCCAGTGACCTTTCTCCAACACAACCGCCTCTGAACTGCCCAAAACATTCATCAACATGTGCTTCACCTTTCCTCCAACAACCCAACTCTTCATTATCTGACTGAGTGGCAGTCAGTCAAACCGCCACTTCACCCTCATTTTTTATAACTGCAAAATTCGAGTGAAAATGGAAAACGACACCACTTGTAAGTACAACTAAATATATCAAAGCGATTCACGGGAATGGTATGAAATAAAATATGATTCTGAATCACAGAAGGAGTTTTAGATCAACAAAAAGGGTTTTTTGGGTCAAACATTGTTGCCAGTTTGATATAGTCCGAGTGCTTCCCTATATATGAGCTCACACAACATATAACAGAGACTGGATTATATTGAGGCAAGTGTCTTCAAGTTTATTAACAACACTAACTATTTACACTTGTATGATATTTCAAATTTACACAGGTTGGTTACTGACTATTACTTGTATATTACATATACACATAAATAATTGACTGACTGAACACACTACGCTGACTCCATTGCACTGAGAGTGATTGAAAACAAGGACTGTTATAATAGAGTGACACATGTTGTGATGTTAAGTAACTCCCTTAAAGATACACTGATTGTCTGGTTTGGAATCATTAACACATCAAGTGTTAAAGGAGATAACGAGCGAAAGCGGGGTGGAGGAAATACATTCCAGATTTTGAGCCCCACAGCCACTAATTTAAAGCGCTTAATACCCAACATGTACCAGAGTCCAGAATTAGATGACAGTAGTTAGTTCAGAGGGTTTTGGGTTTGGAGGAATTTAGCTAGGGAGAGGTCAGGCATGGAGGGATATGAAACAGGGAGCAGATGCTCAGATTAACACGATACCTGATCAAGAGCCTTATACAATGCTTGCAGATTGCTAATCTTTCTGCGGTGGTCTTGGGATCTCAAGGAGTTCAACAATGACCTTCATGGCATTGGTGCAAGCAAAACATGGGGTAGAAATCACCCAAAGGTATTTTGAAAGCATTTTTTTCCTCATTTGTTCTGAATTATTTTAATTATCCTTATGAAACTACAGAGAGATGATAATTTGGCTTACTGTTATCCAACTGAATAATGAAGAGTTGGCTGGCTTTCAAACTTGTGACTGTAAAGGGAGTTGAATCTTTACTCTGGATATAGCTAGTGAGTGCGCCCTGTGTGAAGTCAATGGAGTAGAAGATGAAACAGGTTCCTGGCCTGAACCCACTATGTTTCAGCTGAGCACAATGGATTACTGAGTGGGAGAGTGATAGGATCCAGAGACAATCACCAGACCTTAAACAGCAGGAGAGAGGGGAAGGGAGCGAATGTCACACATAGTTAAGAGTTAATTGGTTGTTGTGAAATTACTGTTCAACACTGTTTAAATTTCCAAGAGTTTTAGTTTTCAAGAGTTTTTGTTTTAAATTTCAAAGAATGTTGTACTTTCTGCAAATCTTCAGTTTTACTTAATATTACTACAAAATGGTAAAATTAAGGTACAGTAGGGCAGCTTGACCAAGTGGAATGCCTATATGCAGGAAGTGTCATCAGCTACACAAATTTAAACTCTGGGTGTCAGAACTCGAGCAGTGGCTAGACTCAAATTGTAATCTGTGTGAACTCAGTGTATACTTCCAAAAGGACATTGACAAGTTGGTGTAGTGGGCTGATGGGTAGCAGATGAAGTCCAAAGCAGAAAAGTATGACGTACAAAGCACACAGAAAGAGTATAAAGTAAAAGTTTACTATTCTAAAGGGTGTGCAGGAGCGGAGAGAGCTGGATGCATGTATACGTAAACTATTAAAGATAGCAGAAAAGGTACATAGAACAGTTGATAAAGTATCGAGTACCCTAGGCTGCATAAATAAGTGCATAATATTCATGAACAGGAAGGTTCTGGTGAACTTATAGAAAACACCGTTTGGGGGCAAAACTTATACACCTAATGGTAAGGTCTTGAGGAGTGATGCCAAACAAAGAGACCGTGGGACGCAGGTTCGTAGTTTCTTGAAAGTGGAGTCACAGGTAGACAGGTTTGTGAAGAAGATGTTGCCTTTATTGGTCAGTGCTGTGAGTATAGGAGTTGAGAGATCATGTTGCAGCTGTACAGGAGATTGGTTAGGCCACTTTTGGAATGCTGCATTCAATTCTGGTCTCCCTGCTATAGGAAAGACATTGTTAAACTTGAAAGGATTCAGAATACATTTACAAGGGTTTTGCCAGAGTTGGAGGGTTTAAACGATAGGGAGAGGCTGAATAGACAGGCTCTATTTTCTCTGGAGTGTCAGAGGCTAAGGGGTGATCTTAGAATCCCTACAGTGTGGAAACAAGCCCTTCGGTCAAAAAAGTCCAGACTGGCCCTCTGAAGAGTATCCTACCCAGACTCATTCCCCTACCCTGTTACTCTACATTTACCCCTGACAAATGCACCTAGTCTACACATCCTTGAACACTATGGGCAATTTAGCATGGTCAATTCACCTAACCTGCACATCTTTGGATTGTGGGAGGAAACCAGAGCACGTGGATGAAAACCACACAGACACGGGGAGAATGTACAAACTCCATACAGACAGTCGCCCGAGGCTGGAATCGAACCCAGCCAAAGGGCCAAAGGCTGGCAAATGTGACTAGATTAATTTAGAATATCTGGTCGGCCTGGACGAGTTGATCTGAAGGGTCTGTTTCCTTGCAGGTCATCTCTGTGACTCTATGACCTCACAGAGAGTACTGTGCAGAGTTTGGGTCCCCACTATCAGAAGAATGTGAATTCATTGACAGAATATAAAGTTTTACAAGAGTGGTTCTAGCGATGGAAAACTTCAGTTATGAGGAAAAATTGGAGAAGTTGAGAGCATTTTTCATGGAGAGGAGAATGCTGATAAGAGATTTGATAGATGTTTTCAAACAAATTATGTGGTGAAAACTGGATAGACTGGATAGGGAGAAACCGTTCTCATTTGCAAATCGCTCAAGGACCAGACAGCACAGTTTCAAAGTGTTTTCCAAAAGACTGAGTGAGGAAAAACATTTTTCTCAAAGCCAGTAGTTACAGTCCAGAATGCACTGCCTGCAAATGTAGTGGAGACAGATTCAACTGAGGCACTCGAGAGGACATCAGATGGTTATTTACACAGAAACAGTGTTCAAGGAAAAGACAGAAGGCTGGCACTGAGTTAAAATACTCAGTACAGACACATGGACCAGAATCGCCTCATGCTGTACTGAAACATTTCTGTGATAATCACTCCATAAACTCTGAGCTTCTTGAAATAGTAACTCCTAGGTTTCAACACTTATATTGTCCGAGTTTAATTCCCCACCAAGTTCCAAAAATGGAAAAGGGAATGGGGTTTCTTCTGTCAATATATGGATAACAAACACTGGGCATAGGGAACAGTCTGAAGTGCCATTTAGATAATAGATGGCAAATGTTTTGCTATGGTGACTGCACTGTGACCTGAAGTGCATTGCAAGACTCCTGGTTCCTCTACCAGGCAGGGCTAATATAGAGACATGATGGGAAGACAGCAGAGTCACAGAAGCAAAGTGACTGCCCTCATTTCAACTACTAGCCTTGTGAGACTGTCTCAATCAGTTCCTGCCAGGCAGGAGGAGTTAAAACCAGAGTGTGGAACAAATCCATACTGCCCTTTTAAAGTGAGAGCAAGGAGGTTGACTTTTTAAATACACACCTATACAAAGAGCCACAGCATCTCTGCTACTCTTTTTCTGTCATTCCATTTGGAAACCTTTCCTTTCCCTTACAGAACTGGAGCCAAGAACCTTACTTAAGGGTGTCTATGTTAACCAAACATTCTTCAGACACTTCAAACAGTCTTGTAACCAAGAGCAAAAAAATGTTTATAATGCAAATAAATAGCTTGTAAATCATTAGTTAACAGCCGCTTGGCAACTCAATTCCTATTCACAGCTGTAAAACTCCTGGCTTCAGAATTCATTCATTCAGAAAGTGAGGAAGTGAATGGTTAAGGCGGCCATCAGTATGACCAACTATACACTTCACCCACAAAGGTTCTGCAGAGCTCTTGTACTGTGTTTGAAAACTAAAGCACTGCAAAGCTTTTGATAAGTTACCCAATACAGTTGCTAATGTAACAAACTGCAGATTCCTGGACAGAACTGTTTAAGCAGCTTTAAGAAAATGTAATTAGAAACAGTTGCAAGTGACATAGTGGTAATGTCTTAGTAATTCAGACTAATAAGCCAAAACCCAAAGATAATGCTCTGGGACACTTAATCCCATCATGCCAAGTGACAAAATACAAATTTAATGAAATAATCTGGGATTATAAAATAGCCTAATGGTAACCACTGTCACTTGTAAAACCCCTGATTAATGTCCTTTGGGGATGAAAATCTGCCATCCTTACCTGGTCTGGCCTACATATGACTCTAGGGCCATAGAAATGTGGCTTAATCCTAACTGACCTATGGGGTATTAGGGATAGACAATTAATGCTCACCCAGCCAGTAATGCCCACATCCTATGAACAAAGAAGAAAAAATGCTAATGCTTCATATTCCATCTTTGTTCCTCTGCTGTTTAAAAAATTCAACACAATGGAGTTACTTTTGAAGCTGACGGAATTGCACATGGCGCTGAGCAAAGCCTGAAGATACTAGTGTGTTGCGATTCTGTGCCACATATCTGTGGTTCCAACTCCTTGCTGGTGCTTTTCCAAATGCCCCTCTGTAACATGGTTATTGATTTCCACACTTCGTTCCTAATGGCTCTCCTGTCCAGGCTCTGAATGCGTGGTGATCTTCTGGGGGTATGGATCGTTCCGAGTTCATCTATGGAATGCACTGGATGGACTGGTTAAAAAGAAATGAGCAGGAGGAGATAAGGGAAAATAGGCAAGGTTTGAAACTGGCAGCAGCATAAATTAGTGTATCTATGGTTCCCATCTGACCACAGCCAGTACGCAAGAGTCCCAGACTTGACACAAACCCACAGAATTGCCATTGAAATCACGCTGGCAGCTTCCAATCTGGCGCAGTAAGATACCTTGTCTTTTATATAGCGAAAGATGCAGGAAGATTTCAAAGCAAGAGAAAGTCCAACCATTGCGTCCATTCTAAATTGAAGCTTTGTTCACTGCGAGCTGGAATCGATGGGGCCAAAACTTAGTTCATGATACTTGAGATAAAAGGGAGAGATGCAGCAAAAGGAATTAAGGCAAAAGAAATGAGCAGGAAAGTAACAGGAAAGCAAACGGGGAGTGAAACTGGTCTTTGGCAGCAGCACAAAACAGGTGATCAACAATCTGACAGCCTGTTTGGAAGAAAGGGGGTAAAAAAAAAGACTGGTCTAAAATTTACTCAGAAAGAATCATGTCACACCAAGAGAGTAAACAGGGACAATGCGGACTTTTTTTCCTGAAATGTTCACAATGAGGGAGGTAGGTTGCTGCTTTCCCTACCTGGGCTGGAATCTGGTGCACTGATGTCAGGCCGTCTTTTAAAGAACTCACCTGAGTTCACAGAACAAAAAATCTGCAGGGTGATCAAAAGGTGGGCCCTCTATCAGAATACTGACAAGCAGCATAAACACATACAGATCCCAAGGTTTCAGAACATAAGGGGCAAAATAATACCCACTGAAGGCAAAATAGCGTAAGAGACCTCAAATTGACCCAAATATCTTAAATTCAAATCATATGTCAAACTCAAAATATTGCACATATTTCCACTGAATGAAACAAAAGTTATTTTTAGATCTTGGCTGAATAAGATAGACATCCAGACCCACGCAGACAACAAGCTTGACAGTGGACAGTTCAAAGTGGGAGCTCTCAGCCGAACAATCAAGATATCAGCACCTCCATCTTACTCCACGAGTTATGAATTGCCTTTTTTCTTCTTAACAGGAGTCAGGCCATTGCTCATTTTCAGCTCGGCATGCTGCACCTGTTAAAACAAACACATGTCACGTTCCAGTTAGGTATCTCCAATCCTCGGTATGCTACCTAATGGCTCCCTGAGGAAAGCCCAAAGGAAACTTCAGGAGGGTTCAAAGGTAATTAATCAGTTTCAAGGTCAGAAAGCATAGGCTATTAATTGCGCACAGGAAGACTTGACTCATGTTTGGATTGTAGATGCAGATCTAAGTTGCCTGCCTGTGGTCCGGCCTAATTTTGATGCTGCCTACAATATTTGGAAAAATCCACAGTTGGTCAACAGTTTAAAACAATAGCTGCTACGTTCAATGTCTGCGTTCAACATAACATCCCATTCTGTTAACCTGTCTTTGGAAAAATCCACAGTTGGTCAGCAGTTTAAAACAATAGCTGCTACGTTCAATGTCTACGTTCAACATAACATCCCATTCTGTTAACCTGTCTTTGCTTTTTGTGGTCATGTTTTTCTCAATCTGTGCGCTGAGCTTTTCTTCCAGTCACATGGATGTAACCTGGCTCACAGATCAGCCATAAGGGGAATCTGACCCCATACAGGAAGGGAAAGTCAGACGATTGGAACGGTTTGCAGTCATAGACTCATAGAGATGTACAGAATGGAAACAGACCCTTCGGTCCATGCCAACCAGATATCCCAACCCAATCTAGTCCCACCTGCCAGCACCAGGCCCATAGCCCTCCAAACCCTTCCTATTCATATACCCATCCAAATGCCTTTTAAATGTTGCAATTGTACCAGCCTCCACCACTTCCTCTGGCAGCTCATTCCATACACGTACCACCCTCTGCGTGAAAAAGTTGTCCCTTAGGTCCCTTTTATATATTTCCCCTCTCACCCTAAACCTATACCCTCTAGTTCTGGACTCCCCGACCCCAGGGAAAAGACTTTGTCTATTTATCCTATCCATGCCCCTCATAATTTTGTAAAGGTCTATAACGTCACCCCTCAGCCTCCGGCGCTCCAGAGAAAACAGCCCCAGCCTGTTCAGCCTCACCCCATAGCTCAAATCCTCCAACCCATGTTGCAGGATGAGGTTGTACTTGGGGACTAATGTCAATTGAGGTATGAAGCTGTCTTTCTTTGTGACCCCAGTCTCAGACCAAACATTGAACTTTATTTAGAATGGGCTGGCCAGAATGGTTAGGTGGCATATTACCTCACTGACCAAAGATATAGTCACTGCCAATCACACACTGTGCATTGTTCTCAAATGTGTTCAACTTACACTTATCGGGACAAATGAAAGACACCCTCATCCTCATCCTCAATGATGGAAGAGCCAGCATATCAGTACAAAACATAAGGCTGAAGCAATCACAACAGTCTACAGCCAGAAGTACCCAGTGGATGATCCATGTAGGCCTTCTCCAGAGGTCCCTAGCGTCACAGATGCCACTATTCATCCAATTCAATTCACTCTGTGGGAAATTGAGGAAAGGTTGGAGGTGCTGGATACTACAAAAGCTATGGGTCCTGACAACTTTCTGGTTCTCAATAGTACTGAAGACTTATGCTCCAGAACTCTTAGTCAAGTATAGTCCAGTATAGCTATAACACTGGTATCTCCCCCACAATGCAGAAAATTACCCAAGTGTGTCCTGTAGACAAAAAGCAGAACAAATCAAACCCAATCAATTGCTACACCATCAGTCTACTTAGCAATAACCTGCTCAGTGATGCCCAGTTTGGGTTCTGCCAGGGCCGCTCAGCTCCTGACCTTATTATAGCCTTGGTTCAAACTGGGACAAAAGACCTGAATTCCAGAGGTGAGGGGCAAGTGACAGCCCTTGACATCAAGCCTGCATTTGACCATGTGTGTAGCATTAAGGAGCCCTGTCAAACTGGAATTAATAGGAATCAGAGGGAAAACTTCCCAGTAGTTGAAGTCATACCTGGCATATAGGAAGATATTTATTATTGTTCAAGGTTAGTTATCTCAACTCTAGGTCATCTGTGCAGGAGTTCCTCAGGATAGTGCCCTAGGCCCAACCATCTTCTGCTGCTTCATCAATGACCTTCCCTCCATCATAAGCTCAGAAGTGGAGATGTTTGTCAATGAATGTTCAGCACCACTCACAACTGCTCAAAAAGAGAAGCAGTCCATGTTCACATACGTTAACATAGAAATTAGAACATTACAGTGCAGTACAGGCCCTTCGGCCCTCGATGTTGTGCCGCCCTGTCATACTAATCTGAAGCCCATCCCACCTACACTATTCCATGTCGTCCAATGACGACTTAAATGTACTTAAAGTTGGTGAATCTACTACCGTTGCAGGCAAAGCATTCCATACCCTTACTACTCTCTGAGTAAAGAAACTATTTCTGACATCTGTCTTATACCTATTTCCCCTCACTTTAAAGTTGTGTCTCCTCGTGTTTGCCATCCCCATACTTGGAAAAAGGCTCTCCCTGTCCACCCTATCTAACCCTCTGATTATCTTGTATGACTCTATTAAGTCACCTCTCAACCTTCTTCTCTCTAACGAGAACAGCCTCAAGACCCTCAGCCTTTCCTTGTAAGACATTCCTTCCATACCAGGCAACATCCTAGTAAATCTCCTCTGCACCCTTTCCAAAGCTTCCACATCCTTCTTATAATGCAGTGACCAGAACTGTACACAATGCTCCAAGTGTGGCCGTACCAGAGCTTTGTACAGCTGCAGCGTAACCTTCCGGTTCCGGAACTCAATCCCTCTATTAATAAAGGCCAAAACACTGTATGCCTTCTTAATAACCCTGTCAATCTGGTGGCAACTTTCAGGGATCTGTGTACATGGACACCGAGATCTCGCTGCTCATCTGCACTCCCAAGAATCTTACCATTAGCCCAGTACTTTGCATTCCGATTACTCCGTCCAAAGTGTATCACCTCACACTTGTCCACATTAAACTCCATTTGCCATCTCTCAGCCCAGCTCTGCATCCTATCTATGTCTCCCTGCAACTTACTACATCCTTCGTCACTATCCACAATTCCACTGACCTTAGTGTCATCTGCAAATTTACTACCCCACCCTTCTAAGCCCTCAACCAGGTCATTTATAAAAATGACGAACAGCAGTGGACCCAACACCGACCCTTGCGGTACGCCGCTAGTAACTGGATATCAAGATGTTCCATCAACTACAACCCTCTGTTTTCTTTCAGCAAGACAATTACTGATCCAAACTGCTATGTCTCCCACAATCCCATTCCTCCGCATTTTGTATAATAGCCTACTGTGGAGAACCTTATCGAACGCCTTGCTGAAATCCATATACACCACATCATCCGGTTTACTCTCATCTATCTGTTTGGTCACTTTGTCAAGAAACTCAATAAGATTCATTAGGCACAACCTACCCTTCGTAAAACCGTGCTGACTGTCCCTGATCAGATTATTTTTTTCTAGATGGTTATAAATCCCATCTCTTTTAACCTTTTCCAACACTTTACCAACAACAGAAGTGAGACTCGCTGGTCTGTAATTACCAGGGTTGTCTCTACTACCCTTTTTGAACAAGGGAACCACATTTGCTATCCTCCAGTCCTCAGGCACTATTCCTGTAGACAATGATGATTTGAAGATCAATGCCAAAGGCTCGGCAATCTCTTCTCTTGCTTCCTAGAGGATCCTAGGATCCGGCCCAGGGGACTTGTCTATTTTCACACTCTGCAGTATTTCTAATACCTCTTCCTTGTGAACCTCAATCTCTTCTAGTCTAGATGCAAGTATCTCTGTATCTTCCTCGCCAACATTTTCATTTTCTATAGTGAACACTGTCAAAAAATATTTATTTAGTGCTTCCCCTATCTCCTCTGACTCCACACACAACTTTCCACTATTATCCTTGATTGGCCCTAATTTAACTCTCGTTATTCTTTTATTCCTGACATACCTATGGAAAGCCTTAAGGTTAACCCTGATCCTGAACAATACCCAGGCTTAGGCTGAGAAGTGACATGTAACATTCATGCTACATAAATGCCATGCCGACTCCAATAACAGACAACCTAACCACCACCTCTTGACTTTCAATGCTGTTACCACCATTGAATCCCCATTATCAACACTCTGGGGGGATACAATTGACCAGAAATTCAACTGGAATCGCCACATAAACAGAGTGGCTACAAGACCAGAGGCTAGGAATACTGTGGCAAGTAACTCACTTCCTGACTCCCCAAAGACTGTCTATCATCTACAAGACATAAGTCAGGAGTAAGCTGGAATATTCTCCAAAGGCCTGGATGGGTGCAGCTCCAACAGCACTTAAGAAGCTTGACACCATCCAGGAAAAAGCAGCCCACTTGACTGGTGTTACACCCCCAAGCAATCACCCCCTCCACCATCGACTTTTACTAGGAAGCAGTAGTGTGCACTATCTACAAGGTACACTGTAGACATTTGGCCAAGTTCCATAGACAGCGTCTTCCAAACCCACAACCACTTCAATCTCGAAGGACAAGGGCAGCAGCTACATGGGAACACCGCCCCCTGCAAATTCCCCTCCAAGCCACTCCAATTCACTGGGAGACTGCAGCAGGCCAAGGACAGAGATGTCAGAGTAGGACAAAGGTGAGGAATTAAAATGAGAAACCACAGGAACCTCATGGTCTTGCATGTGGAGTGAATGCAAGTACTGCACAAAAAGTGATCACCCAGTCTGAATGTGGTTTCACCTGTGGGGAGGAGACCACATTGTGACCAAGTGTACTAAATTACGAGAAGGGCAAATAAACCACGACTTTGGAAGGAATGCTTAGTCCTTGGATGGTGACAGGGAAGCATGGAAAAGGTTGGGTTTGCATCTACTGCATTTGCATTGAAAGGTCACAGAGGAATGAGAGGGGCAGTTAGGGATAACTGAGGAGTGGATCTGAATGAGGGCGAGGGAAGTGCCCCTTTGGAATGAAGAAGGGGGTGGGCAAGATGCTTCCAATGGTGCCATCACTCAGGAGCTGGCTGACATGGTAGAACATCTACCCAATGAAAAGGGAAGCTGGTGAGGTAAAGGTTGAAAACAAAGGATTTGTTGATTGACTGATTTATTTATTTATTGTCACGTGTATTTGTTTTTGTATTTGTTACAAATGCAGTGATAAGTGTATAATATTGCCACTCTGGCACCATTTTAAAACACAGAAATGAACCAGACATAAGAGTATAAATGTAGAAAAACAGATGGGTTTCAGATTGGTTCCACACATCAGCGCAACATTGAGGGCCGAAGGGCCTGTACTGAGCTGTAATGTTCTGTGCTCTATGCTCTGTCATAGCCCTTGTTAAGCCCTAAGACTGGATCCGGGCTCTTCCACCCTGGCTCTGAGACCACCACCAGCATGAAGCAGTCGGCCAGCCTTGAGACCCTTTGCTGTGCTGCCAAACTGTGTCGCTATTCTTCGGCGCCATCTTGCCTCTACCAACAACGATGCTACCTTGAGACGGCACCAGGCCGATCTCGGAAATGCGGACGCTGCTGAAGCTGCCGGGCATTGGGCCCAAACTTGCCTCCCTCTGCCACCGGGAACATGGACTTGACTCCCCGCCGAAAGGGAGGAAAAAAGGATAAGTGGACGGAGTGGATGGGCTCAGAGCTCACGAGCCTGAAATGCTCCCCTGGTACTCTGCGCTGGGCAGATATTAAGTTCCTATCCCTAACTGTCCTGGAAAAGGTGATGGTGAGCTGCCTTCCTGAACAGCCACAGTTCTCAGGGTATACCCACAATGCTTTGAAGAGGGGAGCTTTACACCCAGTGAGTGTGAAGGAACAGTGATATCATTCCAGCTCAGATTGGTGTGTGGTTTGGATGGCACCCTCCAGGTACTGGTTCTCCCATGCATCTGCTGCCTTATCCTTTGAAGTAGAGGCTGTGGGTTTGGTGGGTCCTGTCAGAGGAGCATTGGTGAATCCACCTTGTTGATGCTACACACTGCAGCCACTGTAGGTAGGTGGTGAAGGGAGTGAATGTTGGCAGAGGGAGGTGAGTTTGAGCCCAATGCCTGGCAGCTTCAGCAGCGTTTGCATTTCCAAAATCAGCCCAGTGTGGAGTCAAGGTGGCATCGCTGTTGGTAGAGGCAAGATGGCACCAAAGAATAGCGACACAGTTTGGTGGCACAGCGAAGGGTCTCAAGGCTGGCCAACTGCTTTGTGTTGGTGGTGGTCTCAGCGTCAGGGTGGAAGACTCCCAGATCCAGGCCCAGGGCTAAGCACTTAACAAGGGCTGTGATAGAGCATAGAGCACAGAAAATTACAGCGCAGTACAGGCCCTTCGCCCCTCGATGTTGCACTGACCTGTGGAACCAATCTGAATGTTGAAGGTGGTGGTTGTGGTATCGATCAAGAGGGCTGCTTTGTCCTGGATGATGTCAAGCGTCTTGAATGTTGTTGGAGCTGCAATCATCCAGGCAAGCGGAGAGTATTCCACCATACTCCTGACTTGTGCCTTGGAGATGGTGAGCTGGCTTTAAGGAGTTAGGAGTTGGCGTGCCATAGAATTCTCAGCTTGAGTATTCGTATGGCTGGTCCAGACCAGAGTCTGGTCAATAGTAACTCCAGGATATTGACAGTGGGAGATTTAGTGATGGCAATGACATTGAACACATATGGGACCTTGTGTGCATAAGGACAAGTCTTCCCTTACATGATAACAGTAAACAATTTATTGTCTGTATTCATTTGGAACATCTGGAAATTGTGAAAGGCACTATATAAATGCATGTGCTTGCTTCAGAGTATTCTTTGCACAATACTATTGATTTCAGTCTGTAGACCTAAATAGTTGACTGACAGCTTGTCAGACAAATTGACTGAGGACATGAAGCTGCAGGCTAAGTGCACCTGAAACTTACACAAAATCTATAGACTTCAATAATTGAAGAAGATGTGTTGCAAGAAATGGGCTGTATTACAGAGATATAATTGCTCCTTTACTGTTTCAGTGGGACATTGTCTTCAAATACAGATCAATTTGTTGTTTTTTTAAGTAAATATGCAACAAGATAAATGACCTTTGGCATGAGCCAAAGCCACAAATGGAGAGTTGCTGACCCTGCCAGTCAGGAATCTAAAGGGCAAGTTGGACAGTTTCTTGTACTCTCTCGCTCCCTTCCATCTTCAGCCTCAGCCCTGAATTATAAGACCATATGATGTGGGCCATTCTGCCCATCGTCGCTGCTCTGCCGTTCAATGGGATCATTGCTGATCCGATAAACCACAACCAGACTTTCTTGCCTTACCCTCAAATTATAACAGCATGAGAAACAAACATTCATCGGGACTGAAATTACTTCAAACAAAATTGTGAAAAAGACATTTTTTATTTATTTATGAGATGTGGGTATTGCTGGTTAGGCTAGTCTTTATTGCCTATCCCTGATTGTCCTAGAGAAGGTGAATGCCTGGGGCATAGGGACATCTAATGGATGTTCGAGAGGGAGTTCCAAGATTGCGACCCAGTGGCATTGAAAGAATGGTGATATAGTTCCAAGTCAGGATGATGAGCTTTTTGGAGGGGTAATTGCAGGGTGTATCTGCTCCGCTTGTACTTCTGGTAATGGAGGTTGAAGGTTTTGGAAATTGCTGTCACGAGAGCTTTGAGAAGTTAGTGCAGAAGATGCTACACCCTGCTGTTACAATGAGTGCGTGGTGAAGCGAGAGGACGTTAAAGGTGCAGGATGTGTTGGCCCTATTATAAGAAGGATATTAACAAGCTGGAGAGATTTCAGATTTCCAGGATGTTGCTAGGAATGGATGGTTCGAGTTATAGGCTGGGACTTTTTTCACTGGAGGGTTAAGAGGTTGAAGGGTGACCATAGAGGTTTATAAAATAATGAGGGGTATAGATAAGATTAGATTAGATTCCCTACAGTGTGGAAACAGGCTCTTCGGCCCAACAAGTCCACGCTGACCCTCCGAAGAGTAACCCACCCAGGCCCATCTCCCTCTGACTAATGCACCTAACACTACGGGCAATTTAGCATGGCCAATTCACCTGACCTGCACATCTTCAGACTGTGGGAGGAAACCAGAGCACCCGGAGGAAACCCACATAGACACGGGGAGAACATGCAAATTCCACACAAACAGTCACCCCGAATCTGGAATCGAACCCGGGTCCCTGGCACTGTGAGACAGCAGTGCTGACCACTGAGCCACTGTGCCATCCCATAAGGTGAATGGCAGGTGTCTTTTCCCAGGATGGGAGATTTAAGGAGGCATATTTTTAAGGTTAGAGGAGGCAGATTTAAAAATGACATGAGGGGCAACTTTCTTACACAGGGATGGTTCATGTGAACTTCCAGAGGAAGTGGTGGAGACAGGCACAGTTACGTTTAAAATACATTTGGATGTGGACATAAATAAGGGATGTTTGGAGGGATATGGGCCAAGTGCAGGGAGCCAAGACTAGTTTAGTTTGGGATTAAACTTGGCATAGACTGGTTATACCTCAGGGTCTGTTTCTGTTCTGTATGATTCTTTGACCCTAAGTGGTGTCAATTTGCACCAAGTTGCACAGTTACTATCCAAGAATATTTGGGTCTCAGCCATCTCTGGCGAGATATCACATTCATTGAACGGGTGATGACAGGAAAGTTGGAGGTAGCACCGACTGATTGACAGCAGCATGTGATTTATATTGCTGGCCCCTTTCCAGTCAGGTTGAGAATGAGGAAATCACTCACAGTCAGTTTTCCTTGATTTACCACTGATGTTTTAGCCACTAATTTGAATGTCAAATCTAAGAAAATCCACCCTTCAACTTCCACATCTGTGGGTGACGATGAAGAAGGAAAGGAAGATGGAGTTCAATTGTAATGCTCCAGCCACGTTATTCGTTTAATTGGATTATTCCACAAGAGTATCTATTTATGAATTATATTGACAGGTTTGTACATTTTAGAATAGCTTGCTAAGTATTGTTAAGTCTTTGGCAGATTACCGATCTATCATGACAAATTAGGCATTTCACAACTGTATATTAACAGGATGTGGAGGGGCCAGTGTTAGACTGGGGTGGACAAGGTCAGTGCTCGTTGGATGCTGCCTGAATTGCTGTGCTCTTCCAGCACCACTGATCCAGAAGTCACACAATGTCAGGTTATAGTCCAACAAGTTTATTTGAAATCACAAGCTTTCAAAGTGCTGCTCCTTCGTCAGGTGAAGTGACTTCATTTGACAAAGGAGCAGCGCTCTGAAAGCTTGTGATTTCAAATAAACTGTTGGATAATAACCTGGTGTCGTGTGACTTCTGACTTTGCATGTTAACAGGCCATGAAGTAGGTTATCATCATTGGGTTTTGTGCTAGATATTCTCTGGGATTCCATATCACAAAGATATTTGGACAGGTACATGGGTAGGAAAAGTTTAGAGGGATATGGGCCAAATACAGGCAAATGGGACTAGTTGAGTTAGGAAATCTGGTTTGCATGGATGGGTTGGGCCAAATGGTCTGTTTCCATGCCGCATAACTTTATGACCAATCATTCCTACTGATCCAACCTCCTCGGCTACTGAGGAGGGATGCTGACCTATCGATAACATCATGAAACTAATTAGGGATGCAGGCTAAATCTCAGGCAAGACGGCAGCATTTCAATTTTGTACAACTCTGAAATCGAAAGCTAGTCTCATTAATGATGACTTGAAACTACCACTGATTGGTTTAAACACCCATCTGATCCACTAATGACCTTTCAGGAAGAAAGTGTGCTGTCCTTATCTGGTCTGGCCTATATGTGACTCCTGACCCATAATGTAATGGACTCTCAAGTGCTCTCTGAAAGGGCCACTCAGTTCAAGAGTAATTAGGGATGGTGGCAAATCCTGCCTGGCCAGTGATCCCATCAAAGAATTCAAAAAATCAAGTAAGTGGAAAGAGAGCTTTTTAAGATAAAGCTTGAAACTGTACATGACAATCTGATGCTGTTTATTGATTCAGGTTATTACAAGGATCAACCCACAGTCCAGGTTGTGGCTGGTGTATTAAAAATTCAATCAAAAGGGCCACGTCGAAAACTACAAGATGAAATAATGAACACTCCAGCATTACAAATGAAAGCCATAAATAGCAGAACTAGTACTGTCATTAATCTAAGTTCATGAGCTTTCGATTTCTTTTTTTATGAAAAAAATATTGTTCCTTGGATATGGGCGTTGCTAAGCTAGCATTTATTGCCCTCGAGCTAATTGGTTCATGAGGCTATTCTAGGTGGAGTGGAGAGTCAACAACATTACTGTAGTTTCGCATTCACCTGTAGGTCCAACCAGCTCAGAAAGGTAACTTTTGTTGCCTAAAAGACATCAATGAACCAGATTTGATTTATTATTGTCACAAGTACCTAGGCACAGTGAAAGTTTTGCTTTGCGTACAATACAGGCAGATCATATCATACAAAGTGCGTTAGGGTAATAGAACAGAGCGAGGAATATAATGTTACGGTTGCAGAGAAGGTGCACAAAGGGCAGGATCAACATTAAATTTTAAATTTGAGATGTCCATTCAGAAGTCTAATAACAGTGGGGAAGAAGCTCTTCTCGAATCTGTTGCTAAGTGTGTTTATGAAAATTGACTGCGGTTACCTGATTGTCACTATATTCACTTTTAAGTCCAGATTTTTTTTACTGATGTCAGATTTCTCATCTGCCGTTGTGGGATCTGAACCCATATCCCAAGAACATTAGTCGAGGATTTTGGATTATTGTTAGTCCAATGATTCGTAGATTTACAGACCAAATAAATCATCGTTGTGAGTTTCAAAGCAATCAAGGACAATATGAACTGCTGCTCCAATTGCAGCACTTTCAACTCCAGTTGATTCAGACTCCATGGAGGTCCCAGACCCATTTGAGCATCTCTGCTGCTCAAGATTGTCAGTTGCTGCTAAATCTCACTAGTGGCTGTAGAGAGCTGGATAATTGAGAAACCACTATAAAAAACACATGAGGGCTAGGCTTACAGATAAACTGTGAGATGGAAAGTAAGAGAAGGTACAAGATGGTCAAAAATTAGTTTCAGACAAGGGAATAGAGAGAGAGAAAAAAGGAGTTTTGAGAAGATTTGTAGCTCAGGTTGAGGTTCTAGCTGTAAGTCTGCTCGCTGAGCTGGAATAGGTGCAGAAAAGGCAAACATAACAGAGGGAAATGATGACAAAGAAAGAGTGAGAAATAGGACATAGGCAAAAACTCAATAGGTTAAAAAAGATGACAAAAAAATATTCAGACCACTTTTATTCTGTACTGAGGGAAGTGGCATTCTGTCTGTCAGATCACTGTGAAAATAGTCTGGCTGTGCCATTGAGAAGCAGAGTACATGACCTGAAAAGGTGGCCAATGATTTAAGACTGAAATTGAGGATTTTCTTCACTCAGAAAGTAGAAAATCTTTGGAATTCTCTACCACTGAGAGAATTTCTGTCTTGAACCTATTCAGTAACTGAGCTTCCACGTTCTGTGGCTGGTAAGATCAGTCATTGAGTAAGCTCAAGGTAGAATTTGATAGATTGCTCGATACTAAACAAGGAATATAGGGATACTGAGGGAATTTGGTGCAGGATGGATGGACAGCCATGATCTAGAGTGGTGGGGCAGGCTCAGAGGACTGAATGGCTTACTCCTGCTCCTATGTTATGAAGAAAGGAAGCGGGGAGACACAAGGAGATGGGCTCATGGGTTTCTTGTCATCAACATTGTTTCCAGACAAAAAAACACAGTTCCTTCCTGAGCTTGATTCAACATTAAAATGTGGTCTTCTCCAATGTGCCTTAGCCCTCGTGCCAATGGCGCTGGTCCCCAATGGGAGAGTGCGCGACTCATACAATCACTGACTGAAAGCATTCCTTCTCGTTGTTACCAACAGTGATTTAGTTCCTCTGACAGCATCTGAAAACTAACAGCAACTTGGATCATTTGAAGAAAAGACTGCAAGAGATTTAACATTCCCAAGAGGATTTGCGCACACAGTGACTAACAGCGAGATGTGATTTTGGTGGTGATGTGCTCATTGATTCTGGCTTTGTCAAACTTGAACAAACTATTGGTGGCGCAGTGGCTCAGTAGTTAGCACTGCTGCCTCATAGAGCCAGGGATCGTTGCTCGATTCCACCCTCCGGTAATTGTCCCTGTGTCTGCGTGGGTTTCCTCTGGTTGCTCCAGTTTCCTCCCACTGTCCAAAGATGTGCACGTTAGGTGGACTGGCAATGCTAAGTTGCCTATAGTGTCCAGGGATGAGCAGGCGAGGTGGGTTAGCCATTGGAAATGCAGGGTTACAGGGATAGGGTAGAGAGGGTGGATCACAGAGGGCCGATGTGGATTCAATGGGCCGAATGGCCTGCTTCCACACTGGATTGCTTGGTTTGTGATCCTTGACCAAAGATCTATTTCCTCTAAAGTCCGCAGGTAGCCCAACATTCCACCGGAACAGGCGCTGAAACAAGACAGCTACATTTGCTGGAAATCCAAAGTGAAAATGCCTCAGAGAGCAATAATTAAGTTATTCAGTAACAGGATTATTAAAGCAAGTTCAAATCCCTTTAGGGCAGTTAATGAATTTTACCTCGGTGAAACAAGTCCAATAGCATCCTTTTGGTAAAGAAACCTACCATTTTTACCCAGTCCGTCCTATCTTCAGTTCCATATCAGCTTGGTTAGTTTTTAAACAGCCCTCTGGAATGGTCTAATAAAACCTTCAGCTCAGGGCATAGGGACAGACCAGAAATGCTGGCTTTCCCAGTGGCACACTGTTCCCAAGAACACACATTTTAAAAAAACTCCTACCTTTTGGACATCTGATGGAATTCTGGAGAGGAAGTTAAGCAGCTCGTTATTATCGATGGCGTATGGATTTCTTAGCTTCTTCGTGAATTTGTGTATGCCTGTCAACAGAATTAAAATTTTTTCGTAAAAAATGCATTGAGACAGAAGGAACAGTTTTGCAAGTGAAAATTAGTGAGAAAACAATTACAAAGCAGCAGTCACACATGTGTGCCAGCACTCATGTCTCAACCTTATTACCACTCCCTGTTCTGTCATCTGGGTTCATTAACAAATACCCTCTTTACATAAAATCTCATTTTCTTCAATTGCAAAATCCATTACAAAAGCAACAGCAGGAGAGTCCTCACCTCTCCCATAAGATAAGATTAGTGTTTGGTCTCTGCATTTCAAATGGGAGTTTATCAACAGCACATTTCCGTGGTATGTGCTGAGCCACTCCAGAATACTCCAGTGGGCTTCAGACTCCCTCTGACCTCAGCATGTTCAGTCCTGCTGCCTTCACACGTAAACAGCGCTGGAGAATTTTTTATTTTCATTAAATAAACGTCTGTTGGTCGCCTTAATGCTCAAGACTCCAAGCGAGTCTCGACAAGCTGAAACGTCAGCAGTTTTGACAGCAAATAGGTAACCAGGTCCAACTGGGGCTCATCTGGCTGAGAGCATGTCCAACTGAGGGAGGCGTAACAGTGATTTCCATTTAAATGCAAAAATATCAACATATAAATAAAATCACCCATGCACTTGCAACTTCTTTAAATATATATCTGCACTGAAACATATCTGAATAGAAACAACAGTTTTTATTTGGCACACACCTCAATAACCTTGACCGTGAATTAAAGGGGCTGGAAGTTTCCTTCAGGTTTAGAGTTTAAAAGACTTGGAATCTTAAGTTTTCATTTTCAACTGTTTATCGGTGTGGGCCAATGAATTCAGGACTTCTACTTTAACAATGGCTTCACTTTATTAATCTGCTGACGGATTAAAAGCACATCTGTCTTAAAGGTTTAAACACGGAATGCACAAAAAGTTCAGACATCCTGTGTGACAGTTTTCCTTTATGGTTATTTTGTTTTTGATGGTCTCACTACTTCGACGAGCCTGCCAACTCTGTGCGGCTGTGTGAGGACGAAGTGATTAGAGTGAATTGTTTTCAAATGTAGACAGCCTTTAGTGCAGTATCACATTCGCGTGAAATGCAATATCAAATTTCATTGCATTCAAGGAGCGTTAACAATCCAAACAAAGGCTTTCCTCATTAACTGCATCCGACCGCAGTGGTAGATTCAAAAATGGAGTGTTTCCTGACATTATGGCTTCAAAATATCTCTCGTGTAGATTCCTAAGCACAAGGATGCTGGGTGAATATTACCAGCATGGCTCCTGCATTGATAGAGATCACACACGGGTGACTAACTGGGCTAAGGTCTAATTATGTCCTATTTACATGCAGGTTTCAATCTGATAAAAACCAACAACACAGTTGAAATGCCTTCATAAACAATACAGTATCCAGGTTAGGGGGGGGCACCCTTAACACGTAAGGGTTGTATGGTAGTCTTATGCAACCTCGTGATATTTAAATGGAAAACTCACCCTGTCATTTTTAATGGGGAGTCATAATGGTTTGAGAGATAGCTTATAGTTTGCCCTAGCACTATTCACCCAACACCCTTGTGCCTGGGAATCTACACTGGGGGTATTTTTAAAACACAGCAGTTTTAACAGAGTGGGAGGTTATGAATCCTTATTTTTAAATTTGTTTTAACACATAAAACTGTAATTAACAAGCTCATTGTTTCTGTAGTGAGTCACTGTTCATGGAAACATCATTGCTCAGCACTGGAGAAATGATGGGCCATAGGACAGGGTAAAGTTTAGGTCTACCTGGGCAAGAGGGAGGAAGTGGAGTGGACGCAGTATGCGGAAAATCTTTTCCCGTTCTTTTAAAAACGTTCCCTCATGAAGTTAAGGGTTCTCGATGTCTCCAAAGTGCTGTCAACCGTGATCCTTTACAAATCTCCATGAAAACTATGGAGGAGTAAGCCAGTCATCTACACAATGGAACAGGTCAAGTATGGTCTTGCAACCTGAAACAACCTACACTCTTAGAAGGTTCTAGTCAAAATCAGAAAGCTCAGGAATTGGATCAAGAATTCTGGAATCAGGTACCACTTGCCATTTACAAACGTGCTCCTGAGTCAAACAGCACTGGGTGCAACCTGGTCCAGAATCTTGTATTTATAAAGTTGCTACACTTAAAGATTATCGTGCTTCTTTGTATAATACAATGTGCAAAGACAAATATATCAAACTATTCAGCTTTGGAGTTTGAAAACGTACTGGTTTGACAAAGCACATGACTGAAAGCGCTTTCCCCTTGTTTGAAAATTAACGACTGGGAACCGACCTTAACACTTGAACTAAACTGGCCGAGGCTGATGTTAGGAAGCACTTGTTCACTTTGAAACAAGATAATTACATTGAGGCTGTTGTCAGACAAAATGGGCTGCATGTTCTGAGGAGTGGCAATCACAGTCAGATTGCCAGCCTACTCCTCCTTTATCATGTTAAGAGCGACCTCCTCATTTCTGGTAGAAAATTCCAGTTGCAGTTCCTGCAGAAATGAGGGGACTACCTTAAATCCAACTGCGCCCTGGTTGTGCATGATAGTCAGGGAAAGGGAAACCATGACCCTTCCCTCCATGGCAGTAGCTGCATTCTGATTGAAATGACCTGCAGCACAGACAGTTCCTGTAAAAAGGTAAGTACAATAGAATCCTCACAGTGTAGAAGCAGGTCATTTGGCCCATACCAACCCATTATCCCTGTACTTCCCATAGACAATCCATCTAACCCACATAGCCTTGGAAACTATGGGCAATTTAGCATGGCTAATCTATCTAACCTATATAGTTTGGACTGTGGGAAGAAAAAGAGCTGGAAATGTGTTGCTGGAGAAGCGCAGCAGGTCAGGCAGCATCTAGGGAACAGGAGAATCGACGTTTCGGGCATTAGCCCTTCTTCAGGAATGGAAGAAAAAGAGCACCCAGGATAAACCCACGCAGACACAGGGAGAATATGCAAACTCCACACACACAGGCAGTCGCCCGAGGGTGGAATTGAACCCGGGTCCCTGGCACTGTGAGGCAACAGGGTTAACCACTGAGCCACTGGGCCTGTCAAGTAAGTGTGAGGTTACGGTGCCAGTTGGGAAGGCTGGGGGAGAGAAGTCAACTGAGGCATTCAAGACTGCAGTAAATGGTTATTTAAATGGAAGGAATATTTAGGGCCTATGGGAAAAAGACAGGAGAATGTGACGAAATGCTCATTCAGAGAGCTGGTGCAGATGTGATAGATCAAATGGTTCTGTGTCATAACATGTCTGAAATTCTATCTAAGTGGATTCTTGGATCCAATAATGCTCCCTAGAGTATATCTCACAATATGCCCTAGGTCAATTCTTAATAATATTACATATTTACGACATCAACCCCTATTCCAAAGTAAGGGTATAAGCTTGCCATGGATGTGAAATGAGGTTCCATTCCAGAAGAATGAGAATCTTCCATTTCTGATTTACATGAAAAGTTGGTTTGTAACCATTAGGTTCATTCATTCAGCCCACTGACACAAGGTTCATATAATTGAGTGGCACACTGCCAGTAATTCCTCACCATATTAGTCCCTGTGCTTAGTGTGGCTATTGGCAGGAATTGGGTATCAAAGACCATAAGGGATAGAAACATTAGAAGACAAGGCAACCCAAGCCAACTTTAGATGCCACTTTCGCAACTGGGTCGATAGAAATGTTAGTGACCACAGAAGGGCGCATCCTTAACGTTGGAGATAGAACGCCGAAGAACAATGACAAGGGAGCACTTCCTCACACAAAGGGTAGTGCAACTCTTTGCTCCAGAAAGCTGCATCAACTGGAATTTTTTAAAAAAATGAGACTGAATGAGTCGTCAGTAAGTTTTGTACTGTCAAAAAGAAGAAATCATATTCAGAGAGGGACAGCAGCCCAAGTGAGTATACACTTTGGAAAATTCAGTGGCAACATGGGAATGAGGTGCAGGGAGCAGAGGTGCTTGTTTCCTTGCCTCCTAACTTGGAAGGATTTTTTATAAACAGAATAAATTGAAGCTCTGGATCAGGGGCCCGACACAGAAGAGTGACATCACAGGTAAACTGTAAATTCATTGGTTGATGATAGCTACTAATTTGACAAGTTTCAGATTGAAGACAAATAGGGGAAATACTTACATGGTATAAACTAGTGTAAAAAACCAGTGTAATTTAAAAAAATAATTAAAATGGAGATACCAGGCCAGGTGATATTTTTGATTTGAGAGCTGGTGGACCCCAATGTGGCTCATAGTGACCATATCTATAGCCAGTGTTGGTTGCTTGACGAACTCCGGCTCAGAGTTGATGAGCTGGAGTCTGAGCTTCCAACACAGCGACACATTAGGCAGAGGGAGGGTGACCTGGACACTGTGTTTCGGGAGGCAGTCACACACCGCAGATTAACTGATTCACTAATATTATGGTCATTGGTCAGGGACCATGAGGTGCTGCTGAAGGAGCCTCAGCCCTTGAGCTTGTCTAAGAGGTTCGAGATTCTCGCTCTCTGTGCAGATGAGAGCAAGGGCTGTAGGGAGGATGGGCAAACTGGCCATAGCAATGTGGTACTGGGAGCCATTCAATAGAGGGGTTGAAAAGAGAAATGGAGTTGTAATCTGGATAGTATAGTCAGGGGAATAGACACTGTCCTCTGTGACCAGGATTGCGAGTCCCAACGTCTGCATTGCCTGTTTGGTGGCAGGGTTCAGGATATCTCATCTGGGCTGCAAAGGAATTTGGAATGGGAGGGGAAAGATCCAGTTGTCGTGGCCCATGTAGGTACCAATGATATGTAGAAAGAGGAAAGAAGCTCTGCCAAGGGAATATGAGCAGCTCGGAGCTAAATTAAAAAGCAAAATCGAAAAGGTAATAATCTCTGGATTACTATCTGCATCATGAGCAAACTAGCATGAGATCAACAAGATTACAGAGGCAAATGCATGGCTCAAAGATTGGTGTGGGAGAAAAGGGTTTGAATTTGTGGGATACTGGTACCAGTACTGGGGAAGGAAGGCACTGTTCCGATGGGATGGGCTCCATGTGAATCATACTGGGACCAGAGTCCCAGTGAATCGCATGTCCAGAGATAGAGAGGGTGGAGCTTTAAACTAAATAGTTGGGGGGAGGGGGGGGTCAGATGCATGGAAAATATTATGAAAAAAGGAGAGGGCTCAACAGAGATCATTAAAATTTTCAGAACAAGTAACAGGGCAGATAGTATGGAAAGGCTCAGGAGCCTAACTTCAGGCTCAGCAAGTAAGGGGAGAAAGTGAGGGCTGTAGATGCTGGAGATCAGGGCTGAAAATGTGTTGCTGGAAAAGCGCAGCAGGTCAGGCAGCATCCAAGGAACAGGAGAATCGACGTTTCGGGCATAAGCCCTTCTTCAGGAATGAGGAAAGTGTGTCCAGCAGGCTAAGATAAAAGGTATGGAGGAGGGACTTGGGGGAGGGGCTTTGGAAATGCGATAGGTGGAGGGAGGTCAAGGTGAGGGTGATAGGCCGGAGTGGGGTGGGGGCGGAGAGGTCAGGTGGAGGGAGGTCACCTTGACCTCCCTCCACCTATCGCATTTCCAAAGCCCCTCCCCCAAGTCCCTCCTCCCTACCTTTTATCTTAGCCTGCTGGACACACTTTCCTCATTCCTGAAGACGGGCTTATGCCCGAAACGTCGATTCTCCTGTTCCTTGGATGCTGCCTGACCTGCTGTGCTTTTCCAGCAACATATTTTCAGCTCAGCAAATAAAGGGGCAACTATGAGACAGGGGCTTTCAACGCAGGACTGAAGGCGTTTTTTTTAAGATTAGATTCCCCACAGTTCCCTTTCAGCCCAACCAGTTCACACCGAACCTCCAAAGAGTAACCCACCCAGACCCATTTCTCTCTGACTAATGCAGCTAACACTATGGGCAATTTAGCATGGCCAATTCACCTGACCTGCACATCTTTGGACTGTGGGAGGAAACTGGAGCACCCGGAGGAAACCCACGCAGGTGTGGGAGAATGTGCAAACTCCACACAGACAGTCACCCAAGGTTGGAATCAAATCTGGGACCCTGGTGCTGTGAGGCAGCAATGCTAACCACTGAGCCACTATGCAATGTACACAGCTTACTAGACAAGGTAAATGGGCTTGTAGCACAGATTGAAATTGGCAGGTATGTTGTTGTGGGTGTCACAGTTATGTAGCTGGAAGGGGATCAGGGCTCGTAACTAAATATCCAAGGAAACATGTCCTATCAAAATGACATGCAGATGGACAGAGGGGGCAAGATTGCATTGTATGTAAGAAATGAAATTAAATCAAAAGCAAGAAGTAATATCGAGTCAGAAGGCATAGAATCTGTGTGGCTAGAGTTGAGGAACCGCAAAAGAACAAAGACTCCAATGGGAATTGTGAACAGGCTTCCTAGCAGTAGTCAGGATGTGGGGGCAGTAAATAAATTATGAGATAGAAAAGGCATGTAAGAAAGGCACTATTACAAAGAATCATGGGGGACTCCAATATGCAGATGGACTGGGAAAATCAGGTTGGTGGGCAGATCACAACGAAAGGAATTTGTACAAAGTCTACGAGATGGTTTTTTGGAGAAGCTTGTGGTAGAGTCCACTCGGGAGCAGGCATTTCCAGATTAGCTGATCAATGCAGACTTGATCAGACACCTTACAGTGAAGGAGCTACTGGGGGCAGTGACCACGTATGATACAATTCACCCTGTAGTTTGAGAAGGAAAAGCTGGAGTCAGATGTAACGGCATTACAATTGACTAAAAATATATGAGGGAGGAGCTGGCCAGAATATATTGGAAGGGGAGCCTAGCAGTGAAGACTGCAGCAACAATGACAGGACTTTATGGAGTAATTCAGGAGGCACAGGAGAAACTCATCCCAAGGAAGAAGAAACGTAGTAAGGGGAGGATGAGGTAACCATGGCTGACAAGGGAAGTCAGTGACAGCATAAAAGCAAAAGCAGACATGTGTAGAAGATCAGTGGAAAGCCAGAGGATTGGGAAACCCTTAAAAACATGTAGAGAATAACTAAAAATACAATGGGGGGAGAAGATAGAATATGACAGCAAGGTAGCTAGTAATATAAAAGATTGCAAGAGATTTTTCAGGTATCTGAAAGGTAAGAGAGAGGCAAGAATGGACGAAAGATCGCTAAAAAATGAGGCTGGAGAAATCATCATGGGGAACAAAGAGATGCCAGAGGAACTTGGTAGGTACTTTGCATTACTCTTCACAGTGGAAGACTCCAGCAACATACCAGAACTTCAAGAGGAGCAGGGCAAAGTTGAGCGTAGTGGCCATCACTAAGGATAAGGTGTTGGGGAAGCTGAAAAGTCTAAAGGTGGATAAACCAGACAGGCCAGTTGGACTATATCCCAGCGTTCTGAAGGAGATCGCTGAAGAGATTTACAGGCATCGTACAGGATTGTACAGGCATTTCAGGAATCACTGGAGTCGCCGCGGACTGGAAAATGGCTAACGTAACACCTTTGCTTGAGAAAGGAGGGAGGCAGAAGACAGGAAACGATAGACAGGTTAGCCTGGCCTTGACATTTGGTAAGATTCTAAGAGTCCATTTTTAGGGATGAGATTGTAGAGTTTTGGAATTGCACAGTCCAACAGGGCTGGGTCAGCACAACTTCATCAAGGGGCGGTCAATCTGACAAATCTGTTAGAATTCTTGAGGAGGTAACAAGCAAGTTAAGCAAAGGACAGCCAGTGAATGTAATCTATTTGGATTTATGACAATCATCGCCATTTTTGCTATATCAATTCCAGATATCTATTGGAGTTCGCAGGGGTCCATGTTGGGACCAGAACTATTCATATTATACATTAATGATCTGAATGAAGGAACAGAGGGCACTATTGCTAAGTTTGCAGATAACACAAAGATATGTAGAGGGATAGATAGTGTTGAGGAAGCAGGGAGGCTGCAGAAGGACTTGGACATGGGCAAAGAAGAGGCAGATGGAATACTATGTGGCAAAGTGTGAGATAACACACTTTGTTAGGAAGAATGGATGCATAGACTATTTTCTAAATGGGGAGAGGCTTCAGAAACCTGAAGCACAAAGGGCCTAGGTTCAATTGGCAGTTAGGAAGGCAAATGCAATCTTTGCATTCATTTCAAGAGGGCTAGAGTACATGAGGAGAGATATGTTATTGATGCTATATAAGATTTTGTTAGGAATATTATGAGCAGTTTTGGGCCCAATATCTAAGGAAGGATGTGCTGACCTTGGAGCCGTTCCAGAGGAGGTTTACGAGAATGATCCCACGGATGGCGTGCTTATCATAAGATGAGTAGTTGAGGACTCTGGGTTTATACTTGATAGAGTTTAGAAGGATGAGAGGGGACTAGACTGAAACTTACAGAATACTGAGAGACTTAGATAGAGTGGAGGTGGAGAAGATGGTTCCAAGATTTGGAAAGACTAGGATCCAAAGGCACAGCCTCAGAGAGAAGGAACAACCCCTTAGAACTGAGTTCAGGAGTAATTTCTTCTTTCTAGTGAATCCGTGGAATTCATTGCCAAAGAAGGTTGTAGAGGAGAAGTTGTTGAGTGTATTTAATAAAGTGATGATAGATTCTTCATGAATAAGGAAATGAAGTGTTACAAGGAAAAGGCAGTAGAATAAGGTGAGAAACATTTCAGCCATGATTGAATGTTGAAGCAGACTGGTTGGGCTGAATGGCCTAATTCTGCTCCGATATCTTACGGTTGTATACTGACCAGGAACATTGTGGGCTACATCATTAAGCAGCTTAAGACAGAGATTAGCCATGGTATCTAAACCCACACCCCAGTCCTGAAGAAGGGTTACACCTGAAACGTCAACTTCTCCACCCCCTAATGCTGCCTGGCTTGCTGTGTTCTTCCAGCTTCCTGCGTGTCTACTCAGCAAAATTGAAGGCAATGGGAATTGGGGCGGATTCACTCAGCATAAAAGGAAGATGCTTGTGTTGTTGGAGGCAATCATCTCTGTCCCAGGGTGTTTCTTCAAGACTGTCCCCTTAGACCAACTGCCCTCCTTCATAAGGTCAGAAGTGAGGATATTCATTGACCTTTGTATAGCATTCAAGTCCATGCACAACTGCTCAGATAATCAAGAAGTCTATGTCCACACACAGCAAGACGAAAGTTAATAAGCAACAAATATTGGCCCAGTCAGTGATGGCCATACCCTAACAGAACAAAGGAACATAGAAACAGCAGTAGGCCATTCAGCCCCTTAAGCCTGTTCTTCCATTCAATGAGACCGTGAATGATCTGCAGCCTAACTCCATACACATGCCTTTGGCCTGTATCCCTTGATACTTTTGTTTAACAGAAAATTATTGATCTCAAATTTAAATTAACAACTGAGCTTGCATCAGTCGCTGTTTATTGAACACAGCTCCAAATTTCATGTGTAGGGATGATTCCTAATATCTCTCTTGAACAGTCTAGTGCATTAAAAAAAACTACATGGACGACATTCAGACTTGGGTCCAATGGGTAAGTAACATTCATGCCACATTTATGCTAGACAATTACCAGCTCAAAAAAGAACACTCTAACTATCTCATCTTGACAGTCAATGGTGTTATGATCACTAAATTCTCCATGAGCAATATCTTGCAGGTGGTGTAGGGGGATGGTGAGAAAAAGCTGACATGGATCTGTCATATAAATCTTGTGACTATAAAAGGCCCAGAGCTCCACAAAGAATACCTTACCTCAAGACTCCCTGAAACATGCTCATCATCTGCAAGGCACAACTGGTGGGTAGGCAGTGCAGGAGTGGTAATGTCACTAGACTAGCAATTCGGAAACTCAGATTAATGTTCTGGGGTCATGGGTTCAAATCCCACCATAGCAGATGGTAAAATATGAATTTTAAAAAATATAGAACTGATATAGTTAAAATAGTGAATTCTGTCTTAAAAACTCGTCTAATTTACTAATGCGCTTTTGGGAAAGAAGCGTGGCCTACATATGACACCAAAGGTGGCTGACTCTTAAGTGCCTTCAAAAATGACCAAGGGCCAATTAGGGTTGAGCAACAAAGGCTGGCTCAGCCAATGAGTCCACATCCTGTGAACAAATGAAAGAAGGTTTTTTTTTTAGATTAGATTACAGTGTGGAAACAGGCCCTTCGGCCCAACAAGTCCACACCGACCCGCCGAAGCGAACCCACCCATACCCCTACCCCTACATTTACCCCTTACCTAACACTACGGGCAATTTAGCATGGCCAATTCACCTGGCCCTGCACATCTTTGGACTGTGGGAGGAAACCGGAGCACCCGGAGGAAACCCACGCAGACACGGGGAGAACGTGCAAACTCCACACAGTCAGTCGCCTGAGGCGGGAATTGAACC
The DNA here is from genome assembly GCF_037043375.1 of Chiloscyllium plagiosum. NCBI lineage: Eukaryota > Metazoa > Chordata > Chondrichthyes > Orectolobiformes > Hemiscylliidae > Chiloscyllium > Chiloscyllium plagiosum. Next base: position 30,163,922 of record NW_028270177.1, read on the forward strand.
CGGGTCTCTGGCGCTGCGAGGCAACAGTGCTAACCACTGTGCCACCATGCCGCCCACTATTTGTGATGGAATCTTCTGCATTTAGCTGGATCAGTGGAACTCCCACCGACTCTTAAGAAGCTCAATAGTGTCAAGCTTGATGAACCACTGGTACAGAGTGGGTGATGAAGTTATTATTGGGCCAGAACGGTGGCTCAGTGGTTAGCACTGCTGCCTTACGGCACCAGGGACCTGGGTTCAATTCCTCAGGCAACTGTCTGTGTGGAGTTTGCACATTCTCCCCCTGTTTCCTCTGGGTGTTCCAGTTTCCTTCCACAGTCCAAAGGTGTGCAGGCTAGGTGGCTTGACCATGAGAAGTGCAGGGCTACAGGGATAGGTTGGGGGTTGGGTCTGGATGAGATGGTCTTAGGGTGCTTGGTGTAGATTCGAGGGGCCAAATGGCTTGCTTCCACACTGTAGGGATTCTATGATTATTCTCCACAGCAATTCATCAAGCAGTCTTAGATTCCAAACCTGCAACTGCTGGTCACTTGATAAAGACACCACTACCACCAAGTTTCTCTCCACGATGAAGATGTGGAGCTATATCACCATTCCTTAACATCACTGGGTAGGAAGCTTGGAACTCTACCTCAAACAGCACTGTGGGACACATGGACGACAACCTTTCAAGAAGGTGGCTTATCAGCAACACCCACACCGGCTGAAGATGAAAAAATGGTCATTTTCCACTATTCTGAATCTCACAAGGAGGTGAACTGAGACAACCTGAGTACAGTCATATCATTAGCTGCAAATTTATAACCAGACCTTAACAATCCAACAAACGTCACGTGAATACCTCAGGCTGTGGTTTCAGCATTTAACATGCTCGCAAAACATTTCTTACTCTGACCGTGGGTCCCTTGCTGTTTGCAGTATACATTCATGATTGAGGTATAAATGTGGGAGGTTTCATCAGCATGTTCACAGATGACATGAAAACTGTCGGTGTTAGTAGTGAGGATGAAAGCTTTAGACTACAGGGTTATTCAGAAGGGCTGAACAGTGGCAAGTGGAATTTAATCCTGCAAAGTGTGAGGAATGCATTTTGGGAGGGTAACAAGGCAAAGGAAATCACGATACAGGGAAGGATCTCGGAAAGTCCAGAGGACCCTTGGTGTGCATTGCCAAAGATGCTTGAAGGCAGCAAGTCAAGTAGACAAGGTGGTTTAGGAAGTACACGGGACTCTTGCCTTTATTAATTGGGATATTGAATACAAGTGCAGAGGGATTATGATGGAGCTGTAAAAAAATGTTAGCTTGGGCAGGTTGGAGCACTCTGTGCAGTTCTGGTCGCTATACAATAGGAAGGATGTGATTGCATTAGAGATGTTGCCTGGGCTGCAGCGATTCATTTGTGAAGAGAGATGACACAGGCCGGGGCTGCTTACCTTAGAGCACAGAAGGCTGAGGGATGACCTGATAGAGGTGCACAAAATTATGAGAGGTGTAAATAGGATCAATAGGAAGAAACTTCTTCCCACAGCAGAAGGGCCAGTACCCCAGAGGAGGCTAGGATTTAAGCTAAGGGGAAGAAGGCTGAGGTGGGATTAAAGGAGAGTTCTGTCCACACAGAGGGTGGTGGGTATCTGGAACACACTGCCCGAAAAGGCGGTAGGGGTGGGAGCTCTCATAGAAACACTTCCATAAACATTTGAAACAAATACTATGGGACAAGTGCTGGAAATTGGGTTAAGAGTGAATAGTTAGTTGATCGCTGGTGTGGTGATGATGTGCAGAAGGACCTGTTGTTATGCTGTAGAATGTTATGATTCACCGTTGTATTATTATAAACAATAAGAGAAAAATATCTTACCCCAGATCAGCAGGATATACCTCAGTGGGACAAAGTATAACATGAGCGTGCAGACAGCAAGCACAGTACAGGCAAGTCTGGAAAGGAACGGGACTGACCAGTTGAAAGTGCTGGAAGGTTCAGAAAACAAAAGGAAAATGGAACATTAAAGTTAAAAATGCAATTCACAGTGATACAATCTCTGCATAGTGCTTTGAAGTCAAAGACATTTACTTTCTGAAGTTACTTTTTCCTTTAACTCCAACAACTCCGTAACAGAATGTGCTGCTTTTAAAAACATTCAATGCATTTAAGGGAAGGATCAAAATAGTGCAGGAAATGATAAAACCAATTGTCTAAGGGCATTTCATAAACCCTACCAACACTGCGTCTGTTCTATAAATATAAATACGCAGCAGGTCCGGCAGTGTATGTGCAGAGAGAAACAGAGTTCATGTTTGGAGTCAATGACTCTTCGAAGCACAGTTTTGTTCAGCTTAATTGTCTGTCTCTCTCTTTCTCTCTGCACTATGCTGCCAGGCCTGCTGAGTATTTCCTGGACTTTGCACTGATTTCAAGAAAGTGCAACAATGTCTCTACTTCCTCAGGAGGCCAAGAAGATTCGGCATGTCTACAAGAACTCTGACCAATTATTATGGATGCACCATAGGAAGCATCCTATCTGGATGGATCACAGTGTGGTATGGCAACTGCTTATCCAAGACTGCAAGAAACTACAGGGAGTTGAGAACACAGTTCGGTTCAACACGCAAACCAAGCTTCCATCCATTGAGTCCAGCTATACTTCCAGCTGTCTCAGGAAAGCAACCAACATAACCAAAGACCCCCCCCCCCCATCCTGGTTATACTCTCTTCCTTCCTCTTCTATCGGGCAAAAGATATAAAAGTTTGAATACACATGTGAACAAATTTAAGAACAGCTTCTTCTCCATTGGTTATCAGACTTTTGAATGGAGCCCTCAAATGTTAATTCTGATCTCTCTCTCTGCACCTTCTCTGTGGCTGTAACACTGTGTCCTGCACTCTGTTTCGCTACCCTAACGCACTCTATATAGTACAACCTGCCTGTACAGCAGCAAAAACAACACTTTTCACTGTATCTCAGTACATGACAACAATAAATCAATCGGCACATCCAGTATCCGCAATATTTTGCTTTTATTTTACTGCCTCCACTCTGCTCTTTTCCCAGATGAACTCACTTCACTTTACATAATTATTGATTTGTAAGTATTATTATGACAAGGATTGAGTATATTTCCATTAAAGGAGCACTCTAAGGAGCAGCCTATAAAGATGTAATTCAGACCCTAACTATCAGCATTACAGGGTTTCATACTAAAATTACAATGTTTTCACTTGCTGCTGTTGCTAATTAGTGCTATAACTATTGATACCGTTGGCCTCCATTTCCCACTGCGTGCTTATTTATTTTGACACAGGGACCATAAAATGATAAATACAATTTCGCTTTACCAAGCTTTTCCTTCCATTATACTTTACAAGAAATTCTAGGTTATAGCACAGGAATGCATCCTACACCTCAGAGTCACAGTCATACAGCACGGAAACAGACACTTCGGTCCTGCCAGTCCATGCCCACCATGTTCCCAAAAAAACTTGTTCCACTTACCTGAGATTGGCCCATATCCCTCCAAATATTTTCTTTCACGTACTTATCCCAATGTCTTTTAAACATTGTATGTGCATCCACCACTTCCTCTGGCAGTTCATTTCACACATGAACCGCTCTATGTGTAAAAAAAATCATCTTTTGTGTCCTTTTCAAAACTTTCTCCTCTCACCTTAAAAGTATGCACTCTACTTTTGAATTCACCCACCCGAGGAAAAAGACCTTATTTACGCCCGCGTGACTTTATAAATCGCTATACGTTCACCTCCGCCCCCAACCTCCTAAGCTCCAGTGACAAAGATCCCAGTCTACCTCCTCGAGTTTTAGAACTCAAACCCTCCATTTCTGGTAACATCCTGGTAATTTTTTTCTGAACCCTCTCCAGCGTAATAATTTCTTTCCTAAAGCACAGCAACAGAACTGGACACAGCACTCCAACGTCACGTACAATCTCAACGTGACGTCCCAACTCCTATGCTCAAAAGTCTGAGCAATGAAGACAAGTGTGTTAGATGTCTTCTTAACTGCCCTGTTTCTGTGTGATGCAAATTTCAAAGAATTATGTACCTGAATCCTTAGGTCTCTCTGATCGACAACACTACCCAGGGCCCTACCTTTATCTGTATAAATCCTGCCTGTGTTTGTTTTACCAAAATGCAATAGCTCAAAATTACCCAAAAAAAACTCCATCTGTCACTCCTCAGCCCATTGATCGATTTGATGAAGAGCTTTTTGTAATCTCGATAATGTTCACTGTCCACTATACCACTAGGGGCAGCACGGTGGCACAGTGGTTAGCACTGCTGCCTCACTGCGCCAGAGACCTGGGTTCAATTCCCGCCTCGAGCAACTGTCTGTGTGGAGTTTGTGTGTCAGCGTGGGTTTCCTCCAGGTGCTCCGGTTTCCTCCCACATTCCAAAGATGTGCAGGTTTTTTTAAATGGGCCATTCTAAATTGCCCATAGTGTTAGGTGAAGGGGTAAATGCAGGGGAATGGGTCTGGGTGGGTTGCTCTGAGAGGGTCGGTGTGGGCCGAAGGGCCTGTTTCCACACTGTAAGTAATCTAATCTAATTTTAGTGTCATCTGTAAACTTACTAACCATGTCTCCTATATTTAATTATGTAATTTGTTGCCAAGGAACCAGCTCTGAATTAAATGGAACAGACCACATCAATAACCTGGGTCTATGTCCTGCCAAAAATACTGAAACATTGGGACAGTGGCCGGGGGGAGATCCTGGGGTTCACCACTTTCCCTCCAGATTGGAGTCAAGAATGCCAAGTTGTAGATTTATCTTACTATAGCTAAATGAAGTAATAGTGCCTATGCTCCGTTTTCAGTTTTGGCAGTCAATCCAACTGGGAATTCTAGGGGTAGCATTAATCCCAAATAAATAGGCGGGTTTGGATTGAATGGGAGGCGAATCATTCAGAGGTCTCAATCTGACCCATCTTACAAATTGCCTATTGATCCAATGAAATCCCTCTGTCCAGCAGCGGGTGTAAAATGGCCAACTTGTCTGTGTCTCAATCACCTCAGGGTTGACGTCCATTGTAGAGCAAGGGACACAGCCAAACAAATCCTGTTGACTGTAGCTGTGAAGAGGCCTCCCAGGCAATGAAAAATAGCCATCTAATACCAAGGTCAGCAGCCCAGAGGATTTGGAGGGTCAACTCTCAAGATAGAAACTGAATACAATACTGGCAGGAAGCATTGGTGGGGCAGAAGATGATACCTTTGGCGAGGGGTGTTATGGGAGGATGGTAGTGATCAGCCTCCGTCCAGGAGTCAAGCGGTTTAATTAAATATCACAATAATTCAATGTTGTCATGGGAATGTTTTTACGTCCCTTGGAAGTGTGGATGGGGCTTTTGTTCACCGAGTGTCACTCCCACAGTACAGCGCTCCATCAGTACTGAGCGGGAGCCCAGTTCAAGAGCAATATTCATCCTCTGCATGGATCTCCAAGTTAAATGCTCTGTGCTGTTCACTAACAAAGCCTTCAGTGGCTGTAATGTTGGAGAATGAATATAAGTATGGCAAAAGGAATACAAGCTGCTCCATTGACAGGGTAAATTACTGAAAGATCTTTCTCCCCACAGAGTATCAGAACCAGCCATCCAACTCGCATCTTCTGAACAGTGAACGATCCTTTTCCGTTCAATCTTTCATGTTCCAACAGCTGTTTGAAAACAAACACTTTTCAGCCGAGCTGATTTTTATCAAAGTGTAACTGGAACCACAACCCTGAATGTGGCTTGCGTGTAGAATTAATCCTCTCTTGTATAATGACTGGAATGAGAATGGCCTGAGAAAACCCACCTACTTCACATAAAACTGGAATTTTATTAATTAAAAACCCAGAGTGACATGGTGTAATCAAACTTTAATCACTTCACATTAATATATGCATTTTCCAATGAAAGAATCATAATACTAATTTCTTGTGTTTGAAATCCCAGCAACCCCAGGGAAATACATCCGATAACATGCTCACAGCCTCATTATCACCCTTGTGAGGTACATGACAATGCAGCTGGGACAGGGCTAAGGAGAATGTCCTCAATACATTATGATTATGAGAATGCAGCCTCCTTCCTATTTGTCAATAAAGTAAGCAATAATTAATTACTGCTCAATAATGTATTCCAGGATTAATATAGGCACAACGTAAAACACAATAATGATGTGCAAACTCAAGATTGTTGTCAGATCAGATTAAATTCTTGTGACAATATACCACTCTATCATTTTCTGATGAGTTTTGATGTGTGCACAAGCCTATTAGTAGATAGTTTATTGAAATAATATGATCTGATTGGGCTGTTCAACAAGTCAGCTGTATTTCTCTGTAACAGTGTAGAAGTTAAGGGATTAGTCAGAATCGTGTTCTTAAAGGACCCAAGCACCAAATATATATTTTAATGATTGCGATATGAAAACATACAGGTTCACTGATGGAATTTTGCTTTGTTCAGTCATTTGGTCTCAACTTCAGGTCATGATGAACTTTTGGGTCTATTTATAGTTTCAGGGTTGAAAGGAGTAAATCCAGCTGAAATGTCAATTTTGGTAAAATAAAAATAATTTGTATTCAGATGATGCCTTTCATGACCTCAGGACACCCCAAAGCTCTTGTAAGCCAATGAAGTATTTCTGACATGGAACACTGTTGCAGCGAGAAACACACCAGCAATCGTGCACAGCAAGCTCCCACAGTTAGCAATGTGAGAATGGCCAGATTTTCTGCTTTAGGAGTTGTTTGAGGGATTAATATCGAACAGAATACCAGGTCAAACTCTCACAGTTTTCTTGGAAACAGTGTCATGGGACCTTTTACATCCACTTAGATTTCAAGACTAGGATGCAATATTTTCAAAGTGAGAGGAGAAAGGTTTAAAAAATAAATGAGGGGCAATCGTTTTTTGCACAGAGGAACTTCCAGAGGAAGTAGTCAATGTGGGTAGTTACAACATTTGGACAAATATACGAATAGGAAATGTTTGGAGGGACATGGGCCAAGTGCAGGCAGGTGGGACTAGTTTAGTTTGGGTTATGGTCAGCGTGGACTGGTGGGACCGTATTTTCCCAGCTGTAAGACTCTATGTCATGTTTGTCCAAATAGTAAGGGTATCTTTTTGTTTTGCAGCATTAATGTACTCACTCTGACTTAAAGGGTCATAGACTTTATGGGTCGGTTAGCTCAGTTGGCTGGATGGCAGGTTTGCAATATAGAGCAACACCAAACGCGTGGGTTCAATTTGTGCATTGGTTGAGGTTACCATGAAGGACTCTTCTGCTCAATTCCTCCCCTCACCTGAACATAGTGACCCTCAGGTTAAACCACCACAGTTACCTCTCTTTAGTAAGAGAGCAGCCTCATGGTCCAGTTGGACTATGTGACTTTATTCAAAAGTAGCCTTTCACAAATTGTTTGATTAATAAGGATATTACGTAGAAAAAGACCTGCATTAATATAGTGCTCTTGTGAATGACAAATGTCTCAAAACTTTTGACAGCTCAGTTTTGAGGAGTCTATTGTAATGTAAGAAACGAAGCAGAAAATGTGTTGCTGGAAAAGTGCAGCAGGACAGGCAGCATCCAAGGAGCAAGAGAATCGACGTTTCGGGCATGAGCCCTTCTTCAGGAATCCTGAAGAAGGGCTCATGCCCGAAACGTCGATTCTCCTGCTCCTTGGATGCTGCCTGACCTGCTGCGCTTTTCCAGCAACACATTTTCAGCTCTGATCTCCAGCATCTGCAGTCCTCACTTTCTCCTCGAAGAAACGAAGCAGCCAATCAGCATCACAAGAAGCAATGTTATAATGAGCAGATAATCTGTTCTCGGTGTCAAGTAGATTGAGAGGTAGCTATTGACCAGGGAACGGAGGATAATTTGCCTTCTCATTGTCAAAATAGTGCCGCTGGATCATTTGTATCCACCTGGACAGGCAGATGGGAGCCTGTCTTTAATACCTCATCCAGTAGACTGCACATTTCTGCATTCCCTCAGGACAGGAAGATTCAAAATCTGGACTGAGTTACCTGAGCTCACCCAGGACAGCAGTGACGGCTTACAACTGTAGTGGACCCCAGTTTTCTGGGGTCTTTATTGCAAGCTCAAAATCCCAGTTTCAGAAGCATGTCTTTGAGTTTCTGGTGAGAACAAAATCAGGCCTTGTTACGATGTTCTCCATGTGCACACGGTGTGGTGTCACTCTTAGTTCCCAGAGACCTGGCTGTTTGAACAAGGTAGCAGGCTGACTGAGAACAGACAAGAGGTCACACAGCAGCAAGGACTGAACCACATTTTGTTTTGCAACACTAATGTACTCACTCTGAGAGAAAACACAACAGGAAAGGTTGGAGAGAGGAAATGGAAAACCAGTGCTGTGTGTTTTGAGGATGTGATGGACTGCTCGTGAGTGCAATCAAATTACTACCTTTCACATTTTTAATCAAGCTATTCAGATGTGTTCATAGAATCCTTACAAGGTGGAAGCAGGCCATTCAACCAATCACGTCCACAACGACCCTCTGAACAGCAGCCCAACCAGACCCACCCTGCTCCCCTATAACTGTATTTCCCATGGCTAATCCACACAGTCTGCTAATCCCTGGACACTACCGTGCAATTCAGCCTGGCCAATCCACCTAGCCTGCACATCATTGGACTGCAGATGGAAACCAAAACAGACACAGAGAGAATGTGCAAACTCCACACAGACAATCACCCAAACCTGGAATTGAAAGCAAGTCCTTGGTGCTGTGAGGCAGCAGCACTAATTACTGAGCCACTGTGCTGCCCCATGTTATAGCACATCTCTGAAACACATAGGACTGGAATTTAGACCTGCTCACTCAGAGACAGGGACATTACCACTGTGCCATAGGAGCTCTCAACAGGTAGATTAAATATACTATTCCCATCAGATCAATAATGATAGAAGAGGGACATTATTCCAGACCTCTCAGTCTAGCGCTTTCAGATCTATGGTTGACTGCTCTTTTTCTCACATGATCACTATCCACACAGATACAATAAAGTGGCCTAGTTTGATCCATCATTCCAGTTTAATCTATATACCCAGCTGCATCAGACCCTGAAGACAGAGATCATCTCACGATGCATGGTTGATTGAGGGAATGCATTTCTTAGTCACACCTGTTGCCTTCTATTCAAGGCAAAAGCTTTCAAAGTTTTTTTAAAGATGCACGAAAATAATTCCTGCTTCCCCAATACTCTGAGGGAATTGTCATCTCAGTGACAGAGGGGAAGCCTCTGTGAATGTCACTGCCAGTCCATTATCTAACTCTTGTTCTCTGTTTTCAGGATATTGACAACTCTGGCACAACAGTAAATACTGCCCAATCCTAACTACCTGAGAAAGTCAACATGTGGGATGAGACGAGTTTGAGGGCTGCCATTTAAAAAAAAAGACACTGAACACTTACAGGAGGAGAAAGTGCAATTATACTAGCATTTATCATACCACATGGAAACAGAAGTCAGTCAGCTCGTTGGGTGGACAACTGGTTTATGATGCAGAGTGACACCAACAGCATGGGTTCAATTCCCACACTGGCTGAGGTTACCATGAAGGACTCTCCTTCTCAATCTCTCCCATTGTCTGACATGTGATGACCCTCAGGTTAAAACACACCAGTTGTCTCTCTCCAATGACAGAGCAGCCCTGTGATCTGGGGTACTATGGCAACTTTATCAGACCATGATATCATATGAGTTGATAAAGGCTCACCCTCACTGGGTCATACTTAACTGTTTTGACCGTCTGATCAATTGTCAATTCCTGAAAGTCTACTGGATCTGCATCAGAAGCTTCACATTCCAAGGACCTTGTTAATGTGATGGCTGACATTCCAATAGTGGCATTCTCATCCTCTGAACAGGATTTAGCTTTGCAGATATTACAATTTTCAAGCCACCAAGCCTAATGTGAGTCACAACCCTGCATCAAACTCCTGATCCTAACCTGACATTCCCTCTATACATTGTCACACCACTGCATGCTACATTACTGGCCTCTCTTGCATTAGCATAGTTTAATGGCATTGGCGATTGGTGTCCCTGTTAGACTTTGCTTTCGACCTTGTCTGTGACACTTGGTCCTAAATCTTGCTGTTACAGAATTTGTACTAGCTGTTAATGTTATTAACTTACAGGAGCCTCACCTAAAACTGCACACTGTGTAGAAAACAGAGATATAGCTCCTTTAGGAAACAGCCCAAGAGTTATTCACAGTTACCCACCACAGCTCTAAAGATCTGACGAGGACTGGGAAGATTGTGGTTTCACACACAAGCCCTCTTGTGTGATCAGAATGTTTTACATTGACCTGATCTGTGGTTCAACATGAAGTGAGCTAATCTGCTTAGAGGGAATTCAAATCCATCTTCTTAATCCATCTTTGTAAATGACAGATTATAAATTGTCAAGATGTTCGACAAGGTTGATTGATCACCTAATGAATGTTGAAACAAATGATTGAGGTTACATCAATTGAATATTCACATATTGTTGTCTGGTATAATATTTGTATTTTGTGAATGCTGCAGAAAAAAAATTGCTAATTGATATATGCTTCCAATCTGGGTTGTGGGTTTTCACACTGTCGATATATTCCTAATGCTATTGCAAAATACAAAGACTAATAGATGTGATTATGTGCAAAAATCAATGACTACAATCTACTAGTAGCTGATTAATTCACAGCAATATATGATCACTGGATGATGAATTGTGTTTGTGTGTACTTACCAGCTACAATTAATAGCTAAGTGCAAGAAAGATTATATGAAAGTACAGGAAGAATATTTTATTAATTCGGGTACCCTCTTTTAATAAGGTGATTTAATATACTGTAAATATATTAAAAACCAATGCTCCAAAACGTACTGACAAACAATATACAAAGTCAACAAAAGAGTTATTCCACTTAACAATACGTCCTGGAAGAGTTGTTACATTTCTGTCCCAATTTCCTGATGTTCATCCACTTCAGTGCACTCAATTTCCAAAGAAAGCCAGATAATTCTCCGTTTTAATTGCGCTATGAGTGAAATTTTGTTACAACTTTTAGGAAGTTAATTTCTGGGCTAAATTAGATTTTGCACTCAAAGCCGTGAATGTAAGTTATCGCCACGCATTAGTTCTGAAAAGAAAACTGTAACGTTCGGAAAAGGAATTGTAATGCAGATATATTGTTCAAAAAAGTAAACTTGATTTTAATGGAGGTTGGCTGCGTATTTTTAAGAAGTTATTCAATCTGCTTTATGGTACTATTCATCCAGCTTGAGGCTTTCTTTTTAGATATCCATTATTATATGTCTTGTCTGGAGTGGACATATCCAAATTACAACCTTTAATTTCTGCAATAATGACTCCTATTCAAAACTGGATTCCTATCCTCGTTACTGGTTCAGGGTCATTGAGTAAGGAGAAGCTCCAGTCCATGATTTCGATTTCTAAATATTTTCAGAACATCCAAGAACAGCGGTCTCAAATCTTTTACAAACAAGAACACCTTTTGGATTTAAGTGCAAACCAGGATCTACCCCAGGGAAAATTTCAAATGAAGAATTTATTTTTAGTGATACATAAATCTAAAATAATTTATTTTGCCTTCTACTCACCAACATCTCAGTGTGACACCTGTGACTGCACATTATCTGCCAGTACGTTGAAGTCTGGGTTATCATTTGAGTTGCTGGTCATGTACTCTCCAACGAATGGGTATCTGAGAGGCCAGTGTGAACATGGATAGTTGACTGTCTTCATTTGGGAGAAGATTGTCTCACAGAGGTGCGTGGAACCAAACAAAGCTTTCATTTTCAAAACACAGGCGATAGGAGTGGATATTTTTCAGTTTCCAAGTTCCCAAAAGTCTGAAGTTGGTCTGACTTTCAGCTGAACACAGGTAGGCCCTGCTATACGAAAGTAGAGCGTTCTCAGGAAACCTTTTGTGAGCCAAAAATGGCGTAAAGCAAAGGTGCATGACTCATGTGGGAAAAAGCATCGCCGTTTGTCGTAAAAGCGAAATTCCACTTCGGATTTGCGACAACAGGTACTAATGTAGCTCTTTCGTAAAAGAGAAATTGCATAAAGCAATCATTCGAAAAGCGGGGGATCATTTTGCATTGCTATTACCTCTGCATTAATTCCACTGATTCATAAATCAAACACCTGTTTGGAATTTGATAGCCAACCCACCAACCATCAAGTTGAATGAATGGATTTGAGACAAACGTGACAGATTGTTTCATCACATCTAATTCAAGAAATGTCTTGTTGCTAATTTCCTTAGGTGTGCATAGATGCTTACTGCTTCAAGCCATTTTCTTTCTTTTGATTTTTTTCCCTAGTATTCTTTTGAAACTCAAATGTGTTACAGCATTTTGTTTAAATTGGGAGAACCATAGACCCAGTTTCAATTCTAATACCTTCATCACATTGATCTATGTGCTAAGTCTGCAGCTCAGTTCAGTTCTGACATTGGGTCTATAAGAAACACAAAGTGGAGTAACCACACATTGTCTGGCAGCACTTCATTTCTTGATTGAAGAAAAGTGATGATTTCAGGCATCAGACCTATAATTCTTTACAGAACATGTCTCTCACCTTAATACCTCACATCAGCATGAAGGATTAGTTCACTGTAGACAGCTTTAAGCTTTTTTTTATTCATTTCTGGGACTTGGATATCACTGGCTGGCTTGCATTGATAGCCCAATCCTATTTGCCCTAGAGCTGCATTCTTGAATCACTGCTGTCAACTTGCTGTGGGTTGATCCACAATGCCGGTAGGGAAGGAATTCCAGGATTTTGACCCAACTGTGAAGCAACGGTGGTATATTTCCAAGTCAGGGTAGTGAGTGGCTTGGACGGGAACTTGCAGGTGGTGGTGTTCCCAAGTACTTGCTGCCCTTGTCCTTCTAGATGGAAGCGGTCGAGCGTTTGGAAGGTGCTGTCTAAGGATCTTTGGTGAATTTCTGCTGTGCATCTTGTAGATAGCACACACTGCTGCTACTGAGCGCTGGTGGTGGAGGGATTGAATGTTTGTAAATGTGGTGTCAGTCAAGTGGATTGTTTTGTCCTGGATGGTGTCAAGCTTCTTGAATGTTGTTGGAGCTGCACTCTCCAGGCAAGTTGAGAGCATCCCATCACACTCCTGACTTATGCCTTGTAGGTGGTGGATAGACTTTGGGGTGTCATGAGGTGAGTTACTCATCGCAGTATCCCCAGTCTCTGACCGCTCTTGTAGTCACTGAGTTTATGTGGTGAGTTCAGTTGAGTTTCTGGTCAATGGCAACCCCAAGGATGTTGACAGTGGGGGATTCAGTGATGGTAACACCGTTGAATGTCAAGGGGCGGTGGTTATGGTGTCTCTTATTGGTGATGGTCATTGTGGAGTAAGGATTTAAACAAGCAGTGCTGAAGGGCTCTTGCTTGAATCGAGCTTACAATCTTAACAACTGTCATTACATGAAAAATTCTAGAGCTTTACGCATAAATGCTTGCTGTGGGATAATACAGTGACAATCGACAGAAGATAGAAATCAGGATAATTTCTGGAAAATGCCACAAAGCCTACACTGCACACCATTATGGGAATCAGCTTCTTCATTAGAATATTTTTCTCAAACACGTATCTTTTGAATTTGTTTTTGATATCTTCAATTTTGTTTCTCCCTTTAAAGGGTGAGAAGATCTATTTCAGTTGTTAATTCCTTAAAAGCCATGCACCCAAAAACAAGCAACTGGACTGTGTTGGCATATCAATGAATTCATTAAAGTGCAGAGAGAAACATTCAGAGTCTTTCAGGTCCTGCTGTAGTTGTTAAGCGATGTCTTTGGACAAAGATTCTAATTGTTGTGTTACCATGGGAGTTCCAAGACACGTGATCTGTGTTTATTTCTTGTTCGTTCTGAAAATCCTTGGTCAACAGCCACAGGCACTGTTTCCTTGAGTACTTTATCATCTCTGAATATTTATTGTGTTTTGGCAGGTGGCAAATGCAAACTGATGTTTCAGTACAGGCCTTACCTTCAATGCAGAGGGAGCTAGCCAGGGTTGACAGGAAGGGGAGCCTAGCATTGAAGACAGTGAAGCAAAGGCAGGAGTTTCTGGGTGGGTGGGGGGGGGGGGGGGGGGAAGTAATTCGGGATGCACAGCAGAAATTCATCCCAAAGAGAATGAAACATACAAAGAGAAGGATGAAGCAATCACGGCTGACAAGGGAGGTCAGGAACAGCATTAGTGGGAAGCCAGAGGATTGGGAAGCCTTTAAAAACCAGCAGAGGATAATGAAATAAGCATTAAGTAGGGAGAAGCTGGAATACTAGAGTAAGCTAACTAGTAATATAAAAGAAGACTGCAAGGTTTTTTTTTCGAAGTCTAAATGGTAAAAGAGAGGCAAGAGTGGACACTGGACTACTGGCAAATGAGGCTGGAGAAATCGTCATGGGGATCAAAAAGATGGCAGAGGAACTGAATAGGTCCTTTGCAAAAGTATTCATAGTGGAAGACACCAACAGCATACCAGAACTTCAAGAGAGTCAGGGCACAGAGGGGAGTGTAGTGGCCATCGCCAAGGAGAAGGTGCTGGGGAAGCTGAAAGCTCTGAAGGTGGATAAATCACCTAAAGAGAATGGGCTACACACCAGAATTCTGAAAGAGATTGCTAAAGAAATTATAGAAACATTGGTAGCGATCTTTCAGGAATCGCTAGAGTCAGGGAGGGTCCCGGAGGATTGGAAAGTGACTAATGTAACACTACTGTTGAAGAAGGGAGAGAGACCGAAGACAGGCAACTATAGGCCAGTCAGCCTAACCTCGGCCAATGGTAAGATTCCATTTTGAAGGATGAGACTGCAGAGTACTCGGGAAACACACAGTAAAATAGGGCTGAGTCAGCACAGTTACCTCAAAGGGACAAGTCTGTCCGAATTCTTTGAGAAGGTAAAAAGCAAGTCAAGCAAAGGAAAGTCAGTGGACATGATCTATTTGGATTTCCAGAAGGGTTTTGACAAAGTGCTGCACACAAGGCTGCTAAGTAAGATAAGAGCTCATGGCTTTAGTGGCAAGGTAGTGACATGGGTAGAGGATTGGCTGACTGGCAGAAGACAGAGAGCGGGGATAAAGGGTTTTTTTTTCAGGATAGCAACTGGTGACTAGTGGTGTTATTCAAGGGTCAATATTGGGGCCACAGCTATTCATGTTATATATTAATGATCTAAATGAAGGAAACTGAGGGCACTGTTGCTAAGTTCACAAATTACACAAAGAGAAATGGAGGGACAGGTAGCGTTGAGAAAATGGGGAGTCTGTAGAAGGACCTGGACAGGCTAGGAGGGTGGACATAGAAATAGCATATCGAATGCAATGTAGGAAAGTGTGAGGTTACACAATTTGATAGGAAGAATAGAGGCGTAGACTATTTTCTAAACGGGGACAGGCTTCGGAAATCTGAAGCACAGAGATAATTGGGAGCCTTAGTTCAGGATTCTCTTAAGGTTAACATGCAGGTTCAGTTGGCAGTTAGGAAGGCAATTGCAATGTTGGGTCCTTTCCCCGTCCACGCAAGTAGAGAGTATTCTATCTCACTTTTTCCTTCCGTCTCAGAGATGACAGACTGGTTTTACAGAGTCACAAGATCAATTGTGTACCGCATTCTTCCCAGTCCCTGACCTGTTCTTATATCCACAATATTTATAGCACATCCATTTTATTTTCTGGTCAATGGTAATCGCTACAAATTGAAATGGCAAGCACAGGAGGTCAGGGTCATCCCTATGGACAAAGCAGAGGTGCTCCACAAAGCAGACACCAAGTCTGCATTTGTTCTCACCAATGTAAAGGAGGCCACATTGTGAGCAGCAAACACAGTAGAGCAGATTGAAAGAAGTAAAATTCAGTTTCACCAAGAAAGTGTGCTTGGGGTCTTGGACAGTGAGGAGGGAGGAGGGGAATGGGCAAGTGTTACATCTTCTATGAATGCCATTTCCATAAACTGCTTGTGGTCTCATGGTAACATTTCTCTGCTGGGCTTGCTGCAATATTCCAATGAAGCACAATGCAAGCTCAAGGAACAGCACCTTATTTTCCACTTCAGAATTTTACAGCCTTGAAGTCTCAATGCTTCCATAATTTGCAGGGTGGCATGATGGCTCGCTGGTTAGCACTGCTGCCTCACAGCGCCAGGGACCCAGGTTTGATTCCTGCCTCGGGTGACTGTCTGTGCAGAGTGTGCAAATCCTCCCTGTGTCTTGTAGGTTTCCTCCCACAGTCCAAAGATGTGCAGATTAGGGTGGATTGGCCATGCTAAATTGCGCATAGTGTCCATGAATTTACAGGGATAGGGTGGTACTGGATGGGATGCTCCTCAGAGAGTTGGACTCAATGGGCCAAATGTCTTGTTCCCACAAACAGGGATTCTATGATAACTTCAGGAAACTGACTATTATTTCTGTCCCACATTTTTCACAGATTCTTCCCCCCTGCTGCCCACACAATTCCTTCTTGATTTTCCTCTTAGGAGAGAGGATCCCGCTTTCAGACACACTTCACATTTCTTTCTCCTTCACCCCCATTAACAACCGTTTTATCTTCTGTTCTGAAACTCTGTAAAAATGGATTGTCCCCATTGTGGACCAACAGTCAAGTTTTCACCCATCTGTATCCAGTGAATGGCCATGATATAAGCTGTGGCTTGGTGCTAAAGAAACAAAAGGGGAACAACATGGAGTAGCATCCAGAAACATTTTGCATTAATTCACAGGATGTGAGTGTTCATAGCGGGGCAGCTTTTATTACCCATCCCTTGCTGCCCTTGCGAAGGTAGTGGTGAGCTATCTTTTTGAACGACTGCAATTCATATGCAATATGCAGACCCATGAAGTCATTAGGGAGGGAGTTCCAATATTTTGATCCAGTGACACTGAAGGGGTGTCAATCAAGCAGGATTGGCAGAGAAATGCAGGAAAGACAAGTTTCTGGTCAATCTTCATTCTTTGATCAGAGGGTCGATTGATTGATTTGGGGCATTGCCAATTGGCACCCTATCCATAAAACTTTCAGTAATTCCGTAGAAGACACTTAGTATCAGATGTCTAGCTTCTTGAGTGTTGTTGTAGTTGCACCCATCCAGGCAAGTGCAGTCTTCCATCTCACTCCTGACTTGTACCTTGGAGATGGTGAACTGGCTATGGGGAGTGAGGAGTTTATAAGGGTTCCAGTTCCAGGATTTTTGACCCAGTGGAAATGAAAAAATGGCGACATATTCCCAAGTCTGGATGGTAAGTGGTATGGAGTTGAACTTTCAGGGGGTGGCATTCCCATGTATCTGCTGCTCATCTCCTTCTAGATGATAGTAGACATGGATTTGGAACTCTGTCTAAGAGACTTTGCAGTAATATTAATTACAAAGACTCTCTCGCTCTCTCTCTCTCTCTTTAAACGTGATGCCAAGTTCTGCAAAAATTGATCAGTCCTGAGAGAAAACTGACTGTGATCTGAGATCTTTTAAAAACATTGAAAGCTGCTGTATGGCTGTCTCCAGAAGAATCATCAGGAAGCAATCATCCCGACATCCACAAACGAAGCTGCATTAGAATGTTTTGTCAATGAGCCACCACACACCGCAGCACAGAGGGACTATGCAGAGCAGAGGAAAATCACCTTCAGTGTATTCAAAAAGAACGGGTACCCAATGAACACACTCCGCCGACTTCTCAGCAACAAGCAGACAAAACACACTCAGAAACCCGAGCCACTCTCCCCTACATCAAAGACATCTCGTAAATGACTGCCAGACTACTCAGACCCTTTGGCATCATGGTAGCTCACAAACCCACCAACACACTAAAACAGCAGCTAATGAACCTGAAAGACCCTATACAGACAACAAGCAAAACTAATGTCATTTACAAAATACCTTGCAAGAGCTGTAATAAATACTACATTGAACAAACAGGCAGAAAACTAGCCACCAGGATACATGAACATCAACTAGCCACAATAAGATATGACCCTCTCTCACTAGTATCCTTACATACAGATGAGGAAGGAAACCACTTCAACTGGGACAACACATACGTTCTAGGACAAGCCGAACAGAGACACACATGAGAATTCCTAGAAGCATGGCATTCCAACTGGAACTCTGTCAAACACATTGACTTGGATCCCATTTACCACCCCCTGAGAAAAAGAACAGGAAGGAAATAACATCACCACAAGAAATGACATCTTCACAAGAAATGATGTCACCAGCCCAAGGAAACCTAAACACATAAATAAAAAGCAGGCCATTCCACCAGTGCTTCACTGGAGGCTCACTGATGATGTTACCTAGTATGGGGACGAAATGTCTGAAAACGAACCTTCCAGCTCAGCAAGCAAACCTACATCCAGAATCATCAGTTTCAATAAACTAATTTCTTATTTCTCATTAATTCAAGGAGATCTGTCTGGCATGTTCTTTGTAGATTTGAATTTTGCTCAAGTGTGGAAGGAATTGGGCAAAAACCGCACCTTTTTAAAAATTCAGAAATTACTGCTTATACCAACCTATGGAATACAAGGAATTTACTCACCCCATCAAACTTTGTTGTAACAAGATGAAATTCAAGCAAAGAGAAAACAGTGAACTTATTTCAAAAGGAAGGAAATGTAACTTGTCCATCACGTTAACACTTCATTGGATACATAATTCTTTGAAGTTTGCATCACATGTAGACAGGGTGGTTAAAAAGGCATTTAGCACACTTTCCTTCATTGCTCAAACCTTTGAGTACAGGAATTGGGAAGTCAAGTTGAGGTTGTACAGGACACTGGTGAGGCCCTTTCTGGAGTACTGTGTCCAGTTCTGGTCACCCAGTTATAGGAAGGATATGATTAAGCTGAAGAGGTTTCAGAAGAGATTTACTGGGATGTTGCCAGGTGTGGAAGGTTTGAGTTATAAAGAAAGGCTGCACAGGCTAAGACTTTTTTCACTGCAGTGTAGGATGCTGAGAAGCAACATGATCGAATATTATAAAATAATGTGAGGTATAAAATGGAGTTGATGATAGTTGTCTATTCCCTAGGATGGGGGATTTCAAGACGAGGGGACACATTTTTAAGGTGAGAGGAGAGAGATTTATAAAAGACATGAGAGGTAACATTCTTACAGAGGGTGGTTCGCTTGTGGAATGAACTTCCTGAGGAAGTGGTGGATACGAGTACAGTTACGATTTCTGAAAGACATTTGGGTAAGTAGAGGAATAGGAACAGTTTGGAGGGATATGGGCCAGCAGCAGACAGGTGGGTCCAGTTTAGTTTGGGATTATGGCGGCATGGATTGGTTGGATCAAAGGGTCTGTTTCTGTGCTGTACGACTCCATGAGTCTATTGGTTGATAAATATCTAACCATTGTGATATCGTCAAATATCAACTGACACACGGTAAGGATGCATGATCAGTAAATGATAGCTTTATATAGCTCAAAGCCAACAACAACACTTACTTCTTGATTCTTTCACCAAACGATGCTGCTGTGTCCAGGACACTTTGGACTGTAATAACAATGTCTTGAACCATGTGGATCTTGCCTATCAAGCCTTTTTTTTCAGAGTCCTAGAAACAACAACAAACACACTATCAGGAGAGCATAGCAGGTAAATAAGGTGCGAGGAGGTGAAATACACAGCAGTACATACAAAGCCTACTACCCACAATGACTTTTTAAAAAATTCATTCTGGCATGAGGGCATTACTGGCTAGGCCAGCATTTATTGCCTATTCCTAGTTACCCAGTGGGTAGTTAAGAGTCAATCACACCACTGTGGGTCTGGAGTCACATGTAGGCCAGACGAGGTAAGGATGGCAGTTTCCTTCCGTGAAGGACATGAGTGAACCAGATGGGATTTTGTGACAATCGATTCACGGTTATCATTAGACTCTCAATTTGAGATATTTATTGAATTTAAATTCCACCATTTTACAGACATATTCCCCTTTCCTCTGGACACACACTCCATTCCATAGGCTCCTTCTTCATTCTCTAGAGACATTCTTCGTTCCCGAGTTGCCTGCCCCATTCCCTATGGATGCTTCCCCAATCAATTGATATCTTTCTCTTCAGCTCTTTGTTCACCATTTCTCACATACATATTGGACTATGTGTCAAATTGAAAATGCTTAATTAGATAGTAAGATTGCTTCAAGTTAGTCAGGTGGAGAGAACCAGTAGAAAAAACGTAATTAGTGAAATCTAAATTAAAACAGATTCTTTATTTCAAAGTAATTCTTTAGGCTGAAGGCGATAAATACTTGAAATAATTTGCTAATGGAATAAATGGTTGGGGACATTGAAATTGTGTAATGGAAGAATTTGAACGAAAGAGGAACGCACTCTGTTGGACCCAATGATCTTTTCACAGGAAAGGAATAAAATAAAGCTCAAGAAGGCAAAGCAGTTAAGGTTTCAGTCTCCGTGTCACCTTAAATTGGCACGTACAGTTCTGGTTGTCTTCTATATAGAAAGGATATTATTAAATTGGACATTGTGCAGAAAAGTTACCGGGACCGGAGGCTTTGAGTTATATGGAGAGTTTGGATAGGCTTGGACTTTTTTCACTGGAGCGACGGAGGCTGAAGGGTGGCCTTTTGGAGGTTTATAAAATCATGAGGGGCGTGGATAGGATAAATACCAAAGGTCTTTTCCATTGGGTTGAGGAGTTTGAAACTAGAGGGCATAATTTTAAGGAGAGAAGAGAAAGATTTAAAAGGGACGCGAGGGGCAACTTTTTTCACACAGAGAGTGGTGCATTTATGGAACTGCCAGACAAAAGTGGTAGATATAGGAACAGTGACAACATTTGAAAACATTTGGACAAGTACATGAATAGGAGGGATATGGGCCAGGAGCAGGCAAATGGAATTAGATCAGTTTGGGAAACCTGGTCGACATGGACAGGCTTGGACTAAAGAATCTGTTGTATGACTCTGTGGATCTATAAATATGGACATTCTTTCATCATGCAATTAAGCCTTCTAAAACACAATTTTCTCTTGCAAGCTAAAAATTCTTGATAAAAATAATTCTATAATACAAATGGTAATGGCACAAGTAGATTCTGTTGTATCTACTAAGCATCGTTTAATTCCATGGAATTTACTTTGCTCATATTCTGACTCTTAAATATCCACAAGGTTGGACTATAGATATGAAAAAAGCTCTGTGAGATTCCATTCTGATACTGCTGACACATAACCAGTTGGGAGTCTTTTCAATTTTTGTTGATAGGCTGAAATGGCGGAATCAAAACCTGCCATTTAACATCAGTGGGGAGAAAAAAAGCTCCAGGGAGACATATATTGGATGACTGATTGCCCTTGCTCCCCACTCTCTGAACTTGCATAAAGGTAATGATGAAAATAATGGCAAGGATTCACAAATCCAAGTACAGGTACACAATCCTTTATCTGATACGCTTGTGACCAGCTGGGTTTTGGAATTCTTCAAATTTCGGAATAAGTGACAGTTCAATGGTGAAATTGTTAAAAAGTCTTACCAGGCAGCAGACTCACTGTGAGTTACGGACCCTGAGACAGAATTGAGGCTTGTCAGTGCTGAGCCATGTACCCCCATGTCGCATATCAGTGACACACATCCAGTGGGTGTGGAGTTGGATTAACTGTTTGCACGCCAAACAACCTTGTTAATGAGATAAAAACTTCACAAAAGAAAAACCTTTGGATTTTGGAGCTTTTCAGATTTCGGGATTTCGGATAAAGGGTTGTCTACCTGTACTACAAATATGAATATTTTTCATGTAGGATATGATAAAAACAAAATGCAATGGAGGTGTTTTAGGAGGTTTCTATGATGAAAAGTCTGCATCTATGGCATCACTCGTATTTGACCACTGCTCTTCAAGTGTTTTCAGTTTCTGCTCAGTTTATGACAGTCATATGAATGAATATAACTCTGTGAATATATATAACTCTGAGAATGAATATAACTCTGCGAGTGAATATAACTGAGAGTGAATATAACTCTGAGAGTGAATATAACTGCGAATGAATATCACTCTGCGAATGTATATCACTCTGTGAATGAATATGACTGCGAATCAATATAAGTCTGCGAATGTATATAACTCTGCAAATGAAAATAATTCTGTGAATGAATATAACTCTGTAAATGAATATAACTGTGAATCAATATAACTCGATAAATGTATATGACTCTGTGAATGTATTTAACTCTGCGAATGAATATACCTTTGTGAATGAATATAACTGAATGTATATAACTCTGCTAATGTATATATCTCTGTGAATCAATGTAACTCTGAATGAATAACTCTGCGAATGTATGTAATTCTGCAAATTAAAATAATTCTGTGAATGAGTAGAACTTTGAGAATGAATATAACTCTGTGAATGAATATAATTCTGCGATGGCAGCGCAGGTAAGGCAAATAATAGGACAGATAACTGGTCAAGTCATAGTATCACACAGACCCTTTGATCCAGCAAGTCCATGCCAACCATAATCCCAAACTAAACTAGTCTCACCTACCTGCTCCTGGCCAAACCTTTCCTATTCATGTGCTTACCTAAATGTATTTTCAACGTTGTTACTGTGCCTGCATCCACCACTCCCGTAGGAATTCATTCCACACACAAGCTACCCTCTTCGTAAAAAAGTTGTCCCTCATGTCTTTTTTAAATCTCTCTCTTCTCACCTTGAAAGCCCACATCTGAGGGAAAACACACCTACCATTAACCTTATGTCATTCCCTCATGATTTTCTAAACTTCTGTAAGGTCACCCCTCAACCTCCAACACTCCAGTGGAAAACATCTCAGCCTATCCAGCCTCTCTTAATAACTCAAAACCTTCCATACCTTCTCCCTTTTACACCTATTCAAACATTTTCCATTTTAAAGGGTATATAGAGTCATAGAGATATACAGCATGGAAACAGACCCTTCGGTCTAACCTGTCCATGCCGACCAGATATCCCAACCCAATCTAGTCCCACATTCCAGCACCCGGCCCATATCCCTCCAAACCTTTCCTATTCATATACCCATCCAAATGCCTCTTAAATGTTGCAATTGTACCAGCCTCCACCACATCCTCTGGCAGCCCATTCCATACACGTACCACCTTCTGCGTGCAAACGTTGCCCCTTAGGTCTCCATTATATCTTTCCCCTCTCACCCTAAACCTATGCTCTCTAGTTCTGGACTCCCCAACCCCAGGGAAAAGACTTTGCCTATTTATCCTATCCATGCCCCTCATAATTTTGTAAACCTCTATAAGGTCACCCCTCAGCCTCCAACGCTCCAGGGAAAACAGCCCCAGCCTGTTCAGCCTCTCCCTGTAGCTCAAATCCTCCAACCCTGGCAACATTCTTGTAAATCTTTTCTGAACCCTTTCAAGTTTCACAACATCTTTCCGATAGGAAGGAGACTAGAATTGCATGCAATATTCCAATAGTGGCCTAACCAATGTCCTGGACAGCCACAACATGACCTCCCAACACCTGTACTCAATACTCTGACCAATAAAGGAAGGCATACTAAACGCTTTCTTCACTATCCTATCTACCTGCGACTCCACTTTCAAGGAGCTATGAACCTGCATTCCAAGGTCTCTTTGTTCAGCAACACTGCCTAGGACCTTACCATGAAGTGTATGAGTCCTGCAAAGATTTGCTTTCCCAAAATGCAGCATCTCACATTTATCTGAATTAAACTCCTTCTGCCACTTCCCAGCCTATTGGCCCATCTGGTTCAGATCCTGTTGTGATCTGAGGTAACCCTCTTCGCTGTCCAATACACCTCCAATTTTGGTGTCATCCGCAAACTTACTAACTGTACCTCTTATGCTTGCATCCAAATCATTTATGTAGATGACAAAAAGTAGAGGACCCAGCACCGATCCTTGTGGCACTCCACTGGTCACAGGCCTCCAGTCTGAAAAACAACCCTCCACCACCACCCTCTGTCTTCAACCTTTGAGCCAGTTCTGTATCCAAATGGCTAGTTCTCCCTGTATTCTATGAGATCTAACCTTGTAATAAGTCTCCCATGGGGAACCTTGTCGAACGCCTTACTGAAATCCATATAGATCACATCTACTGCTCTGCCCTCATCAATCTTCTTTGTTACTTCTTCAAAGAACTCAATCAAGTTTGTGAGACATGATTTCCCACGCACAAAGCCATGTTGACTATCCCTAATCAGTCCTTGCCTTTCCAAATACATGTACGTCCTGTCCCTTAGGATTCCCTCCAACAACTTGCCTACCACCAATGTCAGGCTCACCGGTCTATAGTTCCCTGGCTTGTATTTACCGCCCTTCTTAAACAGTGGCACCACGTTTGCCAACCTCCAATCTTCCGGCACCTCACCTGTGACTATTGATGAGACAAATATCTCAGCAAGAGGCCCAGCAATCACTTCTCTCGCTTCCCACAGAGTTCTCAGGTACACCTGATCAGGTCCTGGGGATTTATCCACCTTTAACCGTTTCAAGACATCCAGCACTTCCTCCTCTGTAATCTAGACATTTTGCAAGATGTCACCATCTATTTCCCTGCAGTCTATATCTTCCATATCCTTTTCCACAGTAAATACTGATGCAAAATATTCATTTAGTATCTCCCCCATTTTCTGTGGCTCCACACAAAGGCCGCCTTGCTGATCTTTGAGGGGCCCTATTTTCTCCCTAGTTACCCTTTTGTCCTTAATATATTTGTAAAAACCCTTTGGATTCTCCTTAATTCTATTTGCCAAAGCTATCTCATGTCCCCGTTTTGCCCTCCTGATTCCCCTCTTAAGTATACTTAGAGTGCAAACGCAGTTCCCCACTACCACAAATGTTGCAGTCGAGTATCCCGCATTTGGGGACATCGCACGCGTCAGCACACCCGAAGTGCAATGGGATAGCCTCGTCCTGGGAGGACCATCTTAGTGATCATGGTATCTCCCCTGCCAGATCATCTCCTTGACATGGAAAGGCATTGAAAACTTTCAATAAAAACTGAGCAACAAAATGTATCCGTTCCCATTCTTCCATTTTTGAATGTGATAGACGCTGGGAATCTGAAACAAAAACAAATTGCTGGAGAAACTCAGCAGAGTTAATGTTTCAGGTATAGTGACCTTTCTGCAGGAAGGCCTCGAGACTTGAACCATTAGTTTTGCTTTCTCCCAAAGGAATAGTGATGATCTCGCAGTGCTGGTAGTTAATCAGAATAACCACCGATGGACTGTGCAAGGCTACTCAATTTGAAGTATTTATGCTCTACACAAGCCTATTTCCATCTAACTTGGCCAGTATATCCTTCATTTCCTTTCTCTCTCACATATTTATCTGGTTTTATCTTAAATATTTAAAGGCAATGCACCTCAATGACTAATAATCACCCACCATATGAAATCAAGAACCATAGATAGAGAGGTGAGACTCTCACTGATGATGTAACTAGTATGGTGACAAAATGTCAGAAAACAAACCTTCCAGCTCAGCGAGCTAACTTAAATACTTATCATCAACTTGAGCTACAAATCTTCTCAAAAATCGCTAACTAATAATTCTTAATAATAATTGAAAAACCTATAAAAGCTATATGTGCATTTTATGTTCATTTGGAACTGCTTGCTCTGCTCCTGGTAAGCCAATGCGGTTTGATATCCACAGATAGGACAAGCTGCTGGATGTTAGAGGAAGGGACCAATGTATCCCTGTCTGCCGTTTGCAGAAGGCGAGAATGGGAAGCTTGCTGTTTGTGTGATGGAGTCAAGTAATGCTTCCCACAAACCTCCAGGACAAGTTTACACTTGTAGCTGTAAGTGCAAAGTACAGCTGAGAGCAGGAGGCGAGACTCCTGCTGGGCTTATTCACACTTTCTGATCAAACAGCACAACAAGATGAAAACACTACTTTACAGCAGAACGCATGGCTGTTTCTGGATACAGATCTCAGACTGTAATCACTGTAAACTCTAAACTGCACTGTACCCGACACTGTAGCACTAAGAGAGGAACACTGCACAGGATCTCAGGCGCTCTTTTAGGGCTCCACTTTGTGTCAATACCTCACCTCTTAAAGCCAGTCTATTTGCTATTTATAAAACAAAAATCAAATCTCTGGCAGGTTGTGTTTTACTGATCTAGTTACCCTCTGTTGACTCGGCTTCTGAATTTACCGTCATGTATACATACTGGTTTCTGAATTGCCATTTTTCTTCCTACTTTTAAACACAGTTTACAACAGTGTCCCCAAAGCTTTAACTAACTCTTGAGCAAAGATCTGAAAATGTGTTGCTGGAAAAGCGCAGCAGGTCAGGCAGCATCCAAGGAGCAGGAGAATCGACGTTTCCGGCATGAGCCCTTCTTTAGGAATTCCTGAAGAAGGGCTCATGCCCGAAACGTCGATTCTCCTGCTCCTTGGATGCTGCCTGACCTGCTGCGCTTTTCCAGCAACACATTTTCAGCTCTGATCTCCAGCATCTGCAGTCCTCACTTTCTCCTCTTGAGCAAAGAACCCAATCTTTATTTTATCACCTGTTGTAGACGCAATATTATTTCACAATGAGGTGAGGTAACAGTCGGTGTTTTAGAACAACTACTGGAAAACCACTGCCATGTCTGCTTTATCGATGATGCTGCTTTATGAATGCTCGAAGATAACTTTGTGAGAGGTTTTATACCGATGGGTCTAGGCTACTTGGGAGATCTAGTCTGGCACCAGGGATGCAACAGATCTCTTAAGAAACCTGTCAGTGGAAATTCACATCTTGCACAAATTAAACTGACTCACTGTTTATATTCATAGGATGTGGGCATCACTGACAAAGCCAGAATTTACTGTCTATCCTGAATTGCCCTGGAGAAGCTAAGCAGCTCTCTTGAGCCGCTGTGATCTGTGAAGTGTAGACACACCCATTAGGCTGTTTGGGAGAGAGTTCCAGGGTTGTAATCCAGTGAAAGAACATCTCTCAATGTCGTGGGGAGATGGCTGGAAACGGTCATTGCCTGCATTTGTGTGGGCATCAGAGTAACTTGCCACAAGAGGAGCCCAAGCTTGAGTGCTGTCCAGGGTGATACGATGGTTCAGTGGTTAGCACTGCAGCCTCATAGCACCAGAGGCATTGGTTCGATTGCCTCTTTGGGCAACTGCCTGTATGGAATTTGCACATTCTCTCCATGTCTGTGTGGGTTTCGTTCCACAGTCCAAAGACGTGCAGGTTTGGTAGATTGGCCATGGGAATTGCAGGGTTACAGGGATAGAATAGGGTATGGGAGTGGATTTAGGTGGATGCTGGGTGTGGACTTGATGGGCTGAATGGCCTAATTCCACACTGTAGAGATTCTACGCTGCATGTTCGAACAGACTGTTTGATTATCAGAGGAATTATGATTGATAGTGAACAAACAGCAATCCCCAGGAAACATACCTCCTGGGATGGGAGGAGAGTGCTCGTGTTAGGGTTAGGGTCGATGTAAAAAACAGACAGGAACGTTTCAGGCCAGTTTACAGGCAACAAGTTCCCGGACAGTGCTGACCCAAATGATGTTATTTCTGGGGCTTCCATATGAGGATCGACAGGATTGGCTAACCAGAAGGACTGTGTTCTCCGTGGGCTGAGGAAGATTTAGTGTGCTATTATGAGATGGAATAAATGCAACACTCCTCTATATCGGGGAGACAGGACACCAACTTGCGGTTCGCTTCAGAGAGCATCTCTGGGACACCCATACCAACCAACCCCACCGCCCCATGGCTGAACACTTGAACTCCTCCTCCTACTCCCAAGGATATTCAGGTCTTGGGTCTCCTCCACCACCAAACCCCAACCACCCGATGCCTGGAGGAAGAACGTCTCATCTTCCGCCTTGGGACCCTGCAACCATGAGGGATTAATGTGGATTTCACCAGTTTCTTCATTTCCCTTCTCCTTATCCCAGTCCCAAGCCTCGAACTCAGCACCCCTCTCGACCTGTCTTTCCCATCTATCCCGCTCCACCCTCCTCTCCAACCTATCACCTGCTCCCCCACCTTCATCTATCTATTGCATTCCTTGATACCTTCCCCCCAGCACCAACCCCCTTCTCATTTATCTCTCTGCCTCCTGGTCCAGAAGCCTCATTCCTGATGAAGGGCTTAAGCCCGAAATGTCAATTCTCTTGCTCCTCAGATGCTGCCTGACCTGCTGTGCTTTTCCAGCACCACACTCTCAACTCTAAATGCAATGGTTGATGTATTCGTTGAAGATCTGAATGTGGTCATTGAAACAGTATAGTAAGAGCCCTGAATACCACCATCAAGGTCATAGAGCACACCTTCTTTCCCAAGAGGAATAGAATGGATTTGATCTCAGCCAATTCAGTGATGTGCTAAACATCATGTGTGAATTTCCACAAATCCATCCACTTGGTGTTACAGGCAGCATCTGTTTTGCTCATAGCAAACAATGCTATGCGCAGAGCCACTGTGAGAGTGGGTGAAGGGACACCCAGCAACAGCACCAACTAAGCAGCAAGTGCCAGCCAAGAGAAGGCATTTAATACAGAGCGCAGACAGAGTTTGCAAGGTCAGGTGAGTACATACTAATTAGATGTATCACAATCAGATTGCTTGCATGTTCCTATTCCTGATGAAAATTGGTATTTTTTTCAGTTTTGTCATCTTTGAACAGCATTGAAAAGTTCTAGCCTTGCAAAGAGACAATGCAGTGCCCAGCATTAATCTCTGTAAACAGATACGGGATAAAGATGCAATCCTGCCAGTTATATGGTTGGACAGTTTATTTCCTTCTTTGATATGAGCCCTGAAGGGTGAGGTGACACGATGATGTGAAAAATCCATATGCGGAGGTCACAATCTCCACCTCTCCTGAAATGAGGTCCAGAAGCCAAGGTCAGTGAATGCCAGCAGACAGCCAGAGAATATGAAAGTAAGCTGTCTGTCACAGATGGGTGGCAGAGACAATATACTTCTGACAGGAATAAGGCCTGCTCATCAATCTCACCCACAACTAGATTGAATGTACAGCACAGAAACAGGCCATTCAGCCCAAATGTTGCATGCTAGTGTTCATGCTTCACACAAGCTTATGATTTAGTGCTGAAAAACAGGAAGCAATTTTACAATTACAACGTTTAAAAGACATTTGGATAAGTACTTGAATGGGAAAGGTTTGGAGGGATATGGGTTAGGAGCAGGCAGGGTGAGACTAATTTAGCTTGGGCCTATGGTCGGCATGGACTGGTTGGACCGAAGGGTCTGTTTCCGTGCTGTCTGACTCTATGAGATGGTGGCACAGTGGTAATATCACGGAACTGGCAATCCAGAGATCCAGGCTGAAAATCTGGAGCATAGTTCAAATCCCACCGAAGCAATTGGTGGAAATTATATTCAAATTAATAATTCTAGAATTTTGAAAGCTAGTCTAAGTAATAGTGACCACAAAACTATTATTGATTTTCACTGAAAGAGAACACCTGCTTCATTCACTGATGCCTTTTAGGGAAGGAAATCTGCCGTCCTTACCCAGTCTGGCCTTCATGTGACTCCAGACCCACATCAATGTGGCTGATTGTTGCCTGCATCTGAAGTGGTCAAGGGCATTTAGTGACAGGCAACTAATTCCATTCTTGCCAGCAATGGCCATATGGCACGGAAGAATAGGGTTTTAAAAAGGAATCATTGAACTTGATACTTTGCCTCATTAAAAGGCTTTCCTTTCCCAAAATGACTGTCCCAGTTGTTCAGGAATCCCAAATGCTCCCATAATCCTACCTCTCTGCCCACTGTGGTATAATTAGATTAGATTAGATTACTTACAGTGCGGAAACAGGCCCTTCGGCCCAACAAGTCCACACCGACCCTCCGAAGAGCAACCCACCCAGACCCATTCCCCTACATTTACCCCTTTACCTAACACTACGGGCAATTTAGCATGGCTAATTCACCTGACCTGCACATCTTTTGGACTGTGGGAGGAAACCAGAGCACCTGGAGGAAACCCACGCAGACACGGGGAGAATGCGCAAACTCCACACAGACAGTTGCCCGAAGTGGGAACTGAACCCAGGTCTCTGGCGCTGTGAGGCAGCAGTGCTAACCACTGTGCCACCCATTAATATTGAACTGGTCATGGCCAAGGAGTGTTAACTAGGCTGACTTTTGAGTGGTGCTCTTGCTTCTAGCCAACTGATTCAGAACTGGATGATGACATATAAGAAAAGGGTCTAATTTGAACTTTTTTAATACAAGGGCAGCATTAAAACTATAATTTTGCAATGAAAGCATAAAAATATAGATATTGAATATGTCACTATCAAAAATAACATGCACAAGCATGATGACTGAGAAAGAAAGAGGAATGCTTATCGATTCCTAATGCCTTTTCTGTCCTCAGGATATCCCATAGTCATCCACAGGCTATAAAATACTTCTCAAATGTTTATAAGGCTGAAAACATATTTTAACTGCACATTAATGGTACTTCATTAAATCAGGGAAGAGTATATTAATCACTTGAGCAAATATCAGCAGACACATGTTGAAACTGGGCTGTATTTGAGATTAAGGGCTTATGCCTGAAATATTGACTGTCCTGCTCCTCGGATGCTGCCTGACCTGCTGTGCTTTTCCGACACCACACTTCTTGACTCTGCGTATGAGTTAGGACATAGCAGGTGCATGCATGGAGTGTTTCACTCTGTTAATAAATATTACGATAAGTAAAGATTGGCTCCTGTTCAATCCTTCACCATGTGACTTTTTTTAAGCATATAGCATATGGCAGCCAATTTGTGCACATCAAGTGCCATAACAAGCAATGCGATAATGACATAATAACCTGATTGAGTAAAACTGAGAGATAAATACTACCCGGGATATTAGGTGAACTTCTAATTGGTTCTCCAAAGTGATACTGAGATTTCTTATGTCTGCCTGAAAATGGGAATAGGGTCGCTCTCTAATCTCTCCTGTAAAGGACAACACTGTTCAACAGTGCAGTATTCTCTCAGTATTATGCAGGGGTGTCAACTTGGATTACATAATATAGTTAACCATAACCTGCGAACTCAAAGTCGAGAGTGTTATTCACCGACCCAAGAAAAAGCTTCAAGGTGACCAAAGTCTCATTAAGAGTACCTTTGAAAATAATCTTTGAAATTATTCATGAGATCAATACGTTCAAAGTAATTGTCACAATGTCATAGCAATGTGCATAGGCATGGTGGAGAGAAGTGGAAACATTTATAGAGTCATAGAGATGGACAGCACGGAAACAGAACCATCTGCCCAACTTGTCCACGCCCACCAGATAACCTAAATTAATCCAGACCCATTTGCCAGCACGTGGCCCATATCACTCTAAACCCTTCCTATTCATATACCCATCCATATGCCTTTTAAATGTTGTAATTGTACCAGCCTCCACCACTTCCTTTGGTATTTCATTCCATACATGCACCACCCTCTGTGTGAAAGAAGTTGCCCCTTAGGCCCCTTTTAAATCTTTGCCTTCTGTGTCCTCCAGTTTTACACTAGCAAACTCTGGGGAAAATATCTTGGTATTCACTGTATCCAGTGCCCCTCATGATTTTATAAACATTTATAAGGTCATCCCTCAGCCTCCGACGCTCCAAGGAAATCACCTTCAGGTTGTGATTAAGAATCTGCCGAATTGCAGGTTAGGAAGTATAGATTTGAATATTTTTCTGTTCCCTGCCATCACTATCCCCCATCACTCAACTGTGAGAGAACATGAGGATAAATCCGACATGGAGACAGTGAGGACTGCAGATGCTGGAGATCAGAGTCAAGAGTGTGTTGCTGGAAAAGCACAGCAAGTCAGGCAGCATCCCAGGAGCAGAAAAATTGACGTTTCGGGTCGGAGCACTTCATCAGGAATTAACAATCAATAAATCCGACATGTCCTTCCCTATCTCCACAGCCAAACATACATATGTTCCTCTTCGTCACACCTGGAGACAGATCACCTCTTAGGTGCAGTGAAGAGAAAATGACGGGAGTGGATGGGGTGCAAACTTTTATGCAGGTCTTTGTTTCCACACCCTCACCCCTCAAGTCACTATTGAGCATTTTCCTGGAATATGCACAGAACTAAAGACCCTAACTAGTGTTAAGGTCCATCCCTGGTTAGACCTCAGCTGGACTACTGTGTAATTCTGGGAACTATACTTTAGGAAAGATAGCAAAGTCTGGGACAGGGTACAGAGAGGGTTAATCAGGGATGAGGAAGTTTGTGAATCTTGGATGTCCATCATATAGCAAAAGAAGGATAAGAGGATATTTAATGCGCATTTCAAAATGATGAGGGACTTGAAAGAATGAGTAAGAATATCTACCCTCTTGGATTCAGACTCCCTTACTATCAGACTTGAATAACGCTGGTGTCAATCGCTCTCAAATAAGAAGTCATTTACTCTCTCAATCTTTATCCAGTGCTTCAAATCCAATTGGATCAGATATCGAATCCCTGCAGTGTACAAACAGGCCATTTGGCCCATCAAGTCCACACCAACCTTCCAAAGAGCATCCCACACAGGCCCACCCCGACTATCCTAACCCTGTGACCCTGCATTTCCCGTGGCTAGTTCACTTAATTTGCATATCCCTGGATACTACGAGACCACTTTTAGCATGGCCAATCCACTTGACCTGCACATCTTTGGACTGTGGGAGGAAACCTGAGCACCCGGAGGAAACCCACACAAATATGGGGAGACTGTGCAAACTCCACACAGACCATCACCCGAGGGTGGAATCAAATCCGGGTTCCTGGCGCTGTGAGGCAGCAGTGCTAACCACTGGGCCAAGTGTTTCTCTGTAAAAAAAGCCAAAAATATATTTTCAGTTAGGAATCTTGGATTCATCTTTGTAAAGCCAATGTGTGCTTTTGAATGAAATCTAGAAGTTATGAAATGATATTCAAAAAGATGATCCAGCTGTGACCTTGCAAATAAGCAGTTTAATTGGTTCTCAAAATAATTTTCAACTCAGATATGTATTGGATTGTAAAAACAGCATGCAACTCTTTCCAGTTAAAAGGCATGCACAGTCCATGGTTTACGTGTTTCTTAACTGACTGTTCCAATTTGAATGATCAGATGAAAATTATGTTTTGCTTCATTTCTACATTAGCAAACACAAATTATAATCTAAGTAGAAGCTACCTGAACCGATGTTTTAATTTACAGCCTCATGTGGCCTACACATTTTGCCTTGACACCTATATAAATCTGAAAGATCAAAACTGTATGATTACTCAATTCTTTTTAATCTCATGAAATCCTGGTCTATAAATGAGCCTTGATGTTTGGTTACTGTACACAAACAGTACAATGTTGTCAAGTTTATCTTTACTTGATAAAATAATATTAGTTAAACACAGAGAATAAAATGGAAGTTCAAATGAGAGAAGGGAGAGTGGCAATGTCACTGGATTAGTAATCCAGAACCACAGTCTGAAATTCTGGATTGAATCCCAGCTTGGCAGATGGTGCTTTGTGAATTAAGTAAAAGACTCCAATAAGAAGCAAGCTCAATTGCAACCATGGCTGTCGTAAATGCTGTGGGTAGACAGTGAACAAACACTTGACTGAATAAACTCTGTGTTCCATTAAGGCAGCAATGTAATTTAGAAACATGAATTATCTAAGTGGGTGGGAGTGACTATGGCACCCCAACTCCAGACTAGCATCGGGGGGTGGTGGAAGGTGGAAGCTCATTATAATGTTAAAAGGCAGCTTGGAACTACAGTACATCTGGTTGTTGCCTTGCTAAATGGTAAAGACAGCAGATCAGGGGGTCTGCATTGCAAAGGTGCAGAGAAGTCCGTAGACATTCCCCAGAAAGGTAGGACAAGCGTTATGTTTCTATCACTTTTTTTACTTCACATTGCATTATATCCAAATCAAATAATGTCCAACCAAATTGCTGCCAATTGGCGGCATGGTGGCTCAGTGGTTAGCACTACTGCCTCACTATGCCAGGGACCCGAGTTTGACTCCAGCCTCAAGCAACTGTCTGCGTGGAGTTTGCACATTCTCCTCATGTCTATGTGAGTTTCCTCCAGGTGCTCCAGTTTCCTCCCACAGTCCCACCTGCAAGATGTGCAGGTTAGGGGGACCGGCCACACTAAATTGCACATGGTGTCCAGGGACATGCAGGCTAGGTGGATTGGCCACAGAAAATGCAGGGTCACAAGGACGGGTTCGGATGCTCTTTGAAGGGGCAACGTGGACTTGTTGGGCTGAACGGCCTGCTTCCACACTGTAGGGATTCGACAATTCCAGGCAGCATCTGAGAATCTGGTCTGTTGCTTCCCATCTGGCTTGCACATGTCCGGTTTAATGTCACCAACCGCTTATGATAGAATTTCCCAGCTCTGCCACCAAGAGCAGCATTATCGTGGGAACATGGTCCCAAGATGTCTACAGACACACACCATCCTGGCCTGGGCCTTCATTGGCAATTGTTCAATATTCTTAAATTTCCAGTTCAAAACCATCGAGACAACAATACTCATGCGAACTACAGTGGTGCCAAGAAGATCATTACTACTTTTTCACAGCAATTGAAGACAGAAATAAATGTGACCCGGCCAGAAATAACCATTTCCCAAGATCAAATTTTAAAAGTCAGTGTTGCATAAGGGAAGAAATCATGACGGTTAGACTTTGATACAAGGCTGTGTTTTCTAATTTCTGATGAAGTTTTCACTGTTTGGATGTGTGGTGCTTTATTTAAACAGCAGCTCCTCAGCACTTCAGATACTACTAACCAGGAATTACTGGGCTACTGCACTGACAGTGCAAAAGAAATGGCCTAGAAAGGCAAGCTGTCTCACCGGTTTATCCACAGGGACCAGAAGGTGCTATTGGACAGATGGAGGGTAGTGCCTACTTCTGCTGAGGAGGCCATGTCACCAACCTGGACTGAGACAGTGGCCTGGGACAGTGCAATGTTTTCAGTGAAACTCAAAACATAGTTGAACAGGAGAAGGTTAATGATCTTCTGCACTCCACAAGCGTATGTATCATCAGCATTTCTCATACTCAGAGGCCACCACATACTCTGCCACTGCATACTGTTCTTATCAAGGCTCATGGACTGCATGTCTCACTATGGCATGCATAGTTTACACCCATATCATCCTCTCAAGTGAATGACCTTTCCTACCCTCTGCACTTCCTACTCACTCACCAGGGACACCTCCCTACCTAATTGCTTTTCCATTCACTTTGAGTATTCTCAATCCCTCCCTTTGACTCATTGCAGGAAGCATTGACCCAACCCTTTGAGCTCCACAGCTCCCTGACCTACATACCCGCAATCCCCTGGATGTTTTCTCCTGACCCGCGGGAATGATAACAAGCCCCTTGGACTGGAATCAGACAATCCCTTTGACTGACAGTGGTGGATGTGGGTACAGTTAAAATGTTTACAAGACATTTAGATAAGTTCATGGTAGGAAAGATTTGTAGGGATATGGGCCAAGCGCTGGCAGGTGGGACTAGTTTAGTTTGGGATTATGGCTGGCATGGACTGGTTGGACCGAAGGGTCCATTTCAGTGCTGTATGACTCCAAGAGATAAGAGGTGTACTCTATGCAGCCACATGAGTGGCTAACCCTGTGGGAAATAGCGCCCAATCTCCAAAGCAAAATGCTGAAGTGGTGCATGAGTAGGTCTGAAGATGTGGCAAGGCTGGTGGCTTGGTGATGCCCGCTTGCACGGATGGAGGGTGGAAGAGGATGGTATTCATGGAGATTCCAGTTATGGTGAGAGTCTGTTTGTCCAAAGGTCTGGAGAAACAATTGGCCAGCTGCTACTGTCAGCAATTGCTCCGGCTTTCATGTCGGGAAGGAAAGGAGGGAAAATTTGCAGTTGTATAAAAAATGAGTTGAATTTAGCTAGTAATGAGAGGCAAACGTGTGGAAATAAGGTAGTTGCCACTCATAAACAAGATTCAGCACTCACTGATCAAACCCGAAGGGGAGTGAATCAGAAATGCTTCTCCTGACAAAGCAAGTGCGATTTTTCCATTTGCACTGTATGGTTCATGCCACTCAAATCTTACTGGGGAATCAAAAATATGTAAATAAAAAGCAATTGACTTAGTTAAATGAGACCAACAGTGAGTGAAATGAAGCATTTTCATACCAGTGAATTAAAAAGATCAAGCTTAATTTCAGGTTTGTGCTCAGGCCAATCAAGGCCAACTTACTTTCCTCATTGATATCTAAAGTAACCTTTACTCCCTTATGAGGAAGCACATCAATGTCCAGGCCTTTGACCCTAAGTGAGCATGAGCCACTTCACAATAAATTAGACCAGTTAGAATAAAAATCTAGGTTAACACTCAGCTTTTAACATTTACAGGGCCATGGAGACACTCCGAAGCGTTTGTAAAATGCCACCTTATAGTTAACAAGCCATGTTCCTCCAAGCCTGTAACATTTTGAGTTTTATTAAGGAACTCGAGTGGAAAATAGGTTAGAGGTAATTGCAAGCCAAGCAAAAAGACACTGGCCTCAGGTAGCTGGGGAATATATCAAACAGCCAGCATTTCAAAACCACAAGAACCAAGTTCCTTTCTTTAATGCTTTACTCCCAGAAACATTTAACATTCTGGACAGAAGAAAAACTTTCAAAGTTGTATCAATCTTGATTTATTATTGAAATTCTTCATGAATCAGAGTCTACGTGTGCAATGATTCACAGTTAATTTTATTGCCTTGAAGGTATTGCCATACTTTTGGGTATCGATGCTTTCAAAGTAAAAACCAAAGCAAAGAGCATTCTAACAATTCTATTCTGAAGTGGACATCAATTGTCCACTTAAGAACTGGCCACTTTATTTGCATGTTTATGTCATGCAAAAATAAAGATTAAAAACTACCCTGGTGCAATATTATAAATCGACTTGCAGCCACTTTATGTTAAAATCACCTACTGTAATATCAAAATGGGTCAATAATTTTAGAATATGTAAGTCTCTCTCTGCTTAAGTGACTAACTACCATTAATCATCTCTGTCCACTTGTAAAAATTGATCAAAGTCCTTATAGCTAGGCTTATCACAAAGCACAAAGAAACAGAAGACCTTGAGCATACTGCTAACAGATTATAAAGTTAGCCGATGAGTTGAGAGGAAGGGAAATGTTCAATTTGTTTACATGCGTGACAATGATATAGAATCTGGGCAGAAATCAGCAAAGTTTAGTTGTGGTCTGTGTTGAGTTAGCAGTTTACCCGAGATGACAACAGCCACACAGTCAGTGTTAATTGCATGAACAAGACAAGGGAAACATTTTTTTTTGTTTTAAAATTGAGGAGGTTTCAGAAATCTGAGATCAGCCTCCATAACACTAGATTAGATTAGATTCCCTACAGTGTGGAAACAGGCCTTTCGGCCCAACAGGTCCACACCGACCCTCCGAAGAGTAACCCACCCAGACCCATTTCCTTCAGACTAATGCACCTAACACTATGGGCAATTTAGCACGGCCAAGTCACCTGCCCTGCACATCTTTGTGACTGTGGGAGGAAACCGGAGCGCACACAGACACAGGAAGAACATGCAAACTCCACACAGACAGTCGCCCAAGGCTGGAATTGAACCTGGAACCCTGGTGCTGTGAGACAGCAGTGCTAACCACTGAGCCACCGTGCCATCCCTTGAGAAGACAATTCTGGTTAGTCTCTGCGACCAAACACAACTGGTCAGAAGTGGGGGAATGATATCTATTCTGTGATCAGTTTAAACTGCCTGGGTACAAAAATGAGTAATAATCTAGAAGCTGCGCACAGGTTATTCTGTCTAAGATTATGGGTGCAAAACCACAAAGATACCACACGTTGAAAAGAACAGATCACAGAACAACAAATAAAATATTACAGTGAACATTGTGATGCAACTTTACATTGAATCTACAACTCCGAAACAGGAGAGTGGGCCTAAATAGACACAATCACCTGAGCATCTTGATTTTTTTGTGTGTCAGATCACCCCATCAGCATATTCGTCTCTTCCCTTCTCCCTCATGTACCTGTCTACCAGCCCTTTAAAGGCAATTGCGTCAAGCATGGTTCTTTGAGTCAGACCATATTGAGATCATTTTGCATGAGTAACACGCATTCACTTCATCATTATGAAGAATACACTGGGGTTTGTTGCCCCCTCACGGTGAACCAAGAGCCATGTGAAGGAAAGTCTGAAGTCAGTTCAGGTGGATTGGCCATGGGCAATGCAGGGTTACTGGGTGGTGGTGGTGTTTGGGGGGGGTGCTCTTTGGAGGATCCATGGACTCAATGGGCCGAACGGTCTGCTTCCATACTGTAGGGGTTCTCTGACTGTGAGAGTTTGTGAAGCCTCCTTCTGTCGGGCGTGCACTGTACAACTGAAGCTGCATTTGAAACATCAATTGCATCCTGGGGGAAACCATGGACATCAGAGCAAAAAATAAAAATACCTGGGCAAAGATTAGCGCTGGCGTAAAATGAAAACACTTAGGTAGGAAGAGGCACAAGTGGGGTAAAGGGAAAGAAGTGGTTAACCGCGTTTCAGGTCAAACAGTTGTTAATGGAGAATGACTCAAGCGCTAGTGGTTGTGACGCAGCAGATACCAGAGGAAGGAAGAACAAAGGTAGGGTAGAAGTTCGGAGGAGATTCAAAACTGCACAAACTTAGACGTTCATGTAATGGGAATTAAAACAAACAAGCCAATGGGTCAAAGCAGTTCTATAAGATCTAAGAACAAAGCTTAGAGAATGAAAAACTAATTTTCTAAATTCAAAAAGATGGAAAAGAAATGACAATAAACGCAATGTAATAAATACAGGCAAATCTACTACTAAGACTACATAGAATGACTGCATTTATATAGCACCTTTCACAACCTCAGGCTCTCCCAAAGTGCTTCACATTCAATGAAGTATTTGTACATTGCAGTCACTATAATAAACACTGTATTAACGAATCAGTCATCAGTTTCAGTGAGGCAGAATGACCTCTCCTGTTGTTTTCCCAAATAATGGACATGGGCTTTTTAAAAAAAATTTTACCTGAGAGAGAGCAGAGGAATCATTTGGTTTAACATCACATCTGAAAGTCTGCAACTCCCCTCAGTCCTCTGTCAGAGTGCAGTCTACTTTTCAATGCTCACGTCTCTGGAGTGGGAGCTGAAACTATAACCTACAGACTGAGAGGCAAGGGTGCTAGCAATTGAACTGCAGCTGTTGTGACAGAGGAGAGCTGATACAGAAGGGAATAATATCCTGGTTAAATATGGAAAAACAATTTGCAAAAGGTACATGAAAACCTGCTGTCATAATAGTAGGGGAGATCTGAAGGAAATTATAACTAGGAGAAGACATTGTCCAGGTTGCAAACACAGGAAATAAGAACTAAAAGATCAAAATGGTTTTCTTTTGAAAATGCACTGCACAGTTTCCATGGAAAGAGACAGAAATCATAGAGTTATCAATAATAAGCATTTTACTTTGTTATGTCAGAAAAACAAGTTTCTTCCATGATAATCCAGTCCAGTGTATAAAAGATCTAATTGCACAGCTCAAAATTAGCATAGATTAAACCAAGTATATAGCAATTTACTATTTAAAATCTCAGCAACATAGATGGGCTGCTACACTGGACTGGAAAAGTTGATGGTTATGAAATGGTGCCAAAAAAAAAAACTCCCTGTGTGTCATCCATCTCCTCTTGTCTTCGGAAGCAGCGCAAACTGCCCACTATGCTTTTGCGTCTTCCCGGTTCTAAGATCCAGCTGTCTTTGGATGAGAGGTTAAACTTCATTTGTCCTCCCTAAAAAAAAATGATAAATTCTCCAATGCATACTGGCTAATGCTTACTTCTTAAATCATAAGGCTAAAATAGGATAATGTTCACATTGCTGCTTGTGGGAGCTTCCTATGTGCAAATTGACTGCTATCGTTCCTGTATGACTGTAATCGCACCACTTCAAAAGTACTTCATTGCTGATAAGGTGCTCTGCAACATCCCAAACCTGGGAAAGAATTTACATAGTTCAGCAACTCATCAACATTGCTCCAACAACACCCTTCAAACCCACAAGCTCTACCACCTCAAAGGGCATGGGCAGCAGATATGTGAGAACACCATTTCCTGTAAGATGCCCTCCAAGCCAACTAAATTAGATTAGATTCCATACAGTGTGGAGACAGGTTCTTCGGCCCAACCAATCCACACTGACCCTCCAAAGAGTAACCCACCCAGACCCATTTTCCCTCTGACTAATGCACCTAACACTATGGGCAATTTAGCATGGCCAATTCACCTGACCTGCACATCTTTTGGACTGTGGGAGGAAACCGGAGCACCAGGAGGAAACCCACGCAGACACGGAGAGAGTGTGCAAACTACACACAGACAGTCGCCCGAGGCTGGAATCGAACTTGGGACTCTGGTGCTTGTGAGGCAGCACTGCTAACCACTGAGCCACCGTTACCGTCATGACTTGGCAATATATTGCTGTTGCTTCAGTGTTGCTGTGGGGTGTCAACCCCTGGAAGTCCCGTCCTAATAGCACTGTGGATTTACCTATAGCCCAAAAGGTTAGCAATTCAAGAAGGCAGCTCTCCATTACTTGCTGCAGGGTGATTAGGGTTGGACAATAAATGATGGTCTAGACACTGGTGCCACATTCCAGAAACCAATTAAGAATAATGTAAAAACAACCATATTTATTATATTTTGGTTGTTGATCTCACTCTTTACGTACCTTCTCTGCAGCCACAACATTACATTCCTCACTCTGTTGTGATACCTTTATTCCCTTTGTATGTTATGATCTGCCTGTACTGCATGTGAAACAAAACCTTTCACTGTGCCTAGGTACATGTGACAATAATAAATCGAATCAAGTCAAAAAGATATAGATGTCATTGGCTATTGCAGCAAATATTTCCCCTCCCTAATTGCCTAGAGGGCAGTTAAGAATCAATTACATTGCTATGGGTCTGGACTCACATGGCTGCTCAGTCCAGGTTAGGATGGCAGATTTCCTTCCCGAAAAGGAATTACTGAATCAAATGGGTTTTTATGACAATGGTTACATGCCTGCAATTAGACAAACCTGTTGTTTGGAGTCAAAGGGAGAAAATGTAATGAGCAGAGAATCATTTATAAAGGTCTGCACGTATGAAATAGGCTCAGACCATTCAGCCATGCTGGGATTTAAACGCATGTTTCGAAACATTGAAGCAGTTCAGAAAAGATTTCCAAGGACGTTGCCGGGGTTGGAGGGTATGAGCTATAGGGAGAGGCTGAATAGGCTGGGGCTATTTTCCCTGGAGCATCGGAGGCTGAGGGGTGACCTTAAAGAGCTTTATAAAATCATAAGGGGCATGGATAAGGTGAATAGACAAGGTCTTTTCCTCAGGGTAGTGGAGGCCAAAACTAAAGAGCTTAGGTTTAAGGTGAGAAGGGAAAGATATAAAAGAGATCTAAGGGGCAACATTTTCACACGGAGGGTGATGTGTGTATGGAATGAGCTGCCAGAGGAAGTGGTGGAGGCTGGTACAATTTAAAAGGCATCTGAATGGGTATATGAATAGGAAGAGTTTAGAGAGATATAGGCCAAATGCTGGCAAATGGGACTAGACTAATTTAAGATGGTCGGCATGGACAAGTTGGACTGATGGGTCTGTTTCCATGCTGAACATATCTATGACACTACTACTCTATGATTAACCTGGGTTTCTGGATTACTAGTCAAGCAACATTACCACCACGTCCTCCACATTGACTGGATGAGAAATTTTTCTCAGACATTTGAACTGTTTGCCTCAGGACGCAGTGGAGGAGAGATCATTGAACATTTGTTAAGATGGAAGTGGATAGATTCTTCTAAGGTAGGGAAACCAACCTTTATCGAAAGTAGGTGCAAGTATGGAATTCAACATGAATGGCCAAACAGACTTCAGAAGCTGAATGGTCTAAGCCTGAACCTATTTCATACGCTCATACTTTTAGGAACAATTCTTTGCTAGTTAATTTCCCTCCCTTTGACTCCAAACAATAAGTTTAATGTAGTGAAGCTTTGTTACATATGTAGGTAAAATAATAATTTCTAAATACCACCAATTACTGAGTGACAAACTCTTTGAAAATGACACCGTGTTCTTTTTAACGTAATCAAAAAAAGACACTGCAGGACATTTAAAACATCTCTGATGAGCCCTGCATTTGCAAGTGTCCAAAGTAAGTGCTCGCTACAGGATGCTATCGTTTTGTGTGAATTAAAGGACGGAAAAATGAAAGCCAGGCATGATATGATGTAATTTTAGTTCTTAAACCCAGTTTAATAAAAGAAGCAGCATGGAACTAGGACTCCAGTTAATAACCACTATCAATGTTAGATTTTTATGTTGATTGTACCCTTTCTTTTATCCACAAATTTCTTCACAAGCATGTTAAATTATTATAGACTCCAATAATAATAGGAACAAAAAATAAGCAATGTGTAGTAAAGAAGGCAATATAGGAACCATGGGTCTCACTGACTATAGAAGCATTGTCAAGCATGTGCTGAAATGAAGAAATCAAAAAAATGTGCTAAGGATTATGTTCTGTTCCCTTTGGAGAGCAATGAAAACACTACGGTGAAAAGACATAAAAAGATTAATCTGGGTACTTTTTACAATGTGAAACATTTAAGCAGTACGTCCATAGTAACATTGTCAAAATGCATCAAGGAATCAGCCTTGCCTGAATACACAGTATTATCACACAGTGGTTGTGACAGTGTTTGATAATCTACAGAATGAGCTTCTTGTGCTGCATCATCTCTTTGTCAGTGCTAGTCTACCTGCTGAATGGTCTTGCAGCAAATCACTGCAGATGCTGGAATCTGTATGGAAAACAAAAAATGCTGGAAATCACAGCGGGTCAGGCAGCAGCCAGCTCTGAAGAGGAGTCATCTAGACTCGAAAAGTTAGCTTGCTCTCTCTCCACGGTTGCCACCTGACCCCTGTGATATCCAGCACTTTTTTTTGTTTTCAGTACCGAGTGATCTTCCTTTCCATGATTGGAAAGGATTTATTAACTGATTCTACAAAAATACAGGACAGAGAAAGTCCACACTGTAAGGTTATAAATCAAAAAACACAGTAGAAAAGCAAGGAAGTTATGATGATCATTTATCGAACACTGAATGGGACTAAACTGCAGTATTGAGTCCAATTCGGGGCACCATATTTTCGGAAGGTGCAAGCGCATTAGTGAGTGTGTCAAACAGATTTGAGAGAATGTTTCTAGGGATGAAGGGGGTGTCATTCCTGAGGAAAAACTGAAGATACTGGAGCTGATCTGCTCAGACATGAGGACATGTAGAGACTTATGAGTCTGAACTGAGAAGTCACTGTTCCCGTTGATCAAAGTATTGAAAACCTGGAACGCCAATTCATTGGCAAAAGAATCATAGGTGAGATGAGGAAAATCTTTGTGATGCAGTGAATAACTGGTGTCTGGATGCACTGCCTGAGGGCATGGAGGAGCTAATTCAAAGAAAACTGCATAATTAGCAGAAGAGGAAAAATTTATAGGGCTATGGTGGGTGTGGTTCTAGCTGTGATGCCCTTATCGAGAGCCAGCACAGACATGAAGGGAAGAGGAGTTGACTTAGCCACTCTATGATATCAGCAATCTTTTTGGTTCGTCTATCCAAAGGAGCAGAAGGAAGCAGAACTAAATAAATAACATTGGCAACCATTCCAGGGAATTTTATAGATCTGCAGAGGTTACCTTGGGTATCTCAGAATGAAATGGAGGCCACCGTGACTTGATAACCAATGTT
Source organism: Chiloscyllium plagiosum (assembly GCF_037043375.1). Taxonomy (NCBI): domain Eukaryota; kingdom Metazoa; phylum Chordata; class Chondrichthyes; order Orectolobiformes; family Hemiscylliidae; genus Chiloscyllium; species Chiloscyllium plagiosum. The sequence continues at coordinate 30,207,820 of NW_028270177.1, forward strand.
GCCACTTGTGCAGAATGCTGTCACATGACTCTTATTATTCTCTAGAAATACAAATGACGTAACGAAAACTCTGGTCCCAATAACAACGTCGATAACATGCTTTATGTCATGAAATATCCTAAGACAATTCACAGGATCAATATCTGATAAACTGTAACATCTAGCAAGATCAGGCAGTATTAGGGCAAGTGCTTGGTAAAAGGGATAGATCTTGAAGTCATATTGTGGAAGGGCAATAGACCCCAGTGCTGTGACTACTTCAAAAGAATCTAACATTTATTAAGGGGGATGGAACATTTCAAACACCGCAACACGGCAGATTGAAGCCGAGCTTTGAGGCCACAACAAGACACAGATTTGGCACTTTATTTCAATCCAGTTTATGGAAGGGAGAACACAGCGAGAATTGAAGAGAGCGTCCTGATAGGTGTGGAGGGCCAAAAGCCAGCAGCAGGAAAGGGACAAATTATTGGATGACAGAAGGAACCTCAAAAGTCATAAGGATAAGAATTAAAGGTGGAAAGAAGGGAAAAAAATCAATACTTGGTTGCAGAGATCTTTTGGAGATATAGTGCAGGACAGCAGTTTAATTTCTGAGCCAGTATTTACCTCAGCACATATTCACAGCCTCTTGTAACATGAGAATGATTGGCTGGAGGAGGCTTGATAGAATTCCGACAACATTTCTCGGGCAATGATCTAGGGAACAGAGGTTTTGATCGCATTTTGCTGAGTGCTTGCCTGGACGTGTGGAGTTTGTGTGGGCTGCAAGTACGGTTCTGGGAACTATTGAAATATAGCATTTACGCAGCAGAGGGGGAACACTCTTCTAGCTCTCTCACACAGCTCACAGTTGTCAAATAGAAAGAACGTAGAAAAAATACAGCGCAGCCCTCGATGTTGCGCCGATCCAAGCCCACCTAACCTACACTAGCCCATTATCCTCCATATGCCTATCCAATGCCCATTTAAATGCCCATAAAGAGGGAGAGTCCACCACTGCTACTTGGCAGGGCATTCCATGAACTCACGACTCGCTGAGTAAAGACAAATGGTGAAGTTGAAAACATCAGGACTGCTGTGTTTCTCTCTAATCTCTCTCTCTCACTTCATTTTCTTCCAACCTTCACTGTCTACCTCTCTTTACCAGATCTCTCTCTCTCTGTCTCTATAGAGTTCACAGCTTGACTCAACTGGATATGGCATCATTGCACTCTGCCCCAGATCTCCAGCTTTGGAATATCACCCACACTGTTCAATTCTGGTCTCACTGCAATAGGAAAGATGTTGTTAAACATGAAAGGATGCAAGAAAGATTTACAAGGGTTGAGCTGTACGGAGAGGCTGAATGGGCTGGGGCTATTTTTCGGTGCATTGGAGGCTGAGAGGTGACCTTATAGAGGTTTACAAAATCATGAGGAGCACAGATAGGGTGAATAGTTAATGTCTTTTCCCCAGGTTGGGGGAGTCCAAAACCTATGCCCTCTAATTTAAGGTGAGCGGGGAAAGATTTAAAAGGGACCTGAGGCAACTTTATCACACAGAGGGTGGTGCGTGCATGGAATGAGTTGCCAGAGGAATTGGTGGAGGCTGGTACAATTACAACATTTAAAAGGCATCTGGATGGGTTTGGAGGGATATGGGTCAAATGCTGGCAAATGCGACTAAATGAATTTAGGATATCTAGTCGGCATGGATGAGTTGAACTGAAGAATGCTTCCATGCTGTACAGCTCTGTGACTCTTCCCAATCTTTGTCAAGCCACAGCCTGGATGCAGTTCCTCTTGGGGGGGGGGGAAAGGTGAACTGGTCACATGGGAATATGAGTGAGCCACGCAACTTCTGTCCCTTTGATGGGGCTCTTGGCCAATCTTTTGTGTACCACCTTCTCTAATAGGACCCCTCCCCAGCTGCACTGTTTGACAAATGTTTTAAGCCCCTTGTGCTTCCATTCTGGTGCAGGCTCTGACTCTCCCCCCCCCCCCTCCCCACTGAGACAGCCAGTTCTGTCGGGCAATAACTCAAGCACAGTGCTGCTTTAAAAACCTGACAGAGCCATGAAGTCTCCCAAATCCTCACTCTACATCGATGCAGTACTTAGCCGCATCGGCACTGTACCTATACCCCAATGGATTACTTTGTGCCAGCAGCATCAAAGGCAAAAGAATCAGAGGCACAAAAATAGCAAATTAGAATCCAGCTCATGCTGTAGAGACTGCACCTTAATAGAGGTTAACTGTACAGCAAATATTGTTTGGAATTACTGTCCCCATTAGAAATTAGGCAGCGCCTCGAAACAAAATTCTAATTAGTTACTAAATCATTGTTGATTTTTGATATACTTTTTTGCTGCGGTTTTTAAATGAACAGTTTATTGCCGTTTTCAAGGTCACTGTTCCAGCTTTCATGAGAACGCTGCAGAATCTTCGTGGTTTCACTGGGGAGATGCCAGCCTAACAACATTGCACGCTGAATAATTACAATCTTCCCGGGCTGATTTCAGTGAGCGAGGTAACGCGCCCTGCCGTCGAGGTGACTGAGACCTCGGAGCCTACTCGAGTGTGGGCATCATGGCACCACCCTCACCGTGATCCCTTCGGGGAAGTAGTCACGTAGACCCAGGCCTGGCAACGTGACTGGGAAAAGCTCGGTTGGTGCAGATTTTCTTTTCTGGGATGGAGATGCTACAGTGATCTAATTGCAGAGAAATGCAAGCTCTGACAGTTCAAAGCTGACAGAAACCAGCTTTAAGACTCCAGCCTGGCTTTCTTTAAACGAAATGCTAAAAAAAAATCCATGAGAAAAATATGCATTGACGATGAGCCAGTGGGAACAAATGAACTTTTATCTTTTGCATAATGTTGAGAGAGTGTTGGGAGTTTTGGTAATTAAACACTGTGCGTCATTTCAGATTCATAGTTTAGGCAAATGGGAGTTGTGCTGGTCTTTTGTTTTTGTCTTAAACAGTATGTTTATAAATGGTAAACAGCTCTCCCCTCAAGGACTGATTAAAAAAGCAGAAATGGCATCTGCTATATATAAAGTATGCCAGAAGGGCTCCGTCTTTAGATTTAATAAAACACATTTCTTCTTTCGGGGGAAAAAAAACACAAAAGGGCACTAACCTCCTGCACTGTGTCACAAAGTAAAAACTGAATCGTTTTTTTGGAAACGGTTGCTGGGTATTTTCAACGTCGACGCAGCTGACTCCTTTTACATTCAGGACAGCTAATCATCAAACGTAGCATTAACTGAACAAAGTTTATTTGTGGCTCCAATTTCCTGTATTGACTCTGAGCCCCCCACATTCCCCTCCTCAATCATTGTTATCTACTTGAAGAGCTTTCTCTCCCACCATCTTCAAATATTAGGAATACTGGGACACTGTCTTTCAAACATTATTATGTGTTGAGCTATTCTGGACCACAGTTGGTTTTGACTCAATCTGCAGTTCTTGATTATACTTTAACCCTCACTGCATCACCACTGGTGTGTGAGCATCTTCTGGTGTTCACAGGAAATTAGAATTTGATGAAACCGGTTTCGGAGACAATTAATATGATTAAGTAACGTGGCTTTGTTTATAATGAAACTAAAATCCAAGAGTTGCTTTTCGAATGGTCCTTTCAAAACATAATGGATGCAATGCTTAACAAACCATTTCTGTGTACTATCCATCGATGCAGAGCACCTAAATGCAACTTTTTAGACCTTTATTTAATATAATGCCAGAACTATTGCTACTGAGAAAATGAAGACAAGATGAGCTTTAAAATTGGTTTCAAAATACAGTTCACGTCTGTTTTCTAAACTCATGGTTCCAAATGGGACCAATTTAAAGTTGAGCTGATCAACTTGACTGCTGCTCATTTGGTCGCTCAGTTGTTAGAGCACTTTTTCAGAAACTTCAATTCATCGAAAATTCTGCTGCTGACCACTGCTCAGTTTGGCAACATTGCAATTTTTAAATTACACCGCACTTCTAAAATTCCTCCGCAGCCCCACTCCTCCTTATTACTACAACACTCTACAATCTTCCAAGATCCCTGTGATGCTCCAATTCCAGCCGTTGGAATTTTCACTGCTTTGCCGATGATGGCCACAGAATCAGCTGTCAACATGAATTGGAATTCCTTCCCCTAAGCCTCTCTGCTTGCCTATCATTCTCTTCTGTAAGACTGTTGAAAACCATTTAAATTGTGGAGCTTGTCAAATTTTGTTTGACCACACCCTAATAAGCTGATTCTCTTATGTTATGGGTGCTACGTAAATGCAAGCGTTCATTCATTGGGACAGTGGAAGGGGATCTTCAGCTCCCAGATCTGGTGAGCTTTGAAGTGGGAAAAGCAATTCACTGAGGCAGAGTGATCAATCAGGTTATACTCTCTTCCACCCTCGTACACCAGGCAGAAGCATTCTCATTCGCCTGTGGCTATCTTTGAGACCAGGAAATGAACTTTGATGAACTCTATCATATTTAGTTTTGTAACTTGTGATTTTACCATGACTTCTGTCATTAATATAGGCAGCATTGTTCGAGCAACTTAGAACACTTTTCATTGTATTTTTCTTGTAAAAACACATCTGACAATAAACTCGAAATTCTAAACTGATTTAAGCAAGTGGTGGTATTCCATATATCTGCTGCCCTTGTCCTTCCAGATGGAAGTGGTCATAGGTTTGGAAGGTGCTGCCTGAGGATCTTTAGTGAATTTCTGCAGTGCATCTTTAGATAATACACACTGCTGCCACAGAGCGTCGGTGGTGGAAGGAGTGGGTGCTTGTGGACATGGTGCCAATCAAGTGGGCTGCTTTGTCCTGGATGGCATCAAGCTTCATGAGTGTTGTTGGAGCTGCACCCATCCAGGCAAGTGGGGAGCATTCCATCACCCTCCTGACATGTGCCTTGTAAATGGTGGGCAGGCTTTGGGGTGTCAGGACGTGAGTTACTCACCACAGTAATCCTACCCTGACCTGCTCCTGTAGCTACTGTATTTATGTGGCATGTCTAATGGAGTTCTGAATAAGAATCATTGAACCCGAAACATTAACTCTGCTTTCTCGCCACAGATTCTGCCAGGCCTGCTGAGTTTTTCCAGCAATTTCTGTGGTCGTTTCTGATTTCCAGCATCTGCAGTTCTTCGGGTTTTTTGAACTGAAACAGCATGTCTATTTTTACAGTGAAGACCTCGGGGAATCTACACAGACATTCACTCTTCTGATAAGTGATCAAGCAGAAATAAATCAATACGTTGCGTGCACTCTGTGATTTTCACCAATGCTGTGGGTATAAAGGAGTCACTGCCATTTAGCTGCAGGTCTCACCCACTCTGCCCCAAAAGCAATGTTGGAACGACAACAAAAGAGACGGGCCTTTGAACTCAATCCTGATAAACCTCTGTGAGGCTTTCACGAGCATTTTGTATTCCATCTGCATTACAAGAAGAATGCAAGTTCACACTTTCCAAAGTGTAACTTGGAGCAATTCAGTGTTCAGATTTTTTTTTAATTATTGGGAAATAACTGAACTACTGGGAAATACTGTGAGGGTTTCTTTGTTGATGCACTGCAGTGATTTATAAAGGAAGATGAAGTCGATTTTGACTCATGACAAATGGAGTGCATCAATGAAATTCATTTGGGTCAGAAGTTATCAAGAATGGAAATGTACCGGCTCAGACCTCTACAATCTCCATTACGGTTGAAAGAACAAACCCCTCCTTCCTATCGGAAAGATGTTGTAACACTTGAAACGGTTCAGAAAGGATTTACAAGGATGTTGGCAGGGTTGGAGGATTTGAGCTATAGGGAGAGGTTGAATAGGCTGGAACTGTTTTCCCTGGAGCATCGGAGGCGGAGGGGTGACCTTATGGAGGTTTACAAAATTATGAGGTGCATGGATAGGATAAATAGACAAAGTATTTTCCCTGGGGTCGGGGAGTCCAGAACTAGAGGTCATAGGTTTAGGGTGAGAGGGGAAAGATATAAAAGAGACCTACGGGGCAACTTTTTCACACAGAGGGTGGTATGTGTATGGAATGACCTGCCAGAAGTAGTGGTGGAGGCTGGTACAATTGCAACATTTAAGAGGCATTTGGATGGGTATATGAATAGGAAGGGTTTGGAGGGATATGGGTCAGGTGCTGGCAGGTAGGACTAGATTGGGTTGGGATACCTGGTCGGCATGGACGGGTTGGACCGAAGGGTCTGTTTCCATGCTGTACATCTCTATGACTCTATGACTCTAAGAGGGTGCATTTTATGGCTACAAAAACCTTACACTAATCATATCCCTTCAGTTTATACTTCTGCATATGTGCACTGAAGGAAGGTTAGAGTAGATTCCCTACAGTGTGGAAACAGATCATTTGGCCCAACAAGTCCACACCAACCCTCCAAAGAGTAAACCACCCAGACCCATCCCCCTACATTTACCCCTGACTAATGCACCAAACACTACGGCAATTTAGCATGGTAAATTCACTTAACCTGGACATCTTTGGATTGTGGGAGGAAACCGGAGCACTTGGAGGAAACCCACGCAGACACAGGGAGAATGTGCAAACTCCCCACAGACAGTCATTAGAGGCGGGAATCGAACCCAGGTGTGTGGTGCTGTGAGGCAACAGCGCTAACCACTGAGCCACCATCCATCCCTCCAAACTCCCCCAGCAACAAACCCCTCCACCCTTCCCACCCCCACCCATGAAGGACTGAATATTCTATGTGGGTTAACTTTCAGACAGAAATTAAACAAACAAGTTGCACTTATTTAGCACCCTTTTACCATAATAAACAGTATCAGGAAGCTTCACAGTTTAGGACAATGACAAAAAGCTTGGCCAGACAGTCAGGTTATCAGAAGCATCTCTTCAAGAGGAAAGTGAAATAAGGAGAGAGAAGTGAAGACAGGCTATTCCAGAGCTTGTAGATTACTCAGCTAAAGGGATGACCCCTAGTGCTGGAGCCATGAAAATTTGAGACACGCCCAAGTCCAGACACAGATGGATACAAATAACACAGCGGGTTGAGGGTCTGGAGGAGATTGCAGTGATATAGAGGGCAAGGCCATGGAGGGATTTGAAATCAAGGGGGAGGATTTTAAAATTTGGGGCATTGTGCAACTGGGAACCAAAGTCCATCAGCGACTGCAGCAGTTGTGCGTGAACGGGACTTGGGGTGAGTTAGGATAGGAGCAGCAGTGTTTTAAATTTGTGGAGGGTATTGAAAACACTTGGACTCATACAGTTATCACTGTCTTCAAGTTATTCTGAAGGACGTTACAAAGTTGTGACCAATTGGATCCGTGCCTTTTCATCACCAAATCCTGTCAGCTCCACTCGCTGCAAAGTTCTTCATTACTTTGCTGCACATCTTTAAGTCATCCTTACACCGAAGGTACTATATGAATGCAAGTTATTGTTGCTGTTCTAAGACAACAATTGCCATGTACGATTTTAATCAGTACATTGACTGGACAAATCAGATGGGCAAGGGTAACATGGAAGACCAAACAGTAAATTCCAGAGGGATTGTCTCTGAGAGCAGTACATTACACAACCTACCCAGGAATAGATTATTTCAGATCTAGTCATGAGTAAGGAGCTAGGACTGATGAGCATCCTCATAGTCACGGTCCCTCTTGGGGGGTAGTCATCCCAAGATAGAAGAATTTTAAATTCACTTTGAAGGAGAACAACTCGGTCTCAAACTAGCGTTCTCAAATGAAATAAGCAAAATGAGGAAAAAGATGTCGACAAAGAATGGTAAAATAGACTAAGAGAAAGGTCCTGAAGAAGGGCTTATGCCCGAAACGTCGAGTCTCCTGTTCCCTGGATGCTGCCTGACCTGCTGCGCTTTTCCAGCAACACATTTTCAGCTCTGATCTCCAGCATCTGCAGACCTGACTTTCTCCTCCTAAGAGAAAGGTCAGCAGAGGTAGACATTTAAACAGATATTTCTTAACATGGAGTAATTTGTTAAAAAATTACTTGATAAGAGGTTGAACCAGCACTGGTTAACAAAGGTGGTCAAGGAGAGTATCCAAACAAAATCCAAGGTAAATGAAGCAGCAAAAACTAGTGGTAGGCCAAAGGACTAGGAATGTTGGAGGAATCAGCAGAGGAAGATTAAAAATCTAATATAAAAAGGGAGAAAATTGGTTGTGCAAGTAAACTGTCAATAACTCCCCACTATACAAAAGGAAACAGAGCGGGAAGTGAGAGCAAAACACTCGAACGATGCAATTGAGGAATTGATAATGAGGAAAAAAAAGAACTGGTAGATAATTTAAACCAATACTTTGCTTTGGTCTTCGGTGGAAGACATGACAAGCATGCTGAAGATAATAGGCAGCAAGGTGCTAAAGAGAGGAAAGGTCTTTTGTAACAGTCTCTATCACAATGGACACAATGTTGGACAAACAAATGGGACTGAAGACAGACACATCACCAGGACCTAATGGCCCGCATGTGAGCTTTTTAAAAGAATTGGTTGCAGAGATAGCAGAGGTATTGGTTGATATTCCAGAACTCACCAGATTCTGTGAGGGTTCCAGCAGATTGGAATCAGTGATTGAACAAGGGGCAGAAACCAATCAAAGTGAAGGATCCTAGCTAATACGCACCACCACGCTAACGGTACAGCCCCTGAAATGGGCAAAGGGAATTAATGCACTATAAACCCATATCTGTTGGGATTGCAAATCAATCAACATACCAGCAACATTCAACCTGTGCATTAAAATGATATTTGTATGCGGCCAACATTGAACATGCTGCTTTATCGGCTACTTGTGACACCAATGGGTTTAATATTGACGCTGATTAGTGCAATGAGAAGCTAGCCAACACTGTTTAAAGGTGCAAGGTTTGTGAAGGTTTGTTGCTCAGGTTGAGGTTTAGGGTGTAGGTTTGCTCGCTGAGCTGTAGATTTGATATCCAGACGTTTCATTACCTAGCTTGATAACATCATCGGTGGCGACCTCCAAGTGAAGCGAAGCTGTTGTCTCCTGCTTTCTATTTATATGTTTGTTCTGGACGGGGTTCCTGGGGTTTGTGGTGATGTCATTTCCTGTTCATTTTCTGAGGGGTTGATAGATGGTATCTAGATCTATGTGTTTGTTTATGGCATCGTGGTTGGAGTGCTAGGCCTCTAGGAATTCTCTGACATGTCTTTGCTTAGCCTGTCCCAGGATTGATGTGTTGTCCCAGTCGGAATGGTGTTTTTTTTTAAGGTTTAAAGGTGGTCTGTACCTCTTCCGGGCAATGTGGCTGGGGCAGGCACTGAGAGGTACATGGAAAGCAAACCTAGTCGTGGCAAACAATGAGTAATGGCACAAAATGAGGCAGAGTGGACTCCAAAAGTTTTCAGACAATGCATGGCAGGTCATCGTGAAGATGATGGAGAGGAAGAGGGATGCCCTGTATGTGCAGTATGTCCTCCAGTCATTTGGTCAGAGGGCAATAGGAACTGCAATGCTGGGAGTCAAACCCGATAATCTAGATGTAATGCCACAACACAAGGTGAGTAAGAGCAAGTTATAGAGTCATACAGCATGGAAAATGACTCTTTGGGTCCAATCAGTCCATGCCAACAATAATCTCAAACTAAAATAGTCCCACCTGCCTGCCACCTGCCCCATATCCAGCCAAACGTTTTCTATACATTAACTTATCCAAATGACTTTTAAACACTGTAACTGTACCCACACCCACCACTTCCTCAGCAAGTTCATTCCACATGCGAATCATCCTCTGTGTAAAAAATGTGCCCCTCATGTCTTTTTATAAACTTCCCACCCTAGGGACAAGGCACCTGCCACTTATCTTATCTATGCCCTTCATGATTTTAAAAACATCTATAGGGTCACCCCTTAACCTCCTACACTCCTATGAAAACAACCTCAGCCTATTCAGCATCTCCCTATAAATCAAACCCCTCCAGTCCTGGCAGCATCCTGCTAACTGAACCCTCTCCAGCTAACAACATCCTTCCTATAACAGGGCTTCAAGACTAATATACCATCAATGCCCCCACCCCACAGTCTTAGCCACTATGCAATTTACCCCCAATCACAGTGATTACTCACCAACAATCTCTATCCATCAGGACTCACGCCTAGGATTTATACAATTCAGCTCACTTTCGCAAACTCAGTACTGCTGAAAACACCCACAGCATGGAGACACTGACAGCTATTTAACCATGACAGCTGATCACCCTTGAACAGCACCGAATTCAAAAAGGCTGACGGAGCAAAAAACATACCAATCCTAGTGTAGCACTTGTGTGGGTTAGAGAAGAAGGTAAAGTCCCTACCCTCTGGGTGAAGACATCTCCACACATCCACCAACCCCAGCTCCTTGTTCAGGTCCATTAGCTGCCTGGATTGTGGGAGTATACCCGCGAGACCCCTCGGTATCCTATCCACCTCGGGGTCCATAAGTCGGTTAAAGTCTCCCTCTATAATTGTATGATGCACCCCAAGGGCCATCAACCTGGAGGGCGTATCCGTTAAAAATTTGAGGGGGGTGTGCCGGGGGGGCAATATACATTCAAAATCCTGTACTCCACTCAATGTATCGAAGCTCTCGGGATCAGAAACCACTCATATTCGTCTTTAATTTGGTCTAACAGTTGAAATGGGAGATTCTCCTGGATAAGTATAGCAACTCCTCTGCTTTTAGAATTAAAGGATGAGAAAAACACCCAGCCAGACCCTTCCTGCTGTAACCGATAAGTGCTCCTTATCGGTTAGATGTATTTCTTGCAGCAAGGCTACATCAACCGTTTCTTTACTAAGGCTTGAAAGTCTCTTCTTTCTCTTAATCGGTGAATGATTCCCCTTAATGTTCCAGGTGCACCATTTACACAACCTATTAGTCATAGCCGTCCAAAACAGTCCGTGATCCCCTGGGAGGAAGAATCCCTCTCATAATGCGCCGAGTGTAAACAGTTCAAATAAACTTGAGAATACAACTACAAAAACTACCAAATCAAAACTTCTAACAACTACTTCTACAATGAATCAACATTTAACACAAATAAAAGGAGACTTCTCCCCTTGCTCACGGGGGACACTCACACAACCCACTAACCCCTCCATGGCTCCTTCAAGCTGAAGCCACATTCCAAACCCAGACAAAACAAATCACATGCATCTTATAACAAGAAAATTAAAAGTGGGCATTCAGCCCATCCCATCCATACTTTGACCCTGGGCAATCCTGGTCGATAAAAAAAAAACCACCCTCAAACCCTCACCCCCCCCCATCCCACATCAAGAGAGAGAAGAAAAGGGAATGATAAATAAAAAGATAATGGAAGGGGAGAAAGAAGGGAGAAGAGAGAGAAAAAGAAAAAAGGTGACCCCCATGTATTAAAAAAACAAAACCAGGCAAACCACAGAGAAATCAAGGTAAACACTATTGTCCATATTATTTGAGCCAGCCAGTCTATTTTAAAGTATCCAGGAAGACCTTTAGCTTTTCTGATTCGTCAAAATTAAACATGGACCCGCCGTGCCTGAAATGTAATATTGCCAGATATCTTAAAGAGTACTGAATATTCAATTCCCTTGGCCTCCTCTTTACTTCATCAAAGGCCTTCCTCTTATGAATCACGACCGGAGAGAAGTCTTAGAAAAGCATAATTCGTGATCCCTTGTATGTGAGAGCCTGAGGATCCTTCCCCAGTGCTCTAGAGGCTTCCAGCATCACTATCTCTGTAATGCTGGAGTCACACTAGGACCGGGGGGTGGGGGCACTGGAATGATCTGGGCCTGCGCACTGTGACCCGGTGGGCCTGCTCAACCCGCAGTTGGTCTACCTCAGACTCCAGCCTCAGAAACTGTGGGAGCCATTGCTCCAAGAAGTGGATCAGCTGGCTTTCTTCCTCCCACTCCGGCAGCCCAATCAAGCGGATGTTCTTCTGACGACCTCTACCTTCAAAGTCATTGAACTGCTCTTCCAAGGCCCGCACCCGCCATTCCAGGGTCTGGACCCAACCCACCAAGGATTCAGAAGCCAGCTGCTCCACCTCCATGACACACTGCCCAAGACGCTTCTGCAGCATGACCGAGATCAGTTCCAGCCTGGTCCGGGTCTCCTCCATCGCTGAATCGATCTTCTCTCAGAGTTTCATGAACTCCGAGACCAGGCTTTGCTCCACAGGTAAGTCCCCCGCGATGTTCGTGAAGGCTGACGCTGGGGTCGCAAGCGTGTCCATGGCGGCAGGGGAGTGCCCTGCTTGTTTCGATCCTCGCTGTCCTTTTCCCTTGGTCATCTTCCTTAATCAACAAAACTGACACACAGCAATTCTGGGCATCTAAAACTACCAACTTTTACCACAACAGCTAAGAAAGGGAGGATAACTGCATCACTTTGCCTGGGTTATGGTGCAGAGCTCAGCAAGGCAGACCTACTGGATTGCCGCCATCTTGGATCTCAGCCCACAGAGTTTAAATTAGGAAGGCTACATCAGATTTAGATTGTGTAAATAAAGGAAATAAAGAGAGGGAAAGAAATATGAGATTAACAGAAAGAAATAAAAGAGCAAAAGCAAAAAGTAAAACAATTTTTATAAATCTCTAGCAGAGATTAAATGTTGAAGGAATGAGACTCCATATTTTATATACTTAATTGGAAATATTTCAGTGCAGCACTTATGATTGATCATACCATTAAAAATTCACCTCATTCCAGGAACCTTGAAGTTTTCAGGCATATTTAGTGGTTAAGCGTTGTAACATCATTCCCTTACTTTGATTCAGAAGTGAGTCACTTCAAGTAATTCTGTTATAACGCAGGCTGAGAAACAGCAAGGTTAGCTGGATTATAACATCAAGATTTCCATGTTCAACTGCATGCATCCAGACTCTGGAAGTTGCTTCACTGCATCATAATGGCGTGCACCATTAGCTTCAAAGCACAATCTAGCCGATGACTTCTGCAGACTCATTTTCCAATTCCCAGCTTGGCTGATGAACCAAACTATCAGAAACGTTTTCCAAACAGTAATACTTGAAACATTTCGCTGGTTTCCTCTCTGATCCTCACCACTACTGCTTCTCTTTGGAACTGGAATTTACATTTTTTGAAACTGTTTACTGGCAGTGGTTAGCTGGATCAGTTATTAATTTTAAATCGTCACGCTAAATTTTAATGTTAGATTTAAAATCTGAGATAGATTTTTAAAAATTCACTCAAAGGATGAGGGCAATGCAAGCAAGACCAGCATTTATTGCTCATCCCTAATTAAGGGTCAACCACTTAGCTGTGGGTCTGGAGTCACATGGAGGCCAGACCAGTTACCTTCCCTAAAGGACATTAATGAATCAGATGGGTTTTTTTGACAATTGACAATGGATTCATAGTCATCATATAGACTCTTAATTTCAGACTTTGTTTATGAATTGAATTCAAATTTCACCATCTGCTGTGACAGGATTTCAAACTGAGTCCCCAGAACATTACCAATCCACTGATAATTGTCTCCCCATTATCCTTTATTACACAAAGATATTAAGGGATATTTGCAAAGGCAGGTGTTATGGAGTTAGGCCACAGGTTAGCCATGATCTCACTGAATGATGGAACAGACCTGAGGGGCTGAATGGCCTCCTCCTGTTCATAGATTTTCTCTTGATACAACCTGATTTCTACTTGTCAGTGTCTAACGATGGCAACATTTCAGCCAAACATTTGCACGTGCAATGCAGAATGGCCACATGGAAGAACATGACATCCAAGGCTGACTTGACAATATTTTTGCAGCTGATGATGAAGCTGAAGGTAAAACAGGCGTCTTGGGTTAGAATCGTGGTAAAAGCTTATTGATCTTGAATTAGAAAGGTATTAGCTCTACCTCAAGGCAATGAAGCATGGAAAATAACTTGTTATTCTTTTCCACACTCAATAGAACTAGATTTTAACAAATCACAGCTGCATAAATAAATCTGTTCTGTGAACAGTCGCTACTTGCAATGCAAGTAAATCGAGTGAAGGTGCTGTTGCAATTTAGCCTGTTGATGAAGCAAAGAGGCATTTCCTATCAATGTAACTGCGATGGAAAGGTTTCATCTTGTTTTCAAGTCATTTTAAAACAATGGAAGCTTATGTTTAATGTGATACGCTGAGGAAAGCTACACTTCAAAGAGTTGCACATCATCACTGGGAGGATCATGGTGGGAGATTCTCCACATTGCACAGACTCAGACTGTGGCATTCTGCACATTGCTAGCATAGATCAAATTGCTAACTTCTTCTAAAAAAAAGATGAACTTAAGTCTAAGCTTTTCAGAGAGACTACCATCTCTGATTGCACCTTAATAAATGGTGCAAAGGACGGTGTTGCAGGTAAAAGTTGTTTCTTGTAATTCACTCATGACATGAGCATCATTGGCTGGGCAACATTTATAGCCTATCCTTAGCTGGTCTTGAGAACGTGGCAGTGAGCTACCTTCTTGAACCGTTGCAATCCATTAGGTGTTGGCACAATCGCAATGCCATTTGGGAGGCATTCCATGACTCCCAGCCACAGTGAAGGAACAGTGACATATTACCAAGTAGGTTGGAAATGTATTTTACAGATGGTGGTGTTCCCATGTATCGGCTGCCCTTATCCTTTTAGATGGCATTGGTCGTAGGTTTGGAAGGTGCTGTCTGCTGTGTAAGGAGCTGAAACTTTATTGCTGGAACAGCACAGCAGGTCAGGCAGCATCTAGGGAACAGAAGATTCGACGTTTCGGGCACATGCCCTTCTTCAGGCATGTGCCCGAAACGTCGAATCTTCTGTTCCCTAGATGCTGCCTGACCTGCTGTGCTGTTCCAGCAATAAAGTTTCAGCTTTGATCTCCAGCGTCTGCAGACCTCACTTTCTCCTGCTGTGTAAGGAGTCTTGGTGAATTTCTGCAATGCACCCACTGCAGTTACTGAGCGTCGATGGTGATGGGAGTGGGTGTTGTGCCAATCAACGGGCCTCTTTGCCCTGCATGGTGTCAAGTTTCTCGAGTGTTGTTGGAACTGCAGTGATCCAGGCAACTGGAGAGTTTCTATCACACGTGTTCCTGACGTGTGGCTTGGAGATGGTGGGCTGGCTTTGGGGAGTCATCGTGGGTGGTAATCGTGCCCTTGTTTCATGTGATGCCATGAAACCTCATGGGTTTCCGGAATCAATGTTGAGAATTCCCACGGCAACTTCCTCCTGACTGCATAACACTGTGCCACCATTTCTGCTGGGTCTGTCTTGCCAGTGGCATAGGATATATCCAGGGATGGTAATGGGGCTTTTGGGATGTTGTCTATGAAGTATGATTCTGTAAATGAGTGTGTTTCAGGCTGTTGTTTGACTTGACTATGAGACAGTTCTCTTAATTTTGGTATTGAACCCCAGATATTAGTAAGGCGGACTTTACAGTGTCAACAGGACTGTGTTAGTCACTAACATTTCCATGCCTTAGTCCACCCAAGCAGTCTGTCCTATTCCATTCCATTCTTTAGACTTTCCAGTATTTGATGGAATGGAGTAGATTTCTGAGCCACATTTCAAAGATTTTCCGTTAAGAGTCAACCAAATGCTGTGAGTCTGGAGTCAGATGGAGGCCAGACTTTCCTCCCCTAAAGGACATTGGTGAACCAGATGATTTTTTATGACAATCAACAATTGTTCCATGGTTACCTTTAAACATTTCATTCCAGATTTTTATTGAATTCAGATTCCACCATCTGTGATAGTGGGATTCAACCCATAGGTGCTTAGAACATTACCTGGATCTCTGGGATTGCTAGTCCAACAATACTAACACTACATCACACTGTCTTTCCAGAGTACTGCTCTTCTAGAGTTGCAAATCAGAAGTCACATGACCTCAGGTTATATTTCAACAGGTTTACTTAAAATCACAAGCTTTCAGTACGCGGCTCCTTCATTAGGTCAAGTCACTTCACCTGACAAAGGAGCAGCATTCCGAAAGTTTGTGGTTTCATATAAAGCTGTTGGACTAAAACCTGATGTTACGTGACTTCTGACTTTGTCCACCTCAGTCCAACACCAGCATCTCCACGTGATGATTGAGCTGTAAGAGAAAAGATAAAGGCACTATTTTGGAAGATCTAATGTATTAATAGTGAATCTTCTGTGACTGATTACGGGTAATGGGAGGAAATGGAGATGACGTTGCAAACTGGCACTGGATGGTGTCATTAAATGAGCAAGAACCAACATTAAAGAAAAATCAGGCAGACTGCTTGTTGATTTACCTATGTCCTTGGTGTTGTTCTCTAAGACCATGTTTTTTTCCATACACAAATGTTTTTTCACAATGCTTGTTGTTTGCAGGTTGAGAGGTGACAGCACTGGCTCTCAAGCAAGTAAATGCAATAGGCATTCTGGCATTTCCGTTACAAGAGGTTGCAGAGCTACTGCTGGGAGAATGAGAATGTCAGTGCTAATTCATAACTCATTGACTTCAGTGGACTTGGCCCTTTGAAGTGTTACCAATTTAAAATTTTCCCTTACACAGACAGGCTTTCTGTTGCTTGCACCTGTATTAAACCATTTCTAGCTCTCACAGTAGGAGATGTTTTACCAGTGTTTAACAATACAGGCCTTCAGTGAATGGCTGACATGGAATTTGGAAGTGATTCTGTAACACTCAGACACAAATACAAATTAAAATCTTAAATACTTGCTTAAAGATATCCAAACCATCTACTTAGGATGGGTTTCTGCTTTAAGCATATCTCCTGCATTTGCCAAGTTTATTTTAATGCACTTAAGCTCAGGGTGGTAGCTGCCAATAATTTCAATTCAGTGCTTTGAGAACTCTGCAGAACAGAACGAGAATTGGCAGACTGACAGAGAAAATCCGCACCAGGGTCTTTTAATGAAACAAGCGAGTGAATCGTGAGATCCTTCATCCACAAACAACGTGCCTGCTTGTTGAGAAATAATTAGACACATTGTCCGTTACCTTTTCATCCTCCTCATCGTCGTCATCAATGTCCACGTCATAATCCTCCTGACACAGAAAATACAAGAAGAGAAATGAATAGTTAGCCTTAAATAACTTTCTTTTCTTATACTAGCAAAATGCTTTGAACTCTAGATCATTACAACAACCCAAGCAAAGTGTTTGATGCTTTAAAGTAGTGCTCAAACATGAAAAAAGGCCACGATATTTTTTACACTGATCATAAATTGTGCCTAAACAATGTAACTTGACTCATTCCTCTCATTCCTGATGAAGGTCTTATGCTCGAAACATTGAATCAATCCCCCTGCTCCTCGGCTGCTGCCTGACCGTCTGTGCACCACACTCTTCGACTCTGATCTCCAGCATCTGCAGTCCTCCCTTTCTCCGAATGTGACTTGACTGTACAGTACACTCGCCAACACGCCCACCATGTCTGTCACAGTAATGAACATCACTTCTGGTGTGAAACAAACACCACCATGGGCAGGGTAATGGGATGAGCTGGAATGCTCTTGCAGAGAGTCAGTGATCATTGGCCAGCTTGTATTCTGTATCCATTCTGATTCAATGAAATGAGCAAGTTCCAAAAGATATTCTGTACTCAGTAGTGTTCATCTGCACTGTTCAATTTCAGTGATGTCTCTTAATAGCAAGACATCTGCTTTAAATGAAATGTTTTATTACTTTGCAAGTTAATTATGCTATAGCCTGCTTGTTCATTGGGTGGCTTGTTTCAGCATCTTACAAACAGTTATATTGTGGGTTCATTCATTCATTCATTTTTTCATTCATTCCTTCATGTGCACTCCGCCCACAGGGACATCCTTGGATCCATTTTGAGCACTTTTCTAAGAAGTATTTTGTCAGTGGTGTTTTCCCATTGCTTTGTACTTTCAGGGGCACATTAGACAAATAAAAGTCATCCAGTCATACAGCACAAAAACAGACCCTTTGCTCCAATTTGCCCAAGCTAAACTAATCTCATTTGCCTGTGCTTGGCCCATACTCCTCTAAACCTTTCCTACTCATGAACCTGTCAAAATATCATTAAAATAATTGTATAAGTATCAACCATTTCCTCTGGCTGTTCATTCCATATAGGAGCCACCCTCTGTGTGACAAAGCTGCCCCTCAGGCCCCTTTTTAAATCTTTCCCCTCTGACCTTAAAAATATGCCCCCTAGTTTTGAACTCCCCAACCCTAGGGAAAAGACACTTGCTAGTCACCTTACGTTTCAAATCTACCTCAGTTGGAACTGGATCAAACCCATGCTGTTAGTGTCTTGGAAATGTCATTAGGCTCATAATCTAATGCCCCACTAACATTGTGGTGATATGAGTCCAATGCCAGCCATAAGAACTAGTGGATCATAAAATCGATTAATAAATCTGAAATTAAAGCTGGATTCATGCTCAACATGTTTGTCAGATACATTTGGGACATCTAAGCAACTCTTGGACAGGCACATGGAAGTTAGTACAATGTAGTGTATGTAGGTTAGTCTGATATTAGAGTAAGATAGAAGGCCGGCCCAACATTGAGGGCTGAACGGCCTGTACTTTGCACTCTTCTTTGTTTTGACATTACTAAGGTTGATTGTCGTAAAAACCCATCTTATTCTTTGCTGTAAGTAGCCACAGAACAGAAAGAGGACCTACCACTCTGATGATAGTGGGAATGGGATTGTGCTCCAATGTTTTTACGTCATATCAGTGTGCTTCTCCCTCTGGAGAGAAGTGGACTGGCACTTGCTAGTTAAAGAGGATCTCTGGTATGGAGGAAAGTCCCACCATTCAATAGCTGTGCACTCTGATGTGGAACATCCACTCTACACATTTCACCTACAGATTGGTTTGGAATGGCAAATACAGGGGCAATCTTTCACCACCTGAAGAGAAACAGAAAGGAGGTTACCCTTTGTCAGAGAGTCTCGGACCAGAGGGCATAATCTTAAAATAAACGGTCTGTGTCGAGGAATGATTCATTGCGGCCTCCACTTACCACGGTAAAAATCGTACTCTGGAAAAATTCCACAGCAATTTCAGTTTCAAAGACCAGAATCTTCCAGGTTTTGAAAATTCATGAGTGTCAGGAACTACCTCTGCTGGTGCTAGCGGTCTGCCTGCAGGAGGTGGCTGCTGAGCATGGAAGGGATAATGAGGCAGGATAGGCCTGGCACTTACACTGGAAGAGGTGAGCACAGCTAAAGTGTGGGAACACTGACAAGCCAGCCAAAAATGGAGACCTGTGCAAAAGGTTCCAGCAGGAGTATGAAAAACAAACCCAGATCTGTGAGGGTGCTTAGTATGGAGCAGAAACCCCTTCCCAAGGGGGTATTCAGTTGCAATTGCCTTTGGCCTTTTTGGCACTGGGGTCTCTCTGATGCAGGCATTTGCTCGTTCATGAATCAGAAAAAGTTAGCACGCGGGCTTGGTAGGTAATTAACAAGACAAACAGAATGGTTGCAAAGTCAATGAATATAAAAGTAAGGAGGTCTTGCCAGAGCAGGTCATTTGTAAGACTGCACCTGAGAACTCAGTATAGTTTCAGTCTCCTTATTTATGGAAGAATGCACTTGCATTAGAAGCAGTTCAGAGAAGGTTCCTGATGTTCATTCCCGGGATGAAAAGGCTGTCTTGCAATGAGCACGTTGGGGCTAACTAATTGGAGTTCAGAACAATGAAAAGTGACCTTATCGAAACATTTAAGATTCTGAGGGGCTTCGACAGGGGAGTTACTTGTGAGGGAATCTAGAATTACGGACTGATTGATGTGTAGTAACAGTAAACCACAACAACCAATAGTTGGGATAGTGTGCGGCAACCAATCCTCTTTCCCCGAGTTGGTCTGAGGACATGATTGGTTATTAGTTATAGAGAATAAACCACTAATGAATTGAGTTGAGTTACACAACCGAGAGAGCCAAAGATTATTAGGTTTTTTTGGCTTTTTGCCTGTTGAGCTTCATTTTGATCATCTGTTAATCATTTCTCCGCAGGAGGATTTGGTTTTAGTCTCTTGGTTCCGCTTTACAGAGGATATTGTACTGGGTTTAGCTGGAACACGGGCTATTAACTTCTCTAGAGGAGCGCTTGGGAGCTGTTCCACCTTCTGCAGACCAGAAAGAGGTTTCTCACCACTTCCTGGGCAAAATGAATATTTTACCCATTTTCATGGCCAGTACATACTCATACCTCAATTTTGTAAAATAAACATCCACAGTTGTGGACTTAATACATTTTCCCACCAAATCGGCAATTTAATTGATGTATCACCTGATCAGCCTAAACTTAAAATTTTTCTACCTTCTTCTTCCGTCAGACTCCATCTTTTAAATCTTCTAAACTGTCCTTTTGTTAGCAATTGCTGTCACCTTAAATCTGCTCTGCAATGTCTCTGATGCTGTGACCTCGCTATCAATTAATGTAATGGTCCTTGACATCACTTCGACTGGAGTTCTGTCTTGTGGTGCCCATTTGGGATGGCAGCAATGCTCACTGTGAGCAGTATGCTCTCCTTGTTTTTAACTCTATCCTTCCAGCCTGGTATTTTACATCCACTAGGATCTCAAGCTAGACTCCCCATTCTTCACCCAAACAGTGGAAGACATCATTAGACTGATTAAAGCCTAAAGCAGTTTCCAACATTAACGTGTTCAGAAACAACACCTAATACAACATGGGGCATGGTTTAAAGGTAAGGGAACTCTCTTTAAGATTGCAATAAGGAGGAATTTCTTCCTGCAAATAGTCATTAATCTCTGGAATTCTTTTCCACAGAGAGTAGCAGAGCCTGGTTCATTACATATGGACAAATTTTTGATTGACAAGGGAGTCAAGGTTATAAGAGAAAGGAAGAAAGTGCCAATAAAGCCATAGTCAGACCAGATCAAGCGTTTGTCAGGACCCTTCCTGAAATGTTGACTCCCCACCTCCTTTGATGCTACCTAACCTGTTGTGCTTTTCCCAGCTCCACACTTTAATCACCTCTGACTTTCCAGCATCTGCAGTCTTCATTATCTCCATTGTCAGATCAGCCCTGATCTTATTAAATGGCAGAGCAACCTTGATAATGGGAACAGCCTACTCCTGTTCCTAAAAATATTATTGGGCATGCACTTTACAAATTCACCTCCAATGGGCTAGTGATAAAGTCTACCAATTAGTTATAGAGATGTACAGTATGGAAACAGACCCTTCGGTCCAACTTGTCCATGCTGACCAGATATCCTACATTGATCTACTTCCATTTGCTAGCATTTGGTCCATATTCCTCTAAACCCTTCTTATTCGTATACCCATCCAAATACCTTTTAAATGTTGTAATTGTACTAGCTGCCACCACTTCCTCTGGCAGCTCATTCCATACACGCACCACCCTCTGCGTGAAAAAGTTGCCCCTTAGGTCCTTTTTAAACCTTTCCCTTCTCACCTTAAGCTTATGCCCCCTCTAGTTGTGCACTCCACAACCCAGGGGAAAAGACCTTGACTACTCACCCTATCCATGCCCCTCATGATTTTATAAACTTCAAGAAGGTCACCCCTTTGTCAACCAAATGGTTTACGACATTGAACGTACCCCACAGTGAATGCCAGTCACAGCAAGATGGAACCAAACTTTTCAAATTCGGCATCACACAGCAGTGGTTTACCCAGCTGAAGATTCAGCTGTCACCGGATTGGTACTTTTCGTCCAAGTCTCTGCAGCTGAATCCAGTGGCTCAACATCCATACCATCATACACAATGTGGATTTAACCCTCAAATCCATCAGCAAATGAGCAATCCACTGGAGACCCTTGGAGAGGCAGGTGTTAGCATTGGACTGCTATTGGCTGGTGTTCAAACATAGTAACAAAGGATAAAGGCCATGTAGGAAATGAATGGAAATGACGGGAGACCAGGGTTGTACCTTCTTGAGCTCCGATCATGATAATCACTATTACAACAGCTTTCCAGAAAACTTTGCCTGGTAAAGAATGTTGTGGTATTGTGAATTAACGGAACCTTTCGAAGACCAAGGGACTTGGTTCACATTGGGTTTGGTCTCTTCGCCCATGAAGAGAGGAAGGTTCTCCTGATTTAGATCTCTAAAATTCTGAAAGGGTCGGTCGGAGATGTTTCCATTTGTAGGAGAAAACAATACCAGGGATCACACATTTAAGATAGTCACATATGAATCCAATTGGGAATTCAGGAGAAACACCTTCATTCAGAAAGTGGGGCTTGCTACAAGAAATAGTCGAGGCAAATAATATAGAGGCATTAAAGGGGACTTTAATGGAGAGGGTGGAACAGAATGACATGATGATAGGGTTAAATAAAGACTGTTGAGTACAAGCACAGGCTAAGAGAAATCATAGAATCCCTACAGTGTGGAAACAGGTCATTTGGCCTATCGAATCCATGCCAACCCTCCAAAGATCATCTCACCCAGACCTACCCCTGTAACCCTGCATTTCCCATGGTCAATCCACCTAGCCTGCACACTATGGGCAATTAAGCATGGTTAATCTACCTAACCTGTACATCTTTGGACTGTGGGAGGAAACCGGAACATCTGGATGAAACCCACAGCGACATGAGAGAGAATGTGCAAGCTCCACACAGACAGTCACCCGAGAATGGAATCAAACCCAGGTCCCTAGCACTGAGAGGCAGCAATGCTAACCACCGAACCACTATCCTGCACCCTGGTTGAATAGACAGTTTCTGTGTTGTAGCCTTTGTGAATCTATGCAACACTCAGTCTAGAAATAAGGTGGAAAAAAATCACTGTTTCTTATCAAAGGAAATAATGTTGGGGGCATATATTAAAACTCTCAAAGTGAATGTTTGATGAAATATTAAGATACGACTATCGGCATATTGCAAGAACTTTGTGCATTTTAACTCGCCTTTCCTCAGAAAAGCAACTCGGGCACCTTGCCAAATCTTTTGCCTCCCCCACTAAAACAATCCTGTCAAGAATGTCCACTCCCTCTGGTTACGAGGTTATTAAGAGTTTGATGCAGTGATGAGTTCCAGTAACACATATTGTTTTGTGCAGTCACATGGCTGACCTCTGTCCTTGGCTCCAGGGCTGTGATTTAACGCTCTGTAAGAACCGTAGGCCAGAGAGTCAAGGTCGGGGAGATCACTTGAACAACGTGTTATAGAAACCAACACTGCTGCAAAAACAGACTTAAAAGCGGCACTCATGGTAGAGGAATGTTTGACAGACTATTTCCCATCACCCACCTATCAAACTTCCTTTCAAATACAAGACCACAGGCACTGACATGTTTGAAAAGATACAGCATGGTTATGGCATTATTGCCACCAAAGATATGTGTGTGTCTTTTTCCTCCTCAAACTCATCAAGTTGAACATGTCAAGAAAGACATCATCAGGTTCACTTTGGGTTGAGCTCCGGGACAAACCTGACACAGAAGGACCAGAAACGTCTTTCGTAACTGCTCCAACTGCACTGCAAAGAGTCCATTTGCTTCCTGCTACCTTCCCAGCCAAGTGAGCAGCAGACTGATCAGCTCAGAGGAGCACAGTGCAATTAAGAGCAGCGTGACTGTAGCTTATGGCCTTTTACTGCGATATAATGTAACAGGAGGGCAAAATGACCTTGCTATGGTCAGGTTATATCCATGCCACTTTGTGGCCAACAAACTGAGAAGGACTTTGGACGAAACGCAGATGTTCAGCACTTTTTAAAAATTATGCATTGGATGAGAGCATCACTGGCTAGGCAGCATTTATTGCCATCCCTGGTTGCCCAGAGGGTAGTTAAGGGTTAACCACATTGCTGTGGGTCAGGGGTCACATGAAGGCCAGACCGAGTAAGGACGGCAGCTTCCTTGTCTCAAGGACATTAGTGAACGTTGGAAAAACCCATCTATCGGTAATGGATTCATGATTCCCATTATACTCTTTAATTCTAGATTTTTTTTGTTGAATTCAATTTTCACTTTCTGCCATAATGCCACTAGCCCATCGCACCCCCTAAAAATGGCGTGAGGAGTAAAAGACAGAGAGAAAGCAGAGGAACGAACAATCTCCCAGTGTAAAACTCAGATAACCCAGACACTGAGCTTTCAGGTGGGTTTTGTAATTGCCTACTATAGCTCTCGGGAGAATTTGCTTAAATCCTCAGAGTACTGGCATCAATGCCCATTATTGGCTTCACTGATCTGCTTCAGATACAGCACTCAGACCACAGGAATTTCAAACAGAGATCAAGATGGATACTTAATCCCAAATAAATCTCAAGAGATCAACAGATTTTATATCACAACAAAGGCCAACTCTGATCTAGCTGTGAATCCAGTGAACAAGAGGAGTCCTCCAATGATTTAAAATACATAGTGGCCCAGAAAATGTAGAGCAGTTATTTAAAAGTCCAGCAACCACTTTGAAAGTTCCTCTGAAAGAATAGGTATGCAAGGTAAATGTGGGGCTAGGGTGGTAGGTGGTAGGGTAGGGGGTACAATGCCAGCTGGCTGAAGGGATGTAGGGCGTCAGGTGGATGAGCTCAGTAGGCCGCCCAGGTCAGTGAGTAGTGCTTTGCTGACAAAAAGTCATTGTTGTCGAAACATTCACCCCGTTTCCTTCTCTTCACAGGGTCGGCCAGACCTGCTGAATTTCTCCAGTTGAGTTTCTCCAGACTTTCCGTTTTTGGGTTGAGTACCAGCTGGGTGAAGGAGGTAGGATGTCAGAGGTAATCGGGGGGAGTGAGGCTGCCAAGTGGGTGACAGGATACAGCTTTAGGTGGGTGATGGGGTCAGGGTGCCAGTTGGGGGATGGGGTAGAGTGCCAGGTGAGTGATGAGTTCAGGATGCCAGGTTTGTGATGGGGGTAGTATGCCAGTTGGGTGAAGGAGAGGGATAGGGTGCCACTTAGGTTTTTAATCCTTTACCATTTCCTAGGAGTGAAAGCCCCTCCAGAAGTTCCAACTTTGAGGGAGTTTTTCCAAAGGTTCCAATCTTTAATTCTCCAGGCAATTCCCCCATGAATCAACTGCACCTGAAACATGACTCCAGTCTAGACTATCACAGCTACTGGGCTATCTGGGCCAGGATCATTATGTTTACAAGCATCTTTTAGTGGCACAGTGGCTCACAGCACCAGGGACCCAGGTTCATTCCAGCCTCGGATGACTATCTGTGTGGATTTTCCATGTTCTCCCCGCGTCTGTGTGGGTTTCCCCCCACAGTTCAAAGGTATGCAGGTCAGGTGAATTGGCCATGCTAAATTGCCCATAGTGTTAGGTGCATCATTCAAATGGGTCTGGGTGGGTTACTCTTCGGAGGGTTGGTGTGGACTTGTTGGGCTGAAGGGCCTGTTTTCACACTGTAAGGAATCTAATCCTTTACTTGCTGCTATGATTAAGTGTCAGTGGTGGCTCTGTAAGTTGCACTCTCACCTCTGAGCCACGAGGTTTCAGGTTCAAGACCCAGTCCATGGCTCTGAGTCCAAAAGCAAGGCTGATGTTCCTATGCAGTACTGAGGGGGTGCTGCAGAGTTGGAGATACAGTGTTTTGGATTGAATGCTAAACCCAAGGCCCCATTTGCCTTCTCTTGTGGACGTAAAAGAGCCCATGGAAGAAAAACAGCAGGGGAATTGTTCCTGGTGCCCTGGTCAACAGGTATCCCCCAGTCATCGCTACACAAACTGGGTACCTGATCAGGAGCCCTTCTGGGTGTTTGTAATGCGCAAATTGACTGCTATGTTTTGTATAACAATGACTACACTTCAAAAATACTTTTGAGGTAGCCATAACACAGTTTGGGATGACCGGGGTAGTCATACAAGCCATTATATAATTGCAACTCTTGTATTATATGCGCCATTTTAACAGAGGGAGACTTTTGCCTTTGGTTACGATCTGGGATATTATTCGTTATTTTGAAAAAGCACTGGAAAAGAAGAGTCCTGTCAAAACTCACCATGTAGTGCTGGCTGACCACTTTCCCTCTGGCTTTCTGAATGTAGTTCCAGGCAAAAAGCAACAAAAAGGCAAGTGGGATCATGTAGATCTCAAATGTCCAGACGATCACCAAATACAACTGAAAAGAAAGAGAAAAAAGAAAGAAAAACTGCATTAACACTCAAAAGGAAAGCTAATGGGGAAAAGAATGAAAACTATCCTGGATATCTGGGAAAAAGGAGGTCAGATTTACAGCTTTTAAAAAAGGACATCGTCAGATTGGCATCTTTTGAAAGTTCTCTTCAGGACAGCCGTGCAGGATGTTGTTCTGTATGTAATAAACAGATCGCAAATGAAAGTAGTCTTGTACCCTAGAATGTCACTCTTCGTTAAATTAAGGGGGAGATTCCAACAAGTGTTGACACAGAAATGACTGTGATCATTCAAAAGCTGTGACATTTGCTGATGGGGCTTTCTGAGTAGAAGTCAGAGCCTGTTACGTTCAGAACTGCATTACTTGGTGAGTACAGTGACGTAACGTGTTTTGAGGGACAATAAATCATAAATTATATTCCACTCAAATTTACAGAAGGCAAGTGATATTGCAGTAACTTCAGATTCAAGTAACCTCAGAAATAAAATCAATGCATTATGAATCACCCTTAAAACTTCCCTGATGGCTAGTGGTAATTTCCACCATTGGCCTTCTTGCTTCCCCGGCCAACCTATTGTCACCTCCTGCCCAAAATCCACAAACCTGACTGCCCCGGCCGACTCATTGTCCCGCCTCCAACCTCAGAGTCCCACAACCCCGCACCGCCCGTTTCTACCTCCTGCCCAAAATCCACAAACCTGACTGCCCCGGCTGACCCATTGTCTCAGCCTGCTCCTGCCCCACCGAACTCATCTCTGCATACTTCGACACGGTCCTGTCCCCCTTAGTCCAAGAACTCCCCACCTACGTTTGGGACAACACCCCGCCCTCCACCTCCTCCATGATTTTCGCTTCCCCGGTCCCCAAAGCCTTATCTTCACCTTGGACATCCAGTCCCTGTACACCTCCATCCCCCATCACAAAGGACTCAAAGCCCTCCGCTTCTTCCTTTCCCGCCGTACCAACCAGTATCCTTCCACTGACACCCTCCTTCGACTCCCTCACCTTAACCTCCTTCCACCTATCACATTTCCAACGCCCCTCCCCCAAGTCCCTCCTCCCTACCTTTTATCTTAGCCCGCTTGGCACACTTTCCTCATTCCTGAAGAAGGGCTCATGCCCGAAACGTCGATTCTCCTGCTCCTTGGATGCTGCCTGATTTGCTGGGTTTTTCCAGCAACACATTTTCAGCTCAGATCCCCACATCTGCAGTCCTCACTTTCTTCTTGCTTTCAGCCTTCTATGTGCTAAGCTCTTGAATTTCCTCTTCAAACCTCTCTGTCTCTCGCCTTCCTTAAGCCAGTCTGTAAAACCAATTACTTTGACCGAGCCTTTGGTCACCTGTCCAACTACCTCGTGTCGTTCAGTATTACAAAGCTGTGAGGAGCCTTGAGTCGCTGTACTAGATTAAAGGTGCTGTATGAATGCCAGTTGTTGCTGTCACTGACAAAGAAAAACCTTTCCAAAATCTCCTTGCAAGTCTTCTCACTATTCCAGCCTCTGTCACCACGAAGGGCAGCAGCAGAGGCATCATGGGAATCCTATTACCGCCACATTTCAGTGCAAAGTACAGACAATTTTGACTTGGACATGTGTTGTCATCTGAACTGTGAAAATATCCTGCAATTGCTTAGCGGATATCCCTGCAGGAACTCTTATTACAACACACATGGCAACAGTTCAAGTTTAAAAACACTGTTCTCTTCTCTGGAAACTTGAAGAATAACTTTGAGCATTCTCAAATTGAGTCAGAGTCATACAACACGGAAACAGACTCGTCACTCCAACTTGTCTGTGCTGATCATGGGAGGTCCAAATTAATCTAGTTTCCCATTGGCCTACATTCAGTCGATATCCCTCTCAACCTTTCTTATTCATGTACCTGTCCAAATGTCTTTTAAATGTTGTAACTGTACCTGCATCCACCATTTCCTCTGGCGGCTCATACCAGATACACACCACCTTCTGTGTGAAAAAGCTGACCCTCAGCTCCCTTTTAAACCTTTCCCTCTTATCTTAAAACTAAGCCCTCTAGTTTTGAACTCCCGCATCCTGGGAAAAAGGCCTTTACTATTCACCTTACCCATACCCCTCATGGTTTTGTAAACCTTTCGAAGGTCACCCTGAACCATCCATGCTCCAGAGAGAAATGTCCCAGCCTCTCCCTATAGCTCAAACCCTCCAGTCCCAGTAACATCCTTGTAAATATTTTCTGCACCCTCTCCAATTTAATAACAACTTTCCTACAGCAGGGTGACCAAAATCACAAAGAATTATGACTTGAAGTGGTTCTTAATGTAATTTTTTTGAAAAAAAGTGTGCATTTTGGAGCAATAGAGAGAACCCAATTTGGCAGCTCTGTCAAAGATAAATGCAGTGGATTGCTGTAAGATATGATTCAATCCAGTTGAATCCAGCAGTTTGTTGTTTATGAGCCAAAGCCTTGCCAACAAACCAGCATCTTTATATCCTGCAGCGTAAATCGTTGTAAGTGTATGAAATTTGGCATTCTTGCATTTGGTCCAGAGGAAATAGGAACAGGACCAGGACCAGACTACTTGGCCTCTCAAGCCTGCTCTGCCATTCAATAGGATCATGGCTGATGGTAAAACAAAACACTTCGACAACATGCCTCTATTTTCACCTCATAAGTTGAGCGTTGATATGATAAAAGTGAACGCAACTTCCCGCAGTCTGGACTTATCTTTATTCCAATACATTCCATCCATCTGCCAGCTCATTGTAGGTGCAGCAAATGGCAGGAGAATCACAAAAGGTATTCATTCTAAACTAAAATGAAACTTAGCATCGCTATCAAGGCCAAATGAAATAGCTGTGTACTATTAGCTCCAACAGTTCACCTTCAAAGAATAAAATGCTTCCAGCAGCAAATACTATTTGTAGAGGTTTACAAAACTGCAATAAAACATGCTGCGGTTTGCTGTGTTTTCAATCATTTGGATGAGGCCCCATTTGCTCTCTCCGGTGAATGTAAAAAATTCCACAACTTTGTTTTCACAAATAGCATCATCCCTACCTTTGGTCAATACTTATCCCTTAACCAGAAGCAGACGATCTGGTCATTATTTGTGTTTGTGGAGCGTGATGTGCCCCCAATACAACTGTGTCCTCTCTTCAAATGACTTCATTGGTTATAAAGTCTTTGGTGCAAGGAGCAGGCCACATGTCCTCTACATTTGGGGTGATTACCAGACGGTAGGGCTTTACAGACTCCTTGTCATGGGTGGAACATAAGCTCTGCTTCTCTTGGTGGTCTACAACCCATGAGGATAAACCAGTAAAACAAGCGAATGGGACATACTGGTCAGATTTGCCTTGTATGGAGGATCAGTACGACCAGTACCTTAATTTCCAAGTATTACTGTTTGATTTTAAACTTTTTTATTCCTTCTCTGGGCAAAGGCCGAGTTTCGAAATTTAATTTTGCCTCTTCTGATCAGTCAACTCCTTGTGCCAGGTTGCTGTTGCTAAGCAGCAAACAGAGAGAGACATCTTCAAATTAGGTCATGGCAGTGCTGAGCTTATCAGTCCGGAACTTCAGTATCTGAAGTAGACTCCTGCCAGCCTTCCACAGGAGCCTTATCCAAAGCCAGTATGCCAAACAGCAGTGTCACCAAGCCAGGCGAGAGGTCCAGACTAATAGTCTGAGGTTTTCAGTTCACATCCCATCAAAGCAGCTGGAGGAATGTAAATTAAACAAATTAATTAATTATTCTGGAGCTAGATGATTAATAAGGATCATGAAACCATTGGATTGTTGCTAAAAAAAGGCACTAATTTCCTTTAGGAGGTTCCTCAAAGTCAGTCAGAGAATCATTAAAGTGCAGAAGGAGGCCATTCAGCCCACTGTGCCAACCCTGGTTCTATTGGTTACTGCTAACCCCCAACCTTTCCCCATATCGCTGCGCACCATTCATACCGAAATGAAAATCCATTGCCCTCTTGAACCTACCTCCAGCAGATTTCCAAGCACTGCATTCCATCCCTAACTCCTCATTTTGAAAATAAAACCACTCTGGCTCCAGGATGAGATACAAACAGACCTGAGACATGGCCTCACATGTAAAATACATTGTCTGATCTAAGGTGTTACCTTATTCTGATAAAACCTGAAGTTATCTTGAGGCAGGGATTTACATATTCATCAATCAAAACTGCACCTTCATTCTAATGGATTAAAGGCTTAATAGCCATTTAGGTTTGTTCAATATAGTCGCATAAGTTGTATGACCCTTTAATCTTTTACTTATAAACTCTGGATCCAATGTATTATCTCTTACCAGCCGCCTGAGGAAGGAGCACTGCTCCAAAAGCTTGCGGTTTCAAATAAACCTGTGGGATATAACCCCGTGTCGTGTGATTTTTGACTTTGGCCTCACTGTGCGAAAACATTTTTTCACCCTTAATTCATTTGCACTTCACTTTAAATCTACCCTCTCTACAAGTAACAGCCATTTTTCCTTAGATATTCTAAGCAGCCTGCTCATGATTTTGGAAACCTCTCTCAAATCTGCTTCTTCTCTCCACAGAGACGAGTCCCAACATCTTCAAGCTATTCTCATAAGGAAGGTTTCTCATTCCTGGAACCACTCTGGTAGATTGTTTTCCAGAATGAACTGGGGTCAGGGCTCGGTTTGGCTCTGAGACCCCATGACAACAGTGTTCCCGTTCTCCCATGCTGCTGTGGAACGTGTGCCTTAAGGGAAAGAGCTGCAACATCCCGATACAGCCTCCAATAGATCCTGCAAAATTGTTGGGGAAAGAAATGGCCCACTGCTGTTCTCCCAGTTCCTTGATGGTACTTCCCAGTTTTCACAACCTGGTATCGTCCCCTCATAGCTCCATCAATCCCAGCTCTGAAACCTCCAGCAGCTCTGACTCTTTGCTGCAGCAAACCTCACCCCCACCCCCTGCCCCCCCCCCCCCCCCCCCCCCGCCTCACCCGCCCACTCAATCTGGGAGCACAGCAATTTCCCAGTGTTAAAATGTGGCCACAGCAGGAAAACATTCAAGAATGATCAGTACCTTTGGGAACAAAATCTGTCCGGTCTGACCTACAAGTAACTCCAGTCACGCAGCAATGTGGTTAAGTCTTAATAGCCTCTCCAAAATGGCCGAGCAAACCACTGAATTGTAGTCAGCTCACCGCTACCTCAGGCCAACTTAGGATGATGCTCACATCCGGGAATGAATGGAAACAGGAACACAGTGCCTGGAAATGGCGAGGATAGTGTGGGAGGATGGGGTGGAAATAGAGGCAGGATTTTCATTTTCCGCTCTGTCCTGCTTTAAAATCTGGGCACAGCGACAATGAGAAGTTACTATATTCCATTTGCAACCAAACCCGAGGTGATACCAGCTTTAACATAAGAACAGAAAATGCTGGAAAAGCTCAGCAGGTCCGGCACATCTATGGAGAGAAATCAGAGTTAACCCTTCGGGTCCAGTGACCCTTCCACTTAACTCAAATTTCACCACAGTTGCTGCTGGACTCGCTGAGTTTTTCCAACAATTTCTGTTTTTGTTTCTGATTTACAGCTGCCTCGGTTCTTTCAGCTTTTATACATGTTTAAAATGATTTTTTAAAAATTTCAGTTCTCACATATTGGCTCAACTGACTGAGCAAAGCAACAGCATCAATTCATCTGAATCTCATTCTTTTTTTTCTGAACTTGTAAGATTTCTAACGGCAGAACAGAGAGAGAGAAAACCTTGTAAAATTAGGTTTCATATTTCATTCTCCAATAAAAATTAAATATTCACCAGCTTAAACACACATCTGGTATCTGCATTTTTTTTCCCTGGATTTGAAACTTGCCCTTCCTCAAAATGTTTTAAAGTGCACAGCAGATCTAGTAATTATTTTATGAAACTATTCATGGGTCACACTTGCAGATAGAAAAGATGTAAGTAATACCTTGTTTAGAGCAGCAAATGGCCCATATATTATGGCTAAAGGCTCAGTAATAAAAACACTTATTAAGTGTAACTATCGTACTGTAAGCTCATGCAAAAATAATCGCCTTAAAATAAAGTGTAAAAATCCAATAACCTTCCGCCAGGGGAATAATTTAACATACCCAGTGCAGGCCAAATAAAATGCAAATGCTTTCTAAGTCACTGAGAATACATTTAGAAAGCTGAAGTCATACAGCTTGAAAAACTAACCAATTTAAAAAAAAGGAGCACATTGTAGTAAACTAGGGCAGGCGCAGGGAATGCATCTATATATAATTGTAAACTACATTTTAAATAAAAAAAGAAATAATTGACAAAGGCATTACTTGGTGCTGTATCTTTTGTGGAATAATGCAGTGCAAAAAGAGATCACTCAGCCCATTATTTCTTGTGCTATCTCCTGAGAAGGGTTTCCAATGGGTGGCACGGTGGCACAGTGGTTAGCACTGCTGCCTCACTGCGCCAGAGACCCGGGTTCAGTTCCCACATCAGGCAACTCTCTGTGTGGAGTTTGCAAATTCTCCCCGTGTCTGTGAGGGTTTCCTCTGGGTGCTCCGGTTTCCTCCCACAATCCAAAAACATGCAGGTTAGGTGAATTGGCCATGCTAAATTGCCCATAGTGTTAGGTGAAGGGGTAAATGTAGGGGAATGGGTCTGGGTGGGTTGCTCTTCGGAGGGTCGGTGTGGACTTGTTGGGCTGAAGGGCCTGTTTCCACACTAAGTAATCTAATCAATTTGCTCCACTCTCCCTGCTCTTATCCGGATCCAAGTGTTTGTTCTGTCTTTTTTCTCTGGTTTTCCTATTTTTGCTGCTTGATTACTGTTTGTCCCAACATTTTCCCAGGCTCAGATCAGTGACTCACATGAACACTGGGTTTTTGTGCTCTTGGAAAGCTCAGTCAAGTCACCATCCATCGTCTGTGATTCACTTAGTACTCTGCAGTGCATGGTAGCTGGTTGGTTATTTGATGCACAGGAGCAGTTACACCCAACCAGTCCTGTTCGAATCTCACATCCACGTGTGAACAGATTAAAGGGGGAAATGCTGGCACACTGGTCACGTCATTTGATTAGTAATCCAGAGGATCAGGCTAATTCTGTGCGGACATACGTTCAAATTCCATCATGGGAGATGCTGGAGTTTAAATGCAATTAATTTTTAAAACATTTTTTAAAAATGTCCTCAGTGATGGTACCTACAAAACTGAGTACTAGGAAAGTCTGTTTAGTTTACTTATCATGTTTAGGAAAATAAGGTATACTAGGCCATTCAGCCCGTCAAGCCTGCTTCACCATTCAATTAGATCATTGTTGATCTTGTCATGGCTTTAACCCCAATTTACTGCCTGCTCCCCATAACGCTTGATACGGAGGTGGAGGTGTTGGACTGGGGTGGACAAAGTTAAAAATTACACAACACCAGGTTATAGTCCCACAGGTTTAATTGGGAGCACTCGCTTCCGGAGCGCTGCTCCTTCATCAGATGGTTATGGAGTATGCGTTACTCCACAACCACCTGACAAAGGAGCAGTGCTCCGAAAGCTAGTGCTTCCAATTAAACCTGCTGGACTATAACCTGGTGTTGTGTGATTTTTAACCCATAATTCTTGACTTCCTTGTCTATCAAAAATCTTTCCAACCCAACACAAATTGCATGAACTCAACCTCCACTAGAGTCAAGAGATGTACAGCACGGAAACAGACACTTCAGTCCAACTCATCCACATTGATCAGATATGGATTAATCTAGTCTCATTCGCCGACATTTGGCCCATATCCCTCTTGATCTATGATATACCCATCTAGATGCCTTTTAAATGTTGTAATTGTACCAGCCTCCACCACTTCCTCTGGCAGCTCAGTCCATACGTGCACCCTTTGCGTGAAAAGGTTACCCCTCAGGTCCTTTTAAATCTTTCCCCTCTCATATTAAACCTATACCCTTGAGTTTTGGATTCACCGGCCCTGGGGAAAAAGACCTTGGGTATTCACCCTATCCACACCCCCATGATTTTATAAATCTCTATAAACACTAGCTTCTAGGGAAGATAATTCCTTCGATTAACAACCCTCAAATGAAAAGAGTCTCCCATTTCCATCTTAAAAGTGAGACTTCAGACTTTTAAATATTCTTCCAATATTTTCTCATAAGTGGAAACATCCTCCCAGTCTCTAACCTACTGCGTTCCCTTTGACTCTTATCGTACTCTTTTAAACTCCAATGGGTACAGGCCCAATGTGTTCAACCACTCGAGATGAGGTTAGCCGTTCATCCCAAGAATGAGTCAGATGAATCTTTTCTGAACTGCTTCCAAAGAAATCATATTTGTTTTAAAATAAGGAGACAAAACCATACACACAGTCCTAATTGAAACAAGGTCAGCGAAGAGAGTTATCTCAGATTAGAACAGGATCTGGACCAGATGGGCCAATGGGCTGAGAAGTGGCAGATGAAGTTTAATTCAGATAAACGCGAGGTGCTGCATTTTGGGAAAGCAAATCTTAGCAGGACTTATACGTGTAATGTTAAGGTCCTAGGGAGTGTTGCTGAACAAAGAGACCTTGGAGTGCAGGGTCATAGCTCCTTGAAAGTGGAGTCGCAGGTAGATAGGATAGTGAAGAAGGCATTTGGTATGCTTTCCTTTATTGGTCAGAGTATTGAGTACAGGAGTTGGGAGGTCATGTTGCGGCTATACAGGACATTGGTTAGGCCACTGTTAGAATATTGCTTGCAATTCTAGTCTCCTTCCTATCGGAAAGATGTTGTGAAACATTGAAAGGGTTCAGAAAAGATTTACAAGGATGTTGCCAGGGTTGGAGGATCTGAGCTACAGGGAGAGGCTGAACAGGCTGGGGCTGTTTTCCCTGGAGCATCGGAGACTGAGGGGTGACCTTAGAGAGGTTTACAAAATTATGAGGGGCATGGATAGGATAAATAGGCAAAGTCTTTTCCCTGGGGTCAGGAAGTCCAGAACTAGAGGGCATAGGTTTAGGGTGAGAGGCGAAAGATATAAAAGAGACCTAAGGGGCAACTTTTTCACCAGAGAGTGGTACTTGTATGGAATGAGGTGCCAGAAGATGTGGTGGCGGCTGGTACAATTGCAACATTTAAGAGGCATTTGAATGGGTATATGAATAGGAAGGGTTTGGAGGGATATGGGCTGTGTGCTCGCAGGTGGGACTAGATTGGGTTAGGATATCTGGTCGGCATGGACGGGTTGGACTGAAGGGTCTGTTTCCATGCTGTACATCTCTATGACTCTATGACTGTAAGGTCAGCCAGGTGGTATTCATACGATATGAGTTCCCAGATTGGGGCCATTAATCTGGTCCAGTCAGGGAGTCCTGGCTGACAGATATAAACAGGAATGTTGGGGGTCATTAGGGCCGACTGCCTGCCCCCTTCCGCGGTTACGTTAGAGTCCGGGTGTCTCTGGAGAAGGAGTACGCAGTGTCCACCAACACCCTGGAGTTGTTCAGGGAGAGGTGGGCGCCGCAGGGAGTGGAGTGCATTATTTCCCTCTCCAACTCTATTTTGATTTAATCCCTGCCCTCCCCTTCACTGTTTGATCACACAGCATTGCCCTTTGATGTGAAGGGCACTGCTTGTCACTGGCCACTTGGGTGTTTCTTTTCTTCCTGGTGGTGGAAATTAAATAAAGATTCATGCACCTTGTGTCTTTCACGGTGTCTCACACCTGCACACACACACACAACATGGGTGCTGGGGAAAAAATAAGCACTACTGCAGTTAGGGGGTAACACGGGGATAAAAAGATTTAAAAAAAGTATCAGAAGAAAAATAAAAAACAGGAATGTCAGGGTTCTGCTCACCATAGGAGGCGGCTCCGAGCTAGCTGGGTCACTGTCAGGTACTACACACGTTTAAATAAAGGGTGACCTGCTGAGGGATATCAGCCCTCGTGGAATTATTTCACACAGTACACACTAGACATGGTCTCAGCAAGGTCCTGAATGGCTTTAGGAAAGGAAACTACAACCCTTATTGAGCCCTGCCCACATTTGGACTACAGATCCATAGCAACATATATAACTCTTCACTGATACCCGCCTTATATCAATGGTCTAGGTATTGGCAGGGCAAGTAAATGCAAATGATGAGTGGACCCAATGAACGATTTTAATAAAAGGTAGGTACTGTTGAATACCAGCTGTTTAGTGGCCCAGTGGGCTGCATTCCCTCTGAATCAGCGCTGAGTGTTTGGATCCCACTCCAGAGATTTAAATCTAGGCTGGCAGTCCAGTGCAGGACTAAGGGAGTGCAGCATTGCCGCAGGAGTATCTTTAGAGGTGGGACCTCAAAACACACCTGACCTCACAGGCATGGGCAAGACAGGGTCCAAGGTAGAATGATGGATGAAGATGGCAGTGCGGGCCCAGGAAGCGGAGGCTGAGTAAATGATGAAGGAGGTGATGTCTGGTGGCAGCAAAGCCAGGATGAGGACTCGCAGGGAGCGAGAAGCAGGTCCCAGGCTTAATCTCCTGGTCCGGACTCGCAGGCTGAGCTGAGGCTCCAGGTTCGCAGCTAGGCCCAGGCGCCTGACGGTGAGGACAGTGGAGATGGCGATGCGGTAAGTTTGCTGCCAGCACAGGACTCTGCGACTGCACCAGCAGAGGCTGTAATGGTGAGGTCAGCCCAGTGTCAAGTCGTGGTGGTGGTGGGGTTGGTGGAGACTAGATGGCACCGGAGAGCGGCGACTCACGGTTCGAGCAGTGCAGACAGTTTAGCTGCAGGGACTTGAGGCATCAGGGTGGAGGAATCCAAATCCAGGCCCAGGCCTGAGCCAGAAGCAAAAGATGTTCCAAAGATTACCTCATGTTATTAAAATCAGACTATAGGTTAAACTTTGTTGTTCCATTTTTCTGCCTTTATCATCTATGCTTTGGTTTATTTTCTGCGTTTTAAGATGGCGCCTGAGAGTGGCAACACTAAACAACACTTCCACTTTATTTATAATAAATTCATGTGATGATAAATTAAATCAAATCAGTTAAGAGAGCTTGTGTTTCATATAAAAGCCACTGGAATCTTCTCTGCTGTACTAGCTGGGATTTGATTCTCAACCAATTAATTAAAAACAGATCTTCTGGTTATGACTGCATCATTGCTTGTGGGATCTTGCTGTGCACAGTTCAGCTGGCACACATTTCCGATACTCCAATAAGCGTCACACGTAAGTGTAACTTCAACCTAATTCTCTGTGCAGGGAATTCACAGAAGGTGGAATGCTGGGATTCGCTACATCCAATATTGTTCAGTTACCATCAATGGGATAAAATTGAAAAGGACACAAAGCAAGTCAGACACTCAAACCCACAGTGGGCAGGTTAAGTCAGAATTCCTCCCAATACTATAGTGTGGCCACATTGCGGAGTAAATCTGTTACGCTGAACAGGCTGAGGCAAACAAATGAGATGTAGAAAGGAAACCAAAATGGAACATTCGTTTTTATAGTGTAACCAGCATTCGGTGGTTACTGGTGCTACGTTCCAACTCACTGGAGATGGTAATACAGCTCAATGTAATTCACATCAAAAAAAGACCAACTGAACCCAAAGCTCCATCAATGCTAAGTACTTTTGTTCTCTTTTGTTCCCCAGTAATGCAAGAATAGGAGAAAGTGAGGACTGCAGATGCTGGAGATCAGAGTCAAAGAGTGGGAAAGCACAGTCAGTCAGACAGTATCCGAGGAACAGGAGAATTGACATTTCGGACAAAAGCCCTTCATCAGGAATGAGGGGGTAGCCCAAAGGGGCTGAGACATAAATGGGAGGGGGGTGGGTTGAGGGGGGGGGGGGGGGGGGGGGAGGTTCAGCTGGGAATGCAATAGGTAGATGAAGGTGATGATGATAGGTTGGAGAGGAGGTTTGAGCGGATAGGTGGGAAGGAAGATGGAAAGGTAGGACAGTTCAAGAGGGCGGTGCCGAGTTAGAGAATTGGATCTGGGATAAGGCGGGGGCAAGGGAAATGAGGAAACTGGTGAAATCAACCAATGCAGTTGGGGAGTCCCAAGGCAGAAGATGAGGCGTTCTTTCTCCAGGCGTCCAATGGCTACAGTTTGGCGACAGAGGAGGTCAAGGAGGGGTGGGAGAGGGGAGTTGAAGTGTTCGGCCACAGGGTGGTTGGGTTGTTTCGTGCAAGTGTTCTGGAGATGAACTCTGAAATAGTCCTTGAAGTAAAAGAAGTCAGTGCTACAAAAGATTGCGATGAAGTACAAACAGATTTAGATGACAAAAGATGTGGTGCTAACCAGCAAGAAACAGGGTTAAATCAAGAGAAACGTAAATAGACGAAAGGATGGAGTGCTGATAGCCCAGGGGTATACACAGGGCCAGGGAATGCATTCAAAGGTTAGTTCATGATCTGGTGACTTTGCAACTGAGCTTTTCAGGTCATGTTCTATTTTTAAGGTTTCAGGTTTGTTGAGGTGCTGTAACCTGAATGAATTACAGGAAAGAATGCTGTCTCCATTGTAGCCCGAGGGCAGAATATTCAGGGATGAATATAAAATTGACCTAGATCTGATTCCTTCAGGTTTAGCAATATTAACAATGAAATGGTCCCAGTGAATCTAACATAAAAACAAATAAAGTGAACAATGTCATATGGAGCACTAAAGAGTTAAGGCTGTGAACCTGTTTAAAAATGAATTTAAACCACCATTCCTTGCTTTTAAATAGAAGGCTGCTAATAAAGCGCAGAAAAGCAAAAAAAGGAACCTCTCCAAAATTGTCTTTATTCTTGGGAACTGGTCAGGATGCTCGCATTCTTGTAGGCAAAGTAAATGAAATAGGCATGAAAAACAAAACAAAATTTAACGGAGAGATGTGTGAAGACATGCTTTGCAGGAGGATGCTTTGTGGGCAACATGGTGGACTCAGTGGATGGCCTCACAGCCCCAGGGACCTGGGTTCGATTCCCGCCTCAGGCAACTGTGTGTGGGGTTTGCACATTCCCCCTGTGTCTGCATGGGTTTCCTCCAGGTGCTCCAGCTTCCTCCCAAGGTCCAAAGATGTGCAAGTTAGGTGAATTGGCCATGCTAAATTACCGATAGTATTTACGGATGTGTAGGTGCATTAGTCAGGGGTAAATGTAGGATAATAGGGTAAGCGAATGGGTCTGGGTGGGTTACTCTTCGGAGGGTCAGAGTGGATGTTTGGTTGAAGGGTGTGTTTCCAGACTGTAGAGGATATAATATAGGATGAATATTGGGAAGAAAATTATAAATGAAATAGCATAATTTTAAAGGGAGTGCACAGAGACCTGAGGGTTTATACACTAACTCCCTTAAAGACATGTCGATAAGGTTTTATTTGGCATCGAATGAACAACCTAACTCACAATACACTATTTAGACTCTGGGTAAGATAACGTCACAGGAAGGATATCAAGGTCTAAGAGTGGGTTCGGAGAAGGACCATCAGAAAAGATTCCAAGTAGGAAGCATTCAGTTATGGGGCTAAGCTAGAAATGTTGGAATGGTTCTCCTTAGAGCACAGGATGCTAAAGGACACGTTTATTGAGGTCAAAGTTATGAGGGGGCTTGTTAATGACAAAAAGAAACATCAGCTGGTAACCTGAAGGCAAAGACTTACCATTATTCACTAAAGACCAATGAGAAATGATTTTCCAACATGTTGTGCTATAACCTGGAGCAGACGCTTGAAAGGAGATGCAAATGGAGATAAATACTTGAAAAGGTGAAACGTGTGAGGAGAGAACAGCAGCATGTGACTGAGCTCCTTCATAGTCTGACACTGACATAACAGGCAGAAAGATCTCCATTTAGATCTCCAATCAGATCACTTCTTAAATAAGGGATCAATGAAAATAAAGAGGCAGAGGAGACTGATTTCCACCTAAAAATGTAAATTGAGTGCGCAATGAACAACCAGCTCTTGTGAAAGGCTCAGCCATTGTCCCTGTGGTGGCCTCACTGGAATGTGAGATGTTAGCATTTCCTGACTGCTAACAG
This sequence comes from Chiloscyllium plagiosum, assembly GCF_037043375.1. Lineage (NCBI taxonomy): Eukaryota > Metazoa > Chordata > Chondrichthyes > Orectolobiformes > Hemiscylliidae > Chiloscyllium > Chiloscyllium plagiosum. Next base: position 30,247,844 of record NW_028270177.1, read on the forward strand.
GCAGCTCAAAGACTGATGTAGGGGTTGGCGAGCATAGAACATAGAATATAGAACATTACAGCGCAGCATAGACCCTTCAGCCCTCGATGTTGTGCTGATCTGTGGAACCAATCTGAAGCCCATCTAACCTACACTATTCCATTCTCGTCCTATCCAATGACCATTTAAATGCTGTTAAGGTTGGCGAGTCTACTGCTGTTGCAGGCAGTGCGTTTCACGCCCCTACTACTCTGAGTAAATAAACTACCTCTGACAACTGTCCTATATCTAACACCCCTCAATTTTAAGCTATGTCCCCTCATGCTAGCCATCGCCATCTGAGGAAAAAGGTTCTCACTGTCTACCCTATCGAACCCTCTGATTATCTTATACATCTCAATGGAGACATCTCTCAACCTTCTTCTCTCCAACAAGAACAGCCTCAAGTCCCTCAGCTGTTCTTCGCAAGACCTTCCCTCCATATCAGGTAACCTCCTAGTAGATCTCCTCTGAACCCTTTCCAAAGCTTCCACATCCTTCGTATAATGCAGTGACCAGAACTGTACGCAATACTCCAAATGTGACCGCACCAGAATTTTGTACAGCTGCAGCATGATCTCACGGTTCTGAAACTCAATCCTCTACCAATAAAAGCTAACACACTTCCTATCAACCCTATCAACCTGGGTGGCAACTTTCAAAGATTTATGTACCTGGACACTGAGATCTCTCTGCTCATCAACACTGCCAAGAATCTTACCATTAGCCCAGTACTTTGCATTCCTGTTACTCCTTCCAAACTGAATCACCTCACACTTTTCCACATTAAACTCCATTTGCCACCTCTCAGCCCAGCTCTGCAGCTTATCCATGTCTCTCTGTAACCTACATCATCTTTTGGCACTATCCACTACCCTACCGACCTTAGTGTCATCTGCAAATTTACTAACCCATCCTTCTATGCCCCCATCTAGGTCATTTATAAAAATGGCAAACAACAGTGGACTCAAAACAGATCCTTGCCATACACCACTAGTAACTGAGCTCCAGGATGAATATTTCCCATCAACCACCACCCTTTGTCTTTTTTCAATTAGCCAACGTTTGATCCAAACTTCAAAATCACCCTCAATCTCATACCTCCATATTTTGTATAATAGCCTACCATGAGGAACCTTTATTAAACACCTTACTGAAATCTACATATACCACATCAACCGCTTTACCCTCATCCACCTGTTTGGTCACCTTCTCAAAGAACTCAATAAGGTTTTACAACCTACCCTTCATAAAACTGTGTTGACTATCCCTAATCAAATTATTCCTTTCTAGATGATTATAAATCCTACCTCTCATAACCCTTTCCAACTCTTTACTCACAACTGAAGTAAGGCTCACAGGTCTATAATTTCCAGGGTTGTCTCTACTCCCTTTCTTGAACAAGGGAACCACATTTGCTATCCTCCAGTCTTCTGGCACTACTCCTGTAGACAAAGACGACATACAGATCAAAGCCAAAAGCTCGGCAATCTCCTCCCGGATTCCTAGAAAATCTTAGGATAAATCCTATCAGGTCCAGGGGACTTATCTATTTTTACACTTTGCATAATTGTTAACACCTCAATCCCGTCTAGTCTAGTAGCCTGTATCTCAGCATTCTCCTCGACAACATTGTCTTTTTCTAGTGTGAATACTGACAAAAAACATTCATTTATCTCCTCTGACGCCAAGCACAACTTCCCACTACTGTCCTTGATTGGCCCTAATCTTACTCTAGTCATTCCTTTATTCCTGATATACTTATAGAAAGCCTTAGGGTTTTCCTTGATCCTATCTGCCAACAACTTCTCATGTCCCCTCCTGGCTCTTCTTAGCTCTGTCTTTAGGTCTTCCCTGGTTAACTTGGAACTCTCAAGTGCCCTAAGTGAGCCTTCAATTCTCATCTTAACATAAGCCTTCTTCTTCCTCTTGACAAGAATTTCAACTTCCTTAGTAAACCATGGTTCCCGCACTCGACAACTTCTTCCCTGCCTGACAGGTACATACTTATCAAGGATCTTCAGTAGCTGTTCCTTGAATAAACTCCACATTTCAATTGTGCCCATCCCCTGCAGTGTCCTTCCCCATTCTATGCATCCTAAATCTTGCCTAACCTCATCGTGATTGCCTGTCTTCCAGCTGTAGTTCTTGCCCTGCAGTATATACCTATCCTTTTCCATCACTAAAGTAAACATAACCGAATTGTGGTCACTATCACCATAGTGCACATCTACCTCCAAATCTAACACCTGGCTGGGTTCATTACCCAGTACCAAATCTAATGTGGCCTCACCTCTTGTTGGCCTGTCTATATACTGTGTCAGGAAACCCTCCTGCATACTTTGGACATAAACTGACCCATCTAAATAAAGTACTTGAACTAAAGTGTTCCCAGTCAATATTTGGAAAACTAAAGTCCTCAAAACAACTACTTTGTCACTCTTGCTCCTATCAAAGATCATCTTTGCTATCCTATCCTCTATATCTCTGGAATTATTAGGAGGCCTATAGATAACTACCAACAGATAACCTCTCCTTTCCTGTTTCTAATCTCAGCCCATATTACCTCAGTATACGAGTCCACAAACATCCTTTCTGCAACTGTAATACTGTCCTTGACTAACAGTGCCACACCTCCCCCTCTTTTTCTCTGTTCTTACTGACACATCTAAATCCCAGACCCTGCAATAACCATTCCTGTCCCTGCTCAACCCATGTCTCTGAAATGGCCACAACATCGAAATCCCAGGTACCAACCCATGCTGTAAGTTCACCCATCTTATTCCGGATGCTCCTGGCGTTGAATTAGACACCCTTCAAACCAACTTCTTGCTTGCCAGTGCCTTTTTGCGATCTTGAAATTTTAGTTCTGACTTCACTACTCTCAACCTCCCGTACACTTGAACTACAATTTCGGTTCCCATTTTCTGCTGAATCAGTTTAAACCCACCTGAAGAGCATTAGTAAATTATCCCCCCCAGGATATTAGTACCCCTCTGGTTCAGGTGAAGACCATCCTGTTTGTAGAGGTCCCACCTACCTCAGAAAGACCCCCAATTATCGAGGAATCCAAAACCCTCCCTCCTGCACCATCCCTGTTGTCACGTGTTCAACTCCTCTCTCTCCCTATTCCTTTCCTCGCTAGCATGTGGCACAGGCAACAAACCAGAGATAACAACGTTATTTGTTCTAACTCTAAGTTTCCACCCTAGCTCCCTGAATTTCTGCCTTAAATCCCCATCTCTCTTCCTACCTATGTCGTTGGTGCCTATGGACACACTCTCATCATTAACCTGGCTCCACTGGGCAGCAGCTATCTTCTTATTACTGTAACAACTGACACTTCTACGCTGTCTTTAACATAATAAAAAATCCCTAAGTAACTTCAGAGCAGCATGAAATAAGATTTGGCACGGCATCATATGAAGAGACACGTGAACAATAAGCTTGGTCAAAGAGGTGAGTTTTCAGGAATGTATTAAAGATGAAAGGATAGGTCAAGAGACACAGAGGGATTACAGAGCTGAAAACCAAGGTGGCTACAACCCAGCCATGAGACTGATGGTTGTATTGATGGAGGGAGCCATTAAGGTGAATTTACCAGCTGCCAGAGTAAACAAGAGTATAAGAACTCGGAGCAGGAGTAGGCCGTCTGGCCATTCGAGCCTGCTCCACCATTCAATAACATCACGGCTGATCTTTTTGTGGACTCAGCTCCACTCACCCGTGCTCTCACCGTATCCCTGAATTCCTTTACTGTTCAAAAAGAATCTATCTTAACTTTAAAAGCATTTACTGAAGTAGCGTCAACTACTTCACTGAGCAGGGAATTCCACAGATTCACAACCCTCTGGGTGAAATTGTTCCTTCTCAATTCAGTCCAAAATCTGCTCCCCCTAATTTTGAGGCTATGCCCTCTTGTCCTAGTTTCACCTGCCAGTGGAAACATCCTCTCTACTTCTATCTTATCAATTCCCTTCATAATTTTATGTTGCCATAAGATCCTCCCTCATTACCCTCAATTCCAGTGAATATAATCCCAGTCTACTCAGTCTCTCCTCATAAGCCAACTCCCTCAATTCCGGAATCAACTTAGTGAATCTCCTCGGGACCCCCACTAGTGCCAGTACATCCTTTCGCAAGTAACGAGACCAAAACTGCACGCAGTACCCCAGGTGTGGCCTCACCAGCACCTTGTACAGCTCAACATGACTTCCATGCTTTTAAACTCAATTCTTTAGCAGTGAAGGACAAAATTCTATTTGCCTTCCTAATTACTTGTTCTACCTGCAGACCAACCTTCTATGATTCATGCACAATGACACCCAGGTGCCTCTGCATGGCAGCATGTTGCAACTTTTTATATTTAAGTAATAATCCTTGTTACTGTTACTCCTACCAAAATAAATGACTTCACATTTATTAATATTGTACTCCATCTAGGAGAAAGTGAGGACTGCAGATGCTGGAGATCAGAGTCGAGTGTGGTGCTGGAAAAGCACAGCAGGTCAGGCAGCATCTTAGGAGCAGGAGAATCGACACTTCAGGCATAAGCCCTTCAATCATGCCCGAAACATCGATGCTCCTGCTTCTCGGATGCTGCCTGATCTGCTGTGCTTTTCCAGCACCATACTCTCGACATTCTACTCCATCTGCCAGACCTTTGCCCACTCACTTGAAGTATCTATGTTCCTCTGCAAGGTTTCATAGTCATAGAGTCATAGAGATGTACAGCATGGAAACAGACCCTTCGGTCCAACCCCGTCCATGCCGACCAGATATCCCAACCCAATCTAGTCCCACCTGCCAGCACCTGACCCATATCCCTCCAAACCCTTCCTATTCACATACCCATCCGAATGCCTTTTTAATGTTGCAATTGTACCAACCTCCACCATTTCCTCTGGCAGCTCATTCCATACACGTACCTCCTTCTGTGTGAAAAAGTTGCCCCTTAGGTCTCTTTTATATCTTTCCTCTCTCACCCTAAACCTATGCCCTCTAGTTCTGGTCTCCCCAACCCCAGGGAAAAGACTTTGCATATTTACCCTATCCATGCCCCTCATAATTTTATAAACCTCTATAAGGTCACCCCTCAGCCTCTGACACTCCAGGGAAAACAGCCCCAACCTGTTCAGCTTCTCCCTATAGCTCTCCCTATACCGCCAATCCTGGCAACATCCTTGTAAATCTTGAACCCTTTCAAGTCCTCTGTACACTCTGCTCTGACACTCATCTTTGCGTCATCTGCAAACTTTGACACACTAAACATGGTCCCCAACTCTAAATCATCTGTATAAATCGTGAATAATTGTGGCCCCAACACTGATCCCTGAGACACACCACTAGTTACCGATTGCCAACCAGAATAACAATCATTTATCCCCACTCTTTGCTTCCTGTTAGTCAACCAATCGTCTATCCACACTAATACTTTACCTGTAGCACCATGCATCTTTATTTTATGCTAACGCCATACACCTTTATCTTATCTAATTCAATGCTGCTCAAGTCCACATTCCCAAAGCTTACATCTCACAACACTACAAATGAGAGATTATTCCTCAATTTTACCTAATGCCTGGCCAGCAACTCAGGCAACAATTAGCAAATTTGATTTGATAAAAAAAACCCAGAGTGACACAATGAAACTCATGTAAGTCATGATGATGTCACAGAACAAATGACTCTAACATCAGTATGACAAAAAAACTCAGTCCAGAAGGAGGGTGTGAAGAGAGAGGTCTTAGCCACTGCACTAGAGGGCTATACTAGAAAACCTACTATGTACAGATGCAAATAAATGAGTGTCACAGTAGATAAGGAGTTGAATAGTCATATATAATGATAAGGAACAGTTTGGGACACAGTATGTTGTCAGACACCAATGGCTTACATGTATCCAAGGCTGAATTGAATTGAATCAAATTAGCTTTATGGTCACCTGTACTCAAATGCGTACAGTGAAAAGTTTACACGTTGCCACTTACCATTCAGTTCTGAATGGTTTTCATTTGTGCCAGGCTAACAGAAAGACATCTTAGATACAAAAGTACTGAGGTACAGGTTCTTAAAAACTAGTTCTCAATGTGCCGGCAGCAATGTTGGTTTAATGCACAAGGTAAAGTACCAGTGGAAATCCTTCCTCGTTAGAAAGAAATTTGGTATAAATTTGAACAAGTACAGTTAAGCACAAATGACCACTGTGGGGTAATATCTAAAAGAAATAAAAAAAGCTGGAAAAAATATTCAAAATAACTCACTCTAGACCAACATTCCAGATGTGTCTTAGGTAAAACTGGAGCACTGATACTGACAATGGTGAGTAAAGTTATGAATAAGCCAATCCAATTGTATCCATATAATTCAGTTCTGAATGGTTTTCATTTGTGCCAGGCTAACAGAAAGACAGAAGCTCAAATTGAAATGCTAAGGGCCACCTAGAGATCAACAATTCACACACGCTTAGGCCCAATTACCCGGTGAAACTTGTATCTTTTAGAAGGTGTAAAAAGTAGTCCTTTAGGAGCTCTTTTGTGGTGGAGGTAGTGTCCCTACCCGTGAACCAAGAGATCTGGGTTCAAGTCTCACCTGCCACAGTGGTGAGTAACAACGTCTTTGAACAGGTCGATTAAGAAAATAGGTTAAGTTTTTTAAAAAATGAGTCCATTGGGGGCTCTTTTGTGGTGCAGAGGTAGAGTCTCTATCTCTGGACACAAAGGCCTGGGTTGAAGTCCCACCTGCTCCAAAATGAAACCTCTGAATAGACTGATTAGAGAACTAAGATACAATGTAGTCCAACGCCATTTTGATTTAGCCCCTTCCCACTCTCCATAACCATCTCCCCCCACCCCCAATTCATTTCTGATTGGTTGAGTTGCATATAAATTTCTGATTGGCTGCATGGTGATTACACATGGTGGTTAATAGTTAAAAAGGGGGAAAAGAAGGTCATGGTGATTTGGTTGGTGGGAAAGTTGTTCAGTTGTGTGTGACAGCACTTGCAGATCTAGAAAAGTAAAGTAGTCCAAGGGGCTCTTATTGTCTGGTAGTAATGTCCCTATCTCTGAGCCGGGAGGCGCCGGTTAATATCCCACCTACTCCAGAGATGGATAAGATCACTGAGCAGGTTGACTAGCAAATGTCTAAGAAAGTGGTTTGTCCCTCGTTCAACCTTCGAAATCAATCAAAAGAGCGGCTGAGTCTCACTGTCTCACACGCTTACATTCAGGCTCCAAGTTGAGGATTCTCACACAAGCCTCTGAATGCCGACGAAACAACGTGGGACCAGCTGCTAGCGTATTCTGCTCAGAATTAATTTTCTTGATGTAATCATCACCTACAATGTTTACCCTGAAGTGAAGAAGCAACACCGTCACTACTGCCAGTTTTGGACAGATTTGAGGAACAGCAAAGAAAAGTTCTCCATTATTCTACCAAACTATCACGGGGAAGCAACACAAAGAGATTCCAGTTTAATCAGCTGAGAATGCCCAGTCATAGGTTCCCTACAGTGTGGAAGCAGGCCATTTGGCCCATCGACACCGACCCTCTGAAGAGCACCCAACTCAGGCCCACCCTCCCTATCCTATCCCTGTAACCCTGCATTTCGCTCAGACAATCTGCCTAACCCACACACCCCTGGATACTATGGGACAATTTAGCGTGGCCAATTCACCTAACCCGCACATCGTTGGATTGCTGGAGGAAACTGGAGCACCCGAACGAAACCCACATAGACACAGGGAGAATGTGCAAACTTCACACAGACAGTCGCCTGATGGTGGAATCAAACCTGGGAACCTGGCACTGTGAGGCAGCAGCCATCTATCTGTCCAAGATGTATTTCAGGACTAGTTCACAGACATGAATCAACTGTCACCCCAGCCTGTGACACACTTGTGAAACTTAGTGCTTATATCTTTCTTGGTCTTGACTGTCAGGAGCACAGGCAAGGCTCTGCCTCATGCCCAGTCTAGTTGTTCTGAATTGGTGCTACAGTCTGTTCCCTGGCAGCTCCGTAGATTCTTGCACCATTGCAGGAAGTGTAGACACTGCATTAGAATGGCCAAAGGCCACAGCACGTGGGCGTGGTCGCTGCCCTTCACAATAGACAATCAACCAGGTTTACACATCAATTGTGTTCTGAAGAAGTGTCACTGCAAAGCATTAACTCTGCTTTCTCTCTATACTTGCAGCCAGACCTGAGTTTCTCCAACAATTCCAATCACCAGCATCCGTGGTTCTTTGGGGTTTTTTTTACACATCGATCAGTCAGATTTAAGGTTGTTTTTCTTTCCAATGCAAGCCACTGTCAGCTGACTCTTGATTGGAGGATAATGCTGCCTCAGGATTGTAGGTTTCAGCCACAGATTTTCATGTGACTGATCAGGCTGACTCACACCCTACTGATATCTGAGATCACAGGGGAAGGTCACCCCTCGAGGCAGTGAGATCCAGGCTGGCTTTCCCTTGACTTTTTGTTTCTCTTTCCTCCTCTGTTACTGCTCTGCCTCAATGCTAAAGCATTAGGACAAACCGTCAGCATCTTGAAAGACAGCTGGCTGGCTCCTCTCGGTCATCCATGTCAATGCTGCCACACAGCAAAGGGAGCTTCAGACTGCTTTCAGAGCATTGACTTTATTCTTGACTTGAATGATGCTCATTTGAGAGTTCAGGGACTGGCAAGGGAGATGCTGTTCAGGCATCACACTGGATCCAGAGTCCAGTCTGTCCTAGTTGGTTTTACTGGAAGTTTAATCTAATGTTTGGGAGCTGGCTTCAAGAGGGACATTAGCATTGTTCAAATCTCCAGGTGAATCCAGAGAATGTGGTGGCTGTATTGCTGTTGGAATTGAGACACAAGCTACGAATTTATTGAATTGCAACTGCACAATGTGAGAGCGCTTGAGTTGCTAATTCAATACCACAGTTGTGATCATTCTGTCCCCAAAGCTCACCCTTTTTCACTAGAAATTACATTAATCATGTAATAAAAGCTTCAACTACTTAAGCAAAGATACTGTGGGGTCACTGGGCCTGAAACATGGACTTTGCTTTCACAGCCAGATCTGCTGAGTTTCTACAGCAATTTCTATTTTTGTGACATGACAGGGTTAATTGTTTTTTAAATGGATAGCAGAATCAAGTGGGTGATGTAAAGTCAGCAATGTGATCAATAGCTTCAGTCTAGTGGGTGAATCCTGTTTGAATCAACTCCAATATTTCTAATAGGCCAAGGTTCTAGTTAAATACCCTGAGATGGAAATATGATTTATATGGAATGTAAAACATATATTGCGTACAGTGTGTTATATACATGTTCTTATATAAATATACTGTCCAATTCTCTTTTACAGGTAAACAAACTAACACTGAATATTGCACACAGTGATTACAAGATTCTTTTAAAGGTGGAGACTTGAAAAGTTGGTGCACTGCAAAAAATCATTAGTTTTTATTGAATAGCACAGCCTCCGACTTTATTTCGGAGGCAAAGAGTGATTGGGATTGCTTTGCAATAGGGAAAACTAGAAACACGGGAAGTAGGCCAGCACGATTTCACAGGCAACTGAACAGAAACCAAACTATTGGATCCTGCGTTTTACAATTATAAAATCATCTCCCTTTAGCTGGGTGCACAACAAGACTCAATAGCTGTTGATGTCCAGCATCACCACCACTACCTTCCCATCCCAATGTCCCTCACGCTCTTTCTGAAGGTTAACATACCCATTCCAGATTCTCACAGCGCATAAATAAGGCCATCCAGTCCTTTGAAAGAACTTTAATCCCACTCTCCGGCTCCTTCCCCATTACCAAACAAATATCCTCTTTTTGAGTATTTTCCCCGTTCCTACTTAATCTGCTTCAAGCACCTTTTAAGGCAAAGCATGACAGATTATATGTTTTAAAAAATTCTCATTTATATAAAGTCATAGCGTTTACAGCATGGAAACAGATCCTTCGGTCTGACCAGTCCACGCTGACTATGTTTCCAAATTAAACTAGTCCCACCTGCCTGCGCTTTGCTCAAATCCTCCCAAACCCTTCCTATCCATGAACTTACTCAAGTGTCTTTTAAATGTTGTAACTCTACCTGCATCCTCCACTTCCTCTGGCAGTTCATTCCACACACTCTGCGTAAAAAAGTTGCCCCTCATGTCCCTTTCAAATCTTTCTCCTCTCGTCTTAAAAAGATGCCCCCAAGTTTTGAATTCTCCCACCATAAGGAAAATAACCTTGCCATTCACCTTATCTATGCTGCTCATGATTTTATAAACCTCTATAAGGTCACCCTTCAAATTCCAGTGAAAAAAGTCCCAGTCTTTCCAGTCTATTTTTATAACTCAAACTTTCCAGTCCTGGCAACTTCCGGGTAAATCTTTTCAGAACCCTCTCTAGTTTAATAATATCCTTCCTATAGCATGGTGACCAGAACTGCATACAATACTCCAGAAGGGCTTCACTAACATCCTGTACAACCTCAACATGACACCCCAACTCTGTTCTCTTTGCAGTTACCCAAGACCTGTCTCCTCTGACTACTGAACCATCCTCATCTTCCTCCAAGTCCTTTTGGCAATTATCTCAGCATTCTGAGGGCTGGAGCACGCCTAATTATTGAGCTAGATATGAAGAGTTGCCTTTACAACTTGGTGACAACTTCTCAGTGCCTAGTTTGGTTAGTAGAGATATCCTAAATGATACTTCTTGTGGGTTACCTGATAGCTGTATCAGAAAAGATATACATTTTAACTCATGGCTCTCTTCAACTAATGCTCATTTATGCTGTACGTTTCTGCACAAGCAAAGGGTGGCATTTCAGCATAGAAGAGAGCAGATCCTACTTCACTCCTTAATCAATGAAAAACAGCCGCTCAGTACGTAGTAACTGTTTTGTGGACAGTAATTAACATAAAGGACTGGACAATTCAAAAGTGTTAATCAATATAATCATAAGGGGTAGCCTTTTCAAGGTGTTGGAAACCAACAGTGAGGAATCTCAAGGGAAATATTAATTTAATCCACAAATGCACTGTTCAAAGTCTGGCTATCTGAAAACCAGCCAGTTGAATACTTTGAGTTCATAAAGGTAGTCACTCTCAGGCTTCAAAGTGGAAAATAAGCCAGATTTGTGCACATGCAGGATCCGTGTCCAGTACATCTTTCTGAGATACGCTTCTCCCCACGCAATCAAACATTCCTGTTCTCAGGACAGAGTCAGGGATTGTCTCCGCAGTTGGTGAGGTGACAGTATTGTGTGCAGGTTTAGGTGTCCTTACCTGAGGATGGATATTCTGGCTCTAGAGGGAGTGCAACAAAGGTTTACCAGACTGGTTCCTGGGATGGAAAAGCTCTTCATCAGGAGCTTATGCTCGAAATGTCGTCTCTCTTGTTCCTCGGATACTGCCTGACTGACTGTGCGTTTCCAGCACGACACTCTTCCACCGGATCTCCAGCATCTGCAGTGCTCAACTTCCCCCCTGATTCCTGCGTTGGCAGGACTGACGCATGAAGAAAGACTGGGTCAGTTAGGACTATATTTACTGTAGTCCAGAAGAAGGGGGTTGGGGGGTGGCGCGAATGTGGTGGGAACAGACCTCATAGAAACCTATAAAATTCTAAAAGGACTAGATAGGATGATCAAAGGATGTTTTTGATGATTTGGGAACTCCAGAATTACAGATCATAGTTTAAGGTCACAGGGTTGGCCACTTAAGACTGAGATAAGGAGAACTTTCTTCACCCACAGAATAATGAGCCTGTGGAATTCTCCGCCACAGAAAGCAGTTGAGGCAAAACTACTGAATATTTTCAAGAAGGAATCAGATAGAGTTCTTAAAGCTAAATGGATCAAAGGGTATAAGGTGAAAGCAGTAACAGGGGACTGAGTTGGGTGATCAGCCATGATCATATTGAATGGGGGAGCAGGCTCAAAGGGTCGAATGGCCTACTCCTGTGCCTATTTTCTGTGTTTTTCTAAGTTCCACGTTTCTACTAATGGCGGAGCAAGCTTATATAGGATTGTACATGAAGCCAAATGGCTTACTTCAGCTCTTAGTTCCTAAATTCTTTTCAGATAATAATCCAATTCTCTCTTAAATGCTATAATTAAAACAGCCTTCACCACAACTATCAGGCAGCATATTCTAATCTCAACTACTCGCTGCGTGATAAAGTTTTTCTTCATGTCTCCATTACTTCTTTTGTCAATTATCTTAAATCTATGCCCTCTGCTTCTCAGTCCTATCAGCAGGGAGAACAGTTTCTCCCTATCTACTCTGTCTAGACCTCTCATGATGATGTATACTCCTGATGTGAGCAGGAGAATATTTCTAAATGGATAGCCCTTTAAAAGAGACAGTATGAATGTGATGGGCCAAATGATCTCATTCAAGTCCATTTTATGATTTTATTACCTGAAGGGAATGAGTTGAATGTCTAGTCTAACAGTATTTAAACCTGAGAAGAGGAGAAACATTTTCTCTCAATGGGTCATTAGTCTCTGGAATTCTTTTCCCCAGGGGGCAATGGAGGCTATATCATTGAATCTATTCAAGGTAGAGTTAATAGATTCTTCACTGAGAAAGGAGTCAAGGATTAGAGGGCCAGACAGGGAAGTGAGGTTGAGCTTACAACCTGACCTTATCGACAGGCAGATCAGGCTCGACGGACTGAATGGCCTATTCCTACTCCTGAGTCCATGGTTCCCATAGCAAGAATGATACAGGACAAAGAAACAAATTCAGTGCCTCTACTATCAATTAAAATTATTTTCTGGAATGGGGATTGCGGAGGAGAGAACAAACTCAAATATGAAGGAACACGAAAGCATATTTTCACTGATAACACTAACCTACAAATCAAAATTAATAGTACTTCCTTTTCATTTTCTGAATGACGCAGTCAATCAATGGCAGGTGAAACTGGAGATTCCATCTTCATCCTTTTAGACTGGTGATTGCTAAATTAGTTCTGGTTCAGTATCAAACTTTAAACCAATCCAGTGTCCTACCCTACTCTGCAAGCATTAATCTCCCTTAATCAAAATTCCTATTATAAAGGAACGCACAAAAGCCTTGATTAGAATGTTACTGATTGTACAAAATGGCTTTATGTATTTTTACATTGTTCAAGTATTCTCTCATTTTTGATCTGGAAGTTTTTGGAGTGTACAAATGCTGTACCCAGGCTTGATAGGGGAATGGAGAGGCAGAAGGTACAATCGGTTGAATCCTCTTCATCTGCAACAAGTGCCAATTAAAATAAAAGATCAGAACTGAGTTCATCTGTAACTGGCGGCATTAATCAACATTATTCTCAGGATCAGACTTCAGGCAATGAAATCTAATAACCAAGACTTCCATCTGAACAGTCTGAGCTATCAAGACGGCTTTAAGTCACAAAGTAAAGTCCTGCATTTTCAAATCTATCTTTTATGTTTTTATGTGTAAAATAATTGATTTTAAAATAATAATCAAAGAACAAACTGCAGAAACCGAATTGTAAGTATCAACGCAGTTCAGTCTGAGCACTCTCATTTCTGAATCAGAAGATCATAGAGTCATTACAGCATTAAAGGAGATCATTTGGCCCATCGAGCTCATGGATTAATGGCAAAGCAAGCTGATATAGGATTGTGTATGAGGTCAAATGGCTTACTTCAGCTCTTAGTTCCTAAATTCTTTTCAGATAATAATCCAATTCTCTCTTAAATGCTATAATTAAACCAGCCTTCACCACAACTATCAGACAGCATATTCCATATCTCAACAACTCGCTGCGTGATAAAGTTTTTTCTCATGTCTCCATCGCTCCTTTTGTCAATTATCTTAAATCTATGCCCTCTGCTTCTCAGTTCTATCAGCAGTGAGAACAGTTTCTCCCTATCTACCCTGTCTAGACCTCTCATGATGATGTATACTCCTGATGTGAGCAGGAGAATATTTCTGAATGGATAGCCCTTTAAAAGAGACATTATCCAGAGTAATCCAGTCAATCCCATTCCCTTTTCTATCCCTGTCACTATGCATGTTAATTTCCCATCCAACTGTCCTTATATCCACCATCACTATAGGCTGCAGGTTCCAGGACAACACCACTCACCATGTTAAAGAAGATCTTTATCATATTCCCCACTCCAGTAAAACCCTTAAATCTGTTTGCCCCTTGTACAATTAGCTACTGCCAACAGCTTTTCCCCACCTTCCTTATCTAAAACTGTTGCAACAACATGCAGCTCATGCAAATATAGTCTCAATCTCTTTTGCTCAAAGTATAACTGCAAAGCTTCTCCAACCTCACCTCATTGCTAAAGTCCCTCAACACTTTGACATGGTCAATCTTCTATGTCGGCCACAGGCAGTCTCAGGCACGCAGCTTAACTTTGTGTTTATTAACAGAACCTCGGGAAGAGAGTCTGGCTTAGGCTTGCTAAACAGAACTCAGTCTGATGTTTGACGTGGACCAAAGTGTCTGTTTTTGTGCTGTATGACTCTATGATACTCAGTCCAGCTCTGTCATACATCTATCCAATGCATACAGAGAACCATCAACATTTATATCCCCATGATCATGCATTCGTATATTGTTTGCATTTCATGCTTGTACAATAAACAGAAATCTTCCTCTTATCTTCACGAAAGAAATCTGTTTAAACTCTCTAGTCTGCACCAAAAGCTGATATGGCCTTAGGGTGTATGGTACAAAGTTCCTTTCCCATCATTTCTGCTGATGTGGGGCAGGTCTAGCTTGTACAGTATCATCTTACTCATACTCTGACCTCCTTTTGTATAAAATCTAATTTTCGCTATACCTGCACCATACTGCTAAATTTTCACTGTGCCCCTCTCACTGAACAACTCCCTCATCATAAAGCATGATAGAACTGAGTACAATATTGTAGATATGGCCTAACAATCAGAATAACTTCCCTGCTTTTGCATTTAATGCCTTTATTTATGAAACCCAAAAAATAATCTGAACTCTATGACTTAGCACAGCCAGCCTTGCCAGTACCTCATGCCTGTCAAATTTCACCCCATCCATTACCTTTACCACCTCCACTTCTATTAATATTGCTCCACACATCAGATGCAGCATTTGATACAATCTTCTGCTAAATGTGTCAAATGGATAATCCATCTCAGCCTCTTCCAGTGGTTCCCAGCATGGTAGATGCCAGATTCGGATCAGCTCCTCAGGTATTGAAGTAGTCCATATCCAAATGCAGCAAGACCTGGACAGTATCCAGGCTTGGACTGAGAAGTGGAAAGTAACATTTGTGCCACATGAGCGTCAGGCAAAGACTATCTCCAACAACAGAGAATCTAACCATTGTTTCTTAATATTTAATAGCACTACCATCACTGAATTCTCCCCCATCAACAACTTGGGGTTACCAGTGACCAAAAGTTGAACTGGACTCGCCACATAAATAATGTGGTTGCAAGACCAAATCAGAAGCTAGGACTACTGTAGCAGGTAACTCACCTGCTGGAAAACTTGTACACCATCTACCAGTGTAAGTCAGGAATGTGACAGAATACTCCCAGCTGTCTGGATGGGTGCAGCTCCAACAACACTCAAGAAGCCTGACACCATCCAGGTCAAACAATCCACATGGTTGGTACCATATTCACAAACAATCCCACCTTTTACCATAGACGCTCAGTAGCAGTAGCATATACAATCTACAAGATGCACTGCCGGAATTCATCACGGCTCCTTAGACAGTGCTCTCCAAACCAACAACCACTTCCATTTAGAAGGACAAGGGCAGCAGATACATAGGGACATTTCCACCTCCAGCCCGTTCACCATTGTGACTTGGAATACATCGCTGTTCCTTCACTATCATCGGGTCAAAATCCTGGAACTCCCTCCTGAATGGCATTGTGAGTCTTTCCAGAGCAAACAGACTGTAACAGGTCAAGATGTCCACATCCCAAAAACAATTGTATCATTACCCTCTTCCTTAGTAAACACTGACGATTAAATGTTCTCCATTTGCATTCCATCGACACAGTTGGCGCTCCTATAGTTCACAGTTCTCAAACCAAGTTTCTACTTATTTCCTGAATGTAAAACACCTCATGGGACTTGCTTTGAAAGAGAGGCAGAGCTTTTCTCGTCTTCAGCTCAAATTTATCCTTCATTTCATTCCACCATAAAAATTCATCTGCATGTTTTCCTCAGAGCTCTTGGTGGGATTCTGCTGTGCAGAAATTAATTGTCTACAGTATACAAGCTTACTCTTCAATTGTAATGACTATGAAGCACTTTGTAAAGTTCTGAAGTAACGAATGACACTTTATACATTTAAATTCTTCCTTTCTGCCTCCTTATGGCTCCAAAGCCAAAAGATGGTCCAAATTACACCCAAGAATTTACAGTGGAATAGGAATGCAAAACACAGAAGCTTGGTTCTCAATTAAATGGAAAAAATGCTATGGCTTGGTTTAGCTACTATATAATTTAATTGAACAACAATCCTGTTGTAACTAAATTACAAACCACTTATAATAGTGATCTAATCATAAATATTTCATTGTTTAGCCCTTAGGGAAGAATACAATTAGACTCCCAATCCAATGAAACCAGCTACAAAAACATTTCATTTTTAAGTGTATCATATTTTTAAAAGTTCTAATTCCATTGCGGCAACAGGAAAAAGTCAATCTCACTGTTGCAAGCCACTTTGGTTTTGAAAATAGGCGGTCATGAATCAAGACGTATTCTAAAGCAGCATGTAGCTATTAGTACACAGTCTTTTTTAAGAGTCATAACTTGCTACTTTGCATCATTAATGAAGAAGAATCAATCAGAGATCTTTCCTGGTAACTAAGACATCTTTATTAAACAACAGATCGCTATTGCGTGGATAAGTGGGTGAGGCATAAGGTTGCCCCTTTGCGTGACCAACAACCATCTGGAAGGAGGGCAGTTTTAAGCAGCAATTGGGCCTGATGACAAACCCACTTTCTCACTAATGGATTAAAGCTCCACACCCTTATGGACCTTGTGAAATGTATGTATTTTTAATATCCAGAAGTGCTTTCTCTTCACCCCCAAAACACCTGCCTGACTTTTCGCCTTCATCAACATTCAAGAAATTAATCAATAAATAGCCGGAAATATGGGTAATGTGAAAATGGAGTAGCGCAGTACCACCAAAGGTGAGGGAGGGGATTAAATCAGACTGGAGTTGAAGGAGAAGACACTGCCCACCTCTCTCTCTAAAGTGTTAATTGTCTATATCAATTGTGTTAGATGCAAATGGAGGCATTCATTTGGTTCACCTGAGCTCATATAAAGGGCTATTGTAGTGCATTGGTAGTGCCCCCATCTCTGGAAGCCCAGGTTCAAGTCCCATCTGCTCCACAGGGGTATCATAATACAGAGTCATAGAGATGAACAACACGGAAACAGACCCTTTGGTCCAACTCGTCCATGCTGATCAGATACTCAATTAATTTAGTACCATTTGCCAGCATTTGGTCCACATCCCTCTAAACCCTTCCCATTCATGTACCCACCCAGATGCTTTTTAAATGCTGTAATTGTACCACCTCTGCACTACTGCTCTGGCAGCTCATTCCATACATGTATCACCTTCTGCATGAAAAAGTTGCCCCTCAGGTCCCTTTTAAATCTTTCCCCTCTCACCTTAAACCGATGCCCTAACCTGGTAAAAAAGACCTTGACTATTTATCCTATCCATGCCGCTCATAATTTTATAGACCGCGATAAGGTCACCCCTCAGCCTCTGATGCTGCAGGGAAAATAGCTCCAGCCTATTCAGCCTCTCCCCACAGCTCAAACCCAACAACTCTGGCAACAACCTGGTCAATCTTTTCCAAACATTTCAAGTTTCACAACATCTTTCCTATGGCAGGCAGACCAGAATTCAATGCAGTATTCCAAGAGTGACCTAACCAATGCTCTGCACACCTGCAACATGACAGCCCAACTCCTATACTCAGTGCACATCTCTAAACATGCTGATCAAAATATTATTTCTGGGGTCCTGTGATCCAATACCTCTGAGTCAGGAGGAAGCTCAGGGTCAAGTACCATTTGTTCTATAAGTGTGTAGTAACATCTCTGACATAGATTGATTAGAAAACCTAAGAGGGTCATTTAAGGGCTCTTGTAGTGCATTGGTCTGAATTCAAACCCCAACCTGCTCCAGCAGTTTGTAATCATAACACTGCTGAACAGGTTTAATTAACTGAGCTCATGTTAAGAGATGTGGACGGTTCTTTTGGTGGCAGTGGCAATGTCTCTGAGCCAGAAGGTTCAAGTTCAATTCACCCTGGAAGTGTATCATATGTCCAAAATATTTATACAGTCATGGCGCAGTGGTAGCGCCACTAATTCTGGGCCAGATAAATTTACAAAGAGACACTGAAGACAAGACTCTTGTGGCACAGTGAGACAGCAATGGGCAGGAAAGATAACTGCAGAATTTTACAGCTCCTCCCTCCTGGAATCCCCATCCTGCAAATTATGAGGAGGGCAACGGTTCAATTCTGCTGAATATTCTCAAACAATTAACCAATACTGGGAACACTGTGGGGTGCTAACGTGCCCAGAAATGGCCCATGCAGGTAAGTTTTTGTTCTACAGTTGAATGGGCAATTCTAGACTCGCGATAACACGGATACAATTGAGAAAAGTTGAGATTCCCTGAGCACAACTACCTTGTGCAACAGTGACACAGCTTGGTCCAAAATATCAACTCTGCTTATACCAATGTGCATCATCATTGAGCTCCCAGGTTATGCGTCACTATTGTAATGTATACAAGGGGGCAGAGAGCTTCGCACTGCTGCCTCACAGCACCAGGCACCTGGGTTCGATTCCACCCTCGGGCGACTGTCTGTGTGGAGTTTGCACATTCTCCCCGTGTCTGTGTGGGTTTCCTCCCACAATGCAAACATGTGCAGGTTAGGTGGATTGGCAATGGGAAATGCAGGATTATAGGGATAGGGTAGGGAGTGAGTCTGGGTGGGAAGTCCTGTATAGACTCAACGGGCTGAACCTCCACACTGTAGGGATTCTATGAATACCAAACCGTCAGCTCAGGTGTGTCCCTAGATTGTTTCAAAACCTGACACTCTAGCATCAGGTTGCTTTATAATATTCTCAAAAGGAGCAATACTTATGGCAAGGGAAAAAAGGTGGCCTTCTGGGTGGTAGAAAAGACGGAGAATGTGTTTAAACTATCAGTTCAAGCACTGTGGATTTAAAAGAGGGAAAAAAAAACTGACTGAATGTACAAGGCTGTCTTCAGGGTTTATACAGCAAACGGAAAACATTCCTACACAAGGAAAAATGTTCGACATAATCCCTGTTAGAAACCAGATACATTTTACATGCAAGAGACAGGTTTTTGTAAAGTTAAGCGTGTAAAGGGCATTCTTTAATAACTGGATAATCAAGAGAAATGGATTACTGGGAAACACAAACCATTATCAGATTAAATGAAAATGTATCAACCACAGAATAACAGACGTGACCTTATATTAGAAAACCGATTTTAGAAAAAAAAACTTTCTTGTTTCCGCTGACTCATACTCACTTCCTGCTGGTCACAGAGGAAATATTGGACTTAATGTCAATAAAGTCATTATTCATAGTGGACTCTGACAGTCAAGGCAACAGCTGACAGTGAATGGAAGAGGACAAACTTGAAGCTGACTTTCAAAATGGGTCAACTCAATCAGTGACAATGGCTAGCCTAATACCTGGTGCTGAACTAAACAAATATTTGGGCTCACATTGAACAGTAGGAACCTGGAACCCAAGCATTAGGTCAGTTCACGGAACAAAATATCAGCGAACGACACAAAACAGATTTCACTCCTGAAGTCTTAGGGGGATTAAACTAGAAAACCAGGCAAATTGACCTTGTTCAAGGGTTGTGAAGAAGGATCACCTGACCTGAAGTGTTAACTCTGATTTCTCTCCACAGATACTGCCAGACCTGCCGAGCGTTTCCAGCAGTTCTGTTGTTGCTTCTGATTTCCAGCATCCACAGTTCTCTCGGTTTTTTATTTTGAATTTACCATGTTGTTCACTGGCATCAACTAACGAAGGGTCAATCACAGACATTCATCAATCCCCAGCCTTCATCAAGGACTCAGCTTAACTCTGTTGACAAGAACCAGAATAACACAGGGCTAGGTTCATCAGCTACACCTAGTGACAATTCCGAAGTGAATTTGAAGCCATCTTGTGCCATGTACTCCTGACAAGCCCCATCGTAACCATGGCACACCCTCCATCATCCAGAATGCACTCATGGAAATGGTCTCAGTCAGTCCCCTTCTTAACGTAGAGCAAAAGAGGGAGATGATCAGAATTTTAAAAATATTTGGAAATAAAACAAAACATTTAAAACTGGACAGAGATGTGGAGAAACTAAATCTCAATAAACAAATGACCACAGGAGGCTCCTATGTGATATAATGTGCGGTTTACTAGGTGTCCCTTGTAGATTCAGCACATAAGGCTAGCAAATGAGCACTTTGAATCCCGTCCTGCCTCATTATAACTAAAGTATTCTCTGGTCTTCACTGAAGGTCAATTGAAGTCAGGAGAGAATCTCAAAGTATAGAGGAGCCCCTGATAAAACTGTCTGTTTTGCCAAACCTGCTAGTTTGTAATAATAAGATTTGACTGTAGTTTTACTGGAGATGCAAAACTAATAAATAAAATATGAGCCTTTTGCTGCTAAAGTGTGTAACTTTTATTAATTATTTCTGTCCAGAGATGGCATCTGCTGAATACTAATATGGTTAGGTACTCAAAAGATAAACTCTGTGGATTTCAAAATAATTTTTAATTGTACGTTATTA
Source organism: Chiloscyllium plagiosum (assembly GCF_037043375.1). Lineage (NCBI taxonomy): Eukaryota > Metazoa > Chordata > Chondrichthyes > Orectolobiformes > Hemiscylliidae > Chiloscyllium > Chiloscyllium plagiosum. The sequence goes on from NW_028270177.1 coordinate 30,268,729, forward strand.
ATATACTTGATAACTGGGCTAAAATACTTGCAACAACCCGTGAAATGCAAATTATATTAACAAGGGTGCTGCACGTAGACAAAGATCATTTCAATTAAAACACTCCATTTTAACATACCTATGTAATGACCTTAAATGCAAAGGCAGTAGGTTTGTATCCCAACAATATCTGCTGCTAGCATCCATCAAGCTCAGTTCAGGGGAGCTTCCTGTCAGTCTTTCACTTGTCTCCTGGTTATGCATACCTTGTTCTTTTTATTCTTTTCGTAACTTAAAATGGAGATAAAACACTTTGCACTGTATCTCACCAGATATTTGTGACCACAAAATCATTAATTCATCATTCATTCAACAAAAGGGTTGTCTGGGCATTATGGCCTAAAACTTAACGTGGCGCTATGAAAATGAAAAGGTTCAGGTCTGTCAAAATTCATCTCACTTCAAATCATTGTCTACAGCATCGTATGTTGCAATCAGACCTGGTGCGTGATCAATAGCTTTTGTCGCTAAAATGGTAACACTTACTTTACTGATCAGGTTCCTGTGACTATTATGTCACTTTAGAAAGGTTATTTTGTCCTGCTTTTGTTTTGAAGAGAGGTCATAAAGGCAGAGCTGCTGAAGAGTCTAATTTAACAATGAAAGGAGAGTGGCCAGTTCTCCTAGTTCAGACTTTTTCTGGCTTGTTTTTAGCTGTAGCAGTCACAAGATGTGAGTCCAGGGGAGTTGCAAGCTTCAGTAAAGAACTACTCTGATTTTCTTCTGAAACCTCTCTCTGGAAGTTGTCCCCGACTGCCTGTAAGAATCTGTGTCTGAATTTACCTTTTTGCTAAGGGTTGTGTTTATGGGATATTACTGGATTGGAACAGTTCATTAGTTAAGTTGCTGTGGGTTAAGTTTTCCAACAGTTAAGTTATTCTAAATTCCACTTTCTTTTGTTCATGTTTCAACTGTAGTTTTTAAATAAATTCTGTTTTGCTTAGAGCTGAGCAGTTTGACCAGCTGGCACGACCCTTCTCGTCTGCCTTTCAAATAAGAAAAAGTTAAAGCTACCTTCTTAAAATATTTTGAGAGGTTCTGGCCTGGTCCTTAACAGTTCCACCCTGAATGAATGAGTAACTAGCCACGGTTGAGGTTCTAGAGGCCGGGCTCAGACTGATAAAAGAAAAGAGCTTGCATTTATAGCTTTGGGATACTCAATTTCCTCTAGTGCATTTGACCAGTAATTCAGATGACTCCCATGGGGGAAGTCAGCTCAAATCCTTCAAGGGCAGCTATGATCAACAAATCAATTGTAGTAGTGTTCAGAAGGATGTTGCCAGAGTTGGAGGATTTGAGCTACAGGGAGAGGCTGAATAGGCTGGGGCTGTTTTCCTTCAAGTGTCAGAGGCTGAGGGGTGACCTTATAAAGGTTTATAAAATCATGAGGGGCATGGATAGGATAAATAGACAAAGTATTTTCCAAGGTGTGGGGGAGTCCACAACTAGAGGGCACAGGTTTAGAGTGAGAGGGGAAAGATATGAAAGAGACCTAAAGGGCAACTTTTTCACACAGAGGGTGGTACATTTATGGAATGAGCTGTCAGAGAAAGTGGTGGAGCTGGTACAATTACAACATTTAAGAGGCATTTGGATAGGTATGTGAATAGGAAGGGTTTGGAGGGAAAAGGGCTGGGTATTGGCAGGTGGGACTAGATTGGATTGGGATATCTGGTCGGTTGGACCGAAGGGTCTGTTTCTATGCTGTACATCTCAATGACTCTATGACTGTACTGGTGACTATGAAACAATCATCTAGCATTGTGAAAATTCATTTGGTTTGCTAATATCCTTCAACGAAGGATACTCATTATCTGGTCTTGCCACAGAGGACCCTAGATCCATATTTCTAAACAACAATTTGGTTGACTCTTAACAGCCATCTCAGGTGATCCAGTAAGCTGTTCTGTGCATTATTATTATTCATTCAGGAGATGTGGGAGTCACTGGCTAGGCTACCATTTATTGCCCGTCCCCAATTGACCAAAGGGCAGTTAGGGGTCAACCACATTGCTGTGGGTCTGGAGTCACATGTAGTCCAGAGCAGGTAATGATGGTATTTACTTCCCTAAAGGAAATTAGTGAACCAGATGGATTTTCCTCAACAATCGACAATAGTTTTAAGGTCATCATTAGACCCTTAATTCCCAATTATTTATTGAACTCATATTCTCCCATCTGCCACAGCAGGATTTGAACCCAGGTCTCTGGAACATGAGCTGAGTTGCTGGATTACTAGGCTAGTGATAATGCCAATAGGCCCTTGACTACCCATACACGCTGGCTTTTCTAGTAAAATGCACAACCTATCAACAATAAGAAAAAAATCGTATCTGACTGAGCCATATTGCACAAGGGGTGGCACTCTTGAAATGGGGCAAACATAGTGCAAGGTTCCACAAGCAGGATATGAGAGTCAAAGAGACATACAGCTCGGAAACAGACCCCACAGTCCAACCCGTCCATGCTGACCAGATATCCGAAACTAATCTAGTCCCATTTCTTACCACTTGGCAAACATCCCTCTAAACCCTTCCTATTCATATACCCATCCAGACGCCTTTTAAATGTTGTAACTGTACCAGTCTCCACTACTTCCTCTGGCAGCTCATTCCATACATTCACCACCATCTGACTGAAAATGTTATTCCTGAGGCCCCTTTCAAATTTTTCCCCTCTCACCCTAAACCTGTGCTGTCTAGTTCTGGACTCCCCGACCCCAGGGAAAAGACCTAGTCTATTAACCCATCCATGTCCCCCATTGTTTTATAAATCTCTATAAGGTCACCCCTCAGCCTCCGATGCTCCAGGGAAAACAGCACCAGCCTGTTCAGCCTCCCTCTATAGCTCAAACCCTCCAACTCTGGTAACGTCTTTGTAAATCTTTTCTGAACCCTTTCAATTTCCACAACATCCTTCCTTTGGCTTGAATTACATCAGTAAAGGAATAATTTTAGTCAAAGCACTTAGGGGGGAGTGGTAGTGTCCCTACTCTAGACAGGGAGGCCCAGGTTCAGGTCCATCTTGCTCCAGATGTATCTCAAAATCTCTCTGCATGGGGTGTTTAGAGTACATTAAAAGAGACATCTGGTTGAGGGTACCTGAGGCTGTAATCTTTCTCTAACAATCATTGAACAGCGATCAATCTCAATCAAACCCAACATCACTCAATATATTTCAAACCAGCTTTGCTCAATGTAGCGACTACACAGTTCAGGGACACCTGCCATTCACTCCACAAAGTGCTGCGTTATCCAAGTATTTATAGAAATATGATTACAGAAGGGTCCCACTGAGCCAACATCATGACTCTCAATGTCACTCGGTCACTCAGCAAGCAATGCTTTTCAAACCAACTTAGAAAATAAATTTTACAACCTCTTAACATGGAGTGCTATTTTGAAAACAGTAACTTACATGCCTATTAATTTCATTATTAGATACTAGCAATGGCAGAGAAAGCAAAGAACAATAATCTGTGCTTTGCTGCAGACATTTATCTGGTTAGCTGTCGTTCAGTGGCTTGTAGCCTTACCTCTCAGTCAGGAGTTTGAGGTTCAAGTCCCACCCTGTGGTTATGATTACAAAGTCAAGGCTGACACTATATTACAGAAACACTTTCAGCTGAGAAGTTAAATGAGGCCATGTCTTCTCTCTCTCAGGATGATACAAGTGATCCCACTGCACTTCCAAAGAAAAGCTGGGGAGGTTCTGTTGAATGGTTTGGCCTTCTGTTAAATGGGCGAGTGGGCAGCACGGTGGCTCAGAGGTTAGCACTGCTGCCTCACAGCACCAGGGATCCAGGTTCAATTCGGGTGACTTTGCACATTCTCCGTGTGTCTGCGCAAGCCCCCTGCTCTGGTTTCCTCCCAAGGTCCAAAGATGTGAAGGTTGGGTGGATTGGCCTTGCTAAAGTGCACATGGAATGCAGGCTATAGGTGGGTTAGCCATGGGAAATATGGGCTGAGTGTGGGTGGGATACTCTTCGGAGGGTCAGTGTGGACCCGATGGGCTGAATGGCCTCCTTCAACACTGTAGGGGATTCTATGAGAAAGAGATTATCTGGTCATTGTTGCCTTACTGCTGTGGGAGTCTGCTATGTGCAAATTGGTTGCTGCATTTCTTAAAATACAAAATATCAAAAATATTTCATTGGCTGTAAGATATATTGCAGCAGCCTGAGTTTACAATAGATGCTTTAAAAAAGTTGGTCTTTCTTAATCGAATATAGACAGCATTATGTTGATTTGTCTATTGGATGCCCCTATTGAATATTCTGAATATGCTGACTATTAGGGCCCCCAGTGCATTGGGACATAAGACAAACTTCTATCTTTTTATGTTTTTTGCAAGACTTTGGGAGAAGCGACTGTCAAAGGAATCCTTTCAGTAATCCAATCAAAATTAAGCAGGAACTCAGCATAAGTCCTGCATCGAACAACAACAAAATGATATGATTCAAAGCATGACCGATCTTGCACTGTAGTAACGAGAGGGGGTTGGCCTGCAGAAACTTTTCAACATTTTGAACGCTTCTGAAAGTGACAATGGCATTTTTAGAACAAGGAAATGATCGCATTTTGATCATTTTTACATCCTTATCCCTTCAAAAATCAGATGTGTTCTTCCATTTGCCAAATTTGCTTTAAGTTGCAAAAAATTCGCCATTGTAAGTTTCAGATGAAAGAAATAATATGCAGATGCAGAAAGCTGAAGATATCTTTCCACACTTGAAGAGTTAGGGAAGGGAAGAGCTAGAGGCCTTAGCATCTCTGGTCAGTGTTAATCGTCTTCATCCATTAATAAGCAGTAATTTTTTTGACACAACATGGCAAGCCTTAAATGCTACTGTCAGGATGCATTTTCCATTCAAGCGTCAGCTGTGCAGTGCTACATCAGGCCGCAGTTTACAAGACAGGTAAAGGTGAGATAAACAAGCTGTCAGAATTGTCACCCACAGTATGAGCCACGCTTTAGTGTATAATCAGTGCTCAGGTTTCTTAATCTTTACGTTTGTAGACAATGAGATCCACCCTCAGCCTTTCTGCTGCTGCTTGACATGAACCATCACCTCCGGTGTCCATTTAAATACTTCACAAAGTGTGTCTTGCATTAACAACATCTAGAGGGGGTCTGTAATCTGTGCTGGATGCATTAACACCATTCGACCTCCCGGATGATAGATCAGATGGCTGGACGCGTAATGCTCCCTCTAGGCTTTTAAGCAGGAGTGTTAGCTGAATTGGCATGTCACTCTGTGTGCATGTAGTGGCTTCATACAGTGGAAAAGCAATACTGCGCTTCCTTGGAATAATTAACATGCTTTTACGTATCAAGGCTGAAGCAAAGGAATATTTATGATTGCATATTAGGGATGGAATAAAAGAGCTGCTTTACACAGTCTGGAGCTGGCTGTCGATCGTGGCTCTATTTTTATATACTTGTGGGACCCAGAAGGAGCGGTAATTCCAATTTCCTGCATGGATCAGTGAACGAAAGTAAAAGCATCTCCTGAAATGGGAAACTGCACTTTAGCACAATCGCCAGAATAAGTAAAGCCACAAAGATGTGCAACATCTATTCGTCATTAGCAGGAAATCCAGCCTCACAAATTGATAAGGGAGGGGGGGAAAGTTCCAAGGATTAAAAAAGAAGTCTATCGTTAGGAGCTTTAAAGAAAACAAATCCAGAATAGCGAACAAATTGAGTCATAGAGATGTGCAGCACTGAAACAGACCTTTCAGTCCACTTGTCATGCTGACCAGATATCCTAAATTAATCTAGTCCCATTTGCCAGCATTTGGCCAATATCCCTCTAAACCCTCTTAAATGTTGTAATGGTACCAGTCTCCAACACTTCCTCTGGCAGCTCATTCCACACATGCAAGACTGTGTGGAAAGTTGGCCCCTTAGGTCTCTCTTAAATCTTTTCCCTCTCACCCTAAACCTATGCATTCTAGTTCTGGACTCCCCTACCCTTGGGAAAAGACCTTGGCTATTCACCCTACCCATACCCCTCATGATTTTATGTATAAACCTCTATAAGGTCATCCCTCAGCCTCCGACGCTCCAGCAAAAACAGCCCCAGCCTATTCAGCCTTTCTCTATAGCTCAAACTCTCCAACCCTGGCAACATCCTTGTAACTCTTTTCAGCACACGTTCAAGTTTCACAATATCTTTCCTTTAAATTTAATTTTCTGTAAAATGCCTTTGATTTCTACAAAACGATTCCGCAAAATATTGACTCATGCCGGTGCTGTCACATAGTCAGCACTGTGTTGTTGAGGCCATGGCTGCGAGTCAGTGAGTGCATTCAAGACAGAGAATGATAGACTTCGGAGTACCAAGGGAATAAAAGGATTGGTGAATGGTGTGGCAGGTGGAGTTGAGGTAGAAAATCAGCCACGATTGTACTTATTGGCAGAGCAACCAAAGTGCCTATTCTTGCTCCTATTCGCGCATCATTATGAGAACCAACTTCCAGCAGATAACATGCTAACAAAAGATGTACATCTCATTCTATAACTCATCGAATGTATTCAATTTTCAGTTCAAAACCTGCTGCTGACCAACTACTAGACAGAGGTGATCCATATACATTTTGTTATTCCTTCCATATTTATGCAAAAACAAATTGATATACATAAATATACACATGTAAGAATGTTAAATATGCTTTTTCTTTATTTATTCATTTTGTGGGATGTGGATATCGTTGGCTGGCCAGCATTAATTGCCCAATCCTAGTATATTAAAAATAATATTTATATAAATTACAAATATGTGTCTGTTACTCTGAAACATATATGTTCTGTACAGATATTTGTTTAGATCTGTGCATACAAGTTTAGATTAGATTCACTGCAGTGTGGAAATAGGCCCTTCAGCCCAACCAGTCCATACTGAGCCTCCGAAGAGTAACCCACCCATTTTCATGTGATTAATGCACCTAACACTATCGGCAATTTAACATGGGAATTTAAATTCACCCGACCTGCACGTTTTTGGACTGTGGGAGGAAACTGGAGCACCCAGAGGAAACCCACGCAGACATGAAGAGAATGTGCAAACTCCACACAGACAGTTGCCCGAGGCTAGAATTGAAACTGGGACCCTGTGCTTTGAGGCAGCAGTGCTAACCACTGTGCTACCGTGCCACCTTCTCTTCATTCATTCAGAGAATATGGACATTGTTGGCTAGAAACATTTATTTCCCATCCCTAGTTTCCCTTGAGAAAGTGGTGGTGAACTGCCTTCTTGAACCATTGCAGTCCATTTGCTGTAGGTACACCCACAATGTCCTTGGGGAGGGAGTTCTAGGATTTTGACCCTTCTATCACCTCTATCCTTTGCACCTCCCACTGATCTCTGATGGCTCACTCTCTATGCTTCTGCTCTAAGAAATTCTCAACTCAATTTCTGACACCACAGCCTCGTCAAGCCATTAGTTCTGAAGAATCATCATCCATTAACTCTGTTTCTCTCTCCACAGATGCAGCTGTTCCTGTTAAGTTTCTCCAGCATTTGGCTTCTACTTCAGACATTAGAGCAGATGCATAGAAACAATTAAAGAGAAACCCAATTTCCCACTGAAACACTGACATGCTGCCCTGTCAGGTGGGAAGATGGTTATCTAAAGTTGTTGTAATACAATTTTGCTTCTCTTTATTCTTTGATGGGATGTGAACATTGTCTGCGAGACCAACATTTGTTGCTCATCCCCCCTTACTCTTGACCTGAATGGCTTGCTTGGCCATTTTAAGAATGCAGATTTCGTTTCCCTGAAAGACATTAGCAAACCAGATTGGTTTCTAAACCACAATCGATTCTAGTTTCACAGCTACTGACAATATTTCTCAATTCCAGAATTATTAGTTGAGTTTAAATTCCATGCTGGGATTTCAACCCAAGTCTTGGCCTCTGGGCTTTGTAATCCAGCATTATCATCATTATGCAATTGTTTGCCACTTAGTGTAACAATATTCCAAGCTATTGTGTTTGCTATTGAAACTATTACAACAGTTTTTCTCTTTAATATTAAGTTCTTCTGGAATATATCAAAGTCCTCCAGTTAAATCACCCACTGGTAGCATTGTTAATATACAAGCTAGTGGCTCTGTTGGTGAAAGATCTATAAACAGTTCTCTGTGCAAATATTATATCGACACTATACTGGAAACAATTTATTCCCTTAGCATGCATCTTTACTTGGGAAGTTTAATGTGGAACCTCAACTTTTCTTCACTTCAGCAGTTTCCTCTGCAGCTTTTGTTTTATTTTTTTTGAATAGCCAAAGAAACGCAAGTGAATTTTCTTTTGCAAACCGTTCAGGGAGAAATTTAGGGTGGCACTTTAATCAAAATGTGCAATTTTCTACCGCCCAAAAGTAATTTTGTCAGGTTCAAAAGGAGGAGTGTAATAATGAACTCCCACGATCATAGAGATGTACAGCATGGAAACAGACCCTTTGATCCAAAATGTTGCAATTGTACCAGCCTCCATCACTTCCTCTGGCAGCTCATTCCATACACGTACCACCCTCTGCGTGAAAAAGTTGCCCCGTAGTTCTCTTTTATATCTTTCCCCTCTCACCCTAAACCTGTGCCCTCTTCTGGACTCCCCGACCCCAGGGAAAAGACTTTGCCTATTTATCCTATCCATGCCCCTCATAATTTTGTAAACCTCTATAAGGTCACCCCTCAACCTCCCACGCTCCAGGGAAAGCAGCCCCAGCCTGTCTATATAGTTTTGTTAAATACTGCTCTGCTCTTCATTTACTGTGTAATCTGCTGAATTATTGTAACAAGAGTGAATTACTCCAGCAAAACTCCATGTGGCACAGGAAGGTTATTGCCTCTGATATAATTAAAATAATCTTATTTTCATCAGGGACTCTGCTCAAATATAGAGCACTGGTGTCAACACATCAACAGCAAACACTAAGGTATAAGCAACAAAGTCAAGGCATGGTTTGTCAAAACTTCCCAACTGCATCATCTGAGGAGTTTCTGAGAACCACCACAGTTTCACCCTGTGGTTTTTAACATCATGAGAACCTCCTTGTCCAGTCTCTCCCTATTCAAATGAAAGTTAAATGCGGATTTTACTCTTTTTTTCAAAAGGAGATATGATCATCTACATCCTGAAAGGTATGGGAAGATTAATATAAAATTGAGTGTTTATTTTTCTGGTGTTCAAAATACTTTGCTGCAACTGAAAGACAGAAAAATCCAGGAATACATTGCACTAAAAATCTACAATGGTATTTTTGTAATGTCTGTATTTAGTTATGATTACTATTACTTAATGTTTGCTAAACTTACACAGTCTGAACATGTTTTCCAATTTTCCACAAGAGGTGTTTTTGGTGAAATGGTTTCCTTTTTTGAAAACTCCTACTTAAAGCCTTATTTAATTAGTTGATTCTTGTTATATACTTGAATCACCTCATCACACAGTAAAGGGAGTGTCAGTCAAAGGCCAATGGGGTATCTTTTCTCTTAGAAATTTCCAGAATGAGCCATTATGCAATCAGGTCACAACAGAACACGCCTATTGCTTTTGTCACAGGTTAGCCTGTGGTCTTTTTGAGATTTTAACTTTATTGCTCATTGCTTAGGAGAGGGACATGCTTTAATCCAAAAGCAGTGTAATAATGGCAAACCCGGGAAGGTAAAATGACCAGCAAAAGTATCAATGTGGTTCCATTTAAAAATGATTTGAGAGTTTAGAAGAAATCAAGTAATAGATTTCCTCAGTAACCTTTCGACCTGAAGATACTGACGGCAGCACAGATTGCCCAATATTAACACACTGACTGCAGCTTGTTCTGCACCACACAGTCCATAATGTGCAACAATCCAGCACTTTATGGCATGTCATATCTTTTAATGTTTCCTCCTCATCTTTCAGTTAGAACAAATTTTACCCACACAAACTAATGGAAGTGTGTGGTGAAGTCAACAGCACATCTGGAATCCTAGTGAGAAGTCAGACTGACAGTCAATCTAACTGAAAAAGAGAGGGAAAGAAAAATTGGATTCAGAGAGAGAGAGAGACAGAAAGGCAAAGATAAGAAATTACTTCCTTTTTAAACAACTGAACTTTGCGGAAGGTTTACTACCTGCAACAGCAAAACTCTAGTTTTATTTGTTCCCTTTCTGGTCGAAGTAGTTGAAACATTGCAAAGAAAATTCCCGCTATCTGAAGTTTCCTTGTGCCATTATGTCATTAGTCCCTAAATTTCTATGATGAGTTTAGTTTATTTTATTATTCTTACATAAAATGTGGATGCATAGGAATCCACGCAGAGGCCGGGGCTCACTCAAGGCTCAAGGACGGGAGCTCAGGAGAAAAAAGGAAATAAAACGTACGAAAAGAGGAAAAAAAGGAAATAAGTGGACACAGTGGACAAGCTCTGGCTGGGGCAGTCCTACTCCACCGCCATCTTGGGAAAAAGGTTCAGGTGTATATGATGCCAAAGGGGATTAACAAAGTCGATATATAAAGGAAATTTCCTCTTGTAGGGGCAATCTAGAATGAGAGGTCGTACTTTTAGGAAAAAGCAGTGACAGATTTAAAACAACGGTGAGGAGAAATTACTTTTCTCAAAATGTTGTGAGGCTGTGGAATTCCCTACCCTAGAGTGTGAGGGATGCCGGAACATTGAGTAAATTTAAGGAAGTGAAGAAATATTTGTAATTCGTAGTGGATTGAGGGCAGGAAAATGGAGTTGAGGCCACATAAGTGGTAAAGCCTAGTGGGTATGTCACTGGACTATCACCCAGAGATCCAGGGGACCGCGCTGAGTCCAAATCCCACTCGTGGAATTTAAACTCAATTAATTAAAATCTGGAATTCCAAGCTAATTTCTCAAAGGCTGCCAATGAAGCAATCACTGATTGTTATAAAAATGCTTCCAGATCACCTTAGGGTGAAGCAAATCTGCTGCTGGTCTGGGCAACATGACTCCAGAATTGCAGCAATATGGGTGACTCTTCAATTCTCTGAAGAGTAATTCAAAATGAATAACAAACCCTGGCCTTTTCGATGAAGCCATAAAATTATTTAAAATAAGGGAAAAAAAAACCATAAATCCCATCTTATTGTATTTCTGTTCTGAGGAAGGGTCACTCAACCTGAAACGTTAACTCTGATTTCTCTCCACAGATGCTGCCAGACGTGCTCAGCATTTCCAGCATTTTCTGTTTGACTGATTCACAGCATTCCACAGTTCTTTCGGGTTTTTTATTTATTGTATTTAGCTCGGCTTATCTGAAGAGAAAATGTGTAATCAAGCATGTCTGCTTCACACTGTACAGCAAGTTCATGTTTCCAAAAATACTAAGCTTATACAAAGAGCCTTAAACTTTGCTCCCAAAGCTCTTTGACAGGCTTGAAGTATTAAGTTAAATCTTTGGAGAAACCGACTGCTAACGGTGTGATGACATTTCTAAATGGCAAGAATATTACAATGGATCAAAAACATGGTGGGGATTAACTCAAGTAGCTCCTTTTGAGAAACAAGACTTTATAATTTGAAATGACTCTGTGAGTGGACCAAAACAGCAGAGATTTGGCAATATCAAGGGCAGATGACAGGAAGATGCTCAGGTAGGACGTGAGTGAGATCTTGCTGTCTGATTGTCAATGCAACAGGGATTTAGTTAAACAGTGCACACCAACATCATGGTGTTTGATTGCCACACATTTGAAAGACTTCCCTCATACATACAGTCCAGATTTCATGCATGCAGCCTGCTTCTTGCACGCAGTCAGTGTTGAGTACATCTGGTCCAATTTTAATACATATATATTGGTTTCCATCAGATGCTTGAGACCATGTTGTGTCTCTGTGTGATTAGTTCTATCTTGAGAGAGCCTGATCAAATCCATCAAACAGCAGTGACAGACGCAACCGGAGTATATAAGCCTGGGTTGAGAAACAGAAAGGCAGATTTATTGTGTTTTTTTTAAAACAAAAGTTAAAACCCAGATGCTGCACAATCCCAGTAACAGGAAGACTACAACACCCATGATGCTATTTCCCAGTGAGTTTGAACAGCAAGCTCTATTCCATGATGCTGGGCTGAGTAAAGCCTTAATGATTACCAGTGTAACCTATGAAGTCAATGAGATTCTTAGGTATCTTTATTGGCTTTTAACTAGTCACTGGAGGGAGGCACACTTTATAAAGTCATTTTTGTTTTCCACGATAATGATATTCAAACTATAGACATAATCCTGTCATTTGCTTTCATAGGAGGTTGGCTGGGTGGATCTCAGTGAGGAGAAAGTGAGGACTGCAGATGCTGGAGATCAGAGCTGAAAATGTGTTGCTGGAAAAGCGCAGCAGGTCAGGCAGCATCCAAGGAGCAGGAGAATCGACGTTTCGGGCATAAGCCCTTCTCAGTGAGTATGAGTTCCCTGATGGGGCTGTTAACCTGAGCCAGGAATCTCAGAGATTCTCCTCACTCTAGGAACTGGCTCTGAGCCAGCTGGTCAGAGTCCATGTACAGAGCATGTGTAAATAAAGAGTAAATTTGTGATGGGATACTGGCCTCCACAGAGTTATTTGACATAGTTTCCACAAGACAATAACAGACCACAACCCATTTGTCCAGAATTCTTTTCTGTTTTTTTTGGTTGATGATGAGAATGTGGGCATCATTCACAAGGTTGTCCCAAGTCTAGTTATCCTTTGAGGTGGTGAGGTAACCCTCAGCAAAAGCCACTGGGGTCCATACGGTGTTGTGCTCATCTTATAAACGGCTCAATGCTTCTGTCAAAATAGCAGGGGGAGGAATTTCAGGCAAACGCATTAAGTGTCCATCGACTGAGATCCCACAGTTGTAACTGCAGGGACGCAAATGCCCTAGCAGATCCTCAGTAGAGCTGAGCATCTCGGTGATGATGTCCATCATTAACTCTACAAGAAACTAGTAAGATATGTGCAGAGCAACTTGCCTGGCCTGAGTGGGTGGGTGGGTATGGGCATCTTCATTCCCCCAGACAAGAAAACCCTAAAAATGTCAAAAGAACTGCAAGTATGGAAATCAGAAACAAAAACTGAAATTGCTGGAAAAGCTCAGCAGATCTGGCACCATCTGTGGACAGAGAAAAATCTGAGTTGACTGTTTCGGGTCCAGTGACCCTTCTTCACTCGACCTGAAAATAAAGCCCCATTCCTTGACTGACATCAGGAAAGGTTTTTTTGGGATCTTGCTCAGCAATGCCGTATCTTTCCTGCTGGACCCCAGGGAAGGGACTTCTCTCCAGCTGGAAAACTGTTCTCAAATGCTGGACGCTTCTGAGTTGTGACTGGAACTCGATTTCCATCACTCGCAACTCAGCTCCTGCAATTGCACACCCTCTGATTATGCAAAAGGACTTTATTTAAATTCCAGTCATCAACAGCACAGAAGGTGGTTGAGAGGAAGTGTGTATCTGAACTTTGAGTTATAGTTAGGGAGAGAGTGCCACAGTGGGTTAAACATTGTCCATTCACCTCAGGGAACAGGAATCAGCGCCACCTCATTGGGATTTACTTGACGATGGGAAGGGAGTTAATCCAGTTTTTAGAGGGTATTAAATTCTCTTCTTTTGGCACCAACAGCTGAAAGCAAAATTTATCTGCATTTTCAACTCTTTACTGCAGGAGTCTAATCTGTTTTATCTAACCAATAGTCTCTTCAACGAAGAATGGGAAGGATTGAAGTCCCTCTTCTCAACAACCAATATCTTACCATCATAACTTATTGCTCGTCTTGTTGAGATAATGATCGTGCATTATAATCATCACCTATATTTACCCAGAAATGTCCAATCACAACCCAGAGCACCGCCCCCTGTGCCTGATGGGATACTTACAGAGGATTCCCCTCCATTAAATTGTCCATTGTCTGCTCCTTCCACATTCTATAGGGAGAGGATGAACTGGGGCTGTTTTCCCCAGAGCGTCGAAGGCTGAAAAGGTGACCTTATAGAGGTTTACAAAATTATGAGGGGCATGGATAAGGTAAATAGGCAAAGTCTTTTCCCTGGGGTCGGGGAGTCTAGAACTAGAGGGCATAAGTTTGGGGTGAGAGAGGAAAGATATAAAAGAGACCTAAGGGGCAACTTTTTCACACAGAGGGTGGTACGGGTATGGAATGAGCTGCCAGAGGAAGTGGTGGAGGCTGGTACAATTGCAACATTTAAGAGGCATTTGGATGGGTCTATGAATAGGAAGGGTTTGGAGGGATATGGCCAGGTGCTGGCAGATGGGACTAGATTGGGTTGGGATATCTGGTCGGCATGGACGGGTTGGACCGAAGGGTCTGTTTCCATGCTGTACATCTCTATGACTCTATAAGTGCTCTTATAAGGTTGAGTTATTGCCTTACAGCAAATATCTCCTTCTTCTTCCCTTTCAGTAAAAAGCAACCACTTGTAATGATTGTATGGCACCTTTTTGCATCGTGCCTGAAGTGTAATGCGTAAACCAGCCTTTGAGCCAGGGAGAAAGAATAATAGGGAGCTTTCTGAAGGTGTTTTTTAAGGAGCACAGGGAGATGACGGGGCAGATAGCTCTTGGGAGGGAATACCACAGCATGTGGGTTCAGGCACTCATGATGGGACGAGGGAGAATTGTACAAAACGTTCGCATCTGGGGAATGGAGAGTTTGGGGAAAGGGGAGTCATGGACAGTTGCTTAAGATATCTACATAACTCCAATAGCCAGGATTCAATGTTTTTATATATGGAGGTACTTCTTTCAGGAAGTGTCTAAGATAGCTGAATCCCCAGTTTAAGGCTTGTTAGCTGCAGAGAGCCAATACCAATTGTGGTTTCAAATTAACCTGTTGGACTATAACCTGGTGTTGGGTAAGTTTTGACTTTGTCCACCCTAGTCCAACACTGGCACCTCCATATCATGAACACCAAACATGCTCTTTCTCTTCGTTATGGCACACGTTTTCTCTAAACTAGAACAGGCGGTTTTAAGATGCAAATTCTTAAACATGGAAGTGGACAATAGGTTTCCAAAGTTCTGGCTTGGAAGGTACCCTCTATGACACCTTGCTTTTCATTGACTGCCAAGGTGGTCCAAGGTGGAAACTGGAACTTTCTAGACAAATGTACTCACAATGTCAAAGCACTTGTAAAAAAAACCTTAGGGAAAGTCATGGAAGTTATGAGCTCCCACAAGGTAATATAATGATTTCATTTATACAATGCACCTGAAGTAAAAAGTTGTTTGTTTTTTGAAAGTGCACTGTTATTTCAAATAGTGTCATTTTTTAAAATGAAAAAACACAAGGCTAGCGAGACTGTGTGTCATGAGAAATCGTTGATATTGTCCCTGCGTGATCTTCATGAAAGAGTCAACCATAAAAACAAATAGGATCAGTAACAAAAACGTTAAATATTTATTCAGGGTCCCACACTGTGCTTTCAAGTTTCTCAATTCCAATAAGTGATTTGCAATTCACCAGATGTGAAGACTTGTGAGCAAATTCTAAGCCACCACGCCAATGGAGTCCTGAGGGAGTGCCGCACTGTCAGAGGTGCTAGTTTTACTTTTAGGTTGTAACCCTCACTCTCTCAGACAGAAGTGAAAGCTCCAGTGGCCTTGTCTGATAAAGTGAGACTGAGTGCTCTCACCACTGTCCTGATCAAAATCTATCCCTCAACCAACATTAACAGATTATCTGGGCCATTATCCCATTGAACCGATGATTAAAATATAGGCGTTTATATCTTGTTCCAGACAATGTATAAATTTGTTTTTTTTTGTGCTACGGAAGGGAAGACATGATTTTAGTTTCATTTTTCAAATTGTTTGATAGCTTTGGTGACAGGATGTCCATGGAATCCCAGCAGTGTGGAAACATCATTCGGCCCAACAAGTCCACGCTGACCCTCCAAACAGCATCCCACCACCCCATCCCTACACACCCACCCCCGGCCAACCCACCTAACCTACACATGCCAGAACACAATGAGTAATTCAGCGTAGCTAATCCACTTAACTTGCTCATCTTTGGAGTGTGGGTGGAACCCGGAACACCCAAAGGAAACCTAAGCAGAAACGGAGAATGTGCAAACTTCACACAGAAGGTCGCCAGAGGGTAGAATCGAACCCCAGTCCCTGGTGTCGTGGGCAGCAATGCTAACCACTGTGCTGCCCGGAAATCTGGAAGCCTGTTTATATATGTATATGACTTAATAAGGTTTTACAACCCTTGGAAGGAAGAGGGGAGAGTTGATGATTTAGTGTCTTAAAAGGAAAAGTAGGAAAGGAATCTTCACTGTTACCTAGCAACAGGAATCCAGAGACAGGCAGAAGGGCAGAAGAATCCAAACGTCAGTCAGTAGAGAAGCAGGAAGCTTAAACTCTCTGGGTAGAAGTCCTGCAATTCTGCTGAAAACTGAGTTTGAGGAGCTTGTATATTTGCTTAGAAGTTACAATTATGATGGGTTTGTTTTGCAGTTGGTTGTAGGTGCCACAGGGAGAGCTACCAGCTGAAGAAAAGCAGGTATTCCTTCAGAGTAATTTGCCTATACGGAATCATGTTGCAGTTGTGCCAAGAAGCCTCAACATAGAGATCGTGATGAATCATCACTGTGATTTGCTGCCTTTGAGGATATTGCTGCGATAAAAGAAATAGTGACAGTCTCACTATGTACCCCAGTAGACGGATTGAAACAGTAGTGCCTCTAATGCTTTCTACAGAACTGAAAGGAATTATAAAGTGATGGTCTTCTGCTGCTGTCAGAGGGGCAGGAGAAACAAGTGGAACAGATGACAAAAGGGTCCCATATCAAAAGGCAATACTAATGGTAATTGAAAGATATACAGATGAAGAATAGGTGTTAAACTAATAGCAGAGGATCAATCAGCTCATCCGACAGAAAACGTGTGCTGACAAGGCACCTGAGGAAATGGGGTTTTAGTGGCAGGTAGGGCGAATCAACTGGAGGTCAGAGTTGATACTCTGAAACTGCTGAGCTAAATGTTAAGTCTGAATAATGTAAAAGTGTTTAGGTGGAAAATGAGACTCTGTTCGTCTAGCTGGTGTGGAGCTTTAGGGTGGAGGTATTCTGCAAAGTAGCCACTCAATCTGCAATGGTCTCTCCAAATGTAGAGGAGATCGCATTTTGAGCAGGGATACAGTAGGCGAGACTGGACGAAAGACAATTTCACCTGGAAGGTGTGTTTGGGGCTTTAGAGCGTCATGAGAAAGGAGGTAAAGGGCTAGATGTCAAAACATCGATGACTGCCTTGAAGAGGAGGAAAAGGGAGGCTAAAGAGCTGTTGGAGTGACAGTGAAGTGGAGCAAGGTGTTGCAGATGGAATAGTCCCCGTGGAATGCTGACAGATGAGGGGAGGGTTTGTTTGGTTGTGGTATCCTGCTGGAGGTGGCAAAAGTGGCAGAGGAAATGCAGTTAATGCTTTATCCTTGTTAAATCAACTTTTTTTGTTTATCCTAAAAGTACACTTGCAGACTCTTGTTAATGTGCACAGTAACCAATCTCCATTGTTTAGAAACACAGGTTCAGGTTTATCAAGGTAGGAGCAAATTACTGCAGATGCTGGAATCTGTGCTGCAAACAAAAAAAATGCTGGAAATCGCAGCAGGTCAGGCAGTATCCATGGAGAGAGGTCTATCACGTCAGGTTTCATTCTGGGATCTAACTTGACCAGCTGGGATGATCATCTCAATGTGTGCTTTTCTCCCCATGTGCTATCTGTTCCAATGGCCAGCAATCTTAACATGTCACCATGGAAGTTGTGTTATCCAGCAGAAATTCTCTACAAACCATTAATTCAAACTTCACAGCTAAAGAATTCATAAACTGAAATATCAAAGAATGGGGGGGGGGGGGGGGGGGGGGGAGAAAGAGAGGGGGAGGTTTCTCCCAGACTGCTGCATTCTGCCGGAGGTTAGTCTTTCATGCCATCCAAACCTGGAAAGTCCACAACTAAGACACATCCTTCAGCAGCTGATCAGACATGTGTCCAAGGGCCAAGTAGAGGGTAAACGGCCCCCAGGACGCCCCACAGTTGGTGCAGGATAAAGCACTGTACCACCAGCACTGCAATGGGATGTCTGGGTGAAGTGCACAGTGGTATCCTATGCAGTTTACAAATCTTACATCCAGGGGTGCCAAGTGAGCAGCAATGCTAAATTTACAAGAGAGTTACAGAAACCCTGCTACAAAGACGAGGCCATTCAGCCCATTATAATGGATGGACTGGGGAGCCATGGAAACCCAGGACATTTGGCCTGTCCTGCCTGTACCAGCTCAGTGAAGGAATGCCGCTCCCTATGACAAGAAATGCTATCTTCATCATGGCTCTTTCTCATCTGAGAAATCTGCGTGCCCAGGAGGTAATTATATTTGGCTGCTTCTTCAAGAATACTCACTGAGCATGGTCACTGTCAGAGTGATTTAGGAGTTAAACTGGAACCAAATGGTTTGGTCATTAGCTGTTTCCATTGCCAGTGCCTCAGCAATATATACTCTGCTCCACTATATTGAGCATGCCTTTCAAAACCTGTTTATCTGATTACTCGCCTCACACACAACTGACCATAAAAAGCAGCTCCCCACACGTGAATCTGATTTGTTGATCCCTGAGTAAAACTTGAGCTTACTTGATTGAAAACGACATCTAAACCTCTAATGAACAGGAAGAACAGAGTTCTGGGTCAGACATACAGAACACACCTGTAAAGATAAAGTGGTTTCTCAGTTGGCAAGGTATTGTTGACAACCAACAAAGCATTCATTTAGTTAACCAATTCATCACCTATTAGCCAACTACATCAAGTTGTCATACAGTCTCCACAACGCAAGCTGACTGCAACTGAATTGAACACCACAGTCCCATGTGGGTAGGTGAAAAAAACGAAAGAACAGGTTGATTCGTGTGGTTATGCTGCCACCTACAGCTCCATAACGGTAAATCAGCAGACCCTCTCAAAGAGAAGCTTTCAACTCCAGGTTTCCCCTTTCCTGAACTATTCAGCCTCGATGAAGTTCAAATCACTCAAACTCCATGATGTCCTTGATTGGGGTGCACCGCAGTGAAAATGTGCACAGGTCAATATCCTCCCTCGTCACTGTGTCCAGTGTACCGCAGTGACTGCTGGGTGACAATTCACTTGGTAATTCAGGGTAACATACAACAATATAAGAGAGGCGCTGTGGTCCAGTGGTAGTGCCCCTACCTTTGAGTCGGGAGGCCAGGGTTCAAGTTCCACTAGCTCCAGAGATGTGTAATAACATCACTGAACAGGTTGATGAACAAAAGTCCAAGGCATCGGACACCATTCAGCCTGCCCCACTTATACTAGCTTTTTGAAAACGTTGTTCAATGAGTTCCCCACAACCAGGCAATTTTTCTTCCAAAGTTACCGATGGATCTGTGTCCACCACAACTTCAGGCTGGGTGTTCCTACACATCATCACCGGGGTAGGTTAAACCTCAACTGGTGCGTGTCAAAGGTTTATACATGTTAGTACAGCGATTGGTGGTGCTTGGTTTTTACTGAGTACCTCGCTCCTCAGCATCGTTGTAAACTCCTGCAATGCCTCATTTGGTAACTCGGCTCCACATTCCTCGGGTTACCTTTCTGAATGGGGTGCAGTGGGAGCAAAGCTACCAGAAGCACTGACTTCCTTCTATGTCATGGGGGGGTGGGGGGGGGTTAACACTTTCAGGACCGTCCCCAATAGAGCTCCAAATGTCACTTTGATGGTGGAGAGGCAGGACAAAGACCTAAGAAGATTGTTCTTATACAAAACTCCAGTTCCCTGAGGATCCAGTGAATCTTCTTTGCGAGGTTGATCTACTCCCGTGATGCAGGACTCTGTGCTCCTACTGGCTGTTTGTAGAGAGGCTAGAGGATCATCAGTTCAGTGCCTAACACTCTTTGGTTGCCCAGTGAAGAGAGTTATCTCCAGACAATTTGCAGACAGGCGCATTCCAAGGTCAACAGCTACATACTGATTTGATTTATTCTTGTCACATGCACCGAGATACAGTGAAAAGTGCTGTGGATTACAGGCAGATCATACCATATAATGTACATCAGGGAGCAGAATGCAGAACACAAGGTTACAGCAACAAAGGAGGTGCAGAGGGAGAGATCAACATTAACATTTGAGAGTTCCATTCAAAAGTCTGATAACAGCAGGGGAAGAAGCTGGCCTTGAATCTGATCATACACGTATCTCCCCAACAGAAGAGGGTGGAAGAGAGTATAACCGGGGTGGGAGGGGTCTTCGATTATGTCGGTTGCTTTTCTGAGGCAGTGGGAAGTATAGATGGAGTCAATGGATGGAAAGCTGCTTTGTGGGATGGACTGGGCTGTGTTCACGGCTCTCTGTAGTTTCTTGCCGTCTTGGGAAATGCAGTTGCTGTTCACATCATGATGCATCCAGGCAGGATGCTTTCCATGGTGCTTCTATAAAAATTGTTAAGGTCTTTATGGACATACCACATTTCCTTAGCCTTTTGAGGAACGAGAGACGTTGTTGTGTTTCCTTGACCATCGCGTTGACGTGGGTGAACCAGGACAGATTGTTGACGACCAACACTCCCTGGAACTTGACGCTTTCAACCATCTCCACCTCAGCCCCATTGATGCAGACCTCTCAGCCACAGTACCCCAAAGGGAAGGGGTGAAAACTGGGTTAAACCCCAGAGGTTTTTTACATGCCATGGAATGTACTGTCAATTATCAAACCTATTGAAGTTGTATTCAGGTACCTCAGTTCTGGGAAAGTTGAATATGACTGCACTTCCTGAAATACCGAATTCAGGACATTTTGCAGTATATTTTTACATAACTCATCATGGAACATTTTTTTGGGGATGATGTATATTACTGTGATCAAAGCCAATTTTTAACCTTCAGAAGAGAACCCTTTTGCAGAAGGGGTGGCTGCACTTAGCAGACTAGGTTCCTTCAGCTGACAGACAGACAAACGGAGCAGGGCCGGAAGTTGGGAAGTCTGAGGGTGGGATGGATAGGCCACTCACCCCTCCAGTTTGCCACAGATATCCAAATGAGATGGTCTTCATTGATAGAAAACCTATTGCTCTTCTTCCCCCAAACACCGAACTGTTATGTTTGAGAATTATCCAGATATCTGGGGCGGCATGGGTCGCTCAGTTGTGAGCACTAATGCTTCACAGCACCAGGGACTGGGTTCGATTCCAGCCTCAGGTGACTGTCCTTATAGAGTGTGCATTTTATGTGTGTGTGTTTTTTTTTCTCTTCCAGGTGCTCTGGGCTCCCCCCACAATCCAAAGATGCGCAGGTTCGGTGGATTGCCCATGTTAAATTGCCCTGTAGTGTCTAGGGATATGTGAGCAAGGTGGACTACCCGTGGGATATGCAGGTTACAGGGATAGGGTGGCGGAGGTCTGGGTGGGATGCTCTTCGGAGGGTTGGTGTGGACTTGAAGGGCCAAATGGCCTGTTTCTATGATTTGAGTCACACTGAATGGTTGAGTTAAAGACCGGCATTGACTGCACCTCCACATCCATCCATCCATCATTCCACACCCCACCAGCCAAGACCTCGGTGTCAGGGGTAAGACACCCCGGCGCACTGCCGAGGTCACAAGGGAAACATGCTGAAGGAGTCATCCTGCATTATTGCCGAGGGAGCACGGAGCAGGGGCAGCAGACTCACTGCATTCCAACAGGGTAATGAAGCAAACCACAGCCTCAGGAAACACAAAGCTTTACCGAGTTCAGCTGCTGAAGCGAGGGAAACGATACCAAAACCTCACAATGCACCTCATCACCTTTCTGCAGGGTGTTCCCAGCATTTACTGAAACCCTGGATAATCTGTTATGTTGTGGAGGTGCGGGTGTTGGACTGGGTTGGAGAAAGTCAAAAATCACACAACACATGTTATAGTCCAACAGGACTTGAAAGCAGCGCTCTGAAAGGTTGTGATTTTAAATAAACCTGTTGGACTATAACCTGGCGTCATGTGATTTTTGACCTGGATATCTTTTGCCGGTGGAAATGAGAGTTGCAGCATTAATGTCCTTTCAAACCTCTCAAGCAAGAGATTTCGGATTGTTATTCAGGAGACTGCGAATGGCAGTAGGAGACCTGCATGTTGTCTATTTGCCACAAGAATTTCTATCGATTTGCCCCCCTTCCCCAACTCAGTTTAAGATGACAAGCTTAGATAATAGGAGGGACATTCAGCTCCTTATTGTCGATGCTAGTTAGGTATTAATTTCATCTTGTGCTGTGTCCAGCAAGTATTAATCCAATTCCTTATTCACAAGCAAAACTAGAAATTGGTTACATACGTTGTTTGAGTAATATTTTCACTTGGGAATAAGATAAAACATAAGTTCTCAGGTCATGTGTAATTCAAGGAAAAAAGTACTCAAATCTCTAGAGATTAATGCCATAAAACTCTGACTGCTTATGAAACTTGGCAGTGTCTGCTTTACATCTTCCAGTATTACAGGCCCATTAGCAGGATGTTAATGCCATACAGTGAAACTGATATAAAAAAGGCAAGTCAGTGTGTGAGAGGGAGCGACTGTGTGAGAACGAGGGAGAGTGAGAGAACGAGGGAGAGTGAGAGAACGAGGGAGAGTGAGAGAATGAGGGAGAGTGAGAGAAGGAGGGAGAGTGAGAGAAGGAGGGAGAGTGAGAGAAGGAGGGAGAGTGAGAGAAGGAGGGAGAGTGAGAGAAGGAGGGAGAATGAGAGAAGGAGGGAGAGTGAGAGAAGGAGGGAGAGTGAGAGGACGAGGGAGAGTGAGAGAAGGAGGGAGAATGAGAGAACGAGGGTGAGATAAGGAGGGAGAGTGAGATAAGAAAGGAGAGTGAGAGAATGAGGGACAGTGAGATAAGGAGGGACAGTGAGATAAGGAGGGAGAGTGAGATAAGGAGGGAGAGTGAGATAAGGAGGGAGAGTGAGATAAGGAGGGAGAGTGAGAGAACGAGGGAGAATGAGACAACGAGGGAGAGTGAGACAACGAGGGAGAGTGAGACAACGAGGGAGAATGAGACAACAAGGGAGAATGAGATAAGGGAGGGAGAGTGAGATAAGGAAGGAGAATGAGAGAACGAGGGAGAATGAGAGAACGAGGGAGAGTGAGAGAACGAGGGAGAGTGAGAGAACGAGGGAGAGTGAGAGAACGAGGGAGAGTGAGAGAACGAGGGAGAATGAGAGAACGAGGGAGAGTGAGAGAACGAGGGAGAGTGAGAGAACGAGGGAGCGTGAGGGAACGAGGGAGCGTGAGGGAACGAGGGAGCGTGAGGGAACGAGGGAGAGTGAGAGAACGAGGGACAGTTAAGTGAGAAGGAGGGAGAATGTGAGAGGGAAAAAACGAGAGTGACTGAAAAACCAAGTGAGAGTGTGAGTGAGAGAATGAGGAGGAGTGGTGAGTGAGATTGAGAATCAGCAAGAGTGAGAGAAAGAGACAGCATGTGAGAGAGGCAAGAAAGAGAGGCAGAGAGAAGGAGACTAAGAGATGGAGTGAGAGACGGTAGGTTTCAAACAGAAAGAGAGAGAGAATTACACACAAATTACTTAAAATTGAGGAGTGAAAGGACTTGTTGCAAAAATTCAAGAACAGAGAAAATGAGAGGGTTCTGATTGACTGATCCAAAGGTGACCATGAATAGGTTAAATTATCAAGTTTTTCATTCAGACCATTTTCTATATTTCACTCTTTTTCAGCATTTAATTGTTGAAAGTCACTGGGTGAGAGAGCTTGGATACAGCCCTCAGGTTAAAGTTGTAAGTCAGACAGTGGATGCCCGTCACATGCCCTGCCTCTTGTCCCTCTCCACTGAAGTGAACACAATGGACATTGCAGAATATGTACGTCATTGGAGGGTCAGTTGGAGTCGATGAGCTAAATGGTCTGCTTCCACACTGTAAGGGCTCTATGAGATAGCCAGTCTGCTGCCAACCAAAATACTACCTTCACCATAGCCAGTGTTGAAAGGCCAAGCCCCTATTTCTAGCTTCCAAATTCACTGGGAATCCACAATACGGAAACAATCGACAAGACGTCAGAACAGATACGGCAAACAAAACAAATAACATGACAGAAAGGTGATTTGCCAACTGTGCCCAGGTGCCTCTGCCCTTTGGAGGTGATGTCCAATCCACCCATAACACCTCCTGATCTTTTAATACCCAAAGCTCTTCCTTTCTGGTCAGATCTAATGCAACAAAACTGTAAATAACGAGCTCCAGGTCTCACAGGGACAATTGAAACTCGCCCACAATGGTGCGCAGTACAGTGCTTCGTTCATGTCTGTCACAGTGTTCAAGTCCGACATCTAAGTGCCAAACACACGAACACTAGGGTGAGAAAGCCAAGTTTTAAATGGGTCTGTACGATGTCCAGGGTTAATCCAAATCTATGTCGAGACTGTACTGTTTGGGATACCAGTTGGCTGGATTGCAATGGAGAGTGAGGTCAAACAGCACAGGTGAATTCCCATGACAACTGAGGTAATGATGAAGGCTTCCCCTCTCAAATAAAGCTAAAATACTGTGAATACTGGAAACCTGAAACAAACACTGAGAATGCTGGAGAAACTCAGCACACGTGGAGAGAGAGAGAGAGGGAGAGGGGGGGAGAAAGAAAGAGAGTTCTGAAGAGTCAGAACTGAAGAACTCTTACGAAGACAAATTGTACCAGATTCCAAACGTTATCTCTGCTTTTCCCTCCAGATCTCGCTGGACGTGCAGGTTTCTCTAGCAATCTCTGCCTTTGTCTCATCTTCTCAATCTCACCTGAGGCATGGTCACCCTCAGGTTAAATTCAGTACCAACCGTCTCTCTCTAATGAAGGACAAAATACTGTCGCGAATGAGACTGACAGAACATAGCAACATAGAAAACAGATGCAAGAATAGGCCATTCAGCCATTTGAGTCTGCACTAGTATTCAATATGATCATGATTGATCACGTAATCTCAGTCTCCCATTGCTGCACCCTTGATCCCTTTAGCAGCAAGGGCTACATCCAGCTCCCTCTTGAATATATCTACTGAACTAGCACCAAGGGGACCAGGAACAAGGGGCAATGGTGAGTGTCACAATGGCTGTATGAGAACAAATGACAGTGTGAGTGAGAACACGAGGGAGACTATGAGGGTGCGAGAATGAGAGATAGGAAGAGATACATTGCCGATGATACAAAGTTAGGTGGACAGGCAGGTAGTACTAAGGAAGTGGGGAAGCTGCAGAAGGATCTAGACAGTTTGGAGGAGTGGTCCAGGAAATGGTTGATGGAATTCAATGTGAGTAAATGCGAGGTCTTGCACTTTGGGAAAAAGAATAGAAGCATGGATTACTTTCTAAACGGTGAGAAAATTCGTAAAGCCAAAGTACAGAGGGATCTGGGAGTGCTAGTTGAGGATTCTCTAAAGGTAAACATGCAGGTTGAGTCCGTGATTAAGAAAGCGAATGCAATGTTGTCAATTATCTCAAGAGGGTTGGAATATAAAAGCACTGTTGTGCTACTGAGACTTTATAAAGGTCTGGTTAGGCCCCATTTGGAGTACTGTGTCCAGTTTTGGTCCCCACACCTCAGGAAGGACATACTGGCACTGGAGCGTGTCCAGCGGAGATTCACACGGATGATCCCTGGAATGGTAGGTCTAACATACGAGGAACGGCTGAGGATCCTGGGATTGTATTCATTGGAGTTTATAAGATTAATGGGAGATCTAATAGAAACTTATAAGATAATACATGGCTTGGAGAGGGTGGACGCTAGGAAATTGTTTCCGTTAGGCGAGGAGACTAGGACCCGTGGACACAGCCTTAGAATTAGAGGGGGTAAATTCAGAACAGAAATGCGGAGACATTTCTTCAGCCAGAGAGTGGTGGGCCTGTGGAATTCATTGCCACAGAGTGCAGTGGAGGCTGGGCGCTAAATGTCTTCAAGGCAGAAATTGATAAATTCTTGATGTCACAAGGAATTAAGGGCTACGGGGAGAATGCGGGTAAATGGAGTTGAAATGCCCATCAGCCATGATTGAATGGCGGAGTGGACTCGATGGGCCGAATGGCCTTACTTCCGCTCCTGTGTCTTATGGTCTTATAGAGGCAAGAGAGATGGACAGAGAGAACGAGACTAAGAGGTGGAGATGAGAGACAGTGGACATGAAAGAGAAAGAGAGGGAAAAGGAGAGAATTACAGATGCATTTCTTAAAATTGAGGAGTGGAAGGACTTGAGAACAGCATACAATTCCCTAGCACAACGGTAACGTTCACTTTCGTAGCAATGGTTAAGTTTGTGGTCTTGGCTAAGAGAAAAAGACTTGCATTTACATATCACTCACAATCTCCTGAAGTGTTTTCCTGGCAATGAATTCACTGAGATGGGCAGTCGCTGTTTTACAAAGTGTGCAGCTAATTTGCAAGTGAACACTCAAATACGTCTACGTCACGGGACTTCTTGTGACAAAAAAAAATCCCAAAACCATAACCACAAGAACAGCGGGTGATATTTCCCAAATCGTGCGGTGATTCGGTGAAAGAGGGGGCTATTTCTTTTTCAGGCCACAGAATGCGGTGAGGGGATCTACAGAACCTCGTCTCACAAAAGTGGTCAGGCTTGAGTGTATGTACAAAGTGAGGAAGGCGGGGACACCTAAGACGGCTTGTGGTTTTCGAGGTTTGGCAAAGCGCTCCTGACTTCCAATCAGTTTCCTGAAACTGTCAGACAGCCGACAAATTATGACGCTACAAAACGCAGAGGAGCGAATGGCTGTTTACATTCACGGCAGTGTAATTTCTTTTCACCTGCAATCCTTATTTTGATTCGCGTAACCAAAATATTAATTTAGGATTAAAATTATATGCAAGTGCCATACATAATTCTTTGTGAAATCTGCATGTTCGACACGCTTAATGTTGCAAAGTTGCAACACAATTCCACCTAAAACACATTTGTAAATTAGTAGGAATGATTTTTGATGAAGCTGCAATTTGTTATAATATAAAACACGGCGCTAAGTGTAGTGCTATGAAATGTTGCCGTTAATGTTTGAACAGGTTGTGGTTGGAAACTGACCATTCTGTGTGTGGGGCCTACACAGATACTCTCCAACAGCTAATTAGAAACCAAATGTCACTGTGGCTTCATCACTCTTGTGTCACACGAGTTTATTCCAACACAAACCTAAGCAAGCAAGTATCAAAAACAGCTTAAAAATGAACCCTCGAGTGTTTCTTTCCAGATAGTGTATGTGTGTCTGTGTGTAAGAAAAAGAGAGAATGTGAGTGTGAGAGAAGGTGAGAGAGAAAGAATGAAAGAGTGAAACTATGAGAGAGACAGTGAGAAAGTGAGAGAGAGAAAGTGACAGAATGTGAGCAAGAATGTGAGAGGTAGATGCAAAAGAGAGAGAGAGGGGGAGAGAGAATGTGAAAGGAAGTGTGAGAAAAAGTGAGAGACAGAGTGAGAGAGAATGAAAAGCAGAGTGAGAGAGAGAGAGGGGTGAGTGAATGCTTGCATGGGATTGAAGATTTCTGGCAGGGTTAATGAGCTGGGTTACAGAGTTGAGGAGGTGAGTGTAATCAGGTAGATGGAGGTTGCAGAAGTCATTCAGCGGTTGTGGGTTGGTTGAGGTAATGTCACTGAACGCAGCTCCAGACTAACGGCCAGCAGATATGGATTTGAATCTCACTATGACAGATGGTGAAAGTGAATTCAATAAAATATGGAATTGAAGGCTAGCTTAATGGATAATCGATTATTGGAAAAAAGCCACTTGGTTCACTAATGTCCTTTAGCTAAGCAAACTGGCCTTCCTTACCTGGCTGAGCGGAGATGTGACTCAAGGCCCATAATAAGGTGGTTGATTATTTAACTGGCCTCTGACAGAGCCTAGAGAGCTATTCAGTTGAAGGTCAGTGAGGGATGGGTAACATGTATGAGTTTTGCCTGTGATACATACATCGCATAATACGGTGAGAATGAGCGTGTGTTAGGATGGAATCCCAAGGAGGTTACAGAGCTCGGAGCTGGTCCATAGGAGGACCTACGAGTGACCAAATATCTGAGATTATGCACAGTTGTGTTCACTCACATTAACAGTCCTGGAAAATGACACAAATTCATCAATATTTGTAACAGCAACCAAATAAGATAGATTCCATTTTGTGTCAGCGTTAGCTGGAGGACTTTCTGGAGGACAGTGAACACAGCAACAGTAGCAGTATCATCTTGTGCATTCCTTCCTTCCATCTCCTTTCCAATTCCATCTCAAACTCCTGAATCGATGCTAATGGAACTTGGGAAGAGGGGGAAGAGAGGCATGAGAGAAGGAGCAGGAAAAAAAAGGAAGAGTAATTAGAGAGTGGAAAAAAAAGTGAACGAAGAGAAAAGAGAGGAAAAGTGGAGGGGGGGGGTGCGGGGGGGGGGGGGGGGGGGGGGGGGGGGGGAAGAGAGACAGATGCCCTTCGGCCCATCAAACTTGTGGCAATCAAATCAATCCAACTATTCTAATCCCACTTCCAGCTCTCAATCAATGCCTTGTGTGCCATAGCATTGCAAGTGAACATCTAAATAATTCTCTAAACACTGAGGAGAACAGCCCAGCTTCTCCAATCTCTTCATGTAACTGAAGTCCCACATTCATGGTGCCAATCTAGCAAACATTATCTGCATCCACCTCAAGACCTCGACAGCTTTCCTGAGGTGCCAGGTTCAAACTCACTGTTATAGCTGTATCCATGAAAACACTTACCTCAACATGGTCGGGCTCCTTTCTTTAGAAAAAGAGAAGATTGAGAGGCGCCCCATTGGCAACTTTTAAAACAGTGACCACATTCAGTTGCGGAAGTGTGGTAACAGGGCAGCACGGTGGTTAGCAATGCTGCCTCACAGCGCCAAAGACCCAGGTTCAATTCTCGTCTCGGGCAACTATCTGTGTGGAGTTTGCACATTCTCCCAGTGTCTGCGTGGGTTTCCTCCGGGTGCTCCGGTTTCCTCCCACAGTCCAAAGATGTGCAGGTTAGGTGAATTGGCCATGCTAAATTGCCTGTAGTGTTAGGTGAAGGGGTAAATGTAGGGGAGGGCTGGTGTGGACTTGTTGGGCCGAAGGGCCTGTTTCCACACTGCAAGTAATCTAATCTAAAAAAAAAGTCTCTTTAGAAGTGTGAGTTCAAGTCCCACCACCGCCAAATATACTATTAACTGCTACATAGCTCTACACTGCTTTGATATCTTCTTGGGATAGGGGGCGGCCTACTGGTAATACCATAAGACATGTGCTCCAGAACCCCAGCCAAATGCTCATGGGTTCAAAACCCACCATAACAGATGATGAAATTTGCATTCAATTAAAAACAAGCTGAAATGGTGACCATGTAACCAATAATGATTACCATAAAAACCCATCTAGTTAACTAATACCCTTTATGGAAACAAATCTGCCATCCTTACTTGGTCTGGCCTACATGTGACTCCAGCTCCAAAACCTTAACCATCCTCTAAGCCATAAATGACCTAGCTGGTGACACCCTCATCCCTTGAATGAATAAAGAAAGGTGGAAAGGGATGGGGAAGGACCAGGGAAGAGGGGTAATGAACAAAGGTAGAGGGAGAGGGGGGAGAAACGTCAATCAGGCTTAATTTTAATCTGCAGACAGCGTTGATGCTTAAGGAATTGAAACAAAACAAAAAAAGTAAGTCTGTCAGACCTGAAGGGACTTCCATATTAAAATAGCATGCTGTAATCCAGAAGGAATAGGTAGATCTGCAATTAATACAGGTCAAAGGGCATATGACTAAAATCCACAGGCTAGAAAGCTTTTACATACTGAACCATGATACTCTCTTCCATGTTTAAATGAAAGGATTTCACTCTCAGAACTTGTTCCAACAGTTGTGATGTAGCATGCATGATTTATATATTTATATATATCATTTAGTTTAAGATTGGATGTTTGAATTTTGAATGAGTGACATATGGGTTTTTTTTGTGTGTCAGAAAGTTTAATGATGAACTTGTAGCCATTTCTTTAGCCACAGTGATTTATTTTAAAACAGCTTGAAGGGATTACCTTTCCGAATGAAATAAGTTTTTGTGTACCTTTGCAGCGTTTACAATCGAGCAAGGTAAATAATTGTGCATCAGGTTTTCTGTTAGAAATGCCAGGAGTTGTTTTTTGTTTAAGCTTAATGGAAACACCCCTGGCCAAAAAAACAAAGGTTTTGTTTTTCAAATTTCCAGTTTGAGGTAGTTCTGCAGAAGTCCTAGAATGAAGATGAAAGTGCTCCTGGGAAGACAGTTAGGATAGGTTACCTCAGAGTAAGGAGGCTAGTAATAGTTCCAAACCAGAGGTGTTTGG
The DNA here is from genome assembly GCF_037043375.1 of Chiloscyllium plagiosum. Classification (NCBI taxonomy): domain Eukaryota; kingdom Metazoa; phylum Chordata; class Chondrichthyes; order Orectolobiformes; family Hemiscylliidae; genus Chiloscyllium; species Chiloscyllium plagiosum. Next base: position 30,299,130 of record NW_028270177.1, read on the forward strand.
ACAAAACCCTGAAGACATTATTGGAAACTTAGTGTTTTTAAACTCAGGTCTGAAGGAAAGCTTGAGGAAAAGTTTTGAGATTTTTGAGACTGGAAATCAAAGTCATAGTTAAATCAAACAGAGTGAGGTGTTGTAAAAAGTACACTGATTTGATTAGATTAGATTAGATTCCCTACATTATGGAAACAGGCCCTTTGGCCCAAGTCCACACCGACCCTCTGAAGAGTAATATTTCCTTCCATAAAGAGCATGTGAACCAAATGGGTTTTCACAATAATGGACAGTGGTCATGATTAAACTTTTAAATCCGGATTTTTATTAAATTCAAGTTCTACCATCTACCATAGTAGTCTTCAATCATGGCTCCTAAGAGCATTACCTGGGTCTCTGGATTACGAATCTAGCAACAATGCTACTGGCTATTGCCGTCATTATATAGTGATAGAGTCATGGAAACAGACCCTTTGTTCCAACTCATCCACGCTGACCAGATATCCCAACCCAATCTAGTCCCGTTTGCCAGCACTTGGCCCATATCCCTCTAAACCCTTCCTGTTCATATACTCATCCAGATGCCTTTTAAATGTTGTGATTGTACCAGCCTCCACCACTTCCTCTGGCAGCTCAATTCATACACGTACCACCCTCTGTGTGAAATGGTTGTCCCTGAGGTCCCTTTTAAATTTTTCCCGTCTCACCCTAAACATTTGCCCTCTAGTTCTGGACTCCCCCATCTTGGGGAAAAGACCTTGTCTATTTATCTCTAACCTTGTGTTTTAAAATATTTAGTTTGCATTATATGTAAATAGTTTGGGCTTATTCAATTTTCTTTTGTGAAACAAACACTGGTTTTCTTGGTAAAATCAAATCTCCTGTATCGCATGTTCCTGGTTCAATGGGAGGCCACCTCATTAAAATTAAAACAAAATATGATCTATCAAGCAAGATTCAGTCTGCAATCTAACTTGTTCAGTAATAGCCATCAGCTGGGACTCAATAGAGACTGTGTATGCCAGCTTGAGAAGTGATTTCTCAGACTCTTGCTGACCTTTTTGTATCCTTGGACAGGTTTGCCTTTGACCTGCACTTCCATGCTGTCAGCCTCCACGGCAGCAAAGGAGCACATAATGAACCTTTACAATGGACTTCAGGTGAGGAGCACCAGCAGCAATGGGAACACCAGCAGCAGCATCAGGAACACCAGCACCAATGGGAAAAGCAGCAGCAGCATCAGGAACACCAGCAGCAATGGGAATACTAGCAGCAGCATCAGGAACACCACCAGCAGCATCAGGAACACCAGCAGCAATGGGAACACCAGCAGCAGCATCAGGAACACCAGCAGCAATGGGAATACCAGCAGCAGCAGCGGCTGGAGCACCAGCAGCAACATTGGAAATGCCAATAGCACCAGCTGGAGCAGCAGCAGCAGCACTAGGAATGCCAGCAGCACCAGCTGGAGCACCAGCAGCAGTATTGGGAATGCCAGCAGCACCAGCTGGAGCACCAGCAGCCGCAGCACTGGGTGCACAAGGGCAGCACAGCCCTGAATGTCCTCACTCTCATTTCCTTTGCTGCTGGGAATTGCAGACGGTGCACGTTTACACCAGTTTATCCTGAATGGTCACAAACCCAGATATAAGAACGGGAATAACAGCTCCATAAACCCCGCTCCTCGGCCTCCTCCACTCCAAACATTAAGCATTCCAGCCCGACGTATTGGGTCTCAATCGTTTCATAGAAGGCATTTTTCACGGATAAATTCTATAACCTGGGCGACACCATTCAGTGCATATGCAGCAAACAAAGCAATGCAAGATATTTTCGATCATACTTTAGAACAGGCACAATAATCCTAGTCAAGTGTGGTTACCATGGTGCATCATAAATCAATATGCTAAACTGAACCAAACCAAGCTGAAACAGATAATGAACATTTTCCCTCCAACTGGGCTAAATCACAGTGAATAATCTGTGGGGTCAGCAAGAGCAAAGTAGGTGCCCTGTCTGTGAGGCCACGGAGCAAGACTGTGGCAGCATTCCCACCCAAACACTGCTTTATATGACTGTGACACACAAAGTAGCTGCCACAGAAGATGTCTTTTTGTTATTTTTTTGCTTGTGTGCACAATAGGCAAGATGCTGGAGAGACAGGGCAAAGAGATCCATACAATCCATTATATTAAGAAATGCAGAACAGGTCAAGGCAGCAAACAACATTAAAATCACATTAAACTCCGCCACGGATTGGAGAAATACGTTTCTCTTTTTGTTTTTCCAGACCACAAGGTGCGTTTTTGTTCGAAGTTTTCCATCACTCAGTTGCGTTTTTGCTAAAGCCTTCTTGTAACTGTCACCTGCAGCGAGTATAATTACATCCTACCCACATCAAGCACGCCCACATCCAACTGCAATGAAAAGAGGCAGCTTTCGGAAAGACCCGGGAAAATAATAGACAACATAAAACCGTCTGACGTGCGTCTCAAACAAAAAAAATACCGTGTGCCACACTAATAAAAATGACAGCTTCAGAACAAAATGACAGTCAAATCTCAGTCGCTGAGGAGACAAGGCTACATTATATGGAAATCTGGGTACAAGGTGAGTTCTTCACAAGGGTCACAGTTCACACAAGGTATCAGTCTTCTGAGACGATAATTAAACGCTATTGCACTCAGGTTACTGAGTCTCCTTTTGTGATCCACTGACTGCTGCACAGGTATTCAGAGAACAGAGACACTTTACTTCCATTAATGCTCAGACAGAGAATGGAGACAGAAAGAAAGGGAATGGGCACCCTGTATTAAAATGCTGAATAAACTAGTTATCAGGGGGGCAGTTATCTTCATCTTGTGAAGGTACACAGCAGACTGGCAGGACTGAGAATCGCTAGACGGGCTCCTCAGATCAAGTCCTCGTGTCAGCAAGGAGACAAACTAAAGCAATATTAAACAACATTACATTCAGCCTGAACCTTGCTGATCTCTCTAAACGTTAAAGAATGGACAGGAGGATGCTACTCAACCCATGTGTTTCTTCCAGCACTCAGTCAGATCATAGCTGCTTTATGTTATTGAATGGAATAGAACAGAACATAGAATACAATGTACGATTGAATACAATCTCTTCGGTGCAGATCAAGGCCGTTCAGCCTAGCATGTCTGTACTGACTCACCGAACAGCATTCCTCCTAGATCCAACAGCTCCTCCCATCCCTACTTTAACCATGGCTAACCCATCCCTGGACACTACGGGTCAATTTATCCTGACCAATCCACCTTGCCTGCACATCCCTGGACACTTCAGGACAATTTAGCCTGGCCAATCCACCCAAGCTGCACATCCCTAGACACTATCGGACAGTTTAGCCCGGCCAATGCACCCACAACCTGCACATCCCTGGACACTATGGGACAGTTTAGCCTGGCCAATCCACGCAACGTGCACATCTTTCGACTGTGGGAGGACCGTGCTGCATTTCCTCATGGTTAAGCAAACTCTTAATATGTTTGTCGAGTGGAAATTAATCAAATTCAGATTTTTGAAATTATCTGTTCACTGAAGAACGGATACCTTGGGTATCAGGTTTGGAAGAACACAACTTGTGAGTAATTTAGGATAGATTGAAGATAATTAATTTGGGGGGGGGGGGGGGCAAGCAAGTCTTCACAAGGAGCAGAATGTACAGCCTAATCCCAGGGCTTTTATTAAAGATTACATCAGAATTGCCTTGAAAGCTCTCACTTTTCATTATCATCTTTCAAGCCCATGAATAAGCATAGATTTCAAATGTATGCAACACTGTAAAACAGGATAGTCATTTGACAACCTGTTTTACATCTCTCCCCCAAAGTTAGTATCGCAGTGAGGAAGGCTGGCTGCCTCAGTCGAGGCCTGCAGGACAGGAGGGAAATTCCAAGTGGATATTACACCTTCCTGTACAGCTCTGGTCAACCATTTCTTACACTGTGGCTGTAACCATGTTCTGGATAAGGTGACATCAGGCCACACAGTGGGGCTGTCACACAGTAAGGCTGTTATTGCATGAAATACTTAGGCTCCCTGAGGCAAATTTTCTGAACTGCAGCCAGTATTCCATTAATTACCACATGCTGGATTCCTCTTAGAGTCACAACTCAGTTCGACTTCCAGTTTCACAGCTCTTCACCAAATTGGTTATTCTTGATTATCCCACTAAGTTCAGAATAACATCACACTTTGAGTTGTGAAATTGCAGCAAAACTCAAAGACCTACCTGGAGACGATTTCTCAAACGGTCTACTTGTGTACAAAGTTAAAAATCACGTAACACCAGGTTATAGTCCAACAGTTTTAATTAGAGGCACTAGCTTTCATAGGAAGCTACTGCTTCCAATTAAACTTTTTTTTTACATTACATTTTTTTACATTACATTACAGTGTGTGGAAACAGGCCCTTCGGCCCAACAAGTCCACACCGACCCACCGAAGCGCAACCCACCCATACGCCTACATTTACCCCTTACCTAACACTACGGGCAATTTAGCATGGCCAATTCACCTGACCTGCACATCTTTGGACTGTGGGAGGAAACCGGAGCACCCGGAGGAAACCCACGCAGACACGGGGAGAATGTGCAAACTCCACACAGTCAGTCGCCTGAAGCGGGAACTTGTTGGACTATAACCTGGTGTTGTGTGATTTTTAACTTTGTACACACTAGTCCAACACCAGCATCTCCAAATCAGGTCTACTTGTGGTTACACATTTAACTTAGACCTACCATTTTAACTTTGTACACCCTAGTCCAACACCAGCATCTCCAAATCAGGTCTACTTGTGGTTATATATTTAACTTAGACCTACCATTTTAACTTTGTACACCCTAGTCCAACACCAGCATCTCCAAATCAGGTCTACTTGTGGTTATACATTTAATTTAGACCTACCATTTTAATGTCTCCCCGGTATTGGAGAGAAAGGGAAAGGACTGGGTTCTTTGGCGATGGCAAACTTCAAGAAAATCTTCAATCCAATCCTTAACTTTTCCTGGATTTCATGGACATGGGATGGGAGAGAGTCAACATCCATTCATCCATTGAAATACTGGGGATAGGAACTTCACATTGCAGATGACACCAAAATTAGAGGTGTAGTGGGCAGCAAGGAGGGTTACCTAAGATTACAATAGGATCTGGACCAGATGGGCCAATAGGCTGAGGAGTGGCAGATGGAGTTTAATTCAGATAAATGCGAGGTGCTGCATTTTGGCAAAGCAAATCTTAGCAGGATGTATACACTTAATGGTAAGGTCCTAGGGAGTGTTGCTGAACAAATAGACCCTGGAGAGCAGGTTGGGAGGTCATGTTGCAGCTGTACAGGACATTGATTAGGCCACTGTTGGAATATTGCGTGCGATTGTGGTCTTCTTCCTATGGGAAAGATGTTGTGAAACTTGAAAGGGTTCAGAAAAGATTTACAAGGATGTTGCCAGGGTTGGAGGATTTGAGCTATAGGGAGAGGCTGAACAGGCTGGGGCTGTTTTCCCTGGAGCGTCGGAGGTTTACAAAATTATGAGGGGCATGGATAGGATAAATAGACAAAGTATTTTTCCTGGGGTTGGGGAGTCCAGAACTAGAAGGCATAGGTTTAGGGTGAGAGGGGAAGATATAAAAGAGACCTACGGGGCAACATTTTCACGCAGAGAGTGGTACGTGTATGGAATGAGCTGCCAGAGGATGTGGTGGAGGCTGGTACAATTGCAACATTTAAGAGGCATTTGGATGGGTATATGAATAGGAAGGGTTTGGAGGGATATGGGCCGGGTGCTAGCGGATGGGACTAGACTGGGTTGGGATATCTGATCAACATGGACAGGTTGGACCGAAGGGTCTGTTTCCATGCTGTAAATCTCTATGACTCTATGTGGTTTCTGTTTTTAATCACTGGCCTTCAGGAGACTTGGCAGATAGAGCAAGGCAAGAATAGCTCTGCAGAAAGGGTTCAGTACACTCTCCCATCTTGAGAACTGCTCCTGCAGGTTAAATCCACAACACTTACCCCATCCATCTCAACAGGGAATCAGTATCTCCAAGACATATTCTATAAGTTCCATGTGGACATTATAAATGTGTTAAAGGCAGGTTTCAACCTGATATTATAGCCTGGTTAACTATTACTAAGGCTCAAAAGTATGGATATTGCTAACAAACCAAGATGGCCTCAGGACATCATAAAGCACTTCACAGCCCATTATGTATAATACAATACAGTACAGCACAGAAATAGATCCTCCAACCCACCAATACCTTAAAAATGTAGTGAATACAGAAAATAGAGTAGTTTGCACATACTAAGGTCCCACAGACAACAGCCAGGTTAACGGCACAGATAAACAGGTTGCAGGTAAATATTGATGAGGATGCCTGAAGAAGTGGAACCTTCCATGTATTGACATTACATTCTCTGTATGAAGCAAGTGTGCGATGCCGGGTAGGAACAATAGAGCAGGGTAGATACATTTTGCCCTCGTGGGGAAGTTCAGAGCTTGGGGATATGATATCAAAATAAGGGGTTTCCCATTAAATTTAGAGTGAGGAGCAATTTCTTCATTCAGCAGTGAGCAGCACCGTGGCTACTTAGGTTCCATTCCAGTCTCGGGCAAATGATTGTGCAAACTCCACACATTCTCCCTGTGTCTGTGTGGGTTTCCTCGCATAATCCAAGGATGTGCAGGTCAGATGAATTGGCCATGCTAAATTGCCCATAGTGTTAGGCCCATTAGTCAGGGGTAAATGTTGGGGAACGGGTCTGGGTGGGCTACTCTTCGGAGATTCGGTGTGGACTTGTTGGGCCGAAGGGATTTCCATACTGTAGGGATTCTAATGTAATCATGCAGAACAGAAACAAGTCCTTTGGCCCATTATGTTTATGTCAACTAACAAACTACACTAATCCCATTTATTCGCACTAGAGAATACAGTAAATGTTTTTCATTCATTCACGCGATTAGGGTGTCGCTGGCTAAGCCAGCATTTACTGACGATCCCTAATTACCCAGAGGGCAGTTAAGAGTCAAGCACATTGCTATGGGTCTGGAGTCACATGGAGGCCAGACTGGGCAAGGATGGCAGATTCCTTCCCTGAAGGACATTAGTGAATCAGATGGGTTTTTCCAAAAATCGACAATGGATTCACGATCACCATTAAACTCTTACTTCCAGATTTTACTTAGTTGAACTTACACCATCTGCCATGGTGGGATTTCAAACCTGGGTCCCTACAACCTTATCTGGGTCTCTGGATTAACAGCCTTGTGATAATACCAATAGGTCATTGCCTCATCATTATGATGTAATAAGCATGTGCTGAATATTCAGCCCAGCCCTTGTGCCAGTGAAGAACATACAGGAACACATGGACTTTACAGATCCTTGGGCCTCACCCACCGTTCATGAAGGTCAAAGCTGATTTGGTTGTGACCGCAAATCCACTTTCTGGCCTATTCTCCATAACACTCGAATCCCCTATTGATTAAGGACTTGTCTAGCTGAGCCTGGTGTATACAGAGTGACTCAACTTCTGTTGCAGTCTGGCATGCAGATATCTAAAGCATTGAGAGAACAGATTCTCCTCATGGGAGACCCTCTTCTTTTGAAACTGCAGATTCTAGATTCCTTCATAAAGGACAACATCCTCTCGGCCTGCCCTGCCAATCCCCCTTAGAGTCAGACATGTTCTGATAAGAGTTTTCTAAATGCCTATGAGGACAGGACCAATTTGCCTCAATCTCCTCTCAGAGAGACAATGAACCTTTCATCCCAGGATACAACCTTGTCAAAACTTTCTGAATTACTTCAAATACAAGGACATCTCTCATGAGAACAAAATGTTTTCTTTTAATTCACTCATGGGATGTGGGTGTCGCTGGCTGGCCCACCATTTATTGCCTGTCCCTCGGTGCGCCCTGACAAGGTGATGGTGAGCTGCCCTTTTGAACCGCTGCAGTCCGTCTGGGTGGAGGTAGGCCCAGCATGTTGTTGGGAAGGGAGCTCCAGGATTTTGACCCAGCGACTTTTAAGGAGCATTGGCTGCATGCAGTCTCACCAATGCCATTGTAGCAAGGGGACCCTATGTTTATATTCCATTCATTTGCAATAAAGACATACAGAAATCCAAAGATTACTTTCTGTCTGACAGCAGAAATGTTTCCTCTTCTCCATATCAAATGGAAGACCACTTAGTCCAAAATGCTGCCCCAGCTCCAGATTCCCTTAGTTACAGGCAGGTAGAGTCACAGAGTCATACAGTATCGAAACAGACCCTTCAGTAATCCCAATCTGACCTAGTCCCATTTGCCAGCATTTGGCTCCATATCCCTCTAAACCCTTCCAATTCACATACCCATAGAGTTGCCTTTTAAATGTTATATTTGTACCCATCTCCACCACTCCCTCTGGCGGCTCTTTCCACACACGCATCATCCTCTGCATGAATAAGATACTCCTCAGGTCCTTTTAAAATCTTTCCCCATCCACCTTAAACCTATGCCCTCCATTTTGGACTCCCATACCCTGGGAAAAGGATCTTGACTATTCACCCTATCCATGCCTCTCATGACTTTGTAAACTTCTATAAGGTCACCCCTCAGCCTCTGATGCGGCAGGCGAAAAAAAATCCCCAATCTATTCAGCCTCTAACTCGAACCCTCACATTACAGAGCTGTAAGATTTATTAAAAGTTCAGCTTGAGGCCAGCAGATTTTGATAATATTGTACAATATGCAGATGTATGCCAGCTACAGGGTAGCCTTGCTGGGTAGCAGTACTGCCCTGGCACTTGACAGATGTGCCAGCTTCCACCACATCTGTTTCCAGAGACTGCATTAGGGATGAACTTGGTCATGCAGTGTGTGCTGTACTGTTTAGCGAAGATGCCAAGCTTCCTCTTACCTTCCCTCTTGTGCTTTCACACTGCACGCCCTCTTCCCCCCCTTTGTTGTTCTTTACTGTTCAATGGGCTCTTCAAGGGATCAAGGATCTTAAACCTCGCAGCTCCGCTCCATCTTATTGCTATTGTGACATGCCAGCGGAGAAGTAGTTTTAAGACGTTAAAGGGACAAATAAAGCTTACAGGCATGTAACGATATTCAGTCAATCTCATGCATCTGTTCAAACATCAAAGCATAAGAAATAGCAGCTGCGATAGGCCATTCAGAAGCTGCAACGTCACTCAATGCCCACAAATTCTGCCTTCTTGCCAGATTTGCTTTGGCATCTACCCAAATGCTAGAGCCCATGGCAAGGCTGCCAAACCTTTAGGCCCCTGTAAGTGGCTGCATCCTTTTAAATTGTTTCAGGGTCAAAAATGTTCCGGACAATCTGCAGCCCCTCCATTAGGGGACTCCAGACTCAGTCAAATTTAACTCAAAGTGCTTGCCAAGCAGAGCATTTGAGGGTCCACCTCAGACAGACTGGCAGGGTCATCAGTTTCCAAAATAATTGGTTGTTGCTAATGAGGTTGGTTCATTGGTACATGCTGGTGCACAAATCTGACAGGATGGTCCGGTGGCTCAGTGGTTAGCTCTGCTGCCTCACAGTGTTATCAACCTGGGTTCAATTCTTACCCTCGGGTGACTGCCTGCATGGAGTTTGCACATTCTCCCCGTGTCTGTGAGGGTTTCCTCTGGGTGCTCTGGTTTCCTCCCACAGTCTGAAGATGTGCAGGTCAGGTGGATTGCCCATACTAAATTGCCCATTGTATCCAGGGACGTGCAGGATAGGTGGATTAGCCATAGGAAATACAGGGTTACAGAGATAGAGCAGGGGTTCGGTCAGAATGAGATACTGTTTGGACGGTTGGTGTGGACTCAATGGGCTGACTGGCCTACTCCCACACTGTAGGGATCCTATGAAGTCACTGAGTAGTACACCGCTAATTCCTCAGCAGAACTCCTCACTGTCAGTGCCCTACTCTTAGTTCAGCTATTTCCGGGAATTGGACAGTAAGGACAGAACAATTACCAAGGAAGGCAGAGAACATTAGAAAGGAAAGTAACCCATGTCACTCTCTGAACATCATCTCAGCAAGTGGTTCAAAAACAATGTTGGTAACACGAGGTCACATAGTGAACCTTAGAACTGGTTCAATCTAAGGGAACATCAGAGCAAACATTTTCACACACAGAGGAGTGAAGATCAGAAGCACTTCACCTCAAAACTATCAGTGATGGTGGGTGGGGTGGAGAGATCTCAAGTGGAATGTCAAAACTGGAACTGATACCTTTTCACTAGACGGGTTCATGAGAGACCAATGGTGATCAAACTTTATAGCGTAGCATACTCAAGGAGCTGAATAGCCTGCTGCTGTACCTACACCCCTAATAGTGAGCAGATTCCCAATGTGCTCATCAATGGGGGGAGTAGTTGAGAGACATGAAGGAAGACAGAAATCACTTTTAAATTGGGGCTAACAACATTATTACAATCATTGAAAAGTTGAAGGAAGATTCATAACAACCTAGGTTTTACCTTGTTATTCAAGGGGAAAGTGGGACTGGTGATATTCGAGCTAGTTACAGGGAAATAGTTTATTTTGACTCTCTCAAAATTCTTAGAACTCTCTCGATTATTAATGTTACAACCAAACGCTATAGAAACTCGTATCCGATGAATAATGTTAAAATCCAAGCTGACAAGCATTTGGCAGTTTTCTAAAATAAAATTTATAATTGAACACTTATGAGAGTCAAAATTGTCCAGTGCAATGCATTTGAACACTAGGCCAATAAATATATTCAACCATGGCTCATCACAACCCACATCATTGCCACCTAACTCGAGCTAATCAACCAGAAGCTTTCCAAACCATCCAACCCTTGATTTTGCAGAGGTGTTGAGTTTGATAATTGCACAAAGATACATCTTTGGCATTCTCCCAAAAGATTGCAATTAATGCTGCCGAGCAACAGTCTGTCACTTTTGTGAGTCAAGCCTAAATTGTCTCAGTGGATGATACACTCATTCACTGAGTCAGGAGGTTACGTTCATACCCCATTCGAAATTGCTGTACTAAGTCCAGGCTGATACTCCAGCTCTGAATTATCAGAGGGACAACTACATTGATGTGGCAAATGCCTTCACAGATGTAGGCAACGTAGATCAGGGATTATTTTGAGGAAGAGCAGAGAAGACTGCCCAGGATCTTGACCAACATTTATTTCCCAACCAACATGAAGAAGAAAGCAAAATTGCCACAGTGTGGGACATGACAGCCATACAACATAGGATATACTTCAGAAGTACACAACTGGTTGTTTTAGAAATATCTTCTTATGATCTTGCAAATTCATTACTCTTATAATATCCAAATATACTTGAAAGGGTGATAACCAGGACTAAAATATGGCAGCAATTCAGACGGTTAACTGTATGGTAGATGGCACAACAGTTTCAGAAAAACCAAAGTCAAGAGGGTACATTTTTATCATCTGGCAGCATGGTGTGCTAGCTCGACCAGCGAATATCCCCGTACAAACTACAGACCAGATCACATTACTGACACATCATGTGCTGCTTATGACAGGCCCCTCCAGTTTGCCACTCTGAAGCATCGCAGAGGTTAGCCGCCTGCAGATCAAAACCAGAACTGAAAGTGCTGGAGAAACTCAGCAGGGTCTTGCAACACCTGCGGAGAGAGGGAGAGAGTTATGGGTTTGAATCCGATATGACTTGGCTTCAGATCTGGTTGTGAAGAAGAATTAGACCAGACTTGAAACACTAACTCGGTTTCTCTCTTCGCAGATGCTGCTAGACCAGCTGAGTACCTCCAGCACTTTCTGTCTTGATTTCAGATTTCCAACATCAAGTGGTTTGTCTTCATTAGGCTGGAGATCGAACTGGCCTGACACAAAAGAAAAGGAGGGGTTCCCAGGTTAACAGGGCCCATGGTACTGGCCTGACACTAGGGGGAGTACTTTTGCTCCTCATTGACAGTGACAATGATTTTGCACTAACCAGATGATAACCTCCTTGGCTGCACTATCAATTAAAAAGGGGGTGTAGATGCAGGCTGGGCGCTTCTCAAAATGCCGACAGAGGCTGCCCAATGTAAGCGTATAACCTTGATTTCTCTACTAAAAGGACCCAGTGCTAACAGAATCAAGTGGATAGCCTGCAATAGACCCCTACGGCCACAGTTACAATGTTTAAAAGATGCTTAGATAAGTACATGAATAGGAGAGGCTTGGAGCAGGGATGTGGGATTAGTTTAGTTTGGGATTATGTTCAGCATGAACTGGTCAGACCGAAGGGTCTGTTTCCATGCTGCATGAGTCTATGTGTATTTTCTTGAAGCAGCAGGACCACGCGATCATCGTATTGAAGACTGTTAACTTAGAGGTTTTCTATATTAAGATATTGCAGTGTAGCTTAAAGGCTGCTGTACCATATTTGAAGTTCCTAATGGTCAGAACACTGTTCTCCTTCTGTGCAGATGAGAATTATAGATTGCAATAATACCACCTACCAGAAAGGCGATTAAACTTCTCTGGGGAGAATGCCATTCAAAGCAGCTCTGGATGAACTGCAAAGTATTCCATATCGCCCTGGTGATATTCCGAACACGCCGAACATTCCTCGTTAATGTCTGTGAACATCAAACAAACAGGGGGAAGAGACTGGATCAATGGTAGTTGTGCAGTCTAACAGCAGTGCTCCAATTTGCCTTCACTGCTCTCGGACGAATGATTCAGCACGAAGGGGTTTGATTCCATCAAAGGCCATGCTTAATAGTCAGACAGCAGCGAAGACTTTGTGACCTTTCTCCCTCCCCACCCCTTTCCTCCCTCCTCAATCACTTGAGTTTACCTGGATAACAAGGCTCTCTAAGATAGATGTAAAATTTCCCCAATGCTGTTGTAGATCATGGCTGATCATCCACCTCATTAGTCTTACCTCAGCATAGGTGAAAGTAGGGCAAATGCAGAGGAGAGCAAGCGAGCTCTCTTGGGGAAGCCCAGCTTGGGACATCTGTCAGCACCATGGCTCAAGAAAGGACCGGAACATTTGACACTTTAACTCTATTTCTTTATTTTTCTACTTCTATGCAAAGAAAACTGTTGTGCTGAACTTCTTAACTTACTTCTTTAGTTTGCTATTTCTGTAACTAAGATTTTGTTCCGAGGTACTTTGTACCCAAGATAACGCTGTGCGTGGTGACGTTGTACACTTTCCACTATACTCTTGTACCCCGTGCTTGAGCATACAAGACACTGAACATAAACCTAAAACCTCATTGCTTTTTGCACGCAATATCCTCACATCTGTTTATATCTTTAATATCTAGAAATATCCCTTAAAAATGGGAACAGGAGTAGGCCATTCAACCCCTTGTGCCTGCTCCTCCATTGGATAGGATTATGGCTGATCGGACACTCCTCACTTTCACTTTCCTGCATTGTATAACTGAGATACATCTGTACACACATTAAGCCATCTCTCTAAACAGAGCTTCAAAACACTTGTAAGGGCATAGTTTATGCCTTCGCATCACATACTCACAAAGCTGGAAAATTTTAACCTACTATTCTTATTACTGCATCTCAGATCTTAATTAACAGTCATCAGTATTTATTACAATAGCATCCACTGCATTTTCCCCAGACTAGTTCCTGAATATTTACAGCCTTAAGCTAGAGATTCCATATTATTATATAGATGGGTAAGGGCTTCCACCAGGCCCTCGGTAAAATAAAATTATGTGCCTGAAATTTTACACCAGTGACCCCATAATCATGCCCTCCATTCATAATTGTTAAAGGGGTTCAGTTAGCTGGTTTGCAATGCAGACTGATTCCAAAATCTCCGGTTCAATTCCCATACCAGGTGAGATGACCATTACCTCTCCCCTCCCTGAGGCATGGTGACCCTCAGGCTAAACTCACCATCAGTTGCATCTCTCTAATGAGAGAGCAACTCTACTGTACTCTGGGACTATGGTGACATTACCTATACTGTTACATCATTCAGGGCTCTAACAGCAGGAACCGTCAATAAGAATACACTATGGGCTCAACAAGTAAATTGAGAAACAACAAATTTGCAAATTACATCTGTCGGTGTAGAATATTCAAGTACCTTTCTGGAAAATTTGGCATTTTCTTCTTGATTTCTTGGTTCTTTGGGTTTAAATGTCCGGATACTTGCTTTAATCTGAGGAAGTTTAAAAACAAAATGAGCATTTTCAGAAAGTTTCCACGTGTAAGAGAACATGATCCAGCAAACCTGCTGGAAATTCACCCATTTTGTGTCCCCATTAGAAGCCAGGCTTGATGACAGCATAACAACACCATAGGACCCACACTCTAATAATAAAAGATATTCGATGGAAGAAACATGTTTGTTGTCTGAAGATTGACATGTATTGAGATTTTGATCAAAAATAAGCTGTGCTTTCTTAGAATATGACTCTCATCTGAAAGTTCAGTCTCAATGAATTTACTTCTTGGTTTGCTGGTTATCTAAGGCATTGTGGGATAAAATAATTTCACCACAATAGCCAGTCATGTAAACATCCAGAAAACTGGATTTGTATCAATGCTAACCTCTTCACTTGAATCTTTCATAACTCCTTCCATATTTCCTCATTTTGTCTTGACTGAGTGCTGCTGCATCAGCCCTTGCTTGAACTGGACTATATATTGGACATAGCTCCAGCCCTCACCGACAACTACGTATCGACAAGTTAGTTTCCTGTTTCCATGTTTGTTCTGAAGAAACATAAAGTTTATGTGCAGCATGGCCACAAACCACTATCTCTGGTCTTAAAAAGAAATTTGTCAAAAATCCTTTCGATTTGATTTGATTTATTATTGTCACATGTACCCAGGTACAACGAAAAACTTTGTTTTTGCACACAGTATCATAGAATCCCTACAGTGTGGAAACAGGCCTTTAAGGCCAAAATGTCCACACTGACCTTCCGAAGAATAACCCAGCCAGACCCATTCCCCTAACCTGTTACTTTACATTTACCCGTGCCTGCACATCTTTGGACTGGGGGAGGAACCCCACACAGACATGGGAAATATGCACAAACTACAGAAACAGTTGCCTGAGGTGGGAATTGAACCCAGGTCCTTAGCACTGTGAGGCAGTAGTGCTAACCACTAAGCCACTGTGCCACGCAGTAGAGGCAGATCATACCATACAAAGGTTATAGGGTAATAGAAAAGGGTGAGGAATATAATGTTATGGCTGCAGAGAAAGTGCACAAACAGCAAGATCAACATTAAATGTAAAATTTGAGAGGTCCATTCAGAAGTCTAATAACAGCAGGGAAGAAGCAGTTCTTGAATCTGTTGGTTCTGTGTTTAAGTTTTTGTATCTTTTGCCCAACAGAGATTATAACCAGGGTGGGAGGGGGGGTCATTGACTATACCATGGAATCTTTTTTCTTTTGAGTCCCAAAACATACACCATTAATAGTTTCTGCTTTTGCATTTTCTTCAAAGCACCTTGTTTAATTGATAGTTCCATGCCGTCAAACCAAAGCCTCATAAAAGATATGAGGGATATAAAATAATAGTGAAGGACTTAAGACTGCAATCCAGCCAGAGGACAGCAGTTACATGCTGCACAGTTTAATATTGCTGGATGTACTGACTGTAACTATTTTAACTCACTTGAGCAAAACAGTCAGCAAAAGCAACAGGCCTTTCAGTTCTTCCTTCCAGCTTTTCTTCCTGCCATTCATTTTATATTATTATTAATATTAAAATGTTAAATACCATATACAATATAAGAGGAACATAAATTAAGACATTGCCTTTATTTACAGTAATACAAAGTGTTACAGATGCTGGAAAGCTGAAATATTCACCACCCTCTCTGTAGAACGCAATCGTTTACACTGATGTAACCCAAGCTTTTGCATTCTCGTCTGCAAATTCTGACTTTAATTGCAAATAGAAGAATCAGTGTAAAAAGGTCTAAATTTTGACCTCACACTATTAAAGAGAATCCAAAGTTGCCTTATTTCCAGACATGAGGTCTTTCCCACATAATCCTACAGACATATTCACATTAACATCATTGCACCGTGAGCAAAACACTAGTTCTGCTTTTTGCTGGTTCCCCACAAAGTCACTTTAGATGTTCCAGCTCTCTCACACAGGATATATCCACTTCTAGAAAAACAGATGCGAAAATCACATAATTTGCAGTGAATGAATGCATAATATCTAAATTTGGAGTGAGACGTCTTTAACCGTCAGTCAGAGTTGCCCTTGTGTGTCTATCGTTGTGTTCCACTGGAACCTGAACACTCCACATCTCAAATGAAATTCACCGAAGCATCCAATTAAACAAAAAAAAATCTGGTTCACTTGCAATCCAAACCAGAGCCTCAATAATTTCTCACGCATTTAAATTGTTTCTTTTTAAAAAGCATTGTGTAATGCATATCACTGTTGAAGTCTATTCAGAAATAGTGTTTTCACACAATTTGTTCTGTAATAGAGTTAGCAGCTTGTCATTATCTGTTTAGTAACAAAGAACCATCAGTACTGATGTTTCCAAATAACAACAATGGGATACCACTGATTTAGCAATCTTGAAGATTTCACTCTAAAGTTAAAGCCACAGTTTATTTTTTATTTAAAGAGATTAATTGCAGTGGTCTGAGATTAATTGAAGGTCTACCGTACAGAAACAACACCAAAACCTGTGGATCTAAATGCACTTAACTACTGCCCACTGTGTTCAGGGAATTGGTTTCTGAAATTCAACAGTGAAACACTGATTTCGATGATCAGAGAAAGTACAATAATTCAAAACAAAAAGTGGCAGAAATGGCTTCAAGCATTTTGTGGACGATAAATGTATCAAAGGCATGAGAACGCTATCAACCCCAAGCTACACATTTCCCTGACCTTGGAAACATGTCGCCCATTCCCTCATCGTCGAAATGCTGCAACTCCCAGCTGAGCTGTATTGAGGAGGCACCTTCAAGCAGCGGTTCAGAACGGCAGCTTTCAGTCACCCTCTCAAGGGTAACAAAGGATGGGGAGAAAATAGCGGCCTTGCCACTGGTTTCCATAGCCAGCAAAGCGAAGCTTTACTGTTATATTCTGCATAGTTTGATATTGCCGGATATACTGACTATTAATACTTCAGCTTACTCGAACAAAACAGCCAAAGGAACAGACTATTCAGTGCTACTGTGATTCAGTTACATCGACTAAATTCAATGAATAGCCCATCACTTCTGTACTTCAGTTTTAAAATAGCTACTAATGATATTGGGTGTCTAAGGATGGTACTGACTCTCCACACCATTCTCGCAAACATTACAAGTTCATGTCCTGGTGGCAGCAACAAAACCATAAAATATAGAACCAGGATGAGGCTATTCAGCCCATCAAGTCTGCACCAACATTCAGTCATGACTGATATGTTTCTCATATCCATTCTTCTGCCTTTTCACTGTAACCCTTGATCTCCTTAATAATCAAGAACTATCTACCTCTGTCTTAAATATAATAAACGAATTGGCCTCCACAGCCTTCAGCAGCAATAAGTTCCATAGATTTACCACCCACTGGCTGAAGAAATTCCTTCAGTTCTAAAGGGTCGTCCCTTCACGCTGAGGCTGTGCCCTTGGGTCCTAGTCTCCCCTACCAGTGGAAACATCTTCTCCACATCCACTCTATCCAGGCCTCTCAGTATGCCGTAAGTTCCAAGCAGATGTCCCCCTCATCCTTCTAAACTCCAAGTACAGACCCAGATTCTTCTACTGCTCCCCATATGATAAGCCTTCCGTCCACAAGATTATTCTTGTAAACGTGCTCTAGACCTACCTCTCAAACCAGCACATCCTTCATATACAGAGGGCCCCAAACAGCTCACAATATTCCAAATGCAAAGTGGCAGATTCAATCAAGTGGTTCGTGTTCCGGTATTTCTCTTGGAATTGTCGAGCAGTGAAAATCATGTCCATAGTTCTCCAGTTTGGTCAGAAGCCACATTATCTTTCCAGAAGGATCACTTCAGAGTCTGGGAGAAAGCTCATGGCAAGGTTAATGGTCATGGGGTCAGAAGACCAGCTGCTCCTGTCTGGTCTGTCAGCCCTGCCCACCCTCCACCGATTGGTCCATGAGCTGCTGTCAATCAGCCGGGCTCCATTGAGAGGTGTCACATGATAGTTTTCCTGGCGATGGAGAGTACGGAGATCCCTCGGTACTTTCCAAAGTACACTTTGTCTCCTTTCTTGAAGATGGTGGTGATGGCAAAATCCTTGATACCAGCAGAGATTTTCATTTTGTTCCAGATTTTCAGGAACAATTGATGGAGATGACCGATAAAGTCTACTCCTCCAAGTTTGAAATGTTCATTGGAATCCCCTCCATTCCTGCAGCTTTCCTATGCTTCATTTGTCCAATGGTAGCTTTGACTTCTGCCCCACTAGATGGGAGTCTGAGTCCATCTTTGATGGGGAGCTGGGGAACTTCCTCAAACTGGCTCTTATTTACGATGGTCTCGTGGCTTAGGAGTTCTTTCAAGTGTTCTCTCCCATCAAAGGCTAACGTTTTCTCGTCTCTTGAAAGGGTTCCATCCTCACTCTGCACTGATTTGAGGTCAGAAGTGTTGGGCCTATATATTACCTTGGTGGCATTGAAGAAGCCTAGAATAGTTCAGTACAACATGATTGCCACTGTCAGAGTTACAGTGAACCTCTGACCATATTCCCCACTAAGGTAAGGTCATGAAATATGATTACATCACAGCCTGTTCAACAGGGTTGCAAAGAAATCTGTGCTGCAGTATTTCCTTTCTCACTCACCGGGTTGTAGATAATATCCATCTGTAAGTAAAGAACTCCTTTCTCTGGTCGGCCCAGCTTTCTGTTCTTCAAAAAATAGGCAGTCTCTTGACCGTTCTTGATCTAGAGTCACAAAGGAGAAAGCTCAGTGGAAACAAAACTTAACAATGCAAACTCGCACATTCACTCACCTATAAAAATGGAAGTGGCAGGATCAACCCAGTGACTGTGTGTATATACACACACACACACAGCAAGCTGTTGCAAAGCTAAAATTGTTTGTGTACCAATGTTCAAATTGGGAATGTTTAAAGGGTCAGGTGGAGTCTGAAATGTAGTCTTTCCTCCAGGGTTATTGCTTCAATGTTAACCCAGGTCGTGACCCTAGGGTTAAGGTCTCCTTTACACTTTAACTAAATGAATCTGACAATGTTTATCCTCATGTAACTATGTACCAAAATGTAAAATAAAGCCAGATACACCTCAGTGACCTATTCACTCACCTAGTTCAATCGGTTGTTTGGAAGCTGCTTGACTTCACATTGTGAGACAGAGTAATTGTTTAAAAGAGAACTAGGAATAGAAATGCAGATGTGAGCATACGTTCAAGAAGATTGGTTATTGTGGGGTTGATGGGCTAGGCTGTGATTTAGAAAGTGCAGCTGAGAGTGGACAGAGGAATTGTTTCTTACCAGGGGAAACACAACAGGAATTGAGTTGGAAGGAGGAAAGGGAAGGTGAATGGAAGTAATCAGTGATAGCCCTCGAGTAGTAAGGTCCCATGATATAGCAAGATCAATGAGTTGGTGCATTTAAATTGAAGGAGGCATTAAGGAAAGTTCATTTGTTATCATCATCATCATGGGTCATTGTTTGGGTTGACAATTAATGGAGACTATGGAAGGTTAAGCAGTTAGGAATCTTTATCTTTTATTTTTGTCTTTCAACTATACAAGAACAAGGATTTACATGAGGCTTCACCTGGAACAAGCTCTCATTAATTCCAGTAATCATGTGAATTTACCTCATTAATAATATAGACCCTCTTATTTACATATTAACAATAACCCCTTGCACTACATCTTTCCCCAGTTTCTGGCTCCACATGATTTACATTATCCTCCAGATAAGAAAGTACTGAACTCTGAGTAGCGAGGACAATGAGCTGAGATTGGGTTTGAAATCACAGAGAATGAGAAACCAGTGAAAGTATCTCCATGAGAAAATTTCCACTGTATTTGGCTGGTCAGCAGAGAATGAGGAATTAAATCAAAGCCGGGAGAGGGGGTGATGGTTCTCTAATGTGTGGCTGATTCCCCAGACGTGACATAAGGTTCGATGATGCTCAGCTTTTCCACGTAGCTGTAATAGTTTATAATGAACACTGATTGACCATTGCACATTCTACACATAATTTATGGGCCTTGAAATTTCTCAAGCCTTTTGGCATTAGACCACTAGAGTTTGGAGCAAAAGAAGGTAACATTTATATTGGTTGAGTAGTCACATACACCACCCTCTAACGTTTCTTAGCTGCTTTCTGTCTATAGTTTACCAGGATAGGGCTATCCTCCTTCCCTTCAATGTAAATGTGTCAGAATCTTTGGTCAGTTTGGACCCAAGTAACTTGAAATTAGGGTTAACTTGCTTGTTCCACCTCCAGTTCTAAAATGATTGACCGATAATAACCCATTCCTCAAGAGTTAAGCAACTTAAAGCTAAACATGTAACTCTCAGGACAGCATCACCCTTTACTTGACACAACATTAACTAATTTGGCAATGCATTATGGGCCAGTTATGTCCCTGTTTGCCTGGAAAGGGAACGAATGCAGCTGGAGACAGGTTATGATACTTAAACTGTTAGGGTCAAGAGCTGATAAGCAGAACAAACTAAAACTGTGATCTTGGCTATCTTGGGCTTCTACAGATCACTCGTAGAAGGACCATAGGTTACATATAACAACGTGGCAAAGTTTTAGTCTTTATAAGTTCTGCTGCCTGTCAATATCTTTTAGGCAAGAATCTGAATATAATCACAGGGCAATAGGAGTCTCACCCACTCAGCTTAAGTGAAAGGGTTTTTGATATCACATAGACATGGGCTTGGTGCTGGTGTAAACAAAAACTGATGAACACAAATCTCTAAAAGCAACACCTATAAGTAAAACCAATGGCGAGTACAAAATGTCGAGCTTACGGAAAGCAAGGGTATTGCAACTTTGCCCAGAAAGTCTGGTGGCTTGTCTCCATCCTCATCAAAGACTGTCACCTCAAGGACATCATGGATGTCCCTAATGTTACTATAAACAAGACAAAAAGACACAATTAGAAAGTATGTACTGTCACAACATGTCCAATCATTTCTGATTAGGCTAATGCTCTTTTAATAGCACATAATTTAAGGCTGTGATTAAATTCACTCTGAAGGTCTTTTACATAATATTTAATAGAAAATTTCAATATTACTTGATATTAAATAATGTACTGATAAAAGGATTTTACACAGAAAAATTGAATGATGCCAGCAATAACTAAGGAATCAAGGTGTTTATCATGTAGTGCTGCTTAAGGCTTGAAAAGCATGATTTTCTTATATGTAACCCTCAAAAAAATCGATCCCCACTTTGGGGGAATGAAGAGATACAACTTTCAGGTTAATTTTAAGTACAACTTACAACGAGAAGACTTTGTTCCATGCAGGATTGAGGTTCTTATACACAGTGTGAGTTTGTAGCTTATCATTGCCCAGCTCCAGAACACAGAATGGATCACTTTTCCCTGCATATGACCAGTTAAGATTGGTTAAGAAAAAAAAGCAGTGGAGCATATCTTAAGTGCTAAACTAAGTTGTTTAAGGATATAGACACACAGGGGAAGGTACAACAAAAATTGTAAGAATGATATCAGCTCTGTATAATTATAAATATCAGGAAACATGAATGCAAAGACCATAAAATTACATAAGGGTTTGACATAGACATAGAAAAAATGTCTGTCCTTGAGGAATAGTAGCTGAGGTCAATAGCGTAACTACACTGAAGGGAAGACGAGATCGGTAACTGAGGGGGAAAAAAAGTAAATTGGTATATTGATAAGAGTTTGAGAAAGCAGGGTGAAAGGAGGCTTATTTCCAGCATGAACACGGCTGGCCTGTCTGAATAGCCTGTTTCCATACTGTATGTTCTGCTTAATGTGATTCATAGCTGCATCTAACAATCTGATAATATTAGCATGAAGCACAGAAGGACAAAAGTGCAGTGCCTTCAAAAATGTGACTTTCATGACAATCGCCACTAGATGAATGAAAAATAAAATTAAATTGCAGTAGTCAACTTTTCCTGGACCCAGCAAGTTAATAGAAGTGGGAAGGGTTGGAGAAACAGGAGGGAGTCACATTCGGAGGGATCCTGGGTGTACTGTTACCCCTGGGGAGGTTTCCAGGAGGTGAGCTGGAAGGCCGGTTTATTGGCTACTGCTAGGTGGTGGGTAGTCCACCTGTATACTTAAGGGACTAGGTTGTGCACACTTACAGTGCAGTACTCACTGGTATTATGCTAACAGCAGTATGGACCCCAGTCTAAACAATTTGGTTCTCCTTTGAATGTTATCTGGATTTCTTTTTTTTTACACTAAATAACACATTGCACAGACCACTGGTAGCATGGTGGCTCAGTGATTAGCACTTCTGCCTCCCAGCACCAGGAACCTGGATTCAATTCCAGCCTCAGGCAAACGTGGAGTTTGCACATTCTCCCCATGTCTGTGCGGGTTTCCTCTGGGAGCTCTGGTTTCCTCCCATGGTCCAAAGGTGTGCAGGTTAAGTTGATTGGCCATGGGAAATACAGGGTTGCAGGGATGGTGGTAGGTCTAACTGGGTGAGATGCTCTCATGAGGGTCAATGAGGACTTGATGGGCTGAATGGCTTGCTTCCACACTATAGGGATTCTACTCCACCTCTCTTCTCAGACTCTCGTAAATGATCACTATCATTACTGTCACCTTTGTACATGTCAGTATTTCACTACCATAGCCATTAACCATGGAGGTGCCCTCTCTGCACTAAGCTGGGGAGCTCGAGGAACTGCAGGATCCATTCAGAGGGCTGTCAGAAGTGAGGATCACATTTATGCACCAAATGCTGCTGTCAGGGAGCTTTGGAGGGGTATGCTTGCTTGGTCCCCGAGAGATTTAATTTTAAACTCAGCCCCACCTCCCTGTCATTATCTAAATTGTCTCTATGCGGAAGGACCTTCTCAATCTCTGACCTGCCTCAGCAGCACCCACAACTGGAGCTGCTGAACCTCCAGGTTTCCTCTCAAAATCAATCTCCTGGTGTCAATGCCATCAAATGCAAATTAGGGGCACCTACTTCATACCCAACTTCGGGGCCCTGAAGTCCACGGTAAGATCCTGCTTTATGGTTACAATGTTCCCTATTCCTTCTGACACAAGTGAGACAACGATAGAATATATTCCTCGTGACTAACGTACAAATATTTATTCATCCCCACACACAAAACAAACTTGCATTTATCTGTGAATTCTGTGAAATAGCGCTTCTCTCAGCCGCACAGCGTTCCAAAAAAAAACTGTGTCTGAAGAAAGATGTTTGAAGTGCTGTCAATATTGTAATCCAGAAAATGGAGGAACCAATTTGCACATACTGTGCTCCCACAGAAGACAAAGCTTCAGTAAGCGGATCATCCCTATTTTAGCACTGGTTACGGGACTCATGTTGGTTGAGGCACTTTAAGAGTTCCCATGTTGTTCATCAAGTAATGCTGTGAGATCACTTATCCATCTGAACAGGAATACAGTACTCAGATTTAGCATGTCATGTCCCCAGTTCATCTTGACAATGGGAGCATTATGATCTGAGAGCTTGTTGAAAAAAGAGGCACATCTTGTCGATGCGCTTATTCGGCAATGGTCAGGACAATTCACAAGAAATAGCAAAGGAAAGGGAAAGCAACAATTATATTGCATGAGAGAAGAGTGCTGATTGATTGGTTAAGTGGATTATGACACTGCCATGGAGAGTGCACCTGCTAATGATGAGTGACAGTTAACTGACAACCTTTGTATACCTTTTTTATGCAGGAAGGCTGACTGATTAGTCAAGGATGTGCCCTGGCAGAAACCAGAAAATGGCTGCCATCTCTTTCTTTGAGTTAAAACAGGCCTTATGTGAATACAATGTTCCTTCTGCTTGCCAACTACAGGATCCTGTACATTAATGCACGTACTGTCGCATAGATTCAAATATGGCACAGTGAAAGCCTGAAGTGCAAGTAATACCAAATGATGACTTACCCAAGAACGAGGTAGCAAACTGCCCTTACTTTTAACAGGTGATATGGGGAAGTCCCGCCCATTAATGTTTTCAATATCATTTCAAATTCTCAGCAATGATAATGATTGGACCCTTCAAATATCCCAGAAAAAGTCAACAAAAGATAAAAACAGAGAAGATGATGCTCAAAAGTCTCAATACGTTTATGGTGAAAATTAAATGGGTTGATGATTACATGATTACAAATATATTGATTTAAAAGGGACCTGAGGAGCAACTTTTTCACACAGAGGGTGGTATGTGTATGGGTTGAGCTGCTGGAGGAAGTGGTGGAGGCTGGTACAATTACAACATTTAAAAGGCATCTGGTTGGGTATATGATTAGGAGGGATATGGGTCAAGTGCTGGCAAATGGAACTAGATTATTTAGGACATCTAGTCAGTATAGGCAAGTTGGAACAAAGGGTCTGTTTCCGTGCTGTACATTTCCATGATTCTATGGTATACCTGGCCCATGCACTCTTAAATTGCAGAGATAAACCCTTCCTATTCATATACCCATCCAGATGCCTTTTAAATGTTGCAATTGTACTAGCCTCCACCACATCCTCTGGCAGCTCATTCCAAACGCACAGCACCCTCTGCGTGAAAAAGTTGCCGTTTAGGTCCCTTTTATATCTTTCCCCTCTCACCCTAAATCTATACCTTCAAATTCTGGACTCCCCCACCACAGGGAAAAGACCTTGTCTATTTAACATATCTATGCCCCTTGTGATAAGGTCAGCCCTCAGCCTCCGACGCTCCAGTGAAAACAGTCCCAGCCTATTCACCCTCTTCCTGTAGCTCACACCCTCCAACCTTGGCAACATCCTTGTAAACTTTTTCTGAACTCTTTCAAGTTTCACAACATCCTTCTGATAGAAAGGAGACTAGAATTGCACGCAATACTCCAAAAGTAGCCTAAGGATAAGGGCCGGGTGCTGTTAGGTGGGACTACATTGGGTTCGGATATCTGGTCAACGAGTTGGACCGAAGGGTCTGTTTCCGTGCTGTACATCTCTATGACTCCATGACTAATTGATTAAGGGTTTCAAGCCAGTGATTTATTGTCATAAAACGAAGTGCAAATTTATCATGTTTATAAAAATTAGTTGGTTCTAAAATAGTCTGCTCAGATAAATGAGCAATAATTAAACATTCCTGAAGAAAACAGGCAAGACGTAGAATCTGGGCTGTAAGTCTGCCTGGGGTTCACCATCTGTCACTCGATAAATTTACATTTCACAAAGTTTCATACAGCATTATTTCAAAATTCCTACCCTAAGCAAAGTGACTCCACCATTTAGAAATTCGCAACCTCACCCACTTCAACTCCTTTCGTTCATCCATCCCCTTCGCTTTGCTCAATTTAACCTCATTCAAGTTTAAAACTCTCACAACAGCAGGCTAGAGTCCAACAGGTTTAGATTAGATTAGATTCTCTGCAGTTCGGCAGCAGGTCCTTTGGCCCAACCAGTCCACACCGACCCTCCGAAGAGTAACCCACCCAGACCTGTTTCCCTCTGACTAATGCACTTAACATTATGGGCAAGTTAGCATGGCCAGTTCACCTGACCTGCACATTTTTGGACTGTGGGAGGAAACCCATGCAGACACAGGGGAGAATGTGCAATCTGCAACCCGAGGCTGGAATCAAACCCAGGTCCCTGGTGCTGAGGCAGCAGTGCTAACCACTGAGCCACTGTACTGCCCCATTCAGGTTTATTTGGAAGTTGGACTATAACCTCGAGTTGCGTGATTTTTAACTATGTATACGCCAGTCCAACACCGGGATCTCCAAATTATTCAAGTTAAAACCCACAGGAAAAATATTTGTTGCCCTTCACAGAAGATTTAACTGTTTAGTCTCAAAGTCGAATTGTGTCTCAAATTACCTCGGCTGACTTTCTGTAGGAGTACCTTCCAGTTTCAATAATAATACCTTCAATACTGAAAAGTTAACCTGATTTGGCAAATCATGTACTCCTTTGGAATCGAGCATCTTGACTGACGTCACTTTCACTCTCTGTATAATTCTGTCCAATTTGCAACAATGCAAAAAAGTCAGCTCTCTTTATTAATTTTCTTTCCTCATTAAACCATCATTATTTTGCTCCTAAAATCTCAACCTTATAATATTTCTAGATCTTCTGCACTGTTTATTCACCTGAATCTTTCAACACATTCCTCAAGGACTAGCATCCTACTTCATACGTACAGAAGTACACATTTTATATTATACATACGAATATTTTTCAGGGATTAAGCCACTGTAACTTCAGTGGAAACGGGTGAAATCCAAGATATGTAACAGGCTGTTGCCAGCTGTTTACACAATTTCTCTTGGGTTCCTACGGTCTTTTCTCCTTTAGTCTCTGACTGAAAGGCCTCCACACTCTCCCCAAGGAGCTCCTGGGCCACTGGCTGCCTATAGATAAAACAACAGCAACTGCCAGTAGCCTCTCCATGAAAAATAAAGATAAAGTACTTTGCACATGAGGTCCTTAAAAATATGCGTAAAACATACATGACCAAATTCAACAGATTCTTGTGTTCTGATTGAGCTAGGGAGAATTGTTGGTGTTTACTTTAAAAGGAGGCAATAAGGCAAAAAGGGAAGTGCAGACAGCAATTTTACATAATTGTATCACATGGAGTTAATCTCCTTTACTTTTGCATCAAAGCAGAGCTGACTGACTCACCAGTCAAGGGTAAATGTCATTCCCTAGAATCCCCTGTGAATCTTTACTATAGTGCAAGTCACAAAAGCACAAAATTTTAGCAGACACCACCTTATGAGGTAATGAATCATGCAGCAGTGTTATTGTTCTTTGTTTATGAACGGGTTCACACGCTCCATTAGCAGGCAGTGCCAGCGTTATTACGAAAGTGTCATGATTTATATTGCAGCTCAGAGAGCCATCGCCAAAAGAATGCTTCCATACCATGTTTAAGTACTGACTAATGAGGTTCATGTGCTGCGAAGGAGCAGTAACAATAACATTTACCTCCACAGTCTGTATCGTTTGTTCCAGCTGAAAGGTGTGTTATTTATTAGGGAGGCAAAAATATGGATGACATATTAAAACTAATTATATGTCTGCTGCTTTCAGGGCAAAGATTGTTTACAGGTGCAAAGAGCCACAATTTATTGTTCAAGAACGGTCTACAATATCACTTTCAGCAAATACACACGTATTCCTTCAACAACTTGAATTTATATAGTGTCTGTAATGTACGATTTCCCAAGCTGCTCTTGTGAATACCAAAATCACAGATTTTCGAACATAATTTTAAGTTTCAGCAAGTTACAAGTATTCATTCTTATATGAATGCAATTCAAACCAGCTGGGAATTAACTGCAGTTAAAAGCTACTTGAAGTTTATGTTACAAGGGTAGATGGACAGGTACAAAGATTTGAAGGATGCATGACCCATTTTAGGGGCACTTGGTAGATGCAACTGCATATCCACTGACAACTTCAACAAGAAGCCGAGACATCCACAGTCCCAAGGTCTATAAAGAAAAAATAGAGGGTTGCAAGGCCCCGAAACAAATGGAGAACTACACCTTCACCCAATCGAATTTCGACCTTTAAGAAAAGCTGGAATTCAAAGCAGAGTCAAAGTAAATTCTGGAGGGTTGTGGCACACCTTTTGAGTTGGTGCCAAGAAAAGTAAATAAATGACATTTACCCTTGACTGGTGAGTCAAGATTTTATAAGTCTAAGGAATTCTTAGAGCCAAATACAAAACAGAACTGTGGTCATTGCATCAGACAAATGCAAGCTATAGTACTAAATTGATAGTTCTTAATTTCATTTTGTTGATCTCCATTAAAGTTGGCGATTATTTTGAAACCTTGTGACAAATTTCTGTCAGTTGATTGTGTGGAATTCTTTAAGTTTTAACAGTTCTCAACAGAATTGTAATAATATCTCAATTAAACTACATCAAGTAAAAAGATGCTAGATCAGTTTAAACTAAAAGCTTGGCTAAAGAGATAGGTAGTTCTTAAGTCATGGTTTCAAAGAGGAGAAAAGATGGGGGGGGGGGGGGTTGGGAAGTACAGGGAGGGAATAATTGATACAAACTATAAAACCAAATCAGGGTCTCCCATGTACAACAGAAATGAGGTAAATTATTTTCTCTCAGATAACATTGAGTCTTTGGAACTTTCTTTCTGAAACTATGGTTGAAACAGAATCTGTGAATTATTTTAATGCGGAGGTAGATGGATTTCCATTATGCAAGAGATCATCAGAGATAGGTGAGATTGCAGAGTTGAGGTTTCAGTCAGACTGGCCAATGATGATACTGAATAATGCAGCAGGGTCGAGGAGCTGACTGACCTCGCCCCGTTTACTGAATCACAGAGTCATACAGTCATACAGTACAGCATGGAAACAGACCCTTCGGTCCAACCCGTCCAATGGCTCACTGACACAAAGCAGAGGCTAGTAGTTGCTGCATGCTCCATGGGTGGAAACAAATTTTTTAACCGTGTTTCCCAGGGGTCAGCATTGGGTCCCTTGCTTTTCTTAACGTACATCAATGACGTAGATTTTGATGCACTTGGCACATAGGATGAAACTTGAAATCACTGTGAACTGTAAGGAGGGTAGTGTACAACTGGAAAAGAATATAGACAAGTTGGTGGAATGGGCAGATTGTTCAGATAAAGTTCAATGCAGAAAAGTGAGAGATGATTCATTTTGATAGGAAGAACATGGGGACTTGTGTGTACATGTGTCTAAATCATTGAAGGTGACAGGACAGAGGTTGAGAGTGCAGATAATAAAGCATATCGTTGTTATTAATAGGGGCAAAGAGTACAAGAGAAAGGAAGCTACTGTATAGAACACTAGCGTGACCTCAAATGGAGTACTACATCCACTTTTGGGCATCGCATTTTTGGATGTGAAATCATTAGAGAAAGTGCAGAAAAGGTTCATGAGAACAATTTCAGGGACAGGGTAACTGGAAAAGTTAGGACTGCTTATCGTACAGCATTCTCAATTGTTTAAAGGTCATATCGAGAGGACACAAGTTTAAAGTTATCGACAACTGGAATGTTAGAAACCTTTTCTATGCAGCGAGTGATTATGGTCTGGAGCATGGCTGCCTGCGTATTCGCTGGAAGCAGTTTTCAAAGAAAACATTCAAAAAGGAATTGGACAGACATTTGACAAAGAGACGAGTGCTCATTCAGCAAGCCAGTCCTGATATGATAGGCTGAATAGCCTCATTCTTTACTGTGACAATCCTATGAATTCTAAAGCTCAAAGTCTGGACAGCTGAAGGTATCAAACTGAGATACACTGTATCCAGTCAGGTGATCAGCAATGATCCGATCAAATGGAGATACAATGTATCCAGTCAGGTGATCAGTAATGATCCTATCAAACTAGGCAAAGCAGGCAGTTCTTAAAAAGTGTCACTGGACCCAAAATGTTAACTCTGTTTTCTCTCCATAGATACTGCCAGACCTGCTGAATTTTTCCAGCAATTTCTGTTTCAGCTTGTCTAGCTTTGTGTCCTAACCAGAGGAAGGGGTCATTTCCACTGGTAGCATTCTGTTGCTATACAAGAAACAGGACAAACTGCAAGTTTTATTTTATAGTATGATACACAAATCGGAAAGGAAATTTATTTCAGAAGGATAAAACTGCATTCAAGTTCGAAATGCCGCCTTCACTTGCTTCCCAGCCACAAATATTTCCAAAGTCAGTGATATTTAACAATAAGTGTCTGTGTGTGTGTGTGTGAGAGAGAGAGAGAGAGAGAGACAGAGAGAGAGAGAGAGAGAGAGGTGGGGGGGAAGAGAGTGTGAATGAGTTGTCTATGTGTATGTTTGACAGTGTGTGAAAGAGTGCGAGTGTGTGTGTGGTGTCTGTGTACTGTAGTCATGTCAAGCTGAATGATTGACAAACAAGGCCAAAAGTCAACCCAGTCAATCAGGGCTGGTTTAAGAATGATCAGAGCACGTCCAAAGAAACATAGGAGCGATTTCTCCCAATATTTTCAACACCCTGAGAAACGTAATGCTTATTGATCAGTCAAAACAATAAAGCACCCAGTGAGTTTCTGAGGCTTGCCATCACTGATAACATCATTACCTTTTATTTTGCAATTATATGGCAACGATTTTTATCTCTCAACTTTCAGGCTTGCCAGAATTTTACAAACCACAGAAAGCCATTACGTAATTCAAGACAGAAAGTTATAGATTTTTGGGGACTGAGAGAAACAAGACAGGGTGGGGGGAGGGAAGGCAAATGGACTAAAGTTGAATATCAGCTATGATCCTACTGAATAGCACACAGGGAATGTACAGCCAACCGAGACTCTGATTACATTCCTTCAGCTCACAAAAGGTGATTCTTAGCAATTGTCACTCTTCAGTCAGTCCTGAGAAACCTCCATACTTCATAACACAGATCAAAGGTTCATATTTTAAATAGTCGCTTGGTGGGACCAAACTGAAATTTTGTTGCAAACAAGTGACTGTTACTGCCCTCCTCAGGACTAACACAAGAATCACCATCAACGTGCCAACCAAACAGCATGCTTTTCTCTATAGCTGATTGTTTCTGACATAACTCCACGGAAGCAAGTATCCCGTCACCCTTTATTTACATGTGTACAGTACATGGACTCTGACCAGAGTCAGTCCCTAGAGTGAAGAGAATCCCTAAGAATCCTGTCAGCCATGACTCCCTGATTGGCCCAAGTTAGCAACCAATCACAGAATTCATATTCTATTTCACCTGGCCAACCTCATTCCAATCACGACAGCTTGAAGTTTGGCATTCTTGCCTTTGTCCTGATGTAAGTAAGATCAAAAGCCTCAGCAGCTTGCCTCCTTTTTCAGCAATTTTATTAAATTTTAATTACCTATTACTGGGCAGAAATATAAAGGAAGCAAATTCTACATTCTGGATCCGGTGGGACGTCTTGCCACATCCATCCTTAAGACTGTGGTTGAAAAGTCGTCCTCTTTAGTTACACAAAGACTCGCAGCAGAAACCATGACACTGAATAGATGGGGTCTTTGAATGGAGGGACAGCCAATGAGTGGACAGATTAATAACGGAATCCACTCAACAATCATGCATTTGAAAGTCAGCATGTCAGAGAACTCAACAACCCTTCATTGAAAGCTCGTTAAGTTAAAAGCTTCCAACTAGTTTCATGATTGTGATTCCCACAGGTGAGTCTGTTTCTAATAATACTGACACATTTTCTACGTGGTGTTGTGATTTCAAGTTGGGACCAACTTTCTGTGTGGGTGCATGACCCTACAGGAGTGGATGTGGACATGTGTGGGAGAAGGACTTGAGGATGCTTTTATAGAAACTCAAGTCTTGACATCAAATTCTACATCACTGAACATTTCTGCTGCACTGACCTCTGAAAGTACATAAGGAAGTAAATAACTTGCCGAACGTTCCCTGAAAATGGGCCTATGCTATTTGCTTTGGTCATTTCTAGTGAATTCAAACATTGTCTTCTGTTGGAAATGCATAATCATTTTATTTCTAGAAGGAAAGTTACATTTCAGATGGCTAATCTTATGACCGAAGCACATCACCAAATGCTTAATTATTCTTCAGACAAGGAATACCCTGTTTCAAACAGTAATAGATGATACTCCATTTACAACCTGAGTTTACTGCAGGGTTTCATATGGTTTCAGTTGAAGGACTGGGACTGAACTGTTCTGATCCCACTGCAAAAAAAAATGCTCATTACAGAGAAAATATGTTCGATGTACAGACAGGAGTCTGATACGTTTACTAAGCACAGCACCTCTCTCAGGGTCACTGCAGGCACCATATGGTACCAAATCAAGCTCCTAATTTGCAAGAAGTCCATCATGAAGGCAGCAGGGCAGGTGAACAAGGTCGACCTATTCCCACAGTTCACTGTCAGGCAGTTAAGGCTGCAGTATATTAACAGTGAAATATCACAGTGTCTCTGATCCTTATTTAGAACAGAGCTGCATTATTAATATAACTCACCTCTGATGTAGAATAAATGCTTCACGGATTTGCTCCTGATGCTGCATTACTCATCCAGTTTGAATTTTAAAGACCCTCCTCTCATTTGCAAACGAGAGAACGGATGATCAGAGGTAATCGCATATGGCTCATTGTCATGCCCCATAACAGACTCTTTTCTGAACTAATATCTGTGCCAACCAGCATTTCCGTCCCTAATCGCACTCCTTTGTAAGGTTGTGCACTCCAGCGTTTACTGTCGGTTTTAAAATGGTCAATGAATTCCTTACGGGACATATCCAGGCCAGAGGATAAATTCTAATCTGTCACAATGGTGCAGTAATGAGGGAGTGCTGCACTGTCAGCAAGGAATCCTTGGGATGAAACAGTGCATTCAGGACCTCATGGCACTCCCTGATCCAGTACATTGTTAAGGTATGGAGAGGGCTGTCTTCCCACTGTCTCTGACAATATTTATCCTTTCATCAACATCATTAAAACAAGTCACTATTGCACTGCTTTCTGAGAATGCAAGTATAAAATTACCCCTCACAACACAGGGCATCCCAAAGCATTGTACAATTGATAAGCACTTCTGAAGTCGTTCAACATTTTCAAAGAACCTAAACATCTCTAAAGAGGCTTGGGTCAACTTGAGGCTGTATAAGTGCCATATAAATGCAAGTCGTCCCTTTCCCACTCACAAAAGGCACTGATGGAGGAAGGCACATTTAATTTGAAACAATGAGGTAACTTCCTTCTACAAAATAATTAAGGATCAAAGCAAAATGTAAAATATAAACATAAACACATCAACATGTTTCTTACTGCAAGAGTAGTTTACCGGAATACCACTAATATACTCATAACATTGTACAGCATGGAAACAGTCCCTGAGGTCCAACGCATCCATGATGGTCAGGTTTCCCATGCTGAACTAGTGCCATTTGCCAGCGTTTGGCCCATATCTCTCTCAACCCTTCCTCTTCATATACCTATCCAGATGCCTTTTAAATGTTGTAATTGTACCAGCCTCCACCACTTCCTCTGCCAGCTCATTCTGTACATGCACCACCCTCTGTATGAAAAAGTTGGCCCTTAGGTCCCTTTCAAATCTTCTCCCTCTCACCTTAAATCTATGGACTCCGCTACCCTGGATAAAAAAAAACCTTGTCTATTCATCCTATCTAAGTTCCTCATGATTTTATAAATCTCTGAAAGGTCATCCCTCAGCCTCAGACACAGCAGGGAAAGAAGCCCCAGCCTATTCAGTCCCTTCCTATAGCTCAAACTCTCCAACCCTGGCAACATCCTTGTAAATCTTTTCTGAACTCTTTAAAGTTTAACAACATCTTTCCTATAGCAGAGAGACCAGAATTGCACACAATATTCCAAAAGTGGACAAACCAATGTCCTGTACAGCACAACATGACCTCTCAACTCCTTTACTCAATGCTCTGATCAATAAAGCCACACATACCAAATGCTTTCTTCATTACCCTGTCTACCAATATCTGATTGAACGAACAGGAGTGGGAAGATAGAGGGGCAATGGGACAAGGAATGAGGAAAAAATGTGAAAGACTGAAACAAATTCAAAGAGAGCATTAGAAACAAAAACCTAACATTGCCCTTGGACATTGAAGTAAAATAGGAAACATTAACCCAGTCAGCTGGTCCAATGTCATCCAAAATTAAACTTACTCCCAATGGAAGAAAATATTACATTGAAGAGACAACACAGGGAGTAAAAGGATAGAAGAATGAGGTGGGGGGACCAAAAGGTGAAGCAGTGACTGTGAGCAATTGAGGGTGCCAGATTAAAGAGGTTCACAGTAAAGATTAGATTAGATTCCCTACAGTGTGCCAACAGGCCCTTCGGCCCAAAAGGTCCATGCCAACCCTCTGAAGAGTATCCCACCGGGAACCATTTCCATCTGACTAATGCACCTAACACTACGGGCAATTTAACACGGCCAATTCACCTGACCTGTACACCTTTGGACTGTGGGAGGAAACCGGAGCACCCAGAGGAAACCCACGCAGACACGGGGAGAATGTGCAACCTCCACACTGAGGAGACGGGAATCAAACCTAGGTCCCTGGCACTGAGAGGCAGCAGTGCTACCACTGAGCCATCGTGCTGCTCCCCCCACTGAGCCACCGTGCCGTCCCAGAAAGTACCTGCAAAGTCTGCTGCTGCCAAGTTACTAGCTTTTACCACTTGTACTTGCAGGAACCCAATGTCGCTTATATCCTGGAAGGTGTTTCTCAAACACTGAAAATCAAAATTAAAACTTCAGTTAAAAAAGTTCACCAAACAGCATAGAGAATAAAGAGCTCATCATTCACTACAGCTTCTGACTTATAACTAAACGAAGAGCCAAAATGATCTCAATGGGGAGCACGGCTCCTTCTGCTGGCGCGGTGGCTCAGTGGTTAACACTATTACCTCTCAGCTCTAGGGACCCGGGTTCGATTCCAGCCTCAGGTGACTGTGTGGGGCTTGCACTTTCTCCCCGTGTCTGCGTGGGTTTCCTCCCACACTCCAAAGATGTGCAGGTTAGGTGGATTGGCCATGGGAGATATGAGGTCATGAGGTCATGGGGGGGGGTAGGTCTGGGCAGAATGCTCTTTGGAGGGTCAGTGTGGACTCGATGGGCTGAATGGCCTCTTTCCACACTGTAGAGGTGATTCTGTCCTATACTGAAATACAGCATCCTACATATGCTGGAGTAAATCTGCTCATACTTTGCCAGGACCTGAGTTTAAAAGGGATCTGTTTCATAGAATCGCCATTGATCCTCTGAAGGATATCCCAATGTTATCCCTGTAACTCTACATTTGGCACGATTAACCCACCTAGCCTGCAATCCATGGACACTATGGTCAATTTAGCATGGCCAATCTACCCTAAACTGCACATCCTTGGGAGACAAGCATCGCACCTGGAGGAATACCACGCAGACACAGGAAGAACTCCACACAGATAT
The DNA here is from genome assembly GCF_037043375.1 of Chiloscyllium plagiosum. Taxonomy (NCBI): domain Eukaryota; kingdom Metazoa; phylum Chordata; class Chondrichthyes; order Orectolobiformes; family Hemiscylliidae; genus Chiloscyllium; species Chiloscyllium plagiosum. Next base: position 30,334,259 of record NW_028270177.1, read on the forward strand.
CGTCTGAGGCTGGAATCAAACCTGGCACCATGGAACAGTGAGACAGCAGTGCTAACCACTGAACCACCATGCCACCCAGGAAATTCTCAGCCATAGCATCATTCTTAGAATAAGATCCCAGATTATCTCACTGCCTCTTGTTAATGGGTACAATCGCACCAGGGTTTAATATAGGGCAGAACGCCAACTCACTTTGAATTATTTTCACTGTGTCCAACTTAATGCAACCTCACCACCCGAGGTCTGCTTACTAAAAATGATGCAAAGTCAAAAAGAAAAAGCTTGCATTGCTACAGATTTTATGAGGTAGGTTGGCACCTTTGTAAACTGGACCATTAGCTCTGTTATTATTTGATTTTAGATTCCCTACAGCGTGGAAACAGGCCCTTCGGCCCAACCAGTCCACACCGACCCTCTGAAGAGTAACCCACCCAGACCCATTTCCCTCTGACTAATGCACCTGACATTATGGGCAATTCTATATGGCCAATTCAGCTGATCGGCACATCTTTGGACTGTGGGAGGAAACCGGAGCACCCAGAGGAAACCCAGACAGACATGGGGAGAATGTGCAAACTCCACACAGACAGTTACCCGAGGCTGGAATCAAACCCAGGACCCTGGTGCTGTGAGGCAGCAGTGCTAACCACTGAGCCACTGTGCCGTCCTTATTGTGGAATAAGTTTCAAGTAGAGCAGTAACAAGTTGCTGTTGGGCTAAATCTAAACCTTAAACCTGAAGAAAGGGTTTCTTCTTAAGCTTCATATAATACAAGTGGTGAAATTTTGAAATAAAAGCAGAAAATGGTGGAGATACTCCACAGGTCTAGCAGCCTCTACGAATCAAGAAGTCATTTATCATCAACTTAAAAAGTTAACTGTTTCTCCCTCAAAGTTGTTGCATTGCCTGGTGTATTTCCTCTCCTTATAGACAGTAATCATCCCTCTTCTGCTGCCAGTTTGTACGTAAGAACATAAGAAATCGGAGCAGGAATATCCTGCTCCACCATTCAATAAGATCATAGCTGATCTTTTCATAGACTCAGCTCCACTTATCCATCCACAGACCATAACCCTTAATTCCTTTACTGTTCAAAAATCTAACTTTGCTTTAAAAACATTCAATAAGACAGTCTCAGCTGTTTCATTGGGTAGGAAATTCCACAGATTCACAACCCTTTGGGTGAGGATGTTCCTCCTCAACTCAATCTGAAATCTGCTCCCCCTCGTTCTGAGGCTGTGTCCCCTAGTTCTAGTGTCTACTATAAAGTGCCCACTTGCCACCTACAGTCAAGGCTTTTAAACGACTCTTGTTGTACTTACATATCTCTGAATAATCTGCTGCCTCTCAGTCTCATCATGCAGTGGGCTGACACAGGGGTCAGAGATGTAGACCCCGTTGCACGTTCTAATTGTGATCAACAAAACCACAGAACCCTGTCCATTTTCCAGCGACAGCTCCTTACAGTTTGCCTGTCCCTTGGAGAACGTCAAAAGGTTAACTTTGCACCTGAAACATGTTAAAATAAGACAGTGATCAGAACTTAAACATTTACAATACTAAATTAACTTTAATAAGAGCACATCATTAATGTAAATTTAATTTTGGCTTAAAAATGATTCAGTGAATGAAATTCTTTGCAATTCTCAAAAGAGTGCAAGAGGGGAATAGAATTAGACTCAAACTTCACTTGGTCAGTGCCCTAGGAGTCCTGGGTCGAGAAGATGCTAAACAAAAATCAGCCAAAGTACCCAATTGGTGTCAAAATCTCTTGATGGAAGTGAAAAAAATGTGAATATCACAAAATGAGAGAGGTTAACCTTGTGCGTCACCATGACTAATAACCCAATTTCAACAGAGACGAGCCAGTGGTATACAATGGGACTTGGGGTGAGTGCAGTTTTACACCTATCCCAATTTATCTCACTGATATAATTCAACAATCTGAAAGTCTCCCTCAGTGTATTTAGGGGAAACCCAAATTGATCTTTCCTCTATTCTTGCTTTGATTTTCCAAGGAATATTTTCAGCTTTATTAAAAAGCTGACTGTACTCAAATCAGTTGCAAGAGAGAGTTAACAAGATACAACGCACAATACAAATTGTAAAGAGTTCAGGGAAAGCAGCAATTCATTGTCAGTGGGGAAATCGATCCAATCGGTGATGGAGGAGGGTACTGGATTCCTCTCAGTGCAATAGCTCATTGAAATGGTTACAGAGCACCAAGGATGTCATTAGCATCACAACTGGATTACCTGCATGTTTCACTGAGTCATTAACTGCACCTAAAACCACGTGTGTACCAACCTGACATGGGCTAAAGAAAAGCTTATGGTGCAGAGACACAGCTACAGTACCGCTGTTGAAATGCAGTGACACCTCGTCAATCTCCAGGATAGTCTTCAAAGTCCCACTTTATAACACAAGTTCCTTTAATCTTTTAGGTCTATTTCCTCTTTGAAGAAGGCCAACAGGATTACTGGTTGCAATGTCCCTTCAATAAGAATATACAGACACCCTTCCTTTGAGACAGAGGAATAATCCAGGATAACTTCCACGTCCTTGGTCTCTTGTGATCACGTTACACTCGGGTTCTTTCGAGTGAATGTTCTTTTTCCGGAATCATCATTTCTCTGCTCATTATGAAAGTATTTATAATTGTCTTTTCATGCTCCATCAATCTTCATATGGCTTCCTATTTAAAGTCCTCACCAGTTTCTCAATCTCTTTGACGTTATTGAAAGATTCACCTCCACTGTGCCTGTTGACCTGATTTTGGGCAATCATCATTATCCTTCTCTCTCCCCTGCACGCCACTACCAGCACCCACATTGATTCCTACACTTATTTGCCAAGCCAACCCAGCAGTTACTGTGATGACTGTAGTTTTGACCCTATTGCACCTATTCTTTGCACTTTACCCAGTAACAATCGTTCACATTTCTGCTCAAAATGTATCCCCCTGAACTTGACAGTCTCGATTTTCCTACAGATTGAACTACACTATGCTGTAACTACAGTTGCCAAGCTGCTTTCCAAATGATATTTTAGTTATTGGTACTTACTTGTTATCCAGAAGTATATCTATCAGACATTGCATCCCAAACAGTCACAAAGATGACAGTCAATTCTAAAGTCCACAAACACGTTTTAACTATCCCCAATCCCAAAGCAGACCTTTTGGGTGGCACGGTGGCACAGTGGTTAGCACTGCTGCCTCACAGCGCCAGAGACCCGGGTTCAATTCCTGCCTCAGGCGACTGACTGTGTGGAGTTTGCACATTCTCCCAGTGTCTGCGTGGGTTTCCTCCCACAGTCCAAAAATGTGCAGGTTAGGTGAATTGGCCATGCTAAATTGCCTGTGGTGTTAGGTGCAGGGGTAAATGTAGGGGAATGGGTCTGGGCGGGTGCACTTCGGCGGGTCGGTGTGGACTTGTTGGGCCGAAGGGCCTGTTTCCACAATGTAAGTAATCTAATCTAATCTAAAAAAAACCCTTTATCATGGTAAATTGAAAGTTGCCTGTTATCACCATGTTTAAAAACCCACATGCCTTCCCCTTTAGAGTATAAAATTCCAGGTCCTATCTCTTTTGATTGAATGATTGTTGTTACGTGCACTGTGATACAGGTACAGACCGACCGTACCATACAAAGTGCATCAGGGTAAGAGTAGAGTGCCGAATATAGTGTTCCAGCTGCAGAGAAGATACAGAAAGACAGAGAGAGAGAGAGAGAGAGAGAGAGAGAGAGAGAGAGAGAGAGAGAGAGAGAGAGAGAGAGAGATTAGAATTAACATTGGAGAAGGCCATTCAAACGTCTGATAACCACAGGGAAGAAGCTGTTTGTACATGTATTCAAATATGGAAGAGGGTGGGAGAGAGTATAACTAGAATGGGAGGGGTCTTTGTTTGTGTTGGCTGCTTTCCCAAGGCAGTGGGATGTATAGATGGAGTCAATGGATGGAAGGCTGGTTTACGTAATGGACTGGGCTTACTCACTCTCAAATTCCACAAGCTTTCTACCTGTTCCGTCCTGCAACACAAGTTAGTGACTGGCAGAGTGCACAGGAAAAGGCTAACAGCAGCAAAACAGGTTACTCAGCACCACATGAGCTCCCCGTTTACCCTTAGCTAATCACATTCTGCTATTCCTTCCTTCCTCATGTATTTATCTAGCTTTCCCTTAAACAAGTCTAACAATATTCACAAGGTGGTAGAGCAAAGGGAAATTCTAATCAGATACATGCATTTCAAACAACGTAAGATCTTGAGGGGATAACATTGATCAAATCCAATTCTTTTTCTCCCAGTTTCGTTTAGAAGGAATGCAAACATTGCACAGTATTTATTATATACTGTGGCTATGACATGAGAATTAGTGACTCCTAAACAAAGCGTGAAGTTGTTTCCAACAGCCCCAAGGGTTTAGAGTCACGCTGCATCGTGTCCGGGCATTGCCGACAGAAAGCATCGACAGGAGGCCACACACCAGACTCCTCCTGCAAGTACAGGCAGGTATTAATAAAGCCCCTGCACGATCCTCCGCCCCCACCACCACCCAATCCTTGGTGAATTCCAGGACTCTGGACCTGAAGGGCCACTTCCAATCTCGTTGTTTGGCATGAACATGCAGAACCCTAGAATGGGAAGTAGGTTACCTCAGGACTGCAGATGCTGGAAATCAGAGTTGTAAGTGTGGTCAGCACAACAGGTCAGGCAGCATCCAAGAAGTAGGAGAATTGACATTTCAGGATTCAGGGGCTTAATTTAGCAGCGCCCAGCGATTCTAATTTCTGCTGAGGTCGCGGGAATGAAACTCAAGACAATTTAGAGGAATGAACTGATGATCCAATTTGGCAGTTAGCCACTAAGCAGTAAACAAGAAATATGACCATATTTTACTTATGCTCTTAATAGCTTCTTGCTTCTGCTTACCAAGTTAACACAATTTGTAAATATTTTTCTACATCATTCTCTCTTGGTTTAATTTGCTCTCTTAATTGTTTCACATATTTCAATCGAATGCTTAACATAAATACAATTAAAACTATTCAATATATTGATATGAATCTGCCATGTCCCATTCTGTTTCCAATTTACAAAAAAAACATCAATCACCCAGTTTCTAATTCCACTCTGACCACAGACACATGCTTAATACTTAAACGGAGCAACAGAACAGAATCACAATCTGCATTTGTTGCCCAATGCCATTCAAGAACATTCTCTGCCGTCCAATATCAGCCACGTGCCACTGTTAATCTTCAGGGGGCCTTCCTTCTGCTGGTCGGCCCACCCACGAGGCAAAATCCTCCCAGAATCTCTGCCCCTCTCCCTTCTCTCAGCTTCTCCATTTTCTTCCTCTTCAAACAGCCAGGGCTCCTCAGTCAGATGCTGCCAGACATTCATCTCCAGCCCTGGTGCTACCCAGGCGGTCACACTCTGTGGCAAACACTGTTGCATTCTCCTGACAGGTCTTTGCATTCCAGTAGAACCTGATTGATTGATTTGTCAACTTTGGAAAAACTTCAGATAACAAGGTGCTGACTTGTTGCAATGTTTTCACTTAATCGCATTGAATCCAGTTCATTTCCTCGCTTTGTGCGATTGGAGGGCACTTTGCCCTATCTTTCCCGTCTACAGTTCGAATCCAGAAATATTTACAACAGCGCTCAGCTGCAACTGACCATTTAATTGCTGCAGTTGTTTGCAGTGAAAGATCAATCAGTGAGTTGTCAGACGAACAATAGGAGGCAATTAAGAGGCGGTTCAATACCTATTCAGAGGGGTGTTACAGCTTTCAGTCAGCATGATGTCTAAAGATCACCCAGAAGAGATTAAGACAACTTTTGTGAGACAGATAATTTAAACTATATTGCGCTAGACCAATGCTAGTGACACCAAAGAGTCATACGTGAATCAGCCATCCAGCCTCTTCACTGCCATTCATAGTTTGTGGCTGATTTAGACCATGGCTTCATTTGCTTATTTTGATTTTGGACCATTTGCTCACTGGTCTAAAATAATCAACTTAAGTCTCAACAGTTTCACCCAAGACAACAGCTTTTTTTGCAATAAGCAACTCCACATTTCCACCATGTTGTGGGAAAACAAAATTACCTGTCATCACCCCAAACAATCAGTGTCACTTCTAATGTTACACCCCCTGTTCTGTAGCACCTTTGTGGATCGGTGGCAGTGTCCCTACCTCTGGACCAGTAAGCTCAGGTTCAATCCCTACTTCATCCAGATGGCCAAGGCATACAAGTCTATGGGCCAGGTGCTGGAAAATGGGGTAGAATAGTTCAATCTGAAGGGCCGAAAGGCCTTTTTGTGTGTAGATCTCCGGTGATTCTTTATGGATTAGAAATTGTTTGGGTCTCATGCCTGGACTAAAAAGCAAAAGGAAATCATTTCTCACCATCTACTCTTTAATCACCTCATACACCGCATTTCAACCATTCTTTAACTTGAAAGCATAAGCTGGTCTAGCCAATCTGTCCTTATGGCTTAACCCTATTAGTCCATCTATCATTTCATTGAATTTGTGCTACACCCACTCCAAGTGTACTCCAGTTGTCTTTAGAAGTGGTACCTGCTTTATTCTGTACTTTACATTAATACTGTTGGCGGTACATTGAGACAGCAGTCTGGAATCTCCTCTGGGCTGTGGGCATCTGCATGAACACTGTTCCCTACATAAGCACAGCTCTTCAACTCCCTCCATACTGCAGCACTCCTTTATTTATATCTGTACACAGTAGGCTATCGAATGCAGTTCTCCAGCGTAATATTGATGAGCCCTCTCTTCACATGACCATATAAATTGATGATTTAATCATAGAGATGTACAGCATGGAAACAGACCCTTCGATCCAACTTGTCCATGCCGACCAGATATCCCAACCCAATCTAGTCCCACCTGCCAGCACCCGCCCCATATCCCTCCAAACCCTTCCTATTCATATACCCATCCAGGTGCCTTTTAAATGTAATTGTACCAGCTTCCACCACTTCCTCTGGCAGTTCATTCCATACACGTACCACCCTCTGCATGAAAACGTTGCCCCATTGGTCTCTTTTATATCTTTCCCCTCTTACCCTAAACCTATGCCCTCTAGTTCTGGACTCCCCGACCCCAGGGAAAAGACTTTGTCTATTTATCCTATCCATGCCCCCTGATGATTTTATAAACCTCTATAAGGTCACCCCTCAACCTCCAATGCTCCAGGGAAAACAGCTCCAGTCTGTTCAGCCTCTCCCTATAGCTCAAATCCTCCAACCCTGGCAACATCCTTGTAAATCTTTTCTGAACCCTTTCAAGTTTCACAACATCTTTCCGATAGGAAGGAGACCAGAATTGCACAAAATATTCCAACAGTGGCCTAACCAATATCCTGTACAGCCGCAACATAACCTCCCAACTGTACTCAATACTCTGACCAATAAAGGAAAGCATACCAAATGCCTTCTTCACTATCCTATCTACCTGCGACTCCACCTTCAAGGAGCTATGAACCTGCACTCCAAGGTCTCTTTGTTCAGCAACACTGCCTAGGACCTTACCATTAAGTGTACAAGTCCTGCTAAGATTTGCTTTGTCAAAATGCAGCACCTCACATTTATCTAAATTAAATTCCATCTGCCACTTCTCAGCCCATTGGCCCATCTGGTCAAGGTCCTGTTTAATCTGAGGTAACCTTCTTCGCTGTCCACTACACCTCCAATTTTGGTGTCATTGCAAACTTACTAACTGTACCTCTTATGCTCACATTCAAATCATTTATATAAATGATGAAAAGTAGTGGACCCAGCACCGATCCTTGTGGCACACCACTGGTCACAGGCCTCCAGTCTGAAAAACAACCCTCCAGCACCACCCTCTGTCTTCTACCTTTGAACCAGTTCTGGACCCAAGTGGCTAGTCCTCCCTGTATTCCATGAGATCTAACCTTGCTAACTAGTGACCCATGGGGAACCTTGTCAAACACCCTACTGAAGTCCAAATAGATCACGTTGACCACTCTGCCCTCAGCAATCCTCTTTGTTACTTCTTCAAAAAAACTCAATCAAGTGTGGGAGTATTATGACCAGTATAGACATTTTCTAATCAATCTGTTTCGAGATATCATGATACAGCTCTGGAGTAGTTGGGATTTGAACGCCAGTCTCTTGACTCAGAGGTAGGGACATTTCCACTGCACCATAACTCCAGGACAGATGTGGTTATTTACAGATCATGACTCTCATGTAACTCATTATACCACAGGACCAAACATTTAAAACACAACATTTTGGATGGAGTCCAATCAGACTCATATTCAACTGTGTAAATACTGTGCGTTGTGCTGGAATTTTGCACTTGACAAAACTCAACAATCGGTGATAGAGTCATTTACAATCCAGGATGAGACCAATCATGGGCATGGGGCAATCTGGTTTATCCTATTTCCTGGCTTATGCCCCCTCGGTCTTCAAGTTTATTTCCCTGAAATGACCATCCAGTTCCCTTTTGAAATCATTCCTCTTCTCAGCTTCCAACTCACCCTGGAGGACAGCAAGTTACAGGTCATTCCCATTCGCTGTAAAAAAAAAAATTTCTTCCTCACATTCCCTCTACATCTCCTGGATAAAGCCTTAAATTGTCTTGTACCATCAGCTAAAGGGAACAGCTTTTCTAGTCCATCTTAACAAAACCTGACTTGGAGTGAATTTATGGGGTGAATTTGTATTTGCAGAATTAATTTTATTTTGCTCAAAAACTGCATAAATCCATGTAAGATTCTGTAAATCCCACTTTAGAAATAGAATTGAGTCAACATTGGTACAGACTGTACCTTCACACATTTAATGCATGGTCTGAGCTGAGGTGACACCTATTAATAGATAAGCTGACGCCACCTTGAGAATGTAATTCTGGGATTTACAGATAAAAGACCTAAACAACCATATCTCTTGTAGCCCTACACAAGGAAAGAAAACACCATTTCGACTGGGACAATACATCTATCCTGGGACAGGCTAAGCAAAGACATGCCAGGAATTCCTAGAGGCCTGGCACTCCAACCACAACGCCATAAACAAACACATAGATCTAGATGCCATCTATCAACCCCTCAGAAAACGAACAGGAAATGATATCATCACAAACCCCAGGAACCCCATCCAGGAGAAAAATATAAATAGAAAGCAGGAGACAACAGCTTCGTTTCACTTGGAGGTGGCCACTGATGTTGTTACCTAGCTAGGTAATGAAACGTCTGGATATCAAACCTACAGCTCAGCGAGCAAACCTACACCCTAAAGATGAAAGACTTAATCTAAATTAGTTTAAGAACTATAACCTGGTGTTGTGTGATTTTTAACTAAAGTTTTTAATTAATAATTACAACTCCATGACAATGTAACCGTTTTGCTATAAATTCTGTGCCATATGTGCATGTTCCACAACCACCTGATGAAGGAGCAGCGCTCCGAAAGCTAGTGCTTCCAGATAAACCTGTTTGACTATAATCTGATGTTGTGTGATTTTTAAACTTCACCAAACCTGCCACAGTCCTCTCACCTGGAGGAAACATCCTCTCACCTGGAGGAAACATCCTATCACCTGGAGGAAACATCCTCTCGATCTCCTTTGGTCCAAATAGTAATACCCTCATCCTAACTGAAAAATGTGTTGCTGGAAAAGCGCAGCAGGTCAGGCAGCATCCAAGGAACAGGAGAATCGACGTTTCAGGCATAAGCCCTTCTTCAGAAATAAGGAGGGTGTGCCAAGCAGGCTAAGATAAAAGGTAGGGAGGAGGGACTTGGGGGAGGGGTGTTGGGAAGGCAATAGGTGGAAGGAGGTCAAGGTGAGGGTGATAGGCCGGAGAGGGGGTGGAGGCGAAGAAGATTGCAGGTCAAGAAGGCAGTGCTGAGTCCGAGGGTTGGGACTGAGAAAAGGTGGGGGGAGGGGACCCAACCCACGGACTCAGCACCGCCTTCTTGACCTGCAATCTTCTTCCCGACCTCTCCGCCCCCACCCCCTCTCCGGCCTATCACCCTCACCTTAACCTCCTTCCACCTATCGCATTCCCAACGCCCCTCCTCCAAGTCCCTCCTCCCTACCTTTTATCTTAGCCTGCTTCCTGAAGAAGGGCTTATCCCCGAAACGTCGATTCTCCTGCTCCTTTGATGCTACCTGACCTGCTGCGCTTTTCCAGCAACACATTTTTCAGCTCTGATCTCCAGCATCTGCAGTCCTCACTTTCTCCTACCCTAGTCCTAACCCTAGTTCAAAAACTATTGGTGATTGCAGAGAAAGGGGCCACTTAACTGGGCAGGTAGTCAAGAGATATATGTGATCAGAGATGACAAGGCCAAGGTACACTTCCTGAGATGGGTTAATCCCCCGAGTGATTTTAGCAATTCCCAGAAAATCTATTTTTGGAATGAAGTCACCTGTTGAGACTGGGTCAAACAAAAACTTCTAAACTGAGCATGATCGTTGTTCAGAAACAAGGTCATAGTTCAACCTAAAAAAGATTTTACGCAAGTGTTAAAGGTCACAAATCAGGAATTTGAGATACTGTCGAGCCATGACCTAAATGAATGGCTCAGGTTCAAGGACTGAATGGCCTTCACTATTCCTGTGAAGTATAGATTTGGGGGGCTTACATTTTGCTCCTTTACTCACCCATTCCACTCCCTTTAGATTTTCATCATGAAAATATTTGCCATGCAATTTCTCTCATCACCTACCGGTCTCAGATAGGCCCTTTTCACTCTTTCTCCACCCTCACCACTCCCACATTGGCTCAAAATCTATTCCTGTCCTCTCCATTCTGATGAAGAGTTATTTAGTTGAAGTGTTAGCACCTGTGGAGAGTAAGAACTATCTGACGTACTCAGTGTTTCCGGTATTTTGTATTTTTGCTTCAGATTCCTGGCACCTGGGGCATTTGTAGGCTTGAGTGATTTGAGTGAGGTTTATGAAGTGATGAGGAAAACTGCTCTCACCTTGTGCAGAACAATTATTTCAATTGGATAAGTTAAGGCAGCTTTGGAATTGCAACTACAGATTACACAAGGTTGTAACAAGGTTCGATGTAAGACAGTTTCTGTTCTCAGAAGGAACTGCAGGCATGTGAAACAGGCCGTGAAGCACAATTCACCAAGTTCCACCAAGAAAAAGCCAGGATTGTCTCTCCCTTGGGTAAAGGTCACTTCCAACAAGGGTTGGCCAGTAATAACAACGGGAACTTCTGGACTCTCCCTGATACCCCAAAGGGTTCAACTGAAGACGTCAGGGTTAGAGTGGTGCTGGAAAAGCACAGCAGCTCAGGCAGCATCCGAGGAGCAGGAAAATCGACGTTTCGGGCAAAAGCCCTTCATCAGGAATACAGGCAGAGAGCCTGAAGGGTGGAGAGATCTTTTAAGAAGAAGATGTCAGTCAGATTTCTTCCCCACCCCCAACCCCCCCAATTGCTCTGGCTATTATTCATCCCTCTGCCAGCAGATACTAGCACTCAGCCATTCTGACACATCTTTCTGCAGAAAGATATTACCATCTCACAGTCTGAACGACAATGACGCAAGAAACTTAAAATGATAAACATTTACAGACAGTAGACACCTGATGTACTAAATAGCAAATAACAGCAGATTATGCATTACTTTTGTTACTTGTACTCTATTTGTTCTTTGGTTGCAATCACATAAAGGTCTGAATGTAGCAAAATTGTGTAAAAGGTCCAGTGAGGTCTATTGCAATTTCAACTATGTTCCCTGGACAACATCTGTGTCTCAGGTTTGCTGCAGTTCTCCAGTGAAGCTCAGCACAAGCTGGAAGAACACCTCATTTTCCACTTGGGTACTCTGCAACCTTCTGGACTCAATATAGAGTTCAATAATTTCGGGGCCTGAGCACCTTGTCACGTGTCCTTCCCCCCCAACCCACCAGACAACAGGCCTTGTCGTCACATGACCTGCAACCATAACAACTCATTATCAGCTGCTAACGATCGCCATTAGCGACTATTCATTTTCCCATGCTGACCTTTACCAACTCCTTCGGCTGCCCACCCCCGGGTCTACTTTAACATTGAGAACAATTCACAGCGAGGTCTATCTCAACATTTAAATTCGCATTCCTAATTACCTGTGCTAACCTTTTTACCCCCTCGCTTAGCAAAAATGCACCCAACGCTGACTTAGAAATGTTCAAAGAATCGGTTTCCACCTCCTTTTAAGGAAGAAAGCCACAATGACTCACAACCCTCTGTCAGAAAAGATTTCACCTCATCTCGGTTTTAAATGGGTGACCCTTCATTTTTAAACAGTGTCTTGTGGTTCCAGATTTTCTTGCATGGGGAAAAATCCTCTCCACACTGCCCCTGTAAGGATCCCTCAGTATCTTAGAAGCTTCAATTGAGTCTAAACTCTGGTGGATTTCAGCCTAGCTTGTCCTTTTTTTATTCATTCGTGAGATGAGGGCATTGCTGGCTAGGCCAGCATTTAGTGCCAATCCCTGAATCAACTGTCAACCACAGTGGGTCTGGAGTCACAGACCAGGTTAGGATAGCAGTTTCCTCCTCTAAGGGACATTAGCGAATTAGGTGGGTTTTCCGACAAGTGACCGCGGATTCATTCCAGATTTTTTAAAATGGGAAACCAATTCAGATTCCATCATCTGCCACAGCTGGATTTGAACCCTGGTCCCCAGGATGTTACCTGGGTATTTGGATTAATAGTCTAACAATAATACCACTCAGCCATTACCTCCCCTGCAAGACATTCCTCATTAGATAACATGCCCATTCCAGATACTACTCTGGTTAACTCTCTCTGAACTGCTTCCACCATAATTACATCCTTCCCAAATAAGGTGACCAGTACTATACAGTCCTCCAATCATGGTCTCACCACCCTCCTTTATAATTGAAGCATAATCTTTAGTATTCAATACCCATTGCAATAAATGATAACATTCTATTAGCTTTCCTAATCACTTCTGGATCTGCAGATTAGCTTTTCATGATCTCTAGGAAACCCAGATCCCTTTATATTTTCCAAACTGTATGCAATTATTTACATTTCAACATTCATTTCTTTTTAAGATAAAACAGTGCGACATTCTGCTCACTTCTTGACTGATACCTTTTCTGCATTAAGCCAAAGTGTTTATGATTGTGCTTTCAAAGTCTGTATATATTGTGGTACACTTACAGAGAGGTAATAAATAGCAGTACTTCGCCCGCTCAGAAATAGTTTTCAGTTTGACTGAGATCGACAGATTTTTATTAGGTAAAGATGCCATGAAATCGGGATCAAAGGCAGGCAATGGTTTGGAGGTACAGATCAGCCATCATCTATTAAAATGGTTGAACAGACTCAAGAGGCTGAAAAGTCTACATCAGCTTCTCTGTTCTTTGAAACAATCCAAGGTCAGGTTTCAACTGAAAACTGATCCAATGCCAAAGTAATTATGATATAAAACCAAATCCTCGTTCAAAGCAGGAAGAAAAAAGACGAAATGCAGAGTTATGCACAACTGAACCATCTCTCCAAGGAATGGTTAATAATCAAGTGTAGTCTTAGATTGATGCAGCAAGAAAGGATGCCATTTGGCCCATCGTGCCTGTGCTGGCCCTTCGAAAGAGCTAGTTAATAATCCCACTCACCTGCCCGTTCCCCAAAGCCCTGCAAATCTTTCAAATGCAAACACAAAATCACAGCACAGGAGACCATTCAGCCTGCCATGTCTATGTTACTACTCCGAATGAGCAGTGCTCCTAGAGCCAATCCCCCTTCTTACCTTAGTCCTGCCTATTCTAATAATAAATAATAATAATTTTCCATCTCAAATGCCTTAACTGAACTTGCCGCCACCACCATACGCACATTTCACACCACAACCAATCACTGCTTGGAATGGCAGCACAGTGGCTCAGTGGTTAGCTTTGCTACATCACAGCGCCAGGGACCCGGATTGTGTGGAGTTTGCACATTCTCTTCGTGTCTGTTTGGGTTTCCTCTGGGTGCTCTGGTTTCCTAGGAGAAAGTGAGGACTGCAGATGCTGGAGATCAGAGCTGAAAAATGTGTTCGTGGAAAAGCACAGCAGGTCAGGCAGCATCAAAGGAGCAGGAGAATCGACGTTTCAGGCATAAGCCCTTCTTCAGGAAGCAGGCTAAGATAAAAGGTAGGGAGGAGGGACGTGGGGGAGGGCGTTGGGAATGCGATAGGTGGAAGGAGGTTAAGGTGAGGGTGATAGGCCGGAGAGGGGGTGGGGGCGGAGAGGTTGGGAAGAAGATTATAGGTCAAGAAGGCGGTGCTGTTGGGACTGAGATAAGGTGGGAGGAGGGGAAATGAGAAAGCTGGAGAAATCTGCATTCATCCCTTGTGGTTGGAGGGTTCCTAGGCGGAAGATGAGGTGCTCTTCCTCCAGGCATCGTGTTGCCATGGTCTGGCGATGGAGGAGGCCAAGGACCTGCATGTCCTTGGCGGAGAGGGAGGGGGAATTAAAGTGTTCAGCCACAGGGCGGTTGGGTTGGTTGGTGCAGGTTCCCAGAGGTGTTCTCGGAAACATTCCGCAAGTAGGTGGCCTGTCTCCCCAATGTATAGGAGGCCACATTGGGTGCAGCGGACGCAGTAAATGATGTGTGTGGAGGTGCAGGTGAATTTGTGACGGATATGGAAGGATCCTTTGGGGCCTTGGACGGAAGTGAGGGGGGGAGGTGTGGGCACAAGTTTTGCATTTCTTGCGGTTGCAGGGGAAGGTGCCGGGAGTGGAGGTTGGGTTGTTGGGGGGGTGTGGACCTGACGAGGGAGTCGTGGAGGGAGTGGTCTTTCTAGAATGCTGATAGGGGAGGGGAGGGAAATATATCCTTGGTGGTGGGGCTCCGGAACGCTGATAGGGGAGGGGAGGGAAATATCCTTGGTGGTGCTCTGGTTTCCTCCCACATTCCAAAGATGTATAGGTTAGGTGGATTGCCCAGTGTCCACAGACGTGCAGGCTGGGTGGATTACCCATGGGAAATGCACAGTTACAGGAACGAGGGAGCAGGATGGGTCTGGCTGGGATGCTCTTTGGAGGGTCTCTGTGGACTCAGTGGGCCGTATGGCCTGCTTCCACACTGCAGGGATTCTATGGAAAAGTTTCCCCTCACATCTCCAATGCCTCTTTGGTAAATTATCTTAAATCTTGAGCCCTCCCTTTCATGATCCTTCCACCAGTGGGAATGATGTGTAACCATCGACTGTGCCCAGATGCCCACGATTTTGAATACCTCTATCAAACTCCCTCTGCACCTCCTGTTGTCCAATGAAATCAGTCCCAATTTTCCCAATCTTTGTGAATGAACATTCACATCACTGGATCCATTCCTGTCAATCTTTTCTGCACTCTCTCTAATGAGTCCACATCCTTCCTAAGGGTGGCACCGAGAACTGGGCACACATGCTCCAGCTGAGGCTGACCTAATGTTTTATACAAGTTTATCATAATCTCCAGGTTCTTGTAATCAATTCTCCTCTGAAAGTTTTTTTTTAGTATTGACCTTTTATTTTATTTGAGCCATTCTTTACAATTTACAGTTGGAACTCTAGGACAATACAACACCTTTGCCTGTTAGTTTTTTGTAGGTAGCTGAATTTGTTTTGTGTGTGAGTGGCATGGTGGCCTAGTGGTCAGCACTGCTGCCTCACAGCACCAGGGACCCGGGTTCGATTCCAGCCTCGGGCGACTGTCTGTGTGGAGTTTGCACATTCTCCCCGTGTCTATGTGGGTTTCCTCCGGGTGCTCTGGTTTCCTCCCACAGACCAAAGATGTGCAGGTCGGGTGAACTGGCCATGGGAAATTGCCCCATGGTGTCCAGGGATCTGCATGCTAGTTAGATGAGCCATGGGAAATGCAGGGTTACAGGGATGGGGTGGGTCTGGATGGGATTGCTCTTCAGATGGTTGGTATGGAATGACATGCTTCCATACAATAGGCATCCTATGGATTGTTCTGTTGTGTCTTTTCCATGAGTCTTGTACCACCCAGTTTAACACATTCTCTCTCATCCACAATTTCTACTGGGGAAAACCAAGTCTTCAAGAATGACATCATGTACTGCGGTCAATATATGGTTTCATAGATGCTTCATTTGTTTTTAGTTCTACTTTTCCTGGTGGGTTTTGACAAAATCCTCCTCTATGTAATGAACACAACATGCTTACCTTTTTCTTAACCTTGCGCACTGGTCATACTTGGACCTAATGATAAGAGTTCACTTGGGGTCCTGGCACAAAGCTTTTCTTTCATTGCCAACTTCAATTTCCTTAGCAGTTGTAATGTTCAGCTCTCTTAATTAAGCCTTCAGGTCAGCATTCATTTCGATTGCCAGAAAAGTCTGGGAAATGCCAGACTCAGATTCAGCTGGTTTTCAGGCATTAGGCTTTGTGATTTTAGCACTGTAATGAAAATGGCCCATTTCTGGGCAATTTTTGATGAACTTTTTTCCCTACCCTTTGACAAAGTGTATTCTATATCAAAACAACTTGTGTGGGGAAAAGAATCTCCTCTTTAATTCTTTTGCAAATAATTTCAATTCTGCATCCTTTGATGTCGACCTTCCTCCCTAGCTATTCACTCAAAATTTCTCATATTTTAGATCACCTCTTCTAAATCTATCCTTAACTTTAGAATCATAGTGGTCTACAGCATAGATAAAGGCCCTTTGGCCCATCAAATCTACACGAGTCAAAAACTACAAATTAACTGGGCAGCATGGTGGCTCAGTGGTTAGCACTGCTACCTCACAGTGCCAGGGACCAGTTCAATTCCAGTCTGGGGGAACTAACTTTGTGCAGTTTGCACATTCTCCCAGTATCTGCGTGGGTTTCCTCCCGCAGTCTAAAGATGTGCAGATTAGGTGGACTGGCCATGATAGATTTGGCAAAGGTGAGGTCTGCAGATGCTGGAGAATCAGAGTCAAGATGAGTGTGGTGCTGGAAAAGCACAGCAGGTCAGGAAACATCTGAGGAGCAGGAAAATCGACATTTCGGGCAGGAGCCCTTCATCAGGAATTGTAATGAAGGGCTCCTGCCCGAAACGTCGATTTTCCTGCTCCTTAGATGCTGCCAACCTCTGTGCTTTTCCAGCACCACTCTAATCTTGGCCATGATAGATTGCCCATAGTGTTCAGGGATGTGTAGGTTAGGTGCATTAGCCATGAGAAATGCAGGGTTAGAAGGAGATGGGTCTGGGTGGGATGTTCTTCGGAGGATTAGTGTGGACTCATTGGGGCGAATGGCCTGTTTCCACACTGTTGAGATTCTATGCAACTGCTCTAATTCCATTTTCCAGAACTTGGCCCATAACCTTGCCTGCCTTAGCATTGCAAGTGCACATCTAAATACTTTACCAAATACTGAGGAGAACAGCCCAGCTTCTCCAATCTCTTCTTGTAACTGAAGTCCCATGTTCCTGATGCCACTTTAGCAAATACCATCTGCATCCACCTCAAGACCTCAACAGCCTTCCTGAGGTTCAGCCTCATTGTTATAGCTGTATCCATGAAACACTTACCTTAAGAAGAGGAGCTTGAGAGAAGCCCCATTGGCAACCTTTAAAACAGTGACTACATTAGAGATAGAGATTTGTGCATATCAGACAGTCTAAATTTCAGATCCAGAACGTAAAAGCACAGACAATAATAAAGCAAAGAAAGAATCAGAAGAAACACATTTATCCAGAGAGTGGTGCCACTCAGGCAAATGGTGTGTGGGAACTGTCAATGACATGGAATGGTTGAGGCAAGCAGCATAAATATATTTCAGAGTTAAAAATCACACAACACCAGGTTATAGTCCAATAGGTTTAATTGGAAGCACACGAGCTTTCGGAGAGACACTATCACTTGATGAAGGAGCGTCGCTCCGAAAGCTCGTGTGCTTCCAATTAAACCTATTGGACTATAATCTAGTGTTGTGTGACTTTTAACTTTGTACACTCCAGTCCAACACCGGCATCTCCATATCATGACTATATTTCAGAGGATATATTTAAGGGGAAACCTAGATAAATAAATGAGTGCGTGAAAGATAATAGAATATGCTGATTAGGAAAGATGAAGTAAACTGAGAGTTGGGACCCACTCCCGAGGAGCTCACACACTTGCACTCATTGGAGTTCAGAAAAATTAAGCTTGTAAACTTTTCAGGGTGTCTGGCAAGGTAGATGCAGAGAGCTTGTTTCCCCCTTGTCAGAAAGTCCAGGATCAGAGGATATAACCTCAGGCTCGGGGTTCACACATTTCAGAGATGAAGAGAAATTCCTTTTCTCAGAGGGGAGAGAATCCGTGGAATTCTTCAGGGGATGTTGAGGCTGGGTGTTAAATATATTAAAGGCCAAGAGATGGAATTTTAATCATTACAGAAATTAAGGGTTAATGAGGGGGATAAGGCAGGAAATTGGAGTTGAGGATTATCAGTTCAGCAACGAACTCTCTGAATGGTGGATCAGACTGGATGGGCCAAATGGACTCCTTCTGCCCCTATATCCTATGGGGCATTAAGACCAGTATAAAGCGACTGGACCAAATGGCCTGAGGTGTAAATTTCCAGTGATTTGGACCAGTAAGGTTCGGGTTTGCGTAAGGAGAATCTGAATCAAGGTTTTATCCCTCTGGGATCAATTTCAGAATCAAACTGATTTAAAATATGTGAATCTGAAGAAGTGTTGGTGGACTTTAAAACGTTAACACTGCTTTTCTCTCGACAATAGCTGCCAGGCTTCATAGTTTTTTGTGTTGCTGCCATTGAATATTGCAACCCGAGAGTCTAACTGAGGGACAATGAATGCACTTGTGATGTGATCCTAGAAAGGCCAGCTACTGGATGACAACCATCTCAAAGGAATTAACATCAAGGAGTATCAGGAATAAAAGTGACAAACTTAGAGCATGGATCAGTACCTGGTGCTATGATGTTGTGGCCATAACAGAGACATGGGTTTCCCAGGGGCAGGAATGGTTGCTAGATGTTCCAGGGTTTAGAGCATTTAAAAAGAAAAGGGAGGGGGGGATAAAGAGGAAGGGGTGTAGCACTACTAATCAGAGAGGGTATCACAGCTACAGAAGCTTCCATTGTCGAGGAAGATCTGCCTACCGAGTCAGTATGGGTGGAAATTAGGAACAGCAAGGGAGCAGTCACCTCATTCGGGGTTTACTACAGGCTCCCCAATAGCAGCAGGGAGATGGAAGAAAGCATAGGTCGGCAGATTTTGGAAAAGTGTGGACGTAGTAGGGTTGTTGTAATGGGTGACTTCAACTTTCCTAATATTGATTGGAACCTCCTTCAAGCAGAAGATTTGAATGGAGCTGTTTTTGTAAGGTGTGTTCAGGAGGGTTTCCTAACTCAGTACGTTGACAGGCCGACAAGGGGAGAGGCCATTCTAGACTTAGTGCTCGGAAACGAGCCGGGGCAGGTATCAGATCTTGTGGTGGGAGAGCATTTTGGTGATAGTGACCACAACTGCCTCACATTCTACATAGCTATGGAGAAGGAGAGGATTAGGCAAAATGGGAGGATATTTAATTGGGGAAGAGGAAACTATGATGCGATTAGACATGAGTTAGGAAGCATGGATTGGGAGCAATTATTCCATGGTAAAGGCACTATAGACATGTGGAGACTGTTTAAGGAACAGTTGTTGCAAGTGATGAATAAATATGCCCCTCTGAGACAGGCAAGAAGTGGTAAGATAAAGGAACCTTGGATAACGAGAGTGGTGGAGCTTCTCGTCAAAAGGAAGAAGGTAGCTTACATAAGGTGGAGGAAGCTAGGGTCAAGCTCAGCTCTAGAGGATTACAGGCAGGCGAGGAAGGAGCTCAAAAGTGGTCTGAGGAGAGCCAGGAGGGGGCACGAGAAAGGCTTGGCAGAACGGATTAGGGAGAACACAAAGGCACTTTACACTTATGTGAGGAATAAGAGAATGGTCAAAGAAAGAGTAGGGCCGATCAGGGATAGCATAGGGAATTTGTGTGTGGAGTCTGAGGAGGTAGGGGAAGCCCTAAATGAGTTTTTTGCTTCTGTCTTTACGAAAGAAATGAACTTTGTAGTGAATGAAACCTTTGAAGAGCAGGTGTGCATGCTGAAATGGATAGAGATAGAGGAAGCTGATGTGTTGAAAATTTTGTCAAACATTAAGATTGACAAGTCGCCAGGCCCGGACCAGATTTGTCCTCGGCTGCTTTGGGAAACGAGAAATGCAATTGCTTTGCCACTTGCGAAGATCTTTTCATCCTCGCTGTCCACTGGAGTCGTACCTGAGGACTGGAGAGAGGCAAATGTAATTCCTCTCTTCAAGAAAGGAAATAGGGAAATCCCCGGCAATTACAGACCAGTAAGTCTCACGTCTGTCGTCTGCAAGGTGTTAGAAAGGATTCTGAGAGATAGGATTTATGGCCATCTGGAAGAGCATGGCTTGATTAAATGCAGTCAACACGGCTTTGTGAGGGGCAGGTCATGCCTCACAAACCTTATCGGGTTCTTTGAGGATGTGACTAGACAAGTTGATGAGGGTCGAGCTGTGGATGTAGTGTATATGGACTTCAGCAAGGCATTTGATAAGGTTCCCCATGGTAGGCTCATTCGGAAGGTCAGGAGGAATGGGATTCAGGGGAACATAGCTGTCTGGATACAGAATTGGCTGGCCAACAGGAGACAGCGAGTGGAAGTAAAAGGAAAATATTCTGCCTGGAAGTCAGTGGTGAGTGGTGTTCCACAGGGCTCTGTCCTTGGGCCTCTACTGTTTGTAATTTTTATTAATGACTTGGATGAGGGGATTGAAGGATGGGTCAGCAAGTTTGCAGATGACACAAAGGTTGGAGGTGCCGTTGACAGTATAGAGGGCTGTTGTAGGCTGCAGCGGGACATTGACAGGATGCAGAGATGGGCTGAGAGGTGGCAGATGGAGTTCAACCTGGATAAATGCGAGGTGATGCATTTTGGAAGGTCGAATTTGAAAGCGGAGTACAGGATTAAGGATAGGATTCTTGGCAGTGTGGAGGAACAGAGGGATCTTGGTGTGCAGGTACATAGATCCCTTAAAATGGCCATCCAAGTGGACAGGTTTGTTAAGAAAGCATATGGTGTTTTGGCTTTCATTAACAGGGGGATTGAGTTTAAGAGTTCGTGAGATCTTGTTGCAGCTCTATAAAACTTTGGTCAGACCGCACTTGGAATACT
Source organism: Chiloscyllium plagiosum (assembly GCF_037043375.1). Taxonomy (NCBI): domain Eukaryota; kingdom Metazoa; phylum Chordata; class Chondrichthyes; order Orectolobiformes; family Hemiscylliidae; genus Chiloscyllium; species Chiloscyllium plagiosum. The sequence continues at coordinate 30,355,472 of NW_028270177.1, forward strand.
GCGTCCAGTTCTGGTCGCCCTATTATAAGAAAGATGTGGATGCTTTGGAGAGGGTTTAGAGGAGGTTTACCAGGATGCTGCCTGGACTGGAGGGCTTATCTTATGAGCAGAGGTTGACTGAGCTCAGACTTTTTCATTGGAGAAACGGAGGAGGAGAGGGGACCTAATTGAGGTATACAAGATAATGAGAGGCATAGATAGAGTCGATAGCCAGAGACTATTTCCCAGGGCAGAAATAACACAAGGGGTCATAGTTTTAAGCTGGTTGGAGGAAAGTATAGAGGGGATGTCAGAGGTGGGTTCTTTACACAGAGAGTTGTGAAAGCATGGAATGCGTTGCCAGCAGCAGTTGTGGAGACAGGGTCATTGGGAACATTTAAGAGACTACTGGACATGCATATGGTCACAGAAATTTGAGGGTATATACATGAGGATCAGTGGTCAGCACAACATCGTGGGCTGAAGGGCCTGTTCTGTGCTGTACTGTTCTACGTTCTATGTTCTATGTTCTATCAACTCAAATTCAAGCCAATCGTTAAAATAGAAATCTTTCTTTGTGGTAGAGTTTATTGACAATTCAGTCTTATAGCTCTTTCCAAACACCAATTCCACCCATTTTTTTTTTGACTCTGCCCGGTCGTTCGTTTTCCTTCGCTGCCCAGTTAATTAATAAATCAATTAACACCAATTATCTGCTAATTGACTTTTTTTTTAGACAGTTAGGGATGGGCAGTGAATTTCTAGCCAGCAATTCCATGAAAGAATAAAGAGATCACCATGGAAACTCTCCTCCCAGCTCCAGGTATTAACACACCAGTACATGTTGTGGTGTTGTGTTAAATGTGCGGTTTTACCACTGGAAGAAATCCCTCTCTATCTCAATAGCCGAGTACTCCCACAAACAACATCACGTGGCTGTTGCTGCACATGCAAATCCCAACCTTTAACCCTTCTACTGCCACCAGCAGATATGAATCATGAACCTCATCTGGCTCCCTCTGCGGATGCTGCTTGACCCTGCTGAGTTGTTGTTAACATTTCTTGAACATTTTAAATTTCTTTTCTTAATCCTCCTATTAATTGTTGCATTGGAGTCAAGTCGCGACACCCATGGTTTTCATACAGTCCAGAATTTAAAGGGGATGTTATCGCTGCACAGGAGCCACAATCATATTAAATAGTGGGGCAGACTCAAGAGGCAGAATTGCCTACTCTTGTTTCTAGTGTCCATTCTGTCCATACGTTTAACCAGCAGCCTTTGCATCAGCAGATGTCTGTTGTACTGAGGCTTGACTATCGCGTAAACGAAGATTAATAGTTTAGAATGAGGGTAATGCAGAAGTTCAAAACTGCCATGTTTATCATGTCCCAGCCATCAGTGTGCGAAACAGCCAGTAAGTGACTTTGAACAAGCACTGCCCACTTGCCCTGACATTAACTGAGAGGTTGGTCAGTGAAAAAGAGCTAAAAGCAGGCCAGGCTGAGCTATTCTGCCACTTTTTGAGGTGGGCCTAAAATAATCCAAAGCCTGGTGCGATGGGTTGCCAAGAGGCAAAGATTGGGGCCTGGGAGGCCAAAGACCTGAGGCCTTCTCTGCCCACCTCACTAAACTTTGACCCAAAATTTAAGCTAAAATTTAGCTCAATCTAAGACTATGGATTCTTGGTGCTGACCTGATGACATCTGTTTCAATAATACAAAATCTCTCTCATCAGTAAATTAACAGTAAACTCTACACTTCCACCAAATCACATTTTAACACTTGGGCCAAACATCTCCTTTGTAAATAATGGCATGTAAATTGTATACCCTGATATTCCTTGGCAAAACAGTCAGCAGGATTATTGGCTGAAGGGATGGCAAAAGCATTAAAACTTAAGCGTGTCTCATCCAACCAATCACTTCCTCCTGCCCCTGTGCTGTTCAGGCTGAGATTAATCCACTGCGCTGATAATATCATGCTCCATGACCTTCAGGCATTAAATAGCCCTCATCTGCTGTTAGCAGGCTGGAAGCATTGTGAAACTTGACAGGATTTAGAAAAGATTTACAAGGATGTTGCCAGGGTTGGAGGGTTTGAGCTACAGAGAGAGGCTGGACAGGCTGGGGCTGTTTTCCTTGGAATGTCAGAGTCTGAGGGGTGACCTTACAGAGGTTTATGAAATCATGAGGGACTTGGATAGTGTAAATAGACAAGGTATTTTCTCTCAGGTTGGAGAGTCCAGAAAAGGATGGCATAGATTTAGGGTAAGAGGGGAAAAATTTAAAACGGACCTAAGGGGCAACGTTTTCACGCAAAAGGCAGTGCATGTATGGAACGAGCTGCCAGAGAAAGTGGTAGAAGCCGATACAATTACAACATTTAAAAGGCATCAGGATGAGTATATGAACAGGAAGGGTTTAGAGGGATATGGGCCAAGTGCTCGCAAATGGGACTAGATTAGGATATCTGGTTGTCATGGATGAGTTGGACTGAAAGTTCTGTTTCTGTGCTGTACATCTCTATGACTCTAAATTTTACATCAATGATAAATGGCTTGAGGCTTCTCATTCCTGGTGACTTAACTCCTGCCATCCATGATTCCCCTAACATCCTCCGAAGGGGCTTGAAGTAGAGACCTCAAACTATACATCAACCTCAGTGGTTTTCTGGTTGGCGTAGTGAAGTGAGACTGTGGGGTGAAATGTAACAAGGACAGAGAAGCCGAGTGGGTGGTCTTGTGTCCATTAAACTCTCAGTCTCCTTTAGGAGCTAAAACCTTGAAACTGATCACAAGTGTTATTGAACAGTAAGTAACCGGTTGACTCTGTGTCCTTGAGGGAAGAACTCCGACTCTCCTATTCCAGTTGAATATACTGTGATTAACTCATAATGATTTCAGGACAATTAGGGACGGGCAACATGTATAACCTTAGCAATGGCACCAACACATCAGAAATAAATAATACAAACCCAGCGATTTAGGCAGAATATGAATATTAAATGCTAAAGTACTTTTCTTATTCCAGCAGCATTTTCTTTTCAACCTTGTAAAATTCACCAGTAAATTATAACAAATAAGGAATTGCACTCTCACATGCCAAAGCTTGCTTCCTGTTTTTGGTTGACTTTCCCACAGACTTCAACTTCCAAAATACTCGCCCTGTCATTGAACAGGTGAAAATCAAACCGCTCTCTCCACTGAGGATTTGTGCATTTGTATAGAACCTTGGGAAGAGAAAATGGACAACATGTGAAGTGACGTTCAGATCTCGAGTGACTTCCAAGAGCAGAGGTCTGACGGCTAAGTTACTGGAGTTCATGCCACTTTCAGAAATGGGACAACTACAGTACTAGGTAACAGAGCCGTACTGCTAGTGGTTCCCGAGGACACAATCTGACAAATCAACACAAGCTGCAGTAAATGGTGCATTTTGGGTGCATGATGAGAGTTTCTACATCTCTCAATGACAATTTGCATTTATGTAGCACCTCCAACATGGTGAAACATTTGAAGCTGCTTTACAGGAAGGTTACCAAAGAGAATATGATACCAAGACAGATGTAGAGCTTTCAGGAAATTCTTATCACAGAGGTAGTTTACACAGAGAGAGAGAGAGAGAGAGAGAGAGAATGTGAGTGTGTGTGTGTGAGAGAGAGTGTGTGAGGGAGAGAATGTGAGTGTGTGTGTGTGAGAGAGAGTGTGTGAGGGAGAGTGTGTGTGTGTGTGTGTGAGGGAGAGTGTGTGTGTGTGTGTGTGTGTGTGTGTGTGTGTGTGTGTGTGTGTGAGAGAGAGAGAGAGAGACAATGTGAGTGTGTGTGAGACAGAGTGTGAGAGAGTGTGAGAGAGAGAGAGAGTGTGTGTGTGTGTGCGCGTGTGTTTGTGTGTGTGTGTGAGAGAGAATGTGTGTGTGAGAGAGTGAGAGAGAGTGTGTATGTGTGTGTGTGAGAGAGAGAAAATGTGAGAGAATGTGAGAAAGTGTGTGTGTGTGTGTGAGAGAGAGAGAGTGTGTGTGTGTGTGAGAGAATGTGAGAGAGAGTGAGTGAGACAGAGAGAGAAAAACAGAGAGTGAGTGAGTGCGTGAGTAAGTATGTGTGTGTGTGTATGAGTGAGTATGAGAGAGAGAGAGAGAGAGAGAGAAAAAATGTGAGTGTGTGTGAGAGAATGTGAGAGAGAGTGTGTGTGTGAGAGAGAGAGAGAGAGTGTGTGTGTGTGAGAGAGAGAGAGTGAGTGAGACAGAGAGAGAAAGACAGAGAGAGTGAGTGAGTGAGTGAGTGAGTGAGTGAGTGAGTGTGAGTGAGTAAGTATGTGTGTGTGTGTGTGTGTGTGTGAGTGTGTGTGAGTGAGTATGAGAGAGAGAGAGACAGACAGACAGACAGACAGAGACAGCGCCAGAATAAGAAGCTGCGGAAGAGAATTCCAGAGCTTGAGACCTCGAGCAATTGAAAACATGACCGCGAGTGGTAAAGCAACAAAAATCAACAATGCACAAAGGACCAAGGCTGGATGGGTGCAGGAGGCCTGGATGTGAATTCCGAGCTGGGATATGGAAAAGTTCTGAAAACCATTCTAACAATTTTCAAAATGCAGGGAGTATCTTTTGCAGATTGGGGTTGACATCAAAAATACCAAACATTTATTGATCTCTAGACATACGAATTCACCTGCTATTTAATAAAGTGTCTCAGATTCCAGAAACATACAATACACACAGAATGATACTAGGCTCGGAAAGTTGGCCAAATTTCTAATACTTTTCCAAAGAACTTGTACTCAAGAATCTGTACCTCTGTACCTAAGATGTGCCAATAGTGGCAATTTGCAAACTTTTCACTGTATGCATGTGAGGACGTGACGAGAAAAACTAAAAAAAACTGCGGATGCTGTAAACCAGAAACAAAAGCAGAAGCTGTTGGAAAAGCTCAGCAGGTCTGAAAGTATCTGAAGAGAAATCAGAGTTAACGTTTCAGGTCTGGTGACCCTTCCTCACAATAGAAAAGCTAATTCAATTCAATCTTAAAAATCACACAACACTAGGTTATAGTCCAACAGGTTTAATTGGAAAGCACTAGTTTTCGGAGCGCTGCACCTTCATCAGGTGGTTGTGGAGAATAATGTCGTAAGATACTTCACAACTACCTAATGAAGGAGCAACGCTACGAAAGCTCGTGCTTCCAAATAAACCCGTTGGACTATAACCTGGTGTTGTATGACTTTTAACTTCGTAAACCCCAGTCCAAGACCGGCACCTCCACATCATCACTTCAATCTGTTTTGATAATACAAAAGTCTCTCTCGTCAGTAAATTTACATGGATTTACTTTCCTGTTCTACACTTGCACAGAGTGACATCGTAACACTTGGGCCAAACCTCCCATTGTAATTAACAGCAAGTTAAAGACACACACTAATATGCACATGCAAACAGCAGGGTCAATGGATAAGGCTCAGTGCACTGTGGAGTTGTATTAATGCCGAACGTCATTAGGCAATTCACACAACACATGATTAACATCTCGTTACTTTTAAGGAGATGCTAGAGTTGCAGAGCAATTCTTTATTTAATTGAAGGCATAGCTCAGGTGTGACAGTAAACACCTTTTTTTTCCTGCTCCTCGGATGCTGCCTGACCTGCTGTGCTTTTTCAGTACCACACTAATCCAGACCCTTATACTAATATTGCTATTGAAATAACTCCACAGAGGCCAGTATCCCGTCACCCAGTCACCCATTTGTTTTAACCCGTGGAGAGCCCTTAACACTGATCCAACTCTCAGTGAGGAGAATCCCTGACCACTCCTGTTTATATCTGTCAGCCAGGGCTCCATGATTAATAGCCCCAATCAGGGAACTCATATTCCACCTGGCTGACCTCATCGCAATCATGTTCTTGCTAAATTCCCCTCTGGGCTCAGAAAGGGAACAACATGAGCTGCTCAATCTCTTTCCTGCATATTTAAGTTTGAAGACATTCCAAATTTTACCACACATTTTGTTCTGTCTGTCTCTCTGTCTCTCTCTTTTAATCCAATCATTCTTTCCATCACTATTTCACTTTATGTCTGATCTGACTTTAAAACACATAGACAATGACCAAGAGGAGGCCACTCAGTCCTTCAAGCTTGCTATGCCATTCAATGAGATTGTGACTGATCTGGTTTTAACCTCAACTCTACAGGGTCGCAAATCTCCAATAATCATTCATTCCCTTGGTGATGCAGAATCACATTCACCCTCTGTCTCCAATTTATTTTTGCTCTATTCTCAATCTTTAAATCACTTTGTTTAACAAAACCAAATAATGTTCCCATCCTTCACTGGGGTCCCAGATGCTATCACTGTGCATTTGCAGCACGTTACAAAGCACTTACATTCAACCTGAAGGGGACAAGCAGCAGCTGAACTCATGCCACATGACAGAAGATGTCCCACTCCAGTGAGATTTGGCCTATTAATTTGCAGCGCATGTTGGAGTACATTGGGCTCAGTCTGTGGAGAATTACTCAGAGGGCTGCCATCTTCCAACCCAGAGATTAAACCAAGTTCGAATGTCCCAGATCCCAAGATGAAGATGGGAGCTTCTCATTGTTGGCCAACACTGAACTCACAACCAAAACCAACAAACCAGCTTAAAATCCGACTCCAGGATGTGCAACAACAACAAAAGCAGAAATTGCTGGAAAAGCTCAGCAGATCTGGCAGCATCTGTGGAGAGAAATCAATGTCAGTGTTTCAGGTCAAGTGACCATTCCTCACAACTGATGGTTGCTCGATTTAGATGCAGAAGGTAAGAGTGGGGGGGGGGGGGGGGGGGGGGGGGGGGGGAGGAAGAGATAAGGAGTAAATGATCAGCAGACATAGAGCCCAAAGAGAGGGAAGAATAGCTGGACAGCCAATGACCTTGTTATCACACAGTCTGCTATTACCACCCATTGTTAGCCATTAACTGTCCCCATTAATAGTTATTCACCCTCCCAGCCAGGTCGTTATCCACTCCTTTGTCTTTTCAACTGTTCTTTTCTCTCTTTGGGCTAGATTCCCAGTTATCCTTTCCTCCTGACCTCCTCCCGCCACCCTATTTTCATATAAACTGGGATTTTCCGAGCTAGCTAATGTTTCCGAGCAATATTAACTCTGAGTTCTCTTCACAGATCCTGTTGGCTCTGCTGAGCAATTTGTTTTTGTTTCTGATTTGTAGCATCCACAGTTCTTTCGGGTTTTATTTAATCCACAATCTGCAATATTGCTGAGCAGAAATCGGACGGCCAATTTCCCCAACAAAAAAAAACGCGACACTTCAAAAGCAATATGTTTTGGGTCATCCCAAGAACATATGGCTGGGTGCTATATAAATGTAGTAATGTTCCTTGTTGCTTACCTTACTTTTGTACTTCTCCTCTCCCAGCCTGAATTTGACATAGCATCCTTCTGCTGCATCTTCTCTGAACCCTTTTCCTTCAAACAGAGTGATGGTGACAATGCTATCCCACAACTGGCTTTTCCGAAGGGTATCAGACAGGCGGATATTCTGGATGAGGCTAGTCTTTTCCACCAAACCACAGGCACGGAGACATGCAGAAGACAGAGCGATGGTAACTTCAAAGTCATGACTCATATCAGTCAACAACAACTTCACTGTCATCGGTTTAATCATTTAAATCACACAAGCAAACAGCTTTTGGTTACATGTGGGATAGAAAATAAGACTGTCTATTTTTAAAGACATCCTGGAAAAGTATTACACATAAGGGATGAAGAATGGACTGATGCCAGAGGAATCCAATGAACAAATAGTTCAGGTATTTATTCAAGTGCAGAGGCATTTAGTTGGGAGTTGAGCAAGGAGGCAGAAACAGCTAAAAAACTGAAATTGCAAATGGGTTACAAACTCAGAAGTCACTCAACACCAGCTTATAGTCCAACAGGTTTATTCACAATGACAAGCTTTCAGAGCGCTGCCCCTTCATCAGGTGCAAGCTTGTGATTTTAAATAAACCTGTTGGACTATAACCTGATGTTGGAGTGACTTTCGACTTTGTCCAGCCCAGTCCAACAGCAGCAGCTCCACATCAGGGTTAAAAAGGGTGTAGGCCCATTCCTAAACATGAAAATGTCAGAGGATTATCATCTCTGCGCAACATTGAGAGCGCTGATGGGGAAGATATTTCGAAGATTCCTAACACGTGGATTCACATTTCCATTTTAACAATAACTATTTTTATCAAAGTTTATCCAGTTTCTGAGATCCAACTAAACATCTGCAGGAACATCTGTCACAGAACGAAAACCAAGTAAATTTGGCAAATGTAACATTCTGTTCTGACTCAGCTTGTATACTACAAGACGGAGCCCAATATGACCAAAACGTTCATTTCCAAGTGTGACAGATTTTCTGAGGAAAGGTCACTAGACCCGAAACATTAACTCTGATTTCGGTCCACAGAAGCTACCAGACCTGCTGAGCTTTTTCAGCAATTTCTGCTTTTGTTTCTGATTTGCAGCATCCACAGCTTTTTCGGTTTTGATTTCTTTTCCCTTTGGATATCTAGGATATTTTTCTGAGGAGACGCCATCATTTTCCATTTCCCTCACAACAGTTCTTTTTTTTCCCATTCTCTCCTCAATGCCACACTTCCCCTCAGTTCAAAAGGCAGATATCCATTTATCCCAACATCTTTGGGTGACCAATCAGCACAGTTTATTGACTCATTCCAACAAGCCTTGGAATGGGCCCTCTCTTGTCTCTATTGCAAACAGCCCACTATGTCTGGGATACTAAAGGCTAATTGCAGCAACAAATCCATGTTCAAATCACTCGCACGATTAACATGGTATCACCCACCTCTCCTCCCCCTAAGTTGTTTTGGAGCTTTCCCAAAAGTTTTTTTTTCTGGAATTAGATCAAAACACTCCCTCCAACACCCCTCACTCATGATCTAAAATCAGACATCAGAAACAAATCTTGCTAATGTACCATTAAATGTCACCCATGCTCTCTTCACTTATCACACAGGTCAAACGGTGAATGTGAATGATGCAAGAAAATTCTAGATTCATCTAATGGTTACAGCACAAGAGGCCATCCTGCCTCTCAGTAAGATAACTCAGCTAGTTCCACCAACCCTGTGAATGTTTTCACTTCACTCTGTCAGTTATCGCAATCCCCTTTGAAAAGCCATGATTGATTAGATTCCCTACAGTATGGAAACAGGGACTTCGGCCCAACATGTCCACACCGACCCTCCGACGAGAACCCTCCCAGACCCATTCTCCCTGACTAATGCACCTAACCCAGTTAAAAATAACTCAACACCAAATTATAGTCCAACAGGTTTAATTGGAAACACTAGCTTTCAGAGCACCGCTCCTTCATCAGGTGGTTGATGAAGGAGCAGTGCTTCGAAAGCTAGTGCTTCCAATTAAACCTGGTGTTGTGTGATTTTTTAACTTTGTACACCCCAGTTAAACACTGGTATGTCCAAAGCATGGCACCTAACACTATGGACAATTTCCCATGGCCAGGTCACCTGACCTGCACATCTTTGGATTGTGGGAGGAAACCCACACAGACACAGGGAGAGTGTGCAAACTCCACACAGACAGTTGCCAGAGGCAGGAATCGAACTCAACTCCCTGGTATTGTGAGGCAGCAGTGCTAACCATTGAGCCACCATGCTGCCCACAATTGAAGCTGCCTCCACTCCACTCTCGCCAACGCACTCCACACACACTGTGTAAAAACACTTCCTCACAACTGCTTTTTTTGTTGCCAATCACCTTCAGTCAGTGCGTCCGGTCTTTAACCCTTCAGTCATCGAGAACAGCTTCTCTCTTGCTCGACGTCCAGACTGCTCGTAATCTGAATCATTGTTGTCAAATCTTCTCTCAATCTCCAGCTTTTCCCATCTATCCTCATCCATGGAAACATTCTTACAAACCTATTCAACACACTCCCTAATGCCCTCACGCCCTTCCGTAAACATGACGCCCAGAATTGGACACAATACTGCAGCTTCGTCCCAATCAGTGTTCGATAAATGGTAATAGTCATAGAGTAATGCAGCATGGAAACACACCCTTCGGGCCAACTGGTCCACACTGACCGTGTTTTCAAACAAAATTAGTCCCACCTCCCAGCACTTGGCCCACATCCGTCTAAACCTTTCCTATTCACGTGCTTATCCAAATGCCTTTTGAAGGTTGAACTGTGCCTGTGTACACCACTTCCTCTGGCAGTTCATTCCACACAAACCACCCTCTGTGTTAAAAAAAAAATGCCCCGCATGTCCTTTCAAAATCTTTATCCTCAACTTAAAAGCACGCCCCTTTATCTTGAAATCCCCCACGATGGGGAAAAGGTCATTGTAACTTCCTTGTTTTTGTACTCTATGCTTTCATTTAGAAAGTGCCATGATTCCGTTTACACTCGGATTTAATTTAACAGATTTGTTACGGCGGTTCGAGCGTTCGGCCCATCATGGCTGCACCAGCTCATTAAATGAGCATCAACCTCCTGTACCAATCTCTTGCCAATTCCCCAAACTTTAGCACATTATTTTTCTCCAAATAACTATTCAATGCCCATTTGAATGCCTCAATTGAACCTGCCTCCACCCCACCTTCACATAGTGCATTCCACACCCCGAACTTCTCGCTGAGTGAAAACATTTTTCCTCACTTCACCCTTGATTTAAATCTAGACCACCACACCCCACCCCCTCATTCTTGCTCTTTTTATGATCAGGAACAGTTCCACCCTATCTTCTCTATCCAACCTTTTAAACCATAACTTTTAAAACCTTAAATCAGATCTCCTCTCAGCCTCCTTCTCTCCAAAAGTAGCCCCAACTACTTCGATCTGTCCTCATAGCTGACGTTCCTCACCGCTTCTGTTCTCTCCCCAGTGAGTTCCCACAAGGCAGTGTCCACAGCAGTACTCCAGCTGAGGTCTAACCAGTGTCGTATACCTAACCTCCCACTTTCAACAACAAAAGTGTGTATTTATGTGAGGGACTCCCTCTGCTCCTATCCTATAATCAAAATAGGGCAGGGCGATGGCCTAGTGGTAATATCACTAGATTATTGACCAAAGTAATGTACTGGGGATCTGGATTCGAATCCTGCCATGGCAGATAGTGGAATTTGAATCGAATAAAAATCTGGAATTAAAAGTCTAAATGATGACCATGAACCCATAGCCCACTTTTGTAAAATCGATCTGGTTCACTATGTCTTTTAGGGAGGGAAGCTGCCATCCTTTAGATCAGAGTGGTGCTGGAAAAGCACAGCAGGTCAGGCAGCATCCGAGGAGCAGGAAAATCGACGTTTCGGGCAAAGGCCAGTCATCTATTCCTAATGAAGGGCCTTTGCCCGAAATGTCGATTTTCCTGCTCCTCGGATGCTGCCTGACCTGCTGTGCTTTTCCAGCACCACTCTGATCTAAACTCTGGTTTCCAGCATCTGCAGTCCTCACTTTCGCCAAACTACCATCTTTACCTGGTCTGGCCTAAATGTGACTCCAGACCCACAGCGATTTGGTTAATCCCTGTAAGCAATTAGAGTTGAAGAAGTACAATAATGACTCATTTTCAACGTCACTTTATATTCCTATTTTTGTACCTATGATTCTGTACGAGGTACCTTTGTACCTAAGATGGAGCCGGGAGTGGCGACATTGTAAACATTACAGTCAAAACGTGTGGTGCTGGGAAAGGCAGGCCGCATCCAAGGAGCAGGAGAGTCGACGTTTCAAGCATAAGTTCTTCATCAGGACATCGTCACATTCCTGACGAAATGCACAAAGCTCGACTCTCCTGGTCCTTCGATGCTGCCTGACCAGCTGTGCTTTTTCAGCACCCACACTTTTTGATGCTAATCTCCAGCATCTGCAGTCCTCACTTTCTCTGACATTGTAAACATTTCATTGTACTCAGGTACTCTGGTATTTGAGTACAGTGGCAATAAAACCTAATCTAAATCTAATCAATGCTGGCCTAGCTAGCCGAGGCTTCACTCCATGACGGAATAAACAAAACCCTCAATGTCTTATACCTGACCTCTCACTTCCAACAATTTGGATATGAATACCCAGAGGGTCCCTATCCAATCACTGTCACACCAGTCTTAATGGGAGCTTTCTCTGTGTGAATGGAGTGCTGAACACCCCACATTATTCAAGTGACTGCAATTTGGACGTATCCTGGGCCACAAAGCCTTTTGGACTTCCTGAGGTAACGGGAGGCGTGATATAAAAAGAAAGGCAGTGTTTACAGCGAAGGCCGTGGGCTGTTCTTAGGGTCAAACTTCAAAGGGCAGGGGCTGAACCCTCCAGTGTAGGAGAACACTTGTGGATTTATACTTTTGTGAGGGGGGGGGGGGGGGGGGGGGGGGGGAATAACTTTTCAAAGAGGATCAAAGGTATCCTGCTGATGCCTGGCATCTGCTGAAGATGGATAGCAGTGCTTATTTTTCTCTGAAATATGTCAAAAGAAATCTGCAGCCTGGTATGTCTAACTTTTAAATCGAATGTTTATCTTGGAAGTGACTTCTATCTGGTCAATTCATGAGACTGCTCCCCTCAGCCCTTCGAGACTCGTGAAAATGGATTCCAAAGTTAGCCATTAAAGGGCCAAGGGTGGGTGTGGGGGGTTGGTAGAAGATGAAGATTGCTTCCATATGGCTGAACAGTATGAGAGTGGGGGGGGGGTGGCGGGGATTGCAGGCAGAGAGAGCTGGAGTTAGCCTCCACACCGGCTAGATCTATTGACAGCCTCTTTATAACGTTCTCACATCTGGTCTATTGCTGCTGATGCTGGGAAATGTCGACATACTCTCATCGCTGAGAGAGACGACACTGCCCTCCCCCACTCTCTTCCCTCCCGTCGCCTCCTCTCTTTCCCTCCCTGCGCCCTTCCCACCCCCTCCTCCCTCCCAGGACACTTTGAAGATCTCAGAGCTGCACTCTCAGGGCTCAAGCCTTGAAGCTCACGTCTAAAATAACTTGAAAAACACCAGAGAGCAATTCAAGCCTCTGCAAGTAAGGCAAAAGCAATATTTGCCCAAGGAATGATAGTTTCCAGTGTCTTTTGATATTCAGAAGGCCAGCAGCTTGTATCTATGTTTGAAGAGGCACAGGTGACAATTTAAATGGCAATGACCTCATTTAGCAGGGCCCCGAGAAACCGTCATTACAATTTCAATCGAAGTTAGTCAACAGGTCTTCAGGGGTCTGGTATGTTATAAAACAGGGCAGCATTCCGACTGCTTCAACGCCAGATCCTTAGAGGTAACTCTAAAGTTTATGTTGTCATTCACATCATATAATTACATTCAGATTCCTTGATAAAATAATTTGCTTTGCACTTTATATTCCTCTCCCATTCCCTGCTGTCGGTGGAAGGTTAACCATGTTTGTTTTCAGAAACTCTCCTGATGTAAACATTTGCAAAGTAACTACTTGAGTAAATTTCTTGAAAATGCAGGGGAAATAAAATGTTCCGAAGAAACTTGCTCCCATAGTTTTCAAGAAGCAGTATTCCCTCAGTCAGACCTAATACAAAGGATATTGATTATGGAGGAGGCTATTAATGCATTTTTAAAGCATCAACAGAATCAGGCTTTTTATTTATCCTCAATGTAAAACTCTCAGCAACTTTCTTTGGAATTTTAGTCCAGCTTGGGTATTTATTTAGATTCCCTACAGTGTGGAAACACGCCCTTCGGCCCAACCAGTCCACACCGACCATCCGAAGAATAACCCACCCAGACCCATTCCCCTCTGACTAATCCACCTAGCACTACGGGCAATTTAGCATGGCCAATTCACCTGACCTGTACATCTTTGGACTGTGGGAGGAAACCGGAGCAAACCCACGCAGACACGGGGAGAACGTGCAAACTCCACACAGACAGTCGCCCGGGGCTGGAATTGAACCTGGGACCCTGGTGTTGTGAGGCAGCAGTGCTAACCACTGGGCCACCGTGCTGCCCAGTATTGTAGCCTTGTTTGCATTGGGAATGGATGCACCATTTGGGCAGCTATCAAGCGAAGTGATGCGTTCAAGCTTCACAGAAAGCAGCCAGTAGCAACGTCACTCGGGTGTTCAGCACCTTCCAAAGGCAAAATGCTTCTAAGTTCTCGTGAGAACCCACTGCACATCCAAAGCCGTGGTTGAATGTCAGCACACTCCATCCTGGTGTGTACACAAGCACAGATCCCTTCAATTACACTGTAACTCCAAAGCTAACATTTTTTTAGCCACAGATTAATTTGCGAGGAAAGTCGGAACTTGGCCCCAATTTATTTGCCTGTTCCCAAATTTGCCAGGCTCTGCCACCCCAAATCCTAAGACCAATATCGCAAATGCTAAGCCCTTGTCAATGTTTATTGACTAGAGTCTATCTACTTGAGTCTAGACCACTTAAATACACAAATACCTGACTAATATTGCTTGGAGTGGGCTAACATGCCACGCTGTGCTAATTTTAGCAGCGTTTTTCTAACCTGCTGATATCTGCGCTGCTCTCCAACTTCCTCTGATGCACGTTAAGTGCTGGAATATCCAAAAGTTGGAAATATATCCAGGAACAATTGACAGCTAAAAACCCTTCACTGCGTAAAAGAGACAAGCCTCCCTCCTGCAATTCCCTTCCAACTTTCGAACATTTAAGAAAAAGCTGACAAGACTGTATATTTCATTTTAATGCATGTGAACAGTTCCAAAGTAGAATATTTGGGGCAAAATTCACATTTGGGAACTATATCTTGTACGTTATATTAATTAAGGACAGGAGCAGTATGTAGTAATCTTTTAGGTAAAATGAAGGGCTTTTGCCCGAAACGTCGATTTCGCTGCTCCTTGGATGCTGCCTGAACTGCTGTGCTCTTCCAGCACCACTAATCCAAAATGTAGTAATCTTTTAGACATGCCTTCGTTAACATAATCATGTATTTGTCATCGATAAAGCTTTATTAAAATAGAGAATTACAAAAGGAAGGAATGAAGGAGCTGTCAGACATAATGGAACTAACATGGATTTTGTTAAAAATCATTATTAATCTCTGTTAGCTGAAAAGCAAACTCTCAATGAATAAGTGGCTCAGGTCACTGAATGCTGGTTGAATACTGCCCTCTAGTGATCACTGACCCAGGACTGAATGACCAAAGCACAGCAGCATTCTAGGTCAGACTGCGAAGGTCGAAGGACAGAAATATTCTAATGAATGGTGGGGTTGGGGAAAGGTTCGGTTTAGCTCTGCTGGCTAGACAGCTAGTGTACAGATCAGGCTAACAGCAGCAGCACAGGGTTCAAGCCCCACTCTTGCTGAAATACCATCAGCCACTGCCTCCATACTCCAACTGAAGCCAAACAAAATCTATAAAATAATCACAAAGGACTAATCTCAGGGCAGTAAACTGAAGGAAACGTGGAAGCTTTTGAGTTGCAAGTGAAAATAAATTAAAAGGAATCAAAACAATCGGCTCCAAAGTGACACAAACAAAAATGAAAGATATTGGGACCAAAAGAGAAGCTGCTTAAAATTAAGTAGGAAATAGCCACCAGCCTCTCGCTTGTGTTTTTGCTAACACCAGATCACATGTCACACTGCCCTCATCAATCAGCCTCTCACTGTAGATATTTCTAATCAATCTGTTCAGAAATGTTTTGTCATATGTCTGGAACAGGTGGGACTTGAACCTGTACTTCCTAGCTCATAGGTAGGGACACTACCACTGCACCACAAGATCTCTCAGTCAAGCCCCACTATATGACGTGCAGCAGGCTCTACGACCTCTCTCTGCAGTCACATACCAACTCCCTCACGTCTCTTTCAGCTTCTGAATTCCTCTCTCCCGCATAAACCAAGCAGAACTGGCTGGGGAGAACACTCAGCAGGTCTGGCAGCATCTGCGGAGAAAAGAGAACTGCTCCAGTGTTCTGAAGTAGGGTCACCGAACCTCCACAATTCTCTCCACCTGATGCTACCAGACCTGCTCAGATTTTCCAGCAATTTGTCTTCCAACAATCCACCGTTCTTTGGCCTTTAGCCAATTTAACAAGTTTCTATTCTAACTCACAACTGACCGGCCACTCTTCCTGTCTTGGTGCCTGCTCCAACATTAATGCGTATACAAGGCAGAGAATACAGGGATGCAGCGTGGGTGCAGGTATTTTGATACGGCCAGGGACCCACTCTTGAGCGACTGCCTGTATGCAGTTTGCACTTTCTCCCCGTTGTCTGTGTGGGTTTCCTCCCACAGTCCGAAGATGTGCAGGTCGGGTGAACTCGCCACGCTAAATTTCTCAAGGCATCCAGGGATGTGCAGGCTAGGTGGGTTAGCCATGAGAAATGCAGGGTTACAGGGATAGGGGAGGGGGATGGGGATGGAGATGGGGGAATGTTGCTCGGAGTGTCGGTGTGAACACGATGGCCCGAGTGGCCTGCTTCCACACTGTAGGGATTCTGTAAAAAAAAAAATTGGAGAGGTCTGTGTGGAGTACAAACCCCGGCAGAGACATGCGAGTCGAGAGCGTGGTGCTGGAGAAGCAGAGCAGGTCAGGCAGCGTCCGAGGAGCAGGAGAGTCAATGTTTCGAGCATAAGCTCTTCATCAGGCAGAAACATGTTGAGTGAACCACTTGTTTTTGTACTTTCCAATCTCCTCCAGCCCCACCTACCAGTCCATTCTTTCGAGCCGACAGTCAGTTCTGAACTTCTGCCTGTCCTCAATTTTCAGCTGAAAAGACCTTTATCCTTCAACCCTTTGCCCTCGCTATTTCTCTCCCACCTCTCCAACCAGCTGCTTAGTCATATCTCCAAACCCCTAGTGCACACCATGGAATTTTTCTCTGTGTTTACACACACCGTACACTGACATTTCAAAAGCGTTTAGCACAGCAGGACCAATAACAGGTTGAGCCACAGAATGTGAAAGCCAGTGAATGACGCACTGGACTGGGCTGGCTGCAGATTGGTAATCCAGTATTGATCAAAGAAGTTGGAATTGTTCCACCTTACTGCACAGGGGAAGGTGGTAGCGTCATTGAAGTAGTAATAGAGAGGCCCAAGCTAACTCCTTGAGACTGTGGGCACAAATCCCACTCAAATCATTTTTGCAAAGGAGGAGAGGCTCAAGGGGCCAAAGGGCCTACTCGGGATCCTATTTCTTGCGGTCGTACGATGGTCTAATTAATCACACAAGGGCTATAACACAGGAGCCGGCCTCTCGGCCCATCATCAATGGAGCATCATTACCTAGTGCCAATCTGCTTTCTCCCCCATAGCCATGTGCATTCGTTGTATCCAAATAACCATCTAATGCCCTTCGTTTGAACATGTCTCATCACACCTCCAGACGGCACATTCCATCCCCAAAGGACTCATGAGTGAAAAAAGATTTCCTTACTTCACCCTTGCTTCTTTTGCAGGTCGCTTCAAATCTAAATTTAAACATGGAGTTGAAAACCGGCCTGAGTATTGATGATCAAGGCAGTGTCCTGAATTGTTCACTGGTGTCCTTTAGGGAAGAAAACCTTACCCAGTCTGGTCTACCTGTGACTCCAGACCCAAAGTGGCTGACTCGTAGATGCCCTCTGGAATGGCTTAGCAGGTCATTCACTTCAAGGGCAATGAAGAACGAGCAACAAATGTTAACAACATCCAC
Source organism: Chiloscyllium plagiosum (assembly GCF_037043375.1). Classification (NCBI taxonomy): domain Eukaryota; kingdom Metazoa; phylum Chordata; class Chondrichthyes; order Orectolobiformes; family Hemiscylliidae; genus Chiloscyllium; species Chiloscyllium plagiosum. The sequence continues at coordinate 30,373,117 of NW_028270177.1, forward strand.
ATGACCCCATGAAATGAAAAATAAAATGGGCGGGAAGATTTGTGAGACATATTTGCCTGACCTCCAGTTACCAACACTGCTACTATTGGAAACAGTCCTGCCTTACTTGGAGATTCCCTACACCGACCCTGGAAGAGTAACCGACTCAGACCCATTTCTCTCTGACTAATGCACTTAGCACTATGAGAAAGTTAGGACTGCAGATGCTGGAGATCAGAGCTGAAAATGTGTTGCTGGAAAAGCGCAGCAGGTCAGGCAGCATCCAAGGAGCAGGATAATCGACGTTTCGGGTTTCCTGAAGAAGGCCTTGTGCCCGAAACATCGATTCTCCTGCTCCTTGGATGCTGCCTGACCTGCTGCGCTTTTCCAGCATCACATTTTTCAGCACTTAGCTCTATGGACAATTCACCTGACCTGCACATCTTTGGACTGTGGAAGGAAACCGGAGCACCCGGAGGAAACCTACGCAGACACGGGGAGAATGCAAACTCCATACAGATAGTCGCCCGAGGCGGGAATCAAACTCAAGTCCCCTGATGCTGTGAGGCCGCAGTGCTAACCACTGAGGCACCGTGCCACCCCAAATACTACTGAAGCATTTCATTACCCTCTGTTGAATCTACCTTCACCTTCTCTGTTCTAAGGCAAACAATGCCAGCTTCTCCTGTCTTGATGCCTAATCTGCTTCTGGCCATCTTTCCAAAAGTATGATCCAGAGAATGGAACATATTACTCCAATCGAGGCATAATCAGTAACTTGTAAATGCTTCAGCAAAACTTCCAAACTTTTACTGAACTCAGTATTTCTATTTACACAGCTGAGGGAACCAGAGTGCCTGTTAAAACATTTATAATGTACATTTATATCAAATTTTTATTCAAAAGGTAACAGGGTCAAACAGCTTCAGGAGAAACATGGGATCAGTTAAGTATCAAGTGAAACTATTATCTTGTTCTTTTTGATGATGATTCCCTGGAAACAGGCCCTTCGGCCCAACCAGCCCACACTGACCCTCCAAGGAGTAACCTACCCACCCACATTTCCCTCTGACTAGTATACCTAACGCTATGAGTAACTTAGCTTGGCCAATTCACCTGACCTGCACATCTTTGGACTGTGGACGGAAACCGGAGCACCCGGAGGAAACCCACACAGACACAGGAAGAATGTGCAAACTCCACACAGACAGTCGCCCAAGGCTGGAATCGAACCTGGGACCCTTATGCTGTGAGGCAGCAGTGCTAACCACTGAGCCACCGTGCCACACCATTAATCTACACAAATCTCAATATACCCACAGTGCACTTTCAGAATCATAAAATTCCTACCATGTAGAAGCAGGCTATTAGATTAGATTAGGTTGCCTACAGTGTGGAAACAGGCCCTTCAGCCCAACAAGTCCACACCAACCCTCCGAAGAGTGACCCACCCAGATCCGTTCCCCATGTTTACACCTAACTAATGCACCTCACACTATGGGCAATTTAGCATGGCTAATTCACCTGACCCTCACACAGTTGGACTATGGGAGGAAACCAGAGAACCCAGAGGAAACCCTCACAGACACAGGGACAATGTCTGTGTGGAGTTTGCACAGTCACCCAAGGTGAAAATCGAACCCGGGACCCTAGCGCTGTGAGGCAGAAGTGCTAACCACTGAGCCACCGTGCCACCCCACAGCCCATTGTGTCCAGAGCCTCGGAGAAGCATCCCACCTAGATCCATCCCCCTACCCTATCCCTGTAACCCTGCATTTCCAAAGGCTAAACCACCCTGCCTGCACATCCCTGGACACTATTGGCCATGCTAAATCGCCCACCCACCTAACCTGCACATCTTTGGATTGTGGGAGGAAACCGGAGCACCTGGAGGAACTCTCACAGTCACAGGGAGAAAGTGCAAACTCCACACAGACAGACACCCGAGGCTGGAATCGAACCTGAATCCCTGGTGCTAAGGCACGATGCTGTCAGTCCTTGCTTTCATTTCAGATTTTAAACTTTGCTTTTCTAATTGACATATAATATTGATTTCAATTTATATACTCTCTCAAATTATATATGCTCATGTAATTCTTGTCCATGCTCTGCATTCTCAACTTAAATACACGGTTTAACTTGTGGTTAATGGAGCAATATCTGTAAGCAATCCAAAAACACATTCTCTCCTCTGCTTACACGCATTCCTTCACTTATTTAAAGCTCAATAATGTAACAGAGACACAAGGTGGAGAGTGACAAACCCTGCTCTCCAAGTCAATCCTGAAGCACTGCCAGGATTCCAGACTCTCCAAGAATGTTTAGGAATCTCCTGGACAAGGCTGCAAGAAACGGTGGGAGAAATATCTAGATATTATCCGGGCTTTTTATGTTTTCGTGAGCACTTTCTATTCTTTATAGGAACATAGGATCCCAGACCATGAGGTGATGAATGATTAGTGCTGACAGGAGATACGTCGCTAAAGTCCTGCATGCCTCAGGACAAATGCAAGAATGCCAAATTTCAAAAGGTCACACAAATTTATCCCACAGGAGAAAAAGGTTAGGATGAGGTGCCTTTAACGTGGCATGGTGGCATAGATCGGCAGAAGCAATGCCAATCAATCAGTGCCCTTTTCTCTTGTAATTCGGGGTCAGTTAGCTCCATTGGCTGGACAGCTGGCTCCCTATGCAGAGTGATGCAAAAAGCACAGGGTCAATCCCTGTATTGGCTAAGATCACCACGAAGGTCCCATTGCCTCATTCTTGCCCTCACCGAATCTTGGTGGCCATCAGTTAAATTCACCATGAGTCATCTCTCTCGAATGAGAGGAGGAGCCCTGTAGTTCTCTGGGATTGTGAGGACTATACCTTTATCTTTTCTCTTCCATAATAAATGGCGGTGATTCTGTGAACTTTGGCATTCTTGCATTTGGTCCTGAGGAGTGCAGGACAAAAAACTCCAGCAACATGTTTCTCTTTCCAACAATACTAAAACTCTGCACCATCAAACAATAGGTGGATGATACTCAACACTCACACAACTGAATATGAAGAATCTAGTCCCATTCTGATTTTTCTGTTAACTCACTCAGGGATTATGGGCCTTCACTGATTGGGCCAGTACTTACTGCCCAGGAAGACTGCAGCAGAGAGAGACAGGATTGGGAGTTGAAATGATCGGGGTATTACAGCACATTGTATAGTGCAGCATGAGAGGCCAGTTGAGGAAGGCATTAAAACAGTGAAATCTAGAGATATCGGAAACACAAACAAAGGTTTCTATAGCAGCAGGACTTGGTGGGGAATGGCAGTTAGCTCTGAAGATGCACATATTGGTGGAAGCAGAGGAATGGGGTGATTGTCATGAGTTTGACACCTCCAGGCACACGTGTAGAGATATGTAACTGAGTAGTTCCTGCTAACCCTACACACAGGTGCCTGCTGGTAAAAATCCAAAGAACACACCATAAACCTACAGCTCCTTCACTCCAATGCTGTCAACCTTCCCCAGCCTCCAGGCTGGCCTCAGTACAAGACAGGTGAGATAATCCCTCCTAACACGCAGTCATTTCGATGTAGTGTGCAAAGATTCTATGAGCTCACTTTGACGTACCTGGTGATATGTTTGTATTTCAATGGTTCAGGAGGCTCACTAGATTGAATGAATGATTTATTTATTATCACATCTATCTTAAAGATACAGGGAAAGGTATTTTGTCGCCTCAATCCTACACCATTTTGATGTACAATGAGGATAAAAAGAAATTACTCAAGTAAGAGTTCACCTTCTGTTCAGATTGGGGTCTAAAGCATAGCTTCAGGGTCTCTGAAAGGTGTTCTAGTACTCGAAGACTCCCACCAAGAGCCCAGGCACTGGGTCCACCATCACCAGGAAACTCTGTGATGGGCACCCCCGCCACCAAAAATCCAGGCTCCACGCCTACATCGTTGAGAGTCCAAGTTCCGGGCCTACCACCACTGAGAGTCCAGGCTCTGGGCCTACCACTGTCAAGAGTCCAATGTGGCTTTTTTAGGCATTTTTGCAACCAACCAAGAAGTTGTGTCACTAGAGTGGGGAGCCCGTTCCTCACTCCTCATCCAGGAAATAAACAGATTAGAGCATGCTGCCTGGAGCTGCGGATCGGTGGACCTTGCCTGGAAACTGGTTACAATCCCCTAGTCAGTGGGAATTCCTATCGGAATCATGCTGTGACCTTTGACCCAGGCGCTCAAGACTGGCACAGGACTTGCTGCAAGTGTAAACTGAACTCCTAATGCAAATAACCCTCAACAATATGGGCCTCTTTTGTTCGGCATTAAATGTAGCATGAACTGGAAACTGTCACATGATCAGAAACTATAAAGAGGTCATGTGGACATGGATCACATGATTTAATCCCCAGGAATACATCGAATCAAAGTGTCAAACCCTACCCTGGCAAATCACTGCCACAAAAAAAACGTTTAGTTCACCGAAAATGCAAGTGATTTGCTGACAACATGTATCAGAATTGTTTGAGGGACTAAGATGGAACATTCACCCTTGGAAACTTCCTGAGCGGCTGTTTCCGAACAACCTAATGCAAGGAATGAGCACAAATTAAAACTCTCTGTGATACTTGGTAATAATGGTGCTGGCCACTCAATTAGCAAATGGTGAATCAACATGACAAACATTACGTTGTCTATAGACTCAACAAAATTCCTGACACTGTCAATAAATTGTTTCTTTTAGAAACATTTGGCTGACAAAAGCATCAAACTAAGAAAACAATCAATAAAAGACTTAAGATTTTACCTTTGTCTGCGTCCCTCGCTTCTTCCTGACTGGACCGGCCTGGTGAACAGATGGGATGCAAGGTGGCACAGGATGCAGGAGATGGGAATGAACAGAGGAATGCAGTTGTTAATGACAAATTAGCCGTTTCTGAAGGGATTGGTCTTGCCTAACAACAGAGAACACGCACCGAAGCTGCTCTGGAATCCGAATAAATAATTGCAAATAAATCGCAGCGAGGGTTACGCTGGCGTTTCTGAGCAACACCACGAGAGCCTGCAAAAGGGCTGCTTCCACAGCTAACCGGAGCCAGGCTTCCCTACAAGGCTCGGATACTTTTACTATCACATTTTGACTGATTGCTCTCAAGTGACACGTATTGAGATGTGTTACAATGTTAATTATAAATGCACATTGTATCAGCAAACACGGATTCCCCGAGTTAAATCTACATATTGAAGCTACAAGGCTTAATGAAAATGAAGGTTTAGTTAGTCTTGTATAAATACAAACCTTTCCAAACAATGTCACTTAACCTTCTTGTGCCAGTCATGTGGCTTTCTGCACTGGTTCATGTTTTTCTAATTAGATAGACCTGGTTGGTGTGATTCCCTTTTTGTTAATTACACTGCTGTCATTTTCTGTTCTGCTGGTTTTTTAATGCTGGGATTTAACAGCAGGATGACGAGCGATTATGCTGCCAGCAACAATACATGGTTATGCTGCTAATTTTTTTGGACGGGCAAATCCAGTGCAAATTAACCTCCAGGATCTCAAAACATGCCACCACCATCCTGGAATCTGCCAAGTGCCATTCAGAAAACCTGCTGCAATCCCAATCTCCTCAGGAACACGGAAGATAATCATCTCCCCTCAGCGGGAACAGCAGAGTAAATACCCTCAGTAAATCGACAGGAGGGTCCGAACTGGCACTCAGAGTCAGAGCGGAGATTGGGCTTTATTTTAATTAAGGTTCATAATAACGTTAGGCTGCAGTTCCCCCACCAGTACTGGCCCTGCGCAGTTAAGATGTTCAACTGGCAGACTCATGTTAGTTTACTGAGCAAGCACTGCCACCAGTCTTATGGTCCACAGTCCATATACACAACACTCTGCCTGTTTTTTTAAGTGATGGGAGATAGTCATCGAATGTCCAGATTAGAAAGTGCTTGAAGGTTGATGCTTCACAAGCTATAAAGAGTGCACCATCAGTACTAGGCTGGAGGCATACTGAACACAACATGAAGCCCAACTCCCCACCTTCAAGACCACCCACCTGTCCTTAACACACGCAGAAGTTTTTATTCATTTATTGGACTCGAGATTCCCTGGCTAGGCCAACATATGCTGCCCATCTTCAACTGCCCCTTGAGAAGGTGGTGGTGGGGAGTTATTTACTTGAGCTGCTGCAGTCCACTAGTGCAGGTACATCCACAGTGCTCTCAGGGAAGGTTTCAGGATTTTGACCCAGCGATACTGAAGGTACGGCAATATATTTCCAAATCGGGATGGCGGGTGGCTTGGAGGGGAAGCTGGAGAGGGTGGTGTTCCCACGTATCTGCTGTGTAGAAGAGGCTGTGAGACTGTAAGGGATTTCCAGTGAGTTATTGTAGTGCACCTCTTGGAGGGTACACACTGATGCTGCTGTGCGTCGGTGTTGAAGGGACTGAATGTGGAAGGCTGTGTATGGACTGCAAATCATGACTGCTATTTGTTTAAACTAAGCTACACTGTCAATTACACCCAGACACTACTTTACATGAATGCTGAAACAGCAGGATAATCTCGAAGCTGACATCAACTATAACAATTTTACAGCATGGAAGCTGGCCATTCAGCCCATCCTTGCTGTACAAGAAGCCATCCAGCCTAATCTCACTCTCTGCTTCCTGGACTGTAAGTTATGGCTTTTCAAAATGTATGCCACATATTTGAAATGCGGTAAGTGTTCCTGCTTTCCCCTACCTTTCACACAGTGAATTCTAGACCTCCATCATCCTCTTAGTGAAAATAAGCGTCCCCTTACTCTTCTTGGTTATAGATCCCATTAACCATGGGGAATGACACCAAGCAGCTACAGGGAAACCAGGCAATAATAGCTCAACTCACAGCAACTGGGATCAGGGGGGGAATCAGAGCAGCCAGGACGCACCCATGTGTCAATACCAGATCATTAATAAACCAACAGCAATGAATTCAAGAGAAAATACTCAGAAGTGAAGCCTGGTGCACAGATATTGTAGCAAATCTGATAAAAATCCACTGGGTTTCAAAGATCAATTTTACTGCCAATTGGCTGCACCAACACCTCACACCTGAAACTACCCCAGCTAAGTAAACTTTCACACCATTTTTATTCCTTCAGCAAGCCTGATGGGTTCCTGGGCCATGGGTTTATGGCCAATAGCGAATGGGAATTCCCTGTCACAACCTGTCATTAGTGAGGCTCCATCACGTGAAGTCATCCATTTCGGTAAGAACAACAGTAAAAAGGACTATTACATGAATGGTAAGAAATTGCAGCACGCTGCTACGCAGAAGGACCTGGGTGTCCCTGTGCATGAATCACAAAAGGTTGGTCTGTAAGTACAACAAGTAATTAGGAAGGCAAATGGAATTTTGTCCTTCAGTGCTAAAGGGATTGAGTTTAAAAGCAGGGAGATTATCTTGCAGCTGTACAGGGTGCTGGTGAGGCCACACCTGGAGCACTGCGCACAGTTTTGGTCTCCTTACTTGAGAAAGGAAGTACAGGTGCTAGAGGGGGTACAGAGGTGGTTCACTAGGTTTGATTTCAGAGTTGAGTCTTATGAGGAGACACTGAGTAGACTGGGGTTATATTAATTGGAATTTAGAAGAATGAGGGGCGATCTTATAGAAACATAAAATTAGAAAGGGAATAGATAAGGTGGAAGTAGAGAGGATGTTTCCACTTGCGGGTGAAACTAGGACAAGAGGGCATAGCCTCAAAATGAGGGGGAGCAGATTTAGGACTGAGTTGCGAAGGTATGTCTTCACGCAGAGGGTTGTGAATCTGTGGAATTCCCTGTCCAGTGAAATAGTTGAGGCTTCCTCAGTGAATGTCTTTAAAGCTAAGATAATTTCTTTACTGTTCAGAAAAGAATCTAAGGAATACAGTGAGAGGGTGGGTAAATGGAGCTGAGTCCATGAAAAGATCAGCCATAATCGCAATGAATTGCAGAGCGGGCTTGAAGGGCCTATTCCTGCGCCTAGTTCTTATGCTCGTATTACTCTGGAGTATCAGGCAGGATATAGTGTCTAGAGTTGGACTTAAGCCTATCACCTTCTAAAAAGCATAAATCCAAATGGGAGGCAGCCTGAAACACAAAGTAATAGAGAATACTTCACAGATTAATGGGTGCACAATAATCTGATCTTCCCTGTGGTCAGTACCAATTGGAGGTGATGTACATTGTGGGTTCTTGGAAGCCTTGAGCTTCCTCACATGCTGTCCATCGTTGCTGATGGTTCAGTTAGTTACTATAGTCTTCAATCAATCCAAAGAAACAAGTTTGCAAGTTTTTGAATTATATTTATTCATAGAATATGGGCATCACTAGATTTATTGTTCATCCCTAACTTCCCATCATTAATTAAATCACATCATAATCCAAGTTTTGGTACTTGACACTGCTTTGTTGTTCACTCATGGGACATGAGTCTCACTGGCTGGGCCAGCATTTATTTCACATCTCTAGAGAAGGTGGTGGTGAGACATGCAGTCCACAATTCCACAAGGAAGGGAATTCATGGATTCTGACACAGTGACACTGAAGGAACGGTGATAGATTTCCACATCAGGATGGTGAGTGACTCCGCAGGGAACTGGCATTGCTGGTTTTTCCATGTAACTGCCTGCCTTTGCCTTTCTAGATGCAGTGACTGTGCCTGGGGAAGGTATTGGAAGGTGTTTGGTGAATTTCTGCAGTGCATCTTATAGGTGGTCCACACTGCTGTTACTGAGCATCGGTGATAGTGAGAGTGGATATTATTTGACACATGCTACCCTGGAATGCATTATGAATTCTTGCGTATGCAAAAAAACAATTCCTTTCACCTTATATAATTTCCAAAGTTAACACCTAATGACACATGAAAATGTAGGAATAAACGCACAGCAGGAAAGAATGAACCCTTTACTCACATTTCTTATGCCGTCCCTCGGTTTGTTGGCAAGTTTTATCTCCAGGATAATCTCGCCCATGTCTTCCTCCAGGCTATTTGGATCATCGAGCTGCAATTGCTTTAGTACCGTGCTAAGAGAAGGGAGCAGACCAACAGGTTAAAAAGTGTTTTCAAATCATGCCGACAGCCTTTGAACTATAGAGGATAGAAACCAGATATTCAGTCACTCCAGCTCTGGAATTCTTGAAGGTGAAGTAGACAGAGTTGTGAAGAAATACACTTGCCATAATTGGTCAATTGCATTGAGTATAGGAGTCACAGCTGTACAGGAGACTGGTGTGGCCACTTTTGGAATACCCCATACAACTCTGATCTTCCTGCTATAGGATAGATGCTGTTTAACTTGAAAGGATTCATAAAAGATTTACCAGAATGTTAGCATGGTTGGAGGGTTTGAGTTATAGGGAGAGGCTGAATAGGCTGGGACTATCTTCCCTGGAGCATCAGAGGCTGAGGGGTGACCTTGTGGAGGCTTATAAAATCATGAGGGACATGGATAGGGTGAATAGCCATGGTCTTTTTCCCATTTCTCATTGTTATCAGTTGTGGCCAGATTGAGAATCCCAAACTCAGCAGAGCTATTTGTGACAAGTGCTGAGTTCAAACAGACCCCACATTTTGTGGAGAATGCAACTCAACCCACAGCGACTCTATGGAGGACACAGACAAGACCCTGAGGGAAGGTAAGATCTGTTAAAGGTTCACAAATTGTTTCCTTTCCAAAAGAAAATAAGAACAGGCTGCAGCTGTCAACGAAAACAAAAACTATGTAGACCCACTGCTGGATTCAATAGATTCAAAGGATATCTCAATTAGATTGGAGCAAAAAAAAAATCACCATCTGCTTCTGCCATTTTAACACATCTCATTGTTGATATTTCCCAAGGGTTGTTATTACAGGTAGGCCAACTGTTGATGCTTGACTGATTTCCAGAAAGATCCACGTTATCTCAGCAGGGGTACAGAGTTCACGATTTGACTAGCAGATTTAAGAGGCTTTTAAAGGATTAACTGTCTTTGATGTGGTTCGTAATAGAAGCTTTTTTGTTTTTACAACGGATTAACCGTTTTATCATTGGGTATTTTGAATGAGACTTGATTGCAGTATCAGCTATGTAACAGCTGGTTACACGTCCATGCTTTCTTTCATCCCCACATGGGGCTGAAGTGAGCCCGAAGTGGATACTAGGTAAGTACAGGCTATAGGCAAACTTATTTGTGCTGTGGTAGCATTAGGTTTGGGCCACTATTTCAGAGAAGAGCGATGACTCAGTCTACCTCAGCACTTGCCTGTCCTAAATGTCACCTTCAAACTGCATCGAGAGGTAAAGGGGATGAGTGGAGAAATTTTACAACTCAGGTTTTCAGCCGCAACAATGGAAGTCTGGCCCTAGGTTTCATAAATAAGCTGCGAGTGCCTAAAACTTCATGATAACACCATAACACGATTGAAAATTTGAATTTCACACCCATTGCCAATATAAATAGGAGAAGATGAGGCAGTGATTACAAGAGACAATTGGATGGATAATGGAATGGAAGAAAACTTGCAGGGTTAGCAGTGAATATGGGACTGACTGACTCTACAGAGAGCTATCATGGACGAGATGGGCAGGTAGGCCTTCTTTGGGTCATAATTAATCCACAAAACCAGCGTCAATTTCACCAGGCAAATAATTGTGAGGAACGCATAGGCTTCCATGAGTATAAGGCTCAATATTTGCTGCCAGTATGTAGAGTTCAATTCGAAAGAATATAAACTTTTTTTCCAGCATTACTGAACAATCAAATAGAAACGCACTCATAGTTTGGATACCACAGAGATATAAAAGTCCAATAGGCAGACAAGCAAAATGGCTGCCACAGGGTTGGGAGATGTTATTCCCATTATTACAAAATTGTAAACCCAATCCTATTGAATTCATTTATCAAGTCAATGTGCTCGGTCCCTGTACCATTTCTCTGCCCACTCCCTCCTCAATAGATCATTAACATACCATTTACACATTCATTACTAATTCAGTGGTGTCAAAGGGGAAAATACTCAATCTGAATAACACCAAAGTGTACAATGGTAAATGTGCTGCTAATGGAAATAGACGGCCAAGATCAGGCTCTTTCTCTACTTAATGGAGCACTCTTTAAGGGCCAAGTCTGCAATCCTGCTACCCCCAGTGGGAAACTGTATTCACTGTGAATGTATGACAGTAAAACACAAATCCACCATTTAACACTGTGCAGCCCTCTTGGTGCAGGATCTGTCCAGTTCTAACTAATGTGAGGTAAGATTCGAGATTCACCTGCTGAACAGTGATTGGTTTCATTCTATTTATTGAAACTTTCATATGAGGAGAGAACACAGTGAATTAATTGGATAACATCTCCAAAAATAAACAACTAGCACAGGCTTGATGGGCTGAACTGCCTGCTTCAATATCATAACTTTACACTCACCATTTTAATGTGTGCGTATATATGTCTGTAATAGACCAGATATTCAGCTACGAGCTAAATCAAAAGTCACTACTCTGTTTTCATCATATCACCATCAGTTTTAGTCAATCTATTAACTCAAACACTTCAAAACTTTAGCCCAGTTCCCGTGCCTTATTATAAGTCATATCAGCACTTCACTGAAGTTCTGTGTGTATGCCAACACAGTCATAAATCCAGTCTCCATTAATTTATAATTTATATCTCTTAATCCCTCCAGGCCAGTGAACAATTGCTGAGCTTTTAATAGCACTTAGCTCCAGACAATTGAGTCTGAGTACTTCATATCTTTTATTTGCCTTGCCTAAATCCAAGGAACACTTTTCAATATTCAGAGCTCAGGTACTGCTCTATCAGATAACCCTCTTCAATCACTCACTCGATAACAAACCAACAGTACACAAACAGTAAAGTATTATTCACCATTAGATTACAAACCTGTTCACTTCAAGCTCGCTCAGACTGAGATATGCAGAACCCATGAAATCGTCCGTGGCCAAATCTCGGTCGTAAACCTATTTGCGGAGAGAGTTTTATTTCATTATTACGTTAACTGAGAGTGAATGAACACGTGGTTCAAGACAAATGCTTTAGGACCATAACCTGTAGAATCAATTTTATGATCACCACCTCAGTCAAAAGGAAATAATTCAGTGCTCCGATCAGTCCCCACCCGGAGATGTGTGTCCATTTCCAATGGTCAAGAAATCACGGAGACATTCAGACACCAGTCGCAATGACAGGAGTCATGAGGCTGGGCAGTGGTGTCAGAGTCCGAGTTATAAGCAAAGAGTGGAGACATTTGGGCTTTTCAGTCTGAAAATCAGGGTCTGTAAAATAAGAAATATTATGGGATGCTACTTTATCATGCCTCTCTCAATTAAACGGTAAGGCAGTAAAAGTGCAATTTAAGACTGGCATCAGGAGGTTTCTTGTGTGTAGAGTTATCAACAACTGGAATTAAACTGCAATGGCTGAAAAAAATAATGGAGACAACAGCAGAGGAATGAGTCTGGTTAATTAAGATGGGCCAAATGTCCTCTTTCATACAAAACTCCCTGTACGAGCTTTCTTGATTTTCCAAAGTCCTACCTTCAGTAGAATTTAATGCGTCACCCAACATCACTTGGTCATACCATGACATGACATGACCCATTATGGCTCCACTGAACACTCTACAAAAACAGAGGAACGTAAACTCTTAGGTGTCCATTATTTTCTTCATCTTGTGTGGACACATGATGAAACACCTCCAGGCAAGTGGACCTTCTGGCCCAGAGGTAGGGACATTACCACTGTACCACAAGACCCTTGGCCCTCAGTTGTATCACAGGTGAGCATACGGCTGAACGTAAACACAACAGGTCAATGGATGGGCGATGACACAAATTCCTAATGCTTATATGGGACAGACAATGCTGCACTGCAGTCAAAAGGGAATACCTGGATCTGGCACTGAAACCAAAACACAGAGAAGCCTCAAAAGGTTGAATACGGAGCTTCTCATAATCACAGGAAGGACAGACTATCCTCAAGTTGTTGCAGTATGTGGAGGTGAACTACAGCTGCAATGCCACAATTTTGTCTCTGCCTCAAAGAGGATTGTAGCTCATCACAGACATGTAGTAGAGAGATTGAAGCAAATATGAACGCTCAACCAGCCTTCACTATCCCAGCGAGACACTTTGGTCTGGTATGAGTCACTGCTGTGATTCCAGAATGAGGTTACATTGACACCATATCCAAAGTAGGAGATAGTCAGGACTGCAGGTGCTGGAGAGGCAGAGTTGATAAAGCGTGGCGCTGGAAAAAGCACAGCAGGTCAGGCAGCAATTGAGGAACAAGACTTCTTCATGGCCCTGCCTGAAATGTCGACTCCCTTGCTTCTCGGATGGTAGATCCAAAGTTTCAATATGAAGACGTGAAAGTGGATTTTGCCGTTACAGTGTGAAAGCACTCTGTCTAAATAAACCAATCACATTTAATTCTGCAGCTTGCCCAGAATATCTGTAATTTCCTGGACTCTCTGATGTACCCAAGTTAACCAAAGCTGATCGACATCCCAACTCACTCCGGCAACCAATTTTGCCCCATTTTGTGAGGTAAAAAAAGCACCGACACATCTGTTTCAGGATACAGACTCTTAATTATTTTCGCAACTCTTCATGGGCCAGAGAAGGATGTGTCTTCAGTAGCCACTTTGTGAGATCAGAAGGGGAAAGGGAGTGTGGCACAAAATACTTGGCTTGCGTGTAGGCATCCAATTTACATTCTGCCATGTTTGCGGTAGCAACACTGGATCATTTTGTCGTACAATGAATTGGTTGCTCAGGCTTGAGGTGCAATTGTGTAACAATGTGGGTCCATTAGATTTACACTCTGTCAGATACCACGGGAGCTGAGAGCCACACCACGCCACAATAGGCCTGCTCCAAAATCTATCGCAGCCAACCTCCACTCAGTCCCTCTCCATGAGCAGTTTTCCTGACATAAGGATCACACAAAAAGTCCTGTCAGAAGATCGGAATTATAGCCTGGAAGCAGGCTGGTCAGCCCATCAAGTCCACATTGACCGTCCAAAGAGCATCCCACCCAGTCCCAACCCTTCTACCCTTTCCTCGTAACCCGGCATTTAGCATAGCTAACTCACCTAGTCTGTACATTCCTGGACACTAAGGGGCAATTTAGCGTGGCCAATCCACCCTAACCTGGGCATCTTTGCGCTGTGGGAGGAAATCGGAGGAAACCCAAACAGGCAAGGGGAGGACATGCAAACACCATACAGTCACCCAAAGCAGGAAACGGGTTGCTGGGATCCCTGGTGCTGTGGGGAAGCAGTGCTAAACACTGAGCTACCATACCTGCTACAAAGAGACATCTACAATAAGAAACTAAAGCGCTCTATTCATAGTTTAGCTGCATTACCCAAGTAGCATACCCCCAGAATATGAAGTGGTAAAGGCAAATAGAACAGACATTAACTGGAGCTAGATAAATATGTAAGGGAGACAACGTTAGCAGGATGTTTAAGCTAATACGCAACAGAGCAGGAGAAAGCTTATGTAGAGTATAAACGCCAGCACAGATAGTTGGGCCGAATGGTCCAAATCTGTGCTGTAAGTCGATTGCAATATGGAGCTGAGCACAATAATAAATGAGAAATCACAAAACGCATTAACTCGAAATAACTGTGGATCAGCCCAAAACTAATTCCTACAGTTGGTCCCAAATGTGAACATCAACTTCAGCATCAGCCCAACCTTCTCTTTGATCAATGGAAACATACTGCAGTGTGTGTAGTGTGTGTGCGCGTGTCGGTGTGTGCGCGCGCGTGTCGGTGTGTGCGCGCGCGTGTCGGTGTGTGCGCCCATGTCGGTGTGTGCGTGCGCATCGGTGTGTATTCATGTAAGTGTGTGTGCGTGTAGGTGTGTATTCATGTAAGTGTGTGTGCGTGCGTGTAGGTGTGTATTCATGTAGGTGTGTATTCATGTTAGGTGTGTGCGTGTGTGTGTAGGTGTGTACGCACATGCGTGGACGAAATTTTCCACAGAATTCAGAATCACTTGAAATCCTGCGATATTTCAGGAACTGCAAGAGTTTCAACAATACATGATTGACAAATTCTTGGCACTTCAGAACAACAAAAGGGCTTGTGCCCGAAACGTCGATTCTCCTGTTCCCTGGATGCTGCCTGACCTGCTGCGCTTTTCCAGCAACACATTTTCAGCTCTGATCTCCAGCATCTGCAGACCTCACTTTCTCCTCAACAAATCCCCTCTGTTAATTTAATTGCAAATTTGAAGAAGTGAGAAAGCACAGCCTTAGCAGCCATTGACACATCCCATATTTAAAATATTCTTCACATGCCAAGCCAATTGGGTTGCATATTGCATCTATCTAGTCATATTCTGCGCACAAACTTAATTCTCTTTTCCCCCTACTGAAAGCGACTGTTTGGAATATTTATATTCTGTCAGTAGCTAATCAGGATAATAATTTGCAGCGTAACAGAATCTGATGTCCTGATGAAGGGTTTATGCCCAAAATGTAAACTCTCCTGCTCCTCAGATGCTGCCTGACCGTCTGTGCTTTTCCAGCATCACACTCTGTGACTCTGATCTCCAGCATCTGCAGTCCTCACTTTCTCCTAAAGTGGCTTAAGGTCTTGAATGGGTTAGTTTAATAATGAGGCCTGCATTTGTCCTGAGTTTCGCTCTCATTGATAAAAACTGATTCATTATATTTAATTTTCTTCAACTACTTAATCCTGTATAAAAATAAGCATTTATATTCATAGCTCCATTGGTCATATAAGCAATTTGAGCTATTAAACAAACTGCAAACTGACAGGCCACCCACTGTGATAATGATAGGTAGTAACATCAGTCACGAAACACTAATCCTATAATGATGGTCCTCAGGTTTACTTCAACACACAGAGTAAGATAGCTAGAACGGACTTTTTTTTAAATGCAATGCATTTTTTCCTACTGCTTGAAGGTACAAGTCAGTAGTTTGAAATGATTCGATAGCTTGAAGGTTGTGATGAGTTTATCCATTTTTTATGCATATTCCTCTCTATTATTTACAATCCCAAAAGGCACTCCAATTGTTCTAAGTGTTCCTGCATTTATCTAAAAGGTATCCTATCTCCCCAAATAACTGACAACTTCAGACCTTCTCATGAAACGTATAAACCACACAAGTTTTGTTTTTTGAATCCTATTCATAAAGTTCCACTTGAACATATATAGCTGCCTTCATGAACAATGAACTGGGACAACACATCCAACCTAGGACAAGCCAAACAAAGACACGCACGAGAATTCCTAGAAGCATAACATTCCAACCGGAACTCTATCAACAAACATATCAAGTTAGACCCCATCTACCACCTCCTGAGAAAAAGAACAGGAAATAACATCACCACAGGAGATGACATCACCAACCCAAAGAAACCTAAACATATAAATAGAAAGCAGGAATTACCAGCAGTGCTTTGCCCAGAGGCCCACTGAAGATGTTACCTAGAAGGGTGACGAAGCGTCTAGAAATGAACTTTCCAGCTCAGCAAGCAAACCTACATCCAGAACCATGAACCAATGGGCCCTGGGTGATATGGGCGGGTGTTGTGTTCCACAGCAGGGCTTCCAGAATCAGTGTTCTGGTTCCTGGCTAAGCTGGAGTCTTTACAAAAATTCAGAGCTAAACATTTAAGTCTATTCAGTTCCAGGACCATCCTTTTAAGTCTTTGTCACACCTTGGCTAGGGCCCTTACATCGTTTTATTAACACAACCTTAAATCAGCGCTAATTATTGAGATCTCGTTATGTTGGATTAGCATGGACAGAGGATTGGCTAACTAATAGAAGACTAGGAGTTGTAGAGTGATACAGCACAGAAACAGACCCTTCGGTCCAGCCAATCCATGCTGACCATAATCCCAAACTAAACCAGTCCCATCTGCCTAATAAGGAATAAGGGGACATTTTCAGGATGGAAACTGATCCTGTAAGTACAACTCAGCTAATTCCACACCCCCTGCCTTTGTCCCGGTAACCCTATCAATATTCTTTCTTCAGATACTGATCCAGTTCCCTCTGAAAGCCTCAACTGACTCTGCTCTCGCTACACTCTCAGATAGCGCGCTCCAGATCCTAACCATTCAAGTAGCAGAGTGTTAATACTTTGTTTTATTGTCACACAGGAATTAGAAATGCAACAAACTGTTTTTAAACACTGCGCGCGACCTCAAACCAAATTATAACCACTGATACCGGGTCGGGTGACCTAAAACGATTACCACTGACCGTAGCCAGTGAAATCAACCAAAATTCTAATCAGTGAATCCCAAACAAAGAATGGACCATTGACCCCATCACCGATCCTAACTATATCATAACCATCAAACCAAACCATCTAAACATAAGCACTGAACCACACTAAGTTTAACTCCCAAAGTAACAGTATTTAGCTGAATCAGTATATCATTTCTGAACATGCAGCTCTTTATTACCTTGACATACAGCTTTTGATTCAAGTTCTTGACTGGTATGACAAAGGTCTCATCCCATCGAGGGTTTAAGTTTTTGTACATGATCTTGCTCTTGTACAGCGTTTTGCCAGCCAGTTTGAACTTAACATAAGGATCACTCGTACCTGTGGGACAAAATAAATACATTGCATCAATGATATCTGCGAAAATATCTTAAGGTATTCTTACAGTGATCAATTTAATTGGCAATCATTCATAGATGCATGCTGATCATTTCCATCCTTAACCTGTGTATTTATGGATGAAAAACCCTTTGTTACCATACAACAATGTTCCTTGGGCAGCCGTTTCCAAACACATAACCACTACAATCGAGACGGTTAGCTCAATTGGCTGGATGGCAGGTTACTCATACGAAGTGGCGCCAACAGGGTGGATTGGTTACCATGAAGGATTCTCCTTGTCAACCTCTCTCCTTGCCTGAGGCATGATGCCCCTCAGGTTAAACCACCACCAGTTGTCACTCCCTAATGAGAGAGCGCCCTATGGTCTGGTAGGACAATGGTGACTTTGCCTTTACTATCAAGAAGGACAAGGGCAGCAGGTAGATGGGAACGCCACTACCTGCAAGACCCTTCCAAGTCACTCACCATCCTGACTTGAAAATACATCGCTGTTCCTTCGGGTATCGTTGCGTCAAAATCCTGGAATTCCCTCCCTAAAGGCATTGTGGGTCAACTTACAGCACACAGACTGCAGCGGCTCAGGAAGGCAGCTCACCAGCCTGTTCAAGGACACCTCGGAAAGGGCAATAAATGCTGGGCCAGCTAACAACACCCACATCCCATGAATACAAGTTTAAAGTACCATACCAGGTAGTGGTGGGGGGAGGGGGGTTTGGATTTCCATGGTGCAAGAATGGTCCCAGGAATAAAAAGCTTTAACATATGAGGAACATTTGAGGTCTCTGGCTCAATACTCAATGTAGTTTAGAAGGATGAGGGGAGGATCTAACTGAAACTTACAGAATACTGAATGGCCTGGACAGAGTGGATGTTGGGAAAATGTTTCCATTGTTCGGAGAGACTAGGACCCAAGGGCACAGCCTTAGAGTAAAGGGAAGACCTTTTAGATTGGAGGCAAGGAGAAACTTCTTCAGCCAGAGAGTGGGGAATCTAGGGAATTCATTGCCACAGAGGGCTGTGGAGGCCAGGTCATTGAGTATATTTAAGACAGAGATAGATAGGTTCCTGAGTATCAAGGGGATCAAGGGTTATGAGGAGAAAGCTGGAGAATGGGATTGAGAAACTGATCAGAGCTGAAAATGTGTTGCTGGAAAAGCGCAGCAGGTCAGGCAGCATCCAAGGAACAGGAGAATCGACGTTTCGGGCATAAGCCCTTCTTCAGGAATGAGGAAGGGCTTATGCCCGAAACATCGATTCTCCTGTTCCTTGGATGCTGCCTGACCTGCTGCGCTTTTCCAGCAACACACTTTCAGCTCTGATCTCCAGCATCTGCAGTCCTCACTTTCTCCTTGAGAAACTGATCAGCCATGATGGAATGGCGGAGCAGACTCAATGGGCTGAATGGCCTAATTTCTGCTCCTATGTCTTCTGGTGTAATGACGCAGGGAGCAAGATTCACAGATCTGTACAGGATTACATGTGAGTTTTGAAGGGGTGGGGGAGAGGGGGCTATCTTGCATAATAGCACTCAGTTCCCTGAATAAGAGGCCCAGGATCGGGAGGGGATAGGTCCAGTGAGAGTCATTCACCAAACTCGCTGCCATCTCCCTTCCTCACTCCCACTCCCACCACAGGCCTCTTACGGTGACTCCCTCTTGCTGTCCATCAACTGTGGCCTGGGATCCGTGATGTCAACAATCTCAAGGCAGGTGCCTCCCCAGCAGCACGGTCAGTCCCTGAGTTCATTTCTTCTGAACCTATTCCTGGATCTATCTAAAAGGCATCCCATCTCTCCAATTAACTCTGACAGCTTCAAACTTCTTGTGAAAAGTTTAAAGCACACAAGTTTTGTTTTCTGAATCCTATTTGTGAAACCTGGATCGATTGGAGGACATTTCCACTTTAACATATATAGCTGCCTCCGAAAACCAATGGTGTATTCAAAAGGATACTGGCTCTGAGCGATATGGGCGAGTGCTGGACGACCAACTCTCTGTAGATGGGACTTGTATCCTCGGCTCCTTGATCCCAGGGATGGCCCACCTGTGCCCAAGTGGAGTTCTTCTCAGCTCTGGGCAAGATCCCAATGATACAGTCAAATATTACCCAATGTGTCAACACATTTTGGGAGGAAAATGGAAAAATATAAAACCTCAAGAATTCACATCACACTTAGTTAACATTCTCCACTACAGAAAACTCTAATTTCTGCATTTTTTTTAAAAAGAAATAAGGGCTCTTTAGATCTGCAGCTACATCAAGCTGCACGTACACCTGCCTCTCTGCATTCACAAGGCCTAAGGCCTACCTTAAAACCATCTTTGAGTTGCTCCTTTTTCAGTGGACAGCTTTTCCCATCGTACTAAACAAATAGGATGAAGGTTTGACCAGAGGCAAATTATACTATCCACAAAATCTGATGGAACTGCTGAAATACATTTGCATTTGGCACAGTCCATAAGCCTGATACTGTCTGATCATTTCTCAGGGATCAATTCAAGCTTGGGTATTTAATCGACTCTCGTGCTTTTTCCACTGGGTTCCAGCTCTCCTATTTATCACCATCCTGCCAAATCTCCTTGACAACTCCAGGCAAAGGCATGTCGAGCCAGCTTGGATTAGGAAACCAGAGTTCGACTTATACTTGTACTGCTGTCTTCCATTACAGCGGCTTTAATCATGTCCGATAGTGAGGAAGGTCTGTGAGCAGCCAGAGAGACCTCACAGAGCTGCAATTCATTAGACGGCTGAACAAAGTAAACCAATTACCAAGAGCAGTCCACAATGATCTGAGCTATCGTGATTGCAGGTGACAGGA
This sequence comes from Chiloscyllium plagiosum, assembly GCF_037043375.1. Taxonomy (NCBI): domain Eukaryota; kingdom Metazoa; phylum Chordata; class Chondrichthyes; order Orectolobiformes; family Hemiscylliidae; genus Chiloscyllium; species Chiloscyllium plagiosum. The sequence goes on from NW_028270177.1 coordinate 30,393,570, forward strand.
CAGAATTTTCCTCCTCCTTGCTCTCTGTTTTGGGAACAGCTCCAAAACTTGAATTTTTTTTTCACTCACCAACAGCAGTGTATAAAAAGGGTTCTTGTGTTATGGTGAATGGATAAACTCTTAAGTATGCTCAACATCGTGTTCAATTCTCTTCAATAACATTCTCGAGGCAAGGTTTTCATAATGAAAAAGATTAAAACAAATCCAGCTAAGTCACTGCCTCAATTGCTTCAGTTCTCAGGTGAACCTAAGGACTGCAGATGCTGGAGGTTAGAGTCGAGAGCATGGTGCTGGAAAAGCACGACAGGTCAGGCAGCAACCGAGGAGCAGGAGAATCGACGTTTTGGGCAAAAGCCCTTCATCAGGAATTCCCGATGCCTGAAACGTCGATTCTTCTGCTCCTTAGATGCTACCTGACCTGCTGTTCTTTTCCAGCACCACACTCTCAAACCTGCTTCAATTCTCAGCCCACCCATTACCATGTCATCTGGAAAACATGGGGTCAGCATCAGGCCTTAGTAACCACAGGTCACTGACCTGACACAAGGTAAAGTTAATTGAAACTAAAATATACAGAAAACCTCAACATTTCAATCTGAATGATTCTAATACTCAGTTAATTAACTCCACTTTGTGCCTGTAGGGCCCAAGCTGTTGTTAACAACAATACCAATCGTCTACTTCAGAGGTAGAATCTTTCTCATCATGATCAGAAAAGTCGCCCATGTGATTTTTTGAAAAGTAGATACTGTCCAGATGAACCAGAACTTTGGCTGATCTATTTCGCTGCTGAAAGGGAAAACGGGACACACCATTTCCCAAGAGAAATATAACCACACTAATCCGATATCCATTTACATTTACTGGTCACAACTATTTAAGAGTCTTTCAGATGAGCTACATCCTACCCCGATCTTCATCGGTGAACCTGGTCAAGTTCATTAAAGGTCGTTTGTGAATGTCATGTCCTGGGCAAACAACTCTATCTGAGAGATGCTGATCTATTTCTGACTGCCCATCACAAGCATGAATGCATAGCCTCTGCTGATTCAATATCCATTGTATTTGATTCCCTCCCCCTGAGCTGTTTAGAACATAGAGCTGGTTACTTTAGCACTGCATGTAAAGAGCACTCTGAGGGTTACTTTATGTGGGGAGATTTAACCTGCGAGGTTTTTAATTCCCTGGAATTCAGAAGATTAAGGGCTAACTTCAGTCAGGTTTCCAAAGTATCAATGACAGCATATGGTGTTACTTGAGAAACTATTTTGAAGAAAAATAGTGCAAATGAAAACTCCAGACTTTTGACATCAAGAAAAATAATTCTGCTCACCCCCACCTTTCATTCCATCCAAACCTCTCTCTCCTTATTTTACACCATTTCTAATTCTACTCTCCTTCTGAAAGTAATCAATTAGACAGTGCAAATTCCCTCACAAGCCAGTCAGAGTGGCTCACCCGCCTCTTCACAAATAACGTCGCTGGACACCATTTTCCCTCAGCCTGCATCCGCGCAACACTGCAAAGCGTTTAGCTTGCTTTCCCAGCACTCACGCATTCCCACTTCCTGCTAGCCTCTGTGCGGGTCACACTGCTTTCTTAGCTCATGGGTCCTCAGCGCCCGGTTACCTAGCGGCCAGCCTCTGGAGTTCACGCAGCTTTGCGGAGGGAGAGCTGGGCAGCTTGCGACGGTGGGAGCACTGAATGGACAAGGGAGTAGACATGTCTGTGTGGCACTGCGCCACATCAGCGTCACACTGGAGCCAGCAGCTTAGGTGGGTAGCGCACTCCATGTGCTTCAAGTTAATAGCCATGTGCGAAAGTCAGAGGTGCACAATAAGAGAAGTTGCAGGGTACTGTCACTCTAGAAGGGATTGGCTACAGTCAGTCAGGCCCTTAGTCTTACCAGAGTCCTGAGATCCGTGTCCCTGCAGTTCAGGGTTTGGGCTATGGTCAGTCTTAAGGTCGAGAGTGACCAGTCTGGGGATTACAAATAGGGCATTGAGCCATCAATCGGGGAAAAGGGGTGGACCAGTTCTTCCTGCAAATATGGCAAAGGGAGGGACTGAGTATGATGAAATTGACCAGAAGAGACGTTAGTGGTGAGGCAGGAGCAGAAGGGAGAAGTGCAGAAGACAGGGAGGGTTTTAGTAGTTTGGGAAAATGAGGTGGAGAGAGCTGTTGAGTGGATTTGTGGAATAATGGCATTTGTTTTCCATCATAGAATAAAATCCCTGCAGTGTGGAAGCAGGCCATTTGGCCCATTGAGTCCAGACCAACCCTCCTAAGAGCATCCCATCCTCTACCTATCCCAGTCACCCTGCATTTCCTATGGCCAATCCACCTGACCTGCACATGTTTGGACTGTGGGAAGAAACCAGAGCACCCAGAGAAAACCCACAGGGACACAGGGCGAACGTGCAAACTCCACACAGACATTTGCCTGAGGCGGGAATCAGACCCGTGACCCTGGCGCTGTGAGGCAGCAGTGCTTACCACTGAGCCACCATACCAATGAACTTTCAATGAGCTTTTATGAGGTGCATACAGTGACAGAGTTCAAGTGATTAGGAGGCGGTAGAACAGAAAGTGGTGACACCTAGCCTTGTGGAGCACAGAGGTACTTCCTGCTGGGCATGGCTTCCCCCCCCCCCCCCAGACACAGCCCTAATACAGGCTGCCACGCGTGTCCAAGCTGAGTTGGTCCAGTGGCATGGCTTCCTCTGTCAGCCAGCTGGGAAAAGCATTATCCTCCTCTCGCCATCCTCTCCAGCAAACATCTCCAGACTCCTACGGAGAGCCTTCCTGTCTTCTGAGATATTTGCCCTCAGTGATAATGGTGGGGGCACTACAGGGTGGGAGACAGTTCCTGGTTTGCAGTACCTGACGTGGTGAGCAGCTGGGGTTGTAAACCTGGGGGCCAGAAAGACGCAAGGCCCCAGCTGCTGGAAGCACTCCCAGGTCTCTGCTGGCACTATTCCCGAAGAGAGACAAACAAGAGTGTAGACGTACAATTAATGAGGTGAAGAGCAGAACATTGTGAGAGAAAAAGCACTCCAAGCAATGATGGACCAGGCACTATCAGCAAAACATTATCTGAAAAGAATACTGCCCCCGTATTTTCTACAGCAGAAGTGAACTTTCCCACTGATTCTCACACAACAATAAGATGTTAGAGATGGTTTCTATTCTAACACATTCAATTTTAATCCCATTTTCATCTCAGAGTTCAGGCAACTACACCCTGGAGTTTATAATCAAACTGGAACAATGGGATTGAAGAGTGCATTGTCAAAATCGCCCACAGTCAGGTGTGACTGAATGGACAGTCAACAGCCAGTTGGGAAGCAGTGCTCACTCTGGGTTGGGGGGTCTCCAATTTGATGAACCTGGAGCAGGCAGCTGAAGTGGAGACACCATCGGCTATAAGGAATTTATCTAAACGACCTGTGAAATACCTTCACAGAGGCCGGTATCCTGTCACCAAGTCAGCCTTTATTTACACACAGAGTCTTTGACACTGATCCAGTTCCTACAGAGCCAGCTGTCAGAGTGTCAGGATCGCTGACACTCCTGTTTCTGTCAGCCAGGGCTCTCTGATTGGACCAGATTAACAGCCCCAATCCGGGAACTCATACTCTATCAGGTCCATCTGGCTGACCTCATTACAATCACTACTTCCCTCCCTCTCTAAGTCTGGGGCATAGACTGGTTATTTTCTTTTGTAGCTCCTCCAGGGGTGTTTTAGCACCATGGCAGATTCCTCCAACACTGTCTCTGATACAGGCAGTGTGCAATGTACAGTAGCTCACCTCTCACACCGAGAACACGGTGGAAGAAATTCATTCTCCTCTTCAGGCTGCAAAGGCATAGTGGCAGCAACATCCTCCGTAGCCATCTCAGATTCCGAGTTATCTTTAACGCTTGGAGAGGGAGAACCAATGGGTCCTGGAACAGTCAGAAAGGCAGTCGAAGAGCTGGGCACGTTTTGCTCCGGTGCCGTTTGCAGCTTTCTTATGGTCCACGTGTTTATTCAGAGCTGTCGCACCTCCCCGAACATTATACAACACGGGACCTGACCTCGTGTTGACCATACAGCCTACCCATGCAGGGCCATTCCCATGGTTCCTACACCAAACCTCATCCCCTGAAGTAAACTCTGTCTCTTGCTTAGCAGAGTCTTGTGTCTAGCTTTGGCATTCCCAATGTCATTTCACCCTCCGTCCCAAGTCTGGGAAGATCAGATCTAACGTGGTTCAGAGTCTTCTCCCCATTAGTAACTCCGCCAGAGATATCCCTGTGGGTGCATGAGGGATGATCCTATAATCAAATAGGAACCAGGACAGTTAGGTATCAAGTGGAGTTGTAGGCTGTTTCTTCAAACCTGCCTTCAACGTTTGGACTGCTCTTTTTGCCAGACCATTGGACGATGGATGGTATGGAGCTGTCCTGATATATCAAATACCATTCAACTTTAGGAAGTACTCAAATTCCCTGCTGGTAAACGATGGTCCATTATCTGTGACCAACACTTCCGGGAGTCTGGGAATTGCAAAAGATGCGCACAGTTCTTAACGAATGAACTCAAAGCAAGTTCAGCAACTTTAAATGGGCATCCCACAATGACTAAGGACATTGAGCTCATGAAAGGACCTGCAAAATCAACATGTGACCAGGTCCACCACGGTTTACTCCGCCATTGCCACAGGTGTGGGGAAGCTGCTGGCAGTAATCTTTGTCCTTGTTGGCACTCTGGGCACTGCCCCATAAGTACGGCTATATCTGCGACCAATCCTGGCCACCAGACATAACTTCTCACTAACATTTTAATTTTGGAAACCCCTGGATGACCCTGGTGGAGTTCAGCCAGCATCTGGCAGTGCCTGATACTCAGGACAATCACCCTTGCTCCCCAAAACAATGTGCCATCCTCTGCTGTGATCTGGTCTCTCCGGGTCCAAAAAGGTTTCAATTCAGGTTGTGATGGCTCTTTGGTTTCCCCCATCGCACCAACGGTTTCAGTTTTGCCAGGATCGGATCTTTGTACGTCCAGAGTCTGATATTGTCAGCAGTGACTGGAAGTGTGTCCAGAAAATTTAAAATAATTACAGACTCTTCCAGTGACAGTCCCACCGGCGGTGTATCTGTCAGTGGGAGGCGGCTTAATGCATCGGCATTTGCTATTTGGCCTCCCAGGCTCCAACTTGTAATTATACACAATTATTATTGGAGCCCACCACTGAGTTCAGCCTGAAGCTATGGGCAGCTCTACCTTGTCCTCTTTAAGTACAACTAGCAGTGATTTGTGGTCTGTTATTATTGCAAAATTTATGCCCGTAAAGGTATTGGTGGAACTTCCTGACTCCGAATATGATCATCAAACCTTCCTTCTCTATCTGATCTTATTAACACTCTGCATTAGCCATAGTCCTGGATGCATACACTATCGAGTGTTCCTCTGCATTGGGCCATCCATGAGCTAATACTATCCCGGTGCCATACAGGGAGGCATCGCATGTCAATTCCTGATCTCATTTGGGATCACAGCATGCCAACACTTTCGAAGATGCTAGCTACTTCTTCACTTCCCTGAAAGCCATTGCTTGGCTACGTGACCATTTCCAAGGCTGACCCATTTTTAAGAGTTGATACAAAGGTGCCAGAATGGAGGCCAGGTTATGTATGAATTTCCACAATAATTCACCAGCCCAAGGAAAGACCCTGAGCTCCGGTACAAACATTGGAGCCAGGCCCCCTTTGATTGCTCTCACGTTATCTTCCAACGTGTGTAACCCAGTCTTGTCGACTCTGTAGTCCAAGTAGGTCACTTGGGATGCCTATAACACATATTTTTCCCTTTTAAGATATGTGCCCTCTACGAAGAATGTACGATGTCCAAGTTCTCTACGTGCTCTTTATTGGTCTCCCCTGGTATTAACACATCATCTAAATAAATGGCAATGTGGGGTAGACCTTGTAAATTTTCTCTATTATTCACTGAAAGTGGCACGAGCTGACAATACCCCAAAATGGCCGTCTTGTAAAACGGTATAAACCCTTATGAGTATTAATTGTAGCATACGTCTTGGATTCTTGATCTAACCATAATTGCAATTACTCATGGCTCATGTCCAACTTTGTGAAAGACATCCCCCCCCCCATCAGCTTTGTGTATAAATCTTCTGTGCGAGGAATTGGGTATATATCCAGCCACAAAAAGCAGTTTACTTTTGGTTTAAAATCCTCACAGAGACAAAATAATCCATTAAGCTTCCAATCGGTTTGACCAGTTCTGCCCATTCTGGTTTGATGACTCCTTCACTTTTCAGCCTCCCGATTTCTGTCTCAACTTGTGCCCATGGCACTGGACAGGCCTTGCAGAATCGTGCAATTGTTTCATGCAAGGTGACCTCATCTCCTTTGATAGTCCCTAGACGCTCCTGATAAGCCTCTGTGCATTTAATTAGGACCTCACTCAGGCAGCCATTTTCTAATCGAAAAATGTTGAGTTAATCCAGGTGTATCTTTCTCAACCAATTTCACTCCATCAAGCTTGGGCCCGAGGCTTTTACTACAATCAGTAGCAATTGAACTAGCTGTTTCTCATAAGAGACCGGAACTGAAGTTGTACCCCTAATCTGTAAAGATTCCCCAGAAGAGGTTCTCAGTCTAGCCGAGATCTAGTGTAACCTTAAGGCTTGGAGTCCAGAGGGAATTTTGTTAAAGGCTGGTTCTGCGATCACTGAAACGGCCGCGCTGGTATCGATCCCCATCAAAGCCCAATGACTATTTAATCAGACGTTTATTTTGATTGGTTCTGATTTGGATGTTGCTATGCAATTTAACATTTCCAAACCAAATGTAGCTGGACTTTGCAGGGTGTGCACTCTCTTGGATAATGGCCTGTAAGTTCTGTTACTCAATTTAGGTCTAGTGGGACTCTCTTGTTGTCTCGCGTCCACTGCAATGGCTTGTCGGCCCAGATCCTGAAGAAACATTTAACTGTTTGGCTGAGACTTGGCTTTGTTTTGGGTTTTTCTGTGGGCTGACTTAGAGTCCTTCTATTCAGGATGTCCTCAGTGAGGCTGTGCAATTGCCTGCACTCAAATAATTTTCTCCAAGTTCAGTCGGACTGGTAAGTGTGTCCACTTCCATCATCATATCCTATAACTCATATGCTCCACTTGCCGTATTTTCTAATGACAAAGCCAGTTGTGGTTTCTGTTAGAAGTCCAGTTGGGCTTCAGCTAGCAGGTGTTTTAGCATAGTTACATCATTAACCCCACATACCACAGACCCTCAGCATCTCATTGAGGGTTAAACCAAAATCCCAATACAGATTCCCTGGGTTCTCAAAGTGCCAAGTAAAAACTATAACAACTCAGAATTACAGGAGGCTTGGGGTTGGAATATTCCGTAACTAAATTCATCATCTCTTGAAAGATTTTCTTATCTGCTGCCTCAAGAAAATTAAGGTTCCTAATAAGCAAAAAAGCTGCAGGTCCACAAGCAGTCAGGAGAATTACTCTTTGCTTTTCATCTGACCCGACATCATCTGCCTGGAAAACATAACGCATTCTTTCCACATTCTTGGCCCAGTCTTCGACGGCAGGATCGAATGAGTCAAGCTTCCCAATTAACAGCACGATGTCAGAAATGCTTGCCCCAATTCAAAGATGACTGTTGTGAGTGAATGTTTTCAGGAGCATGCTTTGCCCTCAATGCCACTTAATTAACTCCAGAGAGGCTGGTATCCCGTCACCATGTCACCCTTTATTTACATTTGGAGAGTCCTTGACACTGATCCAGCTCCCTCAGAGCCAGCTCTCAGACTGTCAGGATGCATGACACTCCTGTGCTTATCTGTCAGTAAGGTTTCCCTCACTGGACTACATTAACAGCCCCAATCAGGGAGCTCATATTCTCTGAGTCCACCTGGCAGACCTCATTACAATCAATACAACCTGGATTCCAAAATGTAACATAGTCTTTTGAGGCTCAATAAAAACTCTGTCACGCTTGGAAGTTCTAAACAGCTTTTTGTGAACATCTGCACACAAAGTTTAATAATGGATGCAAACTGGGATTGCATATTTGGGGAAAGACATTCCAACATAGCCACCAGAGTTCTTCAGAAAAACAACACAGCTCTCTCACAGCATTTGGACCTTTACAAATATGCTGTAGATACAAGTGCGTGTGTGTGTGTATATGAGAGAGAAGTGTGTGTGTGTGTGTGTGTGTGTGTGTGTGTGTGTGTGTGTGTGTGTGTGTGTGTGTGTGTGAGAGAGAGAGAGAGAGAGTGAGTGAGAGAGAGAGAGGGGGGGAGCACGCGCGTGTGTGCATGTGCGTTCTATGAGCTAATAGCAAAGAAGGAGTTAATGTTCATGTTACATTGATCTCCTGCCAATCTCATGTCTCTCAGTCTCTGAATGAAGACAGTTGAGATTTGCAGAAGGACCCAGACAGAACGATCCAGTTCCTAGCAGCCAGCAAGTTAATGTAAACTGTACCCACTGCTACCACGTACCATAACCACTGGTTATGTCAGACAAGTGCCTCTCCCCGGTCGGAGCAAATTACTGCAGATGCTGAAATCTGTTACATTGGAGAAACCAGACACAGACTGGGTGACTGCTTCGCAGAACACCTCGGTCTGAACGCATGCATGATCCTGACCTTCCTGTAGCCGGTCATTTTAACACAGCATCCTGCTCGCGTGCCCAAGTGTCTGTCCTCGGCATGCTGCAGTGTTCCACAAAATCTCAGCGCAAACTAGAGAAACAACATCTCATCTGCAGACTGGGCACTTTACAGCCTTCTGGACTTAATAATGAGTTCAACACCTTCAGATTGTGAACCCATTCCCATTCCTTCCCCTTCTTTTAGCTTGACTTGGTATAATAACCATGTCCCCTCCCACCACCCAGCAACCCAGTGGGGCTGTCTGTTCTTTCCAGTCTGGCAGTTAGACCCACCATTGTTCTGCCATTCTCACATTCCAGTCACTTAGTCTGAACTGTCCAACACCTTTTCTCCCCCAGCACGCTACATCCCTCCCCTGTCTTTGTCCCCAACTATTGCATAAATGTTGCCCCCTCCACACTTCACTTCAACTCTGATGAAGAGTCATCTAGACTCAAAATACTGGCTTGCTCTCTCTCCATAGATGCTGTCTGAATCGCTATGATCTCCAACATTTGGTGTTGTCAGTGCCTCTTTCATTTGGACTCATTAGTGATCCATCCCCTGATCGCTGGACAACTCCTGGACCCAGCGTGAACAAAAGGCAGTAAGCTACTCAAAGCCGAGTATCTCATGGTGGCAGGAGTGCTATCTGAGAATGCAACATATGGGGGTGTGAGAATGAGGAAAAGACAGTGATAAAGGAGGGGAAGAGATGGAGAAAAAAATGCAAGTGAGGAAGACAGAACACGGGCAAACACGACCAACAGCAAGTGAAAAACATGTGAGTGAGAGAAATTTCTGCATTTAAGCAAGAGGGGGAAGACACAAACAAGCAACAGTGCAAGCAAGCAGGAGGGAGAGAGAGAAAACTGAGTGAGAGATAGCAGGAGGGAGAGAGAGAAAACTGAGTGAGAGATAGCAGGAGGGAGAGAGAGAAAACTGAGTGAGAGATAGCAGGAGGGAGAGAGAGAAAACTGAGTGAGAGATAGCAGGAGGGAGAGAGAGAAAACTGAGTGAGAGATAGCAGGAGGGAGAGAGAGTGAGAGACAGGAGGAGGGGAAGAGAGAGAGAGAGAGTGAGAGATGGAAAAGAGAGAGTGAGAAAAAGAGACAGAGAGAGTGAGTGAAAGACAGGAGGAGGGAGAGAGAGGAAACTGAGTGAGCAACAGAAAGTTGCTTAAACATGATCAACCAAACGAAACACAATGCTGCCCAGCCAAAACAGCAAATGATTATGCACCAACCCCCGCACTGCAACATCAAAACATTTTCAAAATATCTGAACAAACATTAAGAGCAGATATCTCTTGATTGATCACTTTGTTGTAACTGTCTGTACTCCCTGGATTCACCCAAATATAAAAACGACAGCTAAAGTAAGTCAGGGAATAGCGTCCCCTTGCATACTGCAGTGTCAAAAAAAGGGCAAGACTGAGAGTTTAATTTCTCCTAAACTGCGTACTTTTCCCACAACAACTTCTGACATCTGAAGAGCTGTGTGGAGGTGCAGATCAAAGTTTAACTTAAGTGGAAGAACGGTTACTGAAAATGCCCAGCGCTCTGAAGCAGGCCTTGACTGATTTCCCTTTTTTTATTCCCTCCCCCCCAACTTTTCCTTTCCACTGAATAAATTCCTGTGCAACAACACATAATCAGTCTGTTAGTTTCACTTACGTGGAGCCTATGCAAATCTGCCTGGAGCACCTTTCACTGGCAGCTTTATCCCTTTACTGTTGTATTCAGAGGCGTGATGGGATGGAGAGGCAGAGAGGCCTAGCTTTAATCAGTGAGGAGCTTTGGGATCAGCTGTCATGCCCGTCAGATTAAACACTAAATGAATATCTCAAAACTTCACTCATCAGTGTCACTTCCCTGCATGCAAGGGATAATGGGTAATCCCCCAGACAGGTGGAACACAACATTTGACAGGCTAATAATGTTACAAGAATTGGAAAGCTTGAATAATAAAACACTGGAGTGAATGATGATATTAAACTCAGCATTAATAGGGGAGGATTACGCCTCACAAAGCTGCTCAGGAGAAGTGTCAACTTAGTGGACCTTGACTGTTGGTAAAATAATTGGGGGAGAAATGTGTGTGGTGATTGTATACAGAAGGTATGTGTCTCCTGTCAAACAAGTAACATCTCAACTAGGCAGTGAAGGGAGAGCAGACAACAAAAAAAGACCAGTATTGGTCTAAACACCAGAGAAAGAGAGAGGGGCTTTGTGAAAAATGGAAACACTGTTGAGTTTTACTCTATATAATCCAGTGGTGGGAAAAGTAAGTGTTTCAATCAATCACATCTCTTTTATAAAGATTGCGGTGTAGTAATTAAAAAGTTTCTTCAGCAAGATAGTGTTGAGATAATTCAATTACAAGACAAATAACGAGGGCTGCAAGACTCAATTAGTACCTGATGGAAAGCTGTGGGAAAGAGAAACAAATCTTTTGCCTGTGCCAACGTTAGTTCTGTGGCATAACTAATATATTCCGATGGGATTATTTCAACGAGATTCGACAGTCACTCAGGTCCTGTTGAATTACACTGGAGAGTGGCGCTGTCAAAATGCTGGTGCTCCACAGATAATGATGTAGTTATCAACGAAGGCTGGAGGAGCTGTGCAAAACACACAGCAACTGGTGCAGTCAAACAGAGCAAGATGTGATCTTGAAAGGAATCAAAATGTTGCGAACCGTTCGCCGCAATTCACCGCGTAAGCAAAGCAAACTTGAAAGGCAGACGTGCATTTATGTAGCGCCTTCATCGATCATTCTCATGCACTTCTCAGCCAACAGAGTGACCTCTACTAATCTCTACTGGGATGCAGGAAGCTGCTACTCTCTTCAGCATTGGAATAAAGTTATTAATTCCCCTACATGCACCACATAAAGCTCACTTGGAAATCTCCATGATCTCACCCCCTACTCTGTCTTGGACAATTACATTTACAAGGATCTAAACAGAAATGGAAATTGCTGGAAAAGCTCAATAGGTCTGGCAGCATCTGTGGAGTGAAATCTGAGTTAAGTAATCCTTACTCGGGATTTACAAGAATGTTGCCAGAGTTGGACTGTTTGAGCTACAGGGAGAGGCTAAATAGGCTAGGGCTACTTTCCCTGGAATGCCGGAGGCTGAGGGGTGACCTAATGGAGGTCTATAAAATCATGAGGGGCACGGATAGGGTGAGTAACCAAAGTCTTTTCCCCGGGGAGGGGAGTCCAAGACTAATGGGCTTAGATTTAAGTTGAGAGGGGAAAAGGCTTAAAAGGGAGCTGAGGGGCAACTTTTTCACACAGAGGGTGGTGCATGTATGGAATGAGCTGCCAGAGGAAGTGGTGGAGGCTAGTACAATTACAGCATTTAAAAGGCATCTGGATGGGTATATAAATAGGAAGGGTTTAGAGGGATACGGGCCAAATGCTGGCGAATGAGACTAGATTAATTTAGGATATCTGATTGGCATGGACGAATTGGATCAAAGGGTCTGTTTCCATGCTGTACATCTCTATAACTCTATTTGCAATGTTACAGAAGGGATTTGAACTTCACCCGATGCAACAAAAATAAAGATTTCAGGAAAACTATGCAAGTAAACTCTTTGCAAGTCTACAAGCTTACACACCTCTCTCTTTCTGCGGTATTGACTCCCTCAAAAATCCGACTATTTTGGCTTGACTACAACTCAACAAAAGCAATAAGGTGCTACAGACAGAACACAAATGGAAGAACAATAAAACTCAACACAATACACTAAAAAACCGACACCATATCGTATGCACAGTCACCCTCAGTGTCATCTGTGCCTCAGTGGCACAGTGGTTCACACTGCTGCCTCACAGCGCCAGAGACCTGGGTTCAATTCCCGCCTCAGGCAACCGTCTGTGTGGAGTTTGCACATTCTCCCCGTGTCTGCGTGGGTTTCCTCCGGGTGCTCCGGGTTCCTCCCACAGTCGAAAGATGTGCAGGTTAGGTGAATCGGCCATGTTAAATTTCCCATAGTGTTAGATGTAGGGGAATGGGTCTAGGTGGGTTGCTCTTCGGAGGGTCTGTGTGGACTTGTTGGGCCGAAGGGCCTGTTTCCATACTGTAAGTAATCTAATCTAATCACCTGGATCAGAAGGTAGTGGGTTTGAGTGCCGTACCAGAGAGTTGAGCATGTAGCTGAGGCTGACTCTCCAAATCAAGTGGACATACAAATGTAATGCATTGCAAGAAATGCAGAAACGTAAGACATATTGTCCACCAGCGAGACTTCAAACCCAGATCCTGCCTACACTCTTAGACAGAGATTATTGCCAAAGTCCCTGGCTGTGTCGTTTGCTGGTTACTATAGCACTCACGTATTCTGAACAATATTTATCCTTTAACTATGGGATAGGTGTGGAGGGATTTGGACCAAAAGTGGACAAATGAGACGAGTATAAATTGTGAAAAATCAGTGGCATGGACCAGTTGGGCCAGAGGGCCTGTTTCCATACTGTAGACCTCTACGATTCTATAATCAATATCACAAACAAAAAATGCTATCTTAGTCAATAATGTCCGTGGGCGCTTACTGTGCACAAACTGACTACCATTCGTACTCTTTTGCAGGGCATCAGTATTATAATGGCTCGCATTAATATTTATTGCTCGTCCCAAAGTGTCTTTGAGAAGGTTGGTTGAGCCACCTTCTTGAACCACTGCAATCCATATGGTGCAGGTACATCCACAGTGACATTCGCAAAGGCGTTCCAAGATTTTGACCCAGCAATAAAGAGGGGACAGCGATATACTTCCAAGTTAGGATGGCAGAACTTGAAGGAGAACTTACAGATGCTGGCAATGTGACCAGAAGCAGAAGTAGGCCATTCAGCCCATCAAATCTGCTCCACACCGCACTGAGATCATGGTTGATTTGATAACCTTCAACTGCACCTTCCTGCTTTATCCCCAGTCAGCCTCGATTCCCTTACTGATTAAAAACCTCAGCCTTGAATAAACTTAATGATCCAGCACTGCCAGCCCTCTGCGGTAAAGAATCCGACAGATTCACCGCCATCATAAAAAAATATTCCTCCTCCTCGGTCTTAAATGTGTGACCACTTATTCTGAGTTCATGCCCTCTGGTACATGACTCTCTCACAAGGAGAAACAACCTTGATACATCTACCCTGTCAAGTTTTAATTAGGTCACCTCTCATTCTTATAACCTCCAATGAGTACAGGCACAACATGTTCAACCTCTCCTCACATGACAGACCCTCCCCCCCAAACCTTGTGTCAGCTGACTGAACCTTCTCCTGACTGACCCCAATGCCTGTAAATCTTTCCTTAGATAAGGGGCCCAAAACTGTTCACAGTATTCCAGCCTGACTTGGGTCTTGCATAGCTTCAGCAAAATCTTCCTACTTTATCCCCCGATTCCTTTGGCATAAAGGCCAACATCCCATTTGCCTTCATTATTACCTGTTGAACGTGAATGCTAACTTGTGATTTATGCACGAGGACTCCCCAGGTACAGCTTTCTGCAGTCTTTCTCCACTTAATATTCAGCTCCTTTATCCTTCCTGCCAAAGTCATAGCCTCACATTTCTCAACATTATACTTCATCTGCCAAGTTTGTGCCCACTCGCTTAACCCATCTGTATGCCCTCTGCAGATTCTTTGTATCATTCACACCACTTGTGTTCCTATCTATTTGCGTTATCTGCAAATCCGGCCAAAGAATATTCACTTTCCTCATCCAGGTCATAAATATTTATTATAAGTGAATGTGGCCCAACACCGATCGCTGTAGCACTCCATTAGTTACAGATTGCAATGCTCAAAACTCCTCTTTTTGTTGCTCCAAAACATCTGCTGCCCATTTCTTTCTGGGCAGGAGAGGTGACAGGTTCAGGAGTTGCCGTTGAAGGTGAGTTACTACAGGACATCTTGTCGACGGTAAACACCCTTGTCGCTGTGGATGGGTGGTAAAGGAAGTGAATGTTTCAGGTGGTATATGTGGTATTAATCAACTGGGCTGTTTTGTTTTGGATTGTGTCAAGCTTCTCAAGTTTTTGTTTTGGGAGCTGAACTCATCCAGGCAAGTGGGGTATATTTCATCACAGTCCTGACTTTGTGCCCTGTAGCTGGTGGACAGGCCCTGGGGAGGTGAGTTACTCTCTGGGGGATTCCTAGCCTCTGATCTGCTCTTGTCACCAAAGAATCTACACTGGCTGGTCCAGTTCAGTTTCTGAGCAATACAACATGGACTTCACTTCAAAAGCACTTCATCGGTTTTAAAGTACTTAGAGAAAATTTGATATCATGAAAAGTCCTGTATAAATGAAAATTCTTTATTTCAGAGATCAAAAGTGGTCTCCGAGCCAGGAGTGTGTTCCCAGAATCCTTTCTTGCTTTATCATTCTGATGTGCTCTATTTTCAGCATTTTCACTGACTGATTAACAAGTTCTAATTTCCGGTCATGAGGTGATGGAGGTTTTGCCTCAATCATTGATGGCAATTAACGTTCCATTTTTGAAATCCGGGAATTGATACACTGCAGCAGATAGTTTTTCGATGCCTGTCTTTTCCCTCAATTAAAGCCTCTCAGACAAATTTTGTGTCTTCAGAGATTTCACGTGCAGTGAAATTATTATAGTTCTAATGGAAGAATTCTGGACAATCTCTGCATTACATCTGATGCCATAATAGCCCACGATGCAAATATACATCATTTATTGCTCCCTCACTAACAGAGAAAGCTTATAAAACACAGTCACAGAGCCAAGACATTCACATAATAGTGCAAAAGGATATTGCACTTCTTTTAAGGTCAGTATATTATATCTAAAACACAAAAGCAACCATCAAAAGTCAGTGAGGGAACTATTGCAGCTCCTGTAGTATTAAAATATCGGTATCCTTGCACTCAAAGTATGTTTATCATTAAATGGCACTTTAAAAATAAAACATCACAAACCAACTCTGCAAACAAATTTGAGCTTCCATGGATAAATGCAAGGCTGGGGAGGTTGTTTAAGTCCATTTTGAGTCCAAAAAAGATGCACATTACCCGAACTCTAAGGCTCACTTAAAATTGGGCCCAACTGGGTCTCAACTGAACAATTTGACACTTGTTGGAAATAAATTTGCAGGGTTAGAGTGGGAGGATGGGACTGACTGGATTGTTGTACAGAGAGCACACACTCAATGGGCTTCATGGCCTCCTTCTGCATTATAATTATTCTATGATCCGCAGGTATCGCCAGGAAAGCCCAAGTATCATTGGAGCCAATTTTTGTAAAATTGGATCTTTCTGCCCCTGACAAATGGGTGAAGTAAGATTCCACTCTCTCCTCCTTTATGACGTTACCATAGTGACCACTTGTCCTGAAGGTCTGTTTTGAGATTCAGGCGTCAAATTTTGTTTGAGAACACTCCTGTGGAAAATCTCAGGACATTTTAATATATTATAGACACTTACAAGTACAAGTGCTTGTAGGCATCAAGGACAAATTGTAGCCTCAATTTGTTTAATCTGCAATCTTCCAGCAATCTTAATCACTAATGTCACCTTGTAAATAACTCATAGAACCTCAGAGTGGGTTACACCGTACAGAAAATCATTCAACTCATCACATTCTTGTTAATCCTCTGCTACTTGAATAATCCCACACACCTTCCTTTCCACTCTAACACTGTGCAATTTTTTCATCAGATTTCTATCAACTCGCTTTTGAAAGTCATGATCGAACCTGTCTCTACCACACCCTCAGGCCGTGCATTTCAGATCCTGACCACTCTCTGCCTAAAGAGGTTTTTCTTTAGGCCAGCATTACTTCTTTGGTCAATCATTTTAAAGTGGTGCACTCTGGTTCTTTATTCTTCCAGCAATGAGAACAGTCTCCTAAAGATCCAATTTTACAAAAATTGGCTCCAATGATACTTGGGCTTTCCTGGCGATACCTGCGGATCATAGAATAATTATAATGCAGAAGGAGGCCATGCAGCCCATTGAGTGTGTGCTCTCTGTCCAGAACCCTCCTGATTTTGCACCGCTTCCTCGGTCAGATCTACTCTCCATCCAATCCTCTACAAGGAGAGCAACCCCAGTTTCTTCATCTATCACCCCCAAAGGGCGGCGTGGTGGTTAACACTGCTGCCTCACCGTGCCAGGGATCCAGGTTCGATTCCAGCCTCGGCTGACTGTCTGCGTGGAGTTTGCACATTCTCCCAGTGTCTGTGTGAGTTTCCTCCGGGTACTCCGGTTTCCTCCCACACTCCAAAGACTGGCAGGTTAGGTGGATTGGCCATGGGGAAGGCAGGGTCACAAGGATGAGAGTAGGGAGATGGGTCTAGGTGGGATGCTCTTCGGTGGCTTGGTGTGGACTCAATGAGCCAAATGGTCTGCTTCCACACTGTAGGGATTCTACAACTCTATCCACATTATTGAAATTCCTCATCCTTTGAACCATGTTCACAAATCCTTCCCACACCATCTCTAATGCCTTCATACCTTTCCCAAAGCTTTGGCAAACACATTACTCCAGTCAAACCAGGGTGCAAGTTTATCTGAACTCTTGCATTTGTACTCTTTGCATCAACTTATGAAGCCCAGAGTTCCACATACTTCCTCAACTTGCCCAAACATTTTCAAATGATCTGTGCACATAGAGTGCCAGGACCCTCTGCTCCTGTACCTGTGATTTTTAGAATTCCACCTATTACCTCTCCCCAACTTTCTAAGGTGTTTCACGCACCCTTCTCAGCACCTGCCCTGCTCCCATCAGCTATTTGAAATGTATCACTATCCTTTTCATGGTTTATTATACTTACAAGTATTATGTTTTATAAGTGTTTCATTTGTTAAGTGTTGATGTTCACAGACATTTAGCATGCTTGGACAAGGAGCGCAGAGTCAGCGTGAAGTGCAGCAGCAGTTTGGAAGGTTAATGGCATGTTGGCCTTTGTGCAAAGGGATAAGAGAATAGAGAGGTCTTACTGAATTGTGGTGAGATCACATCTGGAGGACTGTGTGTAGTCTTGTCTCCACATTATAGTTGGATTGGAGGCAGTAAGTGAAGGTTCACACAATTGGGCCCTGCTATGAGAAAGGTTGTGGGGCGGTGGTGCAGGGGAAGAAATGGTGCTGCCAGCCATGTTCTGCCACAATTGCCATGGGTAGCTGGCGGCCATCTTGTGCTGCTCACTCATGGGCATCCTTAACAGTGCAAATAATGTGTTGTCTTATCATGACAGCCTGAGCAAATTGAGGGCCTATATCCTTTGGAGTTTGGAAGAATGAGAGGTGATCTCATTAAAACATATAAGATGCTGAACAGGTTTGACAGGGTAGACACATGTTGTCAGAAATCTAAAGCATTTTCAGGATAAGGGGCCAAGGTGACATAAAATCTAATTCTAATGCAATTATTTAAGACTGAGGTGAAGAGAGATTATTTAATGTAAAGGGTTGTGAATTTATGAAGTTGCCCACCATACAGTGCGGCAGATACTTCATTGCTAAATATTTTTAAGATTGAAATGGACAGATTTGTTCATCACTCAGGGAATCAGGGGAATGGGAAGCGGGTGGGAAAGCAGAGCTGAAGCCCAGGATCAAACTGAATGGTGGAGCAGATCCAGCAGGTCAGCGTCTACCCCGTTCCTATTTCTTGTGTCTTGATTATGCGTTATCCCATAACATAGTGGGAAGTTTCCGAACATAGCAGGACAATGGTGTCCAGAACTGATCAAAAAATTCAGCGGATGATCAAGTTCAGAGCAATGAGAGGATTTCAAATTCAGAGCTCTCTGATTAAGGCAAGTGTATCCAACTTGCTTTCAAGGTGTCAAATTTACCACTGAACTACATGAGATGTCATAGTCATGGAGCTGTACTGCTCGGAAACAGACCAATCCGTCCTTGACAACCAGATATCCTAATTAATCTAGTCCCATTTGCCAGCATTTGGTCCACATCCCTCTAAACCCTTCCTATTCATGTACCCACCCAGATGCTTTTTAAATGTTGCAATTGTACTAGCCTCCACCACATCATCTGACAACTCATCCATACACATACCACCCTCTGTGTGAAAAAGTTGTTGCATAGGTCCCTTTTAAATCTTTCCCCTCTCACCTTAACCCTATGCCCTCATGTTTTGGACTCCCCCATCCTGGGGAAAAGACCTTGGCTATTTACCCTATCCACAGCCCTCATGATTTTATAAACCTCCAAAAGGTCACCCCTGAGCCTCCAACGCTCCAGCGAAAACAGCCCCAGCCTGTTCAGCCTCTCCCTGTAGCTCAAACCGTCTAACCCTGGCAACATCCTTGTAAATCTTTTCTGAACCCTTTCAAGTTTCACATCCTTCCTATATAGTAGGGAGACCAGAATTACATGCAGCATTCCATAAGTGGCCTCACCAACATGCTAAAAGCCCACTACTTACTTGAGGCTGCAACACAGCTCATGGAGACTTACTAGAGGTGAAATACAACCATTCACAAGGTTCCAAACTCCATAAACTAAAGGAATATGTTCAAGCATTACTGAAAACAAAAAATGTTGGAAATTACAGCGGATCAAGCATCATCCATGGACAGGGAACAAGCTACCATTTGAGTCTAGTTGGCTCTTCCTCACAGCCACTCAGTGGCACTAACTTCTCAAGGTCATTCCTTCACATTTCGGTCCTTTTTAAATTACTCCAAGAACTGGGGAATCTGCAGCTCTCTCCATGTCAACGTCGCAAACAGCAAGGTTGACATGCCAACCTATTGTCACCCGAATTGTGGCGAATTATGCATTTGTCCTGATGGGCGCAGGACGAAAAGCTTTGGTAGTATGTCTCTCTTTTCAGCAATGTTCAACGTTCGTAACCATCTCCTGCATTTCCACCGTTCCTAGACATTACAATGGTGTAATGGGGTGTAACGCTCAGATGCTCGGGTGGCGGGTGAGTGCCAGCTAAATGGATTTATATTCACAAGTCCTTCAAGGAAATCTGAGGCTCTGTACGGACAGTTGAAGAAAAATTGGACTGGCAGGAGTGGCCTCAGCGATAGCACCTCAAAACCACTGTTTGTAAATGATTTCAATGCACAAAGTGTTGCAAATGCCTTACTAAATGTTTCCAGTCAACTTCTGAGACCTTCTAACAATGAACAGCTCCTTTCCTTTCTCTCTCCCTGCACTTTACTTGAACGAGTGCACTGGCGTTGATACAACACCAGTTAAGAGCGTCTCAGATCTCTGGACATTGTTTCCGGGATTCGTGCCCTCATATCACTTCTTATAACAAATTAGAAAATCAAAAGTGTTGAGTTTCTGAACAGGGATTGTTTGAAGTTTACTGAAAGCAGATGTCAAGGAAGTCGAACAATCTTATGACATTAAGATACAGAAAAACAATGAAAAAAGTTTGACCCTAGAGGTTCACTCAGCATGTGTTAAAAATCTAGAAAAGAAGAGAAGTTATATACTTCTTAGATATCAAGCACATAATCTTTATAACTTCAAAGCAGGCTTGTCAAACACTGTGACATTAACATCTCAAGGTCCTTGGTTACAAAAACATATCTGTCTATTAGTTTGCAGAGATTTTAAAATTTGGCACAGCAAAGAGTTTATGAAAACAAATCACAATAAAACTCCTTATGCATTAATCTCACAGATGAGGTTTGAAGCTAGATATTAATAGTTCAGCAATAAAAAGGTATTTGCTCAGCTCATCATTACAGTGTTTTACAGGGAAGCAAATGACTCAAGAGGGAGGGCAGAGTGCTCTTCCTGCAAACAGGCAAAACCTCATTGCAGATCCAGCAAGTCATACAATCACAGAATCCCTACAACATGGAAGCAGGCCATTCAGCCCATCGAGTCCACACTGACCATCCGAAGAGCATCCCTCCCAGACTCGCTCCCCTCCCTGTGGCCTTCCAACACATCCCTGAATCAGTGGGGAATTTAGCATGACCAATCCACCTGACCTGCACATCTTTGAAGTGTGGGACAAAACCGGAGCACCCGGAGGAAACCCATGCAGACACAGGGAGAATGTCTGTGTGGAGTTTGCACAGTCACCTGAGGGTGGAATTGAACCCAGGTCCCTGGCTCAGAGTTTGCAGGGTACAAATCCACTTTGACCATGGCACAGTAGCTGTAGTACCACTAGAATCACTGTCTGAAATTCAATTCCATTCACTTTAACGAAGTGAATATCCTGGAATATTGTGAGGCAGAGAGCATGCAGCCAAGTGCCATAATATTTATGTCATGTAATCACCCCTACCATATTATTACCCCAAATGTCTGGATCACGCAATGACCATTCACTTTCAGTTTAACACTCTTCCTCATCGCACGTTCTATTAATGGAAGCATATTTGGGATGGATTTTTGTCAAGGCTTGTCCTGAGCAGCTCTGTGACATGGGACTCTGTGCTCTACAGTCTGTTCCCCGGGATGCACGCTAAGACAAACAGGGACAGCGGCTGGAGGATCATCAACTTGGTGAAAGGCTATGTGGTCTGCCCAAACCTTGTTAGTGTTCCAGTTGAAGGAGTTGACCCTGACTGAATGTTGCAGACTGGCACATTCCAAGGTCCAGGACTAAATGCTGAACTAAAGCTTGGGGCAACTGCTGTCAAAGCCCAGTGGGGAAAGACCTTGCCTGAGGTCTTCCTGCTGAAGGCAAATGGAGGTCTCTTCAGTTATCGGACTCTCCTAGTGCCTCAAGGCATCTAAATTTGTCTTGTATATGTAAGAGATGGATTTGGCTTGTTTGGATAGAGTCAAACTCCAATGTTGTTTGCTTTCTTGATAGGGTGCTGTACAGAACCGAACTGCATTTGTGACTAAGTACTTTTTCAAAGTATACTTTCAAAAAAAATTGCAATGGATTTTTAGCTTGCAATCTGAATGTAACAGCAGCATCCACCAGTTGGTCAACCACAACAGAAACTGCTCCACTTTCATTTCCGTCAGGAGTTTGATATCTGGGCGACAAATAGGAAATTCTACCCCATCGCTGTCCTCAACGCGAATCACAGAATATCAAATAAGCCTGTTGTAAAATAAGGCCACCAGGAGCCAGCTACACATTAAGTTTAACTGGAGCTGCAGTCGATACTTTAGCAATGACGTGTAGGGAAAGAAACTGCCATCCTTACCTGGTCTGGCCTACATGTGACTCCAGGCCCACAGCAATGTGGTTCACTCTTAACTACTCTCTGGGCAATTCAGAATGGGCAATAAATGCTGGCATGGCCAACAATGCCTACATTCCGTGAATGAAAATAATTAATTGCTCCCGATCTGACCAACATTCCGGTTGCCAACGTTTAATGTTATTTTACCTCTCGTGTTAATTATGAGCACAGCTATCATGCAGCTAAGCTTCAGGTCATCGCAATTATGACTTGAACTTCAGGCAAACACTGGGTATGGTGATTGTGTCTGAAACTATTCCGTTAAAAGTAGGGTGCAGTTTTGCTCCACCTGATTACATTTTTGAGCAAATACCTTGCATGCAATGCCAAAGAATCTATATACCCACAGTCCCAAACTTGAGTCTTCCCTTTACAGTATTTTTTCCTTCTTCTCCAGCTAGCTCCTGCCATTGTTAGAGGGCCACTCACCCACAGAGCAAAGGGGTAGGCCCCAAGCCTGTGCTATTGGCGTCGTTCAGAAACACATTTTAACCACCAATCCAGCTGAGCTAAACATACTTCCGCATATGTTTACGGTTTTAAAACATCAAATTTACATTTTCCCGCAGAGGTCAGAATTATGGAGTGACAACATGCAAAGCACAGAAAGAGGCCACTGTCTGCATCAATTTTCTGCTGTGGAATCTGCAACTGATCTTACTACCTCGCTATCTCCTCACCGTCGGGCATCTTTCTCTAATTTAAGCACTTATACCATTTCCCATGCAAAAAACAATGGTCTCTGTCTCAGCCAAAGCAAGTCCAAGCAACCCTCTCCTTCAGGGAATTCCCAATAACGTCCCTTCTCAGTCAATAAGTGACCATTTTGACAAGCCTTCTTTCTCATTTGCATCAAAGGAAAACCAACTTCCCCTGTTCACTTTTATTAAATTCTTGTTTTTTTTTTAAACAACCTCTGCTTATTCAACTTCTGAGCTTTTCTCTGCTCTTGGAGAGCCTCAAATCTCTCAACTTAACCATGGATCCCCATTCCTAGCAGTGACTTGGTGAAATCACAATATGTGCGTGTTTATGGCTTCAAACTCCTGTGTGTAGTGGAAGGCCTGCATTTAGATATAATATTATCAAAACCATGGCCTGTTACTGATATAAATAGACAATTCTTTAATGTAAAGTTTGTGAAGGTTTGTAGCTCAGGTTGAGGTTTAGGGTGTAGGTTTGCTCACTGAGCTGTAGGTTTGATATCCAGATGTTTCATTACCTGGCTAGGTAACATCATCAGTGGCGACCTCCAAGTGAAGCGAAGCTGTTGTCTCCTGCTTTCTATTTATATCTTTCTCCTGGATGGGGTTCCTGGGGTTTGTGGTGATGTCATTTCCTGTTTGTTTTCTGAGGGGTTGATAGATGGCATCTAGATCTGTGTGTTTATGGCTTTGTGATTGGAGTGCCAGGTCTCTAGGAATTCTCTGGCATGTCTTTGCTTAGCCTGTCCCAGGATAGATGTGTTGTCCCTGTCGAAATGGTGGCTTTTTTCATCCGTGTGTAGAGCTACGAGGGAGAGAGGGTCGTGACGTTTTGTGGCTAGCTGGTGTTTGTGTATCCTGGTGGCTAACTTTCTTCCTGTTTGTCCTACGTAGTGTTTGTGGCAGTCCTTGCATGGAATGTTGTAGATGACGTTGGTTTTGTCCATGGGATGTACTGGGTCTTTTAGGTTTGTTAGTTTTTGTTTGAGAGTGTTGGTGGGTTTGTGTGATACTAGGATTCCAAGGGGTCTTAGTAGTCTGGCTGTCATTTCTGAAACTTCTTCGATGTATGGTAAGGTGGTGAGGGTTTCTGTCTGTGTTTGGTCTGCTTGTCGTGGTTTGTTCTTGAGGAATCTGCGCACTATTATTTGAGTATCCGTTCTTCTTGAATACGTTGTATAGGTGGTACTCCTCTGTTTTCCGAAGTTCGTCTGTGCTGCAGTGGCTCGCTGGAATAGTGTTCTGATACAGCTTTGTTTGTGTGTGTTGGGATGGTTGCTGGTGTAGTTAAGTATTTGGTCAGTGTTTGTCGGTTTTCTGTATACGCAGGCTTGTAGTTCTCCATTGTCCTTTCTTTCGACTGTGACGTCCAGGAATGCGAGTTTGTTGTCAGTTTCTTCCTCCTTGGTGAACTTTATGCCTGTGAGGGTGTTGTTGATGATGTTAAATGTCTCTTCTATCTTGTTTCGTTTTATGATGACAAAGGTGTCATCTACGTAGCGGACCCAGATTTTTGGTTTGATGGTTGGTAGGGCTGTTTGTTCTAGTCTTTGCATTACCGCTTCTGCTATGAATCCTGATGGCGGAGATCCCATGGGTGTGCCGTTGATTTGTTTGTAGACTATGTTGTTGAAAGTGAAGTGGGTGGTGAGGCACAGGTCCACTTGCTTCATAATGTTTTCGTTGGTAATGTGATTGATGGTGGTTGGGGTGTGTGAGATGGTCTCTTCTAAAAGTGTGGTAAGTGTTTCCTTTGCCAGGTCGAAGTGGGAGGTGAACAGTGCTGTTACGTCGAATGAGATCATTGCTTCGTCTTCCTCTATTTTGGTCTTTTAGATGATTTTTAGGAATTCCTGGGTGGAGTGGATGAAGTGCTGTGACTCTTCTACTAGGAGAACTACAAGCCTGCGTATACAGAAAACCAACAAACACTGACCAAATACTTAACTACACCAGCAACCATCTCAACACACACAAACAAAGCTGTACCAGAACACTATTCCAACGAGCCACTCACACTGCAGCACAGACGAATTTCGGAAAACGGAGGAGAACCACCTATACAACATTTTCAAGAAGAACGGATACTCAAATAATACAGTGCGCAGATTCCTCAAGAACAAACCAGACTACTAAGACGCCTCAGAATGCTAGTAGCACATAAACCCACCAACACTCTCAAACAAAAACTAACAAACTTAAAAGACCCAGTACAACCCATGGACAAAACCAACATCATCTCCAAAATTCCATGCATGGACTGCCACAAACACTACGTAGGACAAACAGGAAGAAAGTTAGCCACCAGGATACACGAACACCAGCTAGCCACAAAACGTCACGACCCTCTCTCCCTCGTAGCCCTAAACACGGATGAAAAAAACCACCATTTCGACAGGGACAACACATCTATCCTGGGACAGGCTAAGCAAAGACATGCCAGGAATTCCTAGAGGCCTGGCACTCCAACCACAACGCCATAAACAAACACATAGATCTAGATGCCATCTATCAACCCCTCAGAAAACAAACAGGAAATGACATCACCACAAACCCCAGGAACCCCATCCAGGAGAAAGATATAAATAGAAAGCAGGAGACAACAGCTTCGCTTCACTTGGAGGTCGCCACTGATGATGTTACCTAGCTAGGTAATGAAACGTCTGGATATCAAAGCTACAGCTCAGCGAGCAAACCTACACCCTACAAATCTTTAATCTTACACTTGATATCCCAACTCATAAGATCCAAAACTCTAGTTGCCATTTTTGTACCTGCCTTCACACTTCCAGGGGTTAACACGAGCCCAGTGTTTATTCTTCTGACTCCAAATAGATACAGAGAGAGGGCGAGAAAAAAATCTGTTACTTCAGAATTATTTACATCAAATTGCATCAGCCAGCTGTCGCTCCTTTCCACTCGTGTATTCCCGATATCTTTGAGGGCTTTCTTCAATCTTTGCCAATTAAATCTCCTATTTTTGTTTTGTCAGCAAATTGAGATTGTGATTAAGCTGAAACCATGGACAAAGACCAAGGAGCTCCATTTACCCAGGTTCTAAACACATTTCCATGAAAGTGAACGGAATAGATATGCTCATACCCACTTCTCAAACATCAACTACCTCTATCCCTTGGTGCACTCCACCAAGGACATGCAGGTCCTTGGAGTCCTCCATCGCCAGACCATAGCAACACGACTGTTGGAGGAAGAGCGCCTCATCTTCCACCTTGGAACCCTCCAACCACAAGGGATGAACTCAGATTTCTCCAGTTTCCTCGTTTCCCCTCCCCCCACCTTGTCTCAGTCAAATCCCTCGAACTCAGCAACGCCTTCCTAACCTGCAATCTTCTCCCTGACCTCTCCACCCCCACCCCGGCCTATCACCCTCACCTTGACCTCCTTCCACCTATCGCATTTCCAACACCCCTCCCCCAAGTCCCTCCTCCCTACCTTCTATCTTAGCCTGCTGGACAGACTTTCCTCATTCCTGAAGAAGGGTTCATGCCTGAAACGTCGATTCTCCTGTTCCTTGGATGCTGCCTGACCTGCTGCGCATTTCCAGCAACACAAATTTCACTCCTCACTCATTAGCCTTGCTCACAAACCCTCACTGGTTCCTGGTCTATTCATATCTCAGATATGAAATCTTTAAGTTCAAATACCTTCATGGTCTCACCACTTCCTCACACTGTAACCTCCGGCAGCACTAAATCTGACAATCTTCCAACCCTGACTTGTTAGGCAGCACCAAAACTGACCATCTTCCAACTGTGACCTCTTAGGCATCCTTCAATGGTAACCATACTTGCAGCCACTGAGACTCTAAATTTCGGAATTCCATTCCATAAACTCTCTACTTCGTGGTTTTAAAGGAGTTCTGAAGGAGGGTCTAAGTCAGTGAGAAAATTTATGGTTACCTCTTTGAAGGTTCCTTCCTTTCGTTTAGCGTGGATACTCTATTCACTGTCATAGGCTGTCACTCAATTCCAGGATGAAGTCAGCTCAAGGACATGAGTTCCTGTCATGGATCCACATCTACCAAAACAAGTCAGTCATTCTTGGCCCACTGGGCTCTTTTTTTTTAAAAAATTCATTCTCAGCATGAGGACGTTGCTGACTAGGTCAACATTTGTTGCTCATCCCTAATTGCCCAGAGGGCAGTCACGAGTCAACCACATTGCTGTGGTCTAGAGCCACATGGCCAGTTGATGTTCACAAAATTCACAAACCAGGAGCCCGCCCCCCCCCCCCCCCCCTCAGACCCATACAGATTGGCTAAGGAGCTACACCAAAGACTAAAACACTTAGTAGAAGACTCACACCACTCCATCCACTTCAGACAAGAATTCCTGAAGACCATCAAAGACACCAAGATTGAAGAGGAAGAAATAATGGGTTCCTTTGATGTATCAACCTAGCCAAGGAAACACTGATTGCACTATTAGAAGACCCAAAGACAAATACACCAAACACCACCAACTCCATCAGCAAGGACAGTATCATCAAGCTGGTGGACCAATGCCTTATCACCCACTTCACCTTCAACAACAAAACCTACAGACAAACCAACGGAACACCCATGGGATCTCCGATATCAGGGTTCTTAGCAGAGACAGCAATACAGAGACTTTGCAAACCATCCAACCCAAACTTTGGGTCCACTACGTGGATGACACCTTTGTCATCACTAAACAAAACAAATTAGAGGAATCCTTCAAGACCATCAATGATATCCTTACTGGCATAAAATTCACTAATGAGGAGGAAAACAACAACAAACTGCCATTCCTAGATGTCACAATAAAGCAAACAGCCAATGGGGAACTTCAAACCAGCATCTACAGGAAAACACCACACACGGACCAAATACTGAACTACAGAAACAATCATCCCAACATCCACAAACGAAGCTGCATTAGAACATTATTCCAATAAGCCACCACACACTACAGCATAGAGGAACTACACAGAGCAGAGGAAAATCACCAATACAGTGTTTTCAAAAAGACTGGGTACCCAAGGAAACACAGTCTGCAGATTTCACAGCAACAAACCCAAACAAGCAGACAAAACACATCCAGAAACCCTAGCCACTCTTCCCTACATCAAAGACATCTCGAAAATGACTGGCATCAGACCCCTTGGCATCATGGTAGCCCACAAACTCACCGACACACTAAAACAGCAGCTAATGAACTTGAAAGACCTTATACAGACAAGCAAAACTAATGTCATCTACAAAATACTGTGCAAGAACTGTAACAAACACTACATTGGACAAACAGGCAGAAAACTAGCCACAAAATGACATGACCCTCTCTCACTAAAATCCTTACATACAGATGAGGAAGGACACTACTTCGACTGGGACAACACATCCATCCTGGGACAAGCCAAACTGAGACATGCACGAGAATTCCAACGAGAAAGCATGCCATTCCAATCAGAACTCTATCAACAAACACATTGACTTATACCCGATTTACCACCCCCTGAGAAAAAAAAACAGGAAATGACATCACCAACCCAAAAAAACCCAAACATATAAATAGAAAGCAGGAATCATCAGCAGTGCTTCCTCCGGAGGCTCTCTGAAAATGTTACCTAGTATGGTGACGAAATGTCTGAAAATGAACCTTCCAGCTCAGCGAGCAAACCTATATCCAGAACCTCAACCTGAGCTATAATTCTTCTCAAAACTCCCCAGGACATTCTCTGACTCTCTGAATTAATACTCCAGTGATAATACTACAGGGTCATATAGCATTGAAACAGACATTTCAGTGTAACTTGTGCATGTCAACCAGTTTTCCCCAACTAAACTAACCCCATTTGCCTGCCTTTGGCCCATATCTCTCCAAGTCTTTCCTATTCATGTACCCATCAAAATGTCTTGTAAATGTTGTAACTGTACCTGCATCTATCACTTCCTCTGGCAGTGCATTCCACATACACATCATCATTGTGCCCTCAGGTCCGTTTTAAATCTTTCCCCTCTCACCCTAAAACTATGCCCTCTGGTGTTGGACTCCCCTACACTGAGGGAAAAGACCTTGGTTATTCACCCTATCTACGCCCCACGTGATTTATAAACCTCTGTAATCACTAGGCCATCGCCTCCCCAAAATGTAACAGGTCAATAACCCTGTAAATAAATGGGCCGATAACGCGGGCCAGGACGTCTCTAGGGACAACAGAATACGGAGTCCAGAATTTGTTTCGTTTCTTTAACTTCGCTACCACTGCTCTGCTTCCTCATTAAGCCAGTGTACCCTCCTAGTCTGCTGTAACTTGACAGGCAAGTTGCCGCCATTTTGAAAATGTGTCAGCAAGGTCCTTTCAGTCACTCAGAGGAATGCCTTGGGAGAAGTCCCTTTGTTAGAAAGCTCAGGATAAATACAAACTGTTTATAATGTCACTGTCAACAAAGCTGGAGTCAGCACTGACCACATGGATACATTATTCCCAGACCGAGGAACACCTATTTACCCAAACATCAAACATCAACCATGTGGGTGGCACAGTGGTTAGCACTGCTGCCTCACTGCGCCAGAGACCCGGGATCAATTCCCGCCTCAGGCGACTGACTGTGAGGAGTTTGCACATTCTCGCTGTGTCTGCGTGGTTTCCTCCAGGTGCCCCGGTTTCCTCCCACAGTCCAAAAATGTGCAGTTTAGGCAAATTGGCCTTGCTAAATTGCCCATAGTGTTAGGTGAAGTGGTAAACATAGGGGAATGGGTCTGGGTGGGTTGCACTTAGGTGGATCGGTGTGGACTTGTTGGGCCGAAGGGTCTGTTTCCACAGTGTGAATATTCAACCAATTTTCTACCCATACTGCTACATATCCACTTTAATCATGAAGCTCAATTTTCCCTTGTGAAACAACTAGCTGAAAAACCATAGAAACAACATCTACACCACATGCCTTTCCATGCAACCGAAAGGTGTTCCTTAAATGCAACATTCCTGGTTCCAGTTGCTCAGGTGCACCCAAGGATTTGACCCCTGACCCCCTGCTGTCATGTGTTGTTGTGCCTCGTCTTCTCCTGTCCAGTGGCATTGAGATTTCCATCCTTTCGAACGCCCAAAATCCTTGAGTTCTCTCAGAGACCTCAAATTTGCTCCAGCTGATGCCATTCACCATAGCATTCTGACAGTAAATCGAGCCTCAATACTGGGGATTCTCAACTCGGAAAAGATATCCAGGTACTGGATCACACAGCCTACCACGGGATTTGTAGGACTTTGTAGAAGGACGCTAGTGATATTCCCCTTGGGATTTGCAATAACTGCAATACATTATCCACATATCCAACAAATGCAGGAGGGTGGGTAATGGAGTGATTGTAATGAGGTCAGCCAGGTGAACCTCAAAATATGAGTTCCCTGATTGGACCAGGTTAACAGACCCAATCAGGGAGCACAGGCTGACAGATATAAACAGGCGTGTCAGGGGTTCTGATCATTCTGAGAGCTGGCTCTGAGGGAGCTGGATTAGTGTCAAGGACTCTCCACATGCAAGTAAGGGGTAACTTGGTAATGGCCCTCATGGAATTATTTCAGGTAACACTGCTGACATTCGTCTAAGAGTTTGGTGTGAGGTTTGCTGTATTCATCTTCCAACACACGGTTGCTGAGACAGCTAAAGGTAGAGCCCACAGTGACGCCTTATTGAATCTTCAACATTTACCCTCACCATTGCGAGAACTGGAGTGAAGTCTTGCTTCAATGGTGCAGAGAACCCATGGAGGGGGGTGTGGGGGGGTTCTGGTTCCTGCAATATAGCAAGAATACACTTGCTACAGAAGGAGTGCGGTGGAGATTCACAGAATGGATTCCATGATGCTGGGACTGTCCTGTGAATAGAGATTGAGGAGACTGTGCCTGTATTCACTGAAGTTTAAAAGAATGAGAAGCAATTGCATAGAAACTTACACAATTCTTAAAGAATAGATGTTTCTCTGGCTGTGTGGTCCTGCACCAGGGGCATACCATCTCAGAATAAGAGGTTGGCCAGTTAGGGCTGAGATGAGGAAGAATTGCTTCACTCAGAGGGTGGTCAATCTTTGCAATTCTGTACTCCAGAGAGCTGTGGAAGCTAAGTTATTAAAGCAAGTTCAAGACAGAGTTTGTTAGATCTCTAGTTACTCATGACATCAAGGGATATCGGAAATAACACTGGAATATGTTGTCAAAGTCGGTGATCAGCTGTAATCTAGAATGGCAGAGCAGTCCCGAGGGGCTGAATGGCCTACTCCTGTTTCAACGGTCTTATGTTTCTTTGAATGAAGCCTCCCAAGATCGGGAAATTGAGCCATTGTCCAGTGGATCTTGTAGCTAGTAACTCACCCGCTAACTCCCTAAAACCTCTGCATGACACACGTCAGGATTGTGATGGGAGTACCCTGAATTCTCATTCAGGGCATGGACCTCCCATACCTAATAGATACAGCTGGCACCGCTATGATGGAAGTCTACTATCTACCATGAAGGACCACACAATCAGGACCCAACAAGGCAACAGGGAAAGAAAACAAGTGAGCAATCCACAGGGAGCAATCCATGGGAAGCAGGGAGTGAGCATACTCTCCCACTCATCTGGAAGGAACCATACCCAACAAATGCCAAGGAGTGACCATCTCCAATGAGGGAGAACCGAAACCATCCTGCGAAGAGTCACTGGTATGAACAGTGATTGGTTTTTTAGATGTGGTCATGGGATGAGAGCAAGGCCAATATCCATTGCCCATCTGTATCTGGCCTCAACAAGGTGGAAAGCTGCAGTCCTTCTGGTAGAACACAGAACATTGAACACAGAACAGTACAACATAGGAATTGACCCTCTGGCCCACCACGAAGTGCCAAACATGATGCCCTATTAAACCAATCCCTTCTGCCTGCATATTCCTCCATTCCTTGTATATTCACGTTGTGATCTAAAAGTCCCTCAAAAGCCCCTATTGTATCTGCCTCCACAACCACCTCTCGCAGTGCATTCCAGACCCTTACTACTGTTTTTAAAAAAAACTGTCTCTCATATCTCCTTTGAAATCTCCCCCCCCTCATCTTAAATACACGCCTCCTAGACATTTCAACTCTGGGAAACGATTCTGACTGTCAACTCTATCTATCCATCTCATAATTTTATAAACTTCTATCAAGTCTCCCCTCAGCCTCTGCCCGCTCAAGAGAAAACGACCAGAGTTTTTCCAGCCTCTCCTTATAGTTTATACCCTCTAATCCAGACAATATCCTAGTAAACCTCTTCTGCACCCTCTCTAAAGCTTCCACATCCTTCCTGTAATGTGGTGAGTGGAACTCAATACAATACTTTAAACATGGCCGAACCAAAACTGCAACAGGACATCCTGACACGTGTACTTAGTTCCCTGACCAATAAAGACAAGTGTACCATACACTTTCTTTACCATCCTATCTACTTGCATGGCTAGTTTCAGGGAGCTCTGGACTGGAACCCCAAGATCCTCTGTACAACAATGCTGTTCAGAGTCCTGGCACTTTTCCTTAACATTTGATCTCCCAAAGTGCAATACCTCACAGTTAGCTGGATTAAACTTCATCTGCCATTTCTCCCCCCATATCTGAAACTGATCTATATCCCACTGTACCCTTTGACATCCTTCTACACTATCCACAACTCCACCAATCTTTGTATCGTCTGTAAACTTACAAAACCTCCTGTCTCCATTTCCGTCCAAGTCATTTATATATATATATATATATCACAAACAGCAGAGATCCCAGTATGGATCCCTGTGGAACACCACTAGTCACGGACCTCCAGCCTCAAAAACACCCTTCAAACATTACTCTCTGCCTTTTGTGGTAAGCCAATTCTGAATCCAAGTGGCCAGGTCACCGTGGATCCCATGCATTTTAATCTTCTGGATGAGCCTACCATGAGGGACCTTGTCGAAAGCTTTACTAAAATCCATGTCAACAACATCCACTAGTCTACATTCATCAATCATCTTTGACACCTCCTCGAAAAATCCAATCCTGTTGGTAAGACATGACCTGCCCTGGTATATGGAGATCCACTGTTTGAGCATTTGGACACAGCAAATGTGAATGAACATGGATGGAGTCAGGATGATGTAAGAATTGGAAAGAAATTTGTAGGGGGGACTGCCCCTTCATGTTTCTTGTTCTTCCGTCTGGTTGAGTTGATGGGTTTGGAAGTTCATGGTGAGGGAACTTTGGCACGTTGCTGCAGTGCTACCTGTGGGCAGTACCTGCAGCAACCAGAGTGTGCCAACGCTGGAGGTGGTGAATGGTGTACGGAGACCAGAACTATTCACAGAACACAAGCGCTCTCTGACTGAGGCCCTGTACAGGTTTAGCCTAACTGCTCTGCTTTTTGACTGTACCTCTCTAGAACTGAAACAGATGTTTGCTTGGCTTCTCACCTTGAGCACAGGATATGAGGTAATGTTGAATTGAGAGCTGCTTGGCAATGGCAGCCCAATAATTGGATTCAGATAGTCCCCCTCCACCTCCAAATGTGGCCACCAAAGTTGGCAAATAACAGAAATACCCTTTCCTAATTTGTGTTTAAAAAGGTTGAGGGAATTGGCCATACTAAACAGTGCCCAGGTGTGTGCAGGTTTGGTCAAATAGCCATGGCAAATTCAGGGTTACAGGAACAGGGTAGGAGGGTGAGCCTGGGTGGACATTCTTCAGAGGGTCGATGTGGACTCGATAGGCCAAATGGCCTGCTTCCATTCTGTAGGGATTCTCTGAGGAGAAACCCAAGGAGGGAAAGCACAGTTCTAAAGAAAGGCCACTGGACTCTCTCCAAAGACGCTACAAGAGCTGCTGAGTCTCTCCAGCAATTTCTGCTTTTGTTTGAAGGAAAAGACACTCACTCTACAGGGGTGAGTGCCCTTTCCTTCAAACAGGGGCCTTTGGAGGGACCGGTTGTCTTACATAGCTGGGGAGGGTCACACAGATAGGGAGGGTGAGACGATGGAAAACATTCAATGAGAATTTTAAATCTTAAGGCCTCAGTTGACCATGATCCATGTGAGGTCACGAGGAGCCAATGCACAAGCACAAAAACTGGAGGTGAACCTTCACAGACCACTGCTCCTGAGGATACAACTCTCTCCCAACAAGGGTCTTCACTAGGATCTCAATAGCTCACCTATAGACATTTGTAATCAGATTCTTCATCAAATTATAATTGCCAGAGTTTGTACTGAAGGAATTCAATTCATACAAGAATTCAGAACCAAACTCACTCAGTCTCTGCCCCAATTTACAGTTGAAATTCAGTTACTGCACGTTGTTGGGACCCATCTCTGTTACATATGTTCACTTCATAGAATCATTGATTCCTGACAGTGTGGAAACAAGTCCACACTGACCCTCTGAAGAGTATCCCTCCTAGACCCATGCCCCTACCCTATTATCCTACATTTTCCCTGACTAATGCACCTAACCTACACATCCCCGAACACCATGGGGAATTTAGCATGGCCAATCCACCTTGCCTATACATCACTGAACACTATGGGCAATTTAGCATGGACAATCCCCCTGAACACTCTGGGTACTTTAGCATGGACAATTCACCTGGTCTTCACATCCCTGAACACTATGGGGAATTTAGCATGGACAACCCCCTGAACACTCTGGGTAATTTAGTATAGCCAAGCCACCTAACCTACACCTCCCTGAACACTCTGGGTAATTTAGCATGGCCAATCCACCTAACCTACACATCCCTAAACACTATAGGTAATTTAGCATGGCTGGTACAATTACAGGCATCTGGATGGGTATATGAATAGGGAAGGGTTTAGTAGGTACAGTAATAGCCATTTGGCCCTTCTAACCTACTCTGCCATTTAATAAGGTTCAGAAACAGGAACAGGATATTTACATCATATTCACATAAGATCTCAAATGGAAGCCTGGCCCCTCATTTCCCACAAAGCGTCCAAAGCAGACACAGCAGAGGCCCATGTTTGTCCTTCTACCTTGAGCTCCAGGGTGGGAGTGCAGGTAAATGGTTCTAAATGAAAACAGACAGGCAGAGTCGGTTGGAGGATGGTCCAGTCTCAGTTTTATAGCGATCACATGCCACAAGAGATGAAAACCTCTGTCAGGATTATAAAATATTACTTAAACCAACCTGTTTCAACATTTAATACCACACCTCCAGGTCAGCAGCAGGTATGATGGGCCAAATGGCCTCCTTCTGCACTGTAACACTCCAATGATTCTGTGACTTGAGGTGATCACCTAGTTATAATACAGCTAGACTGTTAACATGGAGACCCAGGTAATGTTCTGGGAACCCAGGATCAAATCCTGCAACGGCACATGGCAGAATTTGAATTCAATAAAAATCTGGAATCAAGAGTCTAACGATGACCATGGCTCCACTGTCAATTGTTGGGGGAACAATCATCTGGTTCACTAATGCCCTTCAGAGAAGGAAGCTGCTCTCCTTACCTGGTCTGGCCTACACGTGACTCCAGACGCACAGCAATGTGGTTGACTCTTAACTAGCCTCTGGGCAATTAAACATGGCCTGGCCAAACATACTCTCATCCCTTGAATGATTGGAAAAGAAGAACCTGGATCTGCAAGCCACAAGAGCTCCGATGAAATAAGTAACAGTCAGTTATTGTTTATTAGAGGTTTACAATGCCACAGGCACAATCCTTCCTACTCAAGAGTTGTACAGCACAGAAATAGACCCTTCGGTCCACGCCGACCAACTTTCACAAACTAAACTACTCCTGGGCATTGAGATTAATTTGATGAATGAGGGGTTGGTACATATGGAAAACCTGTGCTGAAAACGGTCACTGATTCTATCCCACTGGAAAGTGAGATCCAGGGGTTGCTTATTACTCAAAACACCGACAATACAAGCCAAGTGACCCTTTCTGTGCTGCAAATGCTTCCTGACTCTAAACCTGTAACTGGGAATTAGACTGTCGAGCTGCAGATTGGTGTATCATTTACTCAGACAGAAATATTGAATCACAATTAATTACCAACAAGAGAAAATATTTGCATTTGCGAGAAAGAATTAGCATCGGAAAAGCAATCCACTCCGCAGACTAACGATCTACTCTCGTGTTTTACAGGACCTGAATTAAGTTTGCAATGTAGAATGAAACCACAAATACAAAGTTACTGCGAAATGGAACCCAGACTTCACATAGCCAGCACCAAAACAGCAGTTAATTTAAGCCAAAGCTTTAATGAAGGACAAAATCTGACAGTTATCGAGGAGGGGCTGCTGGACCAACTGCATCTATTTCCTAGCGCATTCTTCAAGGGTAAAAGGGTAAGAGGTCATTGCAATAGGACACACAGACGCAGAGCTCCCTTTTCAGCTCAGACATTCAGCCCCGGAATTTCCACCATAAATTTCAATGTAAACGTGTCACACTGCAATCAACTTCATTGCCAGTGATGGTGCTGCAGTGCCTCTATATGGGAGAAGACGCTGCAGTTAGTGTGGCATGTTTACATAGGTAGCTCCAGTCTAAGGGTTTACAAATGGAAAAACAATGACAAGAAGTTCACACAATCAGAGGTTTAAAATACATAAAGGACACTAACAGATGGTTTATGGTGTTGTATATGGGCTCTCAACACACTCGCCACAGAACCCTGCTGGTCCTTTATTCAGTCATGGAGTGTGGATTCCGATGGCTAGGTCAGCATTTATTACCCAGAGGGCAGTCACATTGCTGTGGGTCTGGAGTCACATGTAGGGCAGACCAGGTAAGGCCGGCAGTTTCCTTCCCGAAAGGACATTGGTGAACCAGATAGTTCAAACAGTCCAAAGATGTACAGGTTAGGGGAACTGGCCGTGCTAAATTGCCCATAGTATTCAGGGATGTGTAGGTTAGGGGCATTAGTCAGAGGGAAATGTCGAGTAATAGAGTAGGGAAATGGGTCTGGGAGGATTACTTTTCAGAAGGTCACTGTGGACTTGTTGGGCCAAGAGGCCTGTTTCCAGGGATTCTATGATCTATGATCTAAGATGGGTTTTTCAAACAATCGTGGATTCATGGTCATCAATAGACTCTGAATGCCAGCTGTTTTTGTTGAATTCAAATTACCCCATCTGCCGAGTCAGGATTTGTACCCAGGTCACCAGATACTTCTGGGACTTTGGATTAAATGGTCCAATGAGAATACCACTGGGCCATCACCATCCCCTAATTACACTGTGTTATTGATTCAGTAAATACAATAACAGTAATAAAAGAAATACAATTTGTGGACAAAGTCTGAGCACACTGCGTAAGTTACAAATACGCAGTTTCACATTTCCTTATTGGTTGTGCATGTAAGGCAGCCTTTGTACAAGGTGTTGAAAGCCAGTTCTGAAGTAGGCCAGATCTGTCTCAGTGAAGGTCCAACACACTTCAGGCTTCAGACAATGTTCATTTATCCTGAAGGAAGGGGGGGTGCTGCCTTGCTCATTACCAATTTCACCTGGCATTATCCTCCAGATCCACAGACAGGGAGTTCAGAGAGAGAGAGAGAAAGTGAAACAGAAAGCCCAGATATATCGCATCTGTGATGTCTCAGGATCAACCACAGTGTATCACAGCCCATTATATACTTTCTGAAATGTAGCGCCTGCTGTCAGCCTAGCCCTGTAGCAGCCAATCTGAAGAATGCAAGGCCCCACAAACAGCAATGTGGCATTTATCAAGCACTTTTCACAGTCACTGCACATTGGAAAGTGCTCCACACCCAATGAGGCACTGTTGAAGCAGAATCACCATGACAGATGGATTTGAATTCAGTAAAACAAAAATTGGAATAAAAAGCTGCTTTAATAGCAACCAAATAACTGCTGATTGTTGTAAAATCCCATCAGTTTCACTAACCCCCTTTCGGGAAGGAAACAATCATCCTTATCCGGTCTGCCCTACACCTGACTCCAGACCCACAGCGATGTGGTTATCTCTGAACTAGTTAGGGATGGGCAAATAAATGCTAGCCTGGCCAGTGATGCCCACATCCTGGAAATGAGTTTTTTTTGTGTAAAAAAACAGACTAATGTGAAATTGGGGACTGCAGATGCTGGAGATCAGAATCGAGAGTGTGGTGCTGGAAAAGCACAGCAGGTCACGCAGCGTCCGAGGGGCGGGAGAAGCGATGTTTCGGGCATAAGTCCTTTGTGATGAAGGTTGATTTTCCTGCTCCTCGGGTGCTGCCTGATGTGTAAGCAGCCAAACAGACAAGTCTGGAACCTTCCAGCACCTAGCTGAACGGTCTAAAAACACCTAGCTTTTGGACAACTCTGGTTTAGAGACTTCAAAAGACTTGTTGTGGTCAGCTGACTCTTGAGTTCTGGGATTGTTACAGACATATTGACATTTTGTCATGAGCATGGATAAAACTTGAAATGTGGAAACCGAACTGGACTCTGCAATTTGCAAACTGTACAGCTGGAACAGACAGTATTCACATCGCCAGGTTTTGGACAATCAACTTTCCATCAGACCGAGACAGGCCTGGAGCTGCCTGGCCTGATGTTAATGGCCACACTGTTTACTCCAGTGCAAGTGCTTTGCTAGAAGCATGTTACACAGACTTGGTGGTGCCCAGCTCAGTAGGAGGCCAGAGGTACAGTGTAGCAAGGACAGCACTCAACAGCAGAAGTTTCAAAACTATGTTCTGCCATCTATAAATATGGAACACAGCCACCTCATTGGATCTTCCTGCCCCTGCCTGATGCTAGTATTGGACACAGGCCACAGAATCTTCAAGAAGGGAATGAAGAGAGGGATAAGTGGGCAATCTGGAGTCCCAACCTGGCTCTGCTTTAGTACCTTCTTCAACAGCGTCCCCAGAGAGCCCCTTTGGCAGCCGAGCTGCACAGCATCTCCAGCTCCTTGTACCTCGTGGTGAGCATCACCAGACTGACCAGCCCCTGAAGACCACCTCGATGAGATGACCCGAAGACCAGAACCAGCCCTAGATGACATGGGAAGACCAAATCGACAACTGCAGATCCTGAAACATCAGCCAACCCTCAAAGACCGAGGAACAGTCTGCCCCAGCCTTACTGAATGGGAATTACTAACCCTTTCAGACAAACAGCTCAAATACAGCTGTACCGACGTGTGGATAGGGTGAAGCAAACCTTCAGAAGTATGTGTCAGAAGATTTAAGACTGTTTACTTAGGAGATATAAAACTGTTTACTGAAGAGTCCTGTGAAGAGATTGATAGAGTTTAATTCAAGTACAATAGTAGAATCTGAAAAATATTGTTTCTCCTTGATAAAGTGTTCATTAAAGTTGTGTTGGACCTTTCCTTGACTCTTGTCCCCTTTGTCTATCTCACCATATAACGCCCCAAGTTAGAAAGGATTAGTGAAAACTGGTTGAAAGTTAGTCAGGGTGTAATCACCCTAAAACACTACACTGAGCATCTCAGACTTTAACAGCAATTCTTCCATGCTCCCTGTACTGTGCAGGAGAAAGTCCCCTAAATACAGCACATTACAAACTCAAACTGAATCGCCTACACTAATAAAACATGAACTTAGCAAAGGCACCTCATTCACTCCTAAAAACCCTAAGCGTAGTTCACTGCAAATTTCCTGATGGAAGTAAAATGATTTCAATCATGCACTTCACAAGCAAGCCACCAGAGGGCTCCTGCATTTGAACAATGCGCAGCGAGCAGCAATGTTCTGTCGACTCAATAGACGCCCATTATGGTAAAGGATAACAGAGGGCTTCACTGAATCTTATTTACGACATAATGGCACTCAGTAAAGTACTTGTCACAAATATTAAATATTCCTTTTAATGCTAAATAGAGGAGTCTCACTTTTCCTCATTGTAACATCCTGTCATTAAAATCATGGCCACTCAGGACTTGCATGATAGATTCTTTAACCCCTTTGTTACTAACAGAGAGTGATGTGTATTCATTCCAGTTTTCCGTGAGGGAAATGCTGGCCTCCAGAGTTCAGGTTAGGTCACAGTTCATTTGGAATATAGAGCAGAATTTTATACAGAGTCCCTACAGTGTGGAAACAGGCCCTTCAGCCCAACAAGTCCACACCGACCCTCCGAAGGATAACCCAACCAGATACATTCCCATACCCTGTATTTAACCCCTAACTAAAGCACCTAACCTGCACATTCCTGAGCACTATGGGCAATTTAGCACAGTCAATTCACCTAACCTGCTCAGCTTTGGGCTGTGGGAGGAAACTGGAGCACCTGGAGGAAACCCACGCAGACATGGGGAGAATGTGGAATCAAACCCGGGTCCCTGACTCTGTGAGGCAGCAGTGCTAACCACTGGGCCACCGTGCCGCCCTGAGTAGAGACTGATTAATCTTTCTTCTGAAGTAGCCTGATTGCTTAGGAGGCTGCAGTGGCCTAGTGGTCACATCACTGGGTTAGTCACCCAGATCCCCAGGCTAATTAATGCTCAAGGGGCCATGGGTTTAAACCCCATCATGACAACTCGAGGAATTTAAATTCAATTTAATAAAACCTCAAATTTAAAGCTAATCGCTATAATGGTGACCGTGGTGATTATTGAAAAGAACCAAACAGTTCATCGTGTCCTGTAA
The DNA here is from genome assembly GCF_037043375.1 of Chiloscyllium plagiosum. Classification (NCBI taxonomy): domain Eukaryota; kingdom Metazoa; phylum Chordata; class Chondrichthyes; order Orectolobiformes; family Hemiscylliidae; genus Chiloscyllium; species Chiloscyllium plagiosum. The sequence goes on from NW_028270177.1 coordinate 30,433,759, forward strand.
AGGTAAGAAATCCGCCACCCTTACCTGGTCTGGCTAGCATGTGACTCCAGGCCTAACCAATTACAGTTGGCAATTAACTGCCCTCTGAAATAGTCCTGTAGGCCGAGGGGGTAATTAGGGAAGGGCAGCAAATGATGTCTGCATTCCTTGGAAAAACAAGTAATAATGTAAAGTGTTACAAACAGGACTTTGCGTTCTGGGCAGAATCTTAGACTCAGAGGGAGCAGTCAGCAAACTTTGATCTTAAATGCCCATATCCCACATCTATCCTGGTGATTAAGGAAAGGCAGACAGTCAGACTTCATATCGCTTTGGGAAAGAAAGGTTCAAGAATGATAATATCCCCCAGCTTTTCTAATGACGCCCACAAAGATCCCGATGATGTTTTCCTGAACAGATTTCAAGGTAAAGAATGGTGTGCTTTCCCCAAAGTGAATTCAGCCGAAGGCTGAAACTTGCCTCTGTACCCATCAATTTGTTCAGAAAAGCACTTCTAAACAAACCTGAAGACCATGCTATTTATAATCTCCTCTGAGAAGGACACAAGCTCAAAGTAATTGTACATGGTCAGCAACACCTCCCGATGCCTGATTCCAAAACCACTGCTGCACCCATCAACACATTCAGTAAAATATCAAAATCCTCAAAAAGATGTGGCTTGCCTCATATAACAGGCCAGTGTTCTGGGGAGACAATGGCCTCTTCACATTGTTAATCCAGACACCTACGTATTGCCTAATGGTATTATCGCTGGACTGTTAATCCAGAGACCTGGGTTCAAATCTTGCCAATAGCAGATGGTAGAATTAGAATCTGGAATTCTGATCTAATGATGACCATGAATCCATTATCAGTGAAACCCATCTGGTTCACTAATGCCCTTTAAGGAAGGAAACTGCCATCCTTACCTGGTCTGACCTACATGTGACCCCAGACCCACAGCAACGTGTTGACCTTTGGGCAATTAGGGATGGGCAATAAATGCTGGCCCAGCCAGGGACATCCTCATCCCACGACAATTTTTTGTTTAAAAAGTTCTGCGGACCTGGGTTCGAATCCCACCATGACATACGGTGGAATTTGAATTCAATAAAAATTTGGAATTAAGAATCTAATGATGATCATGAAACTCTTACTGAGTGTTGGAAAAACCCTTCTGGTTCACTTATGCCCTTTAGGGAAGGAAAATGCCATGCATATCTGGTCTGGCTTACATGTGACTCTAAGAGAGGGTTGGTTAGCTCAACTGGCTGAACAGTTGGTCTATAACACACAGTGACACCAACAGTATGGGTTAAATTCCTGCACTGTTTGAGATTACCTTAGAGGGCTCTCCTTCACAACCTCTCTCCTCGCCCGAGACATGGTGACCTCAGGTTAAACCACCACAGAGCAGTCCTATTGTCTGGTAAGACTACGGTGACTTGACCTTTTCACACGTGACTCCAGACCCACAGTTATGTAGCTGATTCTTACCTGCCCCCCTGGGCAATAACCTAGCTAGCAATGCCCACATCCCGTGAATGGATGGATTAAAAAACATTGCGACGTACGCGAGCGATGTTCTACAAAAGGATAAAACCTACAAGAAATCCAAGTGCTTAGAGAACCCCAACGTATTACAGCATCATGGGGGGGGGGGGGGGGGGGGGGGGGGGAGGGTGAACTGAGGAACAATGTCAAGGATGTTTCCAAACTTCCACCTTTGCTTATCATTCATTTGTGGAATGCGGGTGTCACTGGCTGGGCCAGTATTGATAGTCCATCCCTATTCACCCTTGAGGTGGTGGTGAGCTGCCTTCTTGAACCGCTGCAGTCCGCCTGCTGGGGTTGACCCACAATGCCTTTAGGGAGGGAATTCCAGGATTGCCCACAATCATGTGTATGAAGTCACAGACAGTACATGTTGTCAAACAAACAGACCACATGAACACGGTCAGAAAAGCTGAAGCCTTTGCCTCCAACCAAGTGATTTACCTCAAAAGGAATGGACAGCCTCATATGTCAACATTACCCAGGAGACCTGCTCCATCTCTAAACAGATTGATTAGAATCTGGTGTACATACAAGTATCATCCCACGATGCTCTAACAGGGAAAAGACAATGCACACATGATAAACAGCTTCCACTGGATTGGCATCATCCGTCTTCAATCTTAACCTGGCTCAGAACAGTCACCTCAAACCTTTCACATCACTGAAAAAGCTGGACCAATTATCTTTGGTCTGTTAGCATACACCATTCTCAATATTGTCATCCATGTGGTAATAAACTCATCAGATGCAACAGGAAAGATTCCAGACCACAACACTGGGGCCTGTTAATCCCAACAATCGAGAGACTCTGTCCACTCACACAAAATTATTTCTGAACTGTGGTGCAAAATCGTGACCCATATTGTCCATGTCCAAAGACACAATTACATTCTGATCACTGACTACATCCGATTTCCTTTCGTTTTTGTTTAAGTCACTGGTGGGATCTGGGCGTCGCTGGCTAGACCAGCATTTATTGCCTGTCCCTAGTTGTCCTTGAGAAGACAGAGCTGAGCTGCCTTCTTGAACTACTGTCTTTGTGCAACAAATCAACATACCTCTGCTAACACACCAACCACCAAATTAGGTCTGTTGGTTGTTCCTCAATCAATTGTACCTAACAACAGTCCAAAACACAGCAGGGCACCTTTCCAGGACATGTGCAGGAAATGCAATGTTCAACACATCATATTTGACTATCAATGTTTGAAGAGATGAAATGACATGACATGATTTCCTGATGGCTATGTTAAATGTACCTGCTACTTCTCTAGACAATGGTTTATCCTCACTGGTCCCTCTCAGTTGGGGTGAGGCCAAGTCGAGTGGAGTGAAGGTTCACTTGGAGCATGTCATAGAGTGACACATGAAGTGGGTAACTAGTCTAGGACCACTCAGTACCGACAGAGCACCCTACTGAATTGTCACCAAAAGTTATCTTTCCTAAACTTTACTCAATTAAAATAGATGGAAAAAAAGGTACTGTCCTTTCAGGTAGTGCCTTCTAGATCACAAAACTCAATGCATAAAAAATACTTCCCATCAACTCACCACTTTGAGTTTAAACTAATATTTTCACTGAATAGAATCATAGAATCCCTATAGTGTGGAAACAGGCCATTCAGCCCAACAAGTCCACACCGACCCTTCGAAGAGTTACCACCCAGACTCATTCCCCTTCCCTATTAATCTACATTTAACCCTGACTAATGCACCCAACACATCCTGAACACTATGGGCAATTTAGTATGGCCAATACACCTGACCTGCACATCTTTGGACTGTGGGAGGAAACTGGAGCACCCGGAGGAAACCCACGCAGACACAGGGAGAATGTGCAAACTCCACACAGTCAGTCGCCTGAGGCTGGAATCGAACCCGGGTCCCTGGTGCTGTGAGGCAGCAGTGCTAACCACTGAGCCGCCCTTTTAAATGTAATTAGTTTCAAACAATGGAAAGAGTATCACTACTGCCGTTTTTAAAGAGATCTATTTTTAATGTTTCTCTGTTCCAACCGAACAGCAAAACGAGGTTAATGTGAATAAACTTCAGGTGTAGATTCTGAGCAAATGGTCTGCTTCCCTTCTGGACCTTAGGGCCAGGATTAGACCACTCAGCCTCTCAAGTCTGTTCTGTTATCCTAGATCATAACTGACCATCTGTCTCAATACCATATTCCCCTGTTAGACGATCCATATCCCTTGATCTTATTACTAACCAGAAATATATCAATCTTTGTCTTGAACTTATTTTAATGACAGAGTTTTCTCTGGAGTATATAATTACAAAGATTCACCACCCTCTGAGTGAAGATGTATCCCCTCATCCCAGTCTTCACAGGCTTCTCTCCTATCCTGAGACTGCATTCCCAGATTCTGGATCTCATCCAGGAGAAATATGCTTTCTGTACCAACACTGTCTCTCCCTTTAAGAAATTTGTTGCTCTCTCTGAGAGCACCTTTCATTTTTCTAAACTCCAGGGAATAAAGGCCCAACCTCCTCAATCTGTCCTTACAGAACACTCCCACCATCCCAGGAATCAGACTGGTGAAATTCCTCGACACTCCCTCTAAACTTCCTTTGGCAAGGCCACCAGAACTGCACACAGTACTCCAGCTGCCATCTCACCAGCGTTCTACATAACTGAAGCAAAACATCTTCGCTCTTGTAGTCTAAACAGAATGAAGAGAGCCAGTGGATTTGGAAACCAATATATATTCTAACACAGAAATCATCACTGACGATAATATTAAACTGCTTATTCAGGAAAGGGAGGCTGTTTATCACCTAAACAGCCCCTGAAAATGCATCTATCAGTTCCGGCAGATCATAAACTCTCTGATGAAAGCCATGTTTTAAGATGCTCCAAGAGAATGTGATGCAATGCCCCAGGAATGCCAGTATTTCTAGTCTCAGGACTGACCACTGGGGCACTGCCAGCTGCAACCTTACAGCTTTCGGAGAAGATGTCAAACTCATCTTGGCTGCCTTCCCAGGTGCATGGGAAGATCCCACAGCCTCATTCAAAGAGCCGCAGGGAAAATACTCCAGCTGGCTCCACAGATTGTTGCTATGAGTGACTGTACATTTCTCTTTAATGTGACGGAATTGTTTTAAAAATGGCTGCCACCCATTTACTAGTCAAACATGCTCGTGCGTGGCTCTGGGGTGAAGCAGGATTGACAATGGGGATAAGTGGTCAGGAACACTCAGGGATAATGCAGCCCTGACATCAGAACCTTTACAGTATGTGCTATAATAATGCGATTCTTTGATGTTTGATCTATCATCAACAGGCCTTGGCATACCAGATCTACGTCAATGTTTAAGTGGTGTTATATTAAAGCACAAGGGATAATTGTACTCTGGTGTTGGTTTTAAAATTCTCATCTTGATTTTCACCTTTCATGGCTTCTTCAGATGTCTGTGTGGAGTTTGCACATTCTCCCTGTGTCTGCGTGAGTTTCCTCCGAGTGCTCCAGTATTCTTCCAGTGTCCAGGGATGTGCAGGTTAGGTGGACTTGCCATACTATACTGCCCACAGTGTCCAGGGATGTGCAGGTTAGGTGGACTTGCCATACTATACTGCCCACGGTGTCCAGGGATGAGCAGGTTAGGTGGACTTGCCATACTATACTGCCCACGGTGTCCAGGGATGTGCCGGTTAGGTGGACTTGCCATACTATACTGCCCACGGTGTCCAGGGATGAGCAGGTTAGGTGGACTTGCCATACTATACTGCCCACGGTGTCCAGGGATGAGCAGGTTAGGTGGACTTGCCATACTATACTGCCCACGGTGTCCAGGGATGTGCCGGTTAGGTGGACTTGCTATACTATACTGCCCACGGTGTCCAGGGATGAGCAGGTTAGGTGGACTTGCCATACTATACTGCCCACCGTGTCCAGGGATGTGCAGGTTAGGTGGATTAGTCATGGGAACTTCCAGGCTACAGGAATAGGATAGGGGGCTGGATCTGGATCTGGGAGGGAAGCTCTTTAGAGGGTGAGTGTAGACACAACGGGCCGAATGGCCTGCTTTCACACAGTAGGGATTCTGTGATTCTATACTCATATCTCCCGAACCAGCCTGAAGTTCAGCAATTAGCATCTCATTGGTGGGGGAGTTCAGCCTGGGGGCAGTCTGGAAGAAGTGAGCTCTTTGACAAGCAGAGCCACAGTTTTTAATAATGCTGACAATAAACAGTGTCACTCCATCCAGAAGACCTCAAGGCATGTTTGGATTTGTTCAGTCGCCTTATGAAATGCAATTAAAACTGTAATAAGCATTTTAATCGTGTAGAAAATAAACACAGTGCATGGCAGTGTAGACAGAGCTGACAATGTGAAAGATTACAATTTCAATAGAACTACCTGTAACATTATATCATTAGCTGGAGTACATGATAAAATCACTTATCTGTCTGACTGCTGCTATCACTCGGTGTTTAGTTTGACTATTGCTGTGGCAATCCCCAGTTTATCCCAAGGGTGGTGCTGTTTCTACAGTTTACACTGTGGCTAAACATGATTGACGGAGTCACCACCACTTAGAAAGCTACTGCTGAGACGCATACAACAGGAATCTCATCCTAAAGAGTAAGAGGCAGCTTCACTGACTGACGGGTTTTCAAAGGGTGGATCCTGAGGGGTTTTCAAAGGGTGGAGGTGAAAAAATTTGCATTCTCGTTCAACAGAGTCTGGAACTAGGGTCACTGCCTAAAAATACGGATAAAAATCACACAACACCACGCATAGTCCAACAGGTTTATTTGAAAGTACAAGCTTTCAGAGCACTGCTCCTTCGCCAGGTAACTAGTCAGGTAACCAATGTTGTATGATTTTTAACTTTGCTACAAAGTTACAAATAAGGAGTGAATTTAAGACAGACATAAGAATTTTTTTGTTCCCCTGCACTGAGGGTCATCTCTAGAATTCTCTATCCTCAAAAACAGCGTCTTTGAATATTTTCAAAGCAGAGGTAGTTGGCTCTTGACAAGAAAGGGGGGATGCAGGTTATGTTATTTGGCAAGGTTGGTGGGGGGTGGTGGGGGGGGGGGGGGGGGGAGGGTAGGTGAGATCAGCTATGATCTTATTGAATGGTGGAAAAGGCAGAGGGATAGAGTAGTCTATCCCTGCTCTCACTCATACGTTTGTAATAAACGTCAAACCACAACGCAACACCAAACCATGCATTCACAGAACACCTACAATGTGGAAGCAGGACATTCAGCCCATCGAGTTCACAACAATCCTCTGAAGACCATCCCAACTCCCCCTTGACTCTGAATTTCCCATAGCTAATCCATATCAACTACACACCCTTGGATAATTTAGCATGGGGAGAAAGTGAGGTCTGCAGATGCTGGAGATCAGAGCTGAAAATGTGTTGCTGGAAAAGCGCAGCAGGTCAGGCAGCATCCAGGGAGCAGGAGAATCGACGTTTCGGGCGAAGGGCTTATGCCCGAAACATCAATTCTCCTGTTCCCTGGATGCTGCCTGACCTGCTGCGCTTTTCCAGCAACACATAATTTAGCATGGCCAATCCACCCCAACCTGTACCTGTTTGGATTGTGGCAGGAAACCAGAGCACTCAAAAGGAAATCCAAACAACCACAGGGAGAACATGCAAATTCCACACAGTCACACACAGCTGGAATCGAACCCAATCTCTGGTGCTGTGAGACAGCAAAACTAACCACTGAGTCACCAGGCTTCCCTCATTATGCCCGAAGCGGTCGATTCTCCTGTTCCCTCGATGCTGCCTGACCTGCTGCGCTTTTCCAGCAACACATTTTCAGCTCTGATCTCCAGCATCTGCAGACCTCACTTTCTCCTCATTCAAACACAGAAAACTCAAGCAACCCAGTAAACGTCATCACAGAGAAACTGTCAGTCACTCTCTTGATTATTCCTTACAAATCAATAGCAGTGTTAAGAAATGAAAGGCATCACTTACACGCCATCGCTTACGATTTCAAGGATTTCCAAAGTGCTTCACAATCCACAATCACAAACTGTCGTCACCATCATCATGCAAAAGGACAAAGTCACCATAGTCTTCCAGACTATAAGGCCACCCCCTCATTAGAAGGGAGGCAACGTGTGGTGGTTTAACCTGAGGGTAACGATGCCTCGGGCAAGGGGAGATGTTGAGATGATTTGTCCTTCACAGTAACCTCAGTTGGTGCAGGAATTGAAGACACGATGTTGGTGTCACTCTTCATCACAAACTAACCATCTAGCTAACTCCTCATCATAATGTAGGAAACACATCAACCCAACACATGCACAGCAAGATCTCATAAACAGCAATGAGATAAAAAAAACATCTTATCTGTTACAGCAACACTGTCAAAGGATAAATATTAGCCAAGTGCGCTACTGAGTGCTTTTCCAAGTTATAATTTTTATTGCCATCTGACACCCATAGCCAGGCCTGGTTACTGAGAATTCATACATTCCTGGAGATTACTGTCTGTATTTATTATTCATCCCAGCTGCCCTGAGATGGTAGCTCAGTTGGTCTTTAGCCTGGGAGACAAAGGGGTTCAGCATTACAAAGTAGTGACTGACCGGCAAGTTTCCCTCTGAACTGGGCAACCAATTAGCAGCCCAATGGTTCCCAGCTGCCCCTTGGCGTTACCATGTGCACATATCCAGCCGCAAACAAATTTCAAGGGGCCACACACATAAAAATGCGCACGCACTCCAAAGAGAAATGAGAGGTATTTTTGCTCACCAGGCCACATGGGAGAACCATCAAAAGTTTAGCATGTGGCTGGAGGTCAGGGGTCACTACGTAGAGCAGCCAGGGTAAGCATGACAGCTCTCTTTGCCTGAAGGACATCACTGAGCAAGCTGTGTATTTGCATCAGCCCAACAGTGGGAGGCGCTGTCTGACAGGACCTTGATGAGTTGCTGCAGTGCTGGTTTACACTGTGTTAGCAAGGCATCTTTAACAATCAGCTGAACCCTTCCTCAGGTGCAGACAGGGAATGCCTGCCTGATGGACCTGTTCCAAACTGTTTGCTCTGTCTTGCAACTAGTGGACCAGCTGCACTGGTGGAACTTCACTCTCCTTTACAATGTCTGGCTTGTGCTTTCCTACTTGTTGTATCAAAATCTCTCTGATCGACAACACTTGTAACCTTCTCGGAGGGTTTTCCCCATTTGGCGCCTCATTTCACAGGGAGTCTCGACACCAGAGGCTGGCTTGTCCACTGCCCTGTGACTTCCCGGTGTATATGGCCCAGCACCTTACTGATTGATCTGCGTGGCCACATAATAAGCTGAGTCAAGTAACATATTACATAATTATGTGAAATGGAAGTGGGCATGTTATAGGATTTGCTGTTCCATCAGTGAGAATAATCGAGAAATTCAACAACTAGAATTTTGCACCATCCATATCTGACTTGAGACAATTTCACCCAAAGCATTACTCTATGTAATGGAGCTGATTTGCTAGGAACCTTAGCACAATACTCACAGAATAAAACATTCCCCGAATGTTCCAGCAGGATACCAGCAGCTAGAGAGTGCAGTGTATCATTAAAATACAATAGCGTGCTGAAGGTTCTAGTTAAACGATGCGTATGAATACTTTCTCAGCACGTTAACTGATCACCTAACTCGTGTATTGCAGGTTGCCTGTTTGAGAATTTTAAGGCCATTCCTTTGGGTTAAATGAAAGTGGAATTAAAATTACACACACTTCCCCCAAGGCGTAAGCTGCACATCACAGGTTGCAGAGTGAGATTTGGGAAAATGTGAGCATTGTGAGGGGAGCTCAAAGTGAAAAATCACACAACACCAGGTTATAGTCCAACAGGTTTAATTGGAAGCACACTAGCTTTCAGAGCATCGCTCCTTCATCAGGTGGTAGTGGAGGGCTCAATCCTAACACAGCATTTATAGCAAAGATTTACAGTGTGGCCCAAGACCACATTACAGGTGACCACCATTGCACTATACACACACACACAGACACTCCTATACACACACACACCCACACTCCTATACACACATATATACACACACACACACATATACACAGACGCGCACACAGGCACCCACACACACCCTTACAGACACACACACTCCCACACTCTCACATGCACCCCCTCACAGATTTAAGACACTCTACATTCACTAAACACACACACATACACTTTCTCACACTCTCAACCCCCAACCCAGACAGACACACACACAAAGACCCACATGCACAAATATATTTTGTGTGGTGAATTTGTACTTGCAGGGTTACATTGTACTTTGCTCAAAAACTGCATGCATTCATGTAAAACTCCGTTATCTCACTTTTTAGATTAGAATCAATCTAAACATCATGGCATAGACAGAGAACACAGGGGGCTAACACCTTCAACATATTGTCTAGCTATCACCATTGTTAACAGCTAACCCGAGAATGCAACTTTTTAAAAGGTTTTGTGATTTACACATGAAAGAAGTGAAACTATTATGGTATTCTAACAGATGAAAGACTTAACAGACAATCAATTTTTCAATGTATAATTTCAGTTACATCACACTGCAAAATTTTTGCTATAAATTCTGTGTTAGGATTGAGCCACCTGATGAAGGAGCGTCGCTCCAAAAGCTAGTGTGCTTCTAATTAAACCTGTTGGACTATAACCTGGTGGCGTGTGATTTTTAACTTTGTACACCCCAGTCCAACACCGGCATCTCCGAATTGTGAGGGGAGATCGCCACAAAGCATTGCTAAACATAGGCTCACGAGGACTGAGGTAGCAGGAACGAATGTTGAACGTTTGGGGAAAGAGAACAAGAGTAGATTCCAATTAACTTTGCATTATAGAGGCATCGATTCAAGGTTGTGTTGGGGGACTATCTCTAATGTAGAACAATCACTGTGGTCTTACAGGAGGAAAGGCCTGTGCAAAGACAGAGTACTGGCATTGGAATAATGTTCCTGGAGTACTATCCAGGAACTAGAGTGAAGAAGGTCTAAGGACATGACATTAAATCTCGACCACAGCAACTCAAAAAAAATCAATAACTGAATTAATAAAGTTGTGGGAAATTGCAAGTCTGATGAATAATGATCATGAAAAAAATAACCCTTCAGGTTGACAAATGCTTTTTAGAAAAGGAAATCTACCAATCCTACCTGGTCTACATGTGACACCTGACCCACAGCAATGTGGTTCACTCTTAACCACCCTCTAAAATGGCAGAGCAAGCCAATCAATTGGATCAAACTACTACAAACAAAAGTATTGTGGGTGGACGTATATATCCTGCATCAGGGAAGGGTACAGGTAGCAGACAAGTAGGAAAAGATAATAAATTGCCAGCAACCCCAAGAAAAAAAATAGAAACAATTATTTTAAAAATGAATCCTCTTCACAAGTTGGAGGATGGTAAATAAACTAGATACTGGTGGTCTCAATCACAAACTAGACACCTTGCTTGGGGTCTTCGCAACATTTGAACACGGTGTTAAATATAGAGTCATACAGCATGCAAATAGACCCTTTCAGTCCACGTCAACAGTGTTCCCAAACTAAACTGGTCCCACCCACCTGCGCTTGGCCCATGTCCTTCCAAATCTTTCCTATTCATGAACTTACCCAAATGTCTTTTAATGTACTTGCATTCACCACTTTCTCTGGCAGCACTGCAGCCAATTCAGATGGGGAAAGATAAAACAAGACACACAGCCTCTCCGTGACAGCACGTTCATTCAAAGGATGCAGCATGACACATCACAGCTTCCTGATTAATCCCCCCCAGAGTGTCCCAGCAATTCATTTATTCACACAAAAGCAGCACGCCATAGACACTGGAGAACTGAAATAGGAAAACCAAAAGCTGGAGAAAGTCAACAGGTCAGACAGCATCTGTGAAGAGGAGCAAAACATTTCCATTTGTCTTCAATTCTGAAGAAGAGTCACCAATTTGAAACATGAACTTGCTTCCTCTCTGCAAGGCTCACTGGCCTGGTGTGGATTCCCAGATGTTTTAGTCCTTTGTTTACACCCTTTGAATTGTTTTCTATTCAGCCATGGGGACTGGGTGTCCCTGGCGATGGTAACATTTATTACCACTTTCAGCTCCCCGCAAAAGGCGGTGGAGCACTGTCTTCATGAACCCCGCTGCTATTCCTCAGGCAGAGGGGCACCCACAGGGCTGTGAGCAAGAGAATTCTAGGATTGTGACTCAGTGACACTGAAGTAATAGCGGTATAACTCAGGATGGTGGGTGACCTGGATGGAGTTCATCTTCCTATGTTTTGCCCATGGTGGATCTCACAAACTTGGAGGATGCTGCAGAGGTTGACTTGCTGCTTCTAGATGATACATACTTCAACTCAAGCCTGGATGTTGTCTGACATATGACACAGACTGCGTCAGCATCTGAGGAATTGCAAATGGTGCTGAATGTTGTGCAAGCGTCAGCAAAAATCCTTAATTCTAGACTTGATGGAAGGATGGTCGCTAATGAGGCAGCTGCAGATGCTTGGTCCTAGCACTCCACCCAGAGGAACTCCTGCAGTTCTGTACTGAGACTGAGATGTGTCTGAGATGATGACCTCCAAATTCTCCTTTGAGCTGGGTATGACTCCAAACAGCAGAAAACCTGCCCCCTGATACCTAATGATTCCAGTTTTGCCAGGGCTCCTCGATGTCACACTGGGTCAACTGCAGCCTTGATGTCAAGAGCTGTCACTCTCAGATCACCTTGCCTCTGGAATTCAGCTCTCTTGTCCATGTCTGAACCAAGGCTGTAATGAGATCAGGAGCTGAATGGCCCTGGTGGAACCCAAGCTCAGATTGGCGAGAATCAAGAGAATCTTAATAGTACCATTGATGACCTTCTATCACATTGCTGATGGCTTAGGGTGGACTGATGAAGTGTTAGAGTTAGTGTTGGATTTGTCCTGCTTTTTGCATACAGCACATACCTGGGCAGCTCTCCACATTGTCAGCTGGAGGTCAGTGTTGTTGCTGTACTGACAGAGCTTGGCTAGGGTCAGCGGCAAGTTCTGGACCATATCCTCAATGGTATTGCGGAACGTTGTCAGAGCCCCTAGCCTTGACAGCATCCAGTGCCTCCAACCGTTGCTTAATGTCACGTGGAGTGAATCTAATTGGCTGACGACCAGTATCTGTGAATGTTGGAGTCCTCAGGAAGCTGAGGTGGCTCATCCACTTGGCACCTCTGACTGAAAACAAGATACAAATGCTTCAGCCTTGCCCTTTGCACTGATCTGAAGGACTCCCCCATTGTTGACAATGAGGCTACTTATGGAGTTTCCTCCTCCTATTGCTGTGGTAATTGTCCACCAGCATTTACAACTGCATGTGCTGCAAAGCTCAGATCTCAATCAGTTGTCAGATGACCTAAACCTCTCTATCACTTGCAGCTTCCGCTGTTTAAAGTGGTGCGTAGTGGAATGAAATACCAGAGGAAGTTGGACCAAAGGGTCTATTTCCATTGTATGACTCTATCAAGCTAGCCCTGTAGCTGGAGCAGTTTGACACCTTGCGTTTAGATACGCTGCTGCTCCTGTCATGTGTTCCTGAAGAAGAAACTCTTCGTTAAGCCTGGTTTAATCTCCCAGCAGAGTCTTGCTGTTGGCAGAGGGGGGATTGACTGGGCCACAATGTTACAGGTTGTAGTTGTATGCAGTAATGCCACAGACTCACAGGGACTCTCCGATGCAGGTTTTGAACTGCTAGATCTATTCAAAACCGATCATAGTGATAGTGTCACACAACGCAAACTTCATCCCTTATAGAAGGCAACAGACATGAAAGGATTAATCTGTGAGCAGGGTCTCATGGAGATACCCTGGTGTCTACCTCTTGATGGTAATAGCTAAATATTTCACAGAGTTAATGTAACCTTTATGTACAGGCAGTCCCTGATTTAAGAAGGTCCAACTTATAAATGCTTGCACTTACAAATCAGATCCCATGTAGGGTCGTATTAATATGTGTGCAAATTGACTTGCGAATGAGCAGAGTCTATCCGTAACTTGGGGCCTGCCCTTTGTAGTCACAACGATGTAATAAATTGCATCCTGTTGTCCCACAATCAGACTCTGTTGTTCGGATTTGTTTGCAGTCCATTCTCCACCACAGACTACACACTGGCATGACATTAACACAAGGTTCTTGCCATAGGAAAGACTTCCACAAAAAGTATGCGCATCCAGGATCCCACCTGAATCTCAACAGGCATGGAATTAAAAAGTCAGGAAGTGAGAATTTCCTGATGGCGTACAACCTTACTTCCTGGCTGTGACCCTGAGCTGAGTTTCAAAAAACAAAGTTAAAAATCACACGCCATCAGGTTATAGTCCAACAGGTTTAATGGAAGCATTAGCTTTCGGAGCACTGCTCCTTCATCAACTGACCACCTGATGAAGGAGCAGTGCTCCGAAAGCTAGTGCTTCCATTAAACCTGTTGGACTATAACCTAGTGGCGTGTGATTTTTAACTTTGTACACCCCAGTCCAACACTGGCATCTCCAATTCAAAAAACAAGTCCAATCCCCTTAACAAGATGGCGACTGTTCCACTACCGAGAAGCCATTGGCCATGTCCGCATCTCTTCCTGCTGTCAAGGTAACGCTCAGGAACATCTCAGTCATTCCCAGGGTGAGATGTTTCTAACGCTCTCCACACAAATTCCAACTCCTGTACAAGTTCGCACCCGATAGCCAAAACTGCACAAAGATCCTCAAGTGCCTTACTTCACGAATACCCATCCATCTCCTCGGCTGCCAGCACCTCATCTCTCAACTCCTCTGGAATCTAGCTCCCCTCCACCTCTAGAATCTTCTCGGGGCCCATCTCCCCCTTTGCCAGCTCCGGTCTCCTTGCATTGAGTTATCCACCATTGGTAACGGGGCCTTAGTCAACACCCTCTCACACTTTGATCATTTCTCATTAACCTCTTTACCATATAAACAGTGTGGGAATGAGGAGACGGGCTGTTAGGAATCCTGTATCAAGTAAAGTCACCATATTCTTAACAGATCATGGGGTGCTTTCAACACTCAAGAGATTCAACAGCGTTCAGGGAAAGGTAACCAACTTGACAGGCACCCTATCCACCTCTTGGGCACAGCAGTAGGGAATGTGCACCATCTACAAGACACTCTGCAGCAACTCACCAGAGTTCCTTTGACCCAAACCCATGACATTTACCACCAAGAAGGACAAAGACAGCAAGACCATGACCACATAAAATATGCAGGAATGTGGAGTGGAGGTTAAAATCAGGTCTGCCATTATCTTATTGAATGGCAGAACAGGTTTAAAGGGCTGAATGGCCTACGTTTGTCTGTCTGCTCTCTGCCAAATCACACACCGACCTGACCTCGCCGTTGGTTCACTGTCACTACTTCACTCAGCACCTTCTCTCCCGCATTGACCTGTTATGTTTCCTATCACGTCTCTCACCTCACAGCTCTCTTGCTCCCTACATTTGCTGAAGTATCTTGGGGGTATTGTACGGAAGAGGCAATATCATTTTAAGTTGTGAGAAGCATAATTCAACAAGATATCGAGTATACACTCAATGTTTGATTCGATTACTTACAGTGTGGAAACAGGCCCTTCGGCCCAACAAGTCCACACCGACCTGCCAAAGCGTAACCCACCCAGACCCCTTCCCCAACATTTACCCCTTCATCTAACACTAGGGGCAATTTAGCATGGCCAATTCGCCTGACCTGCACATTTTTGGACTGTGGGAGGAAACCGGAGCACCCGGAGGAAACCCACGCAGACATGGGGAGAATGTGCAAACTCCACACAGTCGCCTGAGGCGGGAATTGAACCTGGGTCCCTGGTGCTGTGAGGCAGCAGTGCTAACCACTGTGCCACCCACTTGTCAGTGCTCAAGCAAGCTTTGTCCCTGATCTAAAGAACTGCTCGGACATAGGCGCTCATTCTAATTAGGCAATGACATAAAAACAGGGAGTTGTGGAGACAGAGGATGCACCAATGAATTAGCAGTAAACAGGAGGTCTGTTCTGTAGATGCAGCACTAATTAAACATAATGTTGTTATTGCAAACATGTTGCAAAACATTGAACAAACACAAGGCATAATAATAAAATTTGCTCAAAATCATTTCAGCTGCTTATACAAGGGTTTATTTCAATTCCTGTTTGGACTTCATGCTGACTCACACTAAAGAGTCTCACAAACTTACACACAGTAGCTGCCACCAAATGCACACGATGTTGGGAAGCAGGGATCAATGCAGAGTGTTTCAAGACAGAAATAACAGAGTGACAAAAAGTGAGCTAAATAAACAAAGTGACTGGGTGAATCATAGAATCCCTACAGTGTGGAAGCAGGCCATTCAGCCCATCAAGACCACACTGACCACCCCCCCAACTCAGACCTACATTTCCCACAGCCAATCTACCTAGCCTGCATATTAGATTAGATTAGATTACAGTGTGGAAACAGGCCCTTCGGCCCAACAAGTCCACACCAACCCGCTGAAGCGCAACCCACCCATACCCCTACCCCTACATTTACCCCTTACCTAACACTATGGGCAATTTAGTATGGCCAATTCACCTGACCTGCACATCTTTGTGACTGTGGGAGGAAACCGGAGCACCCGGAGGAAACCCACGCAGACACGGGGAGAACATGCAAACTCCACACAGTCAGTCACCTGAGGCGGGAATTGAACCCGGGTCTCTGGCGCTGTGAGGCAGCAGTGCTAACCACTGGGCCACCGTGCCGCCCATAATACATGTGGGTCACCATCATCTGCAAGTTCCCCTGCAAACCACGCACCATGGTGACTTGCAACTACATCGGATGAAGGACTTATGCCCAACACGTCGACTCTCCTACTCCTCGGATGCTGTGCTTTTCCAGCACTACACTCTCGACTTGCAACTACATCACCATTCGTTCAGTGTTTCTGGGTCAAAACCCTGGAAACTCACTCCCTAACAGCACAACTACCCTCCTGGACTGCCCAGAGGGACTGCAGCTGTTCAAAGTGACTAGTCACAAGGACAATGAAGGATGGGACACCCATATCCCATGCGAGAACATGAAGTTACATATGTACACCATGAAGTGTATCTAATGGTCCCACTGGGCCTCTTATGCCTTTCAAATGAACATGAAGTTGCACATGTTTATATATCAAATTGAAAATCTACCCAAGTTCAACTCAAATTTAAATTTAAAAAGAATCCAGAAAATAGCAGTGGAAGCAACTGTAAGCAGAGAATTATGAAGATTATATAAACTTTATAACACAGTCAAGAAAGAGGGTTGTGAAGGTAAACAGTAAATAAAAAAAGCTAAACTTAGCAGATAAAGCAAACCTAATTACTTCATAGCACGTAAAGGAAGCCAGTGCCAGGAAGTCAGATTATAATGCTAAAAGTAAATTTAGAACAGATGTCAGAAAATCAAACCACTTTTATCGGAACTGAAAAATCTTTGGAATAATCTGGAAAGAAAACAACATCAAGGATTGGCCAAAATGTAATTAGGCGCCATGACAACAGAAAACCAGCAGGCTAATGTCCCGTAGCTAAATGGCATCTCATCGTTGGCTTTTGCGGATTTGGCACAGGTTTAGTTTTCTCACGGTTATGTTTTGGTGAAAATGATCAATTTGAGATGACAAAATGTCAAAGGGCCTGGAGATGGCAGATGATTACATTCAGTGAGAGGCAATACACAGGGACAAAGGAGAACATGCTGGAAAGACTCAGCAACATACAGAGAGAGAGACGGAGGGAATGGGATGGGCTGAGCTACCCCACTCCCAGCCAGTGGAGGGGGTGGCTCTCATGAAATGGAACAGCTGGCATCTATCCTGGTCCAATTTACAGTGGGCGGGGTTCTCACAACCCACACTCCCCAATCCCATTTCAACCGATTGCATCCCCTATGTGGCCAGTGAAGAGTATCCACAGTGAGGGGGAGGCCTCTGTCTTGCTCATAGCCCCGGTACCTTTTACTGCAACAGCAGCTGGTGAGAAGGGGGGGGGGGGGGGGTGAGTGAGGGAGGGGGCCTCTTTTGACAGTACACCATTCCTCCTTTAACTCACCTCTTCCCCTCATACCACAGTCTTTCAAACCCAGTCTGCCCACGCCCCTCAAAGAGATATGCAAGGTCACTCCTAGAGTCAGGACTGAGGTTGATCCTCCACCTCCCTCTTTCCCAGACAACCTGCAGCTCCAAAAGTGTGTTGCTGAAAAAGCACCGCATCCGAGGAGCAGGAAAATCGACATTTCGGACATAAGCCCTTCATCAGGAACGTGGGAGCGGCTAAGGGGGCTGAGAGATAAATAGGAAAGTGGAGATGGAGTGAGGTAGTTGGGAAGGCAATACGTAGATGCAGCTGGGGGGTGATAGCAATAAGTTGGAAGGGAGGGTGGAGTGGATAGGTGGGAAGGAAGATGGACAGGTAGGACAGGTCAAGAGAGTGGTGCCAAGTTGGTGGGTTGGATCTGGGATGAGGTGAGGGAAAGGAACATGAGGAAACTGGTGAAGTTGACGTTGATGCCATATGGTTGGAGAGTCCCAAGGCGGAAGATGAGGCGTTCCTCCTCCAGGCGTCAGGTGGCTTGGATTTGGCAGTGGAGGAGCCCCAGGACTTGCATGTTCATGGCAGAATCGTTTCTTCATTTCCCCTTTCCCCACCTCATCCAACCCTCCAACTCGGCTGCCTGCTCTTGAACTGTCCTATCTGTCCTCCTTCCTTCCCACCTATCTGCTCCACCCTCCCCTTCAACCTACCACCATCACCCCCCCCCCCCCTGCATCTACCTCTTACCTTCCCGGCTACCTCACTTCCATCCCCCCACCCTCATTCCTGATGGAGGG
Organism: Chiloscyllium plagiosum; assembly: GCF_037043375.1. Classification (NCBI taxonomy): domain Eukaryota; kingdom Metazoa; phylum Chordata; class Chondrichthyes; order Orectolobiformes; family Hemiscylliidae; genus Chiloscyllium; species Chiloscyllium plagiosum. The sequence goes on from NW_028270177.1 coordinate 30,452,175, forward strand.
CTTATGCCCAAAACGTCAATTCTCCTGCTCCTCGGATGCTGTCTGACCGGCTGTGCTTTTCCAGCGCCACACCTTTTGACTCTGATCTCCAGCATCTGCAGTCCTCTCTTTCTCCTAACCTGTAGTTCCAGTATTGGACACTGGGACAAGGTCAAAGTCTGAGGTCTGGACACTGTGGGCCAGGGTCAGGAGTCAAGGTCAGTATTCCCACTACTGACCTAGCAGGTTGAGTCCTAAAGGATACAGTTGTTAGGATAGGTCTGCAGCAGGTGGTGAGGGAACCAACAAGGGAGAAAACCATACCTACTCAACCTTGTCCTTAGGAACCCATTTGTCAGAAATGTATCTTTGTATGAGTGTGTGACTGTCCTGGATCAAGGCAGTCACTTGAACAACTACACTATCAATGCATCCCACCAAAATTACAGTCGATTGAAACCAGAGGAAATCTCTCCATTGGTTGGAGCTACATCTAACAGAAAGGAAGCGGATTGTGTTTATTGGACATCAATCATCTCAGCTCCAGGATATCTCTGCAGGAGTTCCTCAGAGCCCTGTCCTAGGTCCAATCACTTTCAGCTACTTCATCAATGACCTTCCACCATTTGGAACTTCTCAGATACTGAGGCAGTTGGTATCCATTTGTAGCAAGACCTGGACAATGCCCCACCTCGGTCTGATAGATGGCAAATTACAATCATGGCTCACCATCATCTCTTGACATTCACTGGTATTACCATCACTGAATTCCCCACTGTCAGACTCTCAACAAAGAGAGTGTCTGCTGATATTGGGACTGAATAGTAAGGGGACAAAGTCAGCATCCTCACTGCACCTGTCAGTGTTCTTCACAGTTGGATGTGCCTCAGTCCCTCAAAGAGGAGGACGCAAGAAGTGAATCTATTACACAGTCTGGCTGACGAGGAGATTCTCCCTTTCTCACCACCGACCACCGAAATATTGGGAGATGGACAGACACACCTATTTGTCTACGTGCCTATGCACTATGACCATCAAGTCCTGAGGTGGGAGTTTCTAACTGGGAGATAGCAACATTATCAACAAGATCTTCTTCTCGTGCTTCTATCAGCTGCTATTTATTGTGGGTTCCTGAGCTGGACCCTGGATGATGATAGATGCATTGGCTAAAGCTACCTGTTCCGAGGGTTGGTCTCGGAAACATGTCTTCACTGAAATGGTGTTTGTCGAGGTTCGCCCCAAGCAGCACCGTGACGCGGGACTCCATGCTCTACGGCCTGTTCCCGGGACGCACACCGAGACGAACATCAACTGTGCCTGGAGGATCATCAACTCGGTGAAGGACACTCTCTGGGTGGTCCGAAACCTGTTGATCTTCCAGCTGAAGGAGTTGACCCCGACTGAGTGTTGCAGACTGGCACATTCCAAGGTCCAAGACTACGGGTTGAGGGACGCGCTGAAGCTTGAGGCAGCTGCCGCCAAGGCGCGGTGGGGAAAGACCACCGTGTAACATCTGCCTGCCTAAGCACAGGGGTCCGATGCAGTAAGAGGGCTCTGCTGACCCCCCAGCTAAATATGTGGATAGTAATCGTACAGACCTGTATATAGGAATGATTACTCTGTCTCTGTATGCCAAGAAATGGAATGTTTACGTATGTATGGCATGACCAATTGTACAGATCATCAAAATATTTTATGAATAAAGTATATTTTTGAAATAAACAAAAGTCTTCACACGAGCATTAGTGGAGACTGAGCACGCTCTTCTCACACAATGTTACAACTACAGTGGACAGGTTTTTGCTGGACAAGGTGGCAAAGTAGGGCCTTAGGACTTGATCAGGTCTTGTTGGAGAAGAGAACGATCTGCTTTTGCCCACAGGTGGCACCCTTAGCTCTGAAGGCAAGTGGATTTCCAAAGGAAAAGAAACAGAGCACCAGACTTACTGTTAAGGTTCAATCAAACATCGTAGTGTTCAATTCTAATCCCCTTTTGATGAAAGCAGCACTCCTCACTAAACACATTGCACATTCCGAAGCAAAACGACTGGACGAGCTGACTTAATACAAATCTATCACAATTAGTTTCCTGATGGGCTTGAATAAACCCGGGAACACGTGCAATTTATAACGTGACTTGCTCCTTTGCTAAAGGTTAACTGCACTACTTTATTCGGCACTAAGTTCTGAACCAAATAACATTTACACTTAAGTAGTCTTCTCAAGATCAATCTTAAAATGTGCAGAGTTCCACAAATACACCCACAATTTTTATAAGGCATGATTGAATTTACATAATATTTATTATCTCCTTTCAACCTTTGGTTTGAACAGACATTACTGATGATCATTCCCAGCTTCACATAGACACGGATTGAAACCGAGCGTGAAATATTCAGAATTAACAGTGGCATTGGAAGGGTCCCCTCCCACCACCAGAACTACCACTGAAGCTCCCTCACAGGTAAATATTTTTGCAAATAATCTTAATCACCACAACGAACAAACAACCTGCAACTTTTACAATATTAATTATTGAGCTTGGGCACCACATGGTACAGCTGGCATTTAATGCCCACTTCTGTAGTCTCACTTCAGAGCATAGTAGCGAGTCACTGCTTGAAGCACTGAAGAATGTGTAAATAGACTCCCACTTCCCTGTTAAGAAATGGAATTTTAGGATTTTGACACCGACACAACAAAGGAATGGCAATGCATACCCATGTCAGGATGATGTATGACTTGTTGGGAACATTTGAGGTGTTTGCAGCCCCTGTACCCACAACCTTTATTCTGCCAGGGGATCTCATAATGGAAACATTTATACTTAAATACATCTCAAGATGGTGACTGTACTAGTAATGTCACTGGACTAGTAATCACACTGGGAATTGAAATGCAATTAATAATAGTGACGATGAAACTCTGATTACCCTAAAAACCATCTGGTTTATTGAGAAGCTGTAGGGAAAGAGAGCGACTGCCCCTCACAGAAATCACAGGATTGCAGGGGCCCAGAAGGACATCATTCTGCCCATCAGTGCCAGTGAGCATCATTACCTAGTGTCAACTCCTGCTTTTATCTTATTACCTTGCACACTAACTCTATCCAAATAAACAACTGACCTTCTCTTGAATGCATCAGATCCTTACCTGGTCTAACTACACGTGACTCCAGACAAACAGTAATGCGCTGGTCTCTGAACTGCCCTCTGACATGGTCGATCAATTCCAGTACCACGAGGGAAGGGCAAAGAACTTTGGTCTTGCCCCTTTCCCATGAAAAAAAAAGTGAACTTAATTTGTCCTGTAATAGCTTTACTTTATTTCAAAAGGTTTCATACATGGAGTTGTACATCTAAATTTTAAACCAAGTGTATTGTTACAATGTGGAGAATGAACCCTTCTGTTTATTAAAACCAAACACCCAGAAAAGGTCACCTTGCCTTATAATCCATTAAAATGTGAGAGAGTGACAGAGAACTCCTAACTCCCACTATTTAAAGAAAAATAACAAGTTATTTTCCAAATTCTAATAGTGAACACTAAACAAAACTATTAACAAACCGAACACTCTTTCCCTTAACTGAACACAATTTTATTAACATGCCGTTCCAATAACACACATATTAAATACTATATTAACTTAATTTCAAATCCACACTGTCTCTGCCTTCTCTGCTGTCCTCAAACTTCCATCTGATGATCTTCCTGGGTGACCTTCTTTCCTTTTACGATGAGTATATTTTACAGGAAAAGGTAATTTTGATCAAGTGTCTTCTAATTTCTTCGAGAGCAAGATTTTAGATGGGCAGTTAATTCTTCAGTTCGGTGGCAACTGCTCTGACCAATTGTCAAAAATGGCCGTGTTTTTATACCCCCCACTGATTGTGTTTTAGTAACCTGAGCATAGTTTAAACTAATTGGTTAAATTTGAATTGTTGTCAAAACAACAACTAAAACTTAAGTATCCATTTAATAAACGATTGTTACATGTAGCTATTTTGGAACAGCTCATCTCCCAGCCACTCTGCTCAGGCAGCTGAACCTGCGCTTTTAATTTACTTCAAAATTCAGAAAACACTCCCCATTTTAAAGTAAACATACATGCTTTTGACCTCATAACAATACAATATGTACGAGAATGTTGTACGTACTGCACATCAGAGCATTGCACAACACCACAGGACCCGTCTAACAACTCAGTCAGTAAAGCTCCCAAGCTGGGTCATGTAGCAGTTAAGAGTGTTGAAGCACGTCCCAGTGTGACAGACACGTGGGGAGACTACGCAGAAGGCCATCTTGTGTATTTGCTTACAGGTGGCAGGGAAGTGGAGTAGAAGCCATGATCAGACTTGCCAGGATTTGACTGAATGGCAACTCAGGCTGAAAGGACTGACTCACCTACTCTCGTTCACATTTATTATGTTCTAGTCTTACAAAGATATAGGCCATTCCCCCTGCATTTACAGTTACATTGTCTTAGGAATTCAAATAGAAAAGGCCAGAGCCCTCAGCCTCTGTGTACATCAGGTCATATGAGCAGATACGAGATTAAAGGGATGTGTAAGGCATCCCCAACCCCCAGGACATCTTCAAACACCACCTACAACAGTGTGTGTGGATTTAGTGCCACACTGTTAGAACATAGAACGTAAAACAATATAGCATAGTGCAGGCCTTTTGGCCCTAGATGTTGTGCTGGCTTTTATCCAATCTTAACAGCAGACTAACCTACATATCCTTCATGTGCCTATCCCAGAGTCACTTAAATGTCCTTCTGCCTAGTCTCCCCACGTGTCTGTCACACTGGGACGTGCTTCAACACTCTTAACTCCTACATGACCCAGCTTGGGAGCTTTACTCTATTTGACTCTACTACCACTGCTGGCAGCGCATTCCACACACCCACTAATCTCTGTGTAAAGAACCAACCTCTGACATCTCCCCGAAACCTTCCTCCAATCACCTTAAATTATGCCCCCTTGTGATAGCCAATATCTGCCCTGGGGAAAAGTCTCTGATTATTCACTCTATCTATGCCTCTCAACAGTGTTCAGTCACGTCAGGATCCACAACAGCGGACTGGAAGAAGTCCGCCCTCAGTCCCCAAGGAGTGTCTAAGAAGAAAAAAAACAAGTGTCGACAACTCTTAACAATATCTGTGGTGTCCTCCCAGGCTTCGAGAACAGTAAAAGCTACCACTTCGTCACATCACAAAAGAGACATGGGGTCAGGAAGGAGAGAGGGAACAGCCCATTTCAGCAAGGGAGCGTAAAGCCTCTCGATTTCAAAAATAAAGCAAATCTGCATCTCTATTTACAAGCTTCCCAAAATGCAAATCTTGAGATTGCGTTCAAGCCTTGCCGTGTGATATTAAATACTTACACACAAGTAACAGATCACACATGAGCAGCAGTAGCATCTAACAGATCACCTGTATTACCAGCACAGACAATGCTCTTTCCCAGCCCATCGTAATTCACAGTCCAACAGCCCGAGAACTTCCAACTGTCTCAGTAACATCCAACAGCTTCAATAGCTCTTTAATTAAAGTTACAGCATCAACTGGCCCTCTCGATTAAATAAAAACTTTATTCGCTAACAGCCTTTGTACAACAGATCTGAATCACGCTGGTAAAAGGAAATGTAAAATAGTTCACTGTCTGCCAACTCAAGACATAAAATAGTGATTTGCATTTCGACAATGCTTTTAGTGACCTTAGGATTCCAAATGTATTTTACCAACAACACAGCACTTTTTGAAGTATGGTCACTCATGTAATAGGGAGGGGGGAATACATGGTGCTAAAACCCCATCTCCAGGCCAATACTTTGCAGTGGGACATTCTGAGCATGGGTAATCCTCAATTAATGCAATCAACTCGTCAAGTGAAACTGTGTTAAGCAAAACACACAGAAATCCACATAAATGCCTGAGCTAGAAACTAGAAAAATAGGTAACAGGAACGGTACCCAGTACCCAACTCAGTACCTAGTTCCTGCTTTCTCCCCAGACACTTGGATCCCTTTCTCCCCCAGAACTATCACTATCTCCTTCTTCAAATCTTTCTGTGGTAATGAATCCCACAGGCTCAACACTCTCTGGACATTATTTAGCTGGAGAGGGTTCGGACGAGATTTACCAGGATGTTGCCAAGAATGGAGGGTTTGAGTCATCAGGAAAGGCTGGATAGGCCGGGAATTTTTTAAACTCATGCATAGGAGGTTGAGGGATGACCTTATAGAAGTTTATTAAATCATAAGGGGTACAGTTAAAGGGAATGGCATATGCCTTTTCCCTAGGTTGGGGGAATTGCAAGACTAGGGATATATTTTTAAGGTGAAAGGAGCAACATTTTAACAAGACATGAGAGGCAACCTATTTTACATAGAGGGTGGTTCATGTGTGGAATGACTTCCAGAGGAAGTGGCGGATGCAGATACAGTTACAATATTTAAATGACATTCAGATAAGTACATGAATAAGAAATATTTGGAGGGTTATGGACCAAGAGCAAGAAGCTGGGACTAGTTTAGTTTGGGATCATGGTTGGCGTGGAGTGGTTGGACCAAAAGGTCTGGTTCCGTGCTGTATGTCTCTGTGATTGACTCTAGGTGTAGAAACGTCTTCTCATCGCATTCTTAAGTTGCCCAGCCTGTATCCATAGGGTTACATTCCTGGAAATGGGTGACACAGTGGCTCAGTGGTTAGCACTGCTGCCTCACAGCGCCAAGGACCTGGGTTCGATTCCACCCTCGGGTGACTGTGCGGAGTTTGCACATTCGCCCCGTGTCTGCGAGGGTTTCCTCTGGGTGCACTGGTTTCCTCCCATAGTCCAAAGATGTGCAGGTCAGGTGAATTGGCCGTGCTAAGTTGCCCATAGTGCATTAGTCAGGGGTAAGTGTAGGGAAGTGGGTCTGGCGGGGTTACTATTCAGAGGGTCGGTGTGGACTTGATCGGCCGAAGGGCCCTGTTTCCATAATATGAGGAATCTAATCAAAAGCAAAGTACAGGTTGCAAACATGCAGTTAAAGAACTACCAAAATAGACAAGAAAATACATACAAGGAACAACTTTTAATGTTTCTGCCTTGTTCACGAGATTGCTAAGCTGGAGATGGAAAGCTGTGGACCAAGACTATCCAGCCTTCAGTGAGGCAGATAATGACCAAAATGAATTGAATGAACCAAAAGCTGTACAGGAGCCCTGAGCTTTGGCAAGCGTTTATTACTCCATGCTACCAGGAATTGAATAAGAACTGTGTTATCCTGAATCAGACATGCACTAATGGAATGACTGGTGGTGGAGTTACAAGCCATGGCATGGTGAAAATGCATTAATCAAAGCCGTGTACTCAAGGACTACCGGTAATGGATTAGGTGGGACGCAAAACAGACCTGCTCTTTACAAGCTGGGACTGAGGATCTCACGCTACGATCCATGCTGGTGGCAATACTGTCAGACTGAGAACTGGCTTAACAGACAAAATATTTTTCCCAACAATGCTCACTGCGGAGATCAGTCATTGAACTAATTCACACGAGACTGTCAGTGTATGCAAACGTAAAGTGAACTATATTGTATGGGAGAAGAAATATTTCAAATGAACTCATTATGAAAGAAGGAAGAAAGAAAAGATTCAACTCTTTTACCCCAACAATAACCTGACAGATACTCAAGCTCAATGAAGGGTTAGCCCGCTGTCCAAATTAAAACGCCTTGTTCAGATGGAATTGTTACAATCAGTTTCCTTTTCAGCAAGATTTTGGGCATTCACTCAATGCTATCTCCTCAATTGATTTCTCTCCAAGAGCTTTAAACACACTACTAACTCAGCTCACTATTGCTCTGGGTTGCTTAACCTCATGCCTTTCATAGCCTTGAAGGATCTCTTCAACCCTCCTTTATGCCATAGAGGATTCTCATCAACTCAGGGTTTCTGCCCAGCCCTGACTTGGAAACTGCGACTCACAGCAATTCTGCCATTTTGGATCAACTGCTGAGGCCAATGTGAAAATTTAAATGTTGTTGAAGGGGTGCATTCACCTTCAGCCACCCCCTCTCCCTCGCTCTCTTTTACCTGAAATTCAAATTCCTGCACTTCCCAAGCTGCCTGGTCTCCTACCGACCCTCCACTGGCTGGCAGCCATCCTTAATTTGAGACCAAAAAAAAACTGCAGATGCTGGGATCCAAGGTAGAGGGACAGGGGGCTGGGAGAACATAGCAGGCCGGACAGCATCAGGAGGTGGAGAAGTCAATGGGTGTAACCTGAAGCATGGAGTAACCTGATGAAGGGTTTCACCTGAAACATTGACCTCTCCACCTCCTGATGCTGCCCGGCTTGCTGTGTTCTTCTAGCCTCCTGCTAGCCAGCCTTAAGTCAACAGTGCGCTTGCCCTCTTGTTATTAAATTAGCCAATCATTGCCCAGGTGACTGCCTCTCTCTCATGGTGTAACAAGTTAAAAATCACACAACACCAGGTTATAGTCTAACAGGTGGAAGCACTAGCTTTCGAAGCACTGCTCCTTCATCAGGTGGTGGAGCAGCAGAATCATATGACACAGAATTTATAGCAGCAGGATTGCAGTGTTCCGTGTCACTGAGAGAGGAACAACCACTGTTAAAAAAGACAAGCTCTTTCCTTTTTTAACTTCTATTTTCAATTTGTGCTCAGGACATGAATGACGCATGTAAGGTACACTAATTGCTTATCCCTAGTTGGCCTGACAAGATGATAGCAAGACTTTCCTCTCAAAATCACTGGATCACAATGGAATTGCTCATTTAAGAAGTCAATCTTGCCGCATGACATTGATGGGCCATGTCCCTCCATTTAGCTCAGTAAATGATGCTCACAGAAATCACAATTCAATTTCACAAGTCCAAGTTCCTGCTGTGTGACGAGAAGTGCAACAATGTTTTCAGCCACACAGAAGATTCACAAAGATGTTGCCAGGGATCAGAGGGTTTGAGTTATAGGGAGAGGCTGAATAGACTGAGGCTGTTTTCCCTGGAGTGTCAGGAGCTGAAGGGTAACCTTATAGAGGTTTATAAAATCATGAGGGGCATGGATAGGGTAAATAGACAAGATCTTTTCCCCAGGGTGGGGAAGTCCAAAACTAGAGGGCAATGGTTTCAGGTCAGAGAGGAAAGATTTAAAAGGGATCTAAGGGGCAACTTTTTCATGCAAAGGGTGGTGCGTGTGTGGAATGAGCTGCCAGAGGAAATGGTGGAGGCTGGTACAATTACAACCTTTTCTAAGGCATCTGGATGGGTATATGAATAGGAAGGGTTTAGAGGGATATGGGCCAAGTGCTGCCAGCTGGGCCTGGATTTATTTAGGATATCTGGTCAGCACACATAAGTTGGGCCAAAATGTCTGTTTCTTTGCTGTATAGTTCCATGACTGTTTGTAAGTTAAAGCTCAGCATAATCTAGTGTAATACCTTTTACAAAAATTAAAACATTGCTCAGGATTTCTAAAGTACCATTTTTGCCCACAAGCGAGAGAGCGTGTGGGAGAGAGGTGTAAGTGTGTTTGTGCGTGACAGTACATGTGACAGTGAGTGTGAAAGTGTGAGAATGAGAGCGAGTGCAAGAGTGAGAGAGAGAGAGAGAGAGAGAGAGAGAGAGAGAGAGAGAAAGGGAGAATGAGAGAGAGAAAGGCAGAGTGTGAGAGTGAGTGAATATGAGAGTGTGAGAGTGAGTGTTTCAAAGTGTGAGAGTGCAAGAGTGAGGGTGTCAGTGAGAGAGTGAGCAAGAGAAAGAGAGAAGTACTGACTAATCTTGTGGGCGAGACCTATTTTTCGCAGTTTTATTTTCAAAGAAAACTACTGCAAATGTTTTCAGAAACTCCAAGACCACTGAATGCAATTCACTCACAACATAATCAAAACCTTGCCTTACACAGCGCCTTCACAACTTCAAGAAACCTCAAATCTCATTGGAAATACAATCACGGTCAATAATGTAGGAAACCTCCCAGCCGGCTCCCCCACACATTCTCACAAACAGCTGTGATACTGACCACAGAGCAGTCTTGGATTCAATGTAAACAAGGCTTGGATAGTTCAGTTGGATGAAAGAATAGGAAGAGACGATACAAACAATTCCAAATAAAAGGGTACAGGAGCAAAGGGAGCTGCAGATACTCAAATATCAGTGAAGATGGTACGCAATGTTGATATTTAATAAGACCTACAGGATTCTAGTCTTTATAATTAAAGGCACACTAGGTTAGGGGGACAGGTAGCGTTGAGGAGACAAGGAGGCTACAGAAGGATTTGGACAGGTTAGGAGAGTGGGCAAAGAAGTGGCAGGTGGAGTACTACGGGGAAAAAGTGTGAAGTCAAGGACTTTGGTAAGAAAACTATAGGCATGGAGTATTTTATAAATGGGGAGAAAATTCTGAAGTCTGAAGTGCAAAGAGACTTGAGAGCTCTCGTCCAGAATTCTCTCGAGGTAAACTTTCAAGTTGAGTCAGTAGTTAGGAAGACAAATGCAATGATGATTTGGAGATGTCGGTGTTGGACTGGGGTGTACAAAGTTAAAAATCACACAACACCAGGTTATAGTCCAACAGGTTTAATTGGAAGCACGCTAGCTTTCGGAGCGACGCTCCTTCATCAGGTGGTTGTGAAGGAGCGTCGCTCCAAAAGCTAGTGTGCTTCCAATTAAACCTGTTGGACTATAACCTGGAAATGCAATGATGGCATTTAGTTTGAGAGGATTTGAAGATCAAAGCAAGGATGTACTTCTGAGGTTCTATAAGGCTCTGGTCAGACCACATTTGGAGTATTGTGTGCAGTTTTGGGCCCCATATCTCAGGAAGGATGTACTGACCCTTGTATGTGTTCAGAAAAGGTTCACGAGAATAGTCCTAGGAATGAAAAGCTTAAAATATGAGGAACGTTTGAGGTCTTGGGTTTATACTCGATGGAGTTTAGAAGGATGGCGGGGGGGATCTAATTGAAACATTCAGAATACTGAATGACCTGGACAGAGTGGATGTTGGGAAGATGTTTCCATTGGTAGGAGAGACTAGGACTTGAGAGCACAGGCTTAGAGTAAAGGGAAGACCTTTTAGAATGAAGATAAAGAGAAACGTCTTCAACCAGAGAGTGATGAATCTATGTAATTCATTGCCACAGAAGGCAGTGGAGGCTAGGTCATTGAGTCTATTTAAGACTGAGATAGATAGGTTCTTGAGTATCAAAGATATCAAGGGTTACAGGGAGAAAGCGAGAGAATGGGGTTGAGAAACTTCTCAGCCATGATTGAACGGAAGAGCAGACTCAATGGGATGAATGGCCTAATTTCTGCTCCTATGTCTAACGGTTTTAAACACTGTGCAGAAAAGATTGACGAGAATGGTGCCAGGGCTGAGGGAGCTTCAGTTACGAAGACGGATGAGATAGGTGGGGAGGTTCCTCCTCAGAAGAATGGAATTTGAGAGGAGATCTGACTAAGGTTTGCAAATACAAGAGGTCCACAAACACAATGGGGAAAACCGTTTCTATTGACGGAACGGTTAAGCATCAGAGGAGATTGATTTGAGGGTGTTTCACAAAAGAACCAACAAAAAGTGGATAAACATTTTTCTTTTATTCATCAAGAGGTTAAGATCTGAATGCATTTCCTGAGAGTAAGGTGAAGCAGATTTATACACAGCTATCGAATGAGAACTGAACAATCACAATCTCTCTCTCTCTCTCTCTCTCTCTCTCTGTCACACATACAAACACACTCTCACACACACTCTCTCAAGGGCACTAACTGATACTTTAGAAAGTCTTTGAGAATCCCTACAGTGTGGAAACAGGCCCATTGACCCAACAAGTCCACACCGACCTTCGAAAAGTAACCCACACAGACCCATTCTCTTATTATCCTATATATACCCCTGACTAATGCACCTAATCTTCACATCCCTGAACACACTACGGGCAATTTAGCATGGCTAATTCACCTAACCTGCACAACTTTCGACTGAGTTAAAAATCACACAACACCAGGTTATAGTCCAACAGGTTTATTTGGAAGCACTAGCTTTCAAAGCACGGCTCCTTCATTGGCACCACCTGATGAAGGCGTAGCACTCTGAAAGTTAGTGCTTCCAATTAAACCTATTGGACTACAACCTGGTGTTGTGTCATTTTCACTTTGTACACCCCAGTCCAACACCAGCATCTCCAAATCATCTTTGGACTGTGGCAGGATACCAGAGTACCCGGAGGAAACCCATGCAGACACAGGGAGAACGTGCAAAACTCCACACAGCCCGAGGCTGGAATCGAACCCAGGTTTCTGGCGCTGTGGGGCAGCAGTGCTAACCATGCTATTTTTAATTTCTATAAAAAGGTACAACATCTAGATTTAACTGACACTTGTGGCTGAACACAGTTCTACTGCTCATACTGAGTGGACAAAATTTGCAGGCTACAGGGTAAAGGCAGGAGAGTGGAACTAGCTGGGCTACCCTTGAAGGGGGGAACTAACAGGGCAGAATGGCCTTCTTCCATGCTATAATTCTTCTACAATCCTATAGTATTGTGTTAACATTCAAAATAAGTGGACTGAAATACTGCAGGTGACGAACTGGAGGTTAAAAATGTAACTTTAAATGGAGGGCCAACATTAATCCCTATACAAAATCCAACATTCAACAAACAGTAACAACAAATGTTTGGCTTCGATCTGCAGTTGAAGATCTGTGTCAAAGATCAAATAATAGAACAACAGTTAATTGGAGTCATCCAGATGGCTTTGTTAATCTAAGTGAATGCTTTTATCACTGAAGAGTTATTGTATTTTCAGTGATGAGATTCAAATGGCCGATCGCTTCCAACAATCGACATAAAACCAAGTAAAGACAACAATGAGGGGCGAGGTTGCATTTTGTAATCATGTCTGGCACAATATCAGCTGCCTCAAACATTAGAAAAGACTCCAATTAGCTTCAATCTTCTGTCAGGATCTGACAGAATGCAGATATCCAACTCGATCTACTGCGACAGTTTTGTCTTGGCTGGACAAACAGAATTTAAACATTTCAGCGAACAATTTAGCAATCAAACCATGAATCTAAAACACCAGACCACTTGGCTAGCGAGGAGAAAAGGAAAAGCAAAAATCTTTCGCAGTGTGGTCTCAATAACACACAATAAACAAGATCATAGAATCTTGGATTCCTACAGCGTGGAAGCAGCTATTCAGCCCATCGAGTCACAATGACCTACCGAAGAGCATCCCACCCAGACCCAACCCAACTCTATCCCACAAATCCTGCATTTCCCATGGCTAACTCACCCAGCCTGCACACTATGGGCAATTTAGCATGGCCAATCCACCTAACCTGCACATCTTTGGACCGTGACAGGAAACCAGATCATCCAGAGGAAACCCACACGGACACAGGGAGAATGTTGCAAACATCACACAGACAGTTGCCCGAGGGTGGGATCGAACCTGGGTCCCTGGTACTGTGAGGCAGCAGCATTAACCACTGAGCCACCATGTCACCCAAAAACATCAGAAATGAAACTTCCTACTGTTCTAGGGATAATTTTACATTTTGACAATGGGATAAAATGGGTGATACCAATTCTGGACAGCTTCAGTTGAACTGAAAATTGCATTAGGCAGAAAAATTACATGATTCCAGTTTTAGACCAATCCCACAATCTAAAATTGTTCCCCACCCTTTGATACTTCACCGATCCTCGAGGTTGATTTATTTTTAAAGTCGCATTTATTTAGAAAAAGGTCAGCAGTGAACACTGTTCATAGATCTGAAGTTTAACTAGTGCTAAGGTCCTGCAGCATTTCCCACGGGGGCAGGATCTGTGGAAATGTTGACTGAGACACCCAGCAGTCACACCTTGGTAAATCTGTTACATTCCTCGGTGTTGCAAAGGAAACTAGTTTTTCTACCGCTTGCTCAGATCATTTTGCTGGGTGACAAAGCCAACCAAGAATACCTCAGAGTTGCCATCTCAAGCTGGACCTATACCGTGACTCCCCAACCAATGAAATGGCCTTTTCCTCTAACTCGCCAAGTCCTAATGAGGACAAGGACTCCTAAGCACAAAGGAGATCGAGGTAAAGATTTGATGGACGTTTCAAAATTATGAAAAGTTTGGAAAAGGCAGACGGAAAGGAATGGTTCTTCATATTACAACACTGTGAGGTACAGGTTTGACGTTTTGATTGAATGAATGATTTATTGTCACCTGTATTTTACAGTAAGGCCACAATAAAATACAGTGAAAAGCTTTAATTTGCCATCACGATACGGCGCCATTTTGGATAGCTTACGAATAAGGAAATAAAAGAAAGGTCTAGCTTGAAGAGAGTCCACCAGTCCTGAGCCAGCTCAGCACCATCAACAAGGCCTGCACCACCATCCCTCCTCCACTGCTTCACGGACCCAACCAGCGTCAAATCTCTCAATCCTCAGGAGCTATCATTTTGGGCCAACAGTGGAGAGGGAATGCGAGGAAGAAGCTGTTTTCGCACTGACCTGGAACTCACTGACCGAAAGGAGAGTGGGAGCAGAGCTGATGAATGATTTCAAAAGGAAAGTGGCTTTGAAGTAAATTAACATACCTGGCTCCAGCCAGCAAAAAGGATTGACTGGATTGCTCCAAACATAACAGAGAACACAAAAAGATAGGTACAGCTCAGCCCAAACCTTTATCCATTATTCTTCAAGAATGCACCTCAAATCAAGACCAATGTATCATTGTTAAGTAGCTACATGTTGTTATTTGAAGTTAAGAAGGCATAAGCGATGGCTATCAATTGCCCGAACAGATACAAATACATAAGGAGCATTTGCAGGATGAGAGGAAATCAATAAATTATTTTATCAAAAAAAAATTAAAGATGCAAAAATCTTGATTTCTATTTCTCCCCCCTAACCTTGGTCACATCTCCTCACTTGGTCTCTCAGCTCTTTACCCATTTGTACACCTCACTGTTTCTCTTCAATTCAAGCCACAGACATATTCATCGTTCCACTTGAGAACTGCCCCACGCTCAGTTCTTCAGCTTTCTGCACTTGCTATCTCCTCAGTTCTTATCTAAGCCAAACACCACGCAGGTACGGCATGAATCTGCATGAATCCATGTAAATCTCTGTAAAACTATACAGAGGGTTTGTCAGTCTGACATAGCATCGGGACACAGACAGATTTCACACACTGTTTAAAAAGCTGAGCTCTCTTGAGAATGTAATTTAAGAGAAGTTCTGGGATTTGCATGTCAAAGAACAGAAACCAGCATATCCCATTATATATTAAAAAAAATGGAAGCTTTAGTCCCAGATTGTTTGCTGTATCACATCTCCATGACACTGGACTCCTTTGGCTACAAATTCTGTGAGCATGATCTTAACCTCCACAACCACCTGATGAAGGTGCAACGCTCCGAAAGCTAGTGCTTCCAAACAAACCTGTTGGATTATAACCTGGTGTTGTGCGATGTTTTTAGCTTTGACCACACAGATAGGTTGCCCAAATTATTTTCTTTCCAGCCAGTTCTCTACAACTAAGCTTGCTCCTGCCGACTGCCTGGGGAATAGGAGGAGGAGGAGACCACGCAGACAGTACTTCCACATTCAACCAATCCCCGGTGAGTCTCATTGCGCTTGCTGCTAGTTGAGTGTCCCGACACAGCCAGTTAGATTGAGCTACGAAACTCAGGATCTTACCACAGCGATCCCGGATTACCAGATTCCGTCCCTCTTTCAACTGGATGGTCAGAAGGTACGAGGGCAAACCACACGCAGAAGGTTCTCGACCTGGCTCTTCATGTTCGAAGGACTGCAATTAAAACATTTGTGTCACAAATACATCATACTTTAAAACAATTCAGATCTGAAGTTACAGGTTTAAAAGGATCCTACTTGCTTCACGCATTAACGAGTCAAATAAAGACATGAAGCAACTTAAGACCTTAAAATCATAAGGCACAAGAGTGGAAGTAAGGCCATTCGGCCCATCGAGTCCACTCCACCAATTAATCACGCTGATGGGCATTTTAACTCCAGTTACCCACACTCTCTCCGTAGCCCTTAATTCCTTACGAGATCAAGAACTTGTCAATCTCTGTCTTGAAGACATTTAACATCCCAGACTCCACTGCGCTCCATGGTAATGAATTCCACAGCACCACCACTCTCTGGCTGAAGAAATGTCTCCGCATTTCTGTTCTAAATTGACCGTCTCTAATTCTAAGGCTGTGTCCACCGGTCCTAGTATCCCCGCCTGACGGAAACAACTTCCCAGCATCCACCCTTTCTAAGCCATGCATTATCTTGTAAGTTCCTATTAGATCTCCCCTCAACCTTCTAATGAATACAATCCCAGGATCCACAGCCGTTCACCATTCCAGGGATCATCTGTGTGAATTTCCGCTGGATTCACTTAACAATGTGATTTAACAATGAATCATTAACAGCGGTCTCAACTTCAGGTGCACAGGGAAGCTATCCTGGAGAATAACGAATAAGAGTCCAAGCTGAGCTGTGCCTATCTGTCATGCTCTCAGTTATGTCTGCAGCAACCTATTTGCTGCAGGTCCTATTTGCTGGCTGCATCCATTGGGATGGCATGGTGGCTCAGTGGTTGGCACTGCTGCCTTACAGCGCCAGGGACCCAGGTTCTATTCTACCCTTGGGTGACTATATAAAGTTTGCACATTCTCTGTGTCTTTGTGGGTTTCGTTTGGCTGCTCAAGTTTCCTCCCACATTCTAAAGATATGCAGGTTAGGTGGACTGGCCATGGGAAATGCAGGGTTAAAGGGATTGGGTTGGTGGGTTTGGCTGGGACCTCTTAAGAGGGTCAGTACGGATGCAATGGGCCAAATGGCCTCTTCCTGCGCAGCCTGCATTCTATGATTTAACTCCCGTGTGCACTCACCTCTACAATATCAGGGACGAGCATGATGGCACCGTATTGCTGACCGGACTATATTTTGTCCCACGTTGATAGGCCAGGGCTAATTTGTGACCACAAAGATCAGTCTGTTATACCGTCTTAATTTCAGAACACTCATAGGCAGAGTGAACCACCTGTGGCTTCTTTGATCACAAAAGGAGAAACCCAGGATAGGGGATGGGTGGCAAAGCTGCTGAAATGACATCAAATTAGGACAAGTAGGAATTGAGGAAAAGTCAGCTTTGTATTTATTTGTCCACGGGATATTGTGTTGCTGGCTGGGTCAGCATTTAAGAGTGAGTCACATTGCAGAGGCTCTGGAGTCACATACAGGCTCGACCAAATAAAAATGGCAGATTCTCTTCCCTCAGTGATATTATTCTACAAGATGGGTTTTTACAGACTTTTTTTTCAATTGAATAAACCTCACCAGCTGGTGAGAATGCATGAACATTAGCCTAGGGTTCTGGATTACTAGGCCTGTGACATTATCACTACACCACCAGCTCCCTGGAAGATCTACAGAGTTGAAACACACAGAGAGGAGACAGTGGAGTAGGAGACACTGACTGGTTATGTAGCCCGACAATGTTAATGAGGATAAAGACAGATAATATCTCACGGTCGTGGTTAGAAAGAGTTTGAGCAGAGAGAGTAAGAGAAACCATTTCCTCTGCTTGGGGGAAGCCCAGAACAACAAGATATAACCATAAAACTACAGCACGTGTTCAGGGCTGATGATAGAAAGCACTTCTACACACGCAGGGTATGGAGAAGTTAGAAGAATGCTCTCTCATCCGCTATGATTGGATTAAGTGGTGAGTTCAGCTCAATAGGCAAAATGGCCGATCCTGTTAGAAAGTTCCTTCGTTCCCCGAGAAAGCTGTTGATGTTGGTTTATTCATGTCTCTAGGAATGAAGGCAAAGGCATTCCACAGCCCACAAAAGCAACTTTGACCTCTCCTTGGTTCCAGCTACTCTCCGAAGTATAAAATTATTTGGAGATCGATTCTTAGACAAAAGCAAAGTGCTTTTCTGCAATTTTCTTTCAGATTTCACCACTGTGGATACCTCAGCGTTTTGTTATGGTTACCCAATCTACCTCTCAGAGCTACCATGTGAGAAAAGTCATCCTTCACCTGCTGTGACTTTGTTCCCACTGCTTCCTGCCACAAGGTTCCATGAGGCCCACTGTAGATGTCTTCCTTTAGGAAGAAGCTAGGAAATGTTTAGGCTGCATTTCTCCAATGAATCCACACAGAGGATTGTGTATGGGGGGTGATAAAGTTCGTATGTCCTCTACACAAAGTGCAGGCCTCACAAAGATTCATTCCCAATAGGTTCTCATTCCAGTAAGATAGTCTACACTGAAGCAAAATTGAAACTGCCTGTTCTGAGTGAAACAGCCAGATAACATAAACAAAAGATACACTGACCACACCTCTGCTTCCTCCGTACCTTCCCCCCGCTAACTCTTCCTGCTCACTACCCACTCGCTGCTAAAGTCAAACCCACTCAGGTGAAAACCTTCAGTTCCTGACAGAACTACAGAATGTAGAAAAGTGCGGTGCTGGAAAAGCACAGCAGGTCAGGCAGCATCCGAGGATTCCCGATGAAGGGCTTGTGCCCGAAACGTTGATTCTCTTGCTCCTCGGATGCCGCCTGACCTGCTGTGCTTTTCCAGCAAGACATCTTCGACTCTGACCTCCAGGATCTGCAGTCCTCACTTTCTACAGAATGTACAAGGCAACCTCTGGTTTTGACTGGACATCTGGCTCCTCCTGTTAGAGGTGGCTTAGTGGGAAAACTCTGACCTGGCAGCTCCACCAAAGCAAGCTAAATTCTCCAAAATATTAATTGTGTAAAAGTCAAGTCCTGTGTTTTTAACTAAAAATTTAGCCTTAGAATCCCAAATTTTATATACATCTCCTAGAATTTACTTGAATTGAAATAATCTTGAGAAGAATTTGATATAAACGTGTTCAAACATCGATGTCAATAACATTTCATTCTAAGCTAAGGAACTTTAATTTCTTCAGCAATTAAACACAAGCATTTACCTGTTCGAGGAACTGTGAACTCTGCGATGATTCGAGGTCAGTGCTTTCACTGAGATCATCCTGAAAGATAAAAGGTTCAGTTTAGTTACATGAAGGACACCACATTAAACATTCCCCAGCAGCACCAAGCCCAATACTAACAGTCACGGTGACAAGAAGAAACAACAACAGAAACTGCTGGAAAAGCTCTGCAGGTCTGGCAGCATCTATGGAGAGAAATCAGAGTTAACGTTTCAAAAAATTAACCTTTTTTTGTGGTTTTTATTAAGGTGACAATGAGTATTGAGAGATGATAAATGGGTTATTAACTTAAAAAGCCAACTGCACAGACTTGAGGTGTAATGGTTTTTTTTTATTGGAGCAAACATCCTTCTAACTAAGTGCATTAGATCAGAGTTCCATCAAATCTAGTACTTCACTTTGTACAAATACAATTTTAATAGGATGCCCTTACTATTAATAGAGTTGATTTGCTACTATCTGCTGCTCAACAAAAATGAAAAATACAAATAATATCTGAGGAGTAAATTGCAATGGCATTGATCTTGTTGTAATGGCATTGGGCACCGTGCTCACTCGTAAACTTGGCACAGCCACTCAGTGCCGCGGATAATCATGAATGTCAGCAGGCAAGTCTGTTTACAGGAAAAGACAATGCTACACTTCACTGCCACAAAGATCCCGAACTTCACCTGACGAAGGAGCAGCGCTCCAAAATCTTGCGATTTAAAATAAACCTGCGGGCCCGACTATAACCTGGTGTCATGTAACCTCTGACTTTGTCCACCCCAGTCCAACACTGGCACCTCCACATCATGGCTACCACCACGGAGATAGATAGTGCCTTGGTGAGGCCACATCGAGATTATTGTGTGTATTTTTGATCTCCTTTTCTAAGGAAGGATGCTCTAGCTCTCGAGGGAGTGCAGCAAAGGTTTCCCAGGCTGATTCCGGGGATGGTGGGACTGACGTACGGGGAGAGATTGACTCGGTTAGGATTGTTTTCACTGGAGTTCAGAGGAGTGGGGTGGGGGTGGGGTGGGGGGGGGGGGGGGGGGGGGGGGGGGAGATATTACAGACACTTATAATATTCTAACAGGACTAGACTGGGTGGGTGTGTCCAGAACCAGTGGTCACAGTCTGAGGATTTGAGATAGACTATTTAGGATGGAGATGAGGAGACATTTCTTCACCCAAAGCGTGGGGAGCCTGTGCAATTCATCACCACAGGAAGTAGTTGATGCCAAAGCATTGAATGGATTCAAGAGGTGGCTTGATAAAGCAACTGGGGCAAACCGGATCTAAGATTATGGAGAGAAAGTGGGATCAGGCTATTGAGTTGGACGATCAGCCATAATCGTGATGAATGGCAGAGCAGGCTCGAAGAGCTGAATGGTCTCCTCTTTCTCCTATCTTCTATGTTCCTATGACACCGTAAACTGCCGGCTCAAAGCGGAGAGGATCTCCAAGAATATTGACAGACTTCACCTGACAAAGGTGCAGCGCTTCGAAAGCTTGTGATTTCAAATGAACCTGTTACACTGTAACTTGGTGTCGTGTGACTTCTTGGAGAAAGTGAGGACTGCAGACGAGGACTGACGAGTGTGGTGCTGGAAAAGCACAGCTGGTCAGGCGGCATCTGAGGAGCAGGAGAATCGATGTTTCAGGCGTAAGCCCTTCATCAGGATCCCAGTAGCAGGTGCCTGCTCTATGTAGCTATTCTGTCACACTGGACCATTTCTGTACCACCTTCACAGTCCACTGCAAATCGCTCTTGACGTCCATCTTCGGGCTGCCCTCCAATTTGCCTTCAAGAAAATCTCTGTCAGCTCTTCGAGCCTGCTCTGCCATTCATCACGATTATGGCTGATCGTCCAACTCAATAGCCTGATCCCACTTTCTCTCCATAATCTTAGATCCGGTTTGCCCCAGTTGCTTTATCAGTGGGAACATTGACAGTTTATTCACTAATTCAATGCACAGAGAGTACTGCACTCCAGCAACGTGAATGCTTAGTTCAACGGACAATCATCAGGCCACGCAAGCTCAAGAAAATTCAATTAATAAAACAGCAGTAAAAGCAGAATGTGTAGATACAAGACCAGACCGTCCAGTCCCTCATTCCATCAATCACTTAACCTGTGCCTCAGCACCTTTCACCCAATATTGCTCCTTCTCCTTCAACCATTGCCTGTGAAAAAGCCCTCCACCTCAGTTTTCATCAACACCCAGAATCCAAAGCTTTTGAGGCAGGGTGGGGCAGGACACCCCCATATTTCCGCAGTCGAGGAATCACTCCCCAATTTCTCTCCTGAAACACCAACCTCAAATTGTAAAATTCTGGATTTCCCCAGACAGAACTTGCATTTATAAAGCACTTTCTACCATCACTAGCCATTTCAAAGACTTTTCCCACCAACTGTACTGCTATCGTATAGGAAATGTGGCAGTCAATTTGCACGCAGCAAGCTCTCCAATCTGATAAAGACCAGATGGTCAGTTTCTTCTTTGAAACATCAATTGAGGAATCAATACTGGGCAGAACTCTGGGCTAACTTCTGTGCTCTTCTTAAAAATAGTGCAAACATCTTATCACAATACCAAAAAGATTCAACCCTTCTTCCCAGCAATATCCTTTACTGACACTCTATCCCAGTGAGGTATCACTCTCATCATCACTCTTTAATTTCTTCCTAAATTCACATTCCTATCAGTAAACTGTGCACACTCACTCAGATATGACCTTTGCTGTCTCTCCCCAACAGTCTCAGACACAAGCTAACTCACTGAAATTTCCTCAATGATCTCTAGGGCAAAATATACATGGCTCTTGTGCAGTTACTTTGAGGTTCTTAAACAGATGGAATAGACATTTTGTCCTTCAAGCTGAAGTTGTCTCTGGCCTCTCCCCCCACCCACACTGGCTCACAAAAGCTCAACTTAGTAAATCAGCTATTCTGTCTCTCGATTGTTTGTCTACTCATTCAGCTCAAGTCACATGATTTCTTGAAATTACTGTTTAAGCTCACCATTGTTTAAAAAAAAATTGTGACCATTTTAAAAGGAACATCACCTTCAAAACCCATCTACTTCTCGAGTCTACCTGCCATCTTTCAACGTTCATCCTTCTCGCAAGAAAATGATTAAAGGTAGTCACGTGTACCATCTAAAAGGTGCACTGCAGTAAATCACCTGAGCATTTTCAACAGTATGTTCCAAATCCATGAATTCCACCACCAAGAAATGGCAGCTGGGTCAGCATTGCTGCCTCATAGCGCCAGGGACCCAGGTTGAATTCCACCCTCGTGCGACTGTCTGTGTGGGGTTTGCACATTCTCCCTGTGTTTAGTGTGTTTCTGCCGGGTGCTCCGGTTTCCTCTCACAGTTCAAAGATGTACAAGTTAGGTGGATTGGCCATGCTAAATTGCCTGTAGTGTCCAGGGATGTTAGGTGGATTAGCCATGAGAAATGCAAGGATAGGGTGGGGGTGGGTACAGGTGGGGAGTTCTTCGGAAGGTCTCAATGGGTCGAATACCCTGCATCCACACTGGAAGGATTGTATGATTCTACTTTAGAAGCTTAACGTTCCCAAATTCTAAAGATATAAGCCATTTCTATCCAGTTCAACAAAGACCTGGTGGCAGAAAAAAAAGTTCAGGAAATGAATAGGGAATCCTAAGTAGCCAACTGGTTCATTGGTACCGTTCAGGAAAGGATGACCCCTGCTATCCTTACTCCCTAATCTAACTTCTGTCGCACATCAAAATGGTGGAATCTTAGTTACAGTCTAGTCTAGCGAGTCAGTCATAATAATTACAGCCTGTCAACTTAGCAAAATCACTAAATACTTCAAACAGAGATGAAGAGAATTTTTTTTTTCTCGTGTTCTGAAAGACTTTGGAACTCTTTGCCTCAAAAAGGTGGAGAAGGTGAGGTCATTAAATATTTTTAAGGCAGTGGTTGATAGATTCCAGTGCAAACACGATGGGCTGAATGGCCTCCCTCTAACAGTTCGATAATTCTGTGACACTACTTACCCAGGAGAATCTTGGGTAGATGAGGATGTGGAATTCAAAACACGAATAGTTCAACCATGATATGATAGAAAGGTAGAGTTGACCCAAGGGCTTCATGGTCTCCTTCTACCTAGGACATAGAACATTACAACGCAGTACAGGCCCCCTGGCCTTCGATGTTGCGTCGACCTGTGAAACCAAACTAAAGCACATCTAACCTACACTATTCCATTATCATCCATGTGTTTATCCAATGACCACTTAAATGTCCTTAAGGTTGTCGAGTCTACTACTGTTGCAGGCAGGGCATGCCATGCTGTTACTATTCTCTGAGTAAAGAAATTACCCCTGACACGTGTCCTGTACCTATCACCCCTCAATTATATTTTCCATCTATGTATGTCTAAAACAAAGGAAAGGTGGAGTTTTCCACCCCCAACACTATCACCCACATGATGACAATGGGTCAGTCAAGATCTTTAATAATCGCAGGCCTGGAATCCCAGCCTCAAGGTGAAGCCCAGTGCAGTCTGGTTTGAAAAGACTGTTTTCTTTTATCTTTATTTTTCAATATTTTTTGCCTCAGAATCTATACTTGAGAATCTGTAGTTATGTACCTTGGTACCTAAGCTGGCACTGAAAGTGCAAACCTTTCATTGTGCTCACATGAATACATGTGACAATAAAGCTAATTCTAATCAAGTAATGTTCCGATGAGAGTTAGCTAAAAATTTGATTTAAAGAGATGGATCTTAAGAAACTTCCTTAAAAATTCTGGGGGCAGCTCGAGAACGAGTGATTAATGCCAACCTCAGTAACAATGCGGACATCTCATGGATG
The DNA here is from genome assembly GCF_037043375.1 of Chiloscyllium plagiosum. Classification (NCBI taxonomy): domain Eukaryota; kingdom Metazoa; phylum Chordata; class Chondrichthyes; order Orectolobiformes; family Hemiscylliidae; genus Chiloscyllium; species Chiloscyllium plagiosum. The sequence goes on from NW_028270177.1 coordinate 30,476,017, forward strand.
AGCAAAGAAATAAGAGTGATGAACATTATAATCCAGGACTACAGTTCTGAGCAAAAGTGAATGAGACATTACAAAGAACCTCTTATGAAAACAAGATTACTTCTCAGATGTCAGTTTGACGCTCTGTAACAAAAAGACACTTCTTCTGTTCTACTTCCCCAAAGAGACATTCCAACCTCACAGACTGATCAAAAAAAAACATTATCTTCCCATCAGCCCGGACAGGCTGACATGTGCAGCAGTAGGTGTGGAGGTAGAGAACATTACAGATCACACCAATTCTAACAGCTACTAATGCAACTCCTCTGGGGCCTGTGCTCATGCCTATACAGACTATAATATCCCCTTCTTGTAGGACAATGACAAAATGGATTCAAAGGAGCCAAAACAGTCTCTAGATTAATATTAAAGCTGCTCGATCCTAGGGATTTCAAGACTAGGTGGCATATTTTTAAGGAGAAGATGATTTATAAAAGACATGAGGGACAACTTTTTTTTTAAACACAGGGAATGGTTCGCGTGTGGAATGAACTTCCAAAAGAAGTGGTGGATGCGGGTATAGTTACATTTAAAAGACATTTGGATAAGTACACGAATAAGAAATGTTTGTAGGGATATGGACCATGCACAATCAGGAGGGACTAGTTTAGTTTGGGATCACGGTCGGCATGGACTGATTGGACCGAAAGGTCTGTTTCCATGTTGTCTGACTCTATGATTCTATAAATGAATTCCTTTTGACAGCTGTAATTGGCCAGTTATTGAACAAGCTGAAAATGGTCAGCTTACAGGATGTGGAGAAGTTTGGAGTGCTGACCCTGGTGGCATCCATATTTGAGCAGCACTGCAATGGTGTGCTGTTGTGGAATGGACTCCACGGAGTGAAAGGTTATAAGAAACACGACCCAAGGTCTCCAGTGCACATCGGTCAACCCGAGCAGTAAACCAACACTCCAGCTGTCCCTTTCTTCCCCAAATGAGACTGTCCCGTAGATTCACTCACTGTACAGCGCCCCTCAATGTCTATTCCCGTGGCCATGTTGCCATATTTCTAATGTTACTGACACGGCCAATCTCCCATAGTTGGCCAAAAGGTGTTGCTGAATTGCAAATCCTGCATTCACTCACCAGGAAGCTGGATGAGAGGGAACTTCATCAAGTATCCCATAAATGGAGAAGTTAACTAAAATAGATATAACTACAGTTTTACAAGGTGAAGCGGGGTGGCACGGTGGCTCAGTGGTTAGCACTGCTGCCTCACAGCATCAGGGACCCAGGTTCAATTCCACCTCCCAGGTGACTGTGCAAACGCCATACAGGCACTCTCCCAGTGTGTGCGTTGGTTTCCTCTGGGTAGTCTGGTTTCCTCTCACAGTCCAAAAATGTACAGGTTAGGTGGATTGGCTATGCTAAAGTGTCCCTAGTGTCCAGGGATGTACAGGCTGGGTGGATTAGAGAGGAAATGGCTGGGGCCCTGACAGATTTTTTTTTGCATCCTTAAACACAGGTGAGGTGCCGGAGGACTGGAGAGTTGCTCATGTTGTCCCCCTGTACAGGAAGGGTAGTAGGGATATTCCAGGTAACTACAGACCAGTGAGTCTGATGGTGGGAAAGTTGCTGGAAAAGGTACTGAGGGATAAAATTTATTTATATTTGGAAAAGAATGTGCTTATCAGTGATAAGCAACCTGGTTTGTGCAGGGGAGATTGTGCCTTACCAACTTAATAGAGTTCTTTGAGGAAGTGACCAAGTTGATAAATGAAGGAAGGGTTGTAGATGTCATATACATGAACTTTAGTCAGGCGTTTAACAAGGTTCCCCATGGTAGACTAATGGAGAAAGTGAAGTCACATGGTATTTCTAGCTAGGTGGATAAAGAACTGGTTGAGCGACAGGAGACAGAGAATAGTACTTGAAGGGAGTTTCTTGAAATGGAGAAAGGTGACCAGTGGTTTTCCACAGGGATCAGTGTTGGGACCACTGCTGTTTGTGATAAATGATCTGGAAGAGGGCACTGTTGGTATGATCAGAAAGTTTACAGATGACAAAAAGATTGGTGGAGTAGCAGAAAACATAGGGGACTGTCAAAGAATACATGAGAATATAGATAGACTGAAGAGTTGGGCGGAAAAGTGGCAGATGGAGTTCAATCCAGGCAGATGTGAGGTGATGCATTTTGGGAAGTCTAATTCTAGAGCGAATCATACAGTAAATTGAAGAGCTTTGGGAAAAGTTGATGGGCAGAGAGATCTAGGAGTTCAGGTCCATTGTACCCTGAAGGTTGCTGCACAGGTGGATAGAGTGGTCAAGAAGGCATATGGTATACGTGCCTTCATCAGACGGGGTATAAGAGCTGGCAGGTCATGTTAAAGTTGTACAAGACATTGGTTTGGCCGCATTTAGAATACTGTGTACAGTTCTGGTTACCACATTACCAAAAGGATGTGGACACTTTGGAGAGGGTGCAGAAAAGGCTTACAAGGATGTTGCCTGGTATGGAAGGTACTAGTTATGAAGAGAGGTTGAGTAGGTTAGGTTTATTTTCATTAGAAAAAAGGAGATTGAGGGGGGTGAGGGGGGACCTGATTGAGGTTTACAAAATCATGAAGGGTACAGACAGCGTAGATAGAGATAAGCTTTTTCCCAGGGTGAGGGATTCAATAACGAGAGGTCATGCTTTCAATGTGAGAGGTGGAAAGTTTAAGGAGGATACACGCGGTAAGTACTTTACACAGAGGGTGGTAGGTGCCTGGAACGTATTGCCAGCAGAGGTGGTAGAGGCAGGCATGGTAGATTCATTTAAGATGCATCTGGACAGATGCATGAGAAGGTGGGATACAGATGCTTATGAATTGGGCGACAGGTTTAGACAGTGGATTTGGATCAGCTCAGGTTTGGAGGGCCGAAGGGCCTGTTCCTGGGCTGTAAATTTTCTTTGTTCTTTGTTCTTTGATTAGCCATGGGAAATGCAGGGTTACAGGGATAGGCTGGGAGGGGCTGGGTCTGGATGGGATGCTTTTCAGAGCTTTGGTATGCACCTGATGGGCTGAATGGCCTACCTCTACACTCTAGGTATTCTATGATTCCACTTCAAAGCAGAGGGTTCCATAACAGTACACATATCATATAATACTTGGAAAAGCATTGGTCTGGAAGCACAGAATCCCAAACTGGCTCACCCGAACCGGAACCAACCCCCACTCCACTGAGGGAGCTCCTTGGAATCGATTTGAGGGACGCTGTCCAGCGAGTAAAAAAACTCTGCACTTAATAAAGCCCATCTCTAGATTTCCTGTTTACACTGTACACAAGATCGGGATGAGGGTCCAAAGTTTAATGCATATTTTTCCTGGAAGGACTGATTTTACAAACCTTTGCAGACCAGAACTCAAGCTGCTGGAAAACTGTGGGATGGAGGTGCCCATGCAGTTCCAACCTCGTCTCATGACTTGAGCATGTAATCTTAAATTGCAAGACAGCACAATCCTGAGGGACAGCTGCCTCGTCAGAAATGTCAGCTTGCTAGGTCAATCTGAAGGCCACATTTGCAATTCAGGGAAAGACGGAGTCGTGGGGCCTGTTTCCATGGCTCTTCGGCCCAATTTGCCCATCCTGCCCAGATTTAACAATTAAACTAGTCCCATTTGCCTGCATTTGGTCCACATCCCTCCATACCTATCCTGTCCATGTACCTTGCGAAATGTTTCTTAAATGACAAAATTTTTACTCGCCTCCACCATTACCTCTGGCTACCCACTGCAAAACACTGTGAAACAATGGACCCCTCACACTTTACACCTATGGCCCCCCCAGATTTAGACTCACCCACCATGGGGAGAAGCTGTTAGCTATCTATCGTATCCATGCCTCTCATGATTTCATACACCTGTACAAAGTCATGCCTCAGTGTCCTACGCGCCTGGGGAAAAAAGTCCCAGCCTATCCGGCCTCTCCTTAGAACTCAAACCTTCCAGTTTAGGTAGCATCTTGGTAAATCTTTTCTATCATAGAGTGACCAGAACTACACACATTATTCCAAACGTGGCCTGACCAATGTCTTGTATTTGCAGGGTTTTTTTGTTTGAAAAAGGGAACAAAGTATTTAGCCCATTCATCAAAACATGGAATTCAATCACAGTCACAACAATATGAAATCAATGTTGATGTTTTTCTGACGCAACAATCATTTCCATTAAAAATGCTTTGAATATATAATTTAACAATAATGCAATCCAGTGTTAAAACTCATACAATACCAGGTAACAGTCCAATGGATTTATTGGAAGCACTAGCTCTCGAGGCACAGCTCCTTCGTCTAGTAGCTGTAGAACAGGACCATATGACACAGAATTTACAGTGAAAGATCAAAGTGTCATACAACTGATGCAAAGTATTGAACAAAGCTAGATTGCTGTTATGGCTTTAATTACTTAGAATGGGATTTCAAAAGATTACCCATCAGGAAGATGAGTTTGATCTTATTTATTCTTATGAAGGTGTAAGGGGTATTGTAACTTTAAGAAAACTGATGGACTTAGCAAGAACACGGAGTACTTGAGAATTTACAATGTAACATTTAATCCAGCAGCTAGCAGTATCCAGGTTGTTATGAGACAAAAAAACAAATTCAAATTCAGCCAATCAATTTAAATTATGCCCCCAAGATAATAACCTCCAATCAAGTTTGAATTTAGTATTTTGACAATATTAAGCCAAACAAAACAAGCTGATGTTTTGGGGTATAAGACTGGGAAAAATTGAACAGTTGGAGGAGAACTGCCCAACCACCAGCATGTGCAGACTGCCCAAAGAATAGCTCTTTTAAAAGGTACCTTTATCGATCAATGACCTATGAAACAGAAATCCCTAAGAAGAAAAGAAGACAGAGGAGGATATAAAGAGAAGGTTCGACAGCTGGCTGGTTTTGAAATTTTATTTTTAATTGGGGTTTTATTGGACCAGTATTGGAGAAGGGAAAGTAAAAGATAAATGAGAGAAAGGAGTTGTAAATAGTTGTTAGTTAATATTTACGTTAGACTTAAAGAATAAAGTTCTTAATTGTTTTTGTACTTTAAATAGTGACTTTTGGGATAGTTCTTTGCATCTCGTCCCAATAGATTATATTATAGATTATAGATTACAGCAGGGGTTAAATCATTTCTGTGTTGCAGGTTTAAATTGGCGGGGTGGGGGGTTAATGCCGTTACATTATATACTAAAATCTCCCAGTCTCCTACATTACAACCTTGACTATACTTCAATCAAACTATGAAGTGCTTGGGACAGGAAAGCATTCATTCTTCCACAGCTAATTCCCACAAGGCATTACTTTTTTACTTAGATTAGATTTAGATTACTTAGATTACTTAGTGTGGAAACAGGCCCTTCGGCCCAACAAGTCCACACCGACTGTCCGAAGCGCAACCCACCCAGACCCATTCCCCTACATTTACCCCTTCACCTAACACTACGGGCAATTTAGCATGGCCAATTCACCTAACCTGCACATTTTTGGATTGATGGAGGAAACCGGAGCACCCGGAGGAAACCCACACAGACACGGGGAGAATGTGCAAATTCCACACAGTGAGTCACCCGAGGCTGGAATTGAACCCGGGTCTCTGACGCTGTGAGGCAGCAGTGCTAACTACTGTGCCACCATGCCGCCCCCAAACCTATATTCCCATTTTAAGTGATTAAAGACTGAACATCAATCCACATTTGTTCAATTGAATCAGTTGAATGACAATTTGATCTTTTAGTAAAAATTCTATGTCCTATGATTCTGCCCCACTAGCTACCTCCCAAACCTTGTGCTTTCAAATAAACCTGTTGGACTATAACCTGGTGTTGTGTGATTTTTAACTTCATCCACCCCCTTCCAACACCAGCACCTCCACATCATGTAATCCAATGTGTAACAGTGGTATTTTCTTCTGGTTTGAACCAGATAGCATGGCTTTGAAACATGGTCTTGGTTGTGTGTGGGGGTATAATGTGCATCCCTTGTTTCAGATCAACAAGGCCTAAAAATCACCTCAATATTGGGCCCCAAATAATGGAGCCTGCTGGACACAAACAGCAACTAGAGGATGGAAGTCAGAATTGCCAATATGGATGAAGAGGAGCTCTTGTCAGAGAAGTCATTCTGAAACCCAACAGCACAGAAGGAGACTCAACCCATCATGCAAATGTCAGCTGTTTGAAGTAGCAAGCCAATTGGACATACTCCCCCGATCTTTCCCTTTAGCCTTGCAAATTATTCCTTTTCAAATATTGATCCAATTCACTTTTGAAAGTTACTTGCGAATCTGCTTCCACCATCTGTTCAGCCACTGGATTCCAGATAATCAGAAATCACAGACATTTCTCCTCATCTCCTCACTGTTTCGCCTGCCAATTCTGTTAACTCGTTGTCCTCTAATCGCAGACACTCCCGTCAGGAAGATGATTTTGATCTTATTTACGTAATAAAATCTCCCTGTCTCCTACATTGCAACCTTGACTATACTTCAAAGGTCTATTGACCATGAAGTGTTTGGGACAGGAAAGCATTCATTCTTCCACAGCTAATTCCCACAAGGCATCGATTTCCTCTTGACATTCAATGGTACTATCCTTGTTGATTCCTTTAACATCCTGGAGGTTACCATTGACTGGAAATTGAACTGAACTCACCACATACATACCGTAGAGACAGAAGCAAGTCAAAAGGTTAGGAATCCTGCTGTGAGTAACTCACCTCCTGAATCGCTGAAGCTTGGTCACTATCGAGAAGGCACAAGTCAGGAGTGTGATGGAATATTCCCCACTTGCCTGGGTGAGTGAAGCGCCAAGAACACTCACAAAGATTGACACCATCCAGGACAAAGCAGCCTACCTGATTGCCAGTACCTCCAAACTTTCAGTACCTCCACACTGCTGCTCAGTATCAGCAGTGTGTACCATCTAAAAGATGCACTGCACAAAGACTCCTGAGACAGCACCCTCCAAACCCACAACCTTTACCATTTGTAGCCATCTACGTCTGAACAAGATTAGTATGGAAACAGGCCCTTCGGCCCAACAAGTCCACACCGACCCGCCGAAGAGCAACCCACCCAGACCCATTCCCCTACATTTACCCCTTCACCTAACACTACGGGCAATTTAGCACAGCCAATTCACCTAACCGGCACATTTTTGGACTGTGGGAGGAAACCTGAGCACCTGGAGGAAACCCACGCAGACACGGGGAGAACGTGCAAACTCCACACAGACAGTTGCCTGAGGCGGGAATTGAAGCCGGTCTCTGGCACTGTGAGGCAGCAGTGCTAACTACTGTGCCACCCCTAAAGGGCAGCAGACACTTGGGAATAGCCACAACTTGCAAGTTCACTTCCAAGTCTCTCACTATCCTGACTTGTTACCATACTGGCATTGGATCAGTTCTCCCTTTTTTAACAGAACTCTGTATATGCTGACACCACATGGACTGCAGTTGCACAAGGAGGCAGCTCAACAGCACCTTCTACTGGCCAATTAGAGATAGTCAATAAATGCTAGTCATGTCAACAGCACCGACATCCTGGAACTGAATGAACTTAGAAACACTTTTTTTTTTAAAGGCAAGTCCCACTCAGACGTAGATGACTACAAATGGTAAAAATCTGAGGAAAAACGAGATCCATGAATAGCCATACACCTGCCGAATGGGTGATCCATTCAGCATGGCACCAAGCAAGTCCACTGAGGAGAGACAATCTTCTCTTAACCTCGAAACGACTTTACCATAACCATTCAAAAAGAAATCAATTGACCGTCGCAGTGTTGGTTCAAAGGGGCCTGCAGCCTTCCATAAACGGGGGTCTACCCAGTTTTTGTAAACAACATCCTTCCTTGGGCTGCTTTGGCATTTTTAATCCCTTTCAATCTGGCAGAGTTTTGTCCATTTGATGCAAAAGGTTCCTCAACTTTAACACCGAGGTCACACGGATGGTCTAACACAGGGTCCCGATTCCTCAGGATCTGTCCATCATCTACAAGGCAAACATCAGGCCTGCTCGTCAATTGTCTAGCAGAGGAGGGCTTCAGCATGCCACTGTGCTGATGTCTTCACTGCCAGCTCTCCCCGGGCACTACCACCCACAGTACCTCACAGATCTGTGCAAAAGCTGGAGAAGTCAGAGGGGAGCATCATTTGTCACTCCAACAGCACTCAGAAGCTCCACACCATCCAGGACAAAGCAACACCTCTTGGTCAACACAGCTTAAAAAATAAACAATTCACACCCTCCACCTCTGGTGCACCCCTGCAGTGAGGTCTAAAGTCCATAAGATTCAGCACAGAGAAGTATTTGTAATAACTCATTCTGATGCTCCAAACCATGAAGAACAGGGTTCATGTCTGACAGTGGAAATTCGGGATAATCGTTTGGAGTTGTGAGCTCCTGAAGCAGCAACAATGTCTGTTGAGTGGGGAGTCTGGTGGGAACAGTGTTGGGATTGGCTCCACCATGCATGTATGAATGGTGCCGTGCCCTATCAGAATCTTCACAATAGTTACGGGCAAAACCATCCTCGTCTTCCAACCTGCACACACTCGGGGCTTGCACCAATATTTACACACCAAGATGGGCTCACGGGTTGGGAAGTTCTGTTGCAGTAGGACGAGGGAAGCAGGGACATGGGGCCACTAGCGCCATCTGCAAATCCCTCTCCAAGCCACCTACCATTGCGGCTTGGAAACAGATCACCTTTCCTTCAGTGTCGCTGGGTCAAACTCCTGAAGCTCCCTCCCCACCAACCCCGCAGGTGCCCCTTCATCACATGGACTGCAGCGGTTCATGAAGGCAGCTCACCATTACCTTCTCGAAGACAATTATTGATGGGCAATAAATGCAGCAATGTCAGTTACACCCACATCCAACAAACAAGAAAGAGTTCTGCTCCCACCTTCTGTGGTAGAATTGTATTACCCACCTACATAAGGAAGACCTTTTAAGCACGCCTGAATCCACGCGAGTGAACAATCAATTCTACCAATTGAAACTTGTATAACTATCAAACAGAGCAACTGTGTTGCTCCAGTGCCCTGTAATTTATTGTCTTAATTTGTGGGTTTTGATGAACTGTCACCACATCGAAGGAGTCTCTGTCACGGTGATTAAAGCCAATGTTCTCCCACATCCTAGTTACTTTTGAGAATTAGTCCACCAGGTGACTCAATGCATCTGACACCTAACGGCACACTAACAGAATTATTCTTTATTTTAAGTTTCATAACAGTACTACCAGAGAAAGCGTGATTGCAAATAATTAAGCTTCAACTCCCACAGTATTAAAATAAACATGTCAACACTGTAATTCACCCTCCGAATTATCAAGTCAGTTCAATGTATTCTGAGGATCTTTAAATCCAGGCTTGTAATTACAAATAAAGGTGTAATTACTTAGTTGAAAAAAAAAGTGCAAAAACTTTTTCCTTTCTCAGAGTTCCTTTGTTCTGGTTTCACTCGATATAACAACAAATCCATGGCGTGTGTTCCTCATCAAAACATGTTGCTCATTGTTAAAAGGCAGACCTTACAGGAAACATTCCCAAATCAAAGACTTATTTTTAAAATCACCCAATAGCAATGCAGACAAATCACATCACGATAATCTTAACTGAAAATACATTCAATGTTTATAATTTCAAAGCAGGTCCTTCCTGCACCGTCTGGTTCAGCTCCAAGCCAATATTACACAGCCAATTTTAACTTAATCCACTTGCCATATCACTGACCGTAGAACTGTCCAATCTTGGCACAGCCTGTACTATCAAAGAATGTGGGAGCAGTGACAGGAATTTTGTACTTCTGGAGTTCCCGTGTCCTGGACCTCAATCTGAATTGGTTGAAAACGTGTCTAGAATTTTGGTAGGTATTGGCCAACAACCCTCCTTCCCAGCTTGGTCACCGTGCAGTCATTTAACTGGTGAGCAATTAATTGGCTCCAGCCATAAATTCTATGTTTATCCCACAATACCCTTAAAACAGGGAGGAAGCACAACTCTAAAAGCAACCATCCAATCAGAAGGCCAACGGCTCTCCGAGGTTTCAGGCACTGGCTGCAGTTGCAGCAGCACCACCAGGAGCAATGGTCATCACTGGGACTGCAGTCGGTCCCTGAAGAAAAGACACCATGGGCTTGCACTTAACCCTAAGCTCGGGGTTTCACTGGGGTAGGGTTGGCAGACCTCGGCAGGTGGGGGTGAGCAAACTTTAGCCTTGTTGGGGGGGGGCTGGGAAAATGAGGGTTGACTCCCTGGAAGTGGTTGAGTGGAGTGGGGGATTGGGCCTGGACTAGACATAGGGTATCCAAGCAGGAGACGTGCATCTCACCCAGCCACAAGGCCATCGGACTGGCTGTGCAGGTAACATCCCTATGATAACAGAAACAGGTATCTCAGTGGTCTCCAGAGATCCCAATGGAAGGGCAGCTACCACTGTCAAAACTTCCATGGAGGTGAGTAGGCACTACTGCTATGGTGCCCAATTTTATCATCCATCGTCTGCCAGCCACTCCCCTCGATGAGCGAGTGGTCAATCAATGGAACAGAGTTCCCAGAGAGACAGCGAAAACAGGTTGTATTAATTGAATGACAGAGGTCAAGTAAATGTCCTTCATAAAACTGCAAGTTGGATGGTAGCAAAGCGCACTCCATGTTTGAAATGGGGTCTCCTTGCAAGGTAAAATGTTCCCCCCATTCCTCACATCTTTTCCATGGCATTAGAAGAGATTGTCTGTTTTGACTGATCGAGACCATCACTGTGACATGTCACTGACAGGTCAGTAGAAGCTGGAAACTGGTCTTTCCTAATCCACTAATTCCCACGATCCCTAAACACTGTATATGTGGTTGGAACAATTGAATCAGTTACCTTTGTGGTAGAAATGCGACCAATCCCTACTCTAGACCTGCATCACAACATAACCTATGGCAATACCCTGGCCAATCAGAGTTGACTTGACTGGTTTGAATAAAAGCAATAAGATCAACAGTTCCCACTGACAACCAATCCATCCCATCATCTCTTACTGCATAATTTGTTAGCTCCTTGCTAAGTTCGCTTTTCTTGTGTCTCAGTCCTGATGCGTACAAAACTGGAGACATTTCAGATTCACGCCTCTTTTTAGCAATGTTTCAGAATTAATCCTTGGTCTACTTAACAAAGGGATCAAGGAGCAAAATGATCTTTTGGGAGTGAGGTGGTTGCTCCAGTTCAAAACAAATTACAGCTTCTTTCACCAATTTACATGACATCAATATTGCCCAGGACTATTTGTACATACATTGCTCCACACCTAAATGAAAATTACCAGGAGCCTACGGTTAGTGCTGCTGATGCAGTACACCTCAATGTGAGGGCAGGCTTTGAGAGATGACTGACCTGTTTGGGACTTTCTGTGTATATTACCTTGAGGAGGGTGGGAAATCCCAGGGAAGCACAAACTGGATGTTCGCCCACATTCCCAGGAAGTCCTTGTCACCACGCCAAAAGCTTACATTTCAAGGTTAATCCCAACTTTCCAAACAGGCAGTCACACATATTTACTCACAACTGGTATTGGGGATAACCAATAGGACAACATATTACACACAAATAACAGAGAATGGGCTGCACAGGAATAGGCCATTCAACCCAAATAGTCTATTCTGCACCACATCAACCTCCTCATAGCCCTCTTCATCTAATCCCGTCAAACATAAATACATGCGGGAGAAGGGAGCAGAGGTTATCTCGTTTTCTCAATATATGGGATTGAGTAATTGCAGTGTAATTTACTGCACAAGTTCATATTAAATCACAAAAAACAGGAGCAAAACTCTCACCTTTCATAACTGGTGACTGAATGTTTTTGAATTATAACCTTACACACTTATTCACGTTTAACGTCCATTACCTCATCCATCCTTTATAATTCGAATACCGCTAAAGCTACATTCAGAGGCTGCATGACTTCTTTTCTGATTCACAGCAGGATATCACCAGGAAATAATTCAAAATTAGAAAAAGAAACATAAAACTGCAGTAAATTCATGGCTCAGAAACAGAATTTCCAGCCCAACAGGTCTACAATGATGTCAATGGTGTGTGTAAATCCCTCACTTCGCTCTACATAACACAAACAACATCCACAGTCCAACAATACTCTTTTTTTGAAAAGAAAGCTGGAACAAACACTGGAGACTGTCCTCCTGTTGAATTTTACTTATGATTATACCCTTTTGGTTCAGACTGGGAGTCCACTGGGGCGGCACGGTGGCTCAGTGGTTAGCACTGCTGCCACACAGCGCCAGGGACCAGGTTCGATTCCAGCCTCGGGTGACTGTCTGTGTGGAGTTTGCACATTCTCCCCTTAGTGTGTGGGTTTCCTCCAGGTGCTCCGGTCTCCTCCCACAGCGCAAAGATGTGCAGGTTAGGTGATCTGGCCGTGCTAAATTGCCTTATAGTGTCCAGGGATGTGTAGATTAGGTGGATTAGCCATGGGAAATGAAGAGTTACAATGAGGGTGTTGGGTCTGGGTGGGGGGGGGTGAGGGGCTAGGTCTGGGTGAGATGCTCTTTGGAGGGTCAATATGGACTTAATGGGCCAAATGGCCTGCTTTCACACTGTAGGGATTCTATGTGGATTCCCACCTTCCCTTATTTTAGTTCTACAGTCAGGTGACAGGGCTGACATTTAAACCACTGCCTCAGAGCATCATTTTTGCCACAGATGGGAACAACCTGCCCATCAGGTGCACATAGGCTCCCTGCAGAGTCATCAAGTCAGTCCAGTCCCACTCTTTCCTCTAGCCCTGTGTGTTTCATTCCCTCAGGTGCCCATCTAACTTCCTTTTGAAATGATTTTATCATTTCTGCTTCCACTAACTTCCAGATCATTACCACTCACTGCATTAAAAACTAACTTTTAACCTCAAAAGTCCCTTGTATCTCTTGCCCAAAGCCTCAAATCTATCTCTCGTAATCCGTCAACATCAGCTAATGGGAGCAGCTTTTTCTTTCTCAATCTCATCCTAACCCATCACAACCTTATACACGGTCATAAAATCTCCCTCAGTGACCCTTCACTCCAAGGAAAATAATGCCAGCATCTCCAAATTAGCCATAAAGCTAAAATCCTTCAAACCACAAATCATTCTGGTTAATCTCCTCTGAACCTTCTCAAGGACACTCACATTCTTCATAAGGTATAGTGACCAAAATCAGACTTCTATATGCAGCCAAACTAAAGCGTTATAAACTTCATCATCTCCTCTCTGCTTCTGTTCTCAATATCTATATTAATTTCAAGATTGGCTGTGTTTTGGTGACTGCTCCCTCCTATCCTGCAAATATCGATGCATGGGAACTCCCAGGTCCCATGTCTCTGCACATTCTTTCCAAATGTGCTATTAATGTTATACTGCCTTTTCCCACCTGTATTGCCAAAATGGATCACCTCACTTTTCTCAGTAATGGATTGCATCTGCCACATTTCTGTCCTATCTGCTCATTTCTGTATTCTTGTCACAACTGAGTGGTATCATCTCTACGTCTGGTCCCTGAAGCATGAATCAGGTCTACATTCAGCTAAATGAACATTAAGAGGTTTGACTGACGCTAATTAAATGCATAAGGTGGTAAGACAGACCCTCATCTCGAACCTTACAGAGCCAGGTTCATGCTCCATGTGACCTGACATCACTAAGATATAGCTCCCTATGCTCATACCCACTAGCTTGTCTGTGATTAAAAGTATAGTTAACCCTTTACTTCACAGTACCATTGACAAATTTTGAAATTTTACTTTGTTCTCTTATGCTCAAAGCATTAATACACACCAAAAAAGAAAGTGCCCCCTCAGCACTTACACTTGGACAACCAAGTCTGATAAATAACCATTTGTCACAATGCATTGTTTCGGTCCAATAGTTGTTTTTTTAAAATGCAAGATGATGCTGACACTGACCCTCTGAGTCCACGAACTGCAATTCTGTTCTGGAGAATTTGTCAATCTTGTTCTCTTGCTTATGTTAACGCTAATGTATTTCAGTCCTCGATTCATTATTAATTTCCCCGGATAAAGGCAAGTAATTTATCCTCGCTCTCTATTGCAAAGATCAACACAAAGTAATTACCTTACAGCTCTATTATTTCCATTTACAACAGTCACCAAATCGGTTTTTAAAACAATACCCCTCATGATGCACCTTCCTGTGGAAGTGCGGAAGATGCAGCACCCTTCCTCGTACACTCTCTCTCCTCACTATTCTGGATCCCAAACACTCCTTCTGGGTGAAACTGCACCACATGTACTCTTTTCGATTTAGTCTCCTGTGTTCGCATCAGCCACCACCACGTGAGGAGCACCACTACAAACCGCACCATGACTTTGTGCAACACATCCAAGTCAATCTGTAAGCGTAACCTTGAGCTTGTCATTTTAAGCTTTGTCACCTTGCTCCCACACTCACCTCTATCCTCAGCCTCCTCTATGTTTCACTGAAGTTCAAGGAACAGGTCCTCAGCTTTCAATAAGGTACTTTGCTGCCTTTTGAACAGACCTCTCATATATTAGAGATTGTCTTTCTCTGCACCTTTTCTGTAGCTGTAACACTATATCTTGCATTCTGTTCTGTTACCCTGATGTGCTTCAGTAAGGATGATTTATCTGGTTAGCATGCAAAACAATACTTTTCATTGTATCTCGGTACTATAATAAATCAAATCAAAAAATTTTCAATAACTCAATTCAACAATTTTCCATTTTGTTTATACACCCACGCTGTTTATGTCCCCATTTCATTTCCTTGCTCTTTGAAGATTTTAATTTTAATTGTTTCTTTTCCTTGGCGGTCTCACATGATTCAGCATTTACACCGTCCGGTCGATAAATCTTTCACTTCTTTACCAGTCCTTTTGACATTACAAACTCTCATCATTTAATCTCTCCAGTTTTCTACCCCTTATGTTCATTCGGCACCTTTATGTACAACCTATTACAGTTCCAGCTTTTCCCGTTTGGATGGATGTGAAACATTAACTCCGTTTCTCTCCCCAGGGATATTGTCTGATTTAATCAGCATTCCCAGCAGTTTCAGTTTCTGGTACCTTCCACTGCTCTTTTCCTCCTAATATAATTGCAAAGAAAATTTTCATCCTTGATACCCCATGCATCTTTCTTTTTCTATTCCTTTTTCAGTCTTACTCTTTTTTTAAGTGCTGCCTTTTTTTACTTGTTATACCACTCTCCTTCATAGAAGCATCATAGAGCCCCTACAGTGTGGAAGCAGGCCATTAGGCCCATCGAATCCAAACCGACCTTGCAAAGAACATTCCCCCCGAACCATTCCCCTACACTATCCTAGTAACCCTGCATTTCCCATGGCTAATCCACCTAACCTGCAGATCCCTGGACACTACAGGGCAATTCAGAATGGCCAATCCACCCTAATCTGCACACCTTTGGAGTATAGGATGAAGCCAAAGGAAGCCCATACAGACACAGGGAGAATGTGCAAACTCCACATGGACAGTCGCTCAAGACCAGAATCGAACCTGGGTCCCTGGATGCTGTGAGGCAGCAGTGCTAACCACTGAGACACTGTACTATCCTACTGCCTTCAACAGTGTTACATTTCAAATTTTCAAGTGCTCTTTAGAGATGATAATTAGATTAGATTAGATTCTCTACAGTGTGGCCCTTCGGCCCAACAAGTCCACATCAACCCTCCGAAGAGTAACCCACCCAGACCCATTTTATGTCTCAATCCCTTTGGCGACCATGATCTATTAATTTAGTTAGCATCTCTTTGTCTCTCTCTCTCTCTCTCTCTGTTGGGGGTAAACATCGGTTTCATTTTTTAAATCTTCACTTTGACTTGGGATGTGGGTGTTGCTGGCAAACCCAGTCTATGTTCTCTATCCCCAACTGCCCTTGAACTGAGTGGCTTGCTACAGGCCATATCAGAGGGCAAGGATGAGTCAACCACATTGCTGTAGGTCTGGAAACACATGTAGGCCAGACCAGGTAAGGATGGCAGATTTCCTTCCCTGAAGGGTGACCTATTTGGGATTTGACAATACAATGATGTTGTCGTCAATCCTCTTTCCTTGACTGGGTTCAAGGGCCTATGGGGTTCACAGTAATGCTGGAGTGTCAACCGCTAGAGAGTCTTAACGTGAAGACGCCCTTATCATGTCATTTATCTCATGTTCACCACCAGTTACAAGTTATATTAGTAAGACAAACATTGTTAGCTAGATAGAGAAGCGAACTGCAGGTACAGGGTTTCACCCCATGAGACCTCCTCTTATTTTACCTGTCCCTACCCAAGGCTGTATGACATCATCAGACTGGGTAGGGCTCAATGCAGTCTCCAAAAATGACCACGTCAGGACCATGTCCTTATACAATAAAGAAGACCGTAAATTACAGTAATCGAGAGTTTGATGATCACTACAATTTTCAATTCTGGATTTAATAATTGATCTTGAATTCTACCAGTTGATGTGACCCCAATATTACCGGAGCCTCTGGATTACGAGTCCAATAGTATTACCTCGACACACCATATCCTCTTTGAGCTAAATTATTTTTGAACATAGCCAACTGTTCCTCTTTTGTGATTCACCTCGGGACGTTTTAAGGCACATGTGCGATGTGGGCATCACTGGCTGGGGAGGAGGGCTGAGAGATAAATAGGACAGTAGGGTTGGGGGGGGAAGGCAGCTGGGAAGACAATAAGTGGATGCAGGTAAGGAGTGATTGTGATAGGTCGGTGGAGAGGGTGAAATGGATAGATGGGAAGGAAGATGGACAGGTAGGTCAGATCAAGAGGGTGGTGCCGAGTTGGATCTGGGATGAGGTGGGGGAAGGGACATGAGGAAACTGGTGAAGTCGACGTTGATACCATGTGGTTGGAGGTCTCAAGGCAGAAGATGAGGCGTTCTTCCTCCAGTGATCAGGTGACTTGAAGTTGGTGGTGGAGGCGGCCCAGGACTTAGGGGACTGGGAGGAGGAGTTTAAGTGTTCAGTCACAGGGCAATGGGGTTCTTTAGTGCGTGTGTACTGGAGATGTTCCTTGAAAAGCTCCACAAGTTGGCAATCTGTCTCCACAATGTAGAGGAAATCACATCGAGAGCAATGGACATAGTAGATGAGGTGGGCGGATGTGCAGGAAAATCTCTGCCAAGGTGAAAAGAACCTTTGGGGCGGTGGACAGAGGTAAGGGGGGAGGTGTAGGCACAGATTTTTATATCTCTTGCAGTGGCAAGGGAAGGTGCTGGATGTGGAAAATGGGTTGATTGGAGGGGGGGGCGGGACATGGACTGAACAAGGGAGTCGCGGAGGGAATGATCCCTGCGGAACTGCCTTTACTCATTGAGATGATATCTTTGAGGAGAAAGTGAGGTCTGCAGATGCTGGAGATCAGAGCTGAAAATGTGTTGCTGGAAAACCGCAGCAGGTCAGGCAGCATCCAGGGAACAGGAGAATCGACGTTTCAGGCATAAGCCCTTCCTGAAGAAGGGCTTATGCCCGAAACGTCGATTCTCCTGTTCCCTGGATGCTGCCTGACCTGCTGCGGTTTTCCAGCAACACATTTTCAGCTCATTGAGATGAAGCCAATGCCCAATGGATCAAGGTTTAATGTCAGAGCAGGAACTCGATTAACAAAATAGAGAAGAGGCGGAGCTTTCTGCACCTCAACTGATATCTGGGGCCAATAGTAACTAGCCATCTGGGACCCAATGTAGTTGACCAACTGAGGCCTACTTCAATTTCCATTGACAACCAGACCTGTTACAACAGGTTCGGATTAGATTAATGTTGCAAACTTCTGACAGAAATGACTAGCAACCTGCTGTTACATGAAAAAGTTGAAAGACATTGAACTCGTACATTTGATGTATAGTTTACTAAGAACGTCATTGTCAGGTTGCTGCTTTCACTTGTCCCTGTCTGCTCCAAATAAAGAATCTGTATTAATAAAGCTCATTATCACAGCCTTATTAAATCCTCCCATACTTTTCAAAGAACTGAGTATTTTTACGTGCAGGCAATGCTGCCTTATATAGTCACTACGCTTTTCTGGCAATGGAGTCTTTTTTTAATGCATAGGCATAGCAGCCTTACACACAGAAAGATCCCAGAAACTGCAAATGAGTCAATAACCAGTTAATCTGTTGCATCCACAGATGCTGCGGGACCTATTGAGTATTTACCAGAGAATCTGAAGTTATGAGTCGTGAGTTGGCATTTCAAATCACTGTGTGATCTCGGTGTTTGTCTCAGATTCCCAACATCCACAGCATGTTGCCTTTAATCTGTTATATTGATGTTTCAGAAGGGAATGAGACAGCTACACATAGGGAGAGCAAGAGAGGTACTCCCTCCTTTAAGCAGTGCCATGAAATAGTTTCCAGCCACCTAATCAGACACAGTGGTCCTCAGTTCAGCAAGACCCACTGAATCTCAAAGTGTGAGACAAGATCATGCACTTTCCCTTTATAGTGAGGCATGAACTAACTCAGAGACGAGTGAGTCAAACACATGCAATCATTTCTCTTGTTCTGAATTTGAAATTTCGCCTCCAATCAGCAGACGGTCCCTCTGGCAACATTAAACCGAGGAAGGCATGGTGAGAAATGACAAATTAATGGGGAGGGAAGCATTCAGGAATCAGGATGTGTGGGAGAAAGATGTAGAAAAGAGCCCTGCATTAAGACACAGCATGTCGAGCTGCATTTCAGAACCGCTCATTACTTCAGAAAGTGCTGTTTCTGTGGCAACCATTCATTTCTCAAGTGCCCTCACCTTCAGCTTGACACTAGGGAGTTTGAATTCAGGTATAATTAAAGGGACATTATGACACTGGATTTAAAGGTCAGGTAGGTAATAAGCCACAATTTTTCTTAAATCAGTTTGGGTGATTAAAAATGGTTCATCACTTCCAATTTCCATATGATGCTACCTCTAAAAAAAAAACAGTGCTTCAGGACATTTGAACCCTATTCAAAATAAATGAGACTTGGAGCAATTCAAATCCATGCCTTTGCATCTCACCTGGCCCACAGGCCTCGCAGTTGTTGGCAGCTAGTTGCACAATGTGCGGAGGTTGCTAACATTTTAGATTCTGCTCCATTTCAATCATATTGTGGGAATGGAGCAGGGTGGTGGGGGTGGGGGACTTACATAAAGCGGACAGCAAGAATTGAACAACATACAGGAAAAATTTCACGTGTTTAACTGTGGCTTGGAACCATACAAGGAGATTTTTTTTAAAAAGAGGAACAGATAAATTATTCTTGTACAGAGCCTTTCACAAGCTTGGAGCTTCTCAAAGGTTTTTTTAGAGGTGAGGAAATGTTTGTGAAAAATGATTATTGAATCACGGCAGCCAATAATTGCTTCCACAACAGCATGACCAAACAACCAATTTTTACGGATGTTGGTCAGGGGTAAATATTTTCCAAGGCACTGGGGCAACCTTGATGAGGAATCAGTTAAAGAAGAGCATGATCTTTCTCAATCAACACTGAGATCAGACGGGGTTTTGAATGATATTAAAAAATAAAAGCAAAATACTGTGGATTCTGGAAATCGGAAATGTTGGAGAAACTCAGCAGGTCTGACTGTTTCTCTCTCCACAGATACCGAGTTAGCGTTTCCAGTCCAGTCTGACTCTTCCTCACAACTGAACTCATTCTCTCACCAGACCTGCAGCAGACCAGCTGAGCTTCTGCACACATTCCCCATTTAATAAAAGATTTCCTGCACTAGTTTGGCTCATGTGTGCTCTGATGTCCCGAGTGGGTCTTGAACCAACAATCTTCTGACTCAAGAAGTAATAATGCTACCCACTTAGCCAAAGCTGACACCCTGCAGATAGAGTGACGGTGAGTGTTTCAGGATGGGATCCCATCAGACAGCAGGACAATTCCATATAGGTGAGGAGACATTGCCATCTGATGTTAAAGCCAGTCCTCAGGCATACCCTCCATTTATAGTGCAGTGGCATCGTAGGAAGGCAGGACTCTAGGGGCTGCTTATAGCTCCAGCTTTGTACCAGCTAAAGGCATCAACAAACTCACTGATGCCAACCTGTCACCAGGTTTACAGTTCATTGCAAATTCTATAGCTGCTGCAAATTAATACAATGGGATACTTCAGATTTCCATTTGTAAAATTCTTGTTAACTGTACAAATGAGGCATTTAGAGCAGAACATCGGATTTAAGTCAGAATAACATTTTGATGCCAAAATACCTAAACCTGGCCATTTCTAAGCCATCTCCTCTGCCATTTGTGCCAGAGAGTCAATGTCATACAGCATGGAAACAGACCCTTGGCTCCAACTCGCCCATGCCCATCCCAAGCTAAACTAGTCCCATTTGGCCATATGTGTTTGACCCATATCTCTGTCAACCCTTCCCATTCATATACAGTAGAACCTTGATTATCCGAACGATACTGGCAGGGAGTATTTGTTCGGATAATTGATTGTTCGGATAATCAATCTGATCGTAAACAAGCAGTAACCCATGAAGGCCGGTTATCCGAACATTTCTTGCTTATCCAGCAATGCACACTATAATGCCGTTTAACTAATAACTGAATGCTGAGTTGCCTAATGCCATTTTTATGGGACCTTGAGATCTTGTTCAGATAATCCAAAATTCGGATAATTGATGTTCGAATAATCGAGGTTCCTCTGTATCTGTTCCAAATGTCTATTGAATGTGTAATTGTATCCGCCTCTACCACTTCCTCTGACAGCTTATTCCATATCTGCACCACCCTCTTCATGAATAAGTTACCCCTCAGGTACCTTTTAAATCTTTCCCCTCTCACCTGAAACCTATGCCTCTAGTTTTGGACTCCCCACCCTGGGGAAAAGACCTTGGCTATTATCTATACCCCTCATGATTTTGTAAACCTCTGTAAGGTCACCCCTCAACCTCCAATGCTCAAGGGAAAAAAGTCCCAGGCTAATCACTCTCTTCTTCTAACTCAAACTCTCCAGTAGCAGTAACTTCTTTGTAAATTTTTTTCTGCAACCTTTCCAGTTTAATAACATCCTCCCTATAACAGGGCAACCAGAACTGTACGCAGTACTCCAAAAGTGGTCGCATTCATGTCTAGTACAGCCACAACATGATGTCCCAACTCGTGTACTCAATGAGCTGACCAATGAAAGCAAACACCTTCTTCACCATACTGTCTACCTGTGACAGTAGTTTCAAGGAATTATGTACCGGCACCCCTCGGTCTCTCTATTTGAAAACACTCCTCAGGCCCCTACCATTAACGGTGTATGTCCTGCCCTGATTTGCCTTACCAAAATGCAATAACTCCCATTTATCTGATTTAATCTCCATTCGCTACTCCTCGGCCGTTTGGCCCAGCTGATCAAGATCCTGTTGTGCTCTTAGATAACCTTCTTCACTGTCCACTCTACCACTAATTTTGATGTAATCTGCAAAATCACTAACCATGCCTCCTACATTCTCCTCCAAATCGTTTATATAAATAAAACAACAGTGGACCCAGCGTCGATTCTTGCGGCACACCGCTGGTCAAAGGCCTCCAATCCATATACAACCCCTTACCAACATCCTATCTCCTACCGCCAAGCTAATTTTGTATCCAGTGGCTAGACCCACATTGCCTCCTTTGGTGGAAGGCTGAATTACAAGCCGAATCAGGGCATCAGTGGGCTTTGCACAGAATCAGGAGCCCAGGGCACAGAACGTCCAACCAATTGCGAGCTGCCATTCAGAGACTGGTGACCCTACTAAATGGCAGTGCCATTGGTGAGGCAGTGATGCTACACTCATCAGAGGCTGGGCATGACTTGATCAGGAAGTGCCCTTGGTGTGAGAAAATGGAGGCTGGGGTTTCAGGGAGAATGGGAAAGAGGCAAGAAAAGGGGCTGCATCCTTCACAAAGCCAAGCACCAAAGGCCTTTGAAAGAGAGGACACTGAGCAACCATTGTATATTGTTCCCACAGGATGAACACCACTGGCAACGGGTCAAGACCTTTTTCTGGTCATTGACCAGTGTAGGGGTCAGGCCACCATCCTAATCAGAAAGGATGCGACATTCCCCAGTCCCCACCAGGAATCCTTGCACCTGATTAAATGCCCCCTACCTTCACACTTGCCAGGGGCAGGAGCTTAAAATGCCATCCCGGCCTTCTCTAGGGAAACTAAGGATGGCTAATAAATGCTGGCCCAGGCAGCGACACCCACATTCCTTCCATGTGTGAATTAATAAGAAGAAATAGAGTCATCTCTGAAGGAACATGGTGACACCATGTTCTATCCTCACCCAGGTGATAAAATGAATCTGCTCAGTAAGAGGTAAGTCAATGAAGGCCTCCATCAAAAATGACACGTTTGTGGCCACAGCCTATATTTGCGAGATACTCTCTGGGAGGGAGGTAAACAATAATGTTATCGCCTTGACTTTCCCTTTCCATGAAGATGGCAGACATTGACACTGACATTGGGGGGATTGCTGCTGACAGTTATCACCTCGAGAAGGCAGAGTACTAGGAGGGGCCATGGAACACTCAGATGGAAACAAACATCTCTAAAGGTGGCACGATAGCTCAGTGGACAGCACTGCTGCCTCACAGCACCAGGGACCCAGGTTTAATTCCCACCCAGGGCGACTGTGTGAAGTTTGTACATTCTCCCCGTGTCTGCGTGGGTTTCCTCTGGGTGTTCCGGTTTCCTCCCACAATCCAAAGATGTGCAGGTTACATGAACTGGCCATACCAAATTGCCCACAGTGTTAGGTACATTAGTCAGGGGTAAATGTCGGGGAATACGTCTAGGTGGGATGGTCTTCGGAGGGTCGGTGTGGACTTGTTGGGCCGAAAGGCCTGTTTCCATACTTTGGGAAATCTAATTAATCTAATCTAATCTAATCTAATCTCAGCTCACCAAAACAGAGGGCCCAGGGAAAACGAGAGGCCAGCAAATCCTACACCTTCTCTACCTCTGCAGGAAGCGTGACATTCTAATGTCCCAGTAGCCTGCTTCCACACTGTGGGCATTCTATGATTCTATAAACTTGCCGAAGACCGGCACTGCACAATCTCTCCAAGTTGAGACTGATGCTATTTCATGCCATAGAGGATTCGAAGAAAGCATGATTTGAATTAAATTTAAACAGAAACCTGTTCTCTTGTGCTGAGTTGAGCCTTCCACCGTTTTTGACGGGAACAACAATAAGGAGAGATGCACGATGGGCTACCAACTCATCAGCAGCATGCTGGCTCTGTGATGAGCAGTGGGCTTGATTCCACTCTCAGACAACTGCCTGTGGGGAGTTAGCACATTCACCCAGTGTCTGCGTGGGTTTCCTCCGGATGCTCCAGTTTCCTTCCACAATCCAAAGATGTGCAGGTTAGGTGGATTGACCATGGAAAATTGCCCATAGTTTCCAGGGATGTGCAGGCTATGTCGAATAACCATGGGAATTGCAGGGTTACAGGGATGGGATAGTGAGGTGGATCTGAGTGGGATGTTCTTTGGAGGGTCAGTGTGGACTCAATGGGCTGAATGGCCTGCTTCCACACTGTGAGGATTCTATGATTCTAATGTGGAAAAAATGTGAGATTAACCACTTTGTTAAGAGAAACAGAGTGTTTCTCTTCAGACCGTTTATCAAATGGTAAGAAGCTGTGACGTATAGATGTTCAAAGGGATCTGGTTGCCAGGGTTGGAGGGTTTCAGTGAAAGGGGGAGGCTGAATAGTCTGGAGCTATTTTTTCTGAAGCGCAGAGGCTGAGGGAATAGGGAAAATAGCAACAGTCTTTTTCCAGGGTAGTGGAATCCAAAACTAGAGGGTATAGGTTTAAGACCATAAGACCGTTAGACATAGGAGTGGAAGTAAGGCCATTCGGCCCATCAAGTCCACTCCGCCATTTAATCATGGCTGATGGGCATTTCAACTCCACTTACCCGCATTCTCCCCGTAACCCTTAATTCCTTGTGACATCAAGAATTTATCAATCTCTGCCTTGAAGACATTTAGCATCCCGGCCTCCACTGCACTCCGCGGCAATGAATTCCACAGGCCCACCACTCTCTGGCTGAAGAAATGTCTCCGCATTTCTGTTCTGAATTGACCCCCTCTAATTCTAAGGCTGTGCCCACGGGTCCTAGTCTCCTCACCTAACGGAAACAATTTCTTAGCGTCCACCCTCTCCAAGCCATGTATTATCTTGTAAGTTTCTATTAGATCTCCCCTTAACCTTCTAAACTCCAATGAGTACAATCCCAGGATCCTCAGCCGTTCCTCGGATGTTAGACCTACCATTCCAGGGATCATCCGTGTGAATCTCCGCTGGACACACTCCAGTGCCAGTATGTCCTTCCTGAGGTGTGGAGCCTAAAACTGGACACAGTACTCCAAATGGGGCCTAACCAGAGCTTTATAAAGTCTCAGCAGCACATCGCTGCTTTTATATTCCAACCCTCTTGAGATAAGTGACAACATTGCATTCACTTTCTTAATCACGAATTCAACCTGCATGTTTACCTTTAGAGAATCTTCGACTAGCACTCCCAGATCCCTCTGTACTTTGGCTTTATGAATTTTCTCACCGTTTAGAAAGTAGTCCATGCTTGTATTCTTTTTTCCAAAGTGCAAGACCTCGCATTTGCTCACATTGAACTTCATCAGCCATTCTCTGGACCACTCTCCCAAACTGTGTAGATCCTTCTGCAGCCTCCCCACTTCCTCAGTACTACCTGCCTGCCCACCTATCTTCGTACCATCGGCAAACTTCGCTAGAATCCCCCCAGTCCCTTCATCCAGATCATTAATATATAACGTGAACAGCTGCGGCCCCAACACTGAACCCTGTGGGACACCGCTTGTCACCGGCTGCCATTCCAAAAAAGAACCTCTTATCCCAACTCTCTGACTTCTGTCAGACAGCCAATCCTCAATCCATACCAGTAGCTCACCTCGAACCCCAAGGGCCCTCACCATGCTCAGCAGCCTCCCGTGTGGCACCTTATCAAAGGCCTTTTGGAAGTCTAGATAGACCACATCCACTGGGTTTCCCTGGTCTAACCTACTTCTCACCTCTTCAAAGAATTCCAACAGGTTTGTCAGGCACGACCTCCCCTTACTAAATCCATGTTGACTTGTTCTAATCCGACCCTGCTCTTCCAAGGATTTAGAAACCTCATCCTTAACGATGGATTCTAGAATTTTACCAACAACCGAGGTTAGGCTAATTGGCCTATAATTTTCCATCTATTGTCTTAATTCTTTCTTGAACAAGGGGGTTACAACAGCGGTCTTCCAATCATCCGGGACTTTCCCTGACTCCAGTGACTTTTGAAAGATCTCTGCTATTTCCTCAGCCACCTCCCTCAGAACTCTAGGATGTAGCCCATCGGGACCAGGAGATTTATCAATTTTAAGACTTTTTAGCTTTTCTAGCACTATCTCTTTTGTAATGGCAACCATACTCAACTCAGCCCCCTGACTCCCTTTAATTGTTGGGATATGACTCATGTCTTCCACTGTGAAGACTGATGCAAAGTACTTATTAAGTTCTCCAGCTATATCCTTATCTCCCATCACTAGGCTTCCAGCATCTGTTTGAAGTGGGCCAATGTCTACTTTTACCTGTCGTTTGTTTCTTATGTATTGAAAGAAACTTTTACTATCATTTCTAATATTACTGGCTAGCCTACCTTCATATTTGATCCTCTCCTTCCTTATTTCTCTCTTTGTTATCCTCTGTTTGTTTTTGTAGCCTTCCCAATCTTCTGATTTCCCAGTGCTCTTGGCCACTTTATAGGATCTCTCTTTTTCTTTGATAGATTTCCTGACTTCCTTTGTCAGCCATGGCTGTCTAATCCCTCCCCGGATAATCTTTCTTTTCTTGGGGATGAACCTCTGTACTGTGTCCTCAATTATACCCACAAACTCCTGCCATTTTTGCTCTACTGTCTTCCCCGCTAGGCTCTGCTTCCAGTCGATTTTCGTCAGTTCCTCTCTCATGCCCTCATCTTTATTTAACTGTAACACCATTACATCCGATTTTGCCTTCTCTCTTTCAAACTGCAGACTGAACTCTACCATATTATGATCGCTGCTTCCTCAGTGTTCCCTTACTTTAAAATCTTTTATAAAGTCTGGTTCATTACATAGCACTAGGTCCAGAATAGCCTGCTCCCTTGAGGGCTCCATGACAAGCTGTTCCAAAAAGCCATCCTGTAAGCATTCCAAGAATTCCCTTTCTTTGGATCCACTGGCAACACTATTTACCCAGTCCATCTGCATATTGAATTCCCCCATGATGACCGTGACCTTGCCTTTCTGACATGCCTTCTCTATTTCCTGGGACATGTTGTGCCCCTGGTTCTGACCACTGTTAGGAGGTCTGTACATAACTCCCACTATGGTTTTTTTGCCTTTGTGGTTCCTCAATTCCACCCACACAGACTCCACATCATCCGACCCTATGTCATTCAGTGCCATAGATTTAATTTTGTTCTTAACTAACAAGGCCACCCCGCCCCCTCTGCCCACCTCCCTGTCTTTTCGATAAGTTGTAAACCCTTGGATGTTTAACTGCCTGTCCTGACCCCCCTGTAACCACGTCTCTGTGATGCCTACCACATCATAATCATTCACGATGATCTGTGCCGTTAGTTCATCTACTTTGTTACGAATGCTACGAGCATTCAGGTAAAGTGCCTTAATGCTAACATTCTTATCATTAGAGATATTGGAAGTCATAAGATGTCCTAAGTTATCCTTCCTTTTTGGTGCATTCCTAATCTGCCTCAAGGTTAAATCCACCTGCATACATGCCATCCTGCTGCTTATCTTTCCATTTAACTCCATACTCCCTATCGCTTTCACTTTCCCTTCCCCCCAACTCAGAAGTTTAAAGTCCTATTGACCACCCTATTTATCCTCTTCGCTAGAACATTGGCACCAGATCGGTTCAGGTGGAGACCGTCCCAACGGTACAGATCCCGGTTCCAAAACTGATGCCAATGCCCCATGAAATGGAATCCCTCTTTCCCACACCAATCCCTTAGCCACGTGTTTACTTTCCTAATTTTCTTATCCCTATGCCAATTGGCACGTGGCTCGGGCAGGAATCCAGAGATTATGACCCTTGAGGACCTGTACTTCAATTTCCTTCCTAGTGCTTGATAATCCCCAAACAGGTCCTCCACCCTAGCTTTGCCTATGTTGTTAGTCCCAACATGGATCACAACAACTGGATCCTCCCCCTCCCGCTTCAATATCCTTTCAAGCCGGTCGGAGATGTCCCGCACCCTGGCACTGGGTAGGCAACACACCATGCGAGACTCCCGATCCGGCTTGCAAAGGATACTATCTGTCCCCCTAATTATAGAATCCCCTATAACAACTACTTGTCTGTTTGCTCCCCCCTCTTGAATGGCCTTCTGCACCATGGTGCCATGGTCAGCTGGCTCATCCTGTCCAGAGCCCTTTTCCTCATCCGTATAGGGAGCAAGAATCTCATACCTGTTGGACAAGGTCAAGGGCTGAGGCTCCTCCACTCCTGAACTCAAGTTCTCCCTGCCTGCCTCACTTACAGTCACACTCTGATGTCCCTGATCACTAAATGAATGTGAATTACTTAATCTCCCAGGTGTGACTGCCTCCTGAAACAAAGTGTCCAGGTAACTCTCCCTCTCCCGGACGTGCCGCAGTGTTTGAAGCTCAGATTCCAGATCATCAACTCTGAGCCAGAGTTCTTCCAGCAACCAACACTTGCTGCAGATGTGGTCACTGCCATTCACAATGGGATCAGCCAGCTCCCACATCATACAGCTACAGCACATCACCTGCCCAGCCATCTCTGCTTAGTTAATTACTTTATTACTTTGTATAGGTTTGATTTAAAATACTTTCTGATACCTCTCTGCTGTAGTCTTTTTCTAAAAACCAATTAATAGATAAGCCATAAAAAGTAAATTTTTAACCAACCATTCACCGATAAAGAAATAGAAAATCCTTACCTTAACAAACCAGAGTCCTATTTTTGGTTAGAGGAGGGGGGGGGGGAGACACAACACGTGTAGTGTCTCGGGTTCAGCCACTGCCCACATATATTACCGGCAGTCCCCTGGTCATCGCTCCCGCTCTTCCTACTTATGACCTAGGTTAGAGAAGGAGGGCAGGTGGGAGACACTACAGTAGTAGAGTCTCGGGTTTAGCCGCCTTGCTGATATATATGGTTTAAGGTGAGATGGGAAAGATTTCACAGGAACCTAAGGGGTAACGTTTTCATGCGGAGGGTGGTGCGTATATGGAATGAACTGCCAAAGGAAGTAGTGTAGGCTGCTACAACCACAACATTTAAAAGGCACCTGGATGGGTGCATGAATAGAAAGGATTTAGATAGAAGTGGGCCAAATCCTAGCTAATGGCATGAGATTAATTTAGAGTAGGAAATGTGTTGCTGGAAAAGCGCAGCAGGTCAGGCAGCATCCAGGGAACAGGAGAATCGACGTTTCGGGCATAAGCCCTTCTTCCTCATTAATTTAGAGTAATCTGGTTGGCATGGCTGAGTTGGACAGAAGGGTCTGTTACAGTGCTGCAGATCTCTATGACTCTTATCACCTCAAGTGTCCTTATTGATAAGTCACTGAAGGTTGGCATGCAGGTGTAGTTGGATATCAGGAAGGATAATAGAATGTCAGCCTTTATTGCAATAGGATTTGAGTACTGGAATAAAGAAGTCTTGCTTCAGTTGTGCAGTGTTGGTCTCTTTTTGTTAGGACAGATGTTGCTGCCATAGAGAGAGTGCATCTAGATTCATCCAGATTCATTCCCGGGGTGACGGGACTGTCCTCCGAAGAGTTTAGGCTAACTGGACCTAGACTCTCTCAAGTTTCAAAGAATGAGAGGGAATCTTGTTGAGACTTACAAAATACTGAAAGGAATGGACAGGGTTGATGCAGGTAGGATGTATTTGCCTGGTTAGGTGAGTCTATGACTGGCAGCACTATTTCAAAATAAACGGAGAAGCCACTTGGGTCCGAGATGAGGCAAATTTTGTTTTTAAGTCAGAGGTTTGTGAACCTTTTGAATTCTCTATTACAGGGGGCTGTGCAAACTCAGTCTTTGAATGTGTTTAAGATAGAAATTGTTGGCTTTCAGATTCCTAGTAGTGTACAGGACTATGAGGTTGGGGACTGGTAAAAGGCTTTAAAGTGTTTGATCAGCCATAATCATACTATATGGTGGGGCTGAATGGCCTGCTCCTGCTCTTATACATTTTACAGAATACTGCTATCTCCCCGTACCAGTTTAAACTGCTGCTCAAATCTAGAGACAGAGAGCAATGCTCAGAACTTATCGTTTGGAATTTAATTCCAGACACATTAAATGCATGGTGCACAACACTCAAATATTTCTGAACCTCACTTCTGTTAATAGCTCAAATCTGATTATCAATATTAATCTTTTAAAATACCAAAGCAACTAGGCAAGCTTTCCTTGGCTCCAATGTTCCAATTAATCCTGAACTCATCTCATTTCTGGTGGTACCCATTTCTTCACACTCCCACATGTCCCAATAGGACACTAAGTTTCTTGTTTGCACTTAATTTTCTTTGCATAGAATTTCTTACTTTATCTGCCTCACACACACCCACACGCAAAACGTGCTTTCCAGGTGTATAATTACATAAATCTCTCCCACCATTCTAAGTGATGGAAGCAAAGCAGGCAACACAACCCCTGTTTATCACCTTGCTATTTTACCACAATACAGACAAAAACGTTAACACTGACATCATGCACATGCTGTGTAAATGAGTACTGAGATCACATGACTGACAGCAATGTCTATACTACATTTCGCTTACCAGACAGGCTGGCACTTTATTCACTGGAGCGTAGGAGACTGAGAAGTGACCTTATAGAGTTTTATAAAATCATGGAGTCTGGATAAAGTGAATGGTAGGTGTCTTTTGCCTCGGGTGGGGGAATTCAAGACTAGGGGGCATACTCTTAAGGTGAAAAGAGAAAGATTTTAAAAAGACACAATGGACAGTTCCTTTTATAGAGTACGATTCACAGAATATAGAACATTACAGCGCAGCACAGACCCTTCGGTCCTCGATGTTGCGCTGACCTGTGAAACCAATCTGAAGCCCATCTAACCGACACTGTTCCATTTTTGTCCATATATCTATCCAATGACCATTTAAATGCCCTTAAAGTTGGTGAGTCTCCTACAGTTGATTCATGTGTGGAATGAACTTCCAGAGGAAGTGGTGGATGTGCGTATATAGATACAATGTTTAAAAGACATTCAGGTAAGTACATGAACTAGAAAACGTTTAGGATTATATGGGCCAACCGCAGGCAGATAAAACTAGTTTAATTTAGGATTATGACCAGCATGGACTGGTTAGACCGAAGGATCCGTTTCTGTGGTGTCTAACTCTGATTCTAGAAATGCAATTGGTTCAGAAAAGATTTTCAAGGATGTTACTCAGGTTGGAGGGTTTGAGCTACAGGGAGAGGCTGAATACGCTGGGACTGTTTTCCCAAAGCATCAAAGGCTGAGGGGTGACCTTATAGAGATTTATAAAATCATGAAGGGATGAATAAGGTGAATAGACAAAGTCTTTCCCTGGTGGGAGAGTCCAAAACTAGAAGGCATAGGTTTATGGTGAGAGATGAAAGATCTAAAAGGGACTTAAGGGGAAACTTTTTCACACAGAGGGTGGTACGTGTATGGAATGAGCCACCAGAGGAAGTGGTGGAGGCTGGTACAATTACAACATTTAAAAGGCATCGGGATGGATATGTGAATAGAAAGGGTTTAGAGGGATATGGGTCAAGTGCTGGCAAATGGCAAATGGCAAATAGATTTGTTTAGGATATCTGGTGGGCATGGATTGAAGGGTCTATTTCCGTGCTGTACATCTCCAAGACTCTATAACTCTAGCTGCAGCCAGCTTCCCAGTTGGCAATATGTGACAAGTACATTGGCCACATGATGTGTTGTAGATGCTATTGCTGCTATAGCATTGTCCAATTATTTTATTAGACCAGAATATAATTGTATCAGGGATTCTTTCCACTTGTTGACAGAATGTGGGTATAGCTGGCTAAGTCAGCATCTATCGTCCATCCCCACTGCCTTCGAGGCAATAGCAATGAGCCATTTTTTTGATTCACTGAAGCCAAAGGGTTTCAGATGGTGTCCTGCCAGGTGTTAAGCACAGCCTTCACACTCTATAATCAAGGTGGCTGAGATCTCAAGACCCAATGTAGAGACTGAACAAAGAAAATTTACAGCTCAGGAACAGGCCCTTTGGCCCTCCAAGTCTGAGCCAATCAAAATGTAATGTCTAAACCTGTCGGTCAATTCCTAAGCATCTGTATCCCTCTACTCCCCACCTATTTGTGCATTTATCCAGACGCATCTTAAATGAATCTACCATTCCTGCCTCTACCACCTCTGCTGGCAACGCATTCCAAACGCCCACCACCCTCTGTGAAATACTTGCCGCGTGTATCCCCCTTAAACTTTCCACCTCTCACCTTGAAAGCGTGACCTCTCATTATTGAATCCCTCACCCTGGGAAAAAGCTTGTCTCTATCCACCCTGTCTATACCCTTCATGATTTTGTAAACCTCAATCAGGTCCCCCCCTCAATCTCCTTTTTTCTAATGAAAACAAACCTAACCTACTCAACCTTTCTTCATAGCTAGCACCTTCCATACCAGGCAACATCCTTGTAAGCCTCCTCTGCACCCTCTTCAAAGCGTCTACATCCTTTTGGTAATGTGGCGACCAGAACTGTACACAGTATTCTAAATGCGGCCAAACCAATGTCTTGTACAATATTAACATGACTTGCCAGCTCTTATACTCAATACCCCATCCAATGAAGGCTAGCATACTATATGCCTTCTTGACCACTCTATCCACCTGTGCAGCAACCTTCAGGGTACAATGGACCTGCACTCCCAGATCTCTCTGCCCATCAACTTTTCCCAAGGCTCTTCCGTTCATTGTATAATTCGCTCTAGAATTAGTCTTGCCTAAATGCATCACCTTACATTTGGAGCACATTCCTCAGGCACTAATTGCTGTGCAGTACTGAGGGAATGCTGCACTGACGGAGAGGTCACCTTTAAAACAAAACAGCAAACTTAGACCATGTCCACAAACTCAGATAGATCGGTAAGATCCCATGCACTGTTTAATGAAAGGTAGCCAGAGGGATCCGCCCATATCCTGGACAAAGCCTATCCACAACCAACGATGCAATCTCAAAACAAACTATCTGAATATTATTTCATTCCTGTTGCCAAAAAACATTCTGCACACAAATTAAATACTATTGTTTCACTTATTAATACATTTCAGAAACAGACCATTGGATATAAAAGGGGCTGCAAGCTGTCCTCCAGTCTCAGAAAATGTTTTATAAAGTTCTTCCTTTAATATACTAGAGATAAACGCTGTAATCCTTAGAAATCACAGCAAAGGAAGTCAAATTTGTAAATCTAATGAGTGTTCAAATTGAAATTAATGAATCACAGCAACACAATGAGACACGAGGCTAAATATTTGTTTTCCAGAATTTAAGAGAATACTCTCCAAGTGATTATTTCCAACATCAGCTTTGAAACATTTAGATCATTGCCAAATTAAAACCTGCTGTTTTAATTTGTGCTTCATATTAAAAAATATTGCAGAGTAGCCTTTAAACTGCTTCATTATCTGCAGACTGTGAAGGGAATTGAACATTGTTCAGTGATAATTGCACATCGCTACTTCCGACCTTAGGATGGAGGACAGGTCATTGTTGAAGCAGCTGAAGATGGTCGGGCCTAGGACTGTGCTGAAGTACTATGGAAGTTGTGTTCAAGTCCCACATGCTCCAGAGGTGTATCATAGCATACCTGAAGACTGATTAAATGTACCTACCCTGGAGAGCTCCGGCAGAGATTTTCTGGAGCTGAGAAAATTGACTTCCAGTAATCCCAACCATCTTCTAGTGTGCCAACCAGTGGAGAGTTTTCCACTGAGAAGAACCAACTGCAGTTTTACTGGGGTCTCCTTGTTGGCACAGCCAGTCAAATCCAGCCCTGATATCTGGGTACTTACTTGCACCTCACCTCTGAAATTGGGTTTTTTTCCCCCAGGTTTGGGCCAACACAGCTACAAGATCTGGCGCTAGTGTTCCTGGGCAAACCCAAAGTGAGCACCCATGAGCAGCTTGATGCTAATTAAGTTGTTTTGTGTCACCCACACCTTTGCCGATGATTGACAGGAGGCTGATGGAGCAGTTGGATTCTATTTGTCCTGCAGTCCTTAAAGATTCTCGCTTTACCCACCATTCCATCAATCGCTGTGCCCAATATCTGAACAAGTGAATCACAGAAACCCCACAGTATGGAAGCGGGCCATTCAGCGCATTGAGTCCACAATGGTCCTCCAAACAGCATCCCACCCAGCCCATTCCCCTACCCTGAAACTGCATTACCCATGGCTAATCCACATAGCCTGTACACTATGGGCAATTTACCATGGCCAATCCACCTAACCCACACATCTTTGGACAGTGGGAGGAAACCAGAGCATCTGGAGGGAACCCACGCAGATACATGGAGAACATGCAAATTTCACACAGTCGCCCAAGGACTGAGTGGAACAAGAGTCCTTGGCGCTGTGAGGCAGCAGTGCTAACCACTGAGCCACCATGCCACCCCAACGGAGGAGATTCAAAATCTGGGCACAGGCTTCTGGGCAGAATCACTGTCTCCCTGTGGTCAAGATTTCAGCTCATCACCATCAGC
Organism: Chiloscyllium plagiosum; assembly: GCF_037043375.1. Lineage (NCBI taxonomy): Eukaryota > Metazoa > Chordata > Chondrichthyes > Orectolobiformes > Hemiscylliidae > Chiloscyllium > Chiloscyllium plagiosum. The sequence continues at coordinate 30,509,880 of NW_028270177.1, forward strand.
AACTGCTCTTTAAAGTGAGCGCACCATTAGCAGACAAAAGGAAAACAAAGGAGGTAATTAGAAGCTGCAAGGTAAGGCAGGGCACTGTTTAAGACCAAACTGGTAACAATACACTTGTGCTGAATAGATCTGTCTGTGGGCGAATAATTACAGTGCTCAGTCTAATTAATCACAGTCGACACGTTGTTACAAGTGAAACCTTTTGCCTTCGCAAGTGGAACAAAGGTATTGAGTGCTCCATACACACTGTCATTGAGCTGTGGGTCACTCTCTGTACCATGGAAACACAATCAATTATGCAGCAACATCTCCAGTAAAACAAGGTATCCGTCCTGTTGTGCGAATACCAAAATGATATGGAATTTGCTACTCAATATAATGGTTTACAAACTCCCATTTTATCAACCCATCTATATTACCTTACCAAAATGCTTGCTGCTCGTTTTATTACTGGACAATGGTGTGAATAGTGGGACAGCAGGCCAACATTATATATCCACCTTATTATCCTTCCGACTCACTTCAATGGAACAGAAATGTGTAATGGAGGAGTCCACTTCACATCATCTGTATTATACCAAAGTTATAATTATTCCCTGGACATCCTGAACGTTGACTCATGGTCCCAGGGGACGTGTCCAGAATGAGCAGTATGAGCTTGGATAGAAACCACAGCACAGATCAGGCCATTCTGCCCAACTGCTCGCTGTTGCCATTTCTATTCCATAACAGCCTCTTCCCAACATCTCTTCATCTCATTCGATCAACATGATCTTCTATTCCTTTCTGCCTCATTATCGAGCTTCCTCCTAAAATACCCTTTCGTGTTAGTCAGGTAAATCACCTCACTGCTCTCCCGATGACTTTCTGACTTCCTTATTGGATTTAATCGGCAGTTATTTTACATTTATGGTTGTGAGTTTTGGTCTTCCAACAAATGAAAAGTTATTATTTAAAGCCCTCTCTCAGGTCACCCTTCTGTATTTTCCTTTCAAGTAAAAGAGACAGCTCTGGCCAGTTCAGTTTTTGCTGCGAGTTATAAGCTTTTAATATACATAGAGGCTTTACCCTTACCAAGTCTGATTAGAGTCATAGAGTCATAGAGATGTACAGTATGGAAACAGACCCTTAAGAAGGCCCTTCCTGAAGAAGGGCTTATGCCCGAAACGTCGATTCTCCTGTTCCCTGGATGCTGCCTGACCTGCTGCGCTTTTCCAGCAACACATTTCCAGCTCTGATCTCCAGCATCTGCAGACCTCACTTTCTCTCCAAACAGACCCTTAAGTCTAACTCATCCATGCCCTACGTTAATCCAGTCCCACTTGCCAGCACTTGGCCCCTATCCTTCTAAACTCTTTCTGTTCATATACCCATCCAGATGCCTTTGAAATGTTGTAAATGTACCAGCCTCTACCACTTCCTCTGCCAGCTCATTCAATGCACGCACCACTCTCTGCGTGAAAATGTTGCCCCTTAGATCCCTTTTAAATCTTTCCCCTCTCACCTTAAACCTATACCCTATAGTTTTGAACTGTCCCACCCCAGGGAAAAGATCTTGGTTATTTACCCTATCCACACCCCCTCATGATTACTTCAGCAATAATCTTCTGTGATATCTTCTTTGTTGCATTTTCAAAGATCACATATAGAACTTTAGTCTCCCCGTAAAGACAAAGGCAAAGTGACCGGTCTATATTTCTACTCTCTCATAGCTTTATCCTCTACATCCCTTATTCACTCTATTCCTATCTTAATTTATGTTTTGATATTTACAGTATTGTATTTAGTTTAATCAAACTGTTCAGAGATTAGTATGATACATATCTGGTGCAAGTAGTTTTGAATCTGCTATCTACTGACTCAGAGGTAGAGTCATAAAGATGTATAGCACGGAAACAGACCCTTCGGTCCAACCCGTCCATGCTGACCAGATATCCCAACCCAATCTAGTCCCACCTGCCAGCACCCAGCCCATATCCCTCCAAACCCTTCCTATTTATAGGTCCCTCCAGATACCGTTTAAATGTAGCAATTGTACCAGCCTCCACCACTTCCTCTGGCAGCTCATTCCATACACGTACCATGCTCTGTGTGAAGAAGTTGTCCCTTAGGTCTCTTTTATATCATTCCCCTCTCACCCTAAACCTATGCCCTCTAGTTCTAGACTCCCCGACCCCAGGGAAAAAAACTTTGTCTATTTATCCTATCCATGCCCTTCATGATTTTGTAAACCTCTATAAGGTCACCCCTCAGCCTTCGGCGCTCCAGGGAAAACAGCCCCAGCCTGTTCAGCCTCTCCCTATAGCTCAAATCCTCCAACCCTGGCAACATCCTTATAAACCTTTTCTCAACCCTTTCAAGTTTCACAACATCTTTCCGATAGGAAGGAGACCAGAATTGCACACAATATTCCAACAGTGGCCTAACCAATGTCCTGTACAGCCGCAACATGACCTCCCAACTCCTGTACTCAATACTCTGACCAATAAAGCAAAGCATACCAAACACCTTCTTCACTATCCTATCTACCTGCGACTCCACTTTCAAGGAGCTATGAACCTGCACTCCAAGGTCTCTTTGTTCAGCAACACCCCCTAGGACTTTACCATTAAGTGTATAAGTCCTGCAAAGATTTGCTTTCCCAAAATGCAGCACTTCGCATTTATCTGAATTAATCTCCATCTGCCACTTCTCAGCCCATTGGCTCATCTGATCCAGATCCCGTTGTACTCTGAGATAACCTTCTTCACTGTCCACTACACCTCCAATTTTGGTGTCATCTATAAACTTACTAACTATACCTCTTAAGCTCACATGCAAATCATTTATATCAATGATGAAAAGTAGTGGACCCAGCACCGATCTTTGTGGCACTCCACTGGTCACAAGCCTCCGATCTGGAAAACAACCCTCCACCACTACCACCCTCTGTCTTCTACCTTTGAGCTAGTTCTGTATCCAAATGGCTAGCTCTCCCTGTATTCCGTGAGATCTAACCTTGCTAACCAGTCTCCCATGGGGAACCTTGTCGAATGCCTTACTGAAGTCCATATAGATCACATCTACCACTCTGCCCTCATCAACCCACTTTGTTACTTCTTCAAAAAAATTCAATCAAATTTGTGAGATATGATTTCCCACGCACAAAGTCATGTTGACTATCCCTAATCAGGGGAGAAAGTGAGGACTGCAGATGTTGGAGATGAGAGCTGAAAATGTGTTGCTGGAAAAGCACAGCAGGTCAGGCAGCATCCAAGGAACAGGAGAAGTCCTTGCCTTTCCAAATACATGTACATCCTGTACGTCAGGATTCCCTCCAACAACTTGCCCAACACTGACATCAGACTCAGTGGTCCATAGTTCCCTGGGCTTGTCCTTACCACCCTTCTTAAACAGTGGCACCACGTTAGCCAACCTCCAGTCTTCCGGCACCTCACCTGTGACTATCGATGATACAGATATCTCAGCAAGAGGCCCAGCAATCACTTCTCTAGCTTCCCACAGAGTTCTAGGGTAGACCTGATCAGATCCTGGGGATTTATCCACTTTTATGCATTTCAAGACATCTTGCACTTATTTCTCTGTAATATGGATATTTTGCAAGATGTCACCATCTATTTCTCTACATTCTACATCTTCCGTGTCCTTTTCCACAGGAAACACTGATGCAGACAAACTACCACTGCAGCCCTGGAATCTGTATGGAGTACACTTCACTCTTTATGTTTCATGTCAATAGTTTTGAAGTTTCTCTTTGCTACCCTAACTATTTTCTGACTTCTTTCACATCCTCTTCCACTTCTCTTTCCCATCCTCTAGGTAATTACCCGGCAATAGCTCAGCGTGATACATCTAGAAATAGCAAGGCAAACTCAATCCAGTCGGTCAACTACTTCCCTATCAGCCTCCTCTCGATCACCAAAGAGACAGAATATATATCAGCAACAGTGCTGTCGAGGAACACTTACTCTACAAACTACCGGCTCAACCAGCAGTTTGTGTTTCACCAGGCCCATTCCTCCCCTGCTTTCATTACACCCTTGTTCCAAACTCTGTCAACCCTCTTTTCCTCCCTACAGATGCTGCCGGACCCGCTGAGTTTCTCCAGACTTTGTTTTAAGAATCACAGAATCCCTACAGTGTGGAAGCAAGCCATTCGGCCCATTGAGACCACGCCAACCCCTCCGAAGAGCATCCCACCCTCTTAGGAGAAAGTGAGGACTGCAGATGCTGGAGATCAGAGCTGAAGGCAGCATCCAAGGAACCGGAGAATCGACGTTTCGGGCATGAGCTCTTCTTCAGGAAGGCTGGAATCAAACCTGGGATCCTGGAGTTGTGAGGCAGAAGTGCTAACTATTCAGCCACAGTTTATTTCAGATTTCCAGCCTCTGCAGTATTTTGCTTTTATTGAAACACAGAGAACAAGAGTAGGCCAGTAGGTGCTTTGAATCTGTTCCACCATTCAATAAGATCTGGTTGCATTTTAACAATTGGTGCAAAAACCCACATGGTTCTTCAACGCCCTGCAGGGAAGGAATTCTACCATCTTTAGCCGATCAGGCTCCAGACCCACAACAATGGGATTGACTCTTAATTGCCTTCTGAAAATGGTTTAGCGAGCTGCATAGTTGAAGAGCTGTTAGGGATGAGCAATAATTCCTGACCTTTAGCGATACCAACTTAGAGAAAAAAAATCTGCCATCACTTAGAGATTCTGAGTTGTCTCCTACAGTTTCTGTACTCATTTGGGGTAATAAATTAAATCAATTTTCCTCTTTAAACACGGCAGCAACAGATGGATGCTGAGTTCGAACAGGGATCCTGCTGAGCGTGTGGGATTATCTCATTGCGTTATCTGTGACCAATGACGCCAGAGAAATACCAGGAGGTGGTTCAATAACAGGTCATAAAACTCTGAACTGGGAAAAAGAGCAGAATACACCACAGTGGGCACCCTCCTTTGACCACCTTCACCTTCTTTTGGCACCAGGGACAGTTCCGTTGTGTGGTTCCCCAGTGACAGTTCTCGTTCAACCTCAGAAGGGCAGGAAGGAACTGAGGAGACCGGAGTAAGCAAATTCTGTTTCCCAGAGCCAATCATGGCTGTCACATTTAAAACATATGAAGTGCCTGTCTTGTAACTCACTGAGATTACCCAGTGATTAGTTAAAAGACTTGCAGTGAAGAACAGAGAAACACAAATGAACCTTCCTGAAACAGCTCTGACAAAAGAGAGAGATTGGAGTATTTTCTGAAAGGCCGGCAAAAGAGATCTCTCTCAATCAAGAGCATCTTGACTTTTTACAGAATTGGAAACAAGCCAGTAACCCTAAAACGAAGATTTTCAGTATATATTCCTGCAAGTATCTACCCGGTTCTCCTGGAAATGATTCACGCAATTACAGAACTGTTAGGGTGCAGAGGCGACCATTTGTCCCATTGGATCTGTACTGGCTATCCAACCATCATTGTAATTTTCCCAGACTCTTCCAAACTGTTTCTATTTCAAATATTTCAAATATTTATCCATTACCCTCTCCAATGCCTTAATTGAACCTGCTTCCACTACACTGAACTCCAGCCCTAAATCCGGCTTTAGGCATGGCATTCCAACCTGAACCCCATCAACAAACACATCGAGTTAGACCCCATCTACCACCCCCCGAGAAAAGGGGCAGAAAGTGATTTCACCACAGGAAATAACATCACCACAGGAAATAACATCACCAACCCAAAGAAACCCAAACATATAAATAGAAAGCAGGAATTTTCAGCATTGCTTCGCCTGAGACCCACTGAAGATGTTACCTCGTAGGGTAACGAAACATCTGGAAATGAACCTTCCAGCTCAGCAAGCAAACCTACATCTAAAACCTCAAGCTGAGCTACAAGTCTTCTCAAAACTCACTAATAGTTCTCGGGGCTAAAGGGAGCAAGGCATATGGAGAAAGCGGGAACGGGGGGACTGAGTTAGATGATCAGCCAGGATCATACTGAATGGAGCCGCAGGTTCGAAGGGCTGAGTAGCCGACTCCTGCTCTTACTTTCTATGTTAAACACAAGTTTAGTGATGGGGATCAGGTAACATTATTTTGTGGGACTATAGCTATACCCAGACATGGTCAGTGAAAACAAAATTCTGACGATCAGATTGATAATCAATTAGTGAGTTCAAAAAACTCAACAAAATAAAAAAAACTGAAGCAATAAATTATTGGCAGGTGGCTAAGTTTACATTTTGGACAGTATATTGCACACACATACGCACACACCCAGACAGAAGGAATAACACAAAAACGTATGGACACAGTAGATGTTGACTTGTGCCTGTTTTGGGCTTGGACCATTAAGAGCTTTCAAAATAACCACTTATTTATTGTTCTAGCTGAAAGTTGTGACATTTTCATTGGTCGGTTGTGTTATTGGTGCTCTAACTTCAGTGTTTTGCTGTCAAATAAAAGTGTTAAAGTGGTCCAGTGATGAAACTCAAACATCACGCAGAACAAGAGTTGAGATGAGGTAAGCCTGAGGCCTGATTTCATCCCACGTCAGACAGCAACACAGACACCAAAACATGAGGCAAATGCACATTTATAAAGATCAGCCAGCTTTGGAAAAAAAAACTCAGAAAAAAAACTCAATTAAATTTTAAGCACTGCTTTCTTCTCAAAATGTAGAATAACCGCCTCCCAGAAAGTACCAAAGAGGCAACAGCCCGCACACAGTTTGAAAAAGAATGTTGCTTGGGGATAAAGAATTAATACTAACATTTATGTGAAGACAACAGTGGAATGGGATGAAACCAGATTTCCTACACGGTGATTTTTCTTTATAAAGAGAAAAGGAACAGGTTGAACATTGCCAAAAAGCTTGATCTTCTGCTGTAATATTCAATCTGAACTGGCACTTCCAACCGCTCAACAGAGAGCTGAGCTGGAAAGCGAACATGTGTCAAGACAGAATCACATGTGACAGATGTTTAATAGCCAGCGTTTACTGCCAAAAGGTTACACTTGATGAATGGTCACTTAAGGAAGGCCCAAAAGAGCTGCCAATTCCCTCTTGGAACCATGCTGCCGTCTGAGTCACTGTATACAATGCAGCAGGAAAGAGAACAGGAGATAATAATCACGTTTGCACAAAGGGGACTGCAGGAGAAACTGCTTCATTAGGAACATATCCATTTCGGTACCATGATAATGCCTCCTGATAAGTGCATTGAAAGATAAATACAAGGGAATTTCAGCAATCCTCAACTACCAGTAAGGGGCGAGGGGGTGGGGGATGGTGCGGTACATTTGAAAGAATTAGGCTACAGAGCTCTACAACCCAGAAATCCAAACCAAACTCCTGGATATCAGGAATTACTCTCAAATTTATATTTCCCAAGGTGTCCCATGAGTTCTCACTCATGAGAAATAAGCCCTTCAACAGGAATGAGGCTTTTTATCTCTCAGCCCCGGCCAACAAGCCACATTGCTGATGAAGGGCTTATGCCCAAAATGTCGATTCTCCTGTTCCTCGGATGCTGCCTGACTGGCTGTGCTTTCCCAGCAACACACTCTTGACACCCAGAGTAGGAAATGCTGCAGGGAGAAAATGTTTGATTCTATCGCACTTTTTGTCAGAGCTGTATAGCACGGAAACAGACCCTTCCGTCCAACTCACCCATGCCGACCAGTTATCCTAACCTAATCTAGTCCCATTTGTCAGCACTTGGGCCATATCCCTCATACCCCTTCCTATTTATATACCCATTCAAGTGCCTTTTAAATGCTGTAATTATACCAGCTTCCACTACTTCCTCTGACAGCTCATTCCATAAACACACCACCCTGTGTGTGAAAACGATATCTCTTGGATCCCTTTTAAATCTTTCCCCTCACAGCTTAAGCCTATGCCCTCTAGTTTTGGACTCCCCTACCCTGAGGAAAAGACCTTGTCTATTTACCCTATCCATGCTCCTCATGATTTTAGAAACCTCTGGAAGAACTCTTCCCCTCAGCCTCTCACGTTCCAGGAAAAATAGCCCCAGCCTATACAGCCTCTCCCTTTGGCTCAAGTCTTCCAACCCTGGCAACATCCTTGCAAACCCTTTCAAGTTTCACAACAGCTTTCCGATAGCAGGGAGTCCACAATTGGAAGTAGTATTCAAAAAAAAATTGAAATGATTTTCCTTCAGGCTACAAATGTGATATTGAAAATACATTGTAATATTAAGAGTCTAGATTAGAGTGGTGCTGGAAAAGCACAGCAGTTCAGGCAGCATCCGAGGAGCAGTAAAATCGACGTTTCGGGCAAAAGCCATTCATCAGGAATACCAGCAATGTACTGAGGGACCCAAGAGTGGAGCATGATGTATGGAGACAAACTGACTTTTATTGCCATATCATTTTCAATCTTTGAAACATACTTTTACAAAATTTCATGAATGAAATGTGTTTTTGTAAAAATGAAGGATGCAAACTTGTTTCTCAATCTCAGAGAGCACTGCAATCATTGAATGATTAAAAATGCTTCCTTTTTAGCCACAGGAGCAGTTTGTCATTAATAGTTAGCCAGTGAATTGGAAATCTCTAAATCAGCATTTCAATGTTCCAGAATGCTCCTTCTGTGTCTCCATTGTCACACAGCATCTGGCCATAAGCTTCTTATACTTTATTAGAGCAAACCATTTCAAATCTATCACTCTCAGAGTGGAATAAATGCAGTTCACTAGTTTAATGATGTGACAGGAGATTAAAAGATTCATTTTAAACGACAGATCATTGAGTCTCATCATATTTACCATGGAAACTGGACTGTGCTGGAAACATATTGAGTAATGAACTCATTTAAGCTGTTCCTGCAAAACTGCCAGCAGAAAGTGTGTGACTTCTGAATTTTGACCGCACAAGCACCTCAACAGATTGGCTTATTTTCTTTTTAGAAGTGTTAAAAGAGCACAAGTCAAACTTTGCAGTTCCTGAACTGAGCGGTGATTCTGCATTTTAAGTCAGATCCAGCTAGGTAAAATCAATGACTGCAGATGCTGGAAACCAGATTCTGGATTAGAGTGGTGCTGGAAAAGCACAGCAGTTCAGGCAGCATCCGAGGAGCAGGAAAATCAACGTTTCGGGCAAAAGTTCCGCTTCAGAAGTAAACATGGTAAATTGTACCAATGGAGGTGAAAATCTTGGACTGCACCATATGAAAATATATTAGAAGTTTTAAATAATAATAACAATAATAAACATGTAAAATAGCATATAGATATAGAAATGATATGTATAGAAAAGATAATACATAATTTTTAATGTATTCTTTCATGGCATCACTGTCACGTCAGCCTGTCACTGTCACGCTCATTCGTGATGAAGGGCTTCAGCCCGAAACGTCGATTCTCCTGCTCCTCGGATGCTGTCTGACCTGCTGTGCTTTCCCAGCAACTCTGATCTCCAGCATCTGCAGACCTCACTTTTTCCCTCAGTCTATGTTGACCATCCCAAGTAACCTTTGCATTAGTTGGCATGCCAGACTATTTCAGAGGACAGTCAAGAGCCAACCACATTTCTGTGGAACTGGAGTGACATATAGGCCAGACCAGACAAGGCTGCTGTTCTCTATCTCTGAAGGGCTGGAAGACGGAGAAATTTCGGGCTATAACAGCTGCTCCTTTTTTGAGGTATTTTAGGTGCTGGAGGTGATTTCCTCGAATTCCAGGAGCAGCAATCACTGTTTTATATGCTGTTGCATTGTTTTGGAACTTTGCAAAAAAAAGTCAAAACAGCAGCAGTTTTAAAAGGGAGAAGTACAGGCAAAGGAAGCACATGGTGAGGTCAGTGCAGGAGAGAGAAAGAGAAAGAAAGAAACTGACACAGCAATGAACCTTCAGTTACTGCCTTTGCTATTTGAATTCATGTATCGCTGGACATCAGAGTGCGTCTGGGAAAATTAACAAACAGTGAAATTCACAACTCATCATGGAGGAACTGTTTGGGCGAAGTTCACAGCACAGAGTCAGATAAGTTAATTGTTTTGAGTGGCTGACAGAAAGTCTGCAGTATTAAATAGAGTGGGTTCTTTCTTGATTATATGTTTTTGAGTTATGTCTCTTGATTAAACTTAAAATATAAGCCATAACTATTAATCTAGCCTGGGGCAGTGTTTTGTAGAGGAATAAGACAATGTTATTTTCTGGGTCTGTAGATTGTGGAGGAGGAAAAATGGCCTTTGCAGTGACACGTACTTCTTGTCAGGTGTGGGAGTTTAAAGAGAGTTTAAGGGTTACTGCGGATTATATCTGCAATAAATGCTGTTGGCTGCGAATCTTATCAGATTGAATGGACCGGTTGGAGAGACAGTTAGAAGCAATGAGGAATTTGCAACAACAACAGTATGTGATGAATGGTAGTCATAGGAAGGGGGGTAGGTCTCAGGTACAGTCACATAGATGGGTTAACTCCAGGAAAGGTAAGAGGGGTAGGCACCTGGTGCAGGTACGCTCAAACAAGTATGCTGTTTTGGAAAATGGACTGGGTGATGGATTCTCAGGGGAACGTAGCACGAACAGCCAAGTTTCTGGTATTAAGACTGGCTCTAATGGAACGAGGGGTACATCAGGTTCCAAGAGATCAATTGTGTTAGGTGTTTCTCTAGTCCGAGGTACAGAGAGACGTTTTTGTGGCCAGCAGCGAAAAATCAGAATGATGTACTGCTTCCCTGGTGCCAGGAACAAGGATGTCTCAGAGAGGGTGCAGAATGTTCTCAAGGGGGAGAGGGGCCACCAAGAGGTCATTGTATACATTGGAACTAACGACATAGAAAGGGAAAAGTTGAAAGATTCTGAAGAGTGGTTGCAGAGAGTTAGGCAGGAATTTAGAAAGGAAGTCCTCGAGAGCAGTAATATCTGGATTACTCCCAGTGCTTACGAGCTAGTGAGGGCAGGAATAGGAGGATAGAGCAGATGAATGCATGGCTGAGGAGTTGGTGTATGGGAGAAGGATTCACATTTTTGGATCATTGGAATCTCTTTTAGGGTAGAAGTGAACTGTACAAGAAGGGCGGATTGCACCTAAATTGGAAGGGGACTAACATACTGGCAGGGAAATTTGTTAGAACTACTTGGGAGGATTTAAACTAGTAAGGTGGGGGGGTGGTACCCAGGGAGATAGTGAGGAAACAAATCAATCTGAGATGGGTACAGCTGAGAACAGAAGAGAGCCAAACAGTCAGGGCAGGCAGGTACAAGGTAGGACTAATAAATTAAACTGCACTTCTTTCAATGCAAGGGGCCTAACAGGGAAGGCAGATGAACTCAGGGCATGGTTAGGAACATGGGACTGGGATATCATAGCACTTACAGAAACATGGCTCAGGGATGGGCAGAACTGGCAGCTTAAATGTTCCAGGATACAAGTGCTACAGGAAGGATCGAAAGAGAGGCAAGAGAGGAGGGGGAGTGGCGTTTTTGATAGAGGATAGCATTACAGCTGTGCTGAGGAAGGATATTCACGGAAATACATCCAGGGAAGTTATTTGGATGGAACTGAGAAATAAGAAAGGGACGATCACCTTATTGGGATTGTATTATAGACCCCCTAACAGTGAGAGGGAAATTGAGAAACAAACTTGTAAGGAGATCTCAGCTATCTGTAAGAACAATAGGGTGGTTATGGTAGGGGATTTTAACTTTCCAAACATAGACTGGGATTGCCATAGTGTTATGGGTTTAGACGGAGAGGACTTTGTTAAGTGTGTACAAGAAAATTTGCTGATTCAGTATGTGGATGTACCTACTAGAGAAGGTGCAAAACCTGACCTACTCTTGGGAAACAAGGCAGGGCAGGTGACTGAGGTGTCAGTGGGGGAGCATTTTGGGGCCAGCGACCATAATTCCATTAGATTTAAAATAGTGATGAAGTTCTAAATTGGAGAAAGGCCAATTTTGACAGTATTAGGCAAGAACTTTCAAAAGCTGATTGGGGGCAGATGTTCACAGGTAAAGGGACGGCTGGAAAATGGGAAGCCTTCGGAAATGAGATAACGAGAATCCAGAGAAAGTATATTCCTGTCAGGGTGAAAGGGAAGGCACGATGGCACAGTGGTTAGCACTGCTGCCTCACAGCGCCAGAGACCTGGGTTCAATTCCCGCCTCAGGCGACTGACTGTGTGGAGTTTGCACATTCTCCCAGTGTCTGCGTGGGTTTCCTCTGGGTGCTCCGGTTTCCTCCCACAGTGCAAAGATGTGCAGGTCAGGTGAATTGGCCAAGTTAAATTGCCCGTAGTGTTAGGTGAAGGGGTATGGGTGGGTTGTGGGTCGGTGTGGACTTGTTGGGCCGAAGGGCCTGTTTCCACACTGTAGGTAATCTAATCTAAATTGAGGGTTTGGTTAAGAAAAAGGAGGAAGCATATGTAAGGTATAGACAGAATAGATCGGGTGACTCCTTAGAAGAGTATAAAGACAGTATACTTTAGAGGGAAATCAGGAGGGCAAAAAGGGGACATGAAATAGCTTTGGCAAATAGAAATAAGGAGAAGCCAAAGGGTTTTTACAAATACATTAAGGACAAAAGGGTAACTCGGGAGAGAATAGGGCCCCTCAAAGATCAGCAAGGCGGCCTTTGTGTGGAGCCATAAAAAAGGGGGAGATACTAAACGAGTATTTTGCATCAGTATTTACTGTGAAAAATGATGTGGAAGATATAGACTGTAGGGAAATAGATGGTGACATCTTGCAAAATGCCCATATGACAGAGGAGGAAGTGCTGGATGTCTTGGAACGCATAAAGGTGAATAAATCCTCAAGACCTGATCGGGTATACCCTAGAACTCTGTGGGAAGCTAGAGAAGTGATTGCTCGGCATCTTACTGAGAAATTTGTATCATCGATAGTCACGGGTGAGGTGCCGGAAGACTGGAGGTTGGCTAACGTGGTGCCACTATTTAAGAAGGGCAGTAAGGACAAGCCATGGAACTATAGACCAGTGAGCCTGACGTTGATGGTGGGCAAGTTATTGGAGGGAATCCTGAGGAACAGGATATACATGTACTTGGAAAGGCAAGGACTGATTAGGAATAGTCAACATGGCTTTGTGCGTGGGAAATCATGTCTCACAAACCTGATTGAATTTTTTGAAAAAGTAACAAAGAGGATTGATGAGGGCAGAGTGGTAAATGTGATCTTTCTTCAGTAAGGCGTTCGACAAGGTTCCCCATGGGAAACTGGTTAGCAAGGTTAGATCTCATGGAATACAGGGAGAACTAGCCATTTGGGTACAGAACTGGCTCAAAGGTAGAAGACAGAGGGTGGTAGTGGTGGAGGGTTGTTTTCCAGACTGGAGGCCTGTGACCAGTGCAGTGTCACAAGGATCGGTGGTGGGTCCTCTACGTTTTGTCATTTACATATATTATTGGGATGTGAGCATAAGAGGTACAGTTAGTAACGTTGCAGATGACACCAAAATTGGAGGTGTAGTGGACAGCGAAGAAGGTTACCTCAGATTACAATGGAATCTTGATCAGATGGGCCAGTGATGCTGAGAAGTGGCAGATGGAGCTTATTTCAGATAAATGCGAGGTGCTGCATTTTGGGAAAGCAAATCTTAGCTCAGATGCTTCCTGACTTGCTGTGCTTTTCCAGTACCACACTCTCGACACATGCTCTCCGAATCAGACAACTTAATGTTGAGGTCTACAGGCTGCCACCAGATAAGTGGCCATCCAACACTCCATTGATACAAAACTTGCTGTCAAGAGACCTCTAATAATGCCTGACAAAAAGGGTGGTAGAGGTACAGAGGCAGCACAGAGGCATGAGGATCGAGAGATCAGGCCCATGTGGAGTGACTTCAGAGCCATGGCTTAAGAATGGATTGTTTAGATTAGATTAGATTACTTACAGTGTGGAAACAGGCCCTTCAGCCCAACAAATCCACACCGACCCGCCGAAGCTTAACCCACCCAGACTCATTCCCCTACATTTACCCTTTCACCTAATACTGCAGGCGATTTAGCATGGCCAATTCACCTGACCTGCACATCTTTGGATTGTGGGAGGAAACCGGAGCACCCGAAGGAAACCCACTCTACACAGAGAGTCACCTGAGGCGGGAATTGAACCACTGTGCCACCGTGCCGCCCAATATTATTTGGAACTTTTAGCTTTATTTCTTATTTACTATTCTTTTTCTGAGATTTCGTACCTTGCAGCGAAGATGGCGCTGTGAATGGTGACATTGTAAACTGCATTCCTGCACTTGATTATCGCGATTACCGAATGAGATGGGCAGTGAGTATTTTGTTCTGATAACTGACTGTTCGGATAACTGACAACATTTTTCACGGGACCTCGAGATCTTGTTCGGTTAATCCGAAGTTCGGATAATTGACATTTGGATAACCGAAGTTGTTCTGTACGTGCGACAATAAAACCTAATCCTAAAACATTTAGGAACTATCGAGATGAGCACTTGAAAAACCATAGCAAAAATGGGTATGGGCCAAGTGCTGTAAAATGGAATTGGAATAGATAAATGTTTGTTGACCAGCCCATGCAAGATGGGCCGAAGCAGCTTTCCTCTGTGCTCTAAAAACTTTACAAATCTAATGGTTTGGAGAACATAACCTTCAGAATCTAGAATGGCATTATTAAATTATTTTGATGAACATTAAATCATTGTTCTCCAACTACACTTTAACATATACTGGTCAAAGAAAGACTCATTTGCATAACTTGATAGCTTTCTTTTATGAGTAATCCATAAACTTAGACCTAATATCTTTAATGCTGCAATGTGGAATCACAATGTCAAAGAACGTACCAAATTGGACAAATTCAACCCAGTTCACAGACCATATATGGTACTCGAGTAAAAGTCAATCTCATGTCAAGGTCGACCCCTATTTTTGGCCAAAAGAAATCTGGAATTTTCCAAACATTTCATGTAAACGTCGACCCTAGTTCTTCAAAGATAGCAGATCAACATTTGTGAGTCAAGGTATTATCCGGTATATCAATGTTATAACGTACAACTATATTTTTCTTTGTGCTATTATCTGTTTTGATGTACAATTCACACTAATTTGACGAGAAAGTTTTAAAAGTCAGGGTCAGAGTCAGGTGTCAAAGAACACATGGAATACAGTTATATACCTATTTGGGGTTTTTAAATTTCTCCATTATTTTGTATAAAAATGCCCTCCAGAAAAAAATAAGTTTAAACATGAAAGTCACTGAAGTTGCAGAGAAGACAAATAATGGAGTAACAGCAACTGAACTACGTTTCAGAGAAACTGGAGAGAAACTAGGGAATGATATCGAACCAACAGAGGTAAACCCAGCTAGTGACCACAACTGGAGAAAAAAGTTGCTGAGTGGGTACTTGAAAATCGCCAAAATGGAAAACGTGTTTGCTGTGAAGCCAACCGAATTCATGTACAAAACCAATCAAGGAAGGATGGAATTTCAGATTTTAAGGCAAGTCTTGGACAGTGCACAAGGTTCCTGAGAAGGCATTGCTTAGTACTTCGGCACAAAAGCTGCCCTCTGAACCTGAAGATATCATAGTCTAGATTAGAGTGGTGCTGGAAAAGCACAGCAGGTCAGGCAGCATCCGAGGAGCAGGAAAATCAACGTTTCGGGCAAAAGCCCTTCTCTGCAGTCTTTGTTTTTACCTGAAGATATCACAGTTTCACCAGTTTGTAAGCAGAAATCAGCTGAAGGGAAGCTACAAGTTACCACGCATTCGAAACATGGACCAAGCGCCTATTACTCTTGAGAATCGGACCATGAACCAAAAAAGGAGAAAAAAAACTATTGGTGAAAATCACTGACCATGAGAAAAGTAGTTTATGGCTGCTGGCAGTTAAAACCTGTGGCTGTTTTAAGAGAAAAATTTTGCCAAATGAGAAATTTCCAAACGGAATTGTTGTCCACGCGCATCCACAAGGCTGGATGCAGGAAGGTGGGTGTATCAAATGGATAAAGGGAGTTTGGAATTTATGACCTGGTGGACTTCACAAGGAAAAGAGTTTGCTTATCTGGGACCACATTGGATCATACCTAGTGAGGAATGTTGTTGATAACATCCGATCACATAACACTAACGTAGCTGTAATTCCCGGATTTTGCAACGAATAGATGGTGGTATCAATAAGCCATTAAGGACACGATGAGAATGAAGTGGAATAACTGGATGAGTGATGAAGATAAAAGCATACACAAAAGGAGGCAGTATGTGGGCTCCATCACTGCCACTGATTGGGAAATGGATCCTTGGAAGTAAAAGCTGACACTATTTCCAAATCATTCAAGAAACGTGAAAGTTGAAATGCATCGGATGGTAGAGAGGACGATCGTCCATGGGATAACACAGATGGAGAAGAAGCCAATAATGTGCTACTGCTAACTACGGACACCAAACGTGAAGAGGATCCAGACGATGATATCATTCATCCTGATGCTTATGAACCTATATTTGGTGCTGAAGATGTTGAACAGTGTGATTTTGCAGGATTTTAATTGACTTTTGTATTTGACATGCTTAATTTAAGATGTACCATATAATTATGATTTAAGTGTATAAAGTTTACTAATTTATTTTTGTTTCTATTGCCTTTATCCAGTAATTACTGTAATTCATTGTGTTTTTTCTCTTCATTTGTTTAGAGATCAATTGGGCTTCTGGTAATGACACAGTATTTTGGACTGTGGCCCCTCAAAAGTAGTATCCATGCAACAGTCAACCCCATAACTTTAACCTTAAAAATCTGAGATAAGATATATATGCAGTTGGAAAGACAAGGTTTGATTATGAATAGTCAGCATGGCTTTGAGTGGAAAATCATGCCTCACAAATTTGTTAGAGATCTTTGATGAAGTGACCAGGAAAGGTGATGAGGGCAAGGTGGTAGACATAGTCAATATGGATTTCAGTAAGGCCTTTGATAAAATTCCACATAGTAGGCTGCTCTGGAAGGTTAGATCACATGGAATCCAGGACGAGCTGGCAAATTGGACACACAATTGATTTGATGGTAGGAAGCAGAAGGGAATAGTGAAAGGATGTTTGTCAGACTGGAGGCCTGTGATTAGTGGAGTGCCCAGGAGTCGGTGCTGAACCCATTGCTGTCTGTTATCTATATCAATGATTTGAATGAGAATGTACAAGGCATGATTAGTAAGCTTGCAGATGACATAAAATAGGTGGTATCATAGACAGTGAGGAAGGTTATCAGGAATTGCAGCAGGACTTTGATCAGCTGGGGAAGTGGGCCAAGAAATGACAAAGCAAGCTTAATATTGATAAGTGTGAGGTCTTGCATTTTGGAAAGTCAAATATAAGGTAGGAGCTTCATGGTGAATGTTCAGGCCTTAAGGAGTGTAGTGGAACAGAGGGATCTTGGAGTTCAGTTGTATGGTTCTCTGAAACTGGAGTCACAGGTAGACAGGGCAGTGAAGAAGGCTTTTGACACACTGGCCTTCATCAGTCAGGGCACTGAGTACAGACGTTGGGAAGTTATGTTGCAGGTGTACAGGATGTTGGTGAGGCCACACTTGGGAGTATTGTGTTCAGTTTTGGTCACTTTGTTATAGAAAGGATGTTATTAAACTGTAAAGAGTTCAGAAGAAATTTACAAGGACATTGCTAGGACTCAATGGTCTGTGTTATTGGGAGACATTGGACAAGCAAGGGCTTGTTTCTTTAGAGCATGGGAACTGAGGGAGGAACTTACAGAAGTATACAAAGTCATGAGAGACATAAGTAGGTTGAATGCACTCAGTCTTTTTCCTAAGGTTGGGTAATCGAGGACTCGAGGGCATCAGTTTAAGATTAGAGGGAAAAGAATAAAAGGGAACCTGAGGGGCAACGTTTTTACACAAAGGGGGGTATGCATATGGAATTAGCTGCCAGTGGAAGTGTTTGAGGCAGGTACATTAACAACATTTAAATAGCATTTGGACAAATAGGAAAGGTTGAGAAAGCTACGGGCCAAGTACAGGGAAATGGGGTTAGCATGGATGGACATTTTGGTCAGCACGGACCAGTTTGGGCTGAAGGGCCTGTCTGTATGCTGTAGGACTCTATGACTCTAGTGAAAACAATTCAACATTTACATGGATATATACAGTGTTTTAGTTTGGATTACGAAGAAATTTAAGTTTCTCATCTAACTGCATCCCTCATGAACAATCACACAAATTCTTCATAACAAAATAATTGGCATTGTCATCAAAAAGCAGACCACGGAAGAAAGTTGAGTATGTGTTCAAAATAAAACTTAATGCAACAATAAAAAGGAATTTTCAAATTAGAAACAAAAGCAAAACTCCAGGAGAAAAGGAAGAAAACCAAATCTACTTTCGTGGTCAAGAAATTACAATCTGCCAAGAAAAAACCTTGTTGAAATAAACAGGACAAGAGAGCCAAAAGGAATACTGGAAAACACTGCAATGATTCAGTTGCTGGAAATCTGGTCAAGGACAAATATGGTACTCCCAGCAGCTGGGAGTTACTAATTTACAAGTCAATGAACAAAGTCAAAATTGTCATAACAAAAGCAGGCTATTTGCTTTGTTGATGCAATATTTAAAGAAAAAAATCCATGATTCAACAGAATGATATCAAATAGAGGTCTGTGAAGGCCAGTGTACAATCGGTGAAGGAAGAAATCTATTCCTTAACCCACCACAGTATGTGGGAGTGAGCCTTCCATTTGCCTCCCATCTGGACACTTTATAATCACCTTCAGTAAATATCCTAGGCCTTAACATATAACACGTCCCCCAACTTCACATTCTGGGCCCAGCCCTTTGCAAACAAAACAAATAAAACCATGTGTTGTGTCTTTTCACCTAAATAAAAAATACTTGTGGAGCAGTGATTTCCTGAGGCATTCCTCGTGGTAATGGCTTGACCAGAGTCCACTTGCCTGGATTGAATTTAAACAAAATATTGACAGTTAACTGTTCCCTGGTACATTCGCCATAGCAACACCTCTATCAGAATCCACCTACCAATCGATCGACATCCACTTCTCATGCAGTACAAATTATCATGCCCTTTGAGATTTGGCATTCTTGCGATTATGTCCTGATGTGTGCAAAACCAACAATGTGTGCCTATGTCGATCAATATATTTGCTGTAGCGACTCAACTAATGCAAATCCATAATCAGCATCCCATACTGATCACCTCAGCCCTCTGTCTTTTCTGGTCAACAGTTCTGAAAACACCTTTTATTTATTCTTAGAAAGGATAAGGCTTTCGGTTAGTGAGCACTATTCCCTCCTAGAGCCAAAAAAATGCAATGCTTGTTTCAAAGAGGTAGAACTAAAAAGCTGAAAATTCACATGAAAATTTATCTTGAATCTTAGTCAAGCCACAGCTGGGACAACAGTTCTGGTCTCTGACTTGCAGAGAAGTGCAAAAGTGATTCAAAAATAGATGAAATGAAAACCGAGGGGTCATAACTATCAGGAAAGTCCAAAGAGACTAGCTTGTTTATCTGGGAACTAGAAGATTGAAGCATGGGCCTAGTGAAGGGTCTTTGAGATTATAGAAGGAGAAAATGTATCCACTTGAGAGGAAGACCGAAGCTAGAAATCATACATTAGATGGTCACTAAAAATCAAATAAAGTCTTAACATTTTACTTGGTGAACATCAAGGATGATGAACACATGACCATTCGGAGTAATTGAAGAGATGAAAATATATGCACGTAAGAGGCAAGCTGGATGAATACTTGAAGAGGGAGAAAGGTGTGAAAGAGGATAGAAGAACACTCTTGTAGAACAAATGCCACTGGGGGGGGG
Source organism: Chiloscyllium plagiosum (assembly GCF_037043375.1). Taxonomy (NCBI): domain Eukaryota; kingdom Metazoa; phylum Chordata; class Chondrichthyes; order Orectolobiformes; family Hemiscylliidae; genus Chiloscyllium; species Chiloscyllium plagiosum. Next base: position 30,529,677 of record NW_028270177.1, read on the forward strand.
CAAATGGCCTGTTTTTGAGTTTTACACACAATGCTCAGATGCAAAGATGACTCCAGCCCAGCTGAACCCAGAGAACATTCAGTTTTGAGGAAGGGTCACTGGACCCTGAACTCGGATTTCTCTCCACAGATGCTGCCAGACCTGCTGAGCTTTTCCTGCAATTTCTGTTTTTCTTTCTGATTTACAGCGTCCGCAGTTCTTTCGGGTTTGATTCCCTGATTTCCAGTTTGAAGCGCAACGGGAAAGTAGCGATTGTAACAAGTTCCAAATCAGCCAAGAAACCCAGTAACGGAAGGAGGATCTATTAATTGGGCCAGGAATTCATCCACTACCTCACAAGATTCTCCAGGAGGAGGGGCAGAGATGTAAAAATCTCAATAAGAAATCATACCATTTAAAAAACACAACTGATACATGCACTTTTAAAACAAAACCCTTTTCTCATTGCAGGTGAGGTACAACAATTAAATCTAAACACTATATGTGGTTCCAAGCAGAAATTTTAACTTGGGATGGAGTGAGAGGTTAAAATTTAGCTGCAAGTCATCTTTCATAGAACCCCTTTCGGCCCCACAAGTCCATACCAACCCTCCGAAGAGTAACCCACTCAGACCCATTCCCCCTATTCTATGTTTACCCCTGACTAATGCACCTAACCTACATATCCCTGAACACTATGGACAATTTAGCATGGCCAACTGACCTGACCTGCACATGTTTGGACTGTAGGAGGAAACCGGAGGAACCGGAGGAAACTCACGCAGATACGGGGAGAATGTGCAAACTCCAAACGGTTCCATTACTTGCTTTGCAGACCATTTTAAATCGATGCCCTCTTGCAGATCTCAATGTCTACCGTCATTGGATTTGAACGCATGTCACCAAAATGTTAGCTTGGTTTTGAATTACTAACCCAGTGCCTCCACCATCAATGATGAAGGAAGTCAGTGATTGAACACCAAGCTAATGAGAGACTATGACGAAGGGATTCATTCATCAACCAACTATTCTGGTGTGTCAATAGGTGATTTACAGTGGATGTGATGGGTTGGAGATCACGTGAAACATGTCCTACCCCTTTGAGACAATCTTCCATATCCTCTGCCGTTCAGGCACCAACACGCCATCGGTGAGCCTTCCCTCAGGGTCAGGGAACACACAGCAAGGAATTAGCGAACGACGGCTGTCATTCTGAGGCAAACAGCTTTTTCCGTGCTCCTTTCTGCCAGGAAAGAGGAAGCTCCACCCGCCCAAAGCCTGGGATCAACACTGGACCCTCGGGCACCAGCTTAGCAACAGCGGGAGGAGCGGGGAACTTGAGGATGAGAAGAGGCCAAAGAGGATTGGCTGCAAGGACAGTGCCAAGTGTCCTCGCCTGCATCCCCCCACCTCCTCACATCTCCCCGGGGTGCCTTTAAAAGAGGAATCCCTCCACCCCATGAGTCTCCATGTTGGGTTGGCTCATCAGCATGAGCCCCCTTGCCCATCGCTGTGCCTCACACCAGACCAGGACACAGTCTACAGGCCTTTCCACAATAGCTTTCATTAGGGAAGAAGTGGGTGGGACCCCACCTCATCACCACCACCCAATCAACCATGGGTTGGGGGGGGGGGGGGGGCGGAGGAGTAGGAGCAGGGGCACACTGATGCCACCTAAAGAATTTATCCAATGATGAGAAGACAGCCATTGATGCCCTGACCCCTGGTTAGGAAGTCAACAGCAGCCTTGGTTGAGGAAAGGGAAAATTACTAGGGCTGCCATGCCTGATCATCCAGCAACAAGTCCTGCTGGTAAAACGCACCCAGCAAGCAGAGATTATGAATGATATCGAAAAGACAATGGAAGGAAACATCAGGGACATAACTCTGCAGGGCTATGGGAATAGATCGGGGACTGACCAGATTGCCCTATGCGTAGCCAGCCCTGACTCGACAGTATCCTTCTGTGCCATTATGACACTACATCAAACCGTTGTCAAACAAAAATCAATCAAAACCCATTGCTGAAATGCATTCGTGAATAATTGGCTCTTCAGCAAACTACCAAGTGGAGTCAAGGAGGGTGAATACTGGACCATGCTGCAATAGGGGGTCAATTATTGCAAGAGTGTGTCGGAAATTTGGGCAAATTCACAAAAACCATTACAAGATACGCTTGTGCTCGCAAAGGTGAGTGTCAAAGGGAATTGGGCTCCCTCTTTCAACATCTGGAATGGTACTGAAACAGCTAAAAAGGAGAATGCAATGCTTTGCACTTGCCTGCATTGAGTTTTATCAGCCACCGTTCAATGGTTTATCCAAATTATTTTGCCATTTTTAAGCTGCTTGTTCGCTCACCCATTCCTTGTGTGTCATCTGCAAATTTGAGCACTTTTCACCTTTTCGAATCAAAGTTAGGGGCGTAGATTACAAACGGTTGTGGTACTAAGATGAACATTGTACCACTCAGCCCACACCTTAATCTTCCAACAGGACCCCTCTTACAAACAGACATTCCACAACATGGCAACCGTTGCCAGGATGGCCAATACAGTCCTGACATCCCACCATGAGATTGCTCTGCATTTCTGGCCTGGTATTCCAAGACTGGTTTTGTCAGAAACATGAAACACAGTGACCTTCCTAGAGAGCTGCAGAAACACCCTCGTGGTGGGGACTGAGGGGATACAAATCAAAGGCAAGCAGCAACCCCTTTAGGTGGTACTAGGTACCACAAGGCAAGTTTAAATGAATGGCACGGTGTCTTAGTGGTTAGCACTGCTGCCTCACAGCACCAGGGACCTGGGTTCAGTTCCAGCCTGTCTGTGTGAAACTTGCACATTCTCCCAGTGTCTGCCTGCGTTTCTTTTAGTTGCTCCAAATTCCTCCTACAATTCAAAGGTGCGCAGGTTAGGTGGATTGGCTAACAGAATGAGGCCATTCGGCCCAACAGGACTTAATTGCGAGAAAAAGGGAAAATCATTACTGAATGCCAATCTGCTGCTTTTCCTTTCAATACCCTTGTACATGAATTTTATCCAAATAGCAATTCAATGCTCTCTTTAATAGAATTATGTCGCGTAGAAAGAGGCCCTTCAGCTCACCATGTCCCTGCTCACCAATAAACACCAAACTACACATCTCATTTATCTGCACTTGGTATACAGTTTGCTATGCCTTGGCATTTTAAGTACTTATCCAGAGGTTTCTTTGGTGGCACGGTGGCTTGGTGGTTAGCAGTGCTGCCTCACAGTGCCAGGGACTCGGGTTCAATTCCAGCCTCAGGTGACTGACTGTGTGGAGTTTACACATTCTCCCTGTGTCTGTGTGGATTTCCTCTGGGTGCTCTGGTTTACTCCCACAGTCCAAAGATGTACAGGTTAGGTGAATTGGCTGTGCTAAATTGCCCCGTAGTGCTGAGGCTTGTGTAGGTTAGGTGCATTAATCAGGGGTTAAAACACAGGGAATGGGTCTGGGTGGGTTATTCTTCGGAGGGTCGGTGTGGACTTGTTGGGCCGAAGGGCCTGTCTTCACACTGTAAGGATTCGATGATTCTACGAAATGAGTCTCAGTTGAACCTGCCTCCACCACTTTTCCAGGCACTGCATTTCATTCTCAAATTACTCACTGAGTGAAGAAGGCTTTCCTCACTACACCCTTGCTTCTTCTTTAGCAAATCACTTTAAAATGAGTGAACCTGATAGGTCTTTACAACAATGGCCACCTCTATTTCCTACAGAGTTCTGTGTTTTTATTGAATTCAAATTTCACCATCTGAAAAGGTGCAATATCCTGAGAACGTTGGCTGAAGGTTCAGGATTACTCAATAAAAACCGAAAGACATGTGGATGCTGTAAGTCAGAAACAAAAACAGAAGTTACTGGACAAGTTCAGCAGGTTTGGCAGCATTTGGGAAGAGAAATCAGAGTTGACGTTTTGGGTCCGGTGACTGATTTCTCTTCACAAATGCTGCCAGACATACTGGGCTTTTCCAGCAATTTCTGTTTTTACTCAGGGTTACTAGTCCAGTGACAATACCACTATGTCACTGCCTCCTCTTCAACTCTCATGACTCAACTCCAATTCTTTCCTGATTAAAAGCTTTTTCTTTCCTCTTCAGTTCAAAAGCAGAAGCTGTTGTTGACGTGACATTGCCAAGGATCGAGTTTCACCCTTTCCAGCAGGCAGCACATACAAGCCTCGGCCTACTCCAGCCATACTGTCTCACTACTGCATCAACTCAAGTTTCAGACTCTAACGTGGAGGCGGAATGTTTTTCAGACATCTCCCCTATTAAATAAATGATAAGGAAGTTAATGATTTCTTCAAAATAATTGATTCATTCTTTGTTGAGTTATATACATAATTCAAACTGTATGAAGTAATTTGAATGAAGAAATGGTGGCTGATAACAGCATGAGGAAATTTTCTCAGTAAAGGGACTTGATGGCCTACTGGTATTAACGCTAGCCTATTAATCCAGAGACCTAACTAATGTACTAGGGACCTGGGTTCAAACCCTGCTACAGAGGATGATGGAATTTGAATTAAATATATATAACTGGACATAGGAGTCAAATTATGACAATGAAATCATTTTCTCTGTCGGAAAAACCCATCTGGTTCACTAATGCCCTTTAGAGAAAGGAACTGCCTTCCTCATCTGGTGACCCCAGAACCACAGTAATATGGGCAATTAGGGATGGATAATAAAAGCTGGTCTGGCAAGTTATGCCCATGTCCTGTGAATGATTTTTTAAAAATTGTCTGGTCTATTTACTGATAGTTATTTCGTTGTAAAATCTGAAACTTGAGGGGATTACCTATTCTTCATTGCTAATTTCACCCACTGACTTGTTCACACATCTTATCAAGCATTTGACTGGTGTGTGATTGAACAGAAAGTGGGTATTTGAGCCAAGTATAATTCTGCTTACCAACACACAACTTCAACACCACTGAGATATGCATTCAGCTTGTGGTGCATTAGATTATAGATTAGTTAGCTTCTGCAATAACGTCACTGAATTCCTGTATCTAATCCGCACATCAGTGATTCACCCATTACTATAAAAAGAGTTAAAAAGAATTTCTGGTTTGTCTTCCGTTCTCTGCCTCAATAAACCTGATCGCCAACAAATCGGCAAGCTGTATCTTAACTCACGAGTCCTGCACTGACTAAACACAAACACACAGACACACATATAAACACACATAAACACACACACACACAGACACACACACACACAGACACAGACACACACACACACAGACACAGACACACATACACACACACATACAGATGCACACACACATACACACACATACAGACGCACACACACATACACACACATACAGACGCACACACACATATATATATACACACACACAGACACAGACAGACACACACATACAGACAGACATATATACAGACAGTATATACAGACAGACACACGTACAGACACAGATGCATATATACACAGACACACGCAAACACATACAGACACAATACTGCATTTTACTGCATCACTAACACAGTAACATATTCTAAGATGCACTGTAGGAACATTATCAAAATCATCTGAAATCAAACCATATTAAGGAGATAGTAGGAGAGATTGTCAAAAGCTTGGTTGAAAGAGAATATTTTAATGCTTTAAAGAAAGAGTGAAGGATAGATGTGTTGAGAAGCTTAAGGACGGAATTCCAGTGTCAAGGCTTGGATAGGAGGAGGCACGGCCGCCGAAGGTGGGAATGTCAGGGACGTGCAGGAGGCCAGTGTCAGCAGATGCAGTTTTATGTAGAATGTAAAACGCAAAAACTGGCTATTCAGCTCAGCTGACTCGAGTGCTTCTACTCCATGCAAGCTTCCTCCTACCTTCTCTTTTATTACTTCCTCCCTCATGTGTTTACTCTCGTTTCTCCTCAACTGCTTCCGCGCTGTGTGCCTCAACTACTACAGGCAGTAGCAAGTTACACACTCTAAAAAACAAAAAGGAAATTCTCTAATAAAAACAAAAGTGCTGGTAGCAAATCAGGCCTCATCTGCTGAGAGAGAAATAGAGTTAAGGTTGAGTCCATTGTGACTTCTTCTGAGACAGAGTCAGACTCAAAACATTCGGTCAATTTCACATTCAATTTAATGCTACCAGACCTGCAATGATTCTCCAGCACTTTGTTTATATTTCAGATCTCCCACCTCTACAGTATGTGATTTATTTTAAAGGAAGTCCTTATCTGAAAAAGAACATTTTTTTCTCTCCTGTATCTCTGGCTGGATTTGTCAGTAGCTGCTGTATTTTATCATATTGGCTTGGTCTCTTTTACAAATAAAAACAGCAGCTTTATTTCTGTCCCAATCTTTGCCTAATTGGTAATCTTAAACCATGATCAGCTCACCCATCCTCCCCCCACCACCAAGTTTTGACTATTCAAGAGAAGAGAGCCTGACAGTTTTTAATATGTAAAAAATGATTTCATCCACATCATTCGAGACAACTTTCCTTAAACAGAGAAAACGTACTGAGTTTCCATCTGGCAACTTGAGAGCACTGACATGATTAACAGCAGTAAATTTCTTCAAGCTGATACTGACGTCTTCAATTTGTAAATCGGCAAATATTGTCACCAGAAAGACAAAAGCAAAATACTGTGGTCGCTAGAAACGTGAAATAAAAGCAGAATGAAAGCACCGTGGAAGAGAAGGTCAGTGATGTGCAACTCCCCAAAGCAAGTAGTGTACCTGAGCCAAAATTTGCTCAATCATGAATTTATTTAGAGTAAAACAGTACAAGCATACACCTCCCATCTCAACCGCGCTACTATTCCAGTTTGCGTCACTTTATATGTGCACAAGTGAAATCCCAATTTAATGTGTTCTACCTGCATATATTCAACATAATTTACAGAAATTACTCCGAATGCCAAAATGGCCACCTGCCCCTGTCCAGGCATGGCCAATGACATCAGTTGGCCACAAAAGGATTCCAGATGCATCCAATGCACTTTGTACAGAACTTTTCACTGTACCTTGGTACGTGACAATAATAAATCAAATCCAATCAAATCAAACCAAATCATCTGGAGTGGCATGGTGGTTCAATGGTTAGCACTGCAGCCTCACAGCACCAGGGTCCCAGGTTCAATTCTAGCCTCGGGTGACTGCGTGGAGTTTGTACATTCTCCCCGTGTCTGCGTGGGTTTCCTCCCACAGTCACAAAGATGTGTGGGCCAGGTGAACTGGCAATGCTAAATTGCCCATAGTGTTAAGTGCATTAGTCAGAGGGAAATGGGTCTGGGTGGGTTACTCTTCGGGGGGTCAGTATGGACTGGTTGGGCCGAAGGGAATCTAATCTGCCAATGCATCGCAGATGTCATCACACTAGGTGCACAGTGTCATCAGCACCAACGCATGCTCAAGCTCCACTATTTTTATTTCATATTAATTTGTTTTTAGAAGTGTCGACCAATAATGCCTCAATGTTTCACCATGGAACCCCTTCCAGCGTCTCACACCAATCTACCCCGGGTCTGAGGCAGCAATGCTGGTCCGTCCCTCCCTCTTTCGATTTCGGTCCTGTTTGGCACTTGATTGAGCGGCAAGAGCTTACATATACTTTACAGGTGACTTGCACTTTAGAAGTCAGTTTTCTGTGCATCACTCCAAGTAAGCTGTCCAATGACTTTACAAGCTGTTCTATTTTTCCTGCTTCCTAAATACTGAAGTTAGTTATGTAATCCAAAGACTTGGTAAATGTCCTCTGCTCCATTGCTTCTCTGACAAATTTGAGGTTGTTAATGTTCCTTAGTGTTTTCAGGAATAAGTCTCTTGGACATTTTGGTCAAAAGCAGTCTGTGGTAGTAAGGGCTTCCCACTATGTGAAACCATTTCACTTATTACAGTCAGTACACAAACATCCCCCACTTCTGAATCACACAGACTTGCTGAAGGTATCATCTGAAGGTGACGTTTGAACCAATCACAGCCCACATGATTAGCTTGTGACGGGGTGCAAGACGGGAAAGATGACATGACGAGAAGGGTTCACGGTGCAGTGTCAAAGAGGATGGTAATGGAACCAAAAAAGAAAATAAAAGAATTGCCTAGAGGAGGTGTTAATGGCAGAATCACGTAGAGCTAACACATCAGAAAACAAAACCGAGAAGGAAAAAAAAGAAACTGGAACAAGAAAGCAAAACCAGTGAAGAGAAGAAAGTGGGGTAAAGGGTGCAATTTTTGATAAGTTTACTCTCCAATGTGTTCCCACTCGATTTTCAGTCTCCTTCACCATTCCAGTGAAGCTAAAGGATCTATTGACTTGATGCTTTACAGCTGGACATTGCATTGAGTTCAGAAATTTCAGCTTTTTCTTTATTGGTCCAGTGAAAGGATTTACCAGGGTGGCATGGTGGCTCGGTGGTTAGCACGGTTGCCTCACAGCGCCAGGGACCTCAGGCAACTGCCTCTGTGGAGTTGCACATTCTCCCCGTGTCTGCATGGGTTTCCTCCCACAGTCCAATGATGTGCAGGTTAGGTAGGATGGTTGTGCTAAATTGCCTATAGTGTCCAGGGATGTGCTGGCTAGGTGGGTTAGCCAGGGATAGGGTAGGGAGGTGGGTCTGAGTGGGATGGTCTTTGGAGGATTGATGGGGATGTGATGGGCTGAATGGTCTGCTTCCACACTGTACAGATTCTACGATTCCATGCCACTCAATCCTGGGGCTTTCAGCTCGATGGTGCGAGAGAAGCCAGTGCAGACAATATAGAATAAGCAAATGAGCAAAGTAACACATCCCCATAGTAGCACAAGTAAATGAATGTTACCAGCAAAAATCACATGCATTTTAATCATTCTGGCTTTACGTGGAGCCTCTGAAATAAGGCAAGTTTGTTTCCAGTCTGTACGGTTCAGCAAACAAGTCATCTCCCAGCTAGCTGGAACAATACAGAAACATTTCTAAGTAAACTGATCCAGGCACAGACTTGGATCAGATCATTGCCAAACCCACTCCTAATTCTCAGGAATAAAGGTTAAGCTGCTTGTGAGAACAGCTCTCTCGTTGTAGGGACAGAGAGAGACAGAGAGAGAGAAAGATAGCATGTCAGAGCAAGAAAGGAAGAGGAGAGACAAGAGTGTGTGAGAGAGAGCGGACTGCTGTGGGTCACCACACCTCAGGTCAAGGCAGACATTGAGAAAAAAAGGTCCTTCACGGTGGCCTTGGCTGGAATTGAACCTACACTGTTGCCATCATCCTGTATCACACTGTCTGTCCAGCAAACTGAACTAACTGACCCTTTCACAATGTCCTGTTGTGAATGTAATGTGGTCAGCCAGCTGAACCTCATGGAATGAGTTCCCTGATTGGGGCTGTTATCCTGGTCTATTAAGGGAGCCCTGGCTGACAGATATAAACAGCAGTGTCAGGGGTACTGTTCACTCTGAGAGCTAGCCCAGTGTCAAGGACTCTCCATTTGTGTCAGGGAGGGGACTGACTCTGAGCTGACTGCCCACATCCAGTGTGTACTGCTGTTGTTGGTTTCTGTTTGTCTTTTTCTATTTGTCTTTTTTAGAGGAACCCCGATTCCCGAACTGGCTGAACCATATAGCCAGATTGTCAACTGGTATTCCTTTTTATTGAGGACTGACTTTTAAACTGGCTGATTTACCCAGTCAATGTGTTACATGTGTAATTCAGTTTTCATCAGGAAACTGTTGTTTCACTGGCTGGTTACAGCCTGTGCATTACTCTTTTCTCTTTTACTTTGAGAAAAGGACAATGTTGATTTTGTGTCAGGGCTTAGCCCTTGCACTCTGGTTTTCTTTGTTTATTGAATGTGGTTTCGCTTTTTTGATGTTTGGATTGAGACTTTGTGAGAGAATACATCTTTCCAGATGAGCTGTTTCTGTGGTTAGGCCTGGCCCTTTGTGGGTGACTAGGTGTTTAAAGACTGAACACCTGCGGGTGCTGAGAGGTGAGCAATTGCTGCCTTCGAGAGTGGACTAAACCCCTGGAAGTTAACTGTGCCTTTACAATGTATTCCTGTAAGTGGGCCGGGTCCTTCGGATGGACTAGGCCTGTGTGGAGACTGAACACCTGCGTGTGTGTTGTGGACTCTGCCTAGATACTGGAAACTGTATTGTGAGGATTTTGTGAACTGTATTTGTTACTGTGTTACCTTTGACTGAAAGTGGGACTTGAGGTTTGACCAAATTTCCCTGAAAACTGATTGAACTTTGGGGTTTGGCTTTTCTGCCCCTTCCCCTGTATAATGGTTTTTCTTATGAACTGCTGTTTTTTGCTTATTGTCAACTGTACTTTATTTTTTTTTTAAATGTATTAAAAAGTACAAACAGGAGTGTCAGGGCTTCTGTTCACTGTGGGGGCTGGATCAGTGTCAAGGACTCGCCACATGTCAATAAAGGGCAACTTGATAATGTGATAATGTCCTTCCTGGAGTTATTTCAGTCCAATTCCCAATTCCAGACTATACACCTGCAGCAAACCTACAGTGTGTTTTTGATGAATAAGTGCCTATTGATAGTGTTCTAACACAGCATCTACACTCAAAAACAGCAAGTACCCCAGAAATCTCAAAATCACCTGCTCAACAGCCAATGTCTACTCAAACGTCTATTGTCATGGCTGCAACGTTATCCTCAAGAGTAACTCAAGCTGCGATGTATTTTTTTAAACTGTTTTTTGGGCTCATTTCTTATTTTAAGTCTGTATTTTTATTCCTGATTGTGGTTAGTAATCAATAATCATAACTCTTTTGTTAACGCAAGAAACCCTGGCCCCTTTTAAAGTATACTTTCATTTGGTCAGACAAAATTGGCCATAGGACAGAGATTCTTATCAAATTAGGGTGTGTGTTGTATAATTAGCACTGTTAGATGGTGGAAAATAAGTGCATGCACAAACAGGTCAAGTGAAATACCTACCAGACATTCTAACAGGGAAAGTGACAATTTAGATTAGATTCTCTACAGTGTGGAAACAGGTCCTTCAGCCTAACAAGTCCACACCAACCCTCCGAAGAGTAACCCACACATACTCATTCCCCTACCCTACATTTACCCCTGACTAATGCACCTAACACTGTGGGCAATTTAGCATGGCCAATTCACCTGCCCTGCATATCTTTTGGATTGTGGGAGGAAACCGGAGCACCTGGAGGTAACCCACGCAGACACGGGGAGAATGTACAAACTCCACACAGAGTCGCCTGAGACAGGAATGGAACCCAGGTCCCTGGCACTGTGAAGCAGCAGTGCTTGCCACCATGCCACCCCGGAATTTAACAACTGTTAAATTCCAATGAAATGTATAATCTACAGTATTTGTATTAAATTATTTCTGCTGAGAACGAGGCAGGCCGCAGAGTCATGTTAGAACAGGAAGGGAGCATTTCTCGTGTTAAATGATCTTGATCTCGATCCTGAGCTTCTCTACTTCCTTTTACAGTGATTGCCTCACCATCGCTGCAACCCACCACAGTCCGACGGCTGATTCAGAGCCTGGGCAATGGCTGCAAATGGCCAAGTGTCGGCAGCACCATCGGTAAGAGTACAGGAGGCAGCTGCCATTTCTGTCAGCCATCTTGGGCATCTCTCACACACTCCATTTCAAATGACCCTCACCAAGACAAACTGAGGAGGTGGCTGCATAAAGGAGGAAAGCCAGTATACTATCCCCGCCCCCCCATCCCACTCCATCCCCACACACCACCTCGTACAGGATGAGGACATCCCGTTTAGAATGGGAATACATTGGACAAACCAATCAGAGATTAACAAAAAAACCGAAAGAACCTTGGACGCTGTAAATCAGAAACAAAAATAGAAATTGCTGGAATTGCTCAGCATGTCTGGCAGCATCTGTGGAGATAAATCAGAGTTCACGTAAAGGGTTGAGGGAGGCTAACTCTGATTTCTCTCCACAGATGCTAGCAAACCTGCTGAGCAATTCAACCATTCTGCGTTTCTCTTCCAGCCTTCTCCATCCACCATTCAGTACAAACATCTTCAACCTCAAGCTTTCACCCTGACACTCATATCCTCCACATTTAAAAAATAATAACCTCAGCCTTGAATGAAATCAGCCTGAGGTCATCCACAGGCTCTCTCAAGGTAAATAATCTATACGATGTGAATGATAATGTTTCTCATCTCAATCCAAAATGCCCAATCCCTTACCCTGAGACAATTTAGTTCTTCCCTTTCCGGCTTTGAGGGGGAAGGAGTGAGGGAAAAATAGGAAGGGTTTAGAGGGATACAGGACAAATGCTGGCAAATAGGACTAGATTAATTTAGGGTATCTGGTCGGCTGGGACCAAAGGATCTGTTTTCATGCTGTATGCGACAAGTTGAGAGGAGGGATGGGTAATACCTATTGCCATCAAAACTGAGGAAGCCCAATTCCACTTGTGTCTTTTCGATGGCGTGGTGATGGATTCCCTCTGGACCTTTGTCAAGATTAGAGTGGTGCTAGAAAAGCATAGCAGGTCGGGCAGCATCCGAGGAGCAGGAAAATCGACATTTCGTGTAAAAGCCCTTCATCAGGAATGAGACTCATTCCTGATGAAGGGCTCCTGCCCGAAACGTCGATTTTCCTGCTCCTCGGTTGCTGCCTGACCTGCCATGTTTTTCCAGCACCACTCTAATCTTGACTGTGATCTCCAGCATCTGCAGTCCTCACTCTCCCTCTGCACCTTTGCTAGGCCACACTGCCCAGGATGAAGCACAGCACCAGCTTCCTGTCTGAACATCCAATAAGCACTACCGCCATTCCCTAAACACGGCAGTCTGCATTCCGGTCTCAGAAGTCGCTGTCCCACACACACCCCAGCAGTTTGTGCAGAAGGCAAAAGCATTAAGGGAACACGGCACCCAAACCATGGAAATACAGGAAGACAACAGCAAACGCCTCCCCCACCCCCCAAAGAACCTGGAGAGAGGGGAGCTGAATTCTCCAGGAGGATCAGTCTCATGATCTCGAACCACAGAATCCCAATAGAGCAGAAAAAGACCATTCGGCCCATCGAGTCTGCACCAACTTTCCAAAGAGCATCTCACCCAGACCCAGCTACCCTACCCCCACCGCCCCCCCCACCCCACCCTGTACCCATAACCCCACTAATCCATCCAGCTTGCACATCCGTGGACATTATGGGCAGTACAGCATAGCTAATTCACCTGACCTGCACACCTTTGGACTGTGGGTGGCGACCAGAGTACCTGGAGGAAACCCACACCCAGGAGAATGTGCAAACTCCACACAGACAGCTGCCTGAGGCTAGGATCGAACCTGGGTCCCTGGCGCTGTGAAGCCACCACATCCCTTTTGTCATTTGCTGCAATGTTTTCTCTTGACCATTGGCGTGCAAGGTTGTGCCCTCTGTACTGGGCCAGACAAGGGCCAACAACACATTACACCAGCTCTGACAGCTTCCAACTACACAGCAGTCTGGCTTCTATGTCTCAACCAATCCATTCAATAGCTGAGTTAATAGTCTCCCACAAGCCCAGCCTCCCACTGTGCAGACACTAAATGCCACTCATTTCCCACAGACAAACAAACAAATGAGCAATAAACTTCAGAGAAAGAAAACAGCAGCTAACAGATCTGGCACCGCTGTTAGATATTGGCGATAAGTAAAGTTTATGGGCTTCATTGATCTTACAGTCACTCACTGATTTCTACATGAATAAAGTCAACTGATTTTCGAGTGAGGCTTAGTTTAGAGCAAGGAAATTACTTTTGCTTCCAAATATTTTGTCTAAATTTCGTTAGCCCAAAGAAAATGCATAAGCAGGAATTTTTACTTTCATTCGTATTGCAGAAGAAAGAAAATTAAATTGTATTATGACATGGTGAAACACAGAGTTAAGGCATCTACAGTCAACAAATGTAGTTATTGTCCTTTTTTTGAAAGAAACTCGTCCTGACCACTGTCGTACTGGGAGGAGTTGGGGAAACAGGACAGGCTGTCCTAGAGATGGTTGGAAGGTGTGTCAGGGTGGACCGAAAGCCAGAAGGGGCACAGGGGCTGGCTGCCTTAGAGTGGCCAGAAGGTGGGAGGGACAGGTGGCATGCTGGGGAGAGTCTGTATTCTATGCACTGTTTCTTATCTAATTGGACTGTCCTGTATGTATTTGTTACTGTTACCTCTGTGATGACTGAAAGTGAGATTTGAAGTTTGGTCCCATTTCCCTGAAAACAGGTTGAACAGTAGGGTTTGGCTTTGCCGCTCCTCTCCCTACAGCTGTCCATGTTAATGGTTTTTAAGCTGTCTACTGTTTAATAAAATTTAAAAATACAGTAATCTGAGGGATTCTCTTCACTCCAGCAGCTAGCTCTGAGCTAGATGGGTCACTGCCATGTCCTTTGCACATGTCAATAAAGGGTGACTTGGTGACGGGGCCTTCATGGAGTTCTTTCACCAGCTGCACAATTTAAAAATAAGGGAGGATGCCACTTAGGCCTAAGACAAGGAGAAAGATTTTTACTCAGCAGTGTGAACCTTTGGCATTCCCTACCACAGAGGGATATGGAAGGGTCAGTCTTTGAGTGTATTTAAGATAGAGACCAATAGATTGCTGATGACCAGTGGTGTACAGGATGAAGGAGATGGGGTGGATAAAGTACTTGATAAACCAAATCAATTGGGTTGACGGCTGGGGCAGGCTCGATAGGCTGAATGGCCTACTCCTGTTTCTAAAGCAAAATGGTTGTGAAGAGGAAAGTACTCAAAGCTCAACAGGGCCAGGTCTCTCTGTCAGAAAGAAATAATCAAATATGACTCTTTAAGAGTTCATCTGATTTGATAATTTGGGTCAGACATAAATATTATCCAAAAGAGATGGAGATGTTCCCTGTTCTTCAAATAGAATGAGATCTTTTGCATTCATCTAAATATCACATGTTTCCTGTGGGATTCGGCCTACCTTTCATTTTCTTTATTCTTTCACGGAATATGGTAAATCCAGCATTTGATACCCATACCAAACTGCACGTGAATTGAACGGCTCACTAGACCATTTCAGAGGGCAGTTCAGAGTCAAACAGATTGCTGTAGGTCTAGATTCACGCGTCGCTCAGAAACCTCTTGAAGGACATTGGGATGAATCAGATGGGATTTTACAAAAACAATTAATATGGTCACCATTTCTGTGTTAGCTGTCAGGTTAATGAATTGAATTTAAATTCCACCAACTGCCAGGGCTATTTTCCCTGGAGCATCGGAGGCTGAGAGGTGACCTTATAAGATTGTGAGGGACATGGAAAGGATGAGTAGCTAAGGTCTTTTTCTTCCCCAGGGTAGGGGGAGTCCAAAATTAGAGGCCATATGTTTAAGGTCAGAGGGGATTTGAAACTGTAACCCCCAATGCCTTAGCCTGTGGTCCCTGCATTGTTAGTCCAGTGACATTACCAGAACACCACCATCAGCATCCTGAAACTTGAAAGGGTTCAGAAAAGATTTACAAGGATGTTGCCAGGGTTGGAGGATTTGAGCTATCGGGAGAGGCAGAATAAGTTGGGACTGTTTTCCCTGGAGCGTCGGAGGCTGAGGGGTGACCTTATAGAGGTTTATAAAATCATGAAGGGCATAGAACATAGAACATAGAAGAATACAGCGCAGTACAGGCCCTTGGGCCCTCGATGTTGCGCCGATCCAAGCCCACCTAAACTACACTAACCCACTATCCTCCATATACCTATTCAATGCCCTCTTAAATGCCCATAAAGAGGGAGAGTCCACCACTGTTACTGGCAGGGCATTCCATGAACTAACGACTCGCTGAGTGAAGAACCTACCCCTAACATCAGTCCTATATCTACCCCCCCTTAATTTAAAGCTATGCCCCCTTGTAATACCCGACTCCATACGCGGGAAAAGGTTCATACTGTCTACCCTATCTAACCCCCTAATCATCTTGTACACCTCAATCAAGTCACCCCTAAACCTTCTTTTCTCGAGTGAAAACAGCCCCAAGTGCCTCAGTCTTTCCTCATACGATTTTCCTTCCATACCAGGCAACATCCTGGTAAACCTCCTCTGCACGCGTTCCAATGCCTCCACATCCTTCCAATAGTATGGCGACCAAAACTGCACACAATATTCCAGATGCGGCCGTACCAGAGTCTTATACAACTGCATCATGACCTCAGGACTCCGGAACTCAATTCCTCTACCAATAAAAGCCAGTACGCCATATGCCTTCCTCACCGCACTATTTACCTGGGTGGCAACTTTCAGAGATCTGTGTACATGGACACCAAGATCCCTCTGTTCATCCACACTACCAAGTATCCGACCATTAGCCCAGTACCCCATCTTTTTGTTATTCTTCCCAAAGTGAATCACCTCGCACTTAGCTACATTGAATTCCATCTGCCACCTTTCTGCCCAGCTCTGCAGCTTCTCTATATCCTGCTGTAACCTGCCACATGCTTCCTCACTGTCAACAACTCCTCCGACTTTCGTATCATCCGCAAACTTGCTCACCCAACCTTCTAACCCCTCTTCCAGGTCATTTATAAAAATGACAAACAGCAATGGTCCCAAAACAGATCCTTGCGGAACACCGCTAGTGACGGCACTCCATGAAGAAACTTTGCCATCAACTACTACCCTCTGTCTTCTTCCATCCAGCCAATTCCTAATCCAAACCTCCAATTCACCCTCAATGCCATATCTCCGTATTTTCTGCAGTAGCCTACCATGGGGAACCTTATCAAACGCCTTACTAAAATCCATATATACCACATCTACCGCTTTCCCCTCATCAACCTCCTTCGTCACCTTTTCAAAGAATTCAATAAGGTTTGTGAGGCACGACTTGCCCTTCACAAAACCATGCTGACTATCCTTGATCACATTATTCCTATCCAGATGTGCATAAATCCTATCCCTTACAATTCTCTCTAAGACTTTGCCCACAACAGAAGTGAGACTCACCGGCCTATAGTTACTAGGGCTATCCCTACTCCCCTTTTTGAACAAGGGAACCACATTTGCTATCCTCCAGTCTTCTGGGACTACTCCTGTAGACAAAGAGGACATAAAAATCAAGGCCAATGGCTCTGCAATCTCTTCCCTTGCTTCCCAGAGAATCCTAGGATAAATGCCATCAGGCCCAGGGGACTTATCAATTTTCACCTTTTCCAGGATTTCCAACACCTCTTCTCTACATACCTCAAAGCCATCCATTCTACTTATTTGTGACTCAGTATTCTCATCTACAACAATGCCCTGTTCCTGAGTAAATACTGAAGAAAAGTATTCATTCAGTGTCTCCCCAATCTCTTCCGCCTCCACACGCAACTTCCCACTACTATCCTTGACTGGACCTATTCCTACCCTAGTCATTCTTTTATTCCTAAATAGGAATCCTGGATAGGATAAATAGACAAATTCTTTCCCTGGGTTCGGGGAGTCCAGAACTAGAGGGCATAGGTTTAGGGTGAGAGGGGAAAGATATAAAAGAGACCTAAGGGGCAACTTTTTCACACGTGGTACGTGTATGGAATGAGCTGCCAGAGGGAGTGGTGGAGGCTGGTACAATTGCAACATTTAAAAGGCATCTGAATGGGTATATGAATAGGAAGGGTTTGGAGGGATATGGCCAGGAGTGGCAGATGGGACTAGATTGGGTTGGGATATCTGGTCGGCATGGACGGGTTGGACCGAAGGGTCTGTTTCCGTGCTGTACATCTCTATGACTCTATGACAAGAATCTTAGCAGGCCTAGCAGCAAATCTGAAGAGTTCGGAACCAGTCTCTCAACATTCCAGCCATTCCTGAAGAAATGTCTTGTGCCTAAGATGTCAAATTGTGCTGGTTTCTCTAGGTATGCCTTAAAGAATAACTTTTAAATTCCAGTGCGGATCAATGTGACGCAAACTTGCAGCGCTTTGAACGCAGCAAAATTTCCCAAAGGTGCTTCACAACGACCAACACCTGACACCAAGCCAAAGGAGGTGGCATTTGTTCACGTGACTAAAGGCTCAGTGAGAGAGAGAATACCAAAAATCTGACTAAAATAGCAAGTGCAACGGATTGTATGTGGTCTTGAAATCATAACATACTGCTTTCTCACTGCACAATAGTCAGGCCTGACCGGTGAGAGATTCATACCGCACTGAGCACCAAGATATTAAATGAAGCACATTGGAAGTGGATAAAAGAACAAAGCACCCAATGCTAAGAAAGTGGCATCAATATTTTGGCTAATACCAACAGGGACATTGCTCACCATGTTATACATGCTGCATCACTGCAGAACCTCAGAATGGGACTGTACCTTTAAGAGTGAAATCAACATCACAAAATGGGATGGTCTACTATAAAATGTCTCATTTTATCCCCAGTCTTTCAGCTGGTGTCAATTAGCCATAATCCGACCAACCCTGGGGCTGCTCTGTCATTAGCAAGAGACAACTGGTGGTGATTTAACCCAAGGGTCACCACACCTCAGAGGCAAGGGGAGAGTTTGAGAAGGAAAGTCCTTCATGTTAACCTCAACCAATGCAAGGACCCACACTGTTTGGTATCACACCGCCTTCGCAAACCAACCGTTCAGCCAACTGAGCTAAACAGACCCCCTGCCCCAGCTGGTATAGAATGTAGCAGTAATACACTAAGTGTAGAACCTAGGCTACGTGCAAATCCGAGACATCACATCATTGCGCAGTTTGTTTGATTCACTTATGGGACATGGGTGCTGCTGGCTGCCCGGCATTTATTTCCTGCCCTTGAACCGAGTGGCTTGCTAGGCCATTCCAGAGGGCAGTTGAAAGCTAAATAGACTGCTGTGGGTCTGGAGTCACATTAAGGTCAGAAGAGCTAAGGATGGCAGATTTCCTTCCCCAACGAGACAGACAGGTCTTTCAGAAAATCAGCAATGGTTTCATGGTCATCAGTTGATTCTCAATTCCAGATTCTTTCTATCTTTCATTGAAGTCGAATAATTAACAAATTTCAACATATCTGTCTCATAAAGAATCCAGACTCTGAGATGCATGTTATAAGGGCTAACATGTATGACAACATTCATATGATATCACCCTGGCCGTGGTATTTTACAGGCAAAGAAACGTACAGGCATTAACATATGAATCACAGCTTTTGGCCATTGAACAATTTTGACCAGCTGGCTGTGTTTTGCAATATAGTAGGAACTAAAGGGCTCTTGTAGTGCAGTGGTAGTGTCCTGACCACTGACCAAGGAGGCTTGTGTTCAAATCCCACCTGCTCCAGAGGTATGTAATAACATTTTTGAGAAGGTTGACTAGAAAATATCCGACTGAACATGATCCAGTATCAAAAAATAGACTGAACTACAGTCTGGTATCAAGTGATATTGAATGGAATTGTCATAAACACAGGCGATGACACTGAACATCCACTCTGGTGATCTACACCTGGCATGTTACAAATCATTTTCTGATGATTTCATTTGTTAAGTGTTATAGTCTGCCAAGAAAAGTCTTTTTTTGGGTAGGAAACAACCTACTAAGTCCCCAAAACACTGAGCAGAAATTATTATGTTCACATTTCCAGAGCGTCAATTAGGAAAGCAGGAAAGGAGGAATTCGATGTCCATGTTTGGGACAGGTGCCCTGTCTCTTTGAAGATCTCTTAGTCCCGAGGAAGCCTGCGTTTGGTTAATCCAGTCAGGCCAGACCAATAGTGACCGTTATCCATCTGCAGAGTCACAGAGTCAGCAAGGAAACAGAGACCCTTCGGTCCAACCAGTCCATGCCGACCATGTTCCCAAACCGAAGTAGTCCCACCTACCAGCCCTTGGGCCATATCCCTCCAAATATTTCTTACTCACATACACATCCAAAGACTTTTAATCTTTGTAACTGTGCCCCGATCCATCACTTGCTCTGGAAGTTCATACAAACCACTCTCTGTGTAAACAAATAATTGCCCCTTACCTTTTTTTTCAATCTTTCTCCTGTCACCTTAAAAATTTATCCCCTTGTTTTGAACTCCCCCTTACCCCAGGGTAAAGACCCTTGCCATTAATGTTATGCATATGCGCCTCACAATTTTATAAACCTCAAGGTCACCGCTCAACCTCCAGAGAAAAAGGCCCCAGCCTATCCAGTCTCTCCAGATATCTCAAACGCTCCATTTCCAGCAACATCCTGGTAAATTTTATCTGAGCCCT
This sequence comes from Chiloscyllium plagiosum, assembly GCF_037043375.1. Taxonomy (NCBI): domain Eukaryota; kingdom Metazoa; phylum Chordata; class Chondrichthyes; order Orectolobiformes; family Hemiscylliidae; genus Chiloscyllium; species Chiloscyllium plagiosum. Next base: position 30,549,842 of record NW_028270177.1, read on the forward strand.
CTCCAGCTTAATAATAGGGTGACCAGAACTCGACACAGTATTCCACAAAAGGCCTCACGAATGTCCTGAACAACCTTAACATCAGGTCCCAACTCCGACGCTCAAAGGTCTGAGCAATGAAGGCAAGCATGCTAAACGCCTTCGTAACCACCCTGTCTCCCTGTGACACAAACTTCAACGAACCATCACTTGACTAGAATGCAGAATTGAAGGCTGATGCACTGGGGACACTGTTCAAATCCCTTCAAGGCAGAAAACCTGGAATGAAGAACAGGTCTAACAGTCAGCTCCTCGATTGTTGTAAAAACCCATCTGGTTCACTAATGGCCTTTAGGGAAGGAAATCTGTCATCTTTACCTGAACTGGGGTACATGTGACTCCAGACCCACAACAACATGCTCAACTCTTACATATCCTCCATGCAGTTAGGGATGGGCAATCAATGTTGGCCACATCCCATTTTTAAAAATGATATATTTGCAATTTGCCTTCCTGGACGTGGCAATAGTAGGATAGGGGCTGATCTTGAAAATGGCACCCACTTTGATCACTGCAGTTTTGGCCAACCGAGCACCCAAGTTCCTTCCTGATCTCCGATATTTTACAGAGAACATGGACTCAGAATCACAGAAGTATTACACCCAGAAAGAGACCATTCGGTCCCATCGTGTCTGAACTGATAAACGAGCATCATTACCTCATACCAATCTCCTGCTTTACTCCTATACTCTTGCATGTTATTTTTATCCAAAGAACCATCCAACGCCCTCTCGAATGCTTCAAGGCACATGAGAGTCAAGGGGCCAAACAGCCTCCTCCTGTGGGCAAGCACAATTACAAACCTTATCCCTGCAATGACCGTGTGGGCGAGCACAATTACAAACCTTATCCCTGCAATGACCCTGTGGGCAAGCACAATTACAAACCTTATCCCTGCAATGACCGTGTGGGCGAGCACAATTACAAACCTTATCCCTGCAATGACCCTGTGGGCAAGCACAATTACAAACCTTATCCCTGCAATGACCCTGTGGGCGAGCACAATTACAAACCTTATCCCTGCAATGACCCTGTGGGCAAGCACAATTACAAACCTTATCCCTGCAATGACCCTGTGGGCGAGCACAATTACAAACCTTATCCCTGCAATGACCCTGTGGGCGAGCACAATTACAAACCTTATCTCTGCAATGACCCTGTGGGCGAGCACAATTACAAACCTTATCTCTGCAATGACCCTGTGGGCAAGCACAATTACAAACCTTATCCCTGCAATGACCGTGTGGGCGAGCACAATTACAAACCTTATCTCTGCAATGACCCTGTGGGCAAGCACAATTACAAACCTTATCTCTGCAATGACCCTGTGGGCAAGCACAATTACAAACCTTATCTCTGCAATGACCCTGTGGGCAAGCACAATTACAAACCTTATCTCTGCAATGACCCTGTGGGCAAGCACAATTACAAACCTTATCCCTGCAATGACCGTGTGGGCGAGCACAATTACAAACCTTATCCCTGCAATGACCCTGTGGGCGAGCACAATTACAAACCTTATCCCTGCAATGACCCTGTGGGCAAACACAATTACAAACCTTATCCCTGCAATGACCCTATGGGCAAGCACAATTACAAACCTTATCCCTGCAATGACCATGTGGGCGAGCACAATTACAAACCTTATCCCTGCAATGGCCCTGTGGGCAAGCACAATTACAAACCTTATCCCTGCAATGACCGTGTGGGCAAGCACAATTACAAACCTTATCCCTGCAATGACCCTATGGGCAAGCACAATTACAAACCTTATCCCTGCAATGACCGTGTGGGCAAGCACAATTACAAACCTTATCCCTGCAATGACCCTATGGGCAAGCACAATTACAAACCTTATCCCTGCAATGACCGTGTGGGCGAGCACAATTACAAACCTTATCCCTGCAATGACCCTATGGGCAAGCACAATTACAAACCTTATCCCTGCAATGACCCTGTGGGCGAGCACAATTACAAACCTTATCCCTGCAATGACCCTATGGGCAAGCACAATTACAAACCTTATCCCTGCAATGACCATGTGGGCGAGCACAATTACAAACCTTATCCCTGCAATGACCCTATGGGCAAGCACAATTACAAACCTTATCCCTGCAATGACCCTGTGGGCAGGAAAATTACAAACCTTATCCCTGCAATGACTCTGTGGGCGGGAACAATTACAAACCTTTCCCAGCGAGTTGAATGGGCAGAATCTGAGAGGGGCTGTTCCAATCATGGGCTGGTTCTCTCTAGCATTAGGGTTTCATGGGTAAAAGAGAGACCCAGTCTGTGACTACAGCAGCGGTGAGCTGGCTAAGTGAGTGAGCATGCGAGGGTGAGGGTGAGAGCGAGAGCGTGACAGAGCATGCAAGCGATAGAGCTAGCGCGTGAAAGAGAGTGCGAAAGCGAGCAAAAGAGCGAGAGCAAGAGAAAGAGAGCATGATAGCAAGCGTGAGCGCAAGAACGAGTGAGAGCACAACAGCGAGCGAGAGCATGAGAGCAAGTGTGACAGAGAGCGAGTGTGACAGAGAGCGAGTGTGACAGAGAGCGAGTGTGACAGAGAGTGAGTGTGACAGAGAGTGAGTGTGACAGAGAGTGAGCGACAGTGAGAGTAAGAGTGAAAGTGAGAGTGAGGATTGTAAGTGAGTGAAACATCGGGGAAGGCCTTTTTCTGGGAGCAGGATTGGGAGGGATGATAGCAGGGACCTGTATGTCAGGAATTCCATCCGTCGGATGTGTGGGGACTTTCAGGGTCAAGTGGGGGTGGTGTGAATCTACAAGAGACATGAAGACAAGAGGGCAATTGTGATGGCAGAGAGAGGTGACAGTGAAGAAGCAAGAAAGTTTAAAACCTGCCAACTAAGTAACGCACTGTTGACCTGGAGCCAGGAAAACTAAAGGTAATGGATTGCAGGTAAATGGATGTGGAATCTTTAGCCTAAGGCTGCATATGTTCAGGAGCTGCTAGATGGGGGAATAACGGGGCATATTCCATTGGAATGAACACTGTCAATTACCCAATTTACATCTCAAATGCAAATGGTAGTGACTCTCCAGTTAAAATCTTTCAGTTTTGGACATATGTGATGGAAATGCAACTTCATACGATATGGAAGGTGTGCTTTGAGTGATGGTTTTTTGCATGTTGAAGTGAATCAGTCATTTTGAAAGCAACTTTTATTTCTAACTTAAGTCTGTTATCTTGCACCTATGTAATTACAACACGCCTAGGAAATTAATGTTTTCCTTGAATGCTGTAACTTGAAGTTTGACGTAGGGTTTATAATTGAGAGCTTTGATAAATTATTCAATTTCTGCTTCTTTGAGAGTTGAAACCTCACATGTTAATACAAACACAGACAGTACGAAGTGGCTGTACTGCATTATAAATTGATGAGAATGAAAATTAACCCCTGAAAACAAACAGTGGTCCCAAGAACCTCTCAAAAAGAAAATATTTTGTCCCTTTCCAAGATAGTATTAGCCGATATACAACAATGACTCAGATTCATATGCGTACGGCACAGAATAAACACTTTGTGCATCAAACAAATGCTTTTTGCTGCTGATAAAGACAGCATTTGAACCAATCCTAATCGATCTGTAAATCAGCAATTCAGAGAATCTAGGTCAGGATCCTTAATCTGAGGGTCATGCGATTTGAAAGGGATTTTTATATTTTGACACATTCTGCCTACATACTGCAAAACAGTCAACAAGGAAATAAATTATCAGTAATCACACACACCCACTCTAAACAAAACCCTCCACAGTGAGAACAGTTAAATCACTTGTCGGCCCATGAACTTCTCATTGAAAGATGAATCCTGTTACACCTAGATTTTAGTTTATACAAAACTTCTAATTTCCCACAATAATATCTAATTTACACACTTGGAGTTTTCAATCCATGTACCATAAGCCCCAGGTTATTGTGGAGACCTTATTTGTGTCAAAACAGACTTTCATTTCCAAATTATTCACCAGGCACCAAACTGTTTTGACTCCAAAAGGGGACACTCCAGTTTTTGTGTCTTTATACAGAATTCTCCTGTGAGTCAATAGCAAGACTCTGCCATTACAGCAAGGCAGGAACTAGTTAAAGGCCATTCAGCCCCTTAATCTACAAAATTAAAATATCATGGCCATTGCAAACATGAGGCAAAATGAAACACAGAAAATGGTGAAAACAGACAGGCCGGCTGCATCTGCAGGGAGAGAGAGCAAGAGAGAATGTGCGTGTGTGAGAGAGCAAGACAGAATGTGTGTGTGTGTGTGTGTGTGTGTGTGTGTGTGTGTGTGTGTGTGAGAGAGAGAGAGCAGAGAGAGAGAGAGAGAGAGAGAGAGAAAAAGCAGAATGATCATCAAAACAGGTCACAGCCCATCAAGCTGTTTCAGAAGATCAGAATCAGTCAATCCATTTTGGCCATCTCATTCTGTAACCCTAATTACAAGGAGCAGCACTTGAAAAGGCTTAACATTCAAGGCTATGAGCCAAGTGCGAGGACGAGGAATTAATGCAAGCTGATTGGTGCAGACTCAATGGGCCAAAGACGCTCTTCTAGTCTGTATGACTCTATAACCAGGAGAAAGTGAGGACTGCAGATTAGATTAGATTCCCTTCGGCTCAACCAGTCCCCACCGGCCCTCCGAAGAGTAACCCACCCAGTCCCATTTCCCTCTGACTAATACACCTAACACTATGGGCAATTTAGCATGGGGTCAATTCACCCGACCTGCACATCTTTGGACTGTGGGAAGAAACCCACACAGACATGGGGAGAATGTGCAAACTCCACACAGACAGTCACCTAAGGCTGGAATCGAACCTGGGACCCTGGTGCTGTGAGGCAGCAGTGCTAACCACTGAGCCACTGTGCGGCCCCTATGCTGGACAGCAGAGTCAAAACAGGTGGCCCTGGAAAAGCATAGGCGGTCGGGCAGCATCTGAGTGGCAGGAGAGTTGACATAAGTCCTTCATCAGCAATGTTGGGGGGAGCGGGGGGAGAGGGGGTATCCCAAGAGGACTGAGAGATAAATAGGAGGGGGCACAGGGCTCTTGACTCTCAACCAACAAAAGCCTTAACCAATACCAATTTTGAAATTTTCAATTGATCGAACCTCTCTCCTCTCTTTTTTTTGTGGGGGGTGGATGGGAGTGAAAATTACAGACTTCCAAAAGCTTTTTTTTTTGGAAAGACGGATTTGGAGAATGCCCTCTGTTCAAGACTCCGATTCTGGATGAATTTTGTTTGTATTTTACGTGAGGCCATATGTAAGAGCATAAAGGCACAGACGTTGAAACAGATCATTCAGGCCACCAAGTCTGCTCCACCATTCAGTGAGATCATGGCTAATCCAATAATCCTCAATTCCAACTTCTGCCTTTTTCTGGTAACCCTATATTCCCTTACTGCCCTAGTGGCCCAGTGGTAATATCCCTCCCCCTGGACTGGGAGGCTTGAGTTCAAGTCCTACCTGCTCCAGAGGCTTCGAATAGCATCTCAGAACAGACTGATTCGAAACTTCAGTTAAAAATCTGTCTCAGCGTTGAATACACTAAATGACCAACTCAACAGTAAAGAATTCCACGGACTCACTACCAAGAGAACAAATTCTTTCTCATCTCTGTCTTAAATGCATAGCTCCTCAATCAGAGATGATGCCCTCTGGTCTTAAGACTCCCTCACAACAGGAAAACAATTCCACATCTACCCTGTCACACTCCTTGATAATCATAAGTGTTTCAATAAGCTCTCCTCTCATACTTCTGAACTCCAATGAGCACAAGCCCCAACCTACTCAGCTACTCCTCAGAAGACAATCTTTCCAAATCTGATATTAGCCTAGAGAACCTGCTCTGGATTGGCTCCAATGGTGGTCTATCTTTCCTGAGATATGGGGACCAAACCTGTTCACAGTTTTCCAGCCATGGTCTCACTCGTTCCTCTGGATGACTTTACACCCTTGGATAAGTATCTGCCGAAGTTCATTTCAAACTGTTAATCTTAGCAGGTTTTTTTTTGTCAGTGGCGGCTTCCCGCTCCATGCCTCTCTCGCAGGGCAGGCGCCAAATGTACCTCGGCTGGATTTGGTTACAAATCCACCATCCAGCCCAAAAAAGGAGGAAATGCGCCTCTGCGTTTCCTTTAAACACCTACCGCATATTTGTCATCCGTTCCAAGATAGAAGCTGCGTTCCACCAGGTCTTCAGCGCTATTGCTGCTGGATTCCTTGACTAACTCAGGTAATGTAGTGGGTGTGCAAGCTTCCTTTTCAGGACACGAGTTCTCCGGTTTCTGAGGGTGGCCTGGCGAGACTGAAATTTGAGGCACCATGACCTGATCCCGTTTCTTAACTGGGGTGGACGGGCTGCTGAAGTAGTTGATGGCAGAGGTCTTGACAATTATGCGGGAGCAGCTCTCACTGTACGTCTTGCCCACTTGCACCATGTCTGGCTCCGACACGCTCATCCGCTGGTCCAGAAGGTGCCTCTTCTTCCCTTCTTTCCTCTTGCTCAACATTTTGCCTTTCTTTAAGTTCTGCAGGAAGGGCTTGGTCTTGGCACGGAAGGATTCCCACGTGGTAATGTCCTTCTGCGACTCCATGTCGCTGAGCACTCGGCCAAGTCCTCGATGGTCCTGCTCTCTCAGAGACGGCCTCTTCAGCCTCTTGTTTATGCAGGATCTGTCAGTGAGAAATGGAGGGACAAATGGTCACTGGGTGTCAGCCCCAAATTGTCAGCTACTCTTTATACAATTTACACAATATCACTGAGCATTTAGCTTCACTCAACAATTTAATGCAATGGGATGTACAGTATCAGACTTATCATCATTGTTTATGTCAGCAGCAAAACACACACAGTACCGCGTGCTACCCTTTGACCAATCAGAGCCAATCAAAACCCATTTCTCATGCTGTGGATAGTAGTGCTCCCTTTGAAATTTAGCATTCCTACGCAGGTTTTGATAAGCGCAAGTTGAGATGTTTTGACAGCTTTTCCTTCAATAACTGGATAATTACTTAAGCCAACTCAAGTATGAAATGATGAGGACAGATTAGATAAACTTGGCTTTCTGAATGAGGAGTGATCTGATCAATATGTTTAAACTATGACAAGAGATTCAGCAGGATAGCTACAGAGAAACAAGTTACTCTGGCAGCACAATCGACGGGTGGACACGTCCTACAGTCAGGTCAATCACACTAGCAAACAGGAAGGGAGGCAATGGGAAAAAAAAATCGCAATCTTCCCAAAAAAGGCTCTGCTTGCTTCTCTCGAGCACCAGGATCAGTTCATATGGCTGTTGCTGACTTTTCATTATTACATAGCATTCTTCACTGAAGATTTTTACATACCACATCTCTAATGCTAGAGAGATCCATATACATTCTAATCTTCTTTATCTTACATTTCAAGCTTTCAAAATGGAGATGGATATATTTGAATTTCTTTTTTTTTACTATACAGTATAAGACAGCTAACATCTCATCCAAGAATAACAACATATATATATATATATATGTTTATATTTGTGTACATACACACACATATAGATCTACATATTCATACACGCACACACACATATGTCCCTGTGTATATTTAACGCTGAGATAGATTCTTGATCAAAAGGAAAATCAGGGGTTATGGGGAAAAGGGCAGGAAAATGGACGTGAGGAATGTCAGATCACAAAATCCCCACATTACTGAAGCAGGCCATTCGGCCCAATGAGTCCACATCAACCCTCCGAACAGCATCCCACCCAGACTGATGCCATCCCTGTAACCATGCTTATCTACCTGACCTACACATCCCTGGACACTATGGGTAATTTAGCATGGCCAATTCACTTAAGCTGCACATCTTTAGACTGTGGAAGGAAACCAGAGCACCCAGAGGAAACCTACCCAGACATAGGGAGAATACACAAACTCCACACAGTTGTCCGAGGGTGGAATTGAACCTGGGTCCCTGGTGTTGTGAGGCAAGAGTGCAAACCATTGATCCACCGTACCACCCTATGATCAGCAGTGATCCTACTGAATGGCATAGTAGACTTGAGGGGCCAAACAGCCTACTCCTGTTCCTATTTCTTATGGCCATATGGTTGTTACAGCATTAGCCTGCACCTTTGGATGCCTGGTCCAGTTAGAGATATGACCTCCATATCACCATCTCCCTAAACAAGGGCATCAAGGAATCTGGATTCTGTCTATTTTTAGTCTCATTTTATTGCACCAGTGACTATAACCAACAAGAAATATTTTATTTACATTAGACCTTTCACATCTTCAGGACTCCCCAATGTGGTCCAAACCCACTCACCAGCCTGCAGCGTAGTGACTAATGTTTGTCAGGAATTGTGGTGACACGTTCTCTTGGTGCAATCCTGCAGCTTACAAACATGAATGAATCTGTAACGAATGGTGATGCTCGAGGGAAGACTGATGACTCAGACAGCCTTCTGCTCTTCTTCCAATCGTCAGTTTGATTTTTCTTTCGTTCTCGCTTCGAAGAATTGGGCCTTGCTTGAGCTTCAAGGGCTGCATTGATTTTCGTTAGTGCCTGGGCACGTTGGAAAGATTTACAGGTTGATACTCTTAAGTTAGAAATGCTCCTTCCACAGGCACCAGCCCTGGTGCAGGACTCAAATCAGGGGTTTCTGGTTCAAAACAAGGGAAGATGCTCACTACATCACAGATTGAGGAGGATTCAGGTTAACTTGAAGGGCAGCAGCTTTGAGAGTGTGGTGCTAGAAAAGCACAGCAAGTCAGGCAGCAACCGAGGAGTAGGAGAATCGATGTTCCATCAGGGGCTTATGCCCAAATATCCCCTTCGATTCTCAGGATGCTGCCTGACCTCCTGTGCTTTGCCAGTACCACACTCTCGACTCGGATCTCCATCATCTGCAGACTTCATTTTCTCCTGGGGCATCAGCTTTGGCAAAACAGGGTTCCCTCAAAATCACATAGGAAGGAAGACAACCCACCGTGTCACCCAACATCAAAGTAGAGATGTAAACTCACTGACTTGTTGCTGTGTGACAATGGCCAAGGCACATATTCATCTACGGCCCATCACAAGTGGCTCAGTGGTTAGCACTGCAGCCTCACAGCACCAGGGACCCAAGTTCGATTCCAGACTCGGGTGACTGTGTGGAGTTTGCACATTCTCCCCGTGTCCGCATGGGTTTCCTCCGCGTGCTCCGGTTTCCTCCCACAGTCCAAAGATGTGCAGGTCAGGCGAATTGGCTATGCTAAATTGCCCGTAGTGTTAGGTGTATTAGTCAGAGGGAAATAGGTCTGGGTGGGCTACTCTTCGGAGGGTCTGTGTGGACTCGTTGGGCCGAAGGGCCTGCTATCACACTGTAGGGAATCTAATCTAAAACAAGTGTTCAAAATTTGCACCAGTGGAGAATTTAAACAGACCTGCAGAAGAGTACTGTGAAGGAAAATGTAGGTACTTGTGAAGAAAGCAATGAATGAACAGATACTCAGCAGTGAACTGAAGGTGGTCAGCACAGAGCTCATCACCACTTCCTCAAGGGAAACTAGGGATGGGTGATCTGCTGGCCAAGCCAGCAAGGACCAAATCCCCGGAATGATTTAAAAGAAAACTGCAAGGATTGATCCAAAAACCACTAATACTTTAAATTTACAATGAGTTGAGTTCAGAAACGCAATGTACCTTGACACAAAAGGGTGGGGAGGAGAGTTGATGCAAAGGCAAGAATTCACAAACAACACAAAATAAAAATAAAGTTAGCAGACCGATGACACATTACATTTGTAGACAAACAAGCGAAAGTCACTGCAAATTGAGTGGACCCGTGTTGCCTGCACAACCAAGTGTTAAAGGTGGGACATTGAGAGATGTAGTTGTTCAGTAAATCACACCCATTCATTACAAAGTAGCAAATACTTACAAAGATTCAATTATACTATTATACTTCTCTTTTTATACAGCGCACATATTCTTGAAGCATCACACTTCTTTCCCATATAGTTTGCTTGTTGCGATCTTTCTGTTGTGCCAGTTTTCACATGCTATAGTTCTATTTATTACACCGAGTGATGACTCATTTAGTCCACACACTCGCATTTCCCAATCTGCGTGGTTCCAATGATTTCTACTTACTTCCGTACTGACCTTGCCCCCTCAGGTTCCAGCTCCCTTCTGCAGGTAATTGGCCCAGTTGGAGATGCACTGCAGGCCTCCTATGTTCCCTCATTTGTGTCCACTTTTATTTGTCTCAATGTTGTTCTCTCACTATTTTACTTTGAAAACTCAATTCCTTTTGTGACTCTTTATTTTGTTAAAGCTATTTCTAACAGTGTTTCTTCTTATCGTTCCTACCAATTTGTTTTGACCAATTTGCAGCACCTGAGAATCTGGTCCATATTGAGTCAGTTATCTGGAAGTTTGTTAACAACTCCCTTCAACTTACATATCCAGACTAGGAGTTATGCGTACTTCTATCATTATTGTGCACAGTTGTCTGGTTGATGAACAGACCGGTCAGCAAATTAGCTGGCTGCTTGCTAAGCTGCTGACTGAGAAAGATAAAGTTGGAGACCTCTTACATACTGCATCACATGTCAAGATGTTATCTCACTGTCTTAAATGCTTAGTGCCCTTTTTAGATCTGTACAAGAATGTTACATTCCCTCTTTCTGCCTTCGAAGAACGGAGACTGGTTTGATAGATTTTACAAAATAAAAGAAATGCACATTAGTATGTTCACTTCAGACTTCACAATAACACTTTGGCAGCCTCACGACGCAACCACATTTACTCTTCATATAAATGTCATAATTCAGTAGTGCAGCTTCATTCTGCAGTGTGAAATCTTACGTGGTGGATAGATGTTTATCATGGGTAATGGATGTATGGTGTGATTCTTTCAGAGTCTTCAGCTTTTAAGATGGATAGGAGGTCATGCATATTTCAGATGTGTCATCTGTTTTACGGCAGAGTTTGATCATGGGCTGGACACAATGTCTCAGTTGCTTTCCACAGACTCTCACAATCGGTGAGCAATCTTCAACTCTGATGCTTTGTCTTGGTTCTAGTTGGGAAAACTGTCTCCATACTCAGTGACCTCTCTCTTTTACAACTTTCCCACTTCTTTCCAACAGTGCAATGAAATATGGCTGAGTGGTAAGAGTGGGAAGGATATGTATATTCCAAATGGAGAGTGGTCAGTAAGGGTAAACCATTACCTTCAGGAGCAACTTAGACATTTACTACGGTAAGCTGAAAGTCTTGGCAAACAGCTTTGCATTTAATCATCAGGGCCTTTACTGAACGAGCAGTACTTTCTGCTAGAGTTTAGATCAGAGTGGTGCTGGAAAAGCACAGTGGGTCAGGCAGCATCCGAGGAGCAGAAAAATCGACGATTCAGGCAAAAGCCCTTCATCAGGAATGGAGATAACATTCCTGATGAAGGGCTTTTGCCCGAAACATCGATTTTCCTGCTCCTCGGATACTGCCTGACTTGCTGTGCTTTTCCAGCACCACTCTGATCTAAACTCTGGTTTCCAGCACCTGCAGTCCTCACTTTTGCCTAGTACTTTCTGCTAGACCATTACACTTAGGGTAGTGATGAAACAGATAATGCAATGAATCCCACTTCCTGTATTTGTCTTGGAAAGGTGCACCACAGTCAGAGATGTACAGCACAGAAACAGACCATTCTGTCCAACTTGTCCAGATATCCTAAGCTGATCTAGTCCAATTTGCCAGCGTTTGGCCCATATCCCTCTAAATTCTTTCTATTCCTGTACACATCCAGATGCCCTTTAAACACTGGAGTTGTCCCAGCCAGTGTACAACAGACTGTTGTCACCTAACAACCTGTTGAGGAACAAACATAATGAATATGGTGGCTAATGTGTCAATGACTATTGCAGTAGTGCCATCTTTGATTTATCTCACTGAAGAGAATTTGGTGAAATGATCATTCGTCAGGGTGTGATTGGCTTCTCGAAATGGAAAAGGTCTGTCACAACTTTGCATCACGGCTCAAAAGGAATTTCATGTGGGATGAGCGGCTCTCTCGATTGATTAAGATGTTATATATGACTCGATCAATTGCTTCATGTCCTTATTGATGTCGGGCCAATAGACAGATCACGTGCCAATCGCTGATCTTTCTTTCAGTGCCCATGTGACCTACATGTATGTGGTCATGCGGATCTCAACATAGTGCTTGTGGAAAACTTACCCGATTGCCTTTGAAAATTACATTCCTAGATATTCCTAGTTCACCGTTGAGTGGGCAGAAAAGAAGTACATGCTCAGGGATGAAGATGAATGTGCTTGGGCCATTCCTGATGATGGTTTCCTTGAGTTAACCATTAGTAGACAGGGCTTGCTGAATCTGCTCTACTCTGACCAAAATGAATGAGATCAACATGGAGACTAGATTTGAACTCAGTTTTGACAATTTCCATTTGTAAGTCAAGCGGATTATTAGTGGGCGGCACAGTGGCACAGTGGTTAGCACTGCTGCCTCACAGCGCCAGAGACCCGGGTTCAATTCCCGCCTCAGGCGACTGACTGTGTGGAGTTTGCACGTTCTCCCTGTGTCTGCGTGGGTTTCCTCCGGGTGCTCCGGTTTCCTCCCACAGTCCAAAGATATGCAGGTCAGGTGAATTGGCCATGCTAAATTGCCCGTAGTGTTAGGTAAGGGGTAAATGTAGGGGTATGGGTGGGTTGCGCTTCGGCGGGGCGGTGTGGACTTGTTGGGCCGAAGGGCCTGTTTCCACACTATAAGTAATTTAATCTAATCTAATTATCTTTGCTCTGAGCTGGATTTGGAAGACCGCTTTCAGCACTGTGAACCTGGAAAGTGTTGTACCTCAAAACCTTCCCTTCATTCTTCACAAGTAGAGACTGTAGTCACGGAGGTGAAGCTGAGAGGATTTTGACAGATTATTTCCAGCAGTTGTGGTCAATACGGATGAACGAAGTGACTGACAAATAGGAGTATGTGGAAGTTCTGTATTGTGAAAACAAAAGAGGGAGTTCCCTTCCTTCAGTAGATGGTCTGAGTTACAATAAAAACATGAGAATCAAACACAATGTTATCATCAAGCTCCAAGGCTTTTTGCAGACACATCAATTCCCAATGTGGTAAGTTGACTGCAGAGACCAGAATGTGCATAGCGGTCAAGTGTAAATGGTGATGGGGTTCATTTACTGGTTACCCAAGAGTTCAAGTAGGTTTTAATTCCTCTTATTTTAGATTAGATTCCCTACAGTGTGAAAATAGGCCATTCAGCCCCACCAGTCCACAGAGACCCTCCGAAGAGTAACCTACCCAGATCCTCTGACTAATGCACCTGACGCTAAGGGGCAATTTAGCTTGGCCAATCCACCTAACCTGCACATCTTCTGGATTGTGGGAGAAACCAGAACACCCAGAGGAAACTCACGCAGGCATGGGGAGAATGTGCAAACTCCACACAGACAATCGCCCGAGGCTGGAATCAAACCCGGGTCCCTGGTGCTGCGAGACTGCAGTGCTAACCACTGAGCCACCATGCCGCCCCCTGGTGAACTATTAGGCCAATTATATGAGGATCATCTAAAATCTACAGCCCTAACTCCACATTGGGAATGTTTTCAGATGATTCCAGTTGTAGGGGCATCTGCTGAAACATCAAAAAATCAGGCATAGTACGTCAACGAGAAAATTATAGAGGCACAGACAGAAAGTGAAAGTGAGAGTAAGACTTAAAGTAACAGGAAAAAGTAACACGGCAGTGAGCAAGTGACACAACAATCTGCTGTGAGCCGTGTAATACTTCAAGATGTACCATGACACTAGTGCTAAAGACAAAATCTTCTACTTATAAAGGGCAAATTAAAAACCAGACACTTCACACAGTAAATGCACTGCCGGTAACAGAAGTGATTCAGGAGGCAGCTGGGCCTTGTGAGGAATTGATAAATTTTGCTTTCTAAACAGAGAAGTTTGTGGGCTAGTATAAGGAGCTGAGAGCTGAACACAAGGCAAGTGCAAACCATTAATATCCATCAAGATTGGAGTGGTGCTGGAAAAGCACAGCAGGTGAGGCACCATCCGAGAAGCAGGAAAATCAACGTTTCAGGCAAAAGCCCTTCATCACAGCCTACCTTGAAAAAGTAGTCATGATTTGGAGATGCCAGTGTTGGACTGGGGTGTACAAAGTTAAAAATCACACAACACCAGGTTATAGTCCAACAGGTTTATTTGGAAACACTAGCTTTCAGAGCACTGCCCCTTCATCAGGTCATTGTTCATGACGACCTGATGAAGGAGCGTCGCTCTGAAAGCTAGTGTTTCCAAATAAACCTGTTGGACTATAACCTGGTGTTGTGTGATTTTTACCTTGAAGAAGTTCTGCTCCTCCCTGTACAAGGATCTCAGTGAGTCGCTCTCTCGCTGCAACTCCCAGGTCATCTCTTCTGCCCTGAAGCTTTTCAACCACGTCCTCAAACAGACTCACTACCACAGCCACATCTCTTTCCTCAGTGCCTGTCTCCAGAACCAACTGATCCCACATGGACTCCGAAGCACGTTCAGACCAACACAGTTTGAATCTCCTCTTCCATTAATATCATCAATGATGTACACACTCATAGCAGACCAGGGTTTCAGTCAGGCCTTGTCCCATCAGGCCTCGTCCCATCAGGCCTCAGTCCCATGTGATCTGACATTTAATGAAATATACACATCCTCATGTTGTTAGAGTATTGGTATAGTCTCCTTGGATACTGCCTGAACTGCTGCGCTCTTCCAGCACCACTAATCCAGAATCTGGTTTCCAGCATCTGCAGTCATTGTTTTTACCTTATTGGTATAGTTTGCCTTTTTTCTCTACATCTCCCTTCCATGTCTTTACAACCATTTACAATTAATAGGACATACACATTGTTAAGGCACAATGGGTCAAACATAAATGACAGATGACTAAAACAGAAGGGAAGCTAATTTAAAGACCAAAGCCAGAGATGAAGCCATACCTCTATAGGACTAGCATCAGTAAGATACAAAAGACAAAGTGACGTCATCAGTAGACAGGGTGATGAAGAAGGCGTTTGTCACCATTATCTTCACTGGTCGGAGTTCATGATTATGGGACAGCATGTTATAGCTGTACGCCACATTTAAGGCCACACCTGGGGTAATGCGCACAATTCTGGTCGTCCTGCAATAGGATTATATGTTATTAAACTGGAAAGGCTGCAAAAAAGAATTACAAGGAAGTTACTGAGACTGGAGGGTTTGAGTTATAAAGATGGGCTGCATAGGCTGAGACCTTTTTTCCTGGAACGTTAGAGGCTGAGGTGCGACGATACAGAACTTTATTAAATCATGAGGAGCATAAATAAGGTGAATGTTAAGGTCTTTTCCCCAGGGTCGGGGAGCCCAAAACTCGAGGGCCTAGGTTTAAGGTGAGGGGGTAAGATTTAAAAGGGACCTGAGGGGTAACTTTTTCACACCGAGGGAGGTACATGTAAGGAACCAGCTGCCAGAGTAAGTGGTAGAGGCGAATACAATACATTTAAAAGACATCTGGATAGGTAGATAGGTAGGAAAGATTTACAGGAATATAGGCCAAACACAGGCAAGTGGAACAAGTCAGTTTAGGAAATCTGGTCAGCATGGACAAGTTGGCTGAAGGGCCTGTTTCCGTGCGGAATGACTGTACAACAAGGGACTTTTGTGCAGGAATACAATACAGTACCTTTCTAAGACACAATCTAAAGAAAGAAAGACACTGCATTTGCTTAGCACCTTTTTGGATGTGGACACCTAATGGCAGGCAAAGAGTTAGCACTCCAGGTAGGCCAACAAGCCCTTCCCTCCCCCACAGCCATATTGTAGCCTGGCTTTTTTTTAATATTCTTTATTTTGTTTAAATTTTGAAAAAGTAGCTAAGAGGGAAACCTTCCTGTGGAAAAGCCTCTCAGTTACCTCCCATTTAGGGCAACTGAATGTTCCTCACAAAAGACACGATGGCTTTGAGAGGTTCGGACTAATCATCCATCGTCATGACATTTAAAGAGATGCCCTCGTCAAAGTTCCAAAGGGCGCCTGTTTGTCCCCCAGAGGCAGTGGGTGGGGGACTAGAAACAGCTTACTCTCCCGTCTCCCACCACTAAAACAAAAATGCCAGCCCATGTCAGATCTAAACTGGCATGAGGTTACTCTCTGGTGCTGGAATCCCTCAGATAACCTCATCCAAAAACAAATTAACAACTCAACAAGAATATCTCTAGCATGGCAGTGCAGAGTGCTCGCATTAGGCTATACAAGTGGGCAGACAAAGGATTTTCATGTTTGGACCAGTAAGCAGGAAACTGCACAAATATTAGTTTCCAACAGTCACTCTGAATAAATAGCTTGCTGGAGAAGGAATTAGTTTAACATCAAGTCAACGGCGATACAGTTTTTGAGCCATCCACCTCATTCTATTTGGGCCCACCCTTCAAGGCCCAAATCCAGGCCCTCCCAACAGGCCCTTGCAGACTATACTGTCTGTAAGATTAGCTAACCTGAGGGGATCAGGGTGCATCGCTCATCCTCTCCCCTGCCTTCTTTATGGGTGCCAACATCCAAGCTGTGATTAAGTCTCTCATTTCCCAACACCTACTGAAATAAATTGGAAGGGCCTACGTTCTCTGCTGACCGCCCTGAAATAACTCCAGAGAGGCCGGTATCCCATCACCAAGTCATCCTTTATTAACAATCCTTGACAGTAGTACTGCCTTATACAGAGTCAGGTATCAGAATGTTAGCATCTCTGACACACCTGGTTATATCTGTCAGTCAGGGCTCTCAGTTTGGATCCAATTAACAGTTCCAATCAGGGAACTCATATTCTGTGAGCTCACTTGGCTGACCGGATTACATTCACTACATTCCCAGGCTGGGGAGTCTAGAAGTAGAGTTCATAGTCCCAGTTTAAGGCTATTTAGGACAGAGTTGAAGAAAATATCCTAAGTAAAGAAATTGATGAGTTCTCAGTTCCAGAGGGTTATGCTTGGTCACAGAATTTAGTATATCAGAGCTGAGATCAACTATGGTCTTTCTGAATGGCATAGCAAGCTTGACAGAGCTAAATGACACACTTGTGCTCCTAATATTTAATGTGATCTCCAGCAATAGGTGACAACAGAGGAAGTGGGTAACTAGCAGGGGAGCAACACTGTAGCTGCAGATCCTTCCCTAATGGAAGATTAGATTCGGTTAGATTCCCTACAGTGTAGAAACAGACCCTTCGGTCCAACCAGTCCACACGACCCTCCGAAGAGTAACCTACCCAGACCCATTTCCCTCTGATTAATGCAACTAATACTGTGGGCAATTTAGCACGGCCAATTCACCCGACCTGCACATCTTTGGACTGAGAGAGGAAACCAGAGCACCTGGACGAAACCCACACAGACACAGGAAGAATGTGCAAACTCCACATAGACAGTCACCCGAGGCTGGAATCAAACTGAAAATCAGACCTCATTAAAAATACAATTCTTGGAATTCAGTAACAACTGTACAGGATCTGGCAAGACATGGTACTTGTTCATTTCAAACTGGCACGTTCCAGATATCACAGCCAAACTATAACCGGGCCAAATGGGCAAGTTTAAATGGATTGGCGTTTCCCCAGAAAGGGCTATTGTCAGGTGTGTTTATGGTACGTACACGCAGGTGTGGAAAGTTGGAGTAAATGTCCAAGATTTGGAGACATTAAGGTAACAGAAACCTGCCATACTGTAAAACCTTCCAAGAGGTCCATTATTTTTCTTTAAATCTGGCTAATCAACATGAATTCACCCGAAGGGAAGGTGAACAATTTTATAAGTTTGTTGAATGCAGGATGCAGCTCAGCAGTTGCAACACCAGAATGCGGGTAAAGTGAAACACAGGTTGCCTCATTTCAAACGGAAAGCTCGGAGGAGCTGATTTCCAAATGCGTCTGAACAGTTAGTCACATATTCCACTGCAGGACCATCCAATATCCCAACATGAACAGCCAATTCCTGGTTAAACTGGTCAACCAATGAGCTACACAAACTCAATTACTCTCACTATGCTTTGACATGAGGTTTTAGCTGGGTGAAAATTAGTTATACTCAAACTGATCAAAATTAGTTATACTCAAACTAATCTCCACTAACGGTCGTCTATTAAGCATCCCTTCATCTTGTTAACCTGCAGTTTTTGGGAGAGCGTATAATTCTGACTAGGGGCAACACCCGAGGACAACATTCTCAACTCAAACCCCAGCGGGTCCTCCCATCAGTTCTGACAATCTGTGCTGAACGCCTATAGTTTCAAACATTTCCAGTTTGGGAAACATATTCACAGTTTCCACTACAGCAATACCTGTAGAACACTTGTGTATTGCCACGTGTATAAGTTGCAATGAAGAAATAAGAAACTTGCAAATGGATATGGATAGGTTGGGTTGGTTGTTTGCAAATTTCGAGAAGGTTGAGGGTTCAGGTTGTAAGTTTGCTCGCTGAGCTGAAAGGCTTGTTTTCAGACGTTTTGTCACCATGCTCGCTAACACCATCAGTGAGTCTCCGGTGAGGCGCTGGTGTTCTCTCTCACTTTCTATTTCTGTGCCTTGGTCTGTTACGGTGGGTCATATCATTTCTGGTTCTTTTTCTCAGAAGTTGGTAAATGGGATCCAAATCAATGTGTTTGTTGATGGGTGTTTTGGTTCGAATACCAGGCCTCTAGGAATTCCCGTGCATGTCTCAGTTTACCCTGTCCCAGGATGGATGCACTGTCCCAGACAAAGTGATGTCCTTCTTCATCTGTGTGTAAGGATACTAGTGATAGCTAGTCGTATCTTTTAGTGGCTAGTTGGTGCTCATGTATCCTGGTGGCTAGCTTCCTGCCCATCTGTCCAATGTAATGTTTGTTGCAGTCCTTGCAGGGTATTTGGTAAATGACGTTCATTTTGCTGGCTGTTGGGACTGAGTCAGTAGCTGTTTCAGTGTGTTGGTAGGTTTGTGGGCGATGGATATGTATAGGTTCAGTAAATGGCCCAAAATCTGGCAGATAGGGTTTAATGAGGAAAAGTGTGAGGTAATCAATTTTCATCAGATGAATAGAAAGGCAACTTATTGTCCAAATGGATTTAAGTAAAAACTTCAAAATGCTTCGGTGCAAAGGGATCTGGGTGTCCTCGTACAAACTGCAGAAAGTTAGTATGTGGGTATAATTGGTAATAAAGGAAGGCTAATAGAACTTAAGCATTTATTGCTAATGGAGGAAGTGTAAAAATAGGGAAATCTTGTTGCAATTGGACAATGCGTTAGTGTGACTATATCTGGAGTACAGGAGGTCCCCAGGTTATGAATGAGTTCCATTTTTTCCGCTGTCCATAAGCCGAAGTTGTGTGCAATTCGGAACAGATACGAGCTCATTAGTCCACCCATTCGTTAGGACAAAACATTGTAGGTAACTCGGATTTTTATAAATAATTTTTAAAAATGAGTAGCCGGAGGTAGGTTTGTAAGTACGAGACGTTTCTAAGTCGGGCGTTCCTACTCCAGGGACTTCCTGTACAGCAGTTTTGATCCCTTTATTTGAGGAAAGATGCAACTGCATTGGTGCAAATGCTTTTGAGAGACAGTTCACAAGATTAATTCCAGAGATAAAAGGCTTGTCTTGTGAAGAGAGATCAAGCAGTTTAGGCCTGTGCTCACTAGAGTTGAGAAGGCTAAGAGATCGAATTGATCCAGAACGCTGAAGGAGAGTGACAAAGCGGATGTCAAACAGATGTTTCCCTTATGGGGCAATCTAGAACGACAGGTCGTAAGGGATGGTAGATTTAATGCCTGAACTGCTGTGCTTTTCCAGCACCACTCTATTCCAGAATCTGGTTTCCAGCATCTGCAGTCATTGTCATTGTTTTTACCTTATGGTAGATTTAATTCAGCGATAAGGAGGAACCACTTCTCTCACATCATCCCAGAGTGCAGTGGAGACTGGGATAAATTGGAGGAGGTGATGGACATATTTTTGGTTCGTAATGGATTAAAGGGTTACAGAGAGTGGGCAGAAAAGTGGCGATGAGGCCGAGATGAGACAGGGCCATGATGGTATTGAATAACAAGAGCAGGCTCAAGAGGCTGAATTGTCTGTTCATGATTTATATTTCGGAGAAGCTTGTGGCTAATTTGTAACGCTGTTAAATTAAATTTGGCTTTAACTCAGATTTAATTCAGCCAACACTCCAGCTGTCTGTGAAGGTCCATTTTCACAAAAGCAGTTGAAACTTGTAAGAACGGTGAGCAGAAGGAACAGCAACAATACACTAACTTGCTTTGTTAATGTGGTACATCATTTCCCAGGGTGCTTTACAGAAGCATTATTGGGAATAAATTTGCCACATTTCAAGGAGATATCATGACAGATGATCAAAAGAACCAAGTTTTTAGGATTTGGAGGTGCCAGTATTGGACTGGGGTATACAAAGTTAAAAATCACACAACACCAGGTTATAGTCCAACAGGTTTGTTTGGAAGCACTAGCTTTCAGAGCGCTGCTCCTTCATCAGGTGGTTGTCCACTGAAAGCGCTCCGAAAGCTAGTGCTTCCAAGTTTTCAGGATCAGGTTACAAACAGGCAAAGAGGTTTAGGGAAGGAATTCCTGAGTTTGGGGCTTTGGCAGCTGAAGGTAGGATAACCAATAGTTGGACAGCAAAAATCAAGAGCCAAAATTCTGGAGCAGATGGGACTCAATCCTAGATCCCTCCAGCACCTTACAGTCAGAGGCAGGGACAATACCAGTGCACAAAAATTGCCCTTCAAATTTACTTGCGCGGCAAATGGTTAGGAGCGGTAATGCACCGCGTGAGAGTATGGTGGAGGCAGATTATAAAATGATATTTTCAATCAACCTGCTCAGGCAGAACTCCAGGGCAGGTGGGACTTGTACCTGGCTCTCCTGATTAAGAGATGGGGATACTACCACAGAGCCACAACTGTTCACATTAGATTGAGATTTATTAGCACATCCCAGAGCGGAAATTGGTTGTGAGAGTAAAGAGGGGTTTTTTCCACTGAATGTAGCTTGGTGTCTTCAGCTAAACGGGTCAGGAACAAGCCACAAGTGAGGCTCTTGTTAAATCTGCCTGAGGTGATTTTAAAACTCATTTACATTTATTCACCTTTCTTCAAAAGGAACTTACAATGAATGAGGCAAAGGCTCCCTTCACTTTGCAGTGCTCGCATATGGACCCAATGTTCCAGTTATTACAGCAGGGAACTCAAGAATTAAATCCAGATTCAGCTGACTCCCTCCAAACTGCCCCGGAAGGCAAAACTTCAGACGGACAATTAACAGTGTCAGGAATCCTCCAAAACAGACTGCAACTCTGACAAAGGGTCAGAGACCTCAGAGTTCTGCCTGAGGTACAGGACTATGTAGAGGGATTAACATCTACTGTAACTCCTGGGTAACTATTAAACTGACCCTCCGCAACTCACCACTGACTGTAACCTTGTATGCAGGCAACTCCACAGATACCCTACACCAACACGGACTCAAACTGCCCCAGGACCCAAAGCAGGAGGCTGGAAGAACACAGCAAGCCAGGCAGCATCAGGGGGTGGAGAGGTTTACCATTCGGGTGTAACCCTTCTTCAGGATCTCACGCCTGACTCCAAAACTCCTGCATCGAAGACTCCCGAGGCCAACCTCACAGTAGGGTTTTCATCTCTGAATGAAGGATCTGCATTGCCTAAGCCAAGCCTTGCAACGTCTCCAGTGCCCACCCTTCACTCCGAAACAATGCACTGATCCTAGTGAAACATCATTGCCCACTTCTGATGAACAGTCACCAAACTCAAAATGTGAATTCTGCTTTCTTGCCATAGAGAGGGTTGGCTTGTGAGGACAGATTAAGTAGATTGGAACAATACTTTTTGGAATATAGAAGCACGAGGAGAGATCTTGCAGAAGCATGTAAAATTATGAAGGGAATAGATAAGATTGAGGTAGGGAGGTTGTTTCCACTGGCAGGTGAAACTAGAATGAGGAGGCACAGCCTCCAGATAAGGGGGAACATAGTTAGGACTCAGTTGAGGAGAAACATCTTCACCCAAATGTTTGGAATTCTCTGCCCAGTGAAGTAGTTGAGGCCATCTCCTTGAATGTCTTTAAGGCAAAGATGGATAGATTTTTGAAAAGTAAAGGAATTAAGGGTTATGTTGTGTGGGCAGGTAAGTGGAGCTGAGTCCATGGGCGGATCAGCCATGATCTTATTGAATGACAGAGCAGGCTCGAGGGGCCAGACGGCCTACTCCTGCTCCTAGTTCTTATGTTCTCACGTAAAAGCTGCCAGTCCTGCTGAGTTTCTCCAGCAATTTCTGTCTTTGTGTCATCTCCCACTTTCTGCTACTGAGTAAATTCCCTTCACTCCGACACTCTGCATGACCTCGAAAGCAGCCAGCAATTCGTTGGGCCACTCGTCTACTGTCTCCACATTGTCAGACCTTACTTGTTAGATGATCATGAGTCACCAAAGGTCTTTAAGAGAAACCAAAAATACTGCACGACCAATATATTTGTCACGTCTGCTAGATCTACTCTTCTGTGACTTCCTCAACTCTTCAATCAGCTCGGTTAAGTAAGTTTCTCACTTTTGAAATCCATGCTTTTCATTACCAGACTTCTCATTTCAAAATGTTCTGGTGTTCTATGCATTGCAACAAACTTTATTATTTTCCTATCACAGACGTTAAGCTGCGTTCACTATATGGAGAAGTCTAACGTTTGGTTGATGGTCACTGACATTTGCAGGAAATTTAGTTGAATGCAACACTCTAAACTGTTTCTCCCGTTAAATCTGAAGTACAAATAGATCACAAGCACCTGGAAGTGTGATTTTTGAGACAAATAATCAGCTGATGAATTTAAGTGGATGAAACAGGGCAGTGCGGTTAGCACTGCTGCCTCACAGCGCCAGGGACCCGGGTTCGATTCCAGCCACGGGTGACTGTCGGTGTGGAGTTTGCACATTCTCCCCACGTCTGCGTGGGTTTCCTCCGGGTGTTCCAGTTTTTTCCCCCCACCCCCCCCCAGTCCTAAGCTGTACAGGTTAGGTGGTTTGGCCATGCTAAATTGCCTATAGTGTCCAGTGATGTGCAAATTAGATGGTTTAGCCATGGGAAATGCAAGGATAGGGTAGGCGGATGGGTTGGGGTGGGATGCTGTTCGGAAGATCACTGATGGGCTGAATGGCCTATTTCCACACTGTAGGGATTCTATGAAATCCAAAAATTTAAACCTGCAAATCAATGAAATGGATTTATTCATCTTGCAATGTATTGACCGTGAAAAGTATGACTCATTTCAGAGTCAACATTTACCTATTCAGCCCCTAACTCCCACTTTGTGCATTCATTAATAAGCAAAAGATTGGAGAAACAGCAAAGACAGAAAACTGGCGAGATACCTCGATGCAAGGAGCCATTATACCACGCACACAATGCCTGGCACATAATGTACAACTTGAACTTACCACAGAATTTTACAACAAAAGGCTGCATCAAAGACAAAGGCTGTGATCGCTCAGGGCAAGGCCCTCCCTCAGGTTTGTAACATTGAAGATGCTATAACTATCAGAAAATTCTGAATAGTCTGGAAATCCTTTCTCTGAAAAGATGATAACTGAGAGATGGCCTGATTGAGAAAATCTCACAGAGCTCCCTATCTCGGAGCTGGAAGCTCTGGGTTCAAGTCTTGCTGATGACAGAACCAAATGTCCATGAAATAAGAACAAAGAGAAAATGGAATCTCAGGTCACCAGGCAACAGCTGTGGAGAGAGACGGACAGTTCCAGTTCTCCAAAGTTCTGATGAAAGGTCGTTGCTCTGAAACGTTCGTGCTGTTTCTCTCCACAGATGCTGCCAGACCGGCCAATATTTTCCAATTTGTTTTCTAGTTGTTTTTTCAGATGTCCAGCATCTGCAATGTTTTGCTTATGGAGGAGTATCAAAAAGGAGGCTAACAGGTTGATGACGAGCCTGCTAATCCTTCCAACATCTTCAACAAGGAGGAGTGTGCGTGCGTACACGTCTGTATATACACGTGTGTGTGTGTATGTGCACCTGCCTGTGTATGTGCATATCTTTTCTTTGTGTGTTTGCATGCACTCATGTGTGTTTTGCATGTACGTGTACGTGCATGCCTTTGTCTGTGTACATTCATGCATGCGTGCGTGACCATGTGTGTGTGCATGCACGTACACCTGTTTTTGTGCGCATGTGTCCCCATGGAAAAACAACAATGAAACTCACAGAAGCCTTCAAAACTGCAAGTGAATAAATGTACAGAAACATTTCCTATTTTGGGGAGACCATAAAAGTAAAGGCAGTGCTTAATAAATCCGATAAAGAATTTGTAAATCAATTTTTGCAGAAACTGTGGTGAGAAATTGGGATTCATCACAATAAGCCACTGAGACGATTTAACAAATGCTTTTGAGGGGAAATGGTTTAACGATTAAAGTTATTGATAGTTATTCATAAAATACAATAACTTCACAACTCAGACTATGGTAATATTAAGAGGGTTAAATTTAAAAGATAATCAAGTCACGACATGTCAGTGGCATTGATAACCGAAAAACAGCGTCACCACAAAATGGTGACAAGGGTTAACTTTGCATTAACTTTGTTTCTCACTCCATAGATGCTGCCAGACCTGTCAGATTTCTCCAGTATTTTCTGCTGAAAGTCAAAGAATCATAGAGATATACAGCATGGAAACTGACCCTTTGGTTCAACCCGTCCATGCCGAACAGATATCCCAACCCAATCTAGTCCCACCTGCCAGCACCCGGCCCATATCCCTCCAAACCCTTCCTATTCATATACCCATCCAGATGCCTCTTAAATGTTGTAATTGTACCAGCCTCCACCACTTCCTCTGGCAGCTCATTCCAAACACGTACCACCCTCTGCGTGAAAAAGTTGCCCCTTAGGTCTCTTTTATATCTTTCCCATCTTACCCAGAACCTCTGCCCTCTACTTCTGGACTCCCCACCCCAGGGAAAATACTTTGTCTATTTACCCTATCCATGCCCCTCATGATTTTGTAAACCTCCATAAAGTCACTCCTCAGCCTCCGATGCTCCAGGGAAAACAGCCCCAGCATGTTCAGCCTCTCCCTATAGCTCAAATCCTCCAACCCTGGCAACATCCTTGTAAATCTGTTCTGTACCCTTTCAAGTTTCACAATATTCTTCCAATAGGAAGATCAGAATTGCATGCAATATTCCAACAGTGGCCTAACTGATGTCCTGTACAGCCGCAACATGACCTCTCAAATCCTGCACTCAATACTCTAACCAATAAAGGAAAGCATACCAAACGCCTTCTTCACTATCATATCTACCTGCGACTCCACTTTCAAGGAGCTATGAACCTGCACTCCAAGGTCTCTTTGTTCAGTAACACTCCCTGGGACCTTACCATTAAATGTACAAATCCTGCTAAGATTTGCTTTCCCAAAATGCAGCACCTCACATTTATCTAAATTAAACTCCATCTGCCACTTCTCCGGCCATTGGCCCATCTGATCTAGATCCCGCTGTAATCGGAGGTAACCCTCTTCACTATCCACTACACCTCCAATTTTGGTATCATCTGCAAACTTACTAACTATACCTCTTATACTCACATCCAAATCATTTATATAAATGATGAAAAGTATTGGACCCTGCACCGATCCTTGTGGCACTCCACTGGTCACAGGCCTCCAGTCTGAAAAACAACCGTCCACCACCACCCTCTGTCTTCTACCTTTGAGCCAGTTCTCGAACCAAGTGGCTAGTTCTCCCTGTATTCCATGAGATCTAACCTTGCTAATCAGTCTCCCATGGGGAACCTTGTCGAATGCCTTACTGAAATCCATAAAGATCACATCCACCACATCAATCCTCTTCGTTACTTCTTCAAAAAAAAATCTCAATCAAGTTTGTGAGACTTGATTTCCCTCGCACAAAGCCATGTTGACTATCCGTAATCAGTCCTAGCCTTTCCAAATACATGCACAGGGGAACCTTGACTATTTGAACGAGATGGGCTGATAATTGACTATTCGGTTAATGATTTCCTCAGAGTCTCAGAATTTTCTGTGAAGTCTGCTCCCCGTTCAGGAGACTAGGAAAAAGCACACTGTGTATGAGAGCCCACCCACCGCCACCCCCAATACTCTCTGCTCCCACCCCATTCACCCCCGTCCATCCCCACCCACCACTACCCCCAAATAGTGCACGTGTATATACACACACTCTCACACACAATTTCTTGACAGGTTCGACCTCTGCCCTGTACACAATAAAGTTGGAGAGATTATCTGGGGAAGTGGGGGTTTTACGGTTCATCCCTGTGTGGAACCCAGGGAAAGTGTGCGTGTGTGTGTGTGTGTGTGTGTGTGTGTTGGGGGGGGTGGGGAGAGATGGGGGGAGGGGGTGGAGCCGAGGGTGGGAGGTCCCACTTAGATCCCAGCTCTAGCACATCTCCCTGCCAGTATATTAGTCCCCTTCCAATTCAGGTGCAATCTGTCCTTCTTGTACAGGTCACTTCTACCCCAGAAGAGATTCCAATGATCCAAAAATGTAAATCCTTCTCCCATACACCAGCTCCTCAGCCATACATTCATCTGCCCTATCCTCCTATTCCTGCCCCCACTAGCTCATTGCACTGGGAGTAAACCAGATATTACTACTCTCGAGGACCTCCTTTTTAAATTCCTGCCTGACTCCTATATTCGCCCTTCAGAATCTCATCTTTTTCCCTTCCTATGTCATTGGTTCTAATGTGTACAATGACCTCCTGCTGGTCCCTCTCTCCCGTGAGAACATTATGCACCCACTCGGAGATATCCTTGATCCTGGCACCAGGGAAGCCAGACACCATTCTGTGTTTTCACTGCTGGCCACAGAAACTTCTGTCTCTGCCTTAGACTAAAGAGTCCCCCAACACAATTGATCTCTTGGAACCCAACATACCCTTCATTGCATCAGAGCCAGTCTTGATGCCAGAAACTTGACTGTTGTTGCTACATTCCCCTGAGAGTTCTTTACCCCCCAACATTTTCCAAAACAGCACATTTGTTTGAAATGGGGATAGCCACAGAAGACTCCTGCACTGCCTGCCTACCTCTCTTACCTTTCCAGAAGTTAACCCATCTATGTGACTGTATCTATAGACAATAGACAATAGGTGCAGGAGTAGGCCATTCTGCCCTTTGAGCCAGCACCACCATTCATTATGATCATGGCTAATCGTCCACAATCAGTATCCTCTTCCTGCCTTATCCCTATAACCTTTGATTCAACTATCCTGAAGAGCTCTATCCAACTCTTTCTTGAAAGTATCCAGAAACTTGGCCTCCACAGCTTTCTGGGGCAGAGCATTCCATACACCCACCACTCTCGGGGTGAAGAAGTTTCACCTCAACTCTGTTCTAAATGGCCTACCCCTTATTTTTAAGCTGTGTCCTCTGGTTCGGACTCACCCATCAGCGGACACATGTTTCCTGCCTCCAGTGTGTCCAATCCTTCAATAATCTTATACGTCTCAATAAGATCCCCTCTCAGCCTTCTAAAATCAATGGTATACAAGCCTAGTCGCTCCAATCTTTCAACATAAGCTAGTCCCACCATTCCAGGAACTGACCTCGTGAACCTATGCTGCACTCCCTCAATTGCCAGAATGTCTTTCCTCAAATTTAGAGACCAAAACTGCACACAATACTCCAGGTTCGGTCTCACCAGGGCCCTGTACAGCTGTAGAAGAACCTCTTTGCTTCTATACTCAATCCCTCTTGTTATGAAGGCCTGCATGCTATTAGCTTTCTTCACTGCGTCCTGTACCTGCATGCTTGCTTTCGTTGAGATCTCGGTGTTCTTGTTAATCAGTCATTGTACTGCCCCTTTACCTAACTTGACTCCATTTAGGTAGTAATCTGCCTTCCTGTTCTTGCCACCAAAGTGGATAACCACATATTTATCCACATTAAACTGCATCTGCCATGCATCTGTCCACTCACCTAGCCTGTCCAGGTCACCCTGTAATCTCCAAACATCCTCCTCACATTTCACCCTGCCACCCAGCTTTGTATCATCATCAAATTTGCTAATATTCCTTTTAATACCATCATCTATATCATTAATGTATATTGTAAAAAGCTGTGGTCCCAGCACTGATCCTTGCGGTACCCCACTGGTCACCGCCTGCCATTCCGAAAGGGGGCCGTTTATCACTACTCTTTGTTTCCTGCCAGCCAACCAATTTTCAATCCAAGTCAGTATTTTGCCCCCAATACCATGCGCCCTAATTTTGTTCACTAACCTCCTATGTGGGACTTTCTGAAAATCCAGGTACACTACATCCACTGGATCTCCCTTGTCCATCTTCAGTGTTACATCCTCAAAAAATTCCAGAT
Source organism: Chiloscyllium plagiosum (assembly GCF_037043375.1). Taxonomy (NCBI): domain Eukaryota; kingdom Metazoa; phylum Chordata; class Chondrichthyes; order Orectolobiformes; family Hemiscylliidae; genus Chiloscyllium; species Chiloscyllium plagiosum. Next base: position 30,578,360 of record NW_028270177.1, read on the forward strand.
GATTAGTCAAGCATGATTCCCCCTTCATAAATCCATGATGGCTCTGACCTATCCTGTTACTGCTATCCAGATGTGTCGTAATTTCATCCTTTATAATTGACTCCACCATCTTTCCCACCACTGAGGTCAGACTAACTGGTCTATAATTCCCTACTTTCTCTCTCCCTCCTTTCTTAAAAAGTGGGACAACATTAGCCACCCTCCAATCCGCAGGAACTGATCCTGAATCTATCGAACTCTGGAAAATAATCACCAACGCATCCACGATTTCCCGAGCCACCTCCTTCAGTACCCTGGGATGTAGACCATCAGGCCCCGGGGACTTATCAGCCTTCAGACCTAACAGTCTCTCCAACACCATTTCCTGCCTAATATAAATTCTCATCAGTTCAGGTCCTTCAGCCACTGTTACCTCAGGGAGATTGCTTGTGTCTTCCCCAGTGAACACAGATCTGAAGTACCAATTCAACTCTTCTGCCATTTCTTTGTTCCCCATAATATATTTAATTTCTGTCTTCAAGGGCCCAATTTTAGTCTTAACCATTTTTGTTTCCTTTCACATACCTAAAAAAGCTTTTACTATCCTCCTTTATATTTTTATCCAGTTTACCTTTGTACCTCATTTTTTCTCTGTGTATTTCCTTCTTAGCAATTCTCTGTTGTTCTTTAAAAGCTTCCCAGTCCTCCGTTTTCCCACTCATCTTTGCTATGTTACACTTTTTCTCTTTTGACTTTATGTGATTCTTAACTTCCCTCATCAGCTACGGCCACCCCTGCCTCCTCTTAGGATATATCTTCCTTTTTGGAATGAACTGATCCTGCATCTTCTGCATTATACCCAGAAATACCCATTGTTGCTCCACTGCCATCCCTGCTAGGGTATTGCACCATTGAACTTTGGCCAGCTCCTCCCTCATAGCTCCATATGCAACATTTTTCGCTTCCTATAACTGCCATCCATCACATCCCCCTGCTCTTGCAAATTCCTCATTGCCTCTAATTGGTCGGTGTGGACTGGTTGGGCCAAAGGGCTTGTTTCCACACTGTAGGGAATCTAATCAAAAAAACTGTATCTCCAACTGATCCATTCGATCTGATAGGATTCGTAACTAATGGCATTTATTGCAGATATAATCCTCAGTAACCTGTAAACTCTCCCTAAACTCCCACGTCCGACAAGAAGAGCACATCACTCTACTAAAGGCCATTTTTGCTTCTTCCAATCTACAGACCCAGAAAATAGCACTGTCTTATTCCTCTACAAAACACTGCTCCAGGCTAACTTAACACTTATGGCTGATATTTTTAAGTTTAATCAGGAAACATATCTCAATAAAACATATAATCAAGAAAGAACCCACTCTACTCACTACTGCAGACTTACTGTAAGGCCACATTTAAAACTTTTCCCAGATGCACTCCGGTGTCGAGCAATACATGAATTCAAACAGCAAAGGCAGTAACTTCGCAGGTTTACTGCTGTGTCAGGGAGGAGTGTGGGTTTCTTTCTTTCTTTCTTTCTCTCTCTCTCTCCTGCACTGACCTCACCACGTGCGGCCTTTGTCTATTCCTCTCTCTTTTAAAGGTGCTGTTGTTTTGATTGCTTTTTTCTCCAAAATTCCAAAAAATGCAACAGCACATAAAACAGTAATTGCTGATCCTGGGATTTGAGGAAATAACCTCCAACACCTAAAATACCTCAAAAAAGGAATAGCCTGTTACAGCCAGAAACTATTCCCATCTTCCATCTTGGATTACCCAGAATCCTTTTCTCTATTTCATATTTCCAGCATCTGTGGTTATTTTTACCTTGAGTTCCCAGTTTGGGGGGAATAAAAAAGGAACGGCACAGCTTCCCAATGGGTCAGAATAGCTCTTTCAGTACTGAACTCATTAGTTCAAATTTTACAAGCTTACTCAGCTTTGGTAGCCATTTATTTATTCCCATGTTGTGAAGCTAATACAGTATTGACATTCTTCTGGGAACAGCTGACATCTCTGTTAAAGTGAGGGAACACAATGGATAAAAGGTTCAAAGATTGAACTGCGTGAAAAAAAATGTTTTTTATTGCCAAGTTGAAAACAATTTCCCCTTACAGCATGTCCACACTTTAAATCAGGTCTCCTTCCCTCTGAATCTTCAAAGTTTCCTGTCAATCTGAGCATGCTCACTCAAGGATTTCACTTAGTGAAAAAGGCTGCATTGAATCATACAATCCCTACAATATGGAAAGAGGCCATTCGGCCCAACAAGTCCACACCAATCTCCAAAGAGTATCCCACCCAGACCCATTCCTCTACCACTCCACATTTACCCCTAACTAATGCACCCAACCTACCCATCCCTGAACACTATGGGGCAATTTAGCATGGCCAATTCTAAACGTGCACATCTTTGGACTGTGGGAGTGAACCGGAGCACATGGAGGAAACCCATGCAGACACGAGAAGAATGTACAAACTCCACACAGCCCAAGGCTGGAAGCAAACCCGGGTCCCTGGCATTGTGAGGCAGCAGTGCTACTCCCTGAGCCACTATACCAGGCCCACTCCCCCCGCCCCATGCATCTCCATATGGCCTTAAAAATTCTTCACTCCCTCACCTTCCTGCTGTATCAGATTTCACCATGAAAGATAAACTTTGACTCTAAACCTTGGACCTGACAAAGATGTTCTTGAATGTAGTCACCACTTTGATTCATTTAGATTTCGGGTTATTTAATACATTGTCACTTGCACACAGTGAAAAGTGAATAATGTCGCCATGTTTTGGCGCCATCTCGGATTACAGAATAAAGTTCTGAATAAGCTGTATAAATGGTAAAGTACTGAAGAAAAACATATTAAATTGAAATTACTAAAACTGAAACAGCTTCTGGGATGGTGTTCCCATTTCTGGACTCTTACTCAAGCTTTTAGAGTCCACCAGATACTTGGTCAGAAATTGCAGAGTAACTGAATGCATCGTGACACCATCTGTTTAGAGATGAACAATCACACGGAAGTTGAGCTGCAATACAGGGAGTTTGCACTTACATTTATTGCTGGTGCTAGCCCTCCATATACACCACGTCTGTCGTAAGAAAAGCAAACCTGAGCCTTTGTTCCTCTACTTTTGCTGAAGGCATCAAAGATTGAGTCACGTCAAACAAAAAGACATCTTTCTTTATTTGAAAACAATTTGCCCTGAAGCACATCCAGTCTCCTTCCCAATGAATCCTCTGCCAATCATTTGGTGAAAAAGGTTGTGCAACTGCATTGAATGCAGCTCACGAAACCCAACAGATTATTGGTTCCCCATGACCTGATCCACAATTGTTCATTTTCTGCACCAAACTGACTTTGCCTGCTTGTGCAGACTTAACATTCCTGAATTACAATAACATCGGCGAGAGTACATACTCAATTTCACCAATAACAAAGCTTGAATATCCTTTTCAGAAACCCGAGTAACCTGCTCTTTTAATTAACAGCAACCAGCCGCGCTGATCCGTGGCAAGGATTAATGTCCCACGGTTGGCACGGAAGAAACTTCCACTAAGAAACTGATCATTTTGTTCTACTGCACTGTGGTTTTGCAATCAGTATATTATCTTACCTGGCAGATCCTGACTCATCGTCCCTTTCTTGCTCAGCTAAAACAGAACCCGATTTCGTCAAAGCTAGGCTAATGCTTTCAAAACTCCGCCAAGGTAATAATGTAAGAAACTACCTGCCTGACCTGCACCACAAAACAATGAGATTCAAGATGATCATTCACGACAGCTCCACCTCCCCAGTGGGTGGACACAGTGGCTTAGTGTTTAGCACCACCAGGGACCCAGGTTAGATTCCACCTTTGGACGGGTGTCTGTGTGGGATTCCTCCCAGTGCTCCAGTTTCTTCCCACAGTCCAAAGATGTACAGGTTAGGTGGATTGGCCATGCTAAATTGCCCGTAGTGTCCAGGGATGTGTAGACTAGGTAGATTAACCATGGAAATGTATAAATTGTGGGGGGGGGGGGGGGTGCGTCTGGGTGGGACGCTGTTCGGAGGGTCGGTGTGGACAGGAGGGGCCAAATGGCTTCAACACTGCAGCAATTCTATGATTCGTGCACGAACCTAAGATCTCTTGAATTCCTTAGATTGTAAAGATCTGTGCATTTCAGCCTCGAACATACTCTGCCACGAAGTTTTCCAACCCAACAGACCTGGCCTGATCTTCAGTTACTGAAGACCAGTCTCAAGGATAATGCTGCGTGCAATCCTGGAGAAAAATTACTGAGACATTAAAAAAGGCGGTTACTGTCACTTCCATCAAATATTCCCCAGGGATAAACAGGAATAAAAAGGCTGTACGGCTGGATGGCTATGTGAAGCAATCCTCTAGGGATACAATCCACTCCAACTGAACAGTCACAACCCTCTGCTGTGGAGAATCCCAAAGATCTGTAATCCTTTGAATGTGGACGTCTCTCTTCACCTCAGTCCTAGCACTTATTAGGAGATTGTGACCTTTCATTCTAGATTCCATAACCAAGCTTCCTTTAGGAATTTTATATATTTCGATGGGATAACATTTGATGAGACAGTTAAACATCAGACATAACAATGGGTATTGAATAAGCAGATTTGTCCATTACGTTAGTCCTATTTTCTGTGACATTACGCATTAGTTTAAGTTCAAGGCTAGTCGAAGAGAAGGTAGTCTCACAAGCTATCTTCCAGCTTTGGCTTTCATTATGACGTGTTACAACTAAATAGAATCCATCGTACTCAGACATACACCAGGCTCTAATTTTCTGTTATGTTATCAAAAGACTATTCTATAAACCCTACACCTAATGCTGGTTGGTCTACTCAACCTTTCCCCACAAGTTTCAAACAACATGGCTCAACATCAGGCTTCAGTCACTCTCTCCACTTCTTTCTAGCTTGCTCTTAAACTCCCCACTCACTGCACTTTTTAAACCCAGTGAGGAGTAGCTCCAAGACATCACCACAAGGTAACTCCAATGTCCTAAAGCCATTACACAAAGTTAGAATATGTGCTTTCAGAGGGAGGGTAACAAAATTAAGGCAAGTGTTACTGTTGCTATAGAAATCAGTAATGTTTTGAAAAGAAATTTCCAATGAATAACTGAAAGGATCAAATAAGAAGGTTTCAAAAATTGTAGGACTTTTATTCTAATACCAAACTCAAAGCAACATTGACTAAACTAACAAAAACCAGGAATTGCTGGGAAAACTCAGCAGGTCTGGCAGCATCTGTGGACAGAAAGCAGAGTTAACATTTCAGATCCAGTGACTCTTCCTCAAAACTGACTGTAGCTGGGAAAGGTTGGTATAAATGCTGAAGGTGGGGTGGGGGGGGGAGGAGGAGGAGGAGGTGGTGGAGGTGGAGATCAAGCCCAGACAGAGAGAACAAGAGTTGGACAGACAAAGGAGTGGGTAAACGTCAGCTTCGGGGAATCAACAGCTATTAATAGGGATGGTTAGCAGCGAACAGTTTTGTTTGTGGAAGCAGTCCATGTGAAGACAAGGCCTGGTATATGGGGGTTGTAGAGAGGATATAGGTTCAAGCGCTAAAATTATTGAACTTGATATTGAATCCTGAAAGCTGTAGGCTCCCCAAGGGGAAAGGAAGTTGCTGTTCATCCAACTTGTGCTAAACTTCACTGGAGCATTGCAGCAAGCCTGAGACAGAGATGTTAGCCAGGAAACACTGTGGTATGTTGAAATGGCAGGCAACAGGAAGTGGCAAGCAACAGTGACTTCTTCTCCAACTTGTGTTTACTCCTCCTCCTTCTCCCCCCCGCCCCCATCCCATCTTCAATATACATACCAATCTGTTCCCAACTACAGTCAGTTCTGAAGAAGAATCACTGGACCCAAAATGCTAACTGCCTCTCTCACCACACATGCTGCTAGACCTGCTGTTTTCCCAGCAACTTCTCTGTTTGCTTCTGCTTTCTAGTGTCTATGGTTCTTTGGTTTATTTGACTAAATACTAAGTTTGTGCGAAGATTTGTAGCTCGGGTGCTCGTTGTTGTGGTTCTGTTCGCCGAGGCTCCCAAGCACTGATGATGTCGCCGAGCCAGGGGACGAAACAATTGCAACAAAAACTGACTAAATACTAACTCAATAATTTGGAACAGATCCTTCAATTGCACATGTTAAAGAACCAAAAATCTCCTTTCACTTTTACACATTTCCCCTTCGGTGAAAAGTTCATTCTTCAACAGCCAAAAGACATTCTAACTTCCTTTTGCTTTTGCCAGATAACTTAAGGATCCCAAACTGGCTTTCATGGTGACAGACAAATTGGAAGTCACTTTTCCCAGCCAAAGCTAGGCCAATCTGCCAGCTTCGTTTAAACCCTCATGAAATTTGTTTGTTCAGTCAGAAGGTGATCTCCCATTACAAGGTAGACAAGAGAGGTTTGCTGCCTTTACCTCTTTACTCTCCACTCTGAATCCAGACAGTGTACAAGGGTTTTCAAAAGGAGTGAGAAAGATCCTCTCAGGAAAATCTAACTCAATTCCACAGACATCTACTCGCTCAAAACCCATCTCTATGACAACATGAATCACATGGGCCTTGCATCTAGGTAGAAACACTGATTAGCTATTTTCTAGACGTCAGGTCTTTTCTATCTTAGAATTAAACAGAAAATTTAAAGTATAGCTCTTTACAAAACTTGATATTGTTAGAGTTTCCTTAGTACTTTGAGACTAACAGTCCATGTACTGGGATAATGTTCAGCATGGACTGGTTGGACTGATGGGTCCGTTTCCATTCTGTATGACTCCATAGCAACAGCAGCGCTGCTCTGGTCATTGTTTGTCACTAAAAGCATCTTGCACTTTCTTCCATGTAAAACGACTTGGGTTTCCCTCCAAATCACTTAAGCTTATTGTTGAATAGAGTTTAGAACATGTCACATGATTCCCCCCGCAATCCTCTATTTTAACCTGAATTAGAGACAGCCCTGAAACATAAATCTTATTAGCTTTATATTTGTTACCAAAGGATTAAAATAACTGGCATCTTTCTTTCTCCATCACACATTACTTTGGAAAATCTATCCCCTATATCAAAGTTCAGGATATGTTAATTCATAACATTTCCTTCATGCTTATATAATGTTAAAGTTCTTCCAGAATAAGTCAATTTTCAACAGCTAGTTCTGTAAATTCTCCCTCTTAGATGCGTGTTAACTGAGAGATCTATCTAGCATTATTAAAAGCAACAAAATAACAACAATATAACATTTCAAATGCAAGCACGGTTTTGGCACAGAAGTAAAGAATTCTTTAACTAAAATATTATCCTCTCTGAACGGTATATAGGAAAAATTCAAGTCGTTAAAACAGGTATTTATTCCAGTTATGCTTTTACTTCCTTCAAGTTCATAGAAATAGCAGAGTTCCATTCCACTATACACCTTTCTAAATAACAATATAGGATTAAGCACAGGAGCAGGCCATTCTGCCCAAGTAATCTCTGCTGCTGCTGTTTATGTTCCACACAAACCTCCTCCTCCTCCTCTCCCTTTCATGTCACCCCATCAATGTACAGAGGAACCTTGATTATCTGGCATTCGAGTATCCGAATATCAGATTATCCGGCAAGATCGCAAGGTCCTGATGCTTGGCTAAACCATGCTATCCAGCATTTGATGATCTGGAATGCGATTGACCGAATGAAATACTCCCTGCCCATGTCCTTCGGATAATCGAGGTTCCTCTGGATTCTTCTATTCCTCATGTCAATGTCTTGCTTCCCTTTAAATGTATCTCAGAGTCTCACCATCTTGCAGTGAGTAACTCACCTCCTGGCTCCCCAAAGTCTGTCCACCACAAGTAAGGGATAGGTCAAGAGTGCGATAGAATACTCCCCACTTGCTTGGGTGGGTACAGCCCCAACAATACTCAAGAAGCTTGACCCCATCGAGGACAAAGCAAACTTGATTGGCACTGCATCCACAAGCAGCCCACTCCCACCACCACCAGTGCTTAGCAGCAGCAGTGTGTACTATCTACAAGATGCACTGCAGATATTCAAAGATCCTCAGATTGCACCTAAAACACATAGCCGCTTCCGTCTGGAAGGACAAAAGCAGCAGATACATAAGACCATCACCACCATCTGCGAGTTCCCCTCCTAGCCACTCACCACCCTGACTTGGAAATATATTGCCATTCCTTAGGGTAACTAGGGACCGGCAATAAATGCTGACACAGCCTTAGGTGTCTACACCCTGCGAGTCAATTAAAACAATTTACCTCAAATGCTTCAAATCTCTATATTGGTGCCTAGTTTTATTCAGTTTTATCTCTCCGGTTGCCTTGTGTTATGTCCCCAGCTGATTTCCAGCATCAAGAGGATTTTGCTTTTGCTGTGGTGTGGGGCAATTTTTGACCCCCGTCCTAGTTAAAATGACATACCACTGCTGAGTCGTGTTCTAGCCTCAGAGTCAGAAAGCTGTGCATTCACGGCCCCTTTCCAAAAACCTGAGCAAAAAAAAAATTATTGTGGTTGGCACTGACAGAAGCAGTGCTTTTTGGATGGTGCTGTTGTCTTTTGAACATGACATTGAACTGTGAAATCTTGTCAGCTCTCGAGGTGGATGTAAAAATTCCCAACATACTGTTCAAAAAAAAGAGCAGGAAAGATTCTTCCTTGGTATCCTAGCCAACCTCTGTCCTTCAAACATCAACTCAGGAAAACAAAAAGTATAGTCTCTGCTGTTCTTCCTTGCCACTTCAGGACTTGGTGGCCAATTCAAAGAATTCCTACAGTATAGGAGCAGGATATTCGGCCTTTCAAGTCCACACCAACTCACTGAGGAGCATCCCATCCAGACCCAACCCCCTACTCCATCCCAGTAATCCCGCATTTCCCATGGCTAACCCATATAGCCTGCACACTACGGGTAATTTTAACATTAGGTAAAAACAATGACTGCAGATGCTGGAAACCAGATTCTGCATTAGTGGTGCTGGAAGAGCACAGCAGTTCAGGCAGCATCCGAGGAGCAGTAAAATCAACGTTTCAGGCAAAAGCCCTTCATCAGGAGGCCTATCCACCTCAGCTGCACGTCTTTGGACTGAGAGAGCAAACCCACGCAGACACGGGGAGAATGTGTAAACTCCACACAGGCAATCACTGGAGGCTGGAATCGATCCTGCGAAAGGACACGAAGGGAAAGCATGGAATTAAAGAAAGCAAAGAATGTTAGAAATAAAGAAAAAGGAAAAAGTATTAAGTAAGATAGCTTTGCTGGGAAAAGCAGGAAATCCAGCTCTGTACAAGAACAAGTTTAGGCAGCTTCGAATCTTAAAAATTAGTCATCAAGGAGGAAAAAAGCCTTTGCCAGATCAAGTACCTATGAAGAAAGACAGTAAGGGTTTGAATAAAGAGTTTACTGACCAAGCGTGTGAGGTGGAAAGCAATGAGGAATGGGTTTAAGACGTAAAAAGATCAATAATCAGGTTTAAGCAAAGACATGGGCTGATGAATATGTGACCAAACTTTAGAGAATTTCAACACTTAACGTCATTACCTGAGTCAGTACAAGGGCAGTTTCATTATCGCTATTCTAGTAATGTGATCGGTCAACAAAAGACTAACAAGTTCATCACAAGCACATCAGGAATGTGGGGAGGACATCACGTTCATCAGCACGAGTTTAATTGACATGTTTAGAGGGCAAAAACCGAATAGATACTCAAGATTGAGAGTGCCATTTTCAGAGTAGTCTGAGAGTGCACGAGGTTAGTAAGTGCTGGGTACCGCTACTCTGCTGAGGTTGTAGAACCTCGGCTTAAACTCAGACTTGGTATCTTGTTACTCTGTAACTGTGACACTGTCGTAAATGTTTATTTAAACGTGCTAAACCTTTAATGGTCGTCTTGTAAAAATTTTACTTCAGGCAATTGAATGATCTCAGGGAAAGAACAAGGGAAGGTTGAGTAGACTCCAGTAGGGAGTCCTCCCTTACCCACTGAAGCTCGCGGGAAGGCTTCGATAATCCCAGGTCCCTGGCACAGTGAGGCAGTCATGCTAACCACTGAGTTACTGTGCTGCCCCAATTGAACCTGGAACTTCCAAGTTCAGAGGCACATACATCAGAAACATGGAAAATAAGGAGTGGACCATTCAGCCCTTCAGGCCCGCTTCCCCATCCAATATGATCATGGCTAATGGTCCAGATCAGTACCCTCTTCAAGCTTTCTCTCCATACCCTTTGATCCCTTTAGCCCGAGGAACTATATTTAACTCCTTCCTGAAGGCATTTAATGTTTGGCCTGAACTACCTTCTGTGGCTCACCAATCTTTGGGTGAAGAAATTTCTCACTATCTCAGTTCTGAATGGTCTACCCTGTACCCTTAGCATGTGACTCCTGGCTCTGCACTCCCTGGTCAACGAACATAGCGTTCCTGCATTTAGCCTAACCCGTCCTTTTAGAATTTTATAGGTTTCTATGAGGACTAAACACTACCCAAACACAATATGACCTCACAATGCAATTCCAAAGTGAAATAACTCCACAATATCCCAACACCAACTCACCCTTTATTTACACATAGTACTTGACATGGGTCCAGCTCCCTCAGAGCCATCTCTCAGAGTGATCAGAACCTCTGATACGCCTGTTTATATGTCAGCCAGGGCTCCCTGATTGGACCAGGTTAACAGCCCCAATCAGGGAACTCAAATTCTATGAGGACCACCTGGCTGAGCTCGTTCCAATCATTACACAAAGCTTCGGTCATATCACAGGTGACAGTCGAATAGTAAGACAACCCAAAATAAAAACAGAAAAAAAATGGGAAAATAACCAAGTAGATTAGGCAACTTCTGTGATAAGATTAATTAACAGTGTGTCTCAGGTCAAGGAGACATCTGGAGTTCAAGAGTCTGGCTCAGAATCCAAACACTGGCCACTAATCACAATACTACCTTTGAACAGCAAAATAATAACATAAACAAATGTCACGAGGTTGTGCAGAAGCAGTGATGGCTGTAAGATGAGGAGCAGGGTGACTTTATAAACACATTCAGCAGCATATTCTTTACTTGTTTCAACCTGTCTTTCCTACTGAAAGCAATTAGAACTTTGTATTTTACCGCGTGAATGAAGATTGCTTTAGAAAATGAATCTTCAAATGATAAGATATCCCACTTAATTTGCATTGTTGGGTAGCTGTTTCCGCCAACCTTCTCACATCACCCTCAGGAAAGCAACTGATTTAGCCGTAACACCACATACACCAAGAACGTGGGCCGAAATTAAACAGTCTACTGTGTGCCCAAAAGGTGAGCAGGAAGTATGGAACTCCCTTCCCCAAGCACAGCCATTAGCCACGTTAAGTTTTTTTTTCCTGAGGTTCTTACATACTTGATGCAGCTCCAAACCACCAACTTCTGTGAACAACAATTTATTAAGCACAGTACAGCACAAGCTTTGGAGGAACTCTGAATCCTCCTCGCCACGCTTGCGAGGCATGTCCACGGGTATCTCTGGTGGAACCTTTAACATACACCTTACACGGCTTACGGGGATCGTGACAAGCGCTCTTCCCAAACAAAGGAAACAGCCCTTCCTTTATACAAGATCTTTACATCACAGTTAGTAATGCCTACAAGATAACCCCCCTCCCCAGTCACTCCCTCACAGTCACCTGCCGCTCAAGATACAATGCAGTGACCACCTCACCTGCAGAAACAATGTAATGCAAATCATCCCTTAATGGCCAGATCTGGTGTGAATTGTGTTTTTAACTACAGGGTGTAGTTAGAATTCCAACTATAATGCTCTTATTGATTTCTGGATGACAATGTAAATCATCCCTGAATGGCAGGCGATGGGAATGTAAACCTCTCACATTCCACTGATAAGACAAAGACACACCACCCTACCCCTACGGCATTCAATTTCTTGCAGGAGCAGAGCAAATTAACTCTTTAATATCACAGCCAGTTGCTTACAACTCCCTCTTCCAGGCCAAATTCCCCACCACATCAATTATCCATACTTTGGGCATTAAGTCCATACACCACGCACCGAGCCACACTCAGTCCCACCTCTCACCAGAGTTGGTCAGCCCCACTGCTACATAATCCCCTTCACTACCAAAGCCCACTCCCTTCCTCCCCACCCCTAGCCAGTCCACATCTCCACCCTTCCTTCATGGAAGATCTCACTATATTCTCGATGTCGAGAGTTAACATCCGAAAGGATAAATCTTGACAGCTTCTGATTGGACAGTGATGGGTTTTGTAGGGTTCCTTTTAAAAAGATGGAAAGATTACAACATATCATTAATCTTCACCAGCACAACCAAAACTGCTTAAAACTGTACATAAGGTATATTCATTGGAGGAGTGTTTGTATATGTGTGTGTGTGTATATATATGTGTATATGTGTGCGTCTGTGTGTGCGTATAATATGTGTGTGTGTGTCTGTGTCTTGAGCAGATATGTCTGTATGGGTGATAGATAAGGAAGTAAGATTCATTAGGATCAAATTAGATGGTGCACACAGACCCTTAGGGCAGGTTTAGATGGCTCTGGAGATCTGGTCATTGACAGCAGGCTCCCACAAGGCCAGAGAGTTGGACACCAGAATATCACTTCAGTTAAAAACATGCATCATGCACAATTATGTCAATGTATGAAGCGTGAGGCATTCAAAGACAGTTTAGAAAGAGAGAAGGCGTGGATTTCTCCACAGGGCAGACTTGATAACCGCGTCCTGATTGCTAAGGTTTGCTTTTCTGTCGCTATGACAACACTGCTGCCTTGCCAATTTATGTTATTTATGACAAGCATCAAGGCTAACCTGATGTTTTGTTTTTGAATAAAAAGTGTACACATGCAGCCCCATCAGGTGTGACAGAGTTGAACCAAAATGATATTCCCGGACAATGAGGACAGTTCACTAATGGCGGGCCTGCTGCTTATCAGACAGAAACAATACCTTCAACTAGTGAGAAGGACATGAATTGGTGATGCTCTGGCCTAGCAATAGGTCGGATTCTTTGCTGACTTTTGAGTATAGGAGTTGGAATGTCCTGTTGAGATTGGACAGGATGTTGGTGAGGCCAGTTCTGGAGTACAGAAGAAATTTACCAAGATGTTGCCAGGCTTAGAGGATTTCAACTTGGAGAGGCTTGATAGGCTGGGACTTATTTCCCAGGAGCAGAGGAGGTTGAGGGGTGACCTTACAGAGGTTCATAACATCATGAGGGGTATAGATAAAGTGGATGGCAGGTGTCTTTTCCCTAGGGTAGGAGATTTCAAGACTAGGGGCACATTTTTAAGGTGAGGGGAGAGGTATTTTAACAAAGTCATGCGGGGCACTATTTTTACACAGAGAGTGGTTCGTGTGTGGAATGAACTTCCAGAGGAAGTTGTGAATGTGGGTACAATTACAATGTTTAAAAGATATTTGGATGGGTTAATGAATAGAAAAGGTTTGGAGGGATATGGACCAAGCACAGGCAGGTGGGACTAGCTTAGCTTGGGATTATAGTCAGCATGGACTGATTGGACTAAAGGGTCTGTCTCGGTGCTGTATGACGGTATGGTTGACTTGCCACTCTTGACAGTATCTATGCCAAGGGCACACCCTTACAGTAAAGGTAAGACCTTTTTGAATGAAGAGAAGGATAAACTTTTTCCAGTCAGGAATGGTGAATCTATGGAACTCACTGCCACAGAAAGCTGTGGAGGCCAGGTCATAGAGTGTATTTAAGACGGAGATAGATAGGTTCTTGATTGTCAAGGTGATTAAGGGTTACAGGGAGGAAGTGGGAGAATGGGGTAGAGAAACATATCAGCTGTGATTAAATGGTGAAGCAGACATGTTGGGCCGATTGGCCTAATTTCTGCTCCTTTGTCTTATGCTCTTCTGGTAATGTTGAGTGAAGGAGGAACCTCTCGAGTCGGTTACCTCCAAAGTGATGTATAGTTGAGAAGTTGGAAATAGGAGCAGGAGCAGGCCTTTCAGCCCTTCAATCCTGTTCTGCCACCCAGTTAGATCACAGCTGAGCATCTACCTCAATGTCAGCATTCCCCACAGTCCCCCTATCTTTTGATGCCATTAGTCTCCAGAAATCTACTCACTTGAACTTACTCAATGACAGTTCTTCCACAGCTCCCTCGGGTAAAAAAATTCCAAAAGATTCACTGTCCTCTGAATGAAGAAACTCCTTCTCATCGCAGTCTTACATGGATTGTCTATATTCTCAGGTAATGTCACCTGCCCCACCCTGGGTAAACATCCTTTCTGCAGCTATCAAAAGGGTCACATTTTGAAAGGACTTTTTAAACCTCCAATGAGGTCACCTTTCATTCTTCGAGACTCATACAGTCAGAGATGTACAGCACAGAAACAGACCCTTCGGTCCAACATGTCCATGCCGACCAGAAATTCCAACCCAATCTAGTCCCACCCGGCCCATATCCCTCCAAACCCTTCCTATTCATATACCCATCCAAATGCCTCTTAAATGCTGCAATTGTATCAGCCTCTACCACATCCTCTGGCAGCTCATTCCATACACGTACCACCCTCTGCGTGAAAAAGTTGCCCCTTAAGTCTCTATTGTATCTTTCCCCTCTCACCCTAAACCTATGCCCTCTAGCTCTGGACTCTCCCACCACAGGGAAAAGACTTTGTCTATTTATCCTATTCATGCCCCTCATGATTTTATAAACCTCTATAAAGTCACCCCTCAGCCTCCAACGCTCCAACAGGGAGAACTAGCCATTTGGATACCGAGCTGGCTTGAAGTAGAAGACAGAGAGTGGTAGTGGAGGGTTTGTTTTCAGACTGGAGGCTTTGTAGGTTACCTAGACACTAGGTCCTACTTTTGTACGTCATCTAGACCCCTATGAACATCTCACTTCCTGGTTAGTATAGCAGTTAGTACTCACACCTATCATGCAGGAGACTGGTGTTCAATTCCTCTCCCATAGCTCAAATCCTCCAACCTGGCAACATCCTTGTAAGATTTGCTTTCCCAAAATGCAGCACCTCACATTTATCTAAATTAAACTCCATCTCCCATTTCTCAGCCCATTGGCCCATCTGGTCAAGATCCCGTTGTAATCTGAGGTAACCTTCTTCGCTGTCCACTATCCTCCTGAACCTCTGCTGCACTCCTATGGCGAGTACAACACTCCTCAGATATGGGAACCAAAGCTGTACAAAAAGGTGCAGTCACACCAAGGTTCTATACAAAGCCAGCAAGACGTCTTTGTTCCTGAATTCAAAGCCCATTGCAATGAAGGCTAACATTCCACTTGCCTTCCTAACTGCTTGCTGGGTCAGCATGGTGACTTGAATAGGACACCTAGACCCCTATGAACATCTCACTTCCTGGTTAGTATAGCAGTTAGTACCCACGCCTATTACGCAGGAAATTTGTGTTCAATTCCCCAAGAGGGAGTGCATTATTTAGTGACATCATGATGGCTCAGTGATCAACACTACTGCCTCACAGCACCAGCGACACAGGTTCGATTTAGGCTTCGGGTGACTGTTTGTGCATTTGCATGGTTTTCCTTCTGATGCCCCAGTTTCCTCCCGAAGTCCAAAAATGTATAGGTTAAGGTGGATTGGCCATGCTGAATTGCCTAGTGTCCAGGGATGTGGAGGTTAAGTGGGTTAGCCATGGGAAATGCTGGGTTACAGGGATCTGGATGGAGAGTCAGTGTGGACTCGATGGGCCAAAGGGACTGTAGGGATTCTGAGATCAATATTTCCCAACCTCTCCTCATTTAGGTGTTATTCTGCCTTCCGTACTTTTTACCAAAGTGGATAATCTCGCATTTATTGACATTGTGTTGCATCTGTTATATACAAACCCATTCATTTAGCTAACTCATAATTATAAGCAGGTAGAGTGGATGCGTCATAAATATTGAGAATTTCCACTGATGTAAATTATCCAAATATGGAGAAAACTATGGTCTGCTGTAATGTCACCACAGAGTATTTGAAACCTTCCCCCTCAACATTTGTGAAGGGAAGAGGAGGCAGAGCAACTTCACACCCCCTAACCACCACCCATTTTGCATTCTCAAAACTGCATGACAAAATCACCAGGGGACAAGGCTTCTCTGCACTCAGCCAGTCAAGACTTGACTGATTGACAGCAGTACACCTACAGCCACAATCCCCTGCATTCATCATCTTACTGGTGCAGTTCTGCCTCACTGGATCAGGAATACAGCAGGTCGCACAGCGAAGGAGAACTGCACAACAATGAGAAACTGTCTCCCCCAAGGAAACAACTCCCCATTGTCCACATCATCTTCTCTCGATCACCATTTGCTTTGCGTCTAAGAGCGAGTATCGTACATGGCACAAGTGGTAGACCCTATCAAGCAGCAGGAATCATTCCACAGAAAATAAAGATCAACTTGAAAAATATCCACCAAATTTTCTCCTTATCGTAAAAAAAAGTGCAGGTTAAGAAACTCAAGTTATTTGTATATTTTATGAAAAGTTGAGTATTAGGAACAAATGATAAATCAAAGACGTTTACATTTTGTGAAAAGAACTGATCAATTTTAAACCTTGAAGAATTTAAAAGTTACAACTTGAATAATTAACAAAAATAGAAATTGCTAGAAAAGCTCAGCAGCACTGGCAGCATATGTGGAGAGAAATCAAAGTTAATGTTTCAGGTTCAATATCTCTACCACAGACCCTTCCTTCTGATTTCTCTCCACAGATGCTGCCAGACCTGCTGAGCCTTTTCAACAATTTCCTTTTATATTTTTGGTTTCCAATATCTGCAGTTTCATCAGTTTTTACTTGAATAATTAAGTTTTGGTCCAAAACTAGATACGTAAATGTGACATATTAATCATTGAATTTAATTGTTCATTGAGTTTCGGTTGGAACGCCATGCTTCTAGGAATTCTCGTGCATGCCTCGGTTTGTCTTGTCCTAGGACAACCCAAAACCCAAACAGACAAAATGTGTCCGGAAACCCTAGCCACTCTCCCCTACATCAAAGACATTTCGGAAATGACTGCCAGACTACTCAGACTCCTTGGCATCATGGCAGCCCAGAAACCCACCAACACACTAAAACAGCAGCTAATGAACCTGAAAGACCCTATACAGACAACAAGCAAAACTAATGTCATTTACAAAATACCGTGCAAGAGCTGTAACAAACACTACATTGAACAAACAGGCAGAAAACTAGCCACCAGGATACATGAACATCAACTAGCCACAATAAGACATGACCCTCTCTCACTAGAATCCTTACATACAAATAAGGAAGGACACCACTTTGACTGGGACAGCACATTCAACTTAGGACAAGCCAAACAGAGACACGCACGAGAATTCCTAGAAGCATGGCATTACAACTGGAACTCTATCAACAAACGCATTGACTTAGACCCGATTTACCACCCCCTGAGAAAAAGAACAGGAAATGACATCACCATAGGAAATGACATCAACAACGCAAAGAAACCCAAACATATAATTAGAAAACAGGAATCCTCAGCAGTGCTTTGTCTGGAGGCTCACTGAAGATGTTACCTAGTTACTGACTAAACATCTGAAAATGAACTTTCCAGCTCAGCGAGCAAACCTACATCCAGAACCTCAGCCTGAGCTACAAATCTTCTCAAACTCACTAGACGTGAAAGGTTGTAGCCTGCAAGTCATATTTGAATCAGGCTAAGAAAAGGTGACTGAAGTCAAAAGCAAAACGCTACAATTAAAGTTTCCATTGGAACCACAATAATTAATCAGATAAGTTAGGTGTTATATGATCCAGACATCCTCTTGCCTTTGTTAGGGAAATGGAATAGGTCCTGAAGGTCAAAATTTAATGCTGATGACAACCGCAGTCTATGATTCCTCTCAGGGTGAACTTTAACATCTTGGGATGTACAAGGTGTCATTCCCTTACGATTGAGGGAGATTGTATGATTAGAAAAGTCTTAGTGCCTCATTCTAGAGAAGTGCCGTTCCAGAATTAGAAATGTTTGTGTATGACCCGCAAAGAGCAGTTCATGGAACAACACAGCTCCTAGAACGAAACCAAAACGAGCTGTAAATAGAATAGAGCTGCCACACACCAGAGGACGAGATATACAAGCAACTTTCCACATTGACACTGCTCACCTACTCGAGACCACAACAGATAGCAAACAGCAGTTGGGGCAGGAAATACACTGTCCTCAAACCCAACAGCTTCCATTGCAGCAAGTAAAAAGACACCCGTGTAAGTCAAGCAATTTTGACCTTAGGGTCAAAAAAATGACTCGAATAATGAAGGAATCGCCGTGCAAGAAACATCAGAAAAAGTGAGAAGAGTTGGCCTAAAGCGCTGATGGCTAGACTTCTTACACATTAAAAAAAACTTTCACATGAGGTGGGCATCGCTGGCAGTGTGTTGCCTGGCCCTATTCATTTAAGAGCTAAATGGTTCATTTGGCCATTGCACAGGGCAGTTGAGTCAAACATAGTCTAGAGTCACACAAAGGCCAGACCAGGAAAGGATGGCAGTCTCTTTCCCTATAGGACATTCAGTGAGCCAAGAAGAATTTTACAAAGATTAATAGTTGTTATGGTGGCCACCATCATTGGAGACAGACTTTATGAATTGAATTTAAATTCCAGCAAGGTCAAATGCGAGATATAAACCCTTGGTTCCCAGAGAATAATCTTGGATTACTTCTCCAATGTCGACATCACCCTCTCCCTCGGTCTATCAATGTCAGTGTAAAGTGCAGTTCTGGGGACAGACTTCAATCAGATGCAAATACAACATAGAGGCACTGATTCACTTTACTTGACATTGTCTAATTTCCAATGTACGTCACAGAGACCTGTGCTGCCTGAAAAAATATAACTTGCAATTTATTTTTATTGTTCATTCACAGGGTGTGGGCATTGCTGGTTAGGACAGTGTTTATTGCCTAACCTCAAATGCCATTGAGGTGATGGTGGTGAGATTCCTATGTGGTGTAGGTAGATCCACAATGACGTTAGAACGGGAGTTCCAGGGTTTTAACCTAACAACATTCAGAGAACAGTGATATATTTCCAACCCAGAATGGTTTCAGGTTTGGAGGGGAACTTGCAAGGGGTGATTCTCTCATGTATCTGCTGCCTTTGTCCTTCTGGATAGTAGGAACCATGGGTTTGGAGGGTGCTGTTGAGGTTGGCTTGGTGTGTTATTGTAGTGAACCTTGTAGACGGTGATGAAAGGAGTGAATGATGGAAGTGATGCCAACCAAGAGGTCTGCTCTGTTCTGGATGGTGTCAAGATTCTTGCATTGTTGAAGCTCCACTCAGCCATGCAAATGGAGAGCATACCATCACATTTCCCCCTTGAGCCTTGTACATGGTAGACAGGCTTTTGAGAGCCAGGAGGTGAGTTACTTGCCACAAACTTTCCAAGCTTTGACCTACCCTTGTACTTACATGGTGAGCCCTGTCCAGTTTATGGTTAGTGGTAACCCACAGCATATTGATTGAGGGATCCAATGATGGTCATACAATTGAATGCCAAATGCGGATGGTTGGTGATGCCGATCAGACAGCATCCCAGGAGCAGGAGAATCGACATTTGAGCATAAGCTCTTCACCAGGATGAAAAGCTTATGCTCGAAACGTTGACGCTCCTGCTCCTCAGATGCTGCCTGACCGACTGTGCTTTTCCAGCACTACACTCTTGACTCTGATCGCCAGCATCTGCAGTGCTCACTTTCTCCTCTTATTGGCGAGGGTCATTGCCTGGCACTCAAACGATACAACTGATACTTGGCACATATCAGTCCAAGCTCAAATGTCGATGCCTCTCATCCAAATCTTAAGTCACGAATTCCATGCATCATCGCCCACTATCTGAAATTGCAATCCTGCTTTCAATTCAGTGAAAAACAAAATATGGAGGCACTATCACACAAATAGCAGCTGTTCACCCCCCATCCTCTTTGTGAGATAGTCCTGGGCAAGAAATGGGTTTAAAACCAAAAATTAATTTTAATGAGCTCCACTGCACCTTGCAGGTGCTTTTTTAAAAACAGAGTCAATCATTCAAAAGACATGATTGATTCCAATGCCCTCAGTGTATGCCAGGTCACAACAGATTAAAACTTTGATAATGACTGCACTTGCTGACACAAAGGAACATGCCCATTAGCAACAATGGGGCACAATGGCTCAGTGGTTAGCACTGCTGCCTCACAATACTAGCGTCCCAGGTTTGATTTCAGCCTCGGGCGACTGTCTGTGTGGAGTTTGCACATTCTTCCCGTGTCTGTGTAGGTTTCCTCCCACAGTCCAAAGATGTGCACATTAGGTGAATTGGTGATGCTACACTGCCCGTAGTGTTCAGGGATGTGTAGGTTAGGTACGTTAGCCATGGGAAATGTAAGGTTATGGGGTAAGGGGATAGGTCCGGGTGGGATACTCTTCAGAGGGTCAGTGTGGAATTGTTAGGCTGAATGACCTGTTTTGACACTGTAAGGGTTTTATGGTAACAATGTAATTTATGACTATAGTTGCAAAAATCACATATATCAATTAAAGATAATATTTTAGTGAAACAGCTCATCAGATCACAGAACTAAACTATAAAACAAAAGGAGAACTTCAAAAGAAAAGATCAAAAGTTGGCTTCACACTTGAGCCTGTAGCGAAGTTGACAAAGGGAACACTGCGCTGATATCTAATCTGAACTATCTGCACCCCACCACCCCCACAACCGCATGCCCCACAACAGCACCCAACTCCCCACCCCTCAACTATACAATAAATGCTGCCCCCTCCACACTTCATGTCAGCTCTGATGAAGAGTCACCGAGACCCGAAATATTAGCTTGCTCTCTCTCCACGGATGCTGTCTGACCCACCATGACCTCCTGCATTCGTTATTTTCAACACAGATTCCAGCATCTGCAGTGATTTGTTCCGACAAAAGGAACATTGTCATTTGGTAGGAAGCAGAACAAGACCCACACGTTTTGCCGGCAATGTGGGGCTAAGGCAATTCACCTGCAGAAACCCAACGACAAGAGAAAGGGGAAGCATAACTGGAGTGCAGACACCAAAATGAGAAACACAATAGGTTCAGGTTGGCTGAGGCACTTAAGAGGTGGTTTATCACAGCTTCAGGAATGGTTTCCACATGGGGACCACATTGAGACCCAGACGTTCCCCAACAGCGTCCTCCAGCACTGCATGAACTAAAGTGTACCTACCTACCTACTAAACAAAGCTCACATTTGGAAAGTTAAGGATATTATCGTGCTGGAGAAGGTTCACAAAAGATTTACCAGGAAGTTGCCGAGAATGCCTTTAAATTGAGGGGTGATAGATATAGGACAGATGTCAGAGGTAGTTTCCTTGCTCAGAGAGTAGCAGGGGCATGGAACACCCTGCCTGCAACAGCAGTAGATTCGCCAACTTTAAGGGCATTTAATTGATCATTGGATCAACACATGGATGAAAATGGAATAGAGTAGGTTAGATGGGCTTCAGAATGTTGCATCGACCTGTGGGACTATTGAGGGCTGAAGGGCCTATACTGCGCGGTAATGTTCTATGTTCTGATGGAGGGTTTGAGTTATGGGAAATGCTGGATAGGCTTCTTTCACAGAAAGGTGACCTTATAGAGGTTCAGAAAGTAACGAAGGGTACAGGTCAGGTGAATGGTAGGTGTCTTCCCCGAGGGTATAGGATATTTTTTTTTTTTACACAGAGTGATTCTTGTGTGGAATGAACTTCCAGAGGAAGCGGAGGATGCCGGCAAAGTTGCAACATTTAAAAGATATTTAGATAAGGTTATGAGCAGGAAATGTTGGGAGGAATATCAGCCAAGCACAGGCAGGTGGGATTATTTCACTTTGGGATTATGTTCAACGTGGACTGGTTGGGCCGAAGAGTCTGTTTCCATGCTGTATGAATATAAAAGAAAATTGTGCTAAGTGTATAGCCACTTGCTCCTGGGAGCAGTGGCTTATTGGTAAAGTCACTGGGCTAGAACTCCAGAACCCAGGAGATATGAGCAAGAATCCCTCCATGGCAACTGGATTCAATAAGATAATCCGGAATTGAAAATTAGACAACTGGCAGCCGTCTAAGTATTGTCGATTGTTGTAAAAGTCCATCACGTTCACTAATGTCCTTTTTGGGAAGGAAAGCTATCGTCACACATGACTCCAGACCCACAGCAAAGTGGGCGACTCTGAACTGCCCTCTGAAATGGCCGAGCAAGCCAACCAGAGAAAGGGCAATTAGGGATGGGCAAAACATTGCTGGCTGAGCCAGCGACACCCACATTCAACGTAAGTTGGAAATAATTAGCAGGGATATGGGGAAAAGGACGGAAATTTGCACGAGGTAATAGAATTTGTGCCTTTGTTTTAAACTAAAGTGCTTTAGTTTAAAACAAAGGTACAAATTCTATTACCTCGTGCAAATTTCTGTCCTTTTCCCCATATTCCTGCATGCTATTTATGTACAAATAACCATCCAGTGCCCTTTCAAATGCCTCAAATCACCTCTCAGCCCTCTTCGCTCTAAGGAGAACAGTCCTGACTTCAATTTACCCTCAGCACTGAAATATTAGCAACATTGACTTCCTTGAAGTAGTCAGTGCACAGGACTCACTCAGTTCCCTCTGCATGCACTCTGTCTCTACGTGTAAATTAGGAGAAAGTGAGGACTGCAGAGCTGGATATCAGAGTCGAGAGTGTGGTGCTGGAAAAGCACAGCAGGTCAGGCAGCATCCGAGGAGCAGGAGAATCGATGTTGCGGGAATAACCCCTACATCAGGAATGACTTATGCCCGAAACATTGATTCTTCTGCTCCGCAGATGCTGCCAGACCTGCTGTGCTTTTCCAGCAACACACTCTCAACTCCACATGTAAATCCATGACTACTAACGCCCACCCACTATGGGCGACTTTTGGATTCCCTTGTAAAGATCTGGGGGGGGGGGGGGGAAGCTGTGTGCGTGTGTGTGACAGTTAGCTCAACGGCCAATGTGTGATTCAAAATAACACAAACATGAGGCAGGTTTGGCTCCAGTTCCAGTTGAAGTAGGCCCCTGTCGCCTGCCCCTGAGAGTCAAAGGGACAAATACCACTGACCATTGATGAAAACTGCCAAGAAAATCTCTCAGGACAAAACTGACAACGTGCCAAGGATCTGCCTTTGGGCAAAGGTAGACATGATATGATTTCCGCAGTAGTTGAAATCTCTTCCTCCAGCAAGTATTTGCCCAGTTCTATTTAGAACATTACTAGTGAATCATTTTCCACAGCCTTGTTGTGTTAAAAACAAATTCACGTTTTGCCTTTAGTTCTCCTGTCAATTCCCTTAAATCCATTTCCTCTCGTCACTAACCCTCTCTGTCACTGGAAACCTTTTCCTGCCAAAAATCTTCACAATTTTGAACGCTTGGATTAAATCTCCCTTTAACCTTCTCTGCTCCAGATAAAACAATCCAGGCTTCTCACATTTCTGCACGGAATTGAAGTCCCTCACTCCGGGTCTCATTTTGGTAAATCACCCTCTCACACTTTCGAAACGCAGACAATGAAATCAAGTGCAATCAGAATTTCTGCACATCCAGGAAAGGGTTTCAGTTCAGCAGAGACACTCAATGGGTGTCTGTTGGCCAGCGGTCAAGCACAAACTGGACTTACAGGACAGAGTCCTCCTGGCTCCAGTCATCACAACTAAACTCAAACAGTTCTTCATAAGTCCTCTGGCAATGCTATTAAATGCACCACAGACAGGAACAATTCCTGTGTAGGACATGTCACTATCCCTCACTGGGATAAGCAAGCTGGAGTCATCACAAAAGTTACAGATTATTTTAAAGTATTTGGAATTCCCCAATTTAGCTGTCTTTCAGAACCAGGTTGACAGAAAGCATGGAGCAAGTTTCTGACTGAACAAGTTTTATTATACTTATTACAAACTCTAACCTCCCCTAACACAGATGCACACACACACAAACACAATTAAAAAATGGGTGCCCTGGACAGAGGAGCAGACAAGGAAGACAGTTCAGTGGTCCATAACCCCAGAGTTCACTGAGATGATCTTTGGCTTGTCAGGACTGGTTGTCCCTTTATCTTCCTTCTCCAGATATTTCTACTGGTTTGCAGGAGACACAGGGTGACTGATCCATATTTATCATGCCCCTGGCTTACTGGTTTAAAAAGAAACAGCTTACAGTAACTGTTATGGGGAAATAAACAGGCTTTCTTAAAACTTGAAGTGCTTTCAACTGCAGAGACAGGGGACAGCTTTGGAAGATCTGTTGACTTCTCCCAAACATTCAAATCCAGAAGTTGTTCAGCTACCGGGGAGCCAATCACAGTTATTTATATGCAAAAGGCTTCCGTCATCACAGACCAATCAGCTCCTTGTTGTCGGTGGAAACTCCATTCAGACACGCCCATAGCTCAAGCTCATCTGCAGACAGACATTCTCCACTGCTTGAACAAACGGCCATGTCTAGTATGAGTGTCAAGTCACTTACTTTTAAAAAGGTGTGGTAATCCTTGGCTTTTAAAACACAGCCCTTTTCCCATTTCAGTCCACAATCAAAAATACAGAAAAATAAAAATATACATCTTTACAACGTGTTTCAGTGATATTGCTCCCTCCTTTTTGGCCCCAACGCAAGAGAATATTATTTTTATTCGGCCTACTAAGGGAGTGCAGCATTGTCAAAGGCGCTACCCTTCGGACCCCAAGGGCTAAAGGCCCCACCAATTTCCTTGGAGATTCAGGTGGATGCTGAAGATCTCACCCTTTGAAAAAATGGTTGGACTTCTCCTGTTCTCCCAGGCTACTTTTAGCCAAACTCAATCAGATTTGTTCATTAATCTCAGTGCTGTTTGGAGGAACTTGGTCTGTTCAAAATGACTGCCATGCATCTTTTTAAAATATTATGATTGTCATTGTTCTCAAAGAGTACAGAGTTAACAGAAAAGCACTTCAGAGAGGACCTGGTGACATGAAAGGCACTACACAAATGCAAGAAAACTCTTTTCTTTTCTCAACCATTTTACAACGGACTCATTTCCCTGTGCCTGTTGGATCATTCCATACCACAGAGAGGGACAGGAGGATTCCCATAACTTCTGTGCAAGCTAATTCATCTTTTCTTGGTGATAAGCTCACCCAACACTTAAAGGCAAAAGGGACTAGAAAACTATGATTGATATTTTTCAAATATCCATGAGGAGAGGTCACAATTACTGCTGGAACAGTCCCACGTCAAAGATGATTGTTCTGCAGAAAACAAGTATGGATTCGATGGACTGAATGGTCTCCTTCTGCATTGTAATGACTCTGACACTGAACCAGATACTCCAGCTACTACAGTCAGGAGTTCACAGCATCTCCATCTCTTAGATAATGAAGTTATTGACCATGCCCCATCCTCGCCAGACTTTTAAAATAAAAACATTTATTGAAAAGGTCGTTTTTCGAGAATGGGTGAAAGGCAGAAAACACCCAATCCAAGGAGGGAATGCAATCTTATCCATCTCACATTCTTGCCCTGACCAACTTCACCTCAGGCATGTGAAGCCGGCAACACAAGGCTCAACACGCCAAGTTGGGCGATTCACTCCCCATTAAGGGGGAGTCACTGTTTTACAGGAAAAGCAGCCCATTAAGAAGAGCCATTTCGTACATTGGCCAGATTATCAGTTATCCCTAACCCCATCCTTTTCAACTGGATAAGGAGTTCAGAATACACTTTACTCATGAAAATATGGGGAGACAATGAACTCTACAATTCAAGCCAACCTCTGTGTCACAATCAGTATACCTTTAAGAGACATGGCATCGTAGCATGTCACCCAGGGGTATAAAGGTCTCAGACTCAGTCTTGCCTCAGAGTGGTTGAAGCAAGATACTCTACTGGAAGCATGTTGCACTGCTGAAATTTATAGCTTAGTATTAGCCCAGATGCTCAGATGGCCTTAGCAATGTCATGTTATAGAAGTTAGCTATGCTAAGTATCTGTTAGATTTTTTAATACCATAATATCCGAATATGGCTTGTGTTACAGGAAATAATATAAGACATTCTATTGGTGACAAACTCACCCTAACCTAGCTCAGAAAATATTCCATCTACAACACTATACCATAAGACCATATAAAACTACAAGAAATGGGAACAGGAGTAGTCCATTCAGTCTCTCAACCCTGCACTGCCACTCAATTGGATCATGTCTGATCCAACATTCCTCACATCCACTTTTGTATCTTTTCCCTGTAATGTTTAATTTCCCTGACTGATTAAGAATCTATCGGGCCCTTATACACACACTCGGACTCTGCCCCCACAGCTCTCTGTGGCAAGGATTTCCAAAGACCCACACCCTGAGAATAAATTTCTTATCTGAGTCTTAAACTGGCACTCTGTACTCTGATGTCACTAATGATACCATGACCACACCCACTCCAGGGACAGTCTCCGTCTCCACTCCAGTTCTACACCAGGCCCCAGGCCTCAGCCCTGCTGTGTTTTTAACCATCTCCCCAGACCTCCCCTTCACTGAGGATGAACGAGCAGTCCTCAATAAATGTCTCACCTTCATCCCACTATGCTCCCAGGTCAACGAATTCCATACGTGTCGTGACATTGAACATTTCTTCTGCCACCTCCGCACTTACTTTTTCCATCGGGACTCCCACCCACCCTCTGAGGACCGCTTCTCCTGCCACTTAGACACCTCATCCTGGTCTGTTACCTGCCCTTGACCTCTTTATCTCCAACTGCCGCTGCGACAGTGACTGTCTCAATCTGTCCACCTCTCTCACCCACTCCAACCTCTCACCCTCACAACGCGCAGCCCTCCACTCCAACCCCAACCTCACCAACAAACCAACTTCCTATCCCCTTGACCACAATCTCACCTCCGATCATCAAACCATCAACTCCCAGACCATCCACAACCTCGTCATCTCAGGGATCTCCCATCCAACCTCATAGTCCCGGATCCCGCATTGTCCCATTCTACCTCTTACCCAAAATTCACAAACCTGACTGTCTCGAACGACCCATCGCCTCTACCTCCTCAGATCTTGACACCGCCCCGTTCCCCTTGGCCCAGGAACTCCCTCCATACGTTCAGGATACCCGCGCTCTCCACCTCCTTCAAGACTTTCGTTCCTCCAGCCCCCAGTGCCTCATCTACACCAAGGACATCCAATCCCTGTACACATCCACCTGCATGGCAAAGGCCTCCAAGCCTTCCATTTCTTCCACTCCCGCCAAACCAACCAATACTCCTCCAATGACACCCACATTCGATTGGCAGAACTGGTCCTCACCCTCAATAATTTCTCCTTTGAATCCTCCCACTTTCGTCAGACCAAAGGGGTAGCCATGGACACCCACATGGGCCCCAGCTATGCCTGCCTCTTTGTTAGGTATGTCCATCTTCTGCAGTTACACTGGGACTATCCCCCACCTTTTCCTCCGCTACATCGATGAGTGTATTGGCACGACCACATGTTGTCACGAGGAGGTTGAACAGTTCATTAACTTCACGAACATCTTCCACCCTGACCTCAAGTTCACCTGGACCATCTCTGATACCTCCCTCCCCTTCCTGAACCTCTCCATCTCCAGCCACCGACTCAACACGGACATCTACTTCAAACCACCGACTCCCACAGCTACCTGAACTACACCTCATCCCACCCCCTCTCCTGTAAAAACACAGTCCCTTACTCCCAATTCCTCAGCCTCTGCTGTATCTGTTCCCAGGAGGCAAAAATTCCACCACAGAGCATCCCAGATGGCCTCCTATTTCAAGGACCACAATTTCCCCTCCCACATGTCAACAATGCCCCCCAGCACATCTCCTCCACTTCCCGCACCTCCACCCTTGAGCCCCACCCCTCCAACCGCAACAAGGATAGAACCCCCCTACCCCACCCCACTCCATCCTCACCTTCCATCCCACTAATCTCCGGCTACTGTGCATCATCTCCGCCATTTCCGTCATCTGCAGGCAGATCCCACCACCAGAGATATATTTCCCTCCCCACCCCTATCAGCATTCCGCAGAGACCATTCCCTACAGAGCTCCCACCAACCCACCCTCCGCTCCCGGCACCTTCCTCTGTCACAAGAGGTGTAAAACCTGTGCCCACACCTCACTCTCACCTTCATCCTAGGCCCCAAAGGATCCTTCCATATCAGGTAGAGATTTTCCTGCATATCCAATCACCTCATCTGCTGTGTCCGTTATTCTCTCAATGTTGCCTCCTCTACCTTGGGGAAACAGGACGCCAACTCATGGAACATTCCAGGGAACATCTCTGGGACACACGCACCAAACTACCCCTCCGCCCTGAGGCCGACCACTTCAACTCCCCCTCCCACTCCACCAAGGACATGCAAGTCCTGGGCTGCCTCTTCCACCAAATCCAAGCCACCCAAGGAGGAACACTTCATCTTCCACCTTGGGATCCTTCAACCACACGGGATCAATGTCTATTTCACCAGTTTCCTTACCTCCTCTCCTGCCACCTTATCTCAGATCCAACCCTCCAATTCGGCACCGCCCTCTTGAACTGTCCTACCTGTCCATCCTCCTTCCCATCTGTCCACTCCATCCTCCCCTCCAACCTATCACCATCATCCCCAATGCATCGCCTCTCCAGCTACATTCCCCTCAGCCTCACCCACACCCTCCTATCTATCTCTCAGCCCCCTTCCCCTTCCCCATTCCTGTGGAAGGGATTACGCCCAAAACGTCAATTCCCCTGCTCCCTGGATGCTGCCTGAGCAGCTGTGCTTTTCGACTCTGACTCTGCAGCAGCTGCAGTCCTCATTTTCTCCTTCTCTGTACTCTGACATTATACCCATGGGCATGAACTCTCCATTGAGAGGAAATGTCCCCTCAGCATATATCCTGTCAAGCCCCGTAATCTGATATGTCTCAACAAAAATCACTTTTGAGTCTTCTAAATTCTAGTCAACAGAGTCCCCCAACCTGTTTAGCCTTTACCCATAAGACAATCCCTCCATCCCATCGATCACCTGAGTGAACCTTCTCTAAATAGCCTCCAATCAAATGACATATTTCCTTAAACCAGTGGACCAAAACTGCTCGCAGTATTCCAGCTGTGGTCTCACCAGCACTCTGTACAGTAAAACTTCTGCGTCCCACTGAGATACACAAGCATCAGACAACAAACCACCAGGACTAAGTCCAATCTAATTTAAGATTATGGACAATTTTATAAGACTGTAATGAGGCTAGCTTTAATGGGTAAATTATTTTTAATCATGTTGATCTTTGTCTGTGGCACTGACACTTTAATAACACATTCATGGTTCATTTATTACCAAGTACTTCCTCTTACCTGCTGTCAGCTCGTAACTACACAAAAAGCAGACCATCTTTGATAAACAGATTAAAACTGAGAGGACACTGTCTTGAAGCTACAATATGACAAATGCAGGCAAATAATTATTACATGTTTTTAAAACTCTATTCCTTCTTCAAGGGACTACAAGTTGGCTGCTGAATGGTCAGCTGACTTTCCAGCCTGCAACAGTAATAAAGCTTTTGAAACTTCCAAAGTGGATGATAATGGACATTTTTAAAGCAGGACCTTTCTGTTTTATTCCACACCTGATATTCTACACTTTACACAAGACACAGAGATAAGCAGCCCCAAGCCGCCCTCATTTTAGTCTACTCCGGTAACAAAGGAGGGCTATTGAGACTGGTTCTAAAGTATCTACCTTCTATGGCGTATCAATAACTTCTTGATCGCGTAAGCAATTTTCACCATTCACTAACAGTCATTCATCATGTAATCAAACCTTCTTTATGACTGTTTTGATTAAACCCTGCTTACTCTGAAGCAGTCTGCAAAAGAACAGCAGAAACAAAGCTAGATCTTCTTGTCATTTCAAGAGCCTTTAAATTTGTTAAAAACTTTCTTAAACCATTTTCGTCTATAAAGAAACTTCTGGTTACAAGGACTACCAGGAGCTATCTACATAACATGCTGGAGCATCTTTATCTCAAAGGCACTATGCAAAAGCTCTGACCGCCACCATCTGAACAGACCTGAACTTCAACACGACAGTGAGAGCAAGGTCCCTACGCCATCAGGTTCTTACAGACATGTGAATGGCTAATTAGACAGGAGTAGGCCATTCTGCCCTTCGAGTCTGCACCACCATTTATTATGATCATGGCTGATCATCCTTAATCAGTATCCTGTTCCTGCCTTATCTCCATAACCCTTGATTCCACTATCCTTGAGAGCTCTATCCAACTCTTTCTTAAATGAATCCAGAGACTGGGCCTCCACTGCCCTCTGGGGCAGAGCATTCCACACAGCCACCACTCTCTGGGTGAAGAAGTTTCTCCTCATCTCTGTCCTAAATGGTCTACCCCGTATTTTTAAGCTGTGTCCTCTGGTTCGGCCCTCACCCATCAGCGGAAACATGTTTGGGTTGGTTCTACTATTTTGGTAAAAATGGATTCCTGCCTTTAAAATACATCTTTCTGACAAGTTTGTTGGATGTGTGTCATAGCCTTTCCCAGCTGAGCATGCGTAAATAAAAAAATACTATTTGTTTTAAAATCCTGCAAAGTCTGGTGCTGGTGACTTTTACACTGACTGCACACTAACCAGATTCTGAGATCACAGTTTCTGTAGCCGCATCGTTCCTGCTTCCACAGCCAGAAACCCGGTTTGTTTAAAACATTCAAGCAGCAGCTAAGAAATCAAACCTTGGACTAGGAATTCTGCCCAATTCAGTTATTCAAGCATTTAAACTCACTCAAGTAGCCATTTGGAAACAGAACTGGCTCAAAGGTAGAAGACAGAGGGTGGTGGTTGTTTTTCAGACTGGAGGCCTGTGACCAGTGGAGTGCCACAAGGATCGGTGCTGGGTCCTCTACTTTTTGTCATTTACATAAATGATTTGAATGTGAGCATAAGAGGTACAGTTAGTAAGTTTGCAGATGACACCAAAATTGGAAGTGTAGTGGACAGCGAAGAGGGTTACCTCAGATTACAACAGGATTTTGACCAGATGGGCCAATGGGCTGAGAAGTGGCAGATGGAGATTAATTCAGATAAATGCAAGGTGCTGCATTTTGGGAAAGTAAATCTTAGCAGGACTTATGCACTTAATGGTAAGGTCCGAGGGAGGGTTGCTGAACGAAGAGACCTTGGAGTGCAGGTTCATAGCTCCTTGAAAGTGGAGTCACAGGTATATAGGATAGTGAAGAAGGCGTTTGGTATGCTTTCCTTTATTGGTCAGAGTATTGAGTACAGGAGTTGGAAGGTCATGTTGCAGCTGTACAGGACATTGGTTAGGCCACTGTTGGAATATTGCATGCAATTCTGGTCTCCTTCCAATCGGAAAGATGTTGTGAAACTTGAAAGGGTTGAGAAAAGATTTACAAGGATGTTGCCAGGGTTGGAGGATCTGAGCTACAGGGAGAGGCTGAACAGGCTGGGGCTGTTTTCCCTGGAGCGTCAGAGGCTGAGGGGTGACCTTATCGAGGTTTACAAAGTTATGAGGGGCATGGATAGGGTAAATAGGCAAAGTCTTTTCCCTGGGGTTGGGGAGTCCAGAACTAGAGGGCATAGGTTTAGGGTGAGAGGGGAAAGATATAAAAGAGACCTAAGGGGCAACGTTTTAATGCAGAGGGTGGTACATGTATGGAATGAGCTGCCAGAGGGTGTGGTGGAGGCTGGTACAATTGCAACATTTTAGAGGCATTTGGATGGGCATATGAATAGGAAGGGTTTGGAGGGATACGGGCCGGGTGCTGGCAGGTGGGACTAGATTGGGTTGGGATATCTGGTCGACATGGACGGGTTGGACCGAAGGGTCTGTTTCCATGCTGTACATCTCTATGACTCTAAGTATTGTAAAGCATGTTTGTCAATGACTGAAAGCATACGTGTGAATGAACTTTGTAACGACAGTTCAGTTACTCTACATCTGACAGTTTAATGGGAACTCCTTTCACTTCTCATCTCAGATGAACGTACCACAAACTAGTTTCCTGCAGACTCGCTGCAAAGTCACCGTTTATCACTAGTCAACAGTTTCTTTCTTAAACAGGTCCAGCACAATGCCTTGGCAATGTATAATCGAGAAACAAAAATTTGTTTGGTGCTTGAAACTGCAACACAGACCAACAGCCTGTCAGAACAGCTAACAAGAAGCTTAATTTCAGTACTTAAGAAGAAAATGAAACTATAAATGATTAAACGCAGAAACACTTCACTGACACTTCCTGAAGAAGGGCTTATGCCCGAAACGTCGATTCTCCTGTTCCTTGGATGCTGCCTGACCTGCTGCGCTTTTCCAGC
Source organism: Chiloscyllium plagiosum (assembly GCF_037043375.1). NCBI lineage: Eukaryota > Metazoa > Chordata > Chondrichthyes > Orectolobiformes > Hemiscylliidae > Chiloscyllium > Chiloscyllium plagiosum. The sequence continues at coordinate 30,610,748 of NW_028270177.1, forward strand.
GACACATTTTCAGCTCTGATCTCCAGCATCTGCAGTCCTCACTTTCTCCACTTCACAAACTATCCTGGCAAGTTTAAGGATTGTTACTGTTTACTTTATCCAAGTATTTTTTTCAATAAAACTTCTTTAAATTTACAAGAATGGTTGGAGGAATGAGAAACTTCAGGTTATGAGGATGAGACTGAAGCAGTAGGGATTGTTCTCTCTGGAGAAAAGGCTAAGAGGAGATTTGATTGAGGTTTTCAAAATCATGAGGGGGCTGGACAAAGTCGAGGGGGAGATGCTACCTTTTAATTGTAAAAGGAACAGGAATCACAAGGCTGATGTTTAAAGTGATGTGTAAATAAGGTAAAGGTGATGAGAGAAAAATAGACATTTTCACACAGCGAGCGTGGAATACACTGCCTGGGAACGTGGTGGAGGCAGATTCAATTAAAGGCATTCAAGACGGCCCTGGATGGTTATCCAGATAAAAATGGAGTGGAGGGATTTGGGAAAAGGCAGGAAGAATGGCACACGGTTGAGCAAGTTAGAAAGCCAAGGGATCAGTTCCATGTTTTACTTCTCTTTCAGGGCACATTGGGGACTCAAGGGTTAAACATTCCACTGCCAAAAAGACTCACTGCAGTATCAACTGGAAGCCTGTTTTCTTACAATATAGACAGGTCATCTCAGTAGGAGGGAGGCTGACTGTATCCCAGAAGAGGAGCCTAGTGGAGCCACACATGTGGATTCCCCTGTAGCCTCAGACAGAGGTGTTTGTCCTTCCCAGACAAGACTCAGCTTTGGCCACAACCCTGTTAAACTGCTTCCTGCTCCCATTGTCTTACTTCCCCTCCGTATTAGCATAGGTATGTGAATCCCCATTTACAGCAGGCAAAACCCTTCTGTCTTAATCTCTTCGCATCAACATATAATCATGAAGAATACGATAATCAGTTTCTGTAACCCATTCACACATTATCACAAGACATCAACATTCACTGGGCTTTGTAAATTCATCATTACCCATTAAACCATGGACTGACAACTGACCACATGACTGATAAACCTTTTGTTTAATCTCTATAAAAAATACTGTCTTTATGTGTAGGGCAGAAATTCATGGGGAAGTATCACCACACATAGACGCACGACTACTTTTGGGGCATTGAGAATCTCACGTCAGCTGTCTGATAATAAAGTATCTACTGTTGTACTGAAACTTGTGTTGTCCAGATTTGTGGAACAAAGCAGACTTCAACACGGTAACAATGTTTGCAGGCACAATGGGCTGAATGGCCACCTTCTGCGCTGTCACAATTGAGATTTTGTGAACTAGAATGAGTTAGAACCTTAGTTTGAACAGCTGCTGAAACCATGAAAGCCTTTCTGACAAAATTCCATGTGGTAGACTCATGAGCAAAGTTAGATCAGATGGGATTTAAAGAGAGCTTGTCAACTGAATACAAAATTGGCTTAACAGCAGGGGACAGAGTGATGGTGGAGGGTTTTTTGTTTGGACTGGACGTCTGTGTCCACTTTTCTTCGTCATTTAGGCAAATGAGTTAGATGAGAACATATAAGGCAGAGTCAGTAAGTTTGTGGATGACACCAAAATTAGTTAAAAATCACACAACACCAGGTTATCGTCCAACAGGTTTAATTGGAAGCACTAGCTTTCGGAGCGATACTCCTTCATCACTACCACCTGATGAAGGAGCGTCGCTCTGAAAGCTAGTGCTTCCAATTAAACCTGTTGGACTATAACCTGGTGTTGTGTGATTTTTAACTTTGTACACCCCAGTCCAACACCGGCATCTCCAAATCATGACCAAAATCATGACCAAAATAACATTCTGACAGCCTTGATCGATTAGGTAAATGGGCTGAGGAGTGGTAGGTGGAGTTTAATTTGGATAAATGCGAGGTATTACATTTTGATTAGATTACTTACAGTGTGGAAGTTCTTCGGCCCAACAAATCCACACCGCCCCGCCGAAGCGCAACCCACCCATACCCCTACATTTACCCCTTACCTAACACTACAGGCAATTTAGCGTGGCCAATTCACCTGACCTGCACATCTTTGTGACTGTGGGAGGAAACCGGAGCACCCGGAGGAAACCCACGCAGACACAGGGAGAACGTGCAAACTCCACACAGTCAGTCGCCTGAGGCGGGAATTGAACCCGGGTCTCTGGCGCTGTGAGGCAGCAGTGCTAACCACTGTGCCACCATGCTGCCCACGGTAAAGCAAACAAGAGCAGAGCTTATACAATTAAAAGTAGGGTTTTTGAACGTGTTGTAGAACAGAGTGACCAGGGGCGGGGGGGGGGGGGGTTCACGTACATAATTCTTTGAAATTTGCAGCACATGTAGACAGGGTGGTTAAAGACTATATTTAGCTCGCTTGCCTTCATTGCACAGACCTTTAAGTATAAGAGTTGGGAAGGAATGTTGAGGTTGTACAGTATGTTGGTGACACCTCTTCTGGAGTACTGTGACAGTTCTGATCACCCTGTTATGGAAAGGATATAGAAAGGCAGGTCGGACTAGTCTAGCTTGGGATTATGGTCAGCATGGATTGGTTGGATAGTTTGTTTCTGTGCTGTATGACTCTATGACTATGACACTGCACTATACTGTCTTTCACACCAGGATTGACAACCCATGATTGGGAAAGTCAGTCTGACACACAAAGGAATCAGGAGCAAAAGCAGATTAAAGCTCCAACATCCAACTAAAATGGATCTAAACAGAGTGAGGCTCTCAAACACAGAAGAATCACATTAATCCAAGTCATTGGTACATTCAGTCGCTTTCAAATGGATTGAGACTAAATGTTCTTGCTCATTTCCCTGACTGAGAAATACCGGGTGAGAGAGCAGGAAATAGCAAGCTTTTGACAGCAGTTCAAAAAACCAGAGGTCATAGATCCCAGCTCAGTGGATTAAAGGGGACATGAGGAAAACCATTTTTATACAGAGAGGTGGTGGGTATCTGGAATTCGCTGCCTGAGTTGCTAGTGGAGGAAGAGACCCCAAACTCTTTTATACAATACCTGAACTGCACCTTACAGTGTGCAGGAAGACCGGATTAGAAAGAGCAGCTAGATGTTTTGGGGTCAGCATAGACAAAATGGACCAAACAGCCCCCTTTTCTGCTTTATCATTTCAATGGCTCTAAGGTGACGAACTCCCTTTATGGTCAATAACATTCTGACAGCCTTGCATTATAACTTATTTTGTGTCATCCTTTTGATCAGATCATGTATTCCCCCAAAGAATTAAACTTATAGCCGAGCCTCTAATGCAATACTGAGGGAGCACTGCACTATCACAGGTGCCATCTTCCAATGGGAGATCAAATCAAATCCAGCCTCTCAAATGAACAAATAAAGGCTCCATAGCACTTTTCCACTGTTTCTAAGATGGACACTACCACTGGTGTCATGGCCAATATTAATTCTTTAACCCACATTATCTGGTTATTATCTCCTTGCTGTGTGCAAATTGACTATAAAACGCTTTCAGGAAGCTACATAGATGCAAGTCTTTCTTACATGATTACGATCCTAATAATAATTATTACCTTTTCACTTTTTTAACAGACCAGTCCTTATTTTTAAATTAAGGATTCCACATACTGTGCACAATATTTCTCATCTGGATGAGGTTATACAAGTTAAAATCAGCCCAATTAAACACATTCAATCTTGTGCATGTTCTGTACTTTCATCACAACTAAGTACTCAGAAACATTCCAATGATTGAAGCCAAGTTATTATTACCTTGAGGCAGCAATATTTCAAACAGGCTCTATTCCAAAAAGTTCACTGGAAACGTCTAAAATTATAGGTAATGATTCCTTTTATTTTACAATTACACAATCACCCTGCTGACTAGAACACTCCTAAATTACACTGAAGATTGACTAGAAACATTCTGTTGACCGAGTGCCAATAAATATTTTATTTGACAAATCCGCTCAAGACCACAATCCACAACACAGAAGTCTCTGAGATCCCTCCCAATCCAGTAATTCTGAAAATGCACAAAACATTCACCAGGAAATAATCTAACCTCCCTCACCAGCCACTGAGTGAAAAACAGATCTGTCTTCCATTTAACACCAGCTTGCACTGCATGATGGTCCTCCTCCAGGCAACGTCGCATTATAACGAGGATTAACATTCTGCCAGAAAGATGTTGAAGTAATTCTGAGTAATTCGACAGTCAAATTCAAGGAGTGGCAACTCTCCTCTGGCATGCCAAGATTACACTTTTGTTGTCCACGGCAAAGGCATAAAACAATCACGTGGTTAGCACTGCTGCCTCACAGCGCCAGAGACCCAGATTCAATTCCCGCCTCAGGCGACTGACTGTGTGGAGTTTGCACATTCTCCCCGTGTCTGCGTGGGTTTCCTCCGGGTGCTCCGGTTTCCTCCCACAGTCCAAAAGATGTGCAGGTTAGGTGAATTGGCCATGCTAAATTGCCCGTAGTGTTAGGTGCAAGGGTAAATGTCGGGGAATGAGTCTGGGTGGGTGCACTTCGGCGGGTCGGTGTGGACTTGTTAGGCCGAAAAGCCTGTTTCCACACTGTAAGTAATCTTATCTAATCTAAGTATACAGCATCTTCAACAGCGACAGCATAAAACATCCCAAGATGGAGAATTATCAAACAAAATGTTATACAAATAGACAATCGTTAGCATAGGACTTGAGTTTTGCTGAAAAAGAAACAACATTTTGTTCAATCATTTTGTCTTACACACATCAGGACAATTCTCAAGAATACTAATTTAGGAGAAAATCAGCATTTACACAGTATGAGAAGAGAGTGCTGATTGGTTGGAAAGTGCATTCTCATTGGTCAAGGCTTTACCATGGACCAGAGTCCACTTGTTAATTGATCAGCACTCTCCCCTCATGCAGTTTAAATGAGGTTTTCCCTTTAATTTGGTATTCTTATGATTTGTCCTGAAATGAGAGGTAAAAAGCTTTAACAAAATGTGCCTTATCAGCAGTACTAAAATATTCTAATTAGGTTAGATTACTTACAATGTGGAAACAGGCCCTTCGACCCAACAAGCCCACACCAACTCTCTGAAGCGCAACCCACCCAAACCAATTCCCCTGCATTTACCCGTTCACCTAACACTACGGGCAATTTAGCATGGCCAATTCACCTAACCTGCACATGTTTGGACTGTGGGAGGAAACCGGAGCACCCGGAGGAAACCCACACAGACACGGGGAGAATGTGCAAACTCCACACAGAGTCGCCTGAGGCAGGAATTGAGGCAGCCTGAGGCAGCAGTGCTAACCACTGTACTACCCCATATGAACCACCATATTAGGAGAGATCACAGAATCACAAAATCCCGACAGTGAAAGCAAACTATTCAACCCATCAAGTCCACACCGATCCTCCAAACAGCATCCCACCCAGACCCAACCCCCTACCCTATCCCTGCATTTCCCATGGTTAACCTACCCTCGTCGCTATGAGCAATTTAACCTGGCCAATCTGCCTAACCTGCACATCTTCAGACTGTGGGAGGAAACCAGAGCACCAGGAGGAACCCCATGCAGACACTGGGAGAATGTGCAAACTCCACACAGACGGTTGCCTCAGGCTGGAATCGAACCCAGGTCCCTGTGCAGTGAGGCAGCAGTGCTAACCACTCCGCCACTGTGTCCAAAGGCTTGCTTGAAAAGAATGTCTTTACACTAAGGGTCATAAAAATCACAGCAGGATTTCCGAAGAGTCATCAATTGTGGACTATAATTTTGACAGGAAACCTATCAAAAAGCTTTAAATGGCTGTTTAAATTAATTCCTAAAACACTTCCCACTGTTGAAATTACAAGCAAGTTACTGCTCAGTCCTCAACAACATACCTTCCACAAACGATGACCCACTTCTACAGAATTAGCACCTCAGGCCTACGAGGACCTGAACGGGAAGTTGCCCCTTTGACGTGTAAACGCCATACACACCAGCCGTGGCAAGGGACTGAATTCTCCCATCTCCAGGGATTGGAATTAAAATGTGACATCTTGGCGTGGGCAGTCTCCATTATTAAAAAAAGAAAATGGCCATCAACATTTCTAACAGAAACACCTCTTCCAAGTCTTCTAACTGAATCTCACCTTAACAGACTTGACAAGTATAAATTAACCGAGTGCCCACTGATGTGTCAGTGAATGTGGGAGGTGGAGCTGTACGCACATTGTTCACTGAATCAACCTATTCACTCAGCAAACTGTAGCACATACTATAACAAACAATCAAGAGTCTCTTTTCAAAAAAAAATCTATCATAAACTACAGCAAATAGATCCTCAGGCAGGATCCACAGCAACAATGAAACCAAGATAATTTCTCCAGCCAGCTGTGGTGAGTAGATATATATTCTTTGTCACTCACAACAATACTGTCTCCAGGCACCTTTGATGGGGAAATTAACCTCTAGCTGGGAATAGTGGTACCACCACAGGCAATAGCGAATTAATTTGAAACCCTTTATTCGCCAACTGGGTGAAGAACTCAAACAGTAAAACGTTATGTAACTCATGCCTACACTCAGCTACTGAATTAATCGCATTCCTCTGTCCTTTCCCCATAGCCTTCCAAATATTTTCCTTATAATTTCAGGTTATCCAGACACTGAGGGTGTCTCAGACAGGCCATTTCAGAATAAACAAATAACTTGCTTTGTCTATCCAGATCAGAGCTGTATGGATCCAGACGTGTATCAGTTATGAATGCCCTCTATCCCATGCTCCACTCAACTCTTCTGAACAGACCTCTCATATTCCATTGAATCCACACAGTGTGGAAACAGGCCATTCCGCCCAACTAGAGTTGAAAAATGTCATGCTGGAAAAACACAGTAGGCCAGGCAGCATCCAAGGAGCAGGAGAATCGACGTTTCGGGCATAAGCCCTTCTTCAGGAATGCCCAACTAGTCCACCCCCTCCAAAGAGCATCCCACCCAGACCCATCCCCTTAGCCTATCCCCATAACCTCGCATTTCCCATGGTTAACGCACCTAACTTACACACCCCTGAACACTGCAAACAATTTGGCACGGCCAATCCACCTACGTGCACATCTTTGGACTGTGGGAGGAAACCGCAACTCCCAATGGAAACCCACACAGACATGGGGAGAATGTGCAAACTCCACACAGTCGCCCAAGGGTAGAATCGAACCTGGGTCCCTGGTGCTTTGAGACAGCAGTGCTAACCACTGAGCCAGCGTTTCGCCCTTGATCCCACCAGCCCCAGGCTGACCTGAACTGATCACAGCCTCCACCACCTGGCAATACCTCAGGGTGCCAGATTGGAGGGCCGGTACCTCTGTATGATTCAGAGGGAAATGTCTCCTTAAAAACAGGAGCAGAAGTCAACACGTGAGCCCCCACTCTGTGGGATGACGACTGGTCTACAACGTTAGCCCATAAGAGACATTCTTACTCCATATTCCTTAGTATCTTTATTTAACAAATATCTATTACTCTCAGATTTCAAATTAATCGCTGTCTGCGAAAATTCTAAAATAAAAGTTTCAACGTTCCTGTGCATGGAATTATTTCCTACTTGCACTCCAGAAAGGCCAGTGTTTGACTTTGCATTCTGGACAATCCTATCAGGGAAAATCATTTTTCATAGTCTATCTGTTCACTTTATTACCTTGAAAATAATTTGATTGAGTCATTCTTTAACCTAAATTCATTGGAATAACATTCCAGTGTGATCTCGCTTCATTGTTTAACATTTGGAGTCCAGATAACATTTTACACTCTTTCCAAGACCAATACATCCATCCCACAGTATGGTGCCAAGACCTGCTCATGACACACTAGGTAAAGTCTAAACATGGGTTTGGGCAGGCAAAGCATGACCTCTACCCTATGTATTCTAGATTTGAAGGTTATCATTCTGTTCGTCTTTATGATTCTTTTTTATCTACCTGCTGTAATATTTTAATGATATAAGTGCCCAGACTCTACCAAGGATCCCTGATTCTGTTTTTTCCATCATTTAGATAGAACCTGATTCAATCCCTTCCTGAACAAAGGGCAACTTGGCTCAGTTGGGCCAATGTGTTGCCATGGACCAAGCAATGGGAATGGCAACAGGATTTCCACACCACCATTCTGTCGAGCTGATAAAGTGGCTCATTTACGTCTGCTAAAGCTGACACACGTTCACACTAGGAGTCTGTTTGCTGCAAACAAAAGGAATATGTTCAAGCCTTATTTCTGAAACTATTAGAAGGAGCTTGCGATGCCTATGATTCTGCTGCTTTTCCCATGCAACCAACAGCCAGAGTTCACTCAACAACCAATCCAACCCTCCACCTCAGCACCATCTCTTGAACTGTCCTACCTATACATCTTCCTTCCCACCTATCCACTCCACCCTTCCATCACTATCACCCCCCAACTATCACCTTCCCCCACCCCCTCCCTCCTAGTTATTTCTCAGTCCCCTTCCCCCACCCATATTCTTGATGAAGGCCTTATGCCCGAAACGTCGATTTTCCTGCTCCTTGGATGCTGCCTGACCTGTTGTGCTTTTCCAGCACTACACTTTTCAACGCTGATCGCCAGCATCTGCAGTACTCACTTTCTCCTACCAACCAATCAGCACTGTTTTCTCTTAGGAGTATAATTTGCTGAGAATGTTTGAAATTTGGTATTCTTGCGTTTGTCCTGATGAATGTGAAATGCAAATCTTTGACAGCATGTTTCTTGCTTCAACAACATTTAAGGTCTGTAACACAAAGCATACACAATAACTAATAAGTTCAGCAGGGAATTCAGGGGAGACTTCATTATCCAGAGATGGTGAACTGACTACCAGAAACAGAAAATGAGACAAATAACACACAAATCTCTCATAGAATGCACGATTTATTATAAATGGGAGAAGTTAACTAAACATGCAGGACAGAATGGAAGAATCTGCAAACAGAGTTAAATGGAGGGGGTGGGAGGAGGTTCATATGGAGCAATAATACTGTCACGGGCCAAATGGCCTGTCCAGAAACTGGAAATACTTTCATCATTTTAAAGTTATTGTTATATCTGTTCCCGTCATCCTTTCAGGCAACACATTTCACATCCTGACGATTTTTTTTTTAAAATCCCCACTAGATCTTTTGTCATTCATCTTAAAACGGCACCCCTCAAATTGCCAACTGTGTCACCACTGGTTCTGACACACTTTCAAATTAAACTTTCTATAACCACAAAGGATTCTGAGGCCAGAAATGCAAAGTAAATCGCACAAGGTCACAACAGCATGGCCTGCCAAATACTGGTGAAGATGTAAAGGCTTTGTGGCAATAACTGCAATGAAAAGCTATTTTTGTTTTATAATATGTGATTATATTAGCAAATGATTCATTCCAAGAGCAAAGCCTAGAAATTACTATCCGTGACCAGGAAAATGCTTTATGTTTCTCTCATGACACGTTTTTATTCCTCTAAAATTAGGTCATTGGCATTGTACCCATGTTGGAAGAGCTGAGAATATGTTTCTATAAATGTCCCAAATGAATAATAACAACTTCAACTTGTGAATTCACAAGTGCAAAATGTAGCAAAAAGCAAGTATTATTTAGTAACAGATTACCACAGCACACATGATTCATATCTGCACTCTTCAGAGCAGTTTTTGATGGTTAGAATATCTCTGAAGCAGGAGATTTAAAAACAAAGCAGTGCTCCTGCCCTGCACAATGCATCGCCAGACTGGACAGAGGGAGGCAGGCTAAATATTCCACATGGTTGATGTGGTGGCACTTTCAACATTAGACCGAATAGGGAGGACCCAGTTTGTTGGATCCCTCACTCTATCTCCTCAGCCGCAACCACGTACAACACACAGATGGACAGACTACACTAAATGTGGCTGGAACACATCAATCTTTCTCCTCAATCGCTGCTGGTTTGAATTCACTGGTGAAACCAGTGCAATTTTGTTCTTGTTGTTTAAGAAGACAGGAGAGTGTGAATTTCAGTCCACATGATTCAAAGTTCTGCAAACTCACGACTCGATTGACCAACTTCAGGCTTTGTTTGTTTTGTTACAGCTGAAGGGTTTCTCTAACCAGGAGATTTCAAACATGCATTCTGCAAATTAGGAAACTGGCCGATTTGCAGTCGGTTGTAAAAAGAGAGAGAGACGGATTAAATGCAACAATTAGAGAGATTATAAAGATGCACACACCTTCTGCGACCATCTCGTTAGTGTTGAGGGCTCTTGCCAGCTGTGCCTTTTCTCTGTGTCTTCTTCCCCCTCGCTCCAGCCTCAGTCAGGGGAAGCCTCCCTCTCTCTCACTTCCTCATCCAGACCTTAAAGGGGAGGTCCTCTGTTTCTGCCGATTGTAAATGCTCAGCTCTGCCAGGCTCCAGTGTGGGTGTAATGTGTGCACTCTCTCTCCCCTTGTATGCCTGTGTCAGTCAGAAACGTGGACCTGTGCCCTCACGATCCCTTTCACAACAGGGTCCACAGGACCCAGAGAGTGAAATGTAAAAGATACTTTCTTTTTAACCTAAAAAAAAACCCTGCAGCATCCTCATTAATTTGGCTTTTCAGTTTGTTGACAAGATTTTTTAATTTAATATCAATAGATTTGCACCAAACAATTATTATTTAACAGATCTTAACATTGACACCGCTCCCTCCTCAATAAAGGCTGCTATCCCCCTCGTCCTGTCTAGAATTGTGTGAGCAAATTTCCTCCAATTAAAAACATGAAGACACATTCTCCTTCAATCTCTCATTCCAGTTTCTGTTCCCTAGTTACTAGCTCCATCCCTCTCCCTGGCAACTGTGTGACTGAACCAGGTTGTTCACGACCTGACTGTCATGTGTTATTTAAAGTTGAGCTTCAGACTAAGATTTTCACTTCCACAACATTATTGTCCCACTTTGACCTTGCCCCAGCTGATCTGCTGCTGAAGCCATCACTTGTACCTTTATTACTGCCAGACTAGATTGGATTCCCTACAGTATGGAAACAAGCCCTTCGGCCTAACAAGTCCACACCAACCCTCTGAAGAGTAACCCACCCAGACCCATTCCTCTACATTTACCCCTGACTAACGCACCTAACGCTATGGGCAATCTATCATCACCAACTCACCTGACCTGCACATCTTTGAATTGTGGGAGGAAACCAGAGGACCCAGAGCTGGAGAAAGTGCAATCCCCACTCAGACAGTCACCCGAGGTTGGAATCAAATCTGGGTCCCTGGCGCTGTGAGGCAGCAGTGCTAAACACTGAGTCACCGTGCCACCCCATGGTTCAGATGAGTCTGGAACATTTTTGGCTCATCCCCCACGTGCCTGTGTACTGGCACAGTCCTACCCACTGGCTCACATTGGTTCCCGTTCAAGAAATATCTTGATTTTAAATTTCTTTAGAAATCACTCTCCTCCTCCCTAACTCTAGAATCTCCTCCAACTCTATAATCCCTCCTGAATCCTTTTGGTCTGCCCAATCCTGGCAGCTTCAGCTACTAGAATTATAATTCTTCCATCGTTGGTGCTGTGTCTTCAACTGTCTATGATCTAAACTCACAAATTCCCTCTCCCTAAATCACTTCATTTATCTTTCCCCTTTTAAGACAATTCTTAATCTCTACCTCTTTGATCATGCACCAAAGTACCTCAGACAGCACCTACAACCACTTCATCTAGAAGGACAAGGGCAGAAGATACTTTGGAACACTTCCATCTTTAAGTTCCCCTCTAAGACACTCAACATCCTGACATGGAAATATATCGCCATTCCTTCGCTGCTGCTGGGTCAAAATCCTGGGAGTCCCTCCCTACCAGCATTGTGGGTCAACCCACAGCAAGTGGGCTACAATGGTTCAAGAAGGCAGCTCATCCCCACCTTCTCAAGGGCAAATAGGACAATAAATGCTGACCCAGCCAGTGACACCCACAACCCATAAATAAATAAATGTGCAAAGTATCTCCTTATGTGGCTCAGTATGAAATTTTATTCCATAATTCTCTAGTGAAGTTTTTGTGATGTTTTGCTCTGGTAAAAGCACAATATAATTATGAATCGATGTTGTCCTCAGACACTCAACCCTCTCAGGAGCACAGTGTAGAGGTACATTGATGTTCAGTTTGGATTCTGCTAAGGCTACTCAGCTCCTAGCTTCATTAGAGCTACAGACCTCTAGAATACATAAAAGAGCTGAATTCCAGAGGTGAGGTGGTAGTGTCAGCCCTTGACATCAAGGCCAGATTTGACCAAATGTGGCATCAAGGGCAAAATTGGAATCAATCGATATTGGGAGGAACCTCTCCACTGGTTAGAGTCACACCTTGCACAAATGATAGTTGTAGTCATCTCAGCTCCAGGACATACCTGCCGGGGATCCTCAGGATAGCATCCTTGATCTGACCATCTTCAGCTGGTCTTCCTTCCAGAATTAGGGGTGTTTGCTGATGATTGCACAATATTCAACACCATTCATGATTTCTCAGATGCTGAAGTAGTCCATGTCCAAATGCAGCAAGACGTGGACAACATCTAAGTTTGCAGTAACATATGGCAAGTAACTTTTGTGTTATGCAGATTTCCAGCAATGACCATCTCCAAATGAGAGAATCTAACCCATTACCCTTCAACATTCAAACGTTTTGCCATCAATGAATCCTTCATTACTAATACCCTGGAATTACCATTGACTAGAATCTGAACTGGACCAGCTATTTAAATACTATGAGCAATTAGAGGCTAGGAATTCTGAGGTGAATAACTCACCTTCTCACCCCTCAAAGTCTGTTCACCATCTACAAAGCCCAAGTCAGGAGTGTGATGAAATACTCTCCACTTGCCTGGATGGGTTCAACTCCAAGAATATTCAAGAATCTTGACATCCATTCAGGACAAAGCAGCCCACTTCATTGGTACCACATCCATAAACAGTCACTCCTTCCACCACTTATGCTCAGTGGCAGCAGTGTGTTCTATCTACAAGATGCACTGAAGACATTCACCAAAGATTCTCAGACCACACCTTCCAAACCCATGACCATTTCCATCTGGAAGCACATGGGAACATCAACGCCAGCAAGAACCCCCAACTCACCATCCCAACCTGGAAATACTTCACCAAGTGTTACTTGCCATATTCCCTCCCTAATGGTATTGTGGCTGTCTCCACCCGAGTACAGTAAATAGAGGACAGTATGGTGGCTCAGTAGTTAGCCTCACAGCTCCAGTGACCCAGGTTTGATTTCAGCCTCAGGTGACAGTCTATGTGGAGTTTTCACATTCTCCCCGTGTCTGCATGGGTGCTCCGGTTCTCTCCCGCAGTCCGAAGATGTGTGGATTGGCTGTGGGGAAGGCAGGCTTATAGGGACGGGGTGAGTGTGGGTGGGATGCTCTTTAGAGGGTTAGTGTGGACTCGATGGGCCAAATGGCCCACTTCCACACTGTAGGGGTTCTATTTCAAAAAGGCAGCTTGCCAGCACCCTCTCAGGGGCAACTAGAGGTTGACAATAAATATTGGTCCAGACAATGACATCCACATCTGAAAAGAATTTTTAAAAATTATAATGCTACGTAGCATCAGATGGTATAAAATGATCAGTAGGTGAATACATCTTAAGCATATTCCTGAGAACATAGGCTGGTGCTGATGATTTTACCATGCATTCATGTCAACAAATGCATGAGTGCCATTTTTATAGCTATGAACCCACCACCAGAGATACATTTCCCTCCCCACCCCAACTGCATTCCACAGAGACCATTCCCTCCGTGACTCCCTCGTTAGGTCCACACACCCCCACCACTCCACCCTCCACACCAAACACCTTCCCTTGCCAACCAAAGAGGTATAAACCCTACACCCACACCTCCCCCCACACCTCCATCCAAGGCCCCAAAAGATTCTTCCATATCCAGCAGAGATTTTCCTGCACATCCACTCACCTCATCTACTGTGTCTGTTGCTCTCGATGTGGTCTCCTCTATATTAAGGACACAGGGCGCTAACGCGCAGAATGTTTCAGGGAACATCTCTGGGACACACCCACCAAACAAACCCTGTGTTCGAATACTTCAACTCGCCATCCCTATCCGCCAAGGACATGCAAGTCCTTGGCCTCCTCCACCACCAAATCCAAGCCATCCAATGCCTGGAGGAAGAACGCTTCATCTTCCGCCTTGGGACCCTCCATCCTGACGGGATCAATGTTGATTTTGCCAGTTTCCTCATCTCCCCCCCCCCCCCACTTCATCCCAGATCCAACCCTCCAACTCAGCACCGCCCTCTTGAACTGTCCATCTTCCTTCCCACCATCCACTTCACCCTCAGCACCGACTTACCACTATCACCTCCCACCTACATCGCCTTCCCCCCTTAGCCCCACTCACACCATCCTATTTATCTCTCATCCTCCTTCCCCCCCCTCATTCCGGATGAAGTGCTAATGCCAAAAACATTGACTTTCCTGCTCCTCAGATGCTGCCTGGCCTGCTGTGCTAGAAACCATAGAATCCCTACAATGTGGAAACAGGCCATTTGACCCAACAAGACCACAGTAACCCTCCGAAGAGTAACCCATCCAGACCCATTCCCCTACCCTATTACTCTACATTTTCTACCCCTGACTAATGCACCTAACCTACACATCCCTGAATACTATGGGGCAATTTTGCATGGCCAATTCACCAAACCTGCTTATCTTTGGACTGTGGGAGGAAACCAGGGTACTTGGAGGAAACCCAAACAGACATGGGTAAAATGTGCAAATTCCACACAGACTGGAGTTGAACCTGGATCCCTGGTGCTGTGAGGCAGCAGTGCTAGCCACTGAACCACTGTGCCGGCCCAGAGCCACCCTTTTCATCTCTGGATTAACAGCCCAGAGATAATACCACTAGACCATCACCTGCCCATAAATATTGTCAAGGACGCTGATGGAAATTTCCTGTGCTCTTCTTCAAACTCTTGCCAGGATCTGTTAGATCCACTTGAAAGAGGTAGCAAGGCTTCAGGTTAACGTCTTCTCCCAAGGACAGCAATTCATGGAGCAAGGCACCAGTGTGTCAAGTTGGATTGTGCTCAAGTCACTACAGTGGGATGCACAACCTTCTGGCTCAGAGGAGAGTGGTCTATCAGATGAACCTCATACCTTGCCTTATTATCGACCAAATAATGTGGAAGAATGTGTAGTTAGGAGAATCTAGTGGCCTGTTTCCACACTGTATGGGTTTTATGATTCTATGAGGCAGAAGTGGGTACTGCAGATGCTGGAGATTAAAGTCTAGATTAGAGTGGTGCTGGAAACGTACAGCAGGTCAGGCAGCATCCGAGGAGCAGGAAAATCGACGTTTCGGGCATAAGCCCTTCATCAGGATTGCCCGAAACGTCGATTTTCCTGCTCCTCAGATGCTGCCTGGCCTGCTGTGATTTTCCAGCACCACTCTAATCTAGACTATGATTCTCTGATTCTACCCATTACCCCTACTTTCTGTCACCTGCCAATCAACCGATTTCCCAGCTGTGTCAGTAATTTGCCCTCAATTCCGTGACCCTCCTCCTTAGCTGACAGTTACTTATGTGGGACTTTATCAAGTGCCTTTTGGAAGTTCACATAAACAACATTCATAGACATTCCCCTGTACAGTACCTTAGTCAGCTCTTAAAAAAATTCAATGAGGTTTGTCAGGCACGGCCTACCTGTCATGATTCCATACTGGCTCTACTTGAGCAAGTGAAAGTTTCAAGGCCTTCAGTTACCCTATCATTGATTAGGGACTCCAACACACTTCTCGCCACAGGTGTTAGACTCAATGTTCTCAAAAATCCTGGTTTTTCTCTTTCACCCTACTGAAAATAAAAACCAAGTGAGGTAAGACCGGGCAAAGTCTCACCAGCTGTGAACCAAGACCTGGTCAAAGACGAGCTGTCGATACCAATGTTTATACACACGTGGACATTGCTGTCCATTCATACAGAAACAATGTGAAAAGGGATGGTGGTTGTTGGTCAGAGTAAAAGGGGACAATGCTGGGTCAGGTGGAACACAACAGGAAGGAAGTTGGTCAGTGAGAGAGGAAATGGCAACAAATACGACTGTGAGCAGACACAAAGGTTGTCGACTCAGGAAGTATAACTGTTAGCAAGGGTGGGAAGACACGGTAAGAGGTAGGGATTGATTGAGGGAGGGTAGTTCACCACTCAAGAGGAGAATACAAAGTCAGCATGATTGAGTCATGAGAAGGGGAGGAAATCGGGAAAAGCTGAGAGAGACTGACATAAGCACAAAGAATTACCTTCAGCCAGTAAAAGGACCAAGGAGATTTGAGTTTGTTTGACATGGAAGAGATTATACGTAACATGCCCTGGTCATAATCCATAATCCTTCCCCTTTATTTCAAATGCCTTGTATCTAATCAATCGGATATTGTTACCATCAGTACAACTGGTGCCTTAATGTTACGAAAAAAAAGTTACAATAAATGAACAAACCAACAATCAGCCCACAGGTGGAATCTGTGACTGGATTAGTAACCTCCCCCAGTCTTGAAACCACTCTTCAAAGCAAATCTCTCAAACTTTTCCATCTGCCTTTCTCCTCCAGACTTGAGCAAACGTGTCTGGTCACTCCAGACTTGAGCAAACGTGCAGCAAACCTTACGTCCCAACTCAGCTCCTGCATTGCTTCCATATAACACACATTGTTCCTATAGTTTGTCTCCCTCTGGAGATTCATTGGGTAAAGATGCAGGATCCAAATCATTTGGTAGTCAAAGAAAAAGTATTCTTCTTTAACTGAATCAATGCGTAAGCCTCACAATGCGTAAGCCTCACTCTCTCTCCCTCCATCAATGTGTGACCCTCTCTCTACATCTCTCTTTCCATCAATGTGTGATCCTCTCTCTCTCCATCAATGTGTAACTCTCACTCTCTCTCACTCTCTCCATCAATGTGTGACCCTCTCTTTATCTCTCTTCCCATTATGTGTGATCCCCTCTCTCTCTCTCATTCCATCAACATGTAACCCCCCTCCTTCAACGTGTAACTGTCCACCTCTCTCTCCCACCATCAAGGTCTAACTCTCTCTCTATCTCCCTCTCTCCATCAATGTGTGACCCTCTCTCTATCTCCCTCTCTCCATCAATGTGTGACCCTCTCTCTCTCTCTCCATCAATGTGTAACCCTCCTTCCCTCTCTCTCTCTCCATCAATGTGTAACCCTCCCTCTCTCCCTCTCTCCATCAATGTGTAACCCTCCCTCTCTCCCTCTCTCCATCAATGTGTAACCCTCCCTCTCTCCCTCTCTCCATCAATGTGTAACCCTCCCTCTCTCCCTCTCTCCATCAATGTGTAACCCTCCCTCTCTCTCTCTCTATCAATGTGAACCCTTCCTCTCTCCCTCTCTCCATCAATGTGTGACCCTCTTTCTCTCTCTCCATCAATGTGTAACCCTCCCTCTCTCTCTCTCCATCAATGTGTGACCCTGTCTCTCTCTCCCCATCATTGTGTAACTCTCTCTCTCCATCAATGCCTAACCCTCTCTTTCTCTCCATCATTGTGTGACCTTCTCTCTCTCTCCATCAATGCCTAACCCTCTCTTTCTCTCCATCATTGTGTGACCTTCTCTCTCTCTCCATCAATGTGTGACCCTCTCTCTCCTTCAATGTGTAACCCTCTTCCTCTCTCCATCAATGTGTAACCATCCCTCTCTCTCTCTCTCTCCATCAATGTGTGACCCTCTCTCTCCTTCAATGTGTAACCCTCTTCCTCTCTCCATCAATGTGTAACCATCCCTCTCTCTCCCTCTCTCCACCAATGTGCGACCCTCTCTCTCTCTCCATCATTGTGTGACCTTCTCTCTCTCTCCATCAATGTGTGACCCTCTCTCTCCTTCAATGTGTAACCCTCTTCCTCTCTCCATCAATGTGTAACCATCCCTCTCTCTCCCTCTCTCCACCAATGTGCGACCCTCTCTCTCTCTCCACCAATGTGCGACCCTCTCTCTCTCTCTCCATCAATGTGTGACCCTCTCTCTATCTCCATCAATGTGTAAGCCTCTCTCTCTCTCTACACTAATGTGTAACCCTCTATCTCTCTATCTCCATGTGTGATTCTCTCTCTATCTCATTCCATCAACGTGTAACCACACCCCCCATCAATGTGTAACTGTCCACCTCGCTCTCTCTCTCCATCAATGTCTAACCCTCTCTCTCTATCTCCCTCACTCCATCACTGTGTAACCTTCCCTCTATCTCTCTCTCCATCAATGTGTACCTCTCCCCTCTCTCTCACACCCCATCAATGTATAACCCACTCTCTCTCTCTATCTCCATCAATGTGTGACCCTCTCTCTCTCTGTATTTCCATCATTGTGTAACCCTCTCTCTCTCTTTGTGTGTCTCTCTCTCTATCAATGTGTAACCCTCTCTCTCTCTCTCTCGCCATCAATGTGTGACCCTCTCTCTTTCTCTCCATCAATGCATAACCCTCTCTTTCTATCTCCGTCAATGTGTAACCCTCTCTCTCTCTCCATCAATGTGTAATCCTCCGTCTCTCTCTCTCTCCATCAATGTGTGACCCAGTCCCTCTCCCTCTCTGTCTCTCCATCATTGCGTAACCCTCTCTCTCTCTCTCTCTGTCTCTCTCCATTGGTGGCAGGGTGGCACAGGTGGTTAGCCTCACAGCGCCAGAGACCCAGGTTCAATTCCCGCCTTGGGCAACTCTCTGTGTGGAGTTTCCACAATCTACCCGTGTCTGCATGGGTTTCCTCCGGGTACTCCGGTTTCCTCCCACACTCCAAAGATGTGCAGGTTAGGTTAATTGGCCATGCTAAATTGCCTGTAGTGTTAGGTGAAGGGGTAAATGTAGGGGAATGCGTCTGGATGGGTTGCTCTTCGGAGGGTCGGTGTGGACTTGTTGGACCGAAGGGCCTGTTTCCATACTGTAAGTAATCTAATCAATGTGTGACTCTCTGTCTCTTCATCATTGTGTAACCCTCTCTCTCTCTGTCTCTTTCTCTCTCTCTCCATCAATGTGTGACCCTCTCTCTCCCTTATTATTGTGTAACAGTCTCTCTCTCTCCCCCTCTCCATCAATGTGTAACCCACCCTCTCTCTCTCCATCAATGTATGTCTCTCCATCACTCTGTAACCCTCTCTCTCTTTGTCTCTCTCTCTCCATCAATGTGTAACCCTCCCTCTCTCTCTCTCCATCAATGCGTAACCCTCTCTTTCTCTCTCCATCAATGTGTAACCCTGTCTCTCTCTCTCCATCAATGTGTAACCATCTCTCTGTCTCCCCATCATTGTGTAACCCTCTCTCTCTCCATCAATGTGTAACCCTCTCTCTGTCTCCCCATCATTGTGTAACTCTCTCTCTCTCTCCATCAATGTGTAAACCTTCTTCTCTCTCTCTCTCTTCATCAATGTGTAATCCTCCCTCTCTCTCTCTCCATCAATGTGTAACCCTCTCTCTGTCTCCCCATCATTGTGTAACTCTCTCTCCACCAATGTGTAACCCTCTCTCTCTCTCCACCAATGTGTAACCCTCTCTCTCTCTCCACCAATGTGTAACTCTCTCTCTCTCTCCACCAATGTGTAACCCTCTCTCTGTCTCCCCATCATTGTGTAACCCTCTCTCTCTCTCCACCAATGTGTAACCCTCTCTCTCTCTCCACCAATGTGTAACCCTCTCTCTCTCTCCACCAATGTGTAACTCTCTCTCTCTCTCCATCAATGTGTAACCCTCCCTCTCTCTCTCTCCATCAATGCGTAACCCTCTCTCTGTCTCCCCATCATTGTGTAACCCTCTCTCTCTCTCCATCAATGTGTAACCCTCTCTCTGTCTCCCCATCATTGTGTAACCCTCTCTCTCTTTCCACCAATGTGTAACCCTCTCTCTGTCTCCCCATCAATGTGTAACTCTCTCTCTCTCTCCATCAATGTGTAAACCTTCTTCTCTCTCTCTCTCTTCATCAATGTGTAATCCTCTCTCTCTCTTTGTCTCTCTCTCTCTCCCCCATCAATGTGTGACCCTCTCTCCATCAATGTGTAACTCTGCTTCTCTCTCTGTCTCTCCATCATTGTGTAACACTCTCTTTCTCTTTGTCTCTCTCTCTCTCCATCAATGTGTGATCCTCGCTCTCTCTCTCTCTGTCTCCCCATCATTGTGTAACCCTCTCTCTCTTTGTCTCTCTCTCTCTGTTTCTCTCCATCAATGTGTAAACCCTTCTCCCTCTGTCTCCGCCCCTCCATCAATGTGTAACCCTCCCACTTTCTCTCCACCAATGTGTGGCCCTCCTTCTCTCTCTCTCTCTGTCTCTCCATCAATATGTAACCCTCTTTCTTTGTTTCTCTGTCTCTTACTCTCTCTCTTTCTCCATCAATGTATAAACCTCTCCCTCTCTCTCCATCAATATGTAACCCTCTCTCTTTCTCTCTGTCAATATGTTACCCTCTCTCACCATGGCTCATGCTGACACCGTGGTGAAGGTACCATTTGCACGCTGCTTGCCTGGTCTGTTTTGACAGGTGGACCTCAATGCTGTGAAGCAAAAGACCACAAAAGCAAAAAGCTCTCTTTCCAAAATTATGAAAATATTCAACATCTGCAGCAAAGGAAACAGAATTCATGTTTGTCTTTGATGTTTCAACTCTGTTTCTCTATCACTCCTCATGCTGTCAGACCTGCGCCATGTTTTCCAGTATTATCAATATGTATTTCAGATCGAGTCATAGACTCATAGAGATGTACAACACAGAAGCAGAGCCTTCGGTCCAACTCATCCATGCTGACCAAGTATCCTAACCTAATCTAGTCCCACCTGCCAGCACCCGGCCCATATCCCTCCAAACCCTTCCTATTCATATACCCATCCAAATGCCTCTTAAACGTTGTAATTGTACCAGCCTCCACCACTTCCTCTGGCAGCTCATTCCATACACATACCACCCTCTGCATGAAAACGTTGCCCCTTAGGTCTCTTTAATATCTTTCCCCTCTCACCCTAAACCTATGCCCTCTAGTTCTGGACTCCCCCATCCCAGGGAAAAGACTTTGTCTATTTATCCTATCCATGCCCCTCATGTTTTATAAACCTCTAAAAGGTCACCCCTCAGCCTCCGACGCTCCAGGGAAAACAGCCCCAGCCTGTTCAGCCTCTCCCTATAGCTCAAATCCTCCAACCCTGGCAACATCCTTGTAAATCTTTTCTGAACCCTTTCAAGTTTCACAACATCTTTCCGATAGGAAGGAGACCAGAACTGCATGCAATACTCCAACAGTGGCCTAACCAATGTCCTGTACAGCCACAACATGATCTCCCAACTCCTGTACTCAATACTCTGACCAATAAAGAAAGCATACCAAACGCCTTCTTCACTATCCTATCTACCTGCGATTCCACTTTCAAGGAGCTATGAATCTGCACTCCAAGATCTCTTTGTTCAGCAACACTCCCTAGGACCTTACCATTAAGTGTATAAGTCCGGCTAAGATTTGCTTTCCCAAAATGCAGCACCTCGCATTTATCTGAATTAAACTCCATCTGCCACTTCTCAGCCTATTGGCCCATCTGGTCAAGATCCTGTTGTAATCTGAGGTAACCCTCTTCGCTATCCACTACACCTC
Source organism: Chiloscyllium plagiosum (assembly GCF_037043375.1). NCBI lineage: Eukaryota > Metazoa > Chordata > Chondrichthyes > Orectolobiformes > Hemiscylliidae > Chiloscyllium > Chiloscyllium plagiosum. The sequence continues at coordinate 30,632,391 of NW_028270177.1, forward strand.
CAATTTTGGTGTCATCTGCAAACTTACTAACTGTACCTCTTATGCTCGCATCCAAATCATTTATTAGATTAGATTACTTACAGTGTGGAAACAGGCCCTTCGGCCCAACAAGTCCACACCGACCCGCCGAAGCGTAACCCACCCATACCCCTACATTTACCCCTTTACCTAACACTACGGGCAATTTAGCATGGCCAATTCACCTAACCTGCACATCTTTGGACTGTGGGAGGAAACCGGAGCCCCCGGAGGAAACCCACGCAGACACGGGGAGAACGTGCAAACTCCACACAGTCAGTCGCCTGAGTCGGGAATTGAACCCGGGTCTCTGGCGCTGCGAGGCAGCAGTGCTAACCACTGTGCCACCGTACGTAGAGAGCCCAGCACCGATCCTTGTGGCACTCCACTGGTCACAGGCCTCCAGTCTGAAAAACAACCCTCCACCACCACCCTCTGTCTTCTACCTTTGAGCCAGTTCTGTATCCAAATGGCTAGTTATCCCTGTATTCCATGAGATGTAACCTTGCTAATCAGTCTCCCATGTCGAACGTCTTACTGAAGTCCATCTAGATCACATCTACCGCTCTGCCCTCATCAATCCTCTTTGTTACTTCTTCAGAAAACTCAATCATGTTTGTGAGACATGATTTCCCACCCACAAAGCCATGTTGACTATCCCTAATCAGTCCTTTCCAAATACATGTACATCCATTCCCTCCAACAACTTGCCCACCACCGACGTCAGGCTCACTGGTCTATAGTTCCCTGGCTTGTCCTTACCACCCTTCTTAAACAGTGGCACCACGTTAGCCAACCTCCAGTCTACCGGCACCTCACCTGTGACAATTGATGATACAAATATCTCTGTAAGAGCTGAAAATGTGTTGCTGGAAAAGCGCAGCAGGTCAGGCAGCATCCAAGGAGCAGGAGAATCAACGTTTCGGGCATGAGCCCTTCTTCAGGAAAGAGGAAAGTGTGCCAAGCAGGCTAAGATAAAAGGTAGGGAGGAGGGACTTGGGGGAGGGGCGTTGGAAATGCGATAGGTGGAAGGACGTTAAGGTGAGGGTGATAGGCCGGAGTGGGGGTGGGAGCAGAGAGGTCAGGAAGAAGATTGCAGGTTAGCAAGGTGGTGCTGAGTTCGAGGGATTTGACTGAGACAAGGTGGGAGGAGGGGAAATGAGGAAACTGGAGAAATCTGAGTTCATCCCTTGTGGTTGGAGGGTTCCTAGGTGGAAGATGAGGCGCTCTTCCTCCAACCGTCGTGTTGCTATGGTCTGGCGATGGAGGAGTCCAAGGACCTGCATGTCCTTGGTGGAGTGGGAGGGGGAGTTGAATTGTTGAGCCACGGGGTGGTTGGGATGGTTGATCCGGGTGTCCCAGAGGTGTTCTCTGAAACGTTCCGCAAGTAGGCGGCCTGTCTCCCCAATATAGAGGAGGCCACATTGGGTGCAGCAGTTGCAGTAAATGATGTGTGTGGAGGTGCAGATGAATTTGTGGCGGATATGGAAGGATCCCTTGGGGCCTTGGAGGGAAGTAAGGGGGGAGGTGTGGGCGCAATTTTTCCATTTCTTGCAGTTGCAGGGGAAGATGCCAGGAGTGGAGGTTGGGTTGGTGGGGGTGTGTGGACCTGACGAGGGAATCCTGTGTAGCTGTGGAAGATGGACTGTTCCACATATCCTATGAAGACGCAGGCATAGCTGGGGCCCATGCGGGTGCCCATGGCATCTGCAGTCCTCACTTTCTCCTATCTCTGTAAGAGGCCCAGCCATCACCTCCCTAGCTTCCCACAGAGTTCTAGGATACACCTAATCAGGTCCTGGGGATTTATCCACTTTTATGTGTTTTAAGGCATCCAGCACTTTCTCCTCTGTAATATGGACACTTTTCAACATGTCACCATCTATCTCCCTACATTCTATATCTTCCTTGCCATTTTCCACAGTAAATACTGATGCAAAATACTCGTTTAGTATTTCTCCCATCTATGTTTACGATCTACCATTGTTTGTGAACTAACCACACAAACGCCGATCACCAACTCACCCTTTATTTTAATGTGGAGAATCCTTGACACTGATTCAGCTCCCTCAGAGCCAGCTCTCACAGTGAACAGAGCCTCTGATAATCTTGTTTATATCTGTCGGCGAGGACTCCCCGATTAACAGCACCAATCAAGGATCTCATGATCTGTAGGGTCTACCTGGCTGACCTCATTACAATGCGTTGCATGCACCGCCCTTTTACTTGTAGGTCCTCCTGGGGCATTTTAGCAAATTGGAGGGTTCCTCTGACTCTGCCTCAGATGCGCTTGCCTCTTGCACCCAGAGTGGCTTGGGAGAAATTTATTCTCTTCTTCAGGCGGTAAAGGCATTGAGGTGGTGACATCTGGCATATCCATCTCAGATTCTGAGGTCTCTTCCACCAGCCTTTTAGTGAGCCCGGCACATTTAGCTCTCTCACTCTTAACATGTCTGCAGCTTTCATATCGTTCACGTGCTTGTTCAGGACCACCATCCCTACATGAACTTTAGATGTCATTGCACCTGACCTCATGTTGACCATGGCATTCCCGTTGTTCCTCCATCAAACGTTGTCCTCTGAAGTAAACTGTCTTTCTTGCTCATTGGAGTCTTATGCCCGGCATTGACGTTCCAGACATCATTTCACAACCCCTTCGTCAAAGTCTACAAACATCAGATTTAAACTGGTTCAGAGTCTTCTCCCCATCAGCAACTCTGCCAGTGATACCCTTGTCATTGTATGAGGCGTGGTCATATAATCAAACAGCAACTGGGACAGTTTGGTATCTAGTGAAGCTGTAGGCTCTTGCTTTAAGCCTGACTTCATAGTTTGGACTGCTCTTTCTGCCAGACTATTGAATCATGGAGCTGTCCTTATATGTCAAATGCCATTCAACTGCAGGAAATACTCAAATTCCCTGCTGGTAAATGATATCCCTTTATCTGTGACCAACACTTCCAGGAGTCCATGTATTACAAAAGATCCATGCAGTGTTTCTATTGTCCGTCCTGTGTTTACAGACCAGGTCTGAGGAAGGCCCCCCGGACTCGAAACATTCACTCTGATTTCTCTTCCCAGATGCTGCCAGACCTGCGGAGCTTTTCCAGCAACTTCTGTTTTTGTTTCTGATTAAAGTCCAGTTGGGGTTCAGGTGTTAGGTGCTTTTGCATGGTTACACAATAAAGCTCATATAACAAATGGTGTCTCAGCATCTCATTAAGGGTTAAACCAAAGTCAAATGCCTCTGCCAGTTGGCTTCATATCGTCAAAAATCCAGTTACAGATTGTCCGGTTCCTCGAATTGCCGAGTACAAAGGGTAGTGTCTCAGAATTAGAGGAATTTAGGGTCATAATAGTCCTTAAAGAAATCTGTCAACTTTTGAAATGTTGGAGCATCTGTTGCCTCAGGGGAAGTTGGGCTCCTAATAACTGAAAAGGATGCAGGTCCACAGGCTGTTAGGGGAATTGCACACTGCTTTTCATCTGCTCCAAAGTAATTTGCTTGGAAAAATTAATGCATTCTTTCCACATACTGGGCCTAGCCTTTGAAGACAGGATCAAATGAGTCAAGCTTCCCAAATAATGGCATGATGTGAGAAATGCTTACCCAAGCTCAAAGAGAACTGTTACGAGCAAATTTCTTCAGGAGCTTATTTTTCTCTCATCGCCACTGAAATAACTCCACAGAGTCTGGTATCCCATCACCAAGTCGCCCTTTATTTATACAGGGAGAGCCTTTGACACTTGGCAGCTCCCTCAGAGCCAGTTCTCAGCGTGAACAGGATGTCTGACACTCCTTTTTCATATCTCTGTCAGCCAGGATTCCCTGATTGGACCAGATTAACAGACCCAATCAGGGAACACATTCTCTGAGTCCACCCGACCGACCTCATTACAATCACCACAGGGTTGCATTTGCTTTTTTTGGCAACTTTTCCATTGTGATGTGAGCCATAGCTGTTCAATGCATCCGTGAGTCTGCATAGCATTGATCAATTTGTTACTTAGATTAATTAGATCAGGTTAAGGATCATCCAAAGAGATTCAATAAGTACATTAAGAGCAAAAGAATGACTAGGGACAGAATGGGGCCCCTTAAAGATCCGTGTGATCATCTATGTTTGGAATCACAGGAATCATGAGAGATACTAAATAAACATTTTGCATCAGTTTTTACTGTGGAGAAAAATGGAGGGTAGAGAACATGAAAATAAATAGTGATGTCTTGAAAACAGTCCACATTACAGAAGAGGAGGTGCTGGAGATCTTAAAAAACATAAAGGTGGATAAATCTCCAGAATCTGATCAAATGTATCCCAGGACATTATGGGAAGTTAGGAAACAAAATGTAAGACCCCTAGCAGAGATATTTGTGTCATCAACAGCTACAGGTGAGGTGGCAGAGGACTGGAGGGTGTCTAATGTTGTGCCTTTATTTAAGATAGACTGTAAGGAGAAGCCAGGGAACTGGAGACCGGTGAGTCTGACATCAGTTGGAGGGGCTCTTAGAGATAACATTTACATGTATTTGGAGAGGCCTGATTAGGGATAGTCAGCATGGCTTTGTGAGTGAGAAATCGTGTCTCACAAACTTTAGATTTTGACTCACAAACTTTATTGAGTTTTTTGAGGATGTAACCAATAAGATTAATGAGGGCAGAGCAGTAGACATTGTCAACATGGACTTTGACCAGGGTCTGTATGGTACACTGATCAGTAAAGTCAGGTCACATGGAATTCAGGGAGAGCTTGCCAACTGGATACAAAATTAGCTTAACAGCAGGAGATAAAGAGTGGTAGTGGAGGTTTGTTTTTAATGATGGGAGTCAGTGTAACCCTCGCTTTCTGTCGCTCTCACTCTTTATGTGTTAACATTTAGTTCTCTCCCTCATGCAGTCTAATTTTCTTTTCTGAGCCTTGGTCTTGCAGTCCTTACATTTACTGCTTTTACATTTAAAGCACAGCCTTTGAGAATCATTGAAACATGGAGCACTGAAGGAGAAGAACATTCAGCCTATCGTGTTAGTGCTGGCCTAGGCCCCAAAATGCTGCTGTTTCTACCTCAAAGGTTCAGTTTTCATCCCCTCTCCTCCTCCCTCTCTCCTTTTTCCCCCCTCTATCTTCTTCCTTCATGTCGTTGAGAGTGAAACTCGATGATTGGAATTGGACCGAGAATGATTGCTCTGTGTGACCTGTATGGCCATGGGGTTCAAGTTAGTATTAATTCCCTTGAGACTTCAGGATAGACGGAGACGCGGAATTACAGAGGGCCAGCTATTCACAGAGGGATGGGGGCAGGTGAATGCAACTTTGGGCTATCTGTGTTCGCTTCATTGATTCCTAAGAACACAACCTCAAGTCTGTAATACAGAAAGACCGCAAACATCTGTCTGTCTCTTATGGACCATTAGAATGATCTCAGCCTCTACTGAAGTAAAAGTCAAAATGTATAATATACTATTGAGACTTCCTGGTCGGACTCTTCTTGATTAAGAAGACACAGTTGCTTTTCCTGTTCATCATCAGACCATAAGACGTAAGACAGAACTAGGCCATTTAACCCCTGGAGTCTGTTCCAATGAGATCTGATAACCATCATCGCCATATTCCTGCTTTATACCGTGACCCTTGATTCTCTTACTGATTAAAGTGTGTCTATCTCAGCTTTGAATATATTTAATGGTCCTGCCTCAAAAACCCTCTGTGGTAAATAATTCCACAAAATCTCCACCCCTGAGATAAGAAATTCCACCTCATTCCCCCTTATTCAGAGATTATGTCCTCTGGCCCTCAAATCTCCTACAAGGGGAAACAACCTTGCTGCATCTACCTTGCTTAAACTCCCAAAGTATCATATGTTTCAAGTTTCCCTCTCATTCTTCGACACTCCAGTGAATATAAGTCCAACCCATCCAACGTCTCCTCATGAAGCAGTCCCTCCATACCCAGGAGTGAACATTCCCTGACCTCTAATCCCCAGGAGAAGAGATTCTGGTGTTTAAGGCTCTAATTTACAGCAAACTGCAGTGAAAAAACTCACGGAAATTTTTCTCTCTGTCCTTGAGATTGCTATCGCTTTTAGACTAAATTAATTTAGAACATCAGTTTGGCATAGACGGGTTGTTTCCGTGCTGTACAACGCTATGACTCCAAGTGTGTCCTTCTGTTGTTGATTGAGGAAAGTGCACAAAGCTTATTTGCCCTGACAGGACGCAAATTTAATTAACAAGTCTTTCTTGATGAAATCTGCCCTCGCAAATTTTGATGCAAGCAAGGAGTCATGGAGTCAGAGTTATACAATATAGAAACAGACCCTTCGGTCCGAATCCTCTGTGCCGACCAGACATCCTAGACTGATCTCATTCCAAATCACCCATTATCTTGGGTATTCCTGTGGAATGCATTCATGGAATGCAGAAAAGATCAGTTTTCAAGCGCCTTTCACCATAAGAACCTTTAACAGGAATTTGATAAATGGTTGAGGATAGACATTTATGATTGCCCTCCCTAATCGTATTAATGCATTGGAATTGTTTTTAATATATTTTAATTAAAGTCAGACTTACGTGATAGGGTAATTTCTTCCTTTTATTGTTGTAGTTCATTTATATGTGATTTTTTTTTTAAATGAATGAGCAATGTAGCTGAAATGAATTCCTGTCTGGATAATAAAGTGAAATTGAATGGAATTGAAACAAAGGCAAATCTAACAAACAGTGCATGGCATTCCCTCATCAGTGATGGCAAATTATGTTCCATTATTATGTCAATTATGCCCCGCTATGGGAAGCAAAGACCTAGTGGCATTATCCCTGAACTTTTATTCCAGTGACTAAGGTAATGTTCTGGATATCTGGGTTCAAATGATGGCAGGATTTGAATCTAACAAAAGAAGAAAATCTGGAATTAGATTAGATTCCCTAACAGGCCCTTCGGCCCAACAAGTCCACACCGACCCTCCAAAAAGTAACCCACCCAGACCCATTTTCCTCTGACTAATGCATCTAACACTACTGGCAATTTAGCATGGCCAATTCACCTAACCTGCACATCTTTGGACTGTAGGAGGAAACCGGAGCACCCGGAGGAAACCCATGCAGACACAGGGAGAATGTGCAAACTCCTCAAAGACAGTCGCCCGAGGCTGGAATCGAACCTGGGACTCTGGTGCTGTGAGGCAGCAGTGCTAACCACATGAATTAAGATTCTAATGACGACTGTGAATCCATTATAGATTGTTAGGAAAACCGATCTGGTTCACTAATATCTGTTTGGGAAGGAAACTGCCATCCTTACCTGGTCTGGCCTATGTGGGACTCCAGCACTGTGGTTGACTCTCAACTTCCCTCTGGGCAATCCAGGATGGGCCTAGCCAGAGACATCCTCATCCCGTGAATGACTAACCCAAAATTTATTTGAAACCTAATTCCACACACATTAATGATGAAGATTGAGAAGAGTGGCTACAAATGGGGAAAATAAATGGTTTAATAGACTGTGTGTTGATTGAAATGCAATGTGCACAAATGTCTGTCCTTGCTTGCCACAGTCATACAACCTCCACCCGCATTGTAGGCAAATATCTGAAGCTTCACTTCAATGAAGACCTCATGTTGAACATACTGCTCTGCTGTACACATGAAACAGCCTTTTCTGTAGGATCTCCAATGCAGTGTTGCATAGAATTTTCACAGCAAAAAAAAAGTTGAGGTGCAAATTAATAATTTTGTTTTGTTTTCTGATGGAGTAGTCATGGCAAAGATATTTCCACATGTGAGGAGTTCAAAATTAAGGTCTGGGATTATAGACTAGTCATGAAAAAAACAGTAGAGAATTCAAGATAAATATTTTGACTTGGGGAGTAGCTAGAATGCGAATCTTGCTATAATAGGGAGTGCTTGAGGGTACTAGTATACACATGTTTAAGGAGATTCTGGATTTGTATACACAGGAGAAAGGAAGCAGAGGCCAAGGAGCACAGATTTAAGGTGTTTGGTAGAAGGATTAGCCAGGATATGAGGAAAAGCTTTTCTCACCTAGAGGGTGGATATCACTGCACAGGTGGCGTGCAATGGTTGAGGTGGAAACCCTCAATGTATTTAAAGGAACTTGCATCTGCACTTGTAATGTTGTAATCTTCAAGGCTATGAAACAAGTGAAAATATAATCATAAAGTCATACAGCACAGAAACAAAATCTTCGGTTCAACCCATCCTCACCAACCAGACATTCCAATCTGACATAGTCCCATTTGCCAGCATTTGGCCCATATACCTCTAAACCATTCCAATCAATATACCCATCCAGCTGCCTTTTACATATTGCCATTGTACCAGCCTCTATCACTTCATTGAGCGGTTCATTCCACACACGCACCACCCTCTGCATGAATTGGTTGATCTAGGGTGTAGGTTTGCTCGCTGAGCTGTAGCTTTGATATCCAGATCTTTCATTACCTGGAAACATCATCAGTGGCGACCTCCAAGTGAAGCGAAGCTGTTGTCTCCTGCTTTCTATTTATATCTTTCTCCTGGATGGGGTTCCTGGGGTTTGTGGTGATGTCATTTCCTGTTCGTTTTCTGAGGGGTTGATAGATGGCATCTAGATCTATGTGTTTGTTTATGGTGTTGTGGTTCACCAAGGAGGAAGAAACTGACAACAAACTCACATTCCTGGACGTCACAGTCGAAAGAAAGGACAATGGAGAACTACAAACCTGCGTATACAGAAAACCGACAAACACTGACCAGATACTTAACTACACCAGCAACCATCCCAACACACACAAACAAAGCTGTATCAGAACACTATTCCAACGAGCCACTCACACTGCAGCACAGACGAACTTCGGAAAACAGAGGAGAACCACCTATACAATGTATTCAAGAAGAACGGATACTCAAATAACACAGTGCACAGATTCCTCAAGAACAAACCACGACAAGCAGACCAAACACAGCCAGAAACCCTCACCACCTTACCATACATTAAAGAAGTTTCAGAAATGACAGCCAGACTACTAAGACCCCTCGGAATCCTAGTAGCACACAAACCCACCAACACTCTCAAGCAAAAACTAACAAACTTAAAAGACCCAGTACAACCCATGGACAAAACCAACGTCATCTACAAAATTCCATGCAAGGACTGCCACAAACACTGCGTAGGACAAACAGGAAGAAAGTTAGCCACCAGGATAGACGAACACCAGCTAACCACAAAAAGACACGACACTCTCTTCCTCGTAGCCCGACACACGGAAGAAAAAAAACCACCATTTCGACTGGGACAACACATCTATCCTGGGACAGGCTAAGCAAAGACATGCCAGAGAATTCCTAGAGACCTGGCACTCCAACCACAAAGCCATAAACAAACACATAGATCTTGATGCCATCTATCAACCTCTCAGAAAACGAACAGGAAATGACATCACCACAAACCCCAGGAACCCCATCCAGGAGAAAGATATAAATAGAAAGCAGGAGACAACAGCTTCGCTTCACTTGGAGGTTGCCACTGATGATGTTACCTAGCCAAGTAATGAAATGTCTGGATATCAGCGAGCAAACCTACACCCTAAACCTCAACCTGAGCTACAAACCTTCACAAACCTTGCAATTGGTTGATCTCCAGATCCTTTTTAAATCTTTCCCCTCTCACATTAAATCCATGCCCTTTAATTCTGGACTCCCCCATGCTCAGAAAAAGACCTCGACAATTCACTTTATCCATGGGCAGACAAAATTGGCATGGACTAAATGGCCTGTTCCTGTGTTGTAACTCTTATTTTGATCTATGGTTTGTGTGACTGGCCTTGGGTTGAGACGTAGTAAATTGGGAAGAGGCTAGTGTGGATAATAGCACCAACATGGACCAGTTGGGCTGAGTAGCCTGTTTCTGTCTTGGAAAAGTAATGCCATGTTCTCAGAATCTGTATTCGGTGCAGACTTTTGCTGGTATAAATTGGCCAAAAGTGTTTGAAGGGGCAATGAGTGGCGTTCAGAGCTCTCCCCTCATTCCAATAGTTAGGAAGCAAAAGGATGTACTGGCACTCTGAGTAGGGTGGGAGAGGGCAATGTTGTAGAATCATAGAGATATACAGCACAGAAACACACCCTTCGGTCTAACTCAGACATGCTGACTAGATATCCTAAACTAATCTAGTCCCATTTGCCAGCATTTGGTCCATATCCTTCTAAACCCTTCCTATTCATATACCCATCCAGATGCCAAATAAATTGTAATTGTACCAGCCTCCACTACTTCCTCTGGAAGCTCATTCCATACACGTACCACTCTCTGTGTTGAAAAAGCTGCCCCTTTTAAATCTTTTCCCTCTCACCCTAAATATACGCCCTCTAGTTCTGGACTCCCCCATCCCAAGAAAAGACTTTGTCTATTCACCCTATCCATGTCCCTCATGATTTTATAAACCTCTATAAGGTCACCCCTCAGCCTCTGACGTTCCAGGGAAAACAGCCCCAGCCCATACAGTTACAGTGCCAAAGTAGCAACAGACAGTTATTTCACACCCAATACTGATGAAACAACTTCATTTCAACTCAGCCGCAAGTAGGAGCAGGAGTGGGAGTGGAACAACATGTAGTGGTAAAGTGTGAGTTTCCGAACATGAATTGCAGGTTCCAAATTCAACTAATCAGAGTTCATGACCCAAGTATAATTCCACTGGCTTTGTAGCAAAGACTGAGAGCTCGACACTGATCTTGCCAGCGGGTAAAACAGTCAGTTTCATGTCACAAGTCTTACTGAAACTCTACCTAAGCTTAAGGAGCTGTGGCTCTTCTTTCCATTCAGTAATCTACAGTTTCCTGGACTCATTATTGAGTTGGTCAATGTTAAATCATAGCCTTACCCTCCACTGCATTTCATGTTTAGTTTCAAAATTTAATTTCTCTTTCAGTTTCTCTTGCTTTTATTCTTCACCTCATATTCGCCATGCTACTTCCCAGCCATTCACAGCTCATCGGGACTTTTGTTTCCTTAATTTACCCATCACCAAAAAATGTTGTCATTGACTCCTGCCCTCCACCCAATCATACATCTTCCATTTTCTACTCCGTCTCCCTTCCCCCTTTCAACTTGCTCAAGACCAAATAAAAACGAATGTTACAGATGTTGGAAATCTGAAATAGTAGGTGTGGGTAAAGCAAAACATCACTTGATCACAATGATACTCTCAAAACCAATCACAACATTGTCATCAAACCAGCAGATAAAGGAGGAGCCATTGTCATTCAGAATAGAACAGATTACTGCAAAGACGTGTACCGACAACTGAACAACCAATAACACTACAGGCAACTACTGGCTGATCCGACCAAACAGCACACTTGTGAACCACATTGATCAGGACTTTGGATCCAGTCCTTCAGAGTTCCCTATGCGCCCTCATCCCACGTACTTCTCACGTAGGCGACTTCTACTGCCTTCCGAAGATACACAAAGCCAACACACCAGGATGTCCCATCGTATCAGGCAATGGGACCCAGTGTGAGAAACTGTCTGGCTATGTCGAAGGCATCTTGAAACCCATTGTACAGGGGACCCCCAGTTTCTGTCGCGACACTACGGATTTCTTACAGAAACTCAGCACCCACGGACCAGTCGAACTGGGAACATTCCTCGTCACAATGGACATTTCAGCACTCTACACCAGCATCCCCTACAATGACGGCATCGCGGCAACAGCTTCGGTACTCAACACCAACAATTGTCAATCTCCAAGCACCGTCTGACAACTCATCCGCTTTATCCTCAACTGCAACATTTTCACCTTTTCCAGATACGTGGAACAGCCATGGGGACCAAATCTGCATCCCAATATGCCAACATTTTCATGCACAGGTTCAAACAGGACTTCTTCTCTACACAGGACCTCCAACCAATACTATACGCCAGGTACGTTGATGACATTTTCTTCCTCTGGACCAATGGCGAGGAGTCACTGAAACAACCACACAGTGATACCAACAAGTTTCATCTCACCATGGACTACTCTCTAGTATCTGTCTCATTCTTGGATACATGTATCTCCATCAAGGAAGGGCACCTCAGCACCTCACACTACCACAAACCCACGGATAACCTCACAATGCTACATTTTTTCAGCTTCCACTGGAAACATATTAAAACAGCAATCCCCTACGGACAAGCCCTACACATACACAGGATTTGTTCAGATGAGGAAGAACATGACAGGCACTTGGAGGTACTCAAGGATGTCCTCATAAGAACAGAGTATGACGCTCAACTCATCAACTGCCAGTTCAGACGTAATGAACCTCCTCAGGAGACAGACAGGTGCTGCAACCGACAGGGTACCCTTCATTGTCCAGTACTTCCCAGGAGCCAAAAAACTATGCCATGTTCGTGCAGCCTTCAATACCTTATCAATGAGGATGAACACCTCGCCAAGACCTTCCCCACACCTCCAATGCTCGCCTTGAAACAACCACCGACCCTCAAACAGATCATAGTTTGTAGCACACTGCCCGGCTTTCAGGACAACTCCATACAACCTTGTCACAGTAGACGCTGCAGACATGTCAGAGTGTCGACACGGACACCACCATTACACGTGGGGACACCTCCCACTGTGTATGTGACAGGTACTCATGTGACCAGGCCAACGTTGTCTATGTCATACACCTGAGGCATGGTACATTGGTGAGACTGAGCAGAGGCTACGGCAACGGATGAATGGACAACGCACAACAATCAACAGACAGGAGTGTTCCCTTCCAGTTGGGGAACACATCAGTGGTCTCGGACATTCGACCTCAGAACTTTGGGTGACCATCCTCCAAGGGGGACTTCGAGACAGGCTAAAACACAGAGTGGCTGAGCAGAAGCTGAGAGCAAAGTTTGGTTCCCATGGGGATGGCCTCAACCGGCACCTTGGGTTCATGTCACACTACAGGTGAGCCCATTGCACTATACACACACACACATACACTCACACATACACTCCCACACTTACACCCACACACACCCTCTCACAGACTTATACCCCTTTACACTCACACTCACACATATACACACACTCTCTCAAAGACACTCATACTCACCCCTGCACACACGCACCCACACACATATCCAAGTTTGTGGGGTGAATTTGTACTTGCAGAATTATATGCTATTTTGCTCAAAAATTCCATGAATCCATGTGAGATTCTGTAATTCCCTTTCTTAGATTAGAATCAGTTTGACCACTGGGGTACAGGCAGACTCACACAGGGCACCTCACACCTTCAATACATTATCTGGGCCAACATAGCACCTATTGTTAAAGTTCACTTGAGAATGTAACTTTAAGAAAGTTCTGGAATTACCATATGAAAGAATTGAAACTAACATGCCCATTCTAAAAGATAAGAAACTTAACAAACAAGCCAGGTCTTTTTCAATATATAATATCAGTTGCATCACACTGTCAACTTTTGCTATAAATTCTATGTCCTACAACTTTTACTCCACAATCGCCTGATGAAGGAGCAGTATTTCTAAAGCTAGTGCTTCCAAATAAACCTGTTGGACTGTAATTTGGTGTTGTGTGATTATTAACTTTGAAATAAGAGGAACGTTTCTGAACATGAGTCATAGAGTCCTACAGCACAAGGACAGGCCCTTTAGCCCAAACTGGTCCATGCTGACCAAAATGGCCATCCACTCTAACCCCATTTCCCTGCATTTGCCCATATCCTTCTAAACTTTTCCTTTCCATGGATTTGTCCAAATGCCTTTTAAACGTTGCTAATGTACCCATCTCAATCACTTACTCTGGCAGCTCATTCCGTATGCGTACCACCCTCTGTGTAAAAAAGTTGTCCCTCAGGAGTGAAATTGAATTCAAACGTTAACTCTGTTTCTCTCTCTCCGCACAGTGGCACAGTGGTCAGCACCACTGCCTCACAGGACCAGGGAACTGGGTTCGATTCCAGCCTCGGTGACTGGCTGTGTGGAGTTTGCACATTCTCCCCATGTCTGCATGGGTTTCTACCAGTTGCTCTGGTTTCCTCCCACAGTCCAAAGATGTGCAGCATAGATGAATTTGCCATTCTAAATTGCCCATGGTGTTCGGAGATGTGTAGGTTGGATGTGTTAGCCATGGGAAATGCAGAGATAAGGGTAAGGGAATGAGTGTAAGTGGGATGCTCTTCAGAGCATTGGCATGGACTCGATGGATCAAATGGCCTATTTCCACACTGGAGGGATCCAATGCTACAGATACTGACAGATCACCTAAGCTTCTGATTTCATTTGATCAAGACCTATTGCATTTCTAACTATCCTCATTTATAATGAGGGGTCAACAATTTAAAAGGTTGACTCTGATTTTCTCTTTCACTACAGAGTCTGATCTGCTGAAGAATTCCAGCATTTTCTGTTTTGATCTTTGAGATTGTCAATTAGGCTGAATATCAGAACTTGTGTGATCTGGATGAAGTGTAGAAAAGAGATGGTGCAGTTCCACAGTGTCAAAGTAGAAATGATGGAAAATTATCTGATAAATTGACCAAAGGTATAGGAGTGAAATGAGGCCATTCAGCCTATCCAGTCTGCTCCACCATTCAATCATGGCTGATATGTTTCTCAACCCTATTCTCACAAGATTCACTTACCAATTATGATATGGGTTCTGAATTTGGTGAATAATCATACTTCAAGCTTCAAAAATAAGAACTCTATCAATCTAATTCTACAGGCTGCTGAATGTAAAGAGATCTCCGGAAAGGTTTCTAATGATTCTTTGACACATTACATGCTTTCCCAGGTGCAACTCAAAAAATATTCCTGACTGAAAAACTCATAGTCCCACTTGAAGAGAAAAGTTGCCATTTGTTCTATTGGACCCTACACTTCAACAGAGAGAGATAACTGGTGGTGGTTTAACCTAAGGGTCACCATACATCAGGCGAGCCCTTCATGGTAACCTCAGCCAGTGTGGGAATTGAACACATTGCTATTGATACATCACATCATCCTCCACCATTTCCACCACCTACAAACGGACCCACCACCAGAGATATATTTCCCTCCCCACCTCTATCTGCTTTCTGTAAAGATCATTCCCTCTGCAACTACCTGGTCAGGTCCACGCCCCCTAACAACCCAGCCTCCCCTCCTGGCACTTTCCCCTGCCACTGCAGGAATTGCAAAACCTGCGCCCACACCTCCTCCGTCACCTCGATCCAAGGTCCCAAAGGAGCCTTCCACACCCATCAGAGATTTACCTGCACATCCACCAATGTCATTTACAGCAGCTGTTGCTCCCAATGCGATCTCCTCTACATTGAGGAAATTGGACGCCTTCTCGCAGAGCACTTCAGAGAACAGCACGGTGGGGCAGCACGGTGGCTCAGTGGTTAGCACTGCAGCCTCACAGCACCAGGGACCGAGGTTTGATTCCAGCCTCGGGAACTGTCTATGTGGAGTTTGCACATTCTCCCCGTGTCTGCGTGGGTTTCCTCCGGGTGCTCCGGTTTCCTCCCACAGTCCAAAGATGTGCAGGTTAGGTGAATTGGCCAAGCTAAATTGCCCATAGTGCTAGGTGCATTTGTTAGAGGGAAATGGGTCTTGGTGGGTTACTCTTCGGAGGATCGGTGTGTACTTGTTGGGCCAAAGGGGCCTGTTTCCACACTGTAGGGAATCTAAAAAAAAACATTTCCGGGACACTGCATCAATCAATCTCACCCCCCATTGGCTCAACATTTCAACTCCCCCTCCCACTCCACCGAGGACATGCAGGCCCTGGGCCTCCTCCTTTGCCACACTCTAACTATCCGGCGCCTGGAGGAAGAACGCCTCATCTTCCAGCTCAGGACCTTTGAACTCCAGGGCATCAATGTGTATTTGCTGAAAATGGGTTGCTGGAAAAGCGCAGCAGGTCAGGCAGCATCCAAGGAACAGGAGAATCGACGTTTCGGGCATAAGCCCTTCTTCAGGAATGAGGAAAGTGTGTCCAGCAGGCTAAGATAAAAGGTAGGGAGGAGGGACTTGGGGGAGGGGCTTTGGAAATGCAATAGGTGGAAGGAGGTCAAGGTGAGGGTGATAGGCCGGAGTGGGGTGGGGGCGGAGAGGTCAGGAAGAAGATTGCAGTTTAGGAAGGCGTTGCTGGGTTCGAGGGATTTGACTGAGATAAGGTGGGGGGAGGGGAAATGAGGAAACTGGAGAAATCTGAGTTCATCCCTTGTGGTTGGAGGGTTCCGAGGCGGAAGATGAGGTGCTCTTCCTCCAACTGTCGTGTTGCTATGGTCTGGCGATGGAGGAGTCCAAGGACCTGCATGTCCTTGGTGGAGTGGGAGGGGGAGTTGAAGTGTTGAGCCACGGGATGGTTGGGTTGGTTGGTCCGGGTGTCCCAGAGGTGTTCTTTGAAACGTTCCGCAAGTAGGCGGCCTGTCTCCCCAATATAGAGGAGGCCACATCGGGTGCAGCGGATGCAATAGATACGGCTGCCTACTTGCAGACTCTATATTGGGGAGACAGGCCGCCTACTTGCAGAATTGCATCCACTGCACCCGATGAAAACATGGCTGTCTCCCACAATCCCTGATTTTTCTTCCTATAAAAAAATCTGCCTAAAATCAGTCTTGAATACATTCTACAGATTTCTGCAAAAGAGACGAATCAAAGACCAGTGACTGCCTGAGAGAAAAAACATTTTTTCTCACCCTTGTTAAAAGCAAGAGCTCTTATTCTTAAAAAGCGTCTCTAGTTCTTGTCTCTCTGACGGGGGAATATATTCTCTCAGACGCCATCTTGTCAAGTTACCTCAGGATCCAACTGTTAGACCAGTCATCATTTTTCTAAGTGCTAATGGGTGAAGACCCAATCTGTTTAACCTTTCTTCATAAAATAACTCCAACATCCCACGAATGAGTTGAGTGAAGCTTCTCTGAACATTTTACCCAAATACTCTTGTCAGTGACACAGAGAAAGGGACATAGAATTCAGTTTGCAGTTCAACTCCACTTGGGGACCCTGCAACTCAATATCGAGTTCAATAACTTTGGGGTTTGAGCTGTCCTATGTCATTACTCCAAATCCCTCCATACCAGGCCTTGTTATCATATAGTCTACTATTACACATCACCCATTGTTTGCCATTAAGTCTCCATTAACAGCTATTCATGTTCCCAGCCAGATCATTATCCACTCTGTCCAATTGTTCTCTTTCTTTGGGCTCTATCCCCACCTATAGTTTACTTCCTACCCTCTACCCCCACCCCATCTTTTGTATATAAACTAACATTTTCCTACTTACCATCAATTCTGAGGAAGGGTCACTCGACCTGAAAAGATTTCTCTCTGCAGATACTGCCTGACCTGCTGAGCTTTCCCAGCAATTTCTGTTTTTGACTGCAGTTCAACTCGATATTACTAATACAATATTTCGTATTAAAAACACCATGTGAGCATTTCCCAAATTCCCACAAAATTTACTCTCTATTTAGCTCTATCCACCTGAGAATGGATATTATCTACAACCATCCACATGTCTGAGCTGGGCCATTGCAATCTCTTTCCTCTACAACGTAAGGCTGGCTCTATTCCACAATGGTGGTTCTTGCAGGTCTTCTTAGGTTGTCAGGTCTTCCTGGTCTTCCACCACGGGTCTTGCAGCCCAGGTGTGTTCTTATTCCCCTTCACACTGGACCTTCTGGAATTTTCTATGGCCTTTGGCCAATGAGGTCACACCAACACCCTTCACCGTTGCCATACTAGGAGGTGTTAAGTGCACATACTTAGGTAGTCTAGATGTCAGACCAACACTTCTCCAATACAGAGCCTTCATTTATTTGTAACTGATTCCCCTTCAACTTTTCATAGATATCATAGAATTCCTACAGTGAACGAGCAGGCCATTCAGTATATCAAGTCATTCAGATCCTCTAAAGACCATCCTACCCAGACCCACCGCCCCAAGCCTATTCCTATAACCCTGCATTTCCCATGGATAACCCACCTAGCCTGCACATCTCTGGACACTATGGGCAATTTAGCATGGCCAATCCACCTAACCTGCAGTTCTTTTCACTGTGGGAGGAAGCTGGAGGACTCTGAAGGGAACTCACACAGACACGGGGAGAATGTGCAGACTCTACGCAGACGAGTTGCCCAAAGTTGGATTCGTTTTTGCAATCTCTTTGTAGCCAATAGCTGCTGGTTGCTGATCAACTTATTTTGGCCAATTTTCTGTCAGGCCTGATTTCTCCAGCCATGAGTTAAGGTAGAATGTCCAATTTTGACCACAAAATGTTAACTCTCCAAAGATGCTGCCCTGACCTGCTGAGTTTCTCCAGCCATTTCTGTTTTGGTTAAGGATGAACTAGCGTCAAGTGGCACAGTTTTTAAGAAAGTAACAGAAAACATGATAAAACAATCTCTACCTCATGAAAAGATGCCCTGCATGAAACTTCAAACTCCAAAGGTGAATTTCAAGTAAATCTCTGGGAATTTCCATTGATTGGAAGCCCTCATGCCAGGGCAATGTCCGAGAATAGACTGGATATAGATCAGTTTTTGAGATTCCCAGTGGATCACAAGAACCCTGAAGATCCATTCGGCTCATTGCATTGTCACATATTGAATGGCAGATGAAATAACAAATGCAAATAGAGCGGTTGCAGATACTGAGAATTGAAATGACCAGGTTCAAAGATTTGCTTCTTTCAGTATTTACGTGGAAACTAGTCCATCTCTTGGGCTGTGATGGCCACGCCTTCTTACACTGCCAAGGGAGTTCATTTCAGACACCAAGTCCATGCCAGCTCTCTGTATCGCAATCCAGGCAGTCCCATTCCCTTGCTGTATCCCAGGTGTCCTGCAGGTTTATTCCCCTCAAGGTGTTCATCAAATTTCTTTTAAAATTATTGATGGTCTTCCTACAGCCTCATGGACAATGTGTTCTAGGTCTTTACAACTTGCTGCATGGAAGTGTTCTTCACATTGTCCCCTTTATAGAATCCCTAGATGGCCATTCAGCCCATCTAGTCTGCACTGATCCTCCAAAGAGCATCCCACCTTAACCCGTAACCTCACATCCCTCATGGCTTGCGCATCCCTGGACATTAGGAGTAATTTAGCTTGAGAGTGTGGTGCTGGAAAAGCGCAGTAGGTCAGGCAGCATCCGAGGAGCAGGAGAATCGCTGTTTTGGGCAAAAGCCCTTCCTCAGCAAATTTGGCTTGGCTGATCCACTTAACCTGGTAAAAACAAGGACTGCAGATGCTGGAAACCAGAGTCTACATTAGAGTGGTGCTGGAAAAACACAGCAGGTCAGGCAGCATCCAAGGAGCAGGAAAAGCCCTTCATCAGGAATAGATCCATTTAACCTGCATGTCTTTGCACTGTGGGTGGAAACCCATGCAGATCGGGGGGGAGAAAGTACAAACTCCACACAGACAATCACCAGAGGCTGGAATCAAACCCAGGTCCCCGGTGCTATAAGGTAACAGTGCTAACCACTGAGCCACCATGCTGCCTAGCCAAAACCTGAAATCTGTGACCCTGATTACCAGCTAATGGGATGTAAACCTGTCACTATCTACCAAATCTCCCATCAACCCGCAAGAGGACAACTGTAGCTTCTCCAGTCTAACCATGCGGCTAAACCCACGCAACCCCCCCTCCCCCCCACCCATCCCCTCCAACCCTGTAACCATTCTGGTCAATTTCTTCTATGCCCTTTCAAGGACCTTCATGTCCTTTGGTAATACAGTATGTACGTGGTGACCAGAACTCAGCAATGGGCTGCCTTTTGAGATACTGAAACAACGCGGGGGACTGTGCTCCCACCAGGATATTAGAAAATTCCAGTTTTTGGACGCACAAAGAAGAATGATTTATTTTCAAGTCAGGATGGTGCATTAAAGAACTTGTTGGGATTAGTATTGCTGCTTTTGTTGTCCTTGCTGGAAATGGTTGTTAAACTGAAAAGAGCTTTTACAAGAAGATTAGTGAGTCACAGCAGTGCAAACTGTATATGCTACTCACTGCAGCCACAGAATGGAGATGGCAGTTATTGAGTTCAGGGGCAGTGGACAGTCAGGAAAGTTCAAACAGCTCCTTAAGGGGAGGCAATGGCATAGTACGCTGTAATCCAGTGACTCAGGTAGTGTTCTGGGGACGTGGGTTCGAATCTCATCATGGAACTTGCATTCAATAAATTTTTGAAATGAAGAATCCAATGATGACAATGAAGTCATTGTTGGGGGAAACCCATTTGTTTCACTAATGCCCTTTAGAGAAGGTAACAACCATCCTTACTTGCTCTGTGACTCCAGACACACAGCAATATGGTTGTTTGCCCTCTGGGGCAATTAGGGATGGGCGCTAAACGCTGACCTAGCCAGCGACACACTCATCCTGTGAATGAATTAGAATTAAACCTGCGATAGGGTTAGAGGTAATGTAAAGCTCTTGAGTGTTGCTGCAGTTGGACCCAACCAAACATGTGATTGTGTGTATTCCATCACATTCCTGACTTAGCCTTGGAGATTGTGGAAAGGATTTCAGATTTCAGCGGATCAGCCACATATAGTCGAATCCCAGTCTCTGTCCTGTTCTTTCGTAGACAACAGTGTGACATCAATGATCCCAATAACTTTGTAGCACCCTGACAGTGAAATTGAGAAAAACATTTTAATTTATGTAAAACTGAATATTTATTTTCTGCATAATTATCCGCAGAATTCAATATTTTCAGCAGTCATGTGGGATTTCCAGTATGCCTCCAGAATATCCAGAAAGTTTTGTGAACTTTCGAATCTCTTTTAGCTTTCCGTGGTGAATTGATTCATTGTTTCTGTTCTACATTCCAAGTTCAATGGAATAAATGATGAATAATCCACAACCTGAAGCAGCAGGGTACAGTTTTGGTTTCTTTATCTGAGGAAGAATGTCTGGCTATGGACGGAGTGGAATGAAAAGCTACCAGACTGATTCCTGAGATGACAGGACAGACATATGAAGAGAAACTGGATTAGTTAGGATTATATTCACTAGGGTTGAGCAGAATTGGAGAGAGGGCCACACTCTCATCAAAACCTCAGAAATTTCAACAGGACTAGACAGGGTAAAAGCAGAAAGACTGCTCTTGACCTCATAGAATCATAGTGTCATAAAGTCATAGAGTCCTATCGCATACCCTTTGGCCCAAATTAGTCCACGCTGACCAGAATGTCCATCCACTCTAACCTCATTTCCCTGCACTTGGCCCATATCCTTCTAAACCTTTCCCATCCATGTTTTTGTCCAAATGCCTTTTAAATGGTGTTAATGTACCCACCTCAACAACCTCCACTGGCAGCTCATTCCATATGTGTACCACCCTCTGTGTAAAAACATTGTCCCTCAGGTTTCCTTTTATTCTTTTCCCTCTCATCTTAAACTGAAGCCCTCTAGTCCTCAATTCCCCAACCCTGGGAAAAAGACTGAGCGCATTCACCCTATCCATGCCTCTCATGATCTTATAAAATTCTACAAGTCTCCCCTCCCCCCAGTCTCCTACGCTCTAAAGAAAAACATTCCTCGCTTGTCCAACCTCTCCCTATAACTCAGACCCTGGGTCCTGCCAACATCCTTGTAAATTCCTTCTGCACTCTATCCTGTTTAACAGCATCTTTCCTATAGCAAGGTGACCAAAACTGAACACAATACTCCAAGTGCGGCCTCAACAACGTTCTGTATAACTGTAACATAACTTCCCAACGTCTGTACTCAGTGCCCTGACTGATGAAGGCCAGTGTGCCAAAAGCCGCCTTCACTGCCCTGTCTACCTGTGATTCCACTTTCAGAGAACCATACACCTGAACTTCGAGGTCTTTCTGTTCCATTACGCTCCTTAAGGCCCTATCATTCATCATGACACTGCTACCTTGATTTGACTTGCCAAAATGCAAGGCCTCACACTCATTTGTATCAAACTCCATTTGCCATTTCTCAGCCCCCTTCCCCAGCTGCTCAAGGTCCTGCTGCAATTTCTGAGAACCTTCCTCACTGTCCACGATACGGCCTATTTTAGTGTCATCAGCAAACTTACTAACCATGCCTGTCCATTCTCATCCAAATCATTGATATAGATAACAAACAGCAATGGGCCCAGCTGCGACACCTGAGGCACCCCACTAACCACAGGCCTCCAGTCTGACAAGAATCCTTCCACTATTACTCTCTGCTTCCTACCCTCAAGGGAATTGTGCAAGCAATTTGTCAGCTCCCCCAGGATTGCTTGCAATCTAACCTTCCAGAGCAGCCTACGTTATGCATTTGAAGACATGTAATGTACCTTTAAGAGAGAGAGAATGCTGTTCTGTACTGAGAGTTACAAGCACCTGTGTACATGACTAGATGGCAATCCCAGAGTGCTCTGGAAAACTTAAAATATGTAACATTTGGCTGTGAAATGGATACCTCTGAATTTTAGTCGCTGTTTTGACAACAATTCAAACTTAACCAATCAGTTTAAATTATGCCCCATGAGAACTACAACCCAATAGAGTTGGAATTTATTGATTTGCCAATATTGAACCAATGAAACAATCTGATGTTCTGGGGTATAAAAATGCGGACACTTTGAAAATTGGTCAGAGAGCAACTGCCGTAGAGCCAGAGAGCTAATTGCCATTATAACATCTTGCTGTCAAAGAAATTAGGAAGCACTCTCTATCAAAGCTGCCTTTCATGTGAAACACAGTAAAAAGAAGGAAGACAACCAGGGAGATCCTCAGCTGGGAGAGTGAAGACATAGAAGAAGACAGCAACTGTGTGGTTTTGAAATTAAGTTGATTTAATTGTAATAAGCATCCTATTGAAAAAACATATTGTTATAGAGTTGGAGGCAGATAGTAAGCAGAAAGAGAAAGGGGGCTTAGGGTTGTGAATAGATGGTGTTTAATGTTCACTTTTAGAGTTAAGAAAATTGATGTTTTTCTTCAAATAGTAGAATTTGGGAGTTCTCTGTCACTCATATTTTATCAGATTATGAGGCGTAGTGAGCTTTTCTGGGTGTTTGGTTTAATTAACAGAGAGGTTCAATTCCGTGTTGTAGCACTACCATGTATAACCTTATGAAAGGCCTTACTGAAATCCATATAGACTACGTCTACCGCACTGCCCTCGTCAACCTTCCTGGTCACTTTATCAAAGAATTAGTAGAAAGTGAGCACAGCAGCTGCTGGAGATCAGAGTCAAAAAGTGTGGCACAGGAAAAGTGCAGCCAATCAGGCAGCATCCGAGGAGCAGGAGAATCTAAGTTTCGAACATAACCTCTTCTTCAGGAAGCATAAGCTCTTCATTCCTGATGAAGGGCTGATGCTCGAAACGTTGACTCTCCTGTTCCTTGGATGCTGTCTGACCCACTGTGCTTTTCTAGCACCACATTTGTTGACATTTCATCAAAGAACTCTAACAAATTTGTGAGGCATGACCTCCCATGCGCAAAGCCATGTTGACTACTCTTAATCAAACCCTGTCTTTCCAAATGCATGAATATCTTATCTCTCAGATTCTTCTCAATTAACATACATTAGGTTAGGCTTATTGATCTATAGATCCCAGGTTTTTCTTTGCAGCCCTACTTGAATAATGGCACAACATTTGCTATCCTCCAGTCTTCCGGGACCTCACGTGTGGCTAATGATGATGCAAAAGTATCAGCCAGAGCCCCTACAATTTCTACTCTAGCCTCTTGCAGTGTTCTTGAATATACCTGGTTAGAAACAGGAGTACACTCTAATACTTCCAACACTGCCTCTACTGTGGTATGGATTGTCCCGAAGATATGACCATTAACTTCCTCAAGTTTCCAAGTCTTCATGTCTTTCTCTACAGTAAACACTGAGGAGAAATATTCATTGAGGACCTCTGGGGGAATCAAGAATTATGGGTTACTGTCTAAGGTTACAGGGTAGGCCAGTGAGGACAGACATGAGGAGGAATTTCTTCACCCAGAGAGTTCTGGGCATTTGGAATTCTCTACTTCAGAAAGTGGTCGAGGCCGAAACATTAAATGTTTTCAAAGAGAAGTTGGATATAGTTTTTAGGCTAATGGGTTCAAACGATATGGGGAGAAAGCAGGAGCAGCTTACTGAGATGGATGATCAGCCAGGATCATATTGAATGGCGGAACAGATTCGAAGGGCTGAAGTTGGCAATGATAATGGATAGGATTCAAATCAGCAATATATCCGGGTTTCCTCCGGGTGCTCCGGTTTCCTCCCACAGTCCAAAAATGTGCAGGTCGGGTGAATTGGCCATGCTAAATTGCCCGTAGTGTTAGGTAAGGGGTAAATGTAGGGGCATGGGTGGGTTGCGCTTCGGCGGGTCGGTGTCGACTTGTTGGGCCGAAGGGCCTGTTTCCACACTGTAAGTAATCTAAAAAAAATCTATCTAAAAAAAACCTGCTATGCTCCTATTTTCTACAAAGGACAAATGGCAAGTGTTGGAGATGTGGATCTAGGTGTCACCTGCCTATACCTGAAGATGATGGCATCCAGCATGTGGATGGTATTAGGAAAGCGATGGGTCCTCCAGAGGACAGGTCATTGCTGGAACTGGGAATAAATCAGGAAAACTCTCGGGCTGGATAACCAAGAGGGAATGAGGAAGTAAGATGATGACAATATCAAACATTGCAGAGAGGTGAAGGAGGATAAGGAACATTAACACACCTTTGTTGCAGAGGAAGCTGTTTGAGATGCTGGGCAGGGCAGTCTTTGGTGTTTTGAGCA
Organism: Chiloscyllium plagiosum; assembly: GCF_037043375.1. Taxonomy (NCBI): domain Eukaryota; kingdom Metazoa; phylum Chordata; class Chondrichthyes; order Orectolobiformes; family Hemiscylliidae; genus Chiloscyllium; species Chiloscyllium plagiosum. The sequence goes on from NW_028270177.1 coordinate 30,657,165, forward strand.
GGCCACCTGCTAGATACATGGCATCAGAACAGGCAGTTTTCAAGCATAATGTTGGGAGGTGAAGAGGTATTCAAAGCAGGTCAGTTGTGCAGCAGCAGATGGAGAAGATGTTCAAGCTGAGAGGTGGCTTTTTGAGAAGACAGTGCTGATTGCATTTAATCAGAAGTTGTTCCAAAGACAGTTAAATACCTTTTATTAGCATTTAAAGACAGCAGGTACATTGCTGATTTGAATCCTATCCATTATCACTGCCAACTTTAAGGCAAACAAGATAATGATACAAGTGGTCTGTGAGTACTTTAACCCTAACGTTAACCTTAATGCAGACTCTGCTACAGGTATGATGCACAGAGTTAATTGGGAACCCTTCGAAAGTGCGCACCAGCTGATAATGAATATTTTGGTGTATTGCTAAAGTATGTTTTATGCGTTGCATGATCTTTTGGAGACTTCAAAATAAATTCTACACTGATGGCAAATCTATAAAACAGTCATTTGCATATTGATGGAAATGAAAAGTACATCCTACTCCATCTGTAAACCGGGACACAATTTCAACATTAATTTAGATTTAATTGAACGGAATTTGTGGTTAATTTGTGAGACTGCTTCAACATGCCAATGTGCTTTCATTTTCCTCAATTCATGTTACCTCTCTGGAACATTCTGTTCAAAGTAATTGTGTTTTCTTTCAGCAGGAGAGAATTTGCTCGTAGTGGACACTTTCCACAATTTACAGAGAACGTCCGAGCTAAAACACAACATAATTAACTAATTTTATTGCTTGATGAAAAGTTTGCTCCCGACTGCAAAGGACACAAAGTTAATCTTATTTATGAAAGTGATGTTGGTTTAATATTCAGTCAGTTTCCATTGGTATTATAACTTTGTAAAGAATAAAGTGGCTGGATGTGATACTGGATATCTGAATTTCTCATTTTTGAATTAGATTAGAACAGAATCCCTCCAGTATGGGAACAGGCCCTTCGACCCAACAAGCCCACACCAACCCTGTGAAGAGTAAACCCATTCCTCAACCTTACTCTACATTTGCCCCTGTCTGACACATCTCTGAACACTATTTGCCAATTCACCTGACCTGCACATCTTTGAACTATGGGAGGAAACCCATGCAGACACAGGGAGAATACGCAAACTCCACACAGACAGTCGCTCAAGGCTGGAATTGAACTTGGGCCCCTGGCACTGTGAGGCAGCAGTGCTAACCACTGAGCTACCCTCAAAATTGCATTTAGGGGCAGTTGTTGTTGTCATAGTAAAGTTGAGTTGCTGAAGTTAAGGATTACTGTTCAGTAATAATTGCTGCAAATGCCCAGTTCGCATCAACGTTACAGATGAAGGGCCTTTGCTCGAAACATCAATTTTCTTGCTCCTCGGATGCTGCCTGACCTGCTGTGATTTTGCAACACCACTCTAATCTAGACTCAACATTACAGCCCAAGTCGTGGCAGTGGTGGAAAATTAGGTAGCTGTTAGGATCTGCCTTGACAGCCCAAAAATATAATGCATGGAGGAGGTAAAGGTAAGAAATTGAGCAGCTAAGGATCCAGGATTAAATGAAAATACCAAAAAAAAACCTTTCCTGTACAAACATCAACAAAGAAAACACAGACGAAAATGAGTAAATCATGGATGAACTTTACCTAACTTTCACAAATATATCCTCTGGATGGTGATTATTTCTTCTCCTGGGTCTGCTTTTCACAGCTCAGATCCATGTTATCCTTTGGTTGACATGAACTCCCAGACCAAGTGCCGATATTTCTAACTGCCATCCACAATGATCCACCATATACATTGGAGGGAACTCCTTTGGTTTCTATTCTGGAGCAGGACTTCTTGTCCCTTAGCAGAGCTAGCGAGTTTTGAGAAGATTTGTAGCTCAGGTTGAGGTTCTGGATGTAGGTTTGCTCGCTGAGCTGGAAGGTTCATTTTCAGACATTTCATCACCCTACTAAGTAACATCTTCAGTGAGTCTACAAAAGGAGGCTCGCTGAAGATGTTACCTAGTAAGGTGACAAAACATCTGAAAATGAACCTTCCAGCTCAGCGAGCAAACCTACATTCTTAACAGAGTTACTTGGGCTGACCTAATTGTCTTTCTCTTCAAAAACATACATAACTGAGTTACTTAGTTAAAGGGGTGTGTTGCTGAACATAGAATATTACAGCGCAGTACAGGCCAATCGGCCCTCGATGTTGCACCGATTTGTGAAACCGATCTGAAGCCCATCTAACCTACACTATTCCATTTTCATCCATTTGTTTATCCAATGACCATTTAAATGTCCTTAAAGTTTGCGAGTCTGATATTGTTGCAAGCAGTGTGTTCCACACCCCTACTACTCTCTGAGTAAAGAAACTACCTCTGACATCTGTGCTATATCTATAATCCTTCAATTTAAAGCTATGCACTCTCATGCTAGCCATCAATATCCATGGAAAAAGGCTCTCACTGTCCACCATATCTAATCATCTGATCATCTCGTATGTCTCAATTAAGTTACCTCTTAACCTCCCTCTCTCTAACAAAACCAGCCACAGGTCCCTCAGCGTTTCCTCGTAAGATATTCCTTCCATACCAGGCAACATCATAGTAAATCTCCTCTGCACCCTCTCCAATGCTTCCACATCTTTCTATAATGTGGCAAACTGAACTGTACACAATACTCCAAGTACAGCCACATCAAAGTTTTGAACAGCTGCAACATGACGTCATGGCTCCGAAACTCAATCCCTCTACTAATAAAAGCTAACCACCATATACCTTAACACTTCTATCAACATGGGTGACAACTTTCAGGGATTTATGCTCATAGACACCGAGATTTCTCTGCTCATCCACAAGAATCTTACCATTAACCAAGTACTCTGTATTCCTGTTACTCCTTCCAAAGTGAATCACCTCACACGTTTCCGCATTAAACTCCATTTGCCCACTTTCAGCCCAGCTCTGCAGCTTATCTATATCCCTCTGTAACCTGCAACATCTTTCAGCACTGGCCACAACCCCACTGACCTTAGTGTCATCCTCAAATTTACTAACCCATCCTTCTACGCCCTCATCCAGGTCGTTTATAAAAATGACAAACAGCAGTGGCCCCGAAACAGATCCTTGCCGTACACTACCACTAACTGAACTCCAGGATGAACATTTCCCATCAACCACCGCCCTCTGTCTTCTTTCAGCTAGCCAATTTCTGATCCAAATCGCTAAATCACCCTTAGTCCCATGCCTCTATATTTTGTGCAATAGCCTACCATGGGGAACTTATCAAACGCCTTACTGAAATCCATATACACCACATCAACCGCTTTACCCTCATCAACCTGTTTGGTCACGTTCTCAAATAACTCAATAACATTTGTGAGGCACGACCTACCCTTTACAAAACCAGGTTGACTATCCCTAATCAAATTATTCCTCTCTAGATGATGATAAATCCTATCTCTTATAACCATTTCCAACACTTTACCCACAACCGAAATAAGGCTCACTGGTCTATAATTTCCAGGGTTGTCTCTACTCCCCTTCTTAAAACAAGGGAACAACATTTGCTATCCACCAGTCTTCTGGCAGTATTCCTTTTGACAACGATGACATAAAGATTAAAGCCAAAGGCTCTGCAATCTCTACCCTGGCTTCCCAGAGAATCCTAGGATAAATTCCATCTGGCCCAGGGGATGTATCTATCTTCACACTTTCCAGAATTGGTAACACCTCCCCCTTGAGAACCTCCATCCCATCTAGTCTAGTAGCCTGTATCTCAGCATTCTCTTCAACAACATTGTCTTTTTCCAGTGTGAATACTAATGAAAAATATTCATTTAGTGCTTCCCCATCTCTTCGGATTCCACACACAAATTCCCACCACTATCCTTGATTGGCTCTAATCTTACTCTAGTCATTCTTTTATTCCTGATATACCTATAGAAAGCCTTAGGGTTTTCCTTGATCCTATCCGCCAATGACTTCTCATGTCCCTTTCTGGCTCTTCTTACCTCTCTCTTTAGGTCTTTCCAGGCTAACTTGCAACTCTCAAGCTCCCTAACTGAGCCTTCACATCTCATCTTAATATAAGCCTCCTTCTTCGTCTTGACAAGAGATTCAACTTCTTTAGTAAACCATGGCTCCCTCACTCAACCACTTCCCCCTGCCTGTCAGGTGCATACTTATCAAGGACATGCAGTAGCTGTTCCTTGAATAAGCTCCACATTTCAATTGTGCCCATCCCTTGCAGTTTCCTTCCCCATCTAAGCATCCTAAATCTTGTATAATCACATCATAATTGCCTTTCCCCCAGCTATAACTCTTGACCTGCGGTACATACCTATCCCTTTCCATCACTAAAGTAAACATAACCGAATTGTGGTCACTATCACCAAAGTGCTCACCTACCTCCAAATCTAACACCTCGCTGGGTTCATTACCTAGTACCAAATCCAATTTGGCCTCACCTCTTGTTGGCCAGTCTACATACTGTGTCAGGAAACCCTCCTGAACACATTGGTCAAAAACTGCCCCATCTAAGGTACTTGAACTATAGTATTCCCAGTCAGCATTTGGAAAGTTAAAGACCCCACAACAACTACCTTGTCACTCTAACTCCTATTGAGGGATCATCTTTGCTATCCTTTCCTCTACATCTCTGAACTATTTGGAGACCTATAGAAAACTCCCAACAGGGTGACCTCTCCTTTCCTGTTTCTAACCTCAGTCCATATTACCTCAGTATACGAGTCCTTATTAAAGGTCCTGTCTGCCACTGTAATATTGTCCTTGACTAACAGTGCCACACCTCCCCCTCTAATACCATCTTCTCTGTTCTGACTGAAACATCTAAATCATGGAGCCCGCAACAACCATTCCTGTCCCTGGTCTGTCCACATCTCTGAAATGGCCAAAACATCGAAGTCCCAGGTACTAACATATGCTGCAAGTTCACCCACCTTTTTCCAGATGCTTCTGGCGTTAAAGTAGACACATTTCAACCACCTTCCTGCTTGCCTGTGAACTCTTGCGACCTTGAAACCTCATTTCTGACCTCACTACTTTCAACCTCCTGGACACTAGAACTACAATTTTGGTTCCCACCCCCCTGCTGAATTAATTTAAACCCACTCGAACAGCATTAGCAAATTTCCTTCTCAAGGATATTAGTACCCTTCTGGTTTAGGTGTAGACTATCCTGTTTATAGAGGTCCCACTTACCCCAGAATGACTCCTAATTATCCTTCCCTCTTGCACCATCACTGTCACCATGTATTTGTATCATCGATAGTCACAGGTGAGGTGCCGGAAGACTGGAGGTTGGCTAACGTGGTGCCACTGTTTAAGAAGGGTGGTAAGGACAAGCCCAGGGAACTATAGACCAGTGAGCCTGACATCGGTGGTGGGCAAGTTGTTGGAGGGAATCCTGAGGGACAGGATTTACATGTATTTGGAAAGTTTATTGAAGAAGTAAGATAGACGATTGATGAGGGCAGAGCAGGAGATGTAATTTATATGAACTTCAGTAAGGCGTTCGACAAGGTTCTCCATGGGAGACTGGTTAGCAAAGTTAAATCTCACGGAATAAAGGGAGAACTAGCCATTTGAATACAGAACTGGCTCAAAGGTAGAAGTCAGAGGGTGATGGTGGAGGGATGTTTTTCAGACTAGAGGCCTGTGACCAGTGGAGTACCACAAGGATCGGTGGTGGGTCCACCACTTTTCATCATTTACATAAATGATTTGGATGTGAGCATAAGAGGTATAGTTAGTAAGTTTGCAGATGACACCAAAATTGGAGGTGTAGTGGACAGCGAAGAAGGTTACCTCAGATTACAACAGGATCTTGACCAGATGGGTCAATAGACTGAGAAGTGGCAGATGGAGTTTAATTCAGTTAAATGCGAGGTCCTGCATTTTGGGAAAGCAAATCTTAGCCGGACTTATACACTTAATAGTAAGGTCCTGGGGAGTGTTACTGAACAAAGGGACCTTGGAGTGCAGGTTCATAGCTCCTTGAAAGTGGAATCGCAGGTAGATAGGATAGTGAAGAAGGCGTTTGGTATGCTTTCCTTTATTGGTCAGAGTATTGAGTACAGGAGTTGGGAGGTCATGTTGCGGCTGTAGAGGACATTGGTTATGCCACTGTTGGAATATTGCGTGCAATTCTGGTCTCCTTCCTATCGGAAAGATGTTGTGAAACTTGAAAGGGTTGAGAAAAGATTTACAAGGATGTTGCCAGGGTTGGAGAATTTGAGCTATAGGGAGAGGCTGAACAGGCTGGGGCTGTTTTCCCTGGAGCGTTGGACGTTGAGGGGTGACCTCATAAAGGTTTACAGAATCATGAGGGGCATGGATAGGACAAATAGACAAAGTTTTTTCCCTCGGGTAAAGCAGTCCAGAACTAGAGGGCATAGGTTTAGGGTGAGAGGGGAAAGATATAAAAGAGACCTAAGGGCAACTTTTTCACACAGAGGGTGGTGCGTGTATGAAATGAGCTGCCAGAGGAAGTGGTGGAGGCTGGTACAATTGCAACATTTAAAAGGTTTTTGGATAGGAAGGGTTTGGAAGGATATGGGCCGGGTGCTGGCAGGTGGAACTAGATTGGGTTGGGATATCTGGTCAGCATGGAAGGGTTGGACCGAAGGGTCTGTTTCCATTCTGTACATCTCTATGACTCTATGATTCTATGTGTTCAACTGCTCTGTCTCCCTATTCCTCACTTCACTAGCACGTGGCTTGGGCAATAAACCAGAGATAACAACTCCGTTTGTTCTAGCTCTAAGCTTCCACCCTCGCTCCCTGAATTTCTGCCTTCAAACACCATCCCATTTCCTGCCTATGTCGTTAGTGCATATGTGGACCATGACTTGGGGTTGCTCATCCTCCCCTGAAGGATTCCGAAAACACAATCTGAGACATCCCAGACCCTGACAAGCAACACATCGACCATGAGTCTCTCGTACCCACAGATCCTCCTATTTGAGGTGAAGCCTGGTGTGGTCTGGAATCAAGGCCCAGGACAGACTGGATGTCAGGTGCCAGCGTGGATTGGACGGGAAGACAGTTGCTCTGTTTTTTTTCTCCATTTTATAATTCATTCCTACAGTTTGCAAAGCTGGGCATTTTACTTCTCTGTTTTTCTAAGAACTATAACTGAAGAAGCTGTACCTAGGGACCTGTGGAGCTAAGATGGTGCTGTCAGTGGCTACTTGTACACTTTTCACTGCGAATACATGTGAGAATAATGCTAATTCTAATTCTAATTCATAGTGTAGATCAGACTAGATGATGCCTTTGATGGTGCAATTCAGGGAAAGAGAGTTAATGGGATTTTCCTGAATAGAGTGCCATATCCTCTTCTGATCAGTGGGAATGCCAAACTAAGACTGCCAATGTATAATAAGAGGAAATACTTCAAGTACAAAACCAAGTGTAGCACATGAACATTTTCCTTCATAATCTCACGGTCATGTCCAACTCTATAAATGCTGATACTAACAGCATGCTCGGAGTACTTTCATCAACTATAGTGACCACTGGGATCGTAGGCAGGTACTCCAGGTAACTGCTAGACTTCTACAAGGGTCACTGTTGGAGCATCAACTATTCACCATCTTTATGACTGTTGTGGATGTATGTTGGGGAAACCATACCTCAAAATTTACCAGTAACACAGAAATAGGAGGCCATGTTTACAGTGTAGAAGAGTGTGGTGCTGGAAAAGCACAGCTGGTCAGGCAGCATCTGAGGAGCTGGAGAGTCGATGTGTTGGACATAAGCCCTGCTCCTCAGATGCTGCCTGACCGGCTGTGCTTTTCCAGCCCTACAGTCTTTGACTCTGACTCCCCAGCATCTGCAGTCCTCACTTTCTTCCAGTGTTTACAGTGTTTACAAGTTACAGAAACATTGATGCATTAAATGAATGGGCAAAAGAGGCAGAAGGCAGAAGGATTTCATTCTCAGCATCCAGTTTGAACCTTTAAACAATGGAACATCTGGAATACTGTGAGAGTCCTTGGCACCACAGGTAAAGAAGGATATAAGACTTCGAGCAGAGAGCAAAATGATTTGCCTGGAATTATACCTGGAGTCTAAGCATTGAAATACAAAGCAAGATTCCACAAAGTTTGGCTGTATTTCTTGGAATGAGATAAAAGGGATATTTAATTGAGGTTTTCATGATGGTATTAGGAACAGAAAGGCTGGTTAGAGAAAAGAAAAATTTTTCTGTTTATGGAAATGATGTTTAAAGGACATAGCCAAAAACATAGAGCCAGACCTTTTAGGATTGACATTAGGAAATATTTCATTCCACGAGAGGTAGTAGATACTTTGACTTCAAATGATGATTGATGTGGGCCAATTGTTAATTATAGATCTAAGATATACAAATTTCTGGAGGAGCAAATGACTGCAGGTGCTGTTATCTGTGCTGAAAACAACAAATGCTGGAGCTCACAGCAGGTCAGGCAGCATCCTTGGAGAGAGAGCAAGCTAACATTTCAAGTCTAGACGACTCTTCACCAGAGCGGAAGTGAAGTGTGGAGGGGGCAGCATTTACACAATACTGGGGGGTTGGAGTGCTAGGGGAGAAAAGATGTTGACAGTTCAGACTAAGTGACCGGAATGTGAGAATGGCAGAACAATGGTGTGTCTAACTGCCAGACTGGAAAGAACAGACAGTCCCACTGGGGTGGGGAAAGGGGACATGGTGAATGTTTAGATCAGTGTGGTGCTGGCAAAGCACAGTAGGTCAGGCAGCATCCAAGCAGCAGGAAAATCGATGTTTCAGGCAAAAGCCCTTCATCAGGCTCTATTCCTGATGAAGGGCCTTTGCCTGAAGCGTCGATTTCCCTGCTCCTCGGATGCTGCCTGACCTGCTGTGCTTTTCCAGCACCACTCTGATCTAAACTGTGGTTTCCAGCATCCGCAGTCCTCACTTTTGCCGACATGGTGATTGTAACAAGTAATGCTAAAAGAAAGGGAAGGAATGGGAGTGGGTTCACAATTTAAAGGTGTTGAACTCAATATTGAGTTCAGAAGGTTGTAGAGTGCCCAGTTTGAAGATGAGATGTTGTTTCTCCAGCTTGCGCTATGATTCCCTGGAACACTGCAGCATGGCAAGGACAGACAAATGGGCACGTGAGCAGGACGCTGTGCTAAAATGATTGGTTATGGGAAGGGCGGGGTCATGCTTGCGGACAGACCGGAGGTGTTCTACAAAGCGATCACCCAGTCTGCATTTGGTTTCTCCAATGTAGAGTTGGCCACATTGGGTGCAGGAAACACAATGCACAAGATTGGAGGAGGTGGCGGTGAGATACTGCTTCACCTGGAAAGACTGTTTTAGGCCCTTGGATGGTGAGGAGGGGTCCATATTATTAGCCAGCATCAGATACAATCATTCCTCCCTGAAAGATCATGAAAACCATGGTGGCAACAGCAAGAAAGTAATCTTGAAATATACAGTACAATGAAATTTTATTCAGCAGAGCTAAAGGCTGTTTTACACCAGGGGTAAAACTAATTTGTAATCTCACAGTAGTATAATTTGATATGAGTGCTGTAGGTCCCAATGCACAAACTGTCAAATGGCATCTTTTCCCACTGTTTGCTCATATTGTATGTTTCCTCCTACAGGTACTGGTCTGGAACTTAATTTAAAAAGATCCTAATATTTGAGAGCACAAGGCAAGTTCATTTAATTTTACGAATGCCTAGTGTTATTTTAAATATGATTTGCTTAAATGTAAGGTGTTTCCACATTAAATCCAATGGGAAAATACGCCATAGTTCTGTAAATTAGTTATTGATGGATGAAATTAATCTGAAACCTTAAGTTATATTCTCTCTTCCAATATCAAATGTCACAAACAATTTTATGTAACTTCACATTTTGTGATAAAAAAACTTTTCACTTCATACTGGCTTGATTATGAGGATACAAGTCAAATCCTTGATGAAATTGCACGGTGGCTTAGTGGTTAGCACTGCTGCCTCACAGCACCAGGGTCCCAGGTTTGATACCAGCCTTGGGTGACTGTCTGTGTGGCATTTGCACATCCTCCCTGTGTCGGCGTGGGTTTGCTCCAGTTTCCTCCCACAATACAAAGATGTGCAGGTCAGGTGAATTGGCTGTGCTAAACTGCCCATAGTGTTAGGTACATTAGCTAGAGGGAAATGGATCTGGATGGGTTACTCTTCAGTGTGGACTTGTTGGACCAAAGGCCCTGTTTCCACACTATAGGGGAATCTAATCTACTCAGGCATCTTAAAAATCTACAAGCCTAACTTTGTAAAGAATAGGGAACATAGAAAACCTGAGGGTTAGAAAATAAGACCTATATATTTTTGTGGTTAAGTCCAAGGTTTTTGGAGGGATTTCCACCATAAGGCATAACGTGTTTTCACACTGCATCTTACCAAATGTGCCTAATTAACTATCTACCCAGCATCAATGGCAGCCCTGATGTCTGATTCAGCTCCCATCTTATCACACACCATTCCCAGAACATCATCATCCACAAGCCTGTGGTGCATCTGAACAAACATGCCTTTCAGGAGCTGCCTGGGATTTGTCCTGGATGTGGCACATCTGGGAAATCGGTACCTGGATTTACAGGCAGAGACCTGGAGATCCTGGGGAAGAGGTGGGACATCCTCTTACACCAGGACCAGCAGCGTTGGGTATGATGCCAGACTATTCTAGGCTGGTCTGAGGATGCCACCTTTGTTAGACCAGAGAAGGAGAAGTAGACTGTTAGACACATTCTGTTCCACCATTCAACATCAAGGCGGCACAGTGGCTCAGTGGGGGGAGGGGGGGGGGGGGGGGGGGCATGATGGCTCAGTCGGGGGGCAGCACAGTGGCTGAGTGGTTAGCACTGCTAACTCATAGTGCCAGGGACCTGGGTTCAATTCCACCCCCGGGCAATTTTCTGTGTGGAGCTTACATGTTCTCCCTGTGTCTGCATGGCCTTCCTCTGGGTGCTCCAGTTTCCTCCCACAGACCAAGGATGTGCAGGTTAGGTGGATTGGTCATGGGAAATGCAGGGTTACAGGGATAGGGGAGGAGGATGGGTCTGAGTGGGATGCTTTTCGGAGAAGCAATGGGCCAAATGGCCTGTTTCCACACTATAGGGATTCCATCGAATCACAGCTGATCTGATAATCCTCATTTGACTTTCCTGACTTACCTGATAACCTCCCATTCTCTTACTGATTAGCAATCTGTCTGTCTCAGCCTTGAATATACGCAGCTTCTATGACTCTTTGTGGTAAAGAATCTCACAAATTCACTACCCTCTGACAGAAACAAATCCTGCTTATCCCTGACTTAAATGAGCGACTTTGTATTCTGAGAATGTGCTCTCTGGTTCTGGGGTCTCTCTCAAACAGAAACTGACTCTCCACAACTGGAAATGTTTCACAGAATGACAGAACCCAGGTGAACCAAGCAGGTGCTGCCATGCATGGTGTGGGTAATCATTGGGAAAGGCCCACAGAGCCCAAATCATGATAAGGAAACTGTTGGGTTGTTCAAATGTCGAGATGGGGAGTCTCAATTCTGCTATTTGAATCATCACTCTCTGCTTTGTTTTTATTTTAATGTCTCGTTGTCAATTACCTTTAAGGAAAAGACTCATGATATTTGACCTAGTGGCATAAGAATCTCAGTCGCCATTCTACAGCATCCTCTTACAGTATGACATGTTAAGGAAGCATGCTCCAGACCATCTGAATTACTTAGCTTTACCCCACTCACCCATGGGCCTGCGATTGTCATGTTTCTATGTAGAAGTAAAAATCCACCTAAAAACCCATTGAATTTATCAGTGCTACCTGACACACACCACATTCATACGTTATGATAACTAAAAATGATCACAAATTACAGTAGCTGAAGATCATTAGTTATCAATATCAATGACATTCAGGGTTGGATTTTCCCACAGACTTTGAGACCCTAGCAGAGGACAATCTTTGAAATTTCTTTCATCGTGGGATGTGGGCATTACAGATTTCTTGCCCATCCTTTATTGCCCTTTGAACTGAGAGGCTTGCTCAGCCATTTCAGAGGCAGTCAGGAGTCAACCACACCGTACATGGGTCTGGAGTTGTCTGTCGTAGCGTCATACTGCATGGAAACAGAACCTTTGGTTCAACTCGTCCATACCCCTCACGTCCTTTTTAAACCTTTCCTCTCTCACCTGAAACCTGTGCCCTCTGGTTTTGGTCTCCCTAGGAAAAATACCTTGTCTATTTATCCTATCCATGCTCCCTCTTGATTTTATAAACCTCTCTAAAGTCACCCCTCGGCCTTCGATGCTCTGGGGATAAAAGCCCCAGCCTATTCAGCCTCTCCCTGCAGCTCAGACCCTTTAGTCCCGGCAACATCCTTGTAAATGTTTTCTGCACTCTGTCAAGTTTAGAAATATCTTTCTTACAGAAGGGCAACCAGAACTGTACACGGTATTCTAAAAGTGACATCACCAATGTCCTGTACAGCCGCAACATGACATCCCAACTCCTATACTCAATGCATTGACCAATGAAGACAAGTGTGTCAAACACCTTCTTCACCACCCTGTTTACCCTCAACTCCACTTTCAAAGAACAATGACCCTGCACCCCTGTGTCAACTGGACAGAATAAGGACAACAGATTTCTTTACGGGAAATACACTGTAGGATTTTTATGAAAATTGATGGTGGTTTTGTCATTTCGGAGCTTTCAGTTCCAGATTTTATTAATTGAATTATAGTCCCAGAAGCATTAGCCTGCACCTCTGCATCGTGGTCGAATGAGGTGATTACTATGGCACCATCTCACTTGTCTTAACATGGACCCTGCTCTGCTCCCCTCCCCTCCCAGGACAGATAGGTCAACCCGATTGGATCAGGTACAGGTTGCATGTGAATGGTCCATTAGGTTGGTGGGGGGGGGGGGGGAGTGAGAGAAGCCTCCCTGATAGTACACCCGACAGCTGCACAGAGGGAATCTTTAAGGAGTTGGCACCTCCTCATCCTACCAGTTCAATGCTGGAAAAAGCAGGGCAGGTAGGCAGAGGGTGGGAAGGGAAACTTTGATTACTGTATTTAAATTTTCTGTCCCACTCCATTTGCCCAAGAGCTGAAATACAGTGGGTCCTAGCACAGGGATATATTCCCAGTTGCAGTACTGAGGTCTGCGAGTTGTCTCATCTCAAACCTTCTGGCATGGCACTCCTTGTTTCCCAAATTTTCCCCCTACGTATTCCACAACCTCAGGTATTCACCAAATCTCTGCTTTAGATATGCAATCTCCTTTGTGGACACATGGTGGCAGCAGTGTACACCATCTCTTCGATAATTCACCAAAACTCCTGGTGGCCACTAAAGGTCAAGGTTGACTTATCAGGGTCCACTGCTATGGGAGGGAAGCCGGGGAACTCAATTATGCAAATCGGAGGCAAAAGGTGAGATAATAATTGTGAAAGGGGGTTCAGGATGGAAAGAGGTAATGTGGGATGGTGGGGGAGGGGGGTGGGAGGGAGGTGTGATCGACAGTCAACAAGGCCCTAGATTTGAAAATGTGTTGCTGGAAAAGCGCAGCAGGTCAGGCAGCATCCAGGGAACAGGAGAATCGACGTTTTGGGCATAAGCCCTTCTTCAGGAATAAGGGCTTATGCCCGAAACGTCGATTCTCCTGTTCCCTGGATGCTGCCTGACCTGCTGCGCTTTTCCAGCAACACATTTTCAGCTCTGATCTCCAGCATCTGCAGACCTCACTTTCTCCTCAAGGTCCTAGGTTTGACAAGGGAATGGTATCGAGGATACCTGTTCGATTGACTTGATGTGGGGAGACGATGATCATGAGAGACACCTCAGATGAGAACATGGGGCAAGTTAAAAGCCGATGGAGGTGGTGGAGAGCGTTCCTAAGGAGAGAATGTGTAGGTTTGAGGGTTCACCAAATCTGAGCCGGGGAATCTCAGTGTGAGAAGTGCAGTAAGTAACCAGTGTATGAGGGAGATGGAGGTGGCTGCCGAAGTGGGAAGGCCAAGTATCTTCTCGGGAGGAAAGGCCAAAAGGAATGAGGTCAATGGCCCATGTGTACTCCCCATGCCCTCCCCGGCACCACTACTGAGCACCAAAGGTTAGAGTTAGGAAATGTGGCTCTGTGCCCATATCGAGCAGCTTGGAAGATGCTGGACCTGGCTCTACATTGACAGCTGCCCATCCTGCCCATCCTGCTCACCCTGCCCACCCTGTCCATCCTGCCCACCTTGTCCATTCTGTCCATCCTGTCCATCCTGCCCACCCTGTCCATTCTGCCCACCCTGTCCATTCTGCCCATCCTGTCCATGCTGACAGCTAGATGCTCAAATACCTGAGGCAGCAGGGTCCCAGCCACATTGCTGCCATCCCATAACCTCTGGGTCAGGTTGCCCAATGCTCCTGACAAACCTGCCAACTGCTCTGGTGCCTCTCTCTCCCCGCCTGTGCATTTCCATTAAGGGGTTGCTAATGGATGTCACCACAGGCTCCTCTCCTTCACAGGAGACAATCCTACGAGTGCCAATGATCTGGGCCATTTCTCCCTCAACTGGCACGGGAGACATGGCAGCGATCTGCTGCCCGGCGGGTCCTCTCGACTCTAACCCAGGTAACATCCCCACCGAGGGGTCAGTATCTGAGCTGATGGAGCGTCTCGGTGATCAGTGGTTTGTCCCTTGGACGTGGAGAAGGGGCTGTCTTAGGGGCAGTGGGTGGCCTCTTGGCCAAGGAGAAGGTGCTGATACCACTTATTCCAGCAGGAGGCAGAAGAGAGAACATTGTTAGTAAGGGGTAGGAGTTCCTGGGTGTTAGTAATACGCCCATAGTGGACAAGCTGGGAGAGTATTCCAATGAGCAATGCTTCACAGAGGTTTCTCAGGACAGGGACATTTCAGCATCTCCACGGGAAACCAAGCTCAGGCTTTGCCAAGACCCTCTCATTGTAAGGGGTGAGGGACTTCACTTCCTACCCCTCCCTCACTCTGCTCCATTCTGGGCCACTTTCTCCTGGAATGAGATAAAGGGAGGGATTGAGTGAGGTGAACGTGGGTGGCCACCGCTTGGAGTATTGGCGTAGCTGGCACAAAGGTGGTGAGGAGTTCCCAGTGAGTGAGTGGGTAGGCAGCACAGACACCCTGCAGAGATTAGTTACTGGGGGTGGGGTTTGGGTGAGAGTGAGTGAGGGGAGGAGCTGGACCTGACAGTGACAGTGATAGAACATGAACCTTGATGGGAGGTGGGCGCAGTAATGGTGATAGAGTAAGTGTAGGGTGGCAGAGTGTGGCACTCTCTCGGGCAGAGCAGAGAACAAAGAACAAAGAAAATTGGAGCACAGAAACAGGCCCTTCGGCCCTCCAAGTCTGCGACGGTCCAGATCCTCTATCTAAACCTGTCACCTATTTTTTAAGGATCTGTATCCCTCTGCTCCCTGCTCATTTATGTTTCTGTCTAGATACACCTTAAATGAAGCTATTGCACCCTCCTCTACCACCTCCGCTGGCAATGCGTTCCAGGCACGCACCACCCTCTGCATAAAGAACTTCACACGCATAACTCCCTTAAACTTTTCCCCTCTCACTTTGAACTCATGACCCCTACTAATTGAGTCCCCCACTCTGGGAAAACGTTTCTTGCTATCCACCCTGTCTATACCTCTCATGATTTTGTAGACCTCAATCAGGTCCCCCCTCAAGCTCTAATGAAAATAATCCTCATCTACTCAACTCTCCGAGGTCATTGACGCTGTCCCCCATGTAGAGACTGCCCTGACCACGCAGTCAGGGTCTGGGGGCGTCGCCCCTGCTTCCTTCATGGGTTGAGGGATTCCTCTTGTCTGCCACGTCCAGAGAAATGACACCAACGGTGCAGGGCAGCTCCAGACTGACTACATCGTCCAGGTCAACGTGGCCTTTCAGAAGATGGCGGTGGTGCCAGGAATTGAGGCGGGGTGCAGGGGGTGACCGGGGGTGGAAAGTATCTCCAGCAAAAGAGAGTGGGCAATTCGGATGATTTGCGTGGGGGGGGGGGGGGGGGTGGGGGGCTGTTTGATGGTGGTGAATAGTTAATGAGGCGAGTTTTGAGAGGATTGTGTGAGGCCTCACAGAGAGTAATTCATCACAGACCTCACCAAACCTAACACTGCTGATGCCTGGGAAAAGCCAGCCCAATGTTGTTGTTCCAAAAGCCATAAAAAGTCAGTAAAATAAACCCGTGGCCTTGTTCGTGGTGCCACCTGTTGTCCTTTTAATGCCATTACTCTCTCCCAGTTCAAACCACATTTGCTGGTGCTTTCTTCACTATTTTCTCTTTCTTTACTTCAGCACTTTAGGAGACTCTAAGGCTTGCAAGGCGCTATGTAAATGTAAACTTTTTGTTTCTCTCGAGTATTTCTTTTCAGAAGGCTTTGGGAATCAATATCGAGTCTCTGCAGTGGCTGCATTAAGAGGCTCAGTCCTAGGTTTGATCTCCTAGGCCAATCGACATGTTGACCAGGAAGCAGTTCCACAATGCTGCAAGGCCATTTGCCTTGCGGGCAAACGTACAGATGGAAACCCGAAGCCTGGAAAGTGAAGGAATCATCAAACCAGGTCAATTTGTAGCGGAGGCAGTACTGGTGCTACCTGTATTGAAGCCTGATGGGTCAGTTTGCTTTTGTGGGGAGTTTAAACAAATGGTAAACCACTTTTCGCAGCTGGATAAATACCGAATCCCTCGCACAGAGGATTTATACACAAAGCTGGTGGGAGGGGGACACTGACCTTTACACAGCTGGACATGAGCCATGCGTATTTGCAATAGCGGTTATATGAGGATTCCCAGAAGTAAGTCACAATTAATACCCATAAGGATTTGTACCAATATAGGAGACTGCCATTTGGGGTATTGTCAGCCTGGGCAATGTTGCAGCGGATGATAAGAAATATTGCAAGGTCTACCTTGGGTCGCCTTTATTCTAGACGACATTCTAATAACAGGGATAACTATTAAGGAACAATTAAAGAACTTGGATGCAATCTTAAGGCAGTTTTCCAACCTAAGAAGAGAAATATGTCTGTCCATGCCTTCCCCCTCCCCCCTTCCAGTGACCTATTTCAGCTTCAGAGTCGATAAGACCAGGTGCCACCCATTGAAGATAAAGTGAGAGCAATCAAAAGTGCCCCAGCTCCCACTGCACTCGACTTTAAGTCTTTCCTTGGGCTTGTGAATTATTATGGGAAGTTCATACATAACCTTCCCTCCATCCTGGCACTTTTACATCATCTCCTAAAAAAGAGTCAGCCTTGGAAATGGTCGCATAACCAAGCCATGGCTTTCAGGGCAGTGAAGAAACAGCTCTCATCCTCGAAAATGTTGGCACGCTGTGATCCCAAACAAGATCAGGTATTGGGTGTAGGTTTGCTCGCTGAGCTGGAAGGTTCATTTTCAGACGGTTCGTCACCATAATATTGCCAGAGGCTCACTGAAGATGTTACCTAGTATGGTGACGAAACATCTGAAAATGAACCTTCCAGCTCAGCGAGCAAACCTACATCCAAAACCTAAACCTGAGCGACAAATCTTCTCAAAAATCGCTAAGATCAGGTATTGACATGCAATATCTCCCCGTATGGCACCGAGATAGTATTAGCTCATGGATAGCCCAATGTAGAGGAATATTCAGTAGAATCGTAGAATCCCTATAGTGTGAAAACAGGCCTTTTGGCCCATCACATCCACACCAATCTTCCAAAGAGCAGCCCACCCAGGCCCATTCCCCTATCATACTACTCTACATTTACCCCTGACAAACGCACCTAACCTACACATCCCTGAACACTATGGGACAATTTAGATTAGATTCCCTACAGTGTAGAAACAAGTCCTTCAGCCCAAGCAGTCCACAACGACCCTCCGAAGAGTAACCCACCCACACCCATTTCCCTCTGACTCATGCACCTAACACTATGGGCAACTTTAGCATGGCCAATTCACCTGACCTACACAGCTTTGGACTGTGGGAGGAAACCGGAGCACCGGGAGGAAACCCATGCAGACACAGGGGAGAATGTGCAAACTCCACACAGACAGTCACCCGAGGCTGGAATCGAACCTAGGTCCCTGTGAGGCAGCAGTGCTAACCACTGAGCCAAAGCACATGCATCCAGGACTTTGGCTAATGCAAATAGAGAAGGAATGTTTGGTGGTTATATTTGGAATCAGCAAGTTCCACTGATACATTTACGGATGTAAATTTGTAATAATACTATAAATTCCTGCTAGGTCTACTTAAAGAGGACAGGTCAGTGTCCACATAGCTTCAGGCCAAATTTAACCATGGGCTCTAATACCCAGTGCAAATCAACGTAAGTTGGAACACCGTCTGTGAGGCGCCTCCCACTGACAGATACACCGCCGGTGGGACTGCCACTGGAAGAGTCCATAATTATTTTAAATTTTCTGGACACACTTCCAGTCACAGCTGACAATATCAGACTCTGGACGCAGAAATATCCAATCCTGGCAAAACTGAAACCACTAGTGGTGATGGGGGAAACCAAAGAGCCATCACAACCTGAATTGAAACCTTTTTGGACCCGGAGAGACTAGACCTCACAGTAGAGGATGGCACATTGTTTTGGGGCGGAAGAGTGATTGTCCTGAGCATTGATCACTGCCAGATACTGGCTGAACTCCACCAGGGTCGTCTAAGGGTTAACTGAAATGGAGATGTTGGCAAGAAGTGATGTCAGGTGGCCAAGATTGGATGCAGATGTAGCTGCGTTGGTGGGGCAGTGCCCAGAGTGCCAACATGGATTAAAATTATGCCAGCAGCTCCCCTGCATTCAGGGGAATGGCCAGGTAAACCCTGGGCTCGGTTACATGTCGACTGTGCAGGTCCTTCCATGGGCCCAATGTTCATTGTAGTCACCCATTCAAAGTGGCTGGATGTGCATAGAGTTCAGTTGTCAGACAAGGGACGATGATAGAAAAAACTGTGCACATCTTTTGAAATACACAGACTCCTACAAGTTTTGGTCACAGATAACTGGCCATTGTCTACCCGCAGGGAATTTGAGTATTTCCTAAAGTTCGACATATCAGAACAGCTCCATACCATCCATCATCTAATGGTCTGGCAGAAAGAGCAGTCCAAAGTAAGGCTTAAAGAAACAGCCTACAGGTTCACTCGATACCAAACTATCCTGGTTCCGATTTGATTATGGGGTCACCTCACGCAATCTCAGGGATAGCTCCAGCAGAGTTGCTGATGGGGAGAAGACTCTGCACCAGGATAATCCTGATCTTCCTTGACCTAGGGAGGAGGGGTAAAATGACATCAGGATCGTCAATGCTGGATCCACAAGGGAGAGAGACAACTTTGTGTAGGGGATGACGTTTGGTGTAAAAATCACAGAAATGGCCCATCATGGCATGGTCGACACAAGGTCAGGATCAGTGACGTACGAAATTCAGGTTGGTGTGAGAATCTGAACGAACGCGAGGATCATATGAAAGCTGCAAATTTGCAAACAATGCAAGAGCAAAATATGCCCTGGCCCCTGGAACATTCGGAAAGGCTTCTGGAACCCATGGGTTCTCCCTCTCCATCAAGTGCTGACGAGATGGACATGACAATGTAGACACCTCGAAGTCTTTGCCACCAGAAGAATAGAGTGAAAATCTACCTGAGGTGCTCTCGGTGCAAGGGGTGAGTTCCTGTGTGTTACACGCCACCCATATCGGACAGCAAGTCAGAGACACCTGTCCCGGTGCCATAATGCCCCAGGGGCTCTCCAAGAGAAAGGACTGGCCGATGTCCTCAGACTCAGTGGCGGAGGGATTATAATGAGGTCAGCCAGCTGGACTTCATAGAGTATGAGTTCCCTGATTGGGACTGTTAAACTGATCCAGTCAGGGAGTCTTGGCTGACAGATATAAACAGAGGAGGGTCAAAGGTACTGCCATTCTGATAGCTGACTCTGAATGATGCAGTACTAAAGTCAGGGACTGTTCATGTGTAGATAAAGGGTGATGGGATACTGGCCTCTGTGGAGTTATTTGACCATTGCCTTTGGCTGTGGAGCTACCAGGCTGATTAAAATCAGTCCCCAACCAGGGGCTTTCCTTGTGGTTTCTTTCAGGCTCAGTGTGACCTGTCATGTATCCTGCTCCTCACAGGATCACCCCACATCCCCATGTCAAAATGAACACAGCGCGTCTTTCTGTGATGCTTTTCGTTCCTTCTCAAAAATCTGGCCTCAAATGTTTCTCTTTCAGTAAAACTAACAGTATTGTGTGTGTAATAAGTATCGTGTGTATAACGTGTACACAATGTGTATGCGAACAAAGATGTATAAGATACATACAGTAGGTTATATTGGCAGAAGATTCTGTGCATTATTAAAATTATTCCAAAAACAATTGTGAGATTGGATCAGTAATTCCTACTAAATGAGAGAAAAAGTGGAGATTTAGGAACATTGCGCAACTGTGTACATCTTCTTGCGCAATTAAACATGAGGATAGTTCTGACCCATCAAACTAATCCAAAAAAACTAAATAAATCAGTGTAGGTCTGCATGTACCCTGGCTCAGACAGAATTTCACATTGACCCCAGTATCCCGTAGCTCCCCCAGATGTCCATGCCCCAAAACCTGAGCTGCCTCTGGGATATATGTCGTGTGTCTTATAGAGAAGTGAAACGGAGGGCCACGTACAGACTGCTGCTGCACACCATCCACCTCTTCTCCTTTATCTACCACCTGGGCACACCTTGGCGTGCCCATTTGCGGTGGTGATCCCCAGTGGAGGGCTCTCGATGTGGGAGTCCTCTCCTTTTCCCTCAGGGATCTGGGATGGAGGGTGCTGCACGCAGCGGTCCCCTGCAACCACAGATGGCGGTGACTCACTGACTCCCAGCCCAACTGCTTGTTCTGTGGTACTGTGGAATCTGTAGGCCATGTATATATTAGTTCTAGGCACTTGCACTCCCTTCTTAGTTATCTGAAGAACCTTCTGTTATGCCTTCGGTTGCACTTCAGCCCCACCCTCCTGATCTTTGGGCACCTGGTGCGGAGGGGGAAGGGCAGGTTGGAGGATCTGCTCCTGGGCCTGGCCAAACTGACCATAAACAGAGCTGAAAAAAGTGTTGCTGGAAAAGCGCAGCAGGTCAGGCAGCATCCAAGGAGCAGGGGAATCGATGTTTTGGGCCTGAAGAAGGGCTTATGCCCGAAACGTCGATTCCCCTGCTCTTTGGATGCTGCCTGACCTGCTGCGCTTTTCCAGCAACACATTTTTCAGCTCTGATCTCCAGTATCTGCAGTCCTCATTTTCTCCTCCCTGACCATAAACAGGTCCAGGCAGCGGGCCGGGGAGGGGCTTATCATTGCTGACTGCCTGCCCCTCTTCTGTAGTTATGTTCAAACCCAGGTGTCCTTGGAGGGGGAGCACGTAGTGTCCACCAGCACTCTCAATGCCCTTTGAAAGAGGTGAGCATCACGGGCAATGGGGGTCCTCATTTCCCCCTCCAACTCCATTCTGATTTAATCCCCACCCTCCCACTTCACATTTTTTCACATAAGCATTGCCCCTACTAGGCTTTGCTTGTAGCTGCATTCCCTGGTCACTTGGTTGGGGGGGTGGGGGGGAGGGGGGGGGGGTGAGGTTTCCTGGTCGTGGAAATATTGAATAAAATTATTTGCACAATGATGTCTTCACTGAGGCCCTGCATTTACACACACATACCACACGGGTGCTGTTGATGTATATTTTGTTTCACAAATCCGCACGACACAAGTTTCAGTACAACGGTAGATGCTTTATTATCGAACAGCCGGCGAGAGATTCTCAATGTCCCCAAAAGTAGTCGTGTGTTTACTTGTGGTGACACTTCTCCACGAATCTCTGCTCTACACACAAAGACAGTACTTTTTACAGGAACAATACAATAGGTCTATAAGTCACATGGTTGATTGCCGTTACATTGTTTAAGATGGTCAATTATAATTTTACATATCTGGTGAATGTCAATGTCCTGTGCTAACGAGTGAATGGATAACAGGGACTGATTATCATACTCTTCATGATCATGTGTTGATGGGAAGAGATTAAAACAGAAGGGTTTTGCCTGTTCTCAATGGGACCTATGCTAATACAAAGGGGATGCAAGATAATGAGAGCAGGAGGCAGTTTAACAGGGTTGTGGCCAAGGCTATCAGTCTTGTCTGGGGAGGACAAATACCTCTGCCTGAGGCTCCATTGGATCCTTTCTCTAATATTCAGCCAGCCTCCTCCCTACTGAGATGTTCTGTTTATTCTGTAAGAGGACAGACATGCAACTGATACTTCAGGGAGTCTCTTTGGTAGTGGAATGTTTAACCCTTGAGTCCCCAGTATGCCTTGAAAGAGAAGTAAAACATGGAACTGATCCCTCGGTGGCTTTCTAACTTCCTCATTCCCTCCTACAGATCATTCGATGATCAACCAAGTCCCCTCAGAGCCTATAACGAAAACACTCGGACAATAGTGGCCATAAGCACCAGACCACTAGAATGCAGGTGATTACAATTAATGTTGCAATTCCAATATGTTCCAGCAGGCCTCCCAGTCGTCCAGGAATGCTCCCTGGTGGCCACTCCTCCATGCCATTGCTAAACCCATTGTCAATAGTTTGGCGAGTCTGGATTTTCCATGTGATGTGTTTGGAGTGGCCAGTGATATTAGTGAACTCGTCAGGGATGTAGGTGCAGCACTCTGCCCCAGCAATAGCACAGGTACCACCCTCATTGGCTAGCAGGAAGTCCAGGGCCAAACGATTCTGGAGGGCTGCAAGTAGCTATGCGTTAACTTCAGTTAAGGCACTGGCCGTATCATTGGCGACTCTTTCCCATAACGGTCCTGAGCTTACCAAACTCTTGGGCATGTAAATAGATTCCTGTTGGGGTAGAGAACATTCCCACCCAAGTGAGGAACCCGGTAAGGGACCTTCTAGGTCTTGGAGGAGAGGGTAAGTTGTCCAAAACGTGAATGCAGGGTACAACATACCCCATTTACACGACCTCCTCCAATCGGAGGGAAGCCAGGGGTAGGCTTCAGTCTGTAAATAAAATATGTGCCACTGTAAGCTGTCAAGGTGGAAACTGTGTACCCCATCTCCCCCAAAAGCCTGGGAGCAGGGTTATTCCAGAGGCAGCCTGATGTTCTGTTTGGGACAGCAGACCAATCAAATACAAAGTCGCCATATTCTGTTAAATTCTGAATAGCTTTGACCGGGGGATAGCAAAACAGCATTTACTCGTCCCCACATAAGCACCTTTAGAGGGATTCCCCTTCCCGTCTGAAACAAATGGTGTCGTCGATGGTGCTGTTGAGAATGACAAGGGAGGGTGCTGTATGTGATTGGTTGTAATTAGGTTGATACCAGTCCCTGAATAAGGTCATCTAGGAGAAAGTGAGGACTGCAGATGCTGGAGATCAGAGCTGAAAATGTGTTGCTGGAAAAGCGCAGCAGGTCAGGCAGCATCCAAGGAGCAGGAGAATCGACGTTTCGGGTATGAGCTCTTCTTCAGGTATAACCTGAATAAAGTCAGGTTATACCCTGCTGACTGCCATTCCTGTGCACCATCGATGTTAGCAAGATCACCAGAAAGGCCTCGACGCGATAGCCATTCAGCCACTTCGTGCCAGTGCGGTGGCATGTTGGCACATACCCAGCAGCTGGTGTCTCTCCCCGTTATACAGGCTGTCTGGTAGGCCAGGTGCAAGCAGGTATTATGCTGAGGGGTGTCAGTTTGAAGTCCATCTGTTCCCAAGGCCCGGTTTCCCAAAGTCACCAAAGTCACAAATATGGAAAACATCCTTGTCCGTAATCGGTGTCGGCTTCCATGCTGATTCTTTTGCAGTCGGTTCTGAGCATCCACCAGGGGTGCCCTTATACTTTCACAGCTGTGGGGAGTGGTCAGCAGCCCCTGGAAAGGTCCTTTCCATCTCAGTCCCAGCTACTTCTGCTCCCAGTTCTTTATCAGGATGAAGTCCTCTGGCTGGGTAGTCTCCTTCAGGCAGATCGTCGCTCTCTCGGTGAACCTGGCAAACCTGTGAATGCAAACTTTGGAGAGATTTGGTTAGCCTCTGTAGGTACACCCCCACCTCCTAGGGTGTTCACGTCTAGTCTCTCAGGGAGAGGGTGGGGGGGGGGTTCGGACTATCCCAGGTCCCCATGGGATCCTCATGAGTTTCCCATAAACCACCTCAGCAGGAGACCGACTGGTTTTGCTTGAAGGGATAAACCCTTATGTGGAACAGGGCCAAGGGTAGGACCTTCAACCAACTGCAGCCTGTTTTCTGTTTTAGTTTTTCCAGCTAATTTTTTAGGGTACCATTTGCTCATTCCACCACTCCAGCGGGTTTTTGGTGGTGAGTGCAGTGGAAATGTTGTTTTATTGCGAGTTCCCTGCAGATCCCCTGGTTCATTTTAGGAATGAAGTGTAGTCCATTGTCTGAGCTTATTGACTCTGGGAGTCCATAGGAGGGAATTATTTCCCTCAACAATATTTTTACCAGTGTTGCAGCCGTGTTGTCCCTTTCGGGATTGCCTTAATCCATTGACTGAAGACATCAATTATTACCAAACAATACTTATAACATAGTACCCTGGGTAATTCTCTGAAATCTAGTTGTAGACAAATTGAAAGGCCCACCAGGCAAGGGGGTAGTCCCGGAACTGCAAGGCATCCCTTTTCCAGCATTTCTCTTTTTGCAGATCAAGCATGCTTTGGCTCATTTCTCAGCCATTGCTTTGCGAATCAGGGATGCGATCAGATTTGTAGCAAAGTGCTGACCGTTCCCTCTGTGCCTCGGTGTGTACAGTTATGTACATAATCCACCAAGATTGGTAAAAGCAAAGAAGGAACATAGACTTGTCCCACAGTTTGGTATGAACATCAAGGGTGCACCTTATCTGTGGCCCACAGTCCTCTGCAGGGGTGTCCCTCTGTAAGTGACGTATCTCACCCAGGTCTGGCATACCCATCCTCATGCGTTTTGAAACGAGGTGTTGCTGTGAGCCCGACAGAACCAGGAAAGTGGGGTGTAAGGCTGCCTGCTTGGCGGCGGCATCTACTTGCGCGTTGCTCTTGGGCATCCTGTCAGCGGCCCCAGTGTCAGCTGAACACTTGATCACTGCTAGGCTGGATGGTAACTGTGAGGCCTGCAAAAGAATATGCACAAAAACAGTGTTACTAATGGGATATCCCGTAGAGGTTAAAAATCCCCTATACTCCCATAAGGCACCGTGGTTATGGGCAACACTGAAAGCATAGCGAGAGTCTGTATAAATATTGGCCAAACTCCCTTCCACCAGGATGTTAGCCTGAGTGAGGGCAGACAATTCAGCCTTCTGTACTGACAGCGGAGTCTCAAAGCCTGCACATTCAACCACTTCAGAATCCATAGCAATCGTGTATCCGGAGAATTACTGACCTGTGGGTGAAATAAAAGAGCTGCCATCCACATGTTCAAGTGGAAGGTCTGTGTTATCCCGCTCCCAATGAAATTCGTCAGTACTGGCTGAAGGTGCATTGTGATCGTGGGGCAGCTGAACAAACTCAGTTTTTGTGTGACCTTTACAGCGCAACTTGGGGTCACCTTGGTCATCCCAGTAATAAAGAAAGGCTCTCCTCATCTGTGTCCTGGTGTTCTCAGACCAATCCACGTAATATGTGCTTACCATGTCTGCAACACTCGAGGTGTCCTCTTTGAATCTGTCGCTTAAATCATCATAATTGTGGACCGGTCCCTTTCTGTCTCCCTCACCCATTTGTTCCTGCCATTTTATAACTTCTTCTGGTGACAAGATCATACAACCGAGGGCAAACAGATCCTGGGCTGTTGCGTTGTCCATTTGAATTGTGTGCCGGACATATTGGGTGAATTGGGCAGATCTATCTTTAGCGATCCGGAGCCCGATTCATTATCACGATCATCTCTTGGGGTTTCCAGGGGACATTGACCCCGATAACTGGTGGCTCATCTTCCTCATTTGACTTGGGTTCAGTAGCTGTCTTATGGGGAGCACAGTTTTAGGGTGCAGGGTGACATGGAGATGGTGAACTCCAGTGCAAAGGTAATAGAGTGCCGTTGGTTTCCTGGAGCACCTCTTAACCTGATCAGCTATACAGGGGCTCGGGTACAGCAGCGGGGACGGAGTCTTAGGTGGCTCAACAGGAGGCACCGGTGCACTAGGGTAACATCCCCATTCCCCCTCAACCTCGGTATCATTCCATCCCTCCCTCAAACAGGGTTGGAATGCCAGATGTGAGCTTGGGATCCTGAGAAGAGCTGAGGTTCTCTCTACAGTTTTGTTGCTTTAGCCCTTCTTGTTTATCTTATACAGCTCTACGCTGTTTCTACTGTTCCCTTTTTTAAAAATATGTTATTAATACATCCAATTTCAACATCTAAGAGAAGTATTGTGTTCATACTGTCCAGAAATAGTAGTGTAAAGAATCCCATCAATTCGGTTTGTCCTACTCCTAGGCAAGCTTATCGAGTAAAACTAAAGGTGGCTACCACAGAGAAGGGTCTTCAACCACTTGTTTCAGGGCCAGTGCTTTGCACAAGGAACACAAAGTCTCACTTTCTCTTAACGTTTCCTCACTCGCTATGCTACCTACATGTTTCCCCATATTGCCATAGCTTCTGTCATCAATTAGACATTAATCAATGCAGCCATCCTTTGAAGTAACAATAAGGCAATGACACAGATCACTGACAACGTGGAAAGGTATAAAGCCTTGCCAATTCATTAATTAATTAACTGTGATAATACAGCTCGGGATAGTACAAATTGTTTAAAATATTAAGTAAAAAGCATATTCAATGAGAGATGGAAAACTGAACAAGTGACTAGATATCGCACTGTGAAATAATAAGAATGAACAAACAGCTTTCAAAGTCATAGAAATTATTCAAATCTGTTTAGTGTTGTATATATGAAATTATAGCAGGATTGTTCAATTACATGCATTCAGCTGACCAAATCACAAGTTTTTTTCCTATTGAGTAGGAGTTTAATACATTTAATCAAAATCCAGAGCTATAATGGAGAATGTCAACAGTTTACAACTCTGAACTACATTATAATTACCTGGTTCTAGTCTTTCAATTTAAATCCCCATTCTGTTTCTTTTTCCAAGCAGTTCTGATCAGTCATTGCTCATTTATAATGTCCTAGGCTGTGAAATTAC
Organism: Chiloscyllium plagiosum; assembly: GCF_037043375.1. Lineage (NCBI taxonomy): Eukaryota > Metazoa > Chordata > Chondrichthyes > Orectolobiformes > Hemiscylliidae > Chiloscyllium > Chiloscyllium plagiosum. The sequence continues at coordinate 30,684,441 of NW_028270177.1, forward strand.
TGCAGAAGCATTAGTAAAAGTCTTGTCAAGATGCTTCATATGCACAAATAATGACTAACCCAAAGACACAGATATTTACAACAGTATCTTAACTCCTGTTACATGATTTTTGTTTGGAAGATAATGTTGAACTGACATTTCAGTTCTTAGTGAGGAAGGGAAATTGACACAGGATAATGGCATTCCACACTGACAAAGGAGATGCAGCAGTCTGAAAATTAAGTGGAGGTAAATGAGTCCGAAATGAAGATTCAATTCAACCAGTATCATTTTCTGAAAACAATATTGCTGGTTTGGTACATCCAGATCCACCTTTGTACACTGTTTTACAATTTTTTAAATTAAACTATATAAAGTTCACTGTAATTCCTCCACTTAATGAACAAATGTGAAGGTCTGAGGCGATTTTCCTCAATGTTAGGTTAAGGAATGTTTTTTGTTAAGGAATGAGCAGATAAGCTTCACAAATCACCATTCCTTTCCGTCCGGACACTAGGACCCTATTGATTCCTGAAGAAGGGCTTATGCCCGAAACGTCGATTCTCCTGCTCCTTGGATGCTGCCTGACCTGCTGCGCTTTTCCAGCAACACATTTTTCAGCTCTGTTGGGTACTGACATTTGTAGCCCAGTGTTGATAATTGTAACAGCCTCTCCCTGAGTGGACAGAAGTGACCAAAGCAGCGACCTCGCCCACCTGAGGGTCAGATTGCTCAGCAGTGACGGTACCTTTGGGAATACTGAGGGGAATAGGGTGACGGGGTGGTGGGAGGGTCTCCAGAAAGAGCCCTCGGGGTGCTGTCAGCAGTCCCTTTAATTGTAGGGGACTGATGACCCCCAAACACGTTCCCAAACACATCCAGGCATTGGATCACACGAATCCTACCCTACAAAGGGTCTCTGCACCCACCCTCTGTATTTCCTTTCCCCCCACTTTACTCTTGCAACGGGACACTTCTATCTCAGAGAGACAGAGAGAAAGGAGAGAGAGAGAAAGAAGACTGATGCTTGGCCACCCTTCTCAGTGGGACAAGATTTATTTTCCTCGGGGGGGGGGGCAGCCTTTTTCTGGCATTTTAGAGTCCAGCCCAGCGTTCTGTAAGCAAATAAACCAGAAACAAAGAACAAACAACAACACAAAACCCACACAGACAGGATTAAACACTGGCACTCAGGTCGCATTAAAACAATTAAAACTATGTCATAGTTTTGGAATAAATTCACCATTCAAATGAAAGCTTTCACCACACATATCATCACAATCACTCAAAAAAATCAAACTGGATATCCTTTAACTTGTATATAACAATTTACCAAAATTGCCAATCTCTCAGAGGGGCCTACAACCCCTATAACCATTTTCCTGATCAGGTGTTTTCTCACAGATTATCCCGCTTTCCAACTGCACAGACGGACTGTCCCATTTTACCTCATGACTCCTTGCTGTGCTATAAACAATTTCCACCGGCCATATCAATACCCTGGGGTGCCCTTACCACTCTGTTCTATTCGATTCAGACTTTCATGTCACTTACTCAGCCCAGTGAGATGTTCCCTATGCTGAGATCCGAGTCACGGCACCGAATGTTAATGTGTATTTTGTTCCACAGATCCGGACAACACAAGTTTCAGTACAACGGTAGATGCTTTATTATCGGACAGCCAGCGAGAGATTCTCAATGTCCCCAAAAGTAGTCATGTGTCTACTTGTGGTGACACTTCTCCATGACTCTCTGCTCTACACACAAAGACAGTACTTTTTATATGAATAGTACAATAGGTCTATAAGTCACATGGTTGATTGTCGTTATATTGTTTAAGATAGTCAATTATAATTTTACAAGGCCCGGTGAATGTCGATGTCCTGTGCTAACAAGTGAATGGATAACAGGGACTGATTATTAGATTCTTCATGATCATGTGTTGATGGGAAGAGATTAAAATAGAAGGGTTTCACCTAGTCTCAGTGGGGAATTCACATATCTGTGCGAGTATGGAAGGGAATCAAGATAATGAGAGCAGGAGGCAGTTTAACAAGATTGTGGCCAAAGCTCTCAGTCTTGTCTGGGGACGACAAATACTTCTGTCTGAGGATTCCTTCTGTAAGGTTCAGCCAGCCTCCTTCCTACTGAGATGTTCTGTTTATTCTGTAAGAGGAGGACAGACATGCAATTGATACAGCAGTGACTCTCTTTGGTAGTGGAATGTTTAACCCTTGAGTCCCCAGTATACCTTGAAAGAGAAGTAAAACATGGAACTGATCCCTTAGTGGCTTTCCAACTTCCACAGTGCTGTGGGGGAAAGTAAGTGCTATTGTTGTGCAGCAATAGTGTGGGGATAACAAAAAGACAATAATGAGGGGATTTAGAATCTTCGCAGTTCAGGGGACTGACTCCAAGCTGGCTGGCCACAGCCAGTGGACTGGGCACGAGTAAATAAAGGGGGGCTTGGTGCCAGCCTCTGAGAAATAACACAACAAAAAAAAGTGCAATTTGCATCATCAATGCAGTTCAAGTAAGGTGAACATTTACACCTTGTCATGTCTCAATACGGGCAAATATTGGAAGTCTGTTCACTGCGGTAATGTATGGAATACATCAACCAGTTTGTTTGATGAAAGCTCACACAGGCTGCAATGTGATGATGACAACTGATATTGAACGCAGGGTAAATATTAGCCAGGACACCAGGTAAAATGCCTCTTCCAAATAGTACCATTATCTCCCCTGGGGTGTACTAGGAGAAAGTGAGGACCGCAGATCAGAGTCGACAGTGTGTCGCTGGAAAAGCACAGTAGGTCAGGCAGCATCCAAGGAGCAGGAGAATTGATGTTTTGGGCATAAACCCTTCCACGAAACATCGATTCTCCTGCTCCTCGGATGCTGCCTTACCTGATGTGCTTTTCCAGCGCCACACACTCAACTCCCCTGGGGTCTCCACCTCCAGAGGGCAAATGCATTCGATCTCACAAACTCACAGCACCTCTAGTAATGTGGCACTCCCTCAATATTGCACTCAAATCCATGGATTTACTCAAGAGATTGGGATTTTGACACACGGGATAAAAGCCAGCAGAGAGCTCACTTATCTTTGGCCTGTTCCCCATTGGGGCCTTTAATTAGCATGAGGCGGAAGTTCTGTGCTCATAGGAGAGGAGGTCCAACACAAAAAAAACATCAAACGGCCAGTGACTCTCTTGTCTCACCTGCTTTATAGCTATAGCACTGCGCTCAGTCCCAAAGACCAGAGAGGGTCCACAGAGCCTGTGGTTCAGGCAAGGGGAGCGGGTACATGAGGATGGGATGGTCAGGGTATGGGGAGGGGGGTTGAAGGGCACATCTTGGGAGTTTCTCTGAAGGATATGGAGGCCCCCGATCAGGCCACAAGATTCCTGCTTGGCATCAGCCCCCTCTGCTCCAGATGAAAATTCCCCACAGCAGCAAGATGGCACTCTTTCATTGTCGACGTTCCCTTGCCAACTCCACAGTGGGGTTGGCGTTGAAACAAGCCTCCAGCCTCCGGAGTCCTACTGAGGTTGGTGAGCTCACGGGTGGGAAAACTCTGAGACCAACGTCAGAGAGTCAAGGTCCACCTGGTAACTGTACTTTTCTCTCCAGCCAACAGTCTGACCCCCTGATTGTTCCCAGCATTTTCTGAGTCAATCTGCACATAATCAGCTGTGACCTTGCTCAGGCAGCATCAAGACTACAATAATTCACATGTCCGCAGGAAGGAGAATTGAGGACAACTGCTGGCCTAGCTGTCCTGTCGCAGAATTTGGTGACAGGCTTTAGTTCAAATTATAACTCATACACATCAATAAAGGACAAGAGAAAGTTGCAGAGTCATAGAGATGTACAGCATGGAAATAGACCCTTCAGTTCAACTTGTCCATGCCGACCAGATATCCTATCCTAATCTAGTCCCATTTACCAGCATTTGGCCGATATCCCTCTAAACCCTTCCTATTCATGTACCCATCTGGATGGCTTTCAAATGCTGTAATTGTACCAGCCTCCACCACTTCCTCTGGCAGCTGGTTCCACACATGCACCACCCTCTGCATGAAAAAGTTGACCCTCAGATCCCTTTTATATCTTTCCCCTCTCACCCTCAACCTATGCCCAAGCCTAAACAACCGATGAAGAGTCCTTGAGACTCAAAACGTTGGCTTTCTCTCTCTCACCAAGGACGCTGTCTGACCCACTATGATCTTCAGCATGTGTTGTTTTCAGTACAAACTCAAGCATCTGCAGTAACTTGCTCCTACATTGTGACAAAATATCGTGTAGTTATTGCACATGGAGTAGCTGTCCAGTTGAGAATTCTGGCTCATTTTCCAGAATATTCCAGCTCCACACAAATCCTGCCCTTCACCCCAGGGAGTGTGACTCTCTGCCACAGAGACACCCCACCTCGTGGCTTTACTGACAGAAAAAAAAATCACGAAAAGTCGGAAAGCATTTTGTCACCCCCCCCCCTTAGAATGACATCAGTGGATGATAGAGAATTTTAATTCACACATTGTGTTTACAACTTGGAAGAGATGGAAGGAGAAAGGAAGAGAGAGGGAGGGGTGGATGATCATTCTTCGCACCTTGTGGTATTTCCCCACATGACCGTTGTGTGGTTCTGGGTTTGGGCAGTTTGCTGCCATGATTCTCCTCGGGTCTTGTCTTGGGCTAATCTATGATGTAGAAGATACACCTCAATAGAATATCCGTGGAAGAGGCACTGGTCTTTTCTTATTCATTCATAGGACATGGATGTCACTGTCTGGACCATTAGTTGCCCATCCCTAATTGCCCAGAGGGCAGTTAAGAGTCAACCACATTAATGTGGGTCTGGAGTTACATGTAGGCCAGACCAGGCAAGGATGACAGCTTCCTTTCCCAAAGGACATGAATGAACCAGACGGGTTTTCCCCTGACAATCGCTAATGGGTTCATGGTCACCACAAGTCCACCACAAATTCATGGCCACCACATCCTCCCCCAAGTCCCTCCTCCCTCCACCAAGTCACCTCTCATCCTTCTTTGCTCCAAGGTAACTGAGAGTGCAATAGGTGGATGGAGGTGGGGGGGAAGGTGATAGGTTGGAGAGATGGGTGGAGTGGATAGGTGGCAAGGAAGATTGACAGATGGGACAGCTCATAAGGATGGTGCTGAGCTGGAAGGTTGGAACTGGGGCAAGGTTGGGGGAGGGAGAATGAGGAAATTGGTGAAATCCACATTGATGCCCTGGAGTTCAAAGGTCCCGAGGTGGAAGATGAGGCGATCTTCCTCCAGGTGCCGGATAGTTAGGGTGTGGCAATGGAGGAGGCCCAGAGCCTGCATGTCCTCGGTAGAGTGGGAGGGGGAGTTGAAATGTTCAGCCAAGGGGCGGTGGGATTGATTGATGCGGTGTCCCAGAGATGTTCCCTGAAGTGCTCTGCGAGAAGGCATCCAATTTCCTCAATGTAGAGGAGATCGCATTGGGAGCAACGGCTGCTGTAAATGACATTGGTGGATGTGCAGGTAAATCTCTGATGGGTGTAGAATGCTCCTTTGGGGCCTTGGATGGAGGTGGGGGGGGGGAAATACGTGGGTGCAAGTTTTGCAATTCCTATGGCAGCAGGGCAAAGTGCCAGGAGGGGAGGGTGGGTTGTTAGGGAGGGTGGACCTGACCAGGTAGTTGCAGAGGGAACAGTCTTACAGAAAGCAGATAGAGGTGGGGAGGGAAATATATCTTTGGTGGTGGGGTCGGTTTGTAGGTGGCGGAAATAGTGGAGGATGATGCAATGTATCCAGAGGTTGGTAGGGTGGAAGGTGAGGATCAGGTGGGGTTCTGTCCTTGTTGCGATTGGAGGGGTGGGGTTCAAGGGCAGAGGTGCAGGAAGTGGATGAGATACACTGGAGGCCATTGTTGATCACGTGGGAAGGGAAATTGCAGGCTTTGAAGAAGGAGGCCATCTGGTATGTTCTGTGGTGGAATTGGTCATCCTGGGAGCAGATGCAGTGGAGGCAGAGGAATAGGGAATAAGGGATAGCACTTTTACAGGAAGCAGGGTGGGAGGATGTGTAGTCCAGGTAGCTGTGGGAATTGGTGGATTTGAAGTAGATGTCCATGTTGAGTTGATCATTGGAAATGGAGATGGAAAGGTCCAGGTTGGGGAGGGAGGTGTCTGTGCTGGTCCAGGTGAACTTAACGTTGAAGTGCAATGTGTTAGTGAAGTTGATGACCTCCTTGTGGGAGCACGAGGGGGCACCGATACAGTCATTGGTGTAGTGGAGGAAAAGGTGGGGAATGGTGCCAGTGGATCTGCAGAAGATAGACTGTTCCACGTAGCTGACAAAGAGACAGGCATGGCTGGGGCCCACGTGGGTGCCCATGGCTATCCCTTTGGTCTGGAGGAAGTGGGAGAATTCAAAGGAGAAATTACTGAGGGCGAGGACCAGTTCAGCCAAACGAATGAGAGTGTCAGGGAGGGATAATGGTGGGGACACCAGGAGAGGAAGAAACAGAAGGCTTGGAACCCTTCGCTGTGGTGGATAGATGCGTATAGGGACTGGACGTCCATGGTGAAGACCTTCAGTTTCTTCCTGACATTGTGTTTGAAAATACCTGCAAACTTTGGCTCTCATCTTCTTACTTGTTGCTGTCTCAGGTTGAACCAGGCTATCAATGACCTCTTTCCAAACTGACTCCCACCATTATCGCAAACAGTTCACTCTTCTTGATCTGTGACATTGCCCACCTCGGCCCTGACTAAAACTCCCATCTACTCCTTCGTCACGTCTCATCTCAACTATTCCGAAACTCGACTTCTCCACCTTCCATAAATGGCTGTACGTCCCCATTAGGACAGCACAGTGGTTAGCACTGCAGCCTCACAGCACCAGGCACCTGGGTTCGATTCCACCCAGGGGTGACTGCCTGTGTGGAGTTTGCACATTCTCCCCCATCTGGGTGAGTTTCTTCCAGGTGCTCCGGTTTCCTCCCTCAGTTCAAAGATGTGCAGGTTATAAAGATTGGCAATGGGAAATGACCTGAAGGGTCTGGGGATGTGCAGGCTAGATGGATTAGCCATTCTCTAATAGAAGTCACTGTAGATCACGAATGAAAGAAGTAGCAGGTTTTAATGCAGGACATTCAGTCAATAATCATAGAATCCCTACAGTGTGGAAAAAGAGACCAATCAGCCCATCAAGTCTCTCCTGTACGGCTCTGGCCCTAAGACACTTGGATTGGGCTGTGTTTACGAAAAGTACAGGCAACTTAACAGATGATCCCTAAAGGACACCCCCACCCCCTCCCTAAAAAGGATGTGCATAAAAGACAATCACCTGATGAAGGAGCGTCACTCCAAAAGCTAGTGCTTCCAATTAAACCTGTTGGACTATAGCCGGGTGTTGTGTGATTTTTAACTGCATAAAAGAAGATATTGTAATGCATCTGATTGCCACTCCGTCTCAGTATCCTCCTGCCTCCTAGCTTATCCCTTTCCCTACTCTTTTCCAGGGAGTTTGTTGGGGAATGGCCTATAGGTGACCAAAGCTTGCCTCTCTCCTTTGAATGAGATCCATGGCCCAAAATTGGTTTCCTTTGGGCCGAATAGTTCAGGCTCATTCCTTGTGCCCAATTCACATCAATTGTTGACAATAGTTTAACCTTGTGCACAGCTATATATATCATACCCCACCAGATGGCAGCATTCAATCACTGTCTGGGAATTATTTACCAGTCAAAAAGAACTCATGCTGTAAATCTGTCTTTGTTGTGGGCTTTTGATGCAAGAACCTTTTCCATACAAAGTAGTAAAGGTATCCCCAACAGATAAACCAAGATTAATAGACCTCCATGTTTAAGATTAAACACATCCATTATTCATTTTGACAACCATTAATTTATGTTTTAATTGCTATTAGCTTCTAGTTTTAAAGTTCTGAGATCAAAATGAAATGAATTTACTATTTGCATGTTATTTATTTATTGACATCCTATTTCTTTATTACTCAAATAATTGAATTACCCATATGGGAATTTACATGAAAGGCATTAAATTTGATTTAACAATTTAAACAGTCACAGCAAATCTGAATTTTAAATCTCAAATATCAAAATGTAACGTGGTTGGGAAACATCCTTCGATTTTGCCCGGTAACCATTCAGACACTCCGATTGAGCAGGTATCCTTTGCTGACCGTGTAAAAGTAGGAGAAAGTGAGGACTGAAGATGCTGGAGATCAGAATAAAAGAAGTGTGGTGCTGGAAAAGCACAGCCGGTCAGGCAGCATCTGAGGAGCAGGATCGACATCGATTTCTGATGAAGAGCTTATGCTCAAAAAAACAACTCTGCTGTTCCTCAGATGCTGCCTGACCAGCTGTGCTTTTCCAGCACCACACTTTATGACCGCGTAAAGTGTAGATTTCTAAGTGATGTACGAAACCTCAATGTGAGTTTCGGAACTTTGAAAGGCTTGTAATCAACAACTGTCCTTTAGTCCTAGCCACCAACCATGCTTCCTTGCCAATTTTTCACTGGCACTGTGAAGAAATATTTTCAGAGTAGCAGCTTCAAAAGCAGCAATTTTATTGTTGCTAAACAGTTACTCGAGACTACAACTGGACACTTGAGAAAATTAAACTGGTTTAATGACCAATTTATATACGGTGAGACTACTTCGACTCATTCAGTTTCTGATCCTCTTACTCTAAAGGTTCTGGGTTCAAGCCCCTTTTCACCACAAAGACTGTCACTCCTGTGCAGCACTGAGGGACCTGACTGCTGCATTGGGAGGTAATGACTTTCCTTTCATGTTAAACGCAGAGTCTGCTTGTTGCCTCAGAGGGAAGCATAAGATCCCACTACTGACAGGGAGGGCGTAGGGGAGTTACACTCAATGTCCCAGCCAATATGTATCTGTTAGTCAACATCGTAAGAACAGGTCGTGTTGTGTTTCCTACATTGCGACTCTGGCTGTACTCAAATTGAAAGAACAGCAAATGCTTGGAAATCAGAAATAAATCCAGAAATTGCAGCATCTGTGGAGAGAAATCAGAGTTAACGTTTTGGGTCCAGTGACCCTTCTTCAGAACTGATGGTGGTGAGGAAAATGTTGGTTTAAATGCAGAAGGCAGGGTGGGGCAGGGTTTGCCTGACTTGGGGAACATGGTAAAGAGTTGTCAGAGGAGTCCACTCACTGAACTGAGCGAAAGGGCAGCACAGTGAAGTCTGTCAGTCCACAACGTCATGAACATTTTCTACAAATGGTCAGAATATTGAGTACAGCAGTATGGGAGGTCATGTTGCAGCTCTACAGGACGTTGGTTAGGCCACTGTTGGAATATTGTGTACAGTTCTGGTCTCCTTCCTATCGGAAAGATGTTGTGAAACTTGAAAGGGTTCAGACAAGATTTACAAGCATGTTGCCAGGGTTGGAGGATTTGAGCTATAGGGAGAGGTTGAATAGGCTGGGGCGGTTTTCCCTGGAGCATTGGAGGCTGAGGGGTGACCTTACAGAGGTTTATAAGATCATGGGGGGGGCAAGCATAGGATAAATAGACAAAGTCTTTTCCCTGGGGTGGAGGAGTCCAGAACTAGAGGGCATAGGTTTAGGGTGAGAGGGGAAAGATATAAAAGAGACCTAAGTGGCAACCTTTTCACACAGAGAGTGGTACGTGTATGGAACGAGCTGCCAGAGGAAGTGATGGAAGCTGGTACAATTTAAAATTCATTTGGATGGGTATATGAATAGGAAGGGTTTGGAGGGATATGGGCCAGGTGCTGTCAGGTGGGACTAGATGGAGTTGGGATATCTGGTCAGCACGAACGATTGGACCGAAGGGTCTGTTTCCATGTTGTACATCTCTATGACTCCATAAATACTGCTGTTTACAGGAAATGTACCTGATAACCTTTGTTTTATGATGCAAAATCTAGTCACTACAGGCACAGAGGCAGCAATCTGGCCTGTCGAGTCCGCACCAGAGTAATCCCATCCGTCCTTTTCCCTGCCTTTATCCCCATAGATCTGTAAGTTTACTTCCCTTGAGAGCTGCTCCAGTTCATTGTGAAATCATTCAGGAGTGACAGCAGCTGAGAGCAAAAAGGTCTGACTTATTTTTGTGACAAGCACAACGAAAACAAAAACATTTTTCACAGTCTGCGGCAAAATTATTCGAGGCCACGGCAAACGGATGGAAATTCAGTTGGATAGAAAGATTAGTTTCCCCTTTTGTTTACTGACTACTGCTCACAAGAGTGAGGACCAAGGCACTTGTATCAGGTCACCCAATTGAGTTTTCGATGCAGTTAGTGCCTATAATTCAGGGTAAAGTCCACACTAAGACCAGGACATGATCTTGCTGGATTAGGCACATCTGAAACAAAGCAGTACTTCCTTACCCAGTAGTCAACTATCTGATGAAGGAGCAGTGCTCCGAAAGCTAGTGCTTCCAAATAAACCTGTTGGACTATAACCTGCTGTGTGATTTTTGAAATTTGTACCCTCCAGTCCAACACTGGACCTCCAAATCATGGCAGAGTGGCAGTCTGAAGTATACTAACTTTAATGCAAGGAGTATAACTGATAAGGCAAATGAGCTTAGAGCCTGGATTAGTGCTTGAAACTGTGACACCACTACAGAAACTTGACTATGAGAGGGCAAGACTGGCAGCTCAATGTTCCAGGGTTTAAATGTTTCAGGCATGATAAAGGGTGATGGGGGAGTTGCAGTTCTGAATACAGAGAATCACAGCTGCACTAACAGAATATTTTGGAGGGCTCATCCAGCTAGGCCACATGGGTAAACTCAGGAATGAGACAGATTCAACAACTATGATAGAGTTATCTGACGGGCCCCCCAATAGCCAGCAGGAGATAAAAGAACAGATACATAGGTAGATCATGGAAACTTGTGAAAACAACAGATCTTTAACTCTCCCAATATTGACTGGAACCCCTTTACTAACAAGGGCTTAGATGGAGGAGAATTTATTAGATGCATTCAGGATGGTTTCTTAAAACAGCACACAGATTGCTTTACTAGGGAAGAGGCTATGCTAACTCTGTATTGGGGAATGAAACAATCAATGTTTCAGTGGGAGAGTACTTTGGAAACAGTGATCATAACTCTAAATGTTTTGAGATAGTTATGGATAAGACTGATCCTTGTTTGAAAGTGCTAAATTAAGGGAAGGCTAATTACAATATTAGGCAGGAACTAGAGGAATTAGATTGTGGACCGCTGTTTCAGGTAAATCCATATCTGACATGTGGGAATCTTTTCAAGGACGGTTTATGAGAGTTCAGGATCAGCATGTTTCTGTGAGGACGAAAGATAAGGATGGCAGGATTTGGGAACCCTGGATGACAGGAGATATTGAAAGTTTAGACAAAAATCAAAAGGAAGTATATGTAAGGTTTAGGACACTGAAATCAGATAAGGCCCTTAAGGAATATAAAAGGAAGTAAGGAAGTACTTAAAGGAGGAATTAGGAGGGTGAGAAGGGCCAATGTAATGTCTTTGGCACAACTAGACGGCATAGATTTAGGGTGGGGGGCAAGATTTATAAGGGACCTAAGGAGCAGCTTTTTCTCAGAGGGTGGTCCGTGTATGGAAAGAACTGCCAGTGGAAGTGGTGGAGGCTGGTACAATTACAACATTTAAAAGGCGTCTGGATTAGTGCATAATAAGAAGGGTTTAGAGATTCTGTTCGCCAAGCTAGGAATTTGTGTTGCAGACGTTTCATCCCCTGTCTAGGTGACATCCTCAGTGCTTGGGAGCCTCCTGTGAAGCGCTTCTGTGATGTTTCCTCCGGCATTTATAGTGGTTCGTATCTGCCGTTTCCGGTTGTCAGTTCCAGCTGTCCGCTGCAGTGGCCGGTATATTGGGTCCAGGTCGATGTGTTTGTTGATATCATCTGTGGATGAGTGCCATGCCTCTAGGAATTCCCTGGATGTTTTCTGTTTGGCTTGTCTATAATAGTAGTGTTGTCCCAGTCGAACTCACGTTGCTTGTCATCTGCGTGTGTGGCTACTAAGGATAGCTGGTCGTGTCGTTTCGTGGCTAGTTGGTGTTCATGGATGCGGATCGTTAGCTGTTTTCCTGTTTGTCCTATGTAGTGCTTTGTGCAGTCCTTGCATGGGATTTTGTACACTACGTTGGTTTTGCTCATGCTGGGTTTCGGGTCCTTTGTCCTGGTGAGTTGTTGTCTGAGAGTGGCTGTTGGTTTGTGTGCTGTTATGAGTCCTAGTGGTCGTAGTAGTCTGGCTGTCAGTCCAGAAATGTTCTTGATGTATGGTAACGTGGCTAGTCCTTTGGGTTGTGGCATGTCCTCATTCCATTGTCTTTCCCTTCGGCATCTGTTGATGAAATTGCGGGGGTATCTGTTTTTGGTGAATACATTGTAGAGGTGTTCTTCTTCCTCTTTTTGCAGTTCTGGTGTGCTGCAGTATGTTGTGGCCCTTTTGAACAGTGTCTTGATGCAACTTCATTTGTGTGTGTTGGGGTGGTTGCTTTCGTAGTTTAGGACTTGGTCTGTGTGTGTGGCTTTCCTGTGTACCTTAGTGGTGAATTCTCCATTTGGTGTTCTTTGTACCATCATGTCTAGGAATGGGAGTTGGTTGGCCTTTTCTTCCTCTCTAGTGAATCGGATTCCTGTGAGTGTGGAGTTGATGATCCGGTGTGTGTTCTCTATTTCTGTGTTTTTAATGATTACAAAGGTGTCATCCACATATCTGACCCAGAGTTTGGGTTGAATTTGCGGTAAGACTGTTTGTTCTAATCTTTGCATTACAGCTTCTGCTATGAGTCCAGAGATGGGTGAGCCATTGATTTGTTCATATATTTGGTTGTTGAATGTGAAGTGCGTTGTGAGGCACAGGTCCAGTAGTTTGAGTATGCATCGTTGTTGATAGGTTCATCGTCTTGTTGTCTGTTCTGTATGTCCAGCAGGTTGGCTATTGTTTCTCTGGCTAGGGTTTTGTCGATAGAGGTGAACAATGCCGTTACATCGAATGAGACCATAGTTTCTTCCTTGTCTATGTGTATAAATGCCGGAGGAAACATCACAGAAGCGCTTCACAGGAGGCTCCCAAACACTGAGGATGTCACCTAGACAGGGGACGAAACGTCTGCAACACAAATTCCCAGCTCGGCGAACAGAACCACAACGAGCACCCGAGCTACAAATCTTCTCACAACCTTTGAAGGGTTGAGAGAGATATGAGCCAAGTATTGGCAAGCAGGATTAGATTAATTTAGTATATGTGGTTGGCTTAGACAAGTTGGACCGAAGGGTATGCTTCCATGCTGTACATCAGTATGACTTTATTAAAGAGAATCCCAAGGTATTTTATACATATATTAGGCACGAAAGGGTAGCTAGGCAAAGGATAGGTCCAAGAGGAGAAAAGGACATGAATGATGGTAAGATTTGGGAGGGGTATGTTGATATTGTAGGGCATATCAATGCTAAGAAAAACACAGTGCTGAGGATCTTGAAAAAATTAAGGTAAATAAATCCCTTGGGACTGATGGATCAACCCCAGGACACTAAGGGAGACAAGGAAGGAGATTGCTAGGGCCGTGACAGAGATCTTTGTATCCTCTTTAGCTACAAGCAATATCCCAGAGACTGGATAATAGTCAGTGTTGTTCTTTTGTCTAAAAAGGGCACCAGAGATAATCCAGGAATTTGTAGACTGGTGAACCTCATCAGGTGGTAGGGAAATTATTGGAGATAGTTAGGAACAGGATTTACTCATTTAGAAAGAAATGGACTTATGAAGAATATTAGCATGGTCTTGTCTCAAAATTGATCAAGTTTCATGAGGAAGTGACAAAGATGATTGAAGAGGGTAAGGCAGTTGATGTTATCTACATGGACTTTAGTAAAGCATTTGACAAGGTCCCTCATGGCTGGTCCAGAAGATTAAGTCACAGGAGATCCACAGAGTTAGTAACTTGGATCAAAATTGGCTTGGTCATAAAAGAGGGTAGCTGTGGAGGTGTGTTTTTCTGACTGGAAGTCTCTAACCAATGGTGTTCTGCAATGATCAGCGCTGGGACCTCTTGTTTGTAATATGTATAAATGATTCTGATCAGAAAATTTGTAAAAGATACAAAAATTGAAAGAGTTGTTGTTAGTGAGGAAGTTTGTCAAAGGATACAGCAGGATATAGATCAGGTGGAAAGTTGGTGGAGAAATGGCAGATGAATGTAAATTTGGACAAGTGTGAGAAATTGCATTTTGGGAGGCCAAATGCAAGAGGATACAGTAGATGGCAGCATCCTTATGAACATTGATATACAGTGGGATCTTGGGGAGCAAGCCCCATAGTGCCCAGAAAGTGGCAACAGAAGTGGATAAAGCAGCAAAGGCAGCATATGGCATGCTTGCCTATATCAGTCAGGGCACTGAATATAAAAGTTGACAAGTCATGTTGCAGACATATAAGACTTTAGATAGGTTGTATTTGTAGTATTGTGTGTAGCTCTGGTCACCACACAATTGGATGGATATGGAAGCTTTGGAGAGGGTGCAAAAGGAGTTTACAAGATGCTGCCTGGATTGGAGTGTATTAGTTATAAGAGGTTAGACAAATTTGGATGGTTTTCACTATTGTCAGAAGCTGGGAGGGTGACCTGATAAGAGTTGTATAAAATTATGAGGTTGGATAGTGTCGATAGTCAGAGGTGTTTTCCCCAGGATGTGTCAAATTCTATGGATTATAGGTTTAAGTTGAGAACGGGAAAGTTTAAAGGAGATGGGTGAGGCACTTAAGAAACAGAGGGTGGTAGGCATGTGGATGCTTTGCCGGGGAAGTGACAAACTGCTTCTAAGAGGCATATAAGCAAGAAATAGAGGGATACCGCCCATGTGCAGGCAGATGGGAAAGCTAGTTTTGAAGAAACCATTTTTGAAGGAGGGTCTCTGGACCCAAAATATGAACTCTGATTTCTCCCTACAGACAAAGCCTGACCTGCTGCTTTTTTCCAGAAATTTCTGCTTTTGTTGTTGCAGGTGGATGGGTAAGTCTAGAATGGCATTATGGTTCACACAGATGTGGGGGCCAAATGGCTTGTTCCTCTGCTGTACTGTTCTATGATGAAGTTTAAGAACTGTGACCCCTCACTGTAATCTAGCATGTGTAAATTATTCCAAGCAGCAAAGAAAAATAAGCCAAAGAAGATTTGAAACATTAAGCCTTCACAAATGCTGTCGGGCCTGCTGTGTGTGTTGTCTGCTTTTATTGAAGTTTAAATGAAAACCTTTGAGGTCTGAATTAAATACAATATTTTAAAAGGGATGGTGTTCCCCTTTTCATATTTTTCTTTTTGATGCAGGCAGAAGTTTTCTTTTGCTTCATCAGAAATCACTAGTTATCAGCTACCTCACACAATAAAAAAGTCACAAGGAGAAGGCATGAAGACAATAGTCACTTGAAACCAATAAATTTCCTGCCTTACTCTAAATAAGCCATTAATACACTTAGATTTGATGGTTATACAATTCAGGCTGAAAATGCACATTTTTTTTTTTAAAATCAAGGGTACTTTATTAAGACGAAACAAAGTACAGCTGCTACAAGAAAAATACATTTTGAAATTTCATCTACTTTGTTGACCATTTTGCAGTAATACAATTTAAAATTTTCACAAAATCGATGGACAAATCCAACTGCTGTGTAAGGAAACATAAATGGCAAAGCAAACAAATACTAGATAAAATTAAGCTGCATTTATCACATTTACATGAAAGTATTTGATCTGAACATTGAGAGGCCAGTCTTCTTTCAGAATAGTTCAGATTAAACATAGGACCATTTATATCATCAATCTAATTTTATCCAATTATGTTGGTTCATTCCTGATGAATAATAGTGTTGCCTATTTAATAAATATTTAAATAAAACACTTTTTAATATAAATTAAGTACTGAATAATCTTCTGCACAAGATTTAAAGTCAGTGGAATTAAATATCATCCACTCACTGAATGTTAATGTCCTAAACTATATTGCTGGTAGACCAATCTTTTAAAGCAATATGTTAGCAGAATTGAAAGATGTCTGGGCAGTTATGGATGGCAAAGTGTCTTTGGGTAATTATTTAAAAAAATTAGAATCCATGATGGCAGTAGAACGTGCATCTGAAAAGGGTGCAACACTTTGAAGGGTTCCTATGGTTTCTGTTTTGGGATTCAACTTTGTACATTATCCATATTTGTTACAGTCAACCCAATTCAAGCTACTTAATCATTGAGCACCATACATCTACTTGTGTTATTTTTGTTACTTAATGTGAGTTGATAAATCACATTGTTTGAATAATCAGGAACTGCCTGTTAAGTTCACAAAGCTGCCAAACAGAGCTAACTTCACTGACAAAGCAAAAACGTTTCAGGTAGGAAAATATAATTCCATTTGTTAGCATCCTGCAAAGTATTTTTAGTGGAAGGAGTTCAAGCTAGGTAGCAGTAGTCCTCATTTCTGATTTGACAATGATTGCTCAAATGTCGCTGAATTATTTTGGGGCTTCCTTTTAACAATCAGTGAAGGGATCCAGAGCAACTGGGCACAAGGTGCAAGTAAATATTTTCCTACTGAACCCAGAGAGGGATCAATCTACAACACTGGAATGATTTTAAAGAAAGGAATGATGTATGGTTAAAATTATGAAAACACTGGATTGCTGTTATACCTTATTTCAACATGTTATATTTTCTGTGTACAATGAATAGCATTTGCATGCCGAAATGAGTCCAAACACAATATATGCCATATACCAGCACACTTAGTTTTGTAATGTTTAAACTCAATGAGTCTCAGCCATTTAGTTTACACCTATGTCAGTTTCTATGACAACCAGGAATCAAAAGTCTCTCTGAAGTGAAATGTGAAGGTTTGGAGGTTATTTGAAATAACGGTGGTCTTTTGAAAAACTGGGACTTTTTAATATCAGAACTGGTCACCCAGGGAAACAAAACTATTCCATCTCAATCTTCTGTAAGTATCTAAGGCTCAACATGACACAAAGGAGAATTGACCACAATTATACAAACAGCTGCTGGACTGAGAGATTGTGCCATGTGTAGACAGCATCATACTAACACAGTCACACGCAAATATTGCTAATTAAAGTTACAGATTTCAAAGATTGTTCAATGGGGGTGTGAATATTTATGAAAACAAAAATCAGGCTAACCATTCCCACCTGACAGAGAAAAACCAAACTCCAAAGGCTAATGAACAGGTGCTGGACAGAAGAGTGCATCTTTTTACCAGGGTTCCTAATATATGTGAAAAGTTAGCATTCTACTTAGGGATCCCTAAAATAGGCTGAGGTGTCTTGACATATGTAATTTCAATTTGCATTCCTCACCTAGAAACTTAAGCGATCCCCATTGGTTCAAATGGGGATCGCTTAAGAAAAACAGCCAAGGTTCATTGATTTGTAATTGTATTCAGGTTGTTATTGAAGTTTAACTAAATGTATGATTCTGATCTTATCACTAGATGCTAGTGGTGCTGTTTGTTTCAGATCAGATGTTAAATTAAGATCCTGGTGCCCTCTGGGGTGGAGATTAAAGATTCCATGTCACTGTTTTGAGAAAATGGAGACTTCATTGGTGTCATGGCTAACATTTATCCCTCAAATTCAAACCAATAAACAAAATTTGAACATGATCACATTGCAGTTGTGGCATCATGCGGTGTGTAAAATTAGCTGCCATGTTTCCTATATCATAACGGTGACAGACACAAAGTACTTAAATTGGTGATCCAAGACTCTGAAATGTCCAGAGACACAGGCGCAAAACTTTCCTTTTTAAATCAAGACCACAGCTTAGTTTAAAGCTGTGCTACAGTAAGTAGATTAGAAGAGCTGTAGCAGAGAGTGGTTTAACTGTCTGGACATGATACCAATAGTGTTGTCAGGAAGATAGGGGAGGTCTGGATGTATCATTCTGCGGTCCTACATTCAATCTTGAAAATTATAAGGCTGCCTCAATTGCGATTAGTAGTTGGTATTTAACTCAGTCCCTGCACTCAACACAGCCTGTTTCAAAGGGTACTTCATGCCCAGAGCAGCTGATGTATCTAAAAGGACTCTGAATGGAGTATGACTTTTCAGAGTTATTAGAAAAGGTTTCAACTGAACACCACTCGAGGCAAATGCTCTGATGAAAAATGCAGTAAGGTGTTCCAGTCAGAAAGTGACAAGAAAGCACCTGGATTTGGCTCTGTTGATTGACGACTGGAAAACAACAATTGCTTTATGCTGTACTGTGTTTTCCATTTATATATTTTGTTCTTCAGAGTATAACTAAGGAATTATGTTATGGCCTATGGAGCTACTAATATTTATATAGTGCTATTAATGTAATGTCCCAAGGTCCTACATAAGAACATAAAAGCCACACGGGAGATATTAAGGTCAGATGACCAAATGCTTGGTCAAAGAGGTAGGACTTAAGAATTGCCTTAAATGAGGGAGATGAGGTAGAAGAGTGTCAGGAGGGAATTCCAAGTCCTCAAAAGAACTGAAGACATGGTCACCAATGATGAAGTGATTGAAAGCAGGGGTACACAAGGGGCTAGGATTAGATATGGAATGTTGGGGCACTGGAGGAGATTACAAGTGGTAGGCAGGTAAGAAGCTACATGTTTACAAAGTCTCCCATGTGACTATCCGTGTGTGTGTGTGTGTGCTCGCGCGTTGAGTGTCCACAAGTGTATGTCCATGACAGCATCTCGAGAGAGATTTTCCTTGTATTTGTCCACAATGGACTTCCTTGTGTGTAGTTTCTATGTATGCAAGATGGAGGGAGTTGAAAATAAGGATGAGAATTTTAAAATTAAGGCACTGACTGACAGCAAATGTAGGTCAGAGAATAGGGCTGATCGGGGAACAGGACTTGGTGCAATTTGGGACTGGGCAAAGTTCTGGATGATTTCAAGTTTAGAAGACCATTCACCCCAATTTGTATTTTAAGATACACTCAAAAGTTTCCATAATTGTATTGTGAAGTGTACTGAAGGAACAGACATGTCAAAAGTTTTCATCCTGCACTTACCAGGACATATGCAAAAATATCAAATTTCAAAGGGAACAACAACATGTATTGCATGGGAAAAAGGTACTGATTGGTCTGCAAGCAGACAAATAGGTCCAGGTACAGTCATGGAAAAAGGACCTGGGAATTGTTCCCAAGCTTTTCTTTAACATAAAAACTGACAAGTCAAATCTGATTTTTTAAGACATTTATTGTGGGAAATGCACCAGGAAACAGTTGTTTTCCAATATTTTGTTTAACTGAAAAAGGTGCAATGCTTGGTCATTTTCTGTTGGTAAAGTTCATGCAATATAAATTGTTGTTCCCTATGAAATTTGGTATTTTTGCATCTGATGAGTGCAACATGAAAAACATTTACAAACATCTCTATTTTCTGCAATACTTAAAGTCTATACTCCAGTGAATTGCGCTCTAAAATAGAATGAAGCAGGAGAGGGCCTTTTCCAAAATGGTGGCCTACTGAAAATATCTAACGTTGTGGTGCAATATTGGAAAATAGTAGCCAGGAACATTACAACACGTGATAAGTTAGGGCTCAATTTTAATGGATTCCCCAATAATTCCCTGCTGTTACATACTAAACTCACCTTACAGCAAACTCCTTCAGTAAGGGTGACATTCAAACAGTGTGGAATAAGAAAACACAAGGAGGAACATGGAATTTAACAACATTAAAAAAATTCTAAAATGTGAAAGGCTTTTAAAAAAATGCGGAGTTCTTTTTGATATAGTCAAAATATCTCAATCTTATGGTCATGGTTTGGCAGAAGGCAAATTTTAGTTGATGCCATTATAGAGATACTCTTTCAATAAGCCAAATTATGAGCCACATTGTGGCAATCAGCCAGAGGCAAACACATACAAACCATAGAGCTAATTCTGCACTTGCAAAGTTAGGTAAGTTATTACTACACTGCTGCTACAGCACAGCATTATTCCTCATACACACTGCAATCTATCACAAAAACGTCAGAGCTAACCACGTGACTTTTAATATTAAGAAAGCAAACCAAAGGTTTAGACGTTTGTGTAGTGAAATAATTTGACTTGCACCTAAGGAAATTCAGGGAGTAGATCAAGTAGCTTAAATAAAGATCAAAAATCTTTCAGTAAAACAAAATCCCAGATCCTCAAAAACATTTGAGAACAGGAGGTTTAAATTAGGTTCTTTTTTCAGAAAGAAATGCAAATAAAGCCCCTGATACATAAAAAAGACTCCCAAGCAGATTTACAAATATTTCTCTGCCAAATACAGTTACATCTGTTAACAAAACAATAACATTTGTGAACAAACAACTAAATACTTGAGACAAACTCAGGATGTAAGGCAGTGTCTGCCGAGTGAACACAAGGCTTGAGGTTTTAGGGATTCCAAATGTCAACTCGTGTTCTCACAAATGCTTTTCGTTTCCAATGTGTCTTGTATCTGTTTCATTATTTTTATTGTGGTTTTCAGCTCAGAACAGTGCGGGTCAAATGTAGTTCACATGTACACATAGGAATTCATTTTGTGAAGTGCCAAGTGGCAAGAAATGGACAATGAAAAGGAAATGAGAGATGAATAAAGAAAGATCCAAGAAATGAAATGAAGTTGGTAATAAAACTAATGGTGATGGCAATTATATGAATAACAATTTCAAACCAGAAGTTCAGGGTGAAGCATACCTCTGAAAATTCAATTAAGGCTAGTACCTAAGTGGTACCTAAAAATGGGAATTATTAGCACAGATATGCCTGGAAAGCATATTGAAGCAACAATATGACACTGCTGTTTTTCAATTTTTACATTGTAAAAGCCAATTTCAACCTCCTATCACATAATTGATAGAAACAAGATTAAACAAGGCTGAAAATGAAACTAATTAATTCCTGTCCTGAAAAACAGTTAATAGATTTCAGTAATGCCGAACAGCAACAAGCATTTTTGAACTTTGGAAATTCATGTAACTGAAGTCTTCAGCCTGACAAAATATTAAATCAGACATAACATGGAATGCTGCTATGTTTCACCATGCCAACATTCTGCGTGATTGATCTAATCAAGATCTTTTGGCCAGGGATAACACATTCTCCATTCCTCCACCTGCAATAACATGATTATCAAAACCCCAGAAATGCTTTCATATCAAACTTTCAGCAAAACTATCAAATTTACACGAACAATATCAGAATGGCTCTCATTCATTGATATGCAATTTCAGTGATAAAACAGATTACATATCTCGCAAACACCAATTCAACCACACAGGGTACAGTTCACAGAGCATGGTTATTTATGATCATTTCACCATACGAACTATTGTAAAGCACACCAGCCATGTTTCATTGCCTGTGCATGCTACAATGCTGCACAGCCAAGGTAAAACAGGAGACAGCCAGAGCTCTTGCTGCAAAGACGGAGGAGTCACAACCATGTTAGGGTCTTACACCAAGTTTATGAAGTTGGTATGCAATTCTTTCTGGTGAATATCTCTGCCATTATATGTATAGTTATATACATAATTATCTTTTAGTCTGCATACTTCATACTTAGCTCAGGCACCTACATTTTAAAATCATCTTGTTCTGATCGTGCAAAAAAGCAAAACATTTGAGCAATAAATTATTTTGTACTCAGATCAGGTAAATCTGCTGATGCACAAGGATGCAGCAGCTTAAATGAGTATAGATAGCATATTTCACTAAGTGAAATATACAGGAAATCTTGCATCAAAAACACTGTGCAGTCAGTCAATCTGAAGATCTCAACATTATTTGTAAAAAATGTTTGCCAAATTGGGCTTTAAATTTTCTTGAACTTAAAATCACTTTTCTTTTTCCTCTTAAGCATTTTGAGAATTGTAATTAAATATAAAAAAATCCACATTGGGTAAAACATGAACACATTTACTATTTTGTTTTTTTACCTCAAAAGCTTTGTAAGCAATCTTGGATGAATATATTATTCAAATTAAAAGACATTTATGTGACACTTATTATCTAGAATCTTTGTTTGTTCATGGGATGAGGGAGTTGCTGACTAGGCAGCATTTATTGCCCATCCCTAATTGTCCAGGGGGCAGTTAAGAGTCAATCATATCGCTGTGGGTCTGGAGTCACATATAGGCCAGACGAGGTAAGGATGGCAGTTTTCTTCACAAAAGGGCATTAGTGAACCAGATGGGTTTTTCCTGACAATTAGCAATGGATTTGTGGTTACTGTTAGATTCTTAATTCCAGATATTTATTAAATTCAAATTCCACCATCTGCCGTGGCAGGATTTGAACCTGGGTCCCCAGAATGTTATCTGGGTCTCTGGAGTAACAGTCAAGTTTTAATACCACTAGGTCATCGCCTCCCTCGAATGACAATAAATCATGTCTGACTGGTTTAAAAGCAAACTAAGCCAAAGCAAAAGTCACTAGAAAACACATACTAGTGTTATTTCTAAGTAGAAACACCTTAAGGCAGTATTACTGCTAAAGCTAGGTATTTGTGTCTTAGGTACCATGATAATGTCACCTGAAGCTGTTAATCTAGGACACTGTAACCTTAGGTGGTGAATTTATGATCAGAAATGCATGCTGCATATAAAGACTGACCCCACAAAACTGCATGGCAGACTAATGTCTTAAATTCATATTAAGGCATCTTAGAGGAGATAAACATTTGCCAAAATACTAAAACAGTGTTATTTTCTGGCTTGGAGATTTGGTACGTAGTACATATATACATTGCAAAAAGTGTAGAAACAACATGCAGCTTCTGGCTCAGTTCACATTGTTAATCGCAGGTAGTCAAACCTTGTCACAAACATGGAGACTCTCAAGTCCTTCAATAGCAGACTATCACTTTCAATGGTCAAACTTCAACTGTCAAAAGGCTTCACTTGTAATAAAATAATGCTACAAATTGTCATCCAGACTAATAAGTTCTCTTGCATTGGTGTCCAGAAGCAACAAAGTTGGTCTTAATGTTTAAGAAAAGGAAGTCTTGGCAGTGAACATCATGATGACATCTGGTTTGAGTCAAATTCCAGTATTAACTGTTTGATGTGAGATAGCTTCCTGTGTAGGTACTCACAGCGAACCTTCTCTTCCCGATATGCAGGATGGGTCTGTTTCAAAAGATGGGAGGAAAAAAATTCACACTACCAAAATTGCCAAAAAGCACAACATATAACAAATAGCTTGTGATGATAGCCACAACCAAATTGCACAATGTGTACAAGAGATAATGGGTTAGATGGAGAAGGTAGTTGCACTCATTGCTAATTTAGAAATAGTGATAAAAGGACATAAGTTTCCATAGATATTGATGACCTCAGGTGATACTGAAAGAAACAAGAGAAGAGTCAGGGGACAATTGAACAATAGGATAAAGTTACTGAATAAATCTGGAGAGCTGATTAAGCTGAGAAATAGAAAAATGGACCTTGTCAAAATTGAGATTTTTTTTTGCATTGTAAAGGAGTGTATGCAAAATAAAACATGATCAACATTAAACTGATAAACAAAAACAATCATCTCTGAAGTATTTTGAAAATACCCATTTCCCACATTACAACATTCCCAGGCAAAGACAGATGATGAAAAAAGTCCAGCAGCTAACAAAGAGAACTCTGGAAGCAGATCAATAACAAAAGGGTGATAAAAAGGAGGCTGATTAAGGAAGAAGCTGATTTATAATGGAAGCAATAGGCATAGTTGAGGTGTGACTTTAATACGTTGCATCTGAATTTACTTATCAGGTAGATGCTGCCCAGGCCATGGTGATAGAGAAGGAAATTTTTAAGTTGTTAAGGAAGAGGTATTGGATAAACCGTTAGTACTTAGGTTGACAAAGCACCCGGCCCTAATGGGATGCATCCAAGGAGAGTGAAAGATGGGAGAGTGGAAATTGCAGAAGCACAGGCAATTATTTTTCAACCTTCAGCAGACTCCGGGATAGTCCTGGAATGGTTTCTAGAATTGGAAACATTATGTCCTTGTTCAAAAATGGTTGCAAAGAGATCCAGCAAATTACAGACCAGTCAGTTTAACTTTGGTGGTGAAGAAGCTTCTAGAAACAATTATCCAGCACAGCAATAATAGTCACAGAAAATGGGCATTAATTTGCAAGAGTTATTTGGATTTGTTAAGGAAACGTTGTATCTGACTAACATTTATGAAGTAACAGAGAAATTTGACAAGAGCGAGGTTATTGATATAGTGGACATGGATATTCAAAAGGCATTCAAATATGTGACACTTAGAGGAAAGTGATACATAAATGGAATAAAAGGCACAGTTGCAATGTGGATTAAAAAAAACAACTGAGGGAAAGGAAACAGAAAGTAATGGTTTTTGTTTTTAACCTGGAGGAAGATTTATAATGGAATTTCCCCAGGGGTCAGTATTGAGATTTCTGCTTTTCTTGATATATGTATGGTAAAAATGGGACCATTTCAAAGTTTGTGGATGACAAAAAAACTGGGAAGAACTGTAAGTGATAAGGATGGTTACGTACAACTTCAAAACAAACATGGTCAAGTTGGTGGAGTGGGCAGATAGGTGCAGAAAAAGTTCAAATGTGGAGAATTGACAGGCAATACACTTTGATGCGGGGAACATGGAGAGACAGTATAAAAAATGGTGCTATGCTAAAAGGTGTATAAGTCATTGTAGGTGGAAAGGCAGGAAGGGAAAGCTGTTAAAGCATATAATATTCTAGGCTTCACTAATAGTGGCATAGAGTACAAGAGTAGGAGGATTACAATGAACCTATGGAGAACACCTGGATAGACCTCAGCAGCAGTACTGTGTACAGTTCTGGGTACTGACTTCAGGAAGGATATAAACGCAATGGAGAACATGCAGAAAATCTTTACGAGAATGGTTCTAGGGATGGGAAACTTCAATTATGAGGATAGACTGATGAAATTAGGACAGAGGAAAAAGGTTAAGGGGGGAATTTGACATAAGTTTTCATAATCATGAGTACGGACACAAAAGATGGAAGAAACTGTTCCGACTCAAACAGGATCAAAACCATACGACACAGTAGGAAAGCGTTATGCAAAAGTAGCAAATACAAAGCAAGATAAAAATCTTTTCACAGAGCAGTGTTCCAAGTTGGGAGTGCACTGCATGAAACTGTGGAGATGACAGGTTCTACTAAGGAATTCAAGAGGGAATTTGATGACTATTTAAATAGAAAAACATGCAGGAGTTTGGACAGAGTCATAATGTTCAATGAGCAAGTACAAACAGGATAGGCCAAATGGCCTCTTTCTATACTGTAATTCTGTGAAATTGAAGGAAACAAAATCTAGCACTTGATTTGGAGAGAGTTAATGAAATAGTCTCTTCTAATTTAAGGCTTAAGAAATCAGCAAGACAAACAGCTAAGTTATCCAGAAACTTTAATTCTGACCAATTGCATAAATCAATTTCCAAATTTACAAGATCAAAAAATTTGGTAAAGCTTCCTTCACTCCCCCCAAAATGAGTAACCTACCTTCTTAAATTTCTTATATTCCTCAAATATTTGGTCCTCCACCATCTAAAATACAATACCAATAAAACAGGAATCAAGTTTTTAAAAACATAAGTGTATTTATATATCATGTCAAACATTCAAACATGGTTTCAGACATTAAGCATTAGATACAAAACTCACTCCTCACCCATAAAAAAACAATGACTGCAGATGCTGGAAACCAGATTCTGGATTAGTGGTGCTGGAAGAGCACAGCAGTTCAGGCAGCATCCGAGGAGCAGTAAAATCGACGTTTCGAGCAAAAGCCCTTCATCAGGAATACAGGCAGAGAGCCTGAAGGGTGGAGAGATAAGTGACAGGAGGGTGGGGGTGGAGAGAAAGTAGCAGAGAGTACAATAGGTGAGTGGGGGAGGGGATGAAGGTGATAGGTCGGGGGCAGGTGGAGTGGATAGGTGGAAAAGAAGATAGGCAGGTAGGACAAATCATGGGGACAGTGCTGAGCTGGAAGTTTGGAACTGGGGTGAGGTGGGGGAAGGGGAAATGAGGAAACTGGTGAAGTCCACACTGATGCCCTGGGGTTGAAGTGTTCCGAGGCAGAAGATGAGGCGTTCTTCCTCCAGGCGTGGTGAGGGTGAGGGTGCGGCGGTGTGGCTGATTGATGCAGGTGTCCCACCCTGTGGCCCAACATTTCAACTCCCCCTCTGCCGAGGACATGGAGGTCCTGGGCCTCCTTCACCACCGCTCCCTCACCACCAGATGCCTAGGGGAAGAACGCCTCATCTTCCGCCTTGGAAAACTTCAACAGTTCCTCATTTCCCCTTCCCCAACCTCACCCCAGTTCCAAACTTCCAGCTCAGCACTGTCCCCTTGACTTGTCTTACCTGCCTATCTTCTTTTCCACCTATCCACTCCACCCTCCCCCCTCAACCTATCACCTTCATCCCCTCCCCTACTCACCTATTGTACTCTATGCTACTTTCTCCCCACCCTCCTCTCACTTATCTCTCCACCCTTCAG
This sequence comes from Chiloscyllium plagiosum, assembly GCF_037043375.1. Taxonomy (NCBI): domain Eukaryota; kingdom Metazoa; phylum Chordata; class Chondrichthyes; order Orectolobiformes; family Hemiscylliidae; genus Chiloscyllium; species Chiloscyllium plagiosum. Next base: position 30,710,981 of record NW_028270177.1, read on the forward strand.
ACTCTCTGCCTGTATTCCTGATGTAGGGCTTTTGCCCGAAACGTCGATTTTACTGCTCCTCGGATGCTGCCTGAACTGCTGTGCTCTGCCAGCACCACTAATCCAGAATCACCCCCTCACCCATGTTAAGTTATCAATTCATCAGGCCACAGCTTGTTGGTAAATAATTGAGATGTTCAAAAACAGAAGTGGTTACATTACATCTTTTAACACCAAGTCAAAATACATATGCACTGCAATGAAATTCAACCATGGTCTTCCAATATTACCAACTTAAATGGCAATCTAAATTTGTATTTCACCAATTCTATTTTAAATATAAGTCATTAGTTAAGCATTCTTAGCAGAATTTAAACAGAATAGAGCCAATTTTATTCTAAACGACTATGGTCTTAAACTATAAGTAATCAATTAGTTGGAAATATAGTTTCATGAAATTCAATTAAAAGTTTAAGGGAGTGTGTTCAGATTGGGACCACATTTGCCCTTACAATCTGTCTCCTGAGGTTCAGATTATCGGGTTCTACTTTGGTGCTCCTGTTTCTTATTTGCTAGCATATCCTCTTCAAGATCTGTGACTTAGAGCTTCAGAAAGAGCTGTTTACATCACTTATGCATAGAATAGATCAATCTTGATCTTCTAGTACTGATCTGCAGCAAGCAAACTGACTTCATTCACTTTAGTGGTTGCTGTATTACAACTATTGCCAATTACTTCATGCCCATTGGGCAATATGAACAGGCTATGGAAATTACCATGGGCTCTCAATCCTTTAGTTTTTCAAACTTTTACATTGTTTTGAAAAGTATACTCTCTTTGAATTATTGTAATTTTCTTTTGAAAATTCAGTCTACCACTCAATTTTACATGTTGGAGTGACTAGTCTATTGAACATAATCCTATTCAGATTTTTAAGAAAGGAAGTCACAAATTGGGTTAGAGTCGTGAACAGCAAATGTGAAGCAGCCTGGCCACTGAATAATTGAACAGGAATCCAGTTATTACGTCAGAAACATTAGTTTAGGTTAAACTGAAGCAGCATTTTATGGTTTGTTTATGTCTTTGTTCTTTCAGTTTAAAGTCTGACATGGAGTACGGTGAACAGCAAATGAAATTGCTCTAGCTCTGCAGCTTTCCTGAACTGGCACAAATCAAACAGGAAGGCAGCTGCACATCATTCCATTTTAATAAATCACCTATCACTTCAACATGTTTAACACAATAGGTCTACTGAATTAACACATTGTACTAGGGCAGGTAAAACCAATGTTACAATATGATTATTAATAAATTCAAACGGGGACACGAAAGAGATAGGTGGAGGGGGGGTTGAAAGTGATAGGTGGTGAGCAAGAGGCTGGGCAGGGGTGAGAGACAGGGGAAAGGCGGTAGCAAGAGCAAGGGTAAGGCGATAGTGGGTGGGCGGATCTATGAGGGAGAAGATTGCGTGTGTAGTGGGAGACAACTGAACAGCATCAAATTCTATCAAATAAATGCGTTCTCTTACCTTGTATTCCTCTGTTCCCGGGTTAAGTGCTTTGATTTTTGATCCCAACTGCATGAATTGTTCAGTTATATTTCCAACTCTTGCGTGAAGATCCCTGTATTCACTGTATTCTGCATTAAAGTCATTCCGATAGTTCTGATATAATTCTAAAGATGAAATGGCAGTGTACTTTCTGCAAAAATAATTATGTTGTTACCAAGCTTCCAAAACCACAGAATTCTAAAGCAATAACTGAACACAAAACAAAGAAAAAACAAAGGTTCTTCAATTTTCTGTGTTAAAGCACTCTAGCTATTTATGGGAAATTTGTTGACGGGCAGATGGGAAGAAAGTGCTGGGATTTCTACAATTTCTTTGATACAATAATTGTTTTAATTTATATTAACTTTTACTCAAGGACTCTCAAACTCTTAACCCATATGATTTAATACAGCCCAAATGTGAAAGTTTAACAAGATTTTGTCCAGCTTGCTTTTTTCTGCTGTACATAACATTTGTATTATATGTAGAATTTTCTCTTGCATTGTTTTAACACACAAAAACACTTCAACATCCAAAATTAAATGAAGAAGCAATCTGAACAAAATATATGCCCAAAATGCCTTTTCAGAAACAATAACATCACTTTTGTCTCTAACTTTTAAGTAGACATTATTTAACTTAAAATGGAAAGAAAATTCTAGAAATTATTAGAATATAAAACCTGAAGGTTAGGAATCTGATTTTTAAAAGTATTAATTTCTCAGAACTGGTAGAATCAGTGAATGCAGCAAAAATGAAGAATGTGTCAGCAAGGAATGAAGCTTAAAATGGAGTAGTACATGGATCAATTGTGGGGGCACAATTATTTACAATCTATATGAGTGACTTGGGATAAGGAAAGTGAATGCACTATATGGCCCTCCATTTTGGGTGACACAAAATACATGGGATAGCACGTTGAAAGCTTGATACAAAGACTCTGGAGAAGGATATGAGAGGTTAAGGAAGCGGACAAAGAACTTGGCAAATAGAAAATAATGTGAGAAAATGTGACGTTATGCACTTTCGCAGGAATATTAGAAGCGTTCAATAATATTTAAATGGAGAAAGATTGCACAAAACTAGAGATGTTTGTGACTCATCAATCATAAATCATTGAAATATAGCAAACAAGTTCAGCAGTTAATAGAGAAGGCAAAGGGAATGTTGTGGCTTTTGTTTTGAAGGGATGAGTATCAAAAGAGTCAGATCCTGCTAAAACTGTAAGGCATGAGTCAGATCACAGCTGCAAAACTGTAAACAATTTTGTTTCCCTTATCTAAGTAGCAATATATTGGCTTTGCAGTCAGGTCAGAAAAGGTTGATGAAGCTTATCCTGAGTTTGGAGGGACTGTGTTATGAGCCGATGCTGAGTAAGTTGGGCCTGTACTCAATGAAGTTTAGAAGAATGAGAGGCAACCTCATTGAGAAATACAAGATTCTTAGGGATTTGACAGGGTTAATACAGAAAGTTTTTTTCCCCATGTGGTAGAGTCTTGGGTCAAAGGGAAAGGTCTCAGAAAAAGGGGCTTCTGTCCACTTAAGACAGACATAAGGAAGAATTTCTTTTTCTTAGACATTAGTCAATCTGTGGAATACTTTCATAGCGGGCTGTAGAGGCTGGGTCACTAAATATATTCAAGGCCGAGGTAGAAAGATTTTGTAATCAGAAAGGGAATTGAGGCCTATGGGAAAAAGGCAGGGAACTGGTGTTGAAAATTGCCAGATCAGCTATGATCTCATTGAATGGTACAGCTGACTTGATGAACGAAGTATCCTACTTTTGCTCTTGAGTCTCATAGTCTTAAAGGATAGGCTATCGCCATAAATGTCATATGGCTTTACAGGCCACATCAAAACTGTGCCCCAGATATAATTTAGTTCATTGTTGAAATGATAGAACAAGTGTCCTACAATTCCTGGAACAGTTTTATGAAGGCACTTGGTAAATAGATTTTACCGCAAGTCTATTTTGTTTGGTTGAGTTTTATCACTGAGTTTTACGCAACTTGTGTAGAATCTCTTGGCAGTACAGACTTGAACATGGTTGCAAAGAGAGACATTTTGCCAAAACATTTGGTCTTTTACTCGAAGACAAAATGCCAAATTTGCCACAGATAATGCAACAGGAAGTAGTGAGCTCCTGAAGCTCCCAGATAAGTCAAAGGTGACACACATTCCTATACAGGGACCGAATCTCTGCAAATAAAAAGGATGACTCAAATCTTTTTTTGAATTACTCTAGAGTTAGGGAGCCTATAATTCCCTCATGATTTTTCCATGGCAACATCTCAACCAGAGATGACTTGCTAATCAAACAGCATTCTTTTATGTTGCAGCATAAATAGCGATTGTTTAAAGTTTGGCATTCTTGCGTTTCTCCTGACTAGTACAAGTCAGAAAGCTTAAGAAACTCATCTTTCTTTTCACCTTGCAAATACTTATAAAACAATAAAAATTATCCCTTTAACCAGGAAATGTCAGCAGTCTAATTATGGACCAATAAGTATCCCAATTAAAATAAAATACTACTAGCAAATAAAAACTGAAAGAACTGTGAATGCTATAAACCAAAAACAATAACAGAAATTGCTAGAAAACTCAGCATGTCTGGCAGCATCGGTGGAGAGAAATCAAAGTTAACGTTTCAGGTCAAGTAAGTACTCAGAAGTAAGGGTCATTCGAACCAAAACAATAACCCTGAATTCTCTCCACCTATAATACTAGCAAAACTGGTTTTCCCAATTTTTCTTTCCTCTCAGGTGTTGTGCCCTGCTATACCAATGCCCTCCAATATTCAGTCAAGTGCTGGAATAGCAGTCTAACCAAATATGATGATAGAACCCTTGACATAACAACACCTAATGCACAACATTGGACTGTAAACCTGCCATATCCATTTGGTCGGCTGGACCTATGCTACTCACCAGCAAAACAAACTTAATTTCTTAAAAGCTCCAACAAATCACTAAAATATCCTTTCTGAATACTTTCCTCTTTATACTTAGAATGAATTAACATTCAGTACTGCATAAATAATAACTAGCTATTTTCTTCCAGCAAGGGTCAGTGTTATAAATATTGACAGTCAATACTGCAAGATGGAAACATCAGATGACACCAGGTTTTGACAGAACAAAGACCCAAAATGACCATACCAAGGTCAAGCCTTCGTACTGTGGAAGGACAGCATAGAATATTTAGATCATGTCTTCCTGAGAAATGCTCTCAAAACTTGCGCCTAGCTTTTTTTTTCCTTCAAGTAGACTAGATCCCTGGAATTAGCCAGTAAGAATCTATTACAGGGGTCTGTGACAATCATTCTATTCACTTCTGCAAAAATGTATTAATCCACTCAATTATGAAACATCAAGTAGTAAACATGTGCTTTCCACAGCTGAGTTCAAGAAAGTCAACAAAAAAAAGGAAGTTCAATAAAACAAGCTTAAAACAGCCAGTCACCATACAAACTTTCAAAACATTTTGCAAATAAAATTTAAAATTACTGACTCTGCTTTTAAAATTAGCGAAAGAAAATCAAAGGCATTATATCCTTAAAGTTTATCAGTAATAAAGCTTTGCTACTTTCCTAGATGTCATTGAACAAAAACATTCAGTTAACATTTCAAAGACTAAATGTAACTAAGCAGAGACAAGACAATTGTATTGGAATTCCCCAATATTCACTCCAAGAGCATTTTCCTCATTTCCCATTGTACCAGAAATCCAGAGCCCCAGGTTAATCTTCTAGGAAAATGGTTTTGAATTCCACCATGATGGAATGGTGAAATTTGAAATCAATAAAAATTTGAAATATTAAAAAAAAGCTAGTCTAATGGCAACCACTGTCAACTGTTGTAAAATAAAAATGTGGTTCATTAATGTCCCTTGGAAAAGGAAATCTGCTGTCACTAACTGATATGGCTTGCATACGACTCCCAGATCCATAGCAATGTAGATGGCTTTCACCTCCTGTCTGGGCTGGCCTAACCAGCAAAGCTCCCATCCCATGAATGAATAAAAGACACAAATGCATTTATCCATCTACATGAGGACATTATGACACAAGTGTCACTTTATGTCCAAAGCCTAGGATAACTCTAATGTTCTCACTTGCCAAAAGCCTCGGTTCTTATCCCCAGAAGACGTAACAGCGTCTTCGGTATATGCACCATGCATGCCTCAACCTTAAGCCTAGCCATCCCATTGTAACATATGGGCACAAGGAGGATGCACTGTGAACAAAGGCACCCTGCAGTCAGTGAGAAGGATGGTAGCTATAAAGGTAAAAAGAGTTATCCTTCATCAATATCCAGATTTAAATCTAAGTATCCAAAAATACAAATATGGACCGCTTGACTTCAGCATCACTCAAAAGATTCAGTATCAGGCCTGTGACTTCTTTCATGTAGTCAGAAGTCACATGACACCAGAGTGTAGTCCAACAGGTTTATTTGAAATCACACGCTTTCAGGGCCCTGCACCATCATGGAAACAAGGCAAAAGAATAAAATTGAAGGAAAAACAAAACACTAGAAAGAAGCTAAACTAAAAACAAAAAAAAAATGCACATCTGCAATATAAGCTATAATGTTTTGGCTGTGTAACCCTAGAGTCACTTAACACATAGCTTGGCAGATTCAGGACACTGATTAAAATACTGTGGTGCCATTCACTCATCCTACTGGCATGGGTACCTGGCAAAACAGTCTCGATGATCCAGTCTTGTAATGTCAGATGAAGTTAGACAGTGACTAGGAATTGCACCTGTTGAATTACTTCTTATACAGGTGCCAAGTCAGGGCTTCATCATCACCTTAAAATAAAACCTCCTCAGCCCTCTGACCCCTGCCTGACATCCCACTTTCTTAGCCCTCCTAACCTGGAAACCCTCCATTAAAAAGACAAGTATTTCAAGGCAGAAGTAGCTTGTTCCCCAAACAAACTTTGCCATGGAAGAGATTAGCTACAGGTAATTAGACCCTGAAGTGAGTTCTGTCTGAGATCTTGAAAACCTCAATTGGGTGAATATAGGCAGACAATGTTAAAAAATCAGACAACACCATATTACAGTCCAACAGGTTTATTTGGAAGCACTAGCTTTCAGAGCGCCAGTGATGTTCTGAAAGCTAATGATTCCAAATAAACATTTGGACTGTAACCAATAGTTGAGTGATTTTTAACTTTGTCCACCCCAGTCCAAGTCAGAGGCAGACAATGTTTGAGTACCTGACCCTGATTGTAGGCATTTGGCTATTAGCCAACATAGATAGTTTAATACAGTCACACTCAGCATTCATTGATTGTATCTTATGCCACGGTAGGAAGACATATAAACATAGTTGGTTATATCTTACACAGAGTACCTTTATATGTCATGCCTTAGTCTCACTGAAGCAGTCTACAGTGATTTTTTTTCAAATTACCTTTAAGTGGACAACATGAAAATTGAATAGAACCGAGGGAGGAACTGGAACGTAGACCAATCTAAACACACTAACCAATACCAACAGCCTTTTGTTCAGCTGTGCAGAACAGTGAATCAAAGGCTATAAGGAGTCGGCTCCCCAGAGTTTTAGACCTCGATTACTTCTCACTTGTGCTCATTTGCATCTACTCTTTGCAATTGGTACCCACATCTGCAAAGACAAGATAAAGTTTTAAAACCCTTCAGGCTTAAAAACAGAGAAGACTCATTGATCAATATGAACCCAAGGACCACAGAATCATACAGTCAGACAGCACAAAACACTGTTGGACAACCAGACCATGCCAAACATAATCACAAGCTAAATCAGTTCCAAATGCCTGCTCATGGCCCATATCTCTGCAAAACCTTTCGACTGATGTAACTATCCAAATGTCGTGTAAACACTAATTGTACCCACATCCACCACTTCCTCAGGAAGTTCATTCCACACATGAATCACTCTGTATAAAAAATTTGCCCCCCTTGCCTTTTCTAAATCTCTCTTCTCACCTTAAAAACGTACCCGCAGTCTTGAAATCCCTTAATCTAGGGATAAAGTAACTACCATTAACTCTATCTACACCTCTCATTACTTTATTAAGTTCTATCAGGTCACCTCTCAACACTTATGCCCCAGTGAAAGAAGCCCCAGCTTATCCAGCCTTTTTTTCTAACTCAAACCTTCCATAAACGGTAACATCCTGGTAAACCTCTTCTGAACCCTCTCCAGCTTAATAATATCCTTCATACAACTGGACTACCAGAACTGAATACAGTATTCCAGAAAAGGCCTCACCAATGTCCTGTACAACCTCAACATGACTTCCCAAATCATACAAAGGACTGAGCAATGAAGGCAGACATGCCACATGCCTTTTTAACCAACCTGTCTATATGTGATGCAAACCTCAAAGAATTATGTACCTGCACCCCTCGATCCCTCTATTCTACAACTCGACTCAAGGCCCTACCATTAACTGCATAAAACCTACCCTTGTTTGTTGTAGCAAAATCCAATTGCACATTTATCCAGATTGAACTCCTCCTGCTATTTTTCAGCCCATTGGCACATTTGATCAAGGCCCCTTTGTAACCTTAGAAAGCTTTCTTCAGTGTCTACTATGCCACCAATTCTGGCGTCATCTGCGAAATTATTAACCATGCCTTCTATACTCTCATCCAAACCATAAATACAAATGGCAAACTGAGGATCCAGAACCGATGACTGTGAAACACTACTGGCGAAAGGCCTCCAGGCCCATAAAAAGAATCCTCCACTACCACTCCGTCTCCTGCCAATTAATCCAATTTGTTGAAGCACAGAGTCATCAAAACCTTCAGCACAGAAAGTGGCCATTTGGTCCATTGGGTCTGTTCTGGCTGAAACACAGCTATCCAGTTTAATGCTGAAAGCAATTTGTACAGAGTCACCAGTTTGGTTGCAACAACAGCATTCAGCTTCATGCAGTTTTGTCCATCATTCGGCAACATCACCAATGTTTAGTTTGTCAGATCTATTTAGCTCCCTGATCTCCATTTCCAGTGCTATCCTTACCTAACAAAAGTATCTCATGTCCTCAGCCTCAAATTCCAATTTTCAAATTTTCTCAACTGATCCTAGCATTTTTGGGGAAGATAGATCCAGTTTACTACTACTCTTTGACAGAAAGATTGATCGCCAAGCAGTGATTTAACTGATATTTACAGAAAAACCTAATCCTGCAGTTGAAGAATAATTGATAGCAGGTGCAATTAGCTGACGCCAAATGTCTTGCATTTATCTGGGGTATCCTAGTGCAATTTTAAATTGCAAACTAGGCTTTCCTAAGCAAAAAACATCAAACTGCATATTGTAGTCAGTTCGTCACATAGATCCTTTGATCACTTAATAGTGGAATCATCGGATAGCAGACTCGTTGACAAAGTCTGCTTACTAACATCTTTTTGATCACCAGATCAGTTAAGGCGTTTAGTAGGTTTGCCTTCATTGCTCAGACCAGAGCATAAGAGTTGGGACATCATGTTAATGTTGTACAGGATATTGGTGAGACCACTTCTGGAGTACTGTGTGCAGTTCTGGTTGCCCTGTCATTGGAAGGATATTATTAAATTGGCAAAGGTTCACAAAAGATCTACCGTATACTGCCAGGACTGGACAGTTCGAGTTATAAGGAGAGGCTGGGTAGGCTGGACTTTTATCGCTGAAACATAGAGGTTTAAGGTTATGAGGGGCATAGATGAGGTGAAGGAATTCAAAACTAGGGGGCACATTTTTAAGGTGAGAAGAGAAAAATTTAAAAGGGATCGGATGGCAATATTTTCACAGAGGGTGCAACAAATTGCCAGAGGAAGTGGTAGCTGAAGGTACAGTTACACTATTTAAAAGATATTTGGAGAGGTACCTGAATAGGAACGGTTAGAGGGAAATCGGCCAAACACAGGTAAATGGAACTATGTCTAGTTTAGGAAACTTGGTCGAGTTGGACCGAAGAGTCTATTTCCATACTGAATGAATCTATGACCAGATAAGGAAATGACAACTCATGAGATACAAATGCCTCTTCCCTTGAGGTTTGAATAGCACAATGCATTATTCAGCCAGTGCATCTTTAAATGGTCATTACCAAATAGAATCTCTACCTCTGCTCAAGTCTCTTGCTAATCAAGCCACCAGGGAAAACAAGACAGTCATATCAAGAACATCAATGGACAGCAGCATGAACAACTGCTACAGGAATAAATCCCACTTGATGAAAATCTTTAACCAACACAATCCAGTCTATTGAAGTCTCTGGATATCAACTGAAAGCAGGCAACACAAGTCTTCAAAAACTAAATCTTAAAATAAACGAACATTGCTACACAGTTAACAACTAGGAATTTGAAGGAGAAATCAAAACTAGAAACTGGGAACTTGTCCACTTGTTAGTCATTGTGAAGTCTGAAGAAGAATGATTAAATTATTCCAGAACAAGGCTGTACCTCAGAATGGGGGAAAGAGGCCTCAACCCTGTGTTTATATTTTAAAACAGCAGCATCGCTAAGTGTGTCTTTTTTCCTCCTTCCCTCATGTAGATAATCAAATGGTCAACTTACTACCATTTTTAAAACGCACTGCAGGACAGTATAAGTAACATGCAAAGTAATCCACTGTTCTGGGTGAAAGAATAATTGCACAGTTTTGCTGCTCACTCAAGACAGTGATGTTTTGTGGAATGGTCTGTTGTAAGTTAGTTTGGAGAGGATCCACAAAGGTCAGATTGTCTTCTCTGTCAACATCAAAAAATTTAATGCAAGCAGTTGGATCTTCCACCTTCAAACCTGTGAATTACACTGCATTTTGGCACTTGATTTGTCAGTAGTTGAGTTCTCGATGCACTGTGAGCAACAATGCAGCTTAGACACCACATTGTATAAAACTAGGGAAACTTCAGTGTGCAGATCAAAAGCATTTTGTATTTTCTGAAAAATTATTGTCAACATGCATTAGTCTACAGATTCAAAGAAACAGTACCTTCACTAAATATAGCAATTTCCTAATGCAAATTTTTTTTTTTACTGAATTAATACTACTCACAATAAATAGTCAGGCATTTCCACTGTTGAACTAGCGGTTGCAGATGTATTTGTGGTTTCATGCTCTGTAGATAAGATCATACAGGTTATTTGACTATCTAAAATACTAAATGTCAATGGACCTTACTAATTGCCTTTAGTAATTACAAGGCTTTTTTTTGGTAATAGACATTGGTAACAATGTATGATCAATTTCTTTTAAAGACTTCACTGGCATCAGATGCTTGGGTTAATGGATGTTCATAGTTATTTATTGCCAGTAATCAACAAAACAAAAAAAGCTTATGCACTTTGTGTATACTGCACCTGTCACATTTCACAGAACCTTAGACACGATATTTGAACAGCTAAGGTAGCTGGAAATAAAAGTAATTAATCTCCTATTATCAAACCTACAGAAGAGCATACAGGTTAGTATCTACCAGATTTGAATGATATTCCTGCAAAGCTGTATTAAGTAACATACTTTTCGAAAAGGTACAGTAAAATTAACACTTTATAGTTAATCTCATTTCATTAACTCAAAATTAATACTCTAAATTTCACTTACAATTACATGCTGGTGCCAACCCCGGTCACTGCTGTTGTGACTGCAGCAAATCTTCAAGCTGCAATTATATATTTAAGGGGTCTTGCCCTTTTCATATGAAATTATATTCATCAATTCTGTTCATGCCCATCCATCTTCCTTTGCTCTCCTACCTACTACTGAGCAATCGGTATTTAATTATGCCCTCATTATTGGCTATGGGTCTCTGAGACTTCAAGGATCACAGGAATTAGAATAGGCCATTCAACCCCTCCAATCTCTTCAGCCTTCAAATGGAAAACACCAGCTCTACATTCTAGTTACATTTACTCACCATAGCTCTGTATTCCTTAATACTTTTCCCTAACAAAATCTATTTTCCAGAGTAGCTTCATCAACACAGATGCAGGATTGGGAGGAAGCAAACAGTTATCAAGAGCTATGTTAAACTCGCTACATTTAAAATTTAAAATGAGAAGTATCAAAACCACCTCTACAAGATTCAGAGCTAGTGATAACATTTTCTAATCATTCATCCAGAGTGACTGATATTTTAATGACTTAGAACACTGCAAAAGGTAGGAGCATTGCAATTTCAAAATCTCTGACACAGATGTTACCTTCAATTGTCTCACGTAGATTTCCAACCTGATGTGCTGGACTCTCCTTTCGCCACGTTCTTATTTCAGGTTTTGCATGTTGCCTCACTTTTTCTTTGTGTTTTTTGGATTTCTTTTTATTGTGACTAGAAGAGAGCTCCGCACTCTCTCTAAGAGGATAAGCTGTCTGTTCTAAACTCGCCTGTGTAACCTGGCTCCTGGGGTTACCAGTAATATCCCTGTTGCGTTTGAAATCTTTGTCACTTCTGTTTACATCACTTGAAGAATTGTTGCACTCTTTAAATGGTTCATTAAACTCATTTGGACACCCAGACAGTGAAGTACGAGTCTGCTGGAATTCTGTTTTAACAGTTACACAGGAATTTGCCGTGGCAGTAAGGCATGTTGAATGAGGATGTTGTCCATTTAAAACAGGCTGTGGATGATCCTTGGACTGTAATACTTTACTTCTTTTGTTTGTGTGCAAATCTATCCGCTCCAAAGGCACTGGTCTTTTCTGGAATAAAGGCACATTTTTATTTTTTAAAAAAGTGAACACAGCTGCAATCCTTTTACTACAGCAATATATTATCTCATGTAGTCATGATAGAAGGCACATAATATTTTACTGACACCATATGCAAGGGAGACCATTTACATGTTGGCTTCCTTGACCCAACTTCACTAGGCCCTCTGTAGCAACCACAATTTAATTCCAGTTAAGTGTTTACGATGGGAGGGATGACAATGATGCATAGGGCACAAATGTTATGTTCTGAATTTATTGAGCAGCTGCTTCTCAGTACTGGTGCCAGCGAGCAGCACTAGTTTCCGCTATATTTTGACATTATAATGAGATCTGCAATTTAATAATATGAAGTTTAAACACTAAATATTTTCAGTTTCAACTTCAAATTTGAAATTTGCCAATCAAAAAAAAAATCAATGAAATCAGGGTTTAAAAACAGAAAATGCTGGAGAAATACAGCAGGTCTGGCAGCATCTGTGGAGAAATTGAGTTAAACTGAATTCGATGACAAGCACAATTCATGTGGTGAGATCTAAGTTTAATGAACACAGACTAGTTTAAATACCACATTTTAAAGTGGTTAGTTGCTGAAGTTAATTGTAATAGATGAAGAGAAAGTTCTGGGGGAGGGCAAAGGACACTGAACCATCCAAAAAAAGTAAAAAGATCATATATCTTTGGAACAGTTTCAGCTTTATCCAATTTTAATGGCCAATGTGAATAGGGTATCTCGGTGCACTGAATTTTACAAAAAGGTTATTTTAAAAGTTATATTTTAATCTCTGAATTCTGGAAAATCTTGGGCTTATTGGTTTGGGTTGGTTTTAGCTTAAATATTGGGCCAATAACAGAAGCAACAATGTTCCTGTAACAAAGCCAGTCAAATACCACAACTAGTTTCAAAATCCAGACCTACCATCAGTCAAACTTCCTTGACTGTCATATCTAACAGTCTGAGTAGAACTGATTTAGTAAATTCAGCTGCTGCACTGCAGAAATTAAAAAGCTTAGGCTACATGAGTTATGAAACACAGCCTCAAAGACACATCCTATAACCACCAAACACAATTGGATCCTTACTCATTTGAATCAAACATCTTCAATTTCTATCATGCATTTCCTTTCACATAAACTATTATTCTATGCCTTTTCAACCTCATCCATTTACACACACAGATAATATATATAGCTCATTTCTAGTTTCACCTTAAAACTAAGTCAAATTCCGTGCTTGTTCATTTTCAAAAGTATCCCAGTTCCCACTAAAACATCACATATTAATGTTAAGGAAATGTTAACAAGGCAATCATTCTATTAAAATTCAAAAGAGCTCCCCAAACGTCCAAACCATAACCTGCAGCAGGCAGGTTATGCAGGAAATTACAGTAATGACATAAAAACAATAAATATCACTTTATACCAATAAAGAATTCTTGACAGGGCTAGATTGTGGTGAAGATTCCCCTGAGGACTTCTGGAATGGAGAACTGAGTTGAGAACTCTTGGTCTGACTAGAATGAGATGGTTGCCGCTTCCTACAATAAGGAGACATTGGTTAGAGCTAGTCTGAAGTATACAAAGAGATTTATCAATTCATGTTTAGAATGCTATTGCCTTGCAAAAAGAATTAGCCAAACAGACATTAAATGAATTACAATTTTCTTCCTAGTCCTTAAAATGCTATTTTAATACAGTTTTGGAAGGCATGTATGCGTGCACATACTAGTTTTCAAGAAAGACAGCTGTATATATATGGGACAGCTTTAACCTTTTGTCAACCATTGCTACATTTTTGCTCAAGTAAGTTTTGTTTGCAATAAGCTAGTTCTTCATTTGGCACTACAGGAACCTGGAGGATTTCTTTCTGATACTGAGCTAGATAGTTTGATAGATATATAATGATCTATGTTTATTATAATAGTAAGTGCACACATACACACACACAGACTATAGTATACATACACATAATACTAAATATTGCAGTCTATATAAAACAAATATAAAAGTGCGTATTTATACAGATGTATACCCAACACAGCTGACACGATCACCTTGTTAAAATTCAAACTGAGAGGGGTGGCCATGGAAAAGAATAGTCTACCCCTCCTAATTCAGTCATAATAGTGGTCAATTTATCTTTCTTCATAATTCCTTTGAATGGTGAACTTCAGCAAAGACAAGGTGATAAAACTACTGAATCTATTTTTGGATGTGGCAAATGTAGATGGATCTTTCAGAATTGCTTTCTAAAATGAATAGGATAAAAACAACTTTTCATTATAATAAATTGATGTTTTGACTACAAAAGCTAATAAGCAACATGCTTCACAAAAACAGAAATATTTAACTTCTAACAAGATTACTGACGAACATGATGGGATGGGTAATAGATTGTTGAGAATTTGAGGAGGAAACTAATGACACTGTGATCTACCTCACAAACAAAAAGGAGTCATGTCAGAAGACCTAGAGACAGCAAATGTAGTTCAAATGCTCCAGATTGCAGCGAAGAACACATTGAGTATAGGTAGGAAAGTACAGAAGGCATTGCACAGGATACTGAAAATGAAAACTTAAGCAGTACAGATAAATACACAGTTTTAGAATTAAAAGGCCATACCTAGCAAACCCACTGGAAATGCCTGGCAAGCTAGAGTACAGGGACTGGATAATCAAATACAAAGTTTACCTGGATTTTCACAAGATGGTTAGCAAATTTTTTATGCAAAATCAGTAAGGAAGACTATTACTCTTCAAGTAGATCAGCTGTTTAGATAGTTTAGAGTCCGACACTGTTGTGCATGTTTAAAATGGCAATATTCAAAAAAAGCAAAATGTGAAGAAAAATCAGATCACCAGTGAGAACACATAGTAAATGGTTTCAACTGAACCTACTCAAACTTATACTCTAAAATGTAACATATGCTGGCAGATGTATTTTGTGTCAGCCTCTGTGTGAAGTACCAGTAACGTCTGACATTACTGACCACACAAAATGACTCAATAAGGAGGACAAACAGGATGACTTCCAGAGGAATTGGTAAAACACTGCAGTGGCACAGTCAAGGAATGCTCTTTAGGTTTCCACTCAGGTCTACCACCATGGAGAAAAGCTCATTCTGTATTCAGGCATGCTGAAACCACACTGAGTGCTTGGTGTTGACACTGGGTAACCAAAATAGAAAAATGTTCCATTTCCCAATGCTAGTAACCCTCACTTTCATATACATAAACTCTACTAAACAGTAAAGAAAAGCAATGAAATCTCAGAATCTGTTTAGTTACACTCTCAAAAATATTTGAAAAGGTTAACTGCGTACTTAGCATTAGAGTTATCAAGCACGAAAGCAGGTAACAAATAACTTAGGCCAGATGCTAATACAAAGTTTCTCAATAACTAATGGAAACAAAATTATTTAATTATCAAATAAACAAAAGGTGAATCTGGGAGTGTGACTGTGGGAAATGTACACTAATTGCATGTTTTGGTGGAATGTCTTATAAAACAACAGGACAACTAAAACAACTATCGTGAGGATACATAGGTTTACTCAATCGTTGAATTGTAAATGTCTGCATGCGGGTTTTTACTGGCTAAATAAATTGACACATTCCAATAAACACTGTTAAGAATTTATAGAGAATTTAAGGAAGTCCAGATAGGGTGCACTACTTCGAAGGTTAGGTGGATAAATCCCCAGGACCTGATCAGGTGGGAAGCTAGAGAAGTGATTGCTGGGCCTCTTGCTGAAATTTTTGTATCATCGATAGTCACATGTGAGGTGCCAGAAAACTGGACGTCGGCAAACATGGTGCCACTGTTTAAGAAAGGTGGTAAGGACAAGCCTGGGAACTATAGACCAGTGAACCTGACCTCGGTGGTGGGCAAATTATTGGAGGGAATCCTGAGGGACAGGATGTACATGTATTTGGAAAGGCAAGGACTGATTAGGAATAGTCAACATGGCTTTGCGCGTGGGAAATCATGTCTCACAAACTTGATTGAGTTTTTTGAAGAAGTAACAAAGAAGATTGATGAGGGCAGAGCAGAAGATGTGATCTGCATGGACTTCAGTAAGGTGTGCAACAAGGTTCCCCATGGGAAACTGATTAGCAAGGTTAGATCTCATGGAATATAGGGAGAACTAGCCATTTAGATACAGAACTGGCTCAGAGGCAGAAGACAGGGTGGTAGTGGAGGGTTGTTTTTCCAGACTGGAGACCTGGGATCAGTGGAGTGCCACAAGGATCAGTGCTGAGTCCACTACTTTTCATCATTTATATAAATGCGAGCATAAGAGGTACAGTTAGTAAGTTTGCAGATGACACCAAAATTGGAGGTGTAGTGGACAGCAAAGGAGGTTACATCAGATTACAACAGGATTTTGACCAGATGAGCCAATGGGCTGAGAAGTGGCAGATGGAATTTAATTCAGATAAATGCGAGGTGCTGCATTTTGGGAAAGCAAATCTTAGCAGGATTTATACACTTAATGGTAAGGTCCTAGGGAGTGTTGCTGAACAAAGAGACCTTGGAGTGCAGATTCATAGGCCCTTGAAAGTGGCATCGCAGGTAGATAGGATAGTGAAGGCAGCATTTGGTACGCTTTCCTTTATTGGTCAGAGTATTGAGTACAGGAGTTGGGAGGTCATGTTGTGGCTGTACAGGACATTGGTTAGGCCACTGTTGGAATATTGCGTGCAATTCTGGTCTCCTTCCTATCGCAAAGATGTTGTGAAACTTGAAAGGGTTCAGAAAAGATTTACAAGGATGTTGCCAGGGTTGGAGGATTTGAGCTATAGGGAGAGGCTGACCAGGCTGGGGCTGTTTTCCCTGGAGTGTCGGAGGCTGAGGGGTGACCTTATAGAGGTTTACAAATTGAGGGGCATGGATAGGGTAAATAGGAAAAGTCTTTTCCCCTGGGGTCAGGCAGTCCAGAACGAGAGGGCATAGGTTTAGGGTGAGGGGAAAGATATAAAAGAGACCTAAGGGGCAACATTTTCACACAGAGGGTGGTACATGTATGGAATGAGCTGCCAGAGGATGTGGTGGAGGCTGGTACAATTGCAACATTTGAGAGGCATTTGGATGGGTATATGAATAAGGAGGGTTTGGAGGGATATGGGCCGGGTGCTGGCAGGTGGGACTAGATTGGATTGGGATATCTGGTCAGCATGGATGGGTTGGACCGAAGGGTCTATTTCCATGTTCAATAACAATTTTGGGTGTTCACTGCATTATTCCAACAACACATCTCTACTCAATTTCCTGAGATCTAAGGAAGCAGACTGTCTTAAGTATTCTCGCCAGATCCAGACAAACACAAATTACTACAGAAATGTCTTCCGGGTATAAAGCATTGCAGGTTTTCTGGTAAAGGGGACTTTTACGATAAATAAAGCACAGTTTGCTAACCATGGATACTGGAAAGTCCCAGGCAGGAGATTTTATGGACTGTAATTCAACCACAGAGCCCACTGATAGATATAAAAGGCTTTCATCTGCAAAAACAGCAGACAGACAAAAACATGCAAACTATAACTTCATATTCTTGATGACTCATATTTTGGCATAGGTTCTGGTTTTCCGGTGTTTTTATTGCGGATGTTGGACACACAAGAAAGACAGTTATACAGCTGGCCCTAAAACTAGTAGTAGTACTAGAACTAGTAGCAGAACTAAGTATTACAAGCTTCTTTCACAACTCAGTATACTAAATTTCTGGCGCTCAAACAAGATATTACTTCATTTCCTTAAATTTTTAAATTAAGAAACTTTACAGTACTTCAACAATACATTTGATTATTGTACTGATATTAGAGAAGGACAAAAGACAGAAAACCTTCCAGAGTGAATCTGGATCTTCAAAGGAAGTATTATTGCTTGACATAATAATTTAACCCAATTTAAACTGGCTTAAAATCCAGACAGTTTCATGCATTCCCTAACTTGTAGTTTGTCAATTAACCAAAACAAAGGCATTTAGATTTCAATGATTAAGGCAGATCTATGTATTATATTTGTGCAGTTTCATCAGTTGTGTTGTTACTTTGTAAGGTATACCATCAAAATGGTGAAGCTAGTTAGCTCAGTCAGCTATCTGGCACTATGTAGCTCGGAAAAGTACCTACAGTATGGATTCTATCGGATTGAAAAACAGAGAGCATGTGGGAGAGATAGAGCACGAGGGAGAGAGAATGGGAGCAAGTGAATGGGAGATGGAGAGGGACCGAGTGTAAATGCACATGCGAGAGCATGTGAGGTGGTGATGGTTAACCTGAAGTCAGAATTCAGGGTATTCACTTTGAATAAAATACTATCATGTCATTAAAGTAATAATTACATGAATTTTGTAGTTTTAAGGCTTATAAAGTGCATTGTGGGTGAGAATCTGTGACAAAACTTGAGATGGAAGGCAAATATGCTGTTGAAAATAATTTGCAGTGAGATTGCTAGTTTCCTTGGTAATGGCAGTGTTTTCTGACTGCTCACTGTTAGTTTAGACATTTGAATGAATTTTGAGCTTTTCTTTATGATGTTATTTTTGCTGTTCATTGCTATTTTGTCAATATGAATCATACATGGATGTGACAAATCTGTTTGATAAAATAGCTTAAAAAAAACAATGATAATGAGCTTCTTGACGTCATGACACAGAGCAGTTTAAACACAGCTTCACCACAGCAGTGTAGAACACGGAGTTAAAATGACTGATATAATATTGTAAATGAGCATTTTGTATCAGTTAGATAAACAATTTAATGGGAGATATTGTCATTGAGTTCCCAGGAGATTACCCAAGCGTAGTCTGGATATGACATCTGTGAAGGTGGAACTGGCTAGTCTGGCCAATGCCTAATTCATCTCTACATATACATCTATATAAACCACTTCACTGCTCAGGCCTCCACTGGTGCATTTTAAACAAATATATTTGGAGATTAACTACAGCCTAATTGCTGTTGGAATGTATCCAGATCGGCACTTGCTTATAAATCCCAGACTCTTGGTCTAGGTGAGAGGTGAAAGTGAAGTCTGAAAACCTTGCCCAAATTGACAGTGCTTCTCCCTTTCCCCCCAAAACATTTTTCAATAATTTGCAATTAGAGTTGGGAGAAAAGCATAGCTATGCAGATTTATGTAATAATTACAAATGTCTACCTTATCAGCTGTCTTCGAATCAATTGTTTTTCTTCATCACTATAACCAGGCCAATCCTGTTGGATTTCCTTGTAGAGCTCATCTTTTAACGTATAGCTGTTGTTGTCCTTCACATTCACTTTTGCTACCTGGACGGAGAAAATACTAAGCATCGTCAGAACGAAGTAACCAAATAACAAGTTGGTACCAAACCAGGATTTGACACTTTAACGTCATCTTATTTGAAAGTCTGTGCACGCATGGATGATTGCAGAAAAAAGTCATGCAAAATAGATTTTTTTTTACTGCTACATAGTGAACTTCCAGGGTACTATATTGTCAGTTCCAACAGAATAGGTGTTACAACAGTTATGTTTCAATTTTATTTTATTAAATAAACAAGCACATTCTTCAAACACAAAAAAACATTCCCATGCTGTATAAAGTAATATACAACATTGGACTAAAACTTACTTCATGTTGAAATCAATTTTTCCAAAGTAAAAACGTACTGCAGCAAACTACTCATTCTGCAGTCCTGATCATTGAATTTGGATATTTCTATAAATGAGCATTGTGATTTATTTGAGTCAGTTATGGGTATACATTTAAGGTCACAAACATCAAATGCCAAGGTCAAGAGTTACTTTTTACATTGTTATTAGGACATGAAGTGCCAATTCAGGAACACAGTAACTGTCTGCACGCCTGACCACACCATCGAAATAACTTTATTGGAAGACCCTCAGGCTGGAAATGAAACGTCTCTGGTTCAAATCCAGGTGTCAGCAATGAATAATTTTTTAAAAAGTCTGGTAGTGCAATTCAAATGTCACTCTTTCTGAGTCAGAAGGCCTAGGTTCAAGTCCTACCTGCTCCAGAAGTGTGCAATGACATCTTTGATCAGATAAAAAGAAAAAACAAAATCTATGACAGCTTAGTGTGGCTTGCTCATATCTTGTTACAGAAGCCAGAATTTCAGCTGTCAGATGTAATATATTCCATAACCCATTGTAAACCCTTAGCACTCATGGTCAACTTGACACAACATCCATTTAAGAGTCAACAAATTTTAGCACAACTAAAACATTTAAAAGAAAGTTAAAGAGTTTTATGATACACTTCGCAAGATTGCTTGACTCATTGTCAGCACAGTCCAAAGTTCTGATAAGACGTAGTAATCACTAATTTTTAAATGCAATATTTAAAAAGAGTAAATTTTACTGCCATAGTTCAGCTAAAATTCAGCTACATTGCATCGGGTTGATCATGCACACTTAACGCTTTATAATGGAACGTTACTGCATTATTTAGACTAGCTGAAACACTTCCATAGCAGGTCTTAATCTGAAAGCAAGCTATCAAGTTATTACTCACTAATACCCTAAAGCATGTGATAAATACCTTTATTCCAAATGACTTGAGAACACAAGCTTACATAGTAATTACTGCATTTGGTTGATTTTAAACATTGCAAAAAGAGTTAAAAGCAGATTTTCAAAATAAAGGGGGCTACTATGCATTGTCAGCCAATTATGCTACATCTTGATTGCTTTAATGCTTCAATGTTATGTATTCTCTGCTCTTTCAACTACTTATTAACTGGCCATTTATCTCATGGTTGTTTGTGGCATTCTGCACAAATCAACTGTGGTATTTGCCTACAAAACACAGGACTATATTCCAAAGTAATTAAACAGCTGTAAAATACTTTCTAATGGCCCAAGACGCATATAAATCTAAATTGTTCTTCCGTACCATTACGTAATATATTTTAACAAATTTTTAAAAATACCTTAGTCTGACAATAGACATCGACTTTCGTGAAAAAATAGTACCGAAGCAAATTTTTCTAAAAACATTGATAACAAATCATGGCACAAAAATCATTAAGTGCTTAGAATGCTATTCGAATTATAATACAAACAGATGTAGATTTTAAATTTTAACTAGGAGTATCAACGCCAAATGTTGACACAAGCTGTGTAGCAGGAAGTAAATCTTGTAGTTAGAAGTGCATGCTTTGCACAAACTGTTTAATATGTATTTGAATTTAGATACTCCATATGGCATAATTGTCATTTTACAGTTAGCAGATGCTCTACAATAAACAACTTCATATTAGCAAAATCTGCATGAGAAATGGGTTCCACCAGAACACAAACAATACAAGCTTATTCGGCTCGTTCCTTAACGTGTTCAGATGTTCAAATGGTTCAATTTAAGCAATTTCAAATTACTGCAAATACTGTAGTATGCAATTGTGCTGTTCAGACTTAAAAACAATTAAGTAGTACTTTGGTACATAGACAGATCCTGGTGCAAAAACAAGCTAACCTCCAAGTATATCAATCACACTAATGGGATAATATGCTGTTTTTTTTTAATATTAGGCTTTTATACAAATGTCCTGCATATTCTATAACCTTTCTGTGACATGGAAACAGTGATTGGATATCTGATAGGTGGAGACTAATTAGAAGCAAACTATTTATATTATTTGTCTCAAAACTTTTCAAATTTTTTTTATTTTATTAAGGATAGGTTCTCAAAGTGCTCTGAATAATTTTGTTATTCTAAGGATGTACTAAGGTCAATCTGATGCTAATGTAATGCTGACTATGCAAGCATAACACTGCTCGAATGTGACCAATACACTCAACGCAGCAAGTAAAAAGACAATATGCACTGTCGCAGGACCTGATAACAAAGAATGACTTGTACAAAGATAAATCTGACTGAAATCATCTCCAATAATCACTCAAAGCGAATATATATTGATTTTAGTTGTTGAATCTGTAGGGTGCATACACTTATGAAATGTCTGTTCTGCAAGACACATGGCCAGGGCGGATGAGTTGGACCGAAGGCTGTTTCTGTTCTCTATGACTTTATAAAGCATCTTCCTCAGTAACTTTTACTCTACACATGAATCAATCTTTTAACACGACTGGTGGCAGTTTTCTTTCATCTTTAAATATAAGCAAATAACAATAAAGATACTTCTTGCAGTGAAAGGGACAATCTTGGAAACAAGGAGAGAAGAAAAAAGGAGGCAGGAATTAGCAACTGACACTGGGGCTTGCAGAATTGATTTGGAGACAAGGCACAGTGATGAATTGCCAACGTTAAGATCTGAATTCAGTGCTGAAAAACAATGTTTTGGCAGTAAGCAGAGCCTGCCACTCGCTCTGGTAGCAGAAGGGTTTCCACAGAACGAGGACAGTTCTTAAAGCAGTGGGTCCAGCCCACAGCTGAGACAGCAAGTCGATTTCCTTGAACAGGACTGCCAACAGAAAGAAATCACTGCTTTGACAGTAGCAATGAATCCATTGACTGAAGCTAAATATCTGAGAGGGTTCACATCAGGGAGCAGGTTTGTGAATGGGTTGAGTGTCAATGGGGTTTTCACAGACTGAGAAAGGGAATTTTTCTAAAACTACACAAGAAATCAGTTAGAATTGTTGAATTGGAACAGGAATGGAAGAAGTTCAAAAACTTGAAATTAATATCAATCTTGGACAACAGAAACATAACAGTGACAGAAATGAGCAATTGGTCAATTGAACTATTGAACAGAGAGTGGAGCTGGAGTAATAGAGGTGACAATATCAATAGCCTTTTTCAAATAGTTAGATGCCCCAAGGCACTTTGCCTTTTGTGAAAATCAGATACCTTTTGGGATTACCACGATTACAAAAATGCTAATAAACTGTAACATTAAGAAGCATGAGGAAGGAATTGGCACAGGAGAGGACTACATCAAATTCTGATGATTTTAATTCAGATCAAGCAAGGTAAGTAATATTTCTTTAAGTAGGCACTACAGTTGGGACATGGAGTGTTATTTTACATGCACAAACATTCTTACTGTGAAGATGTCAACAAAACAGAATCTGAATCGGATTTGGAACAGATTGACTATAAACAATTGGCAGAGATCAGTTAAAAAAAGTGGCATAGCAAAAAGTGTGTCCATTGCGACTCTTATCAGGTAACATATGACATTTGCAGCGAAGTACTGAATGTTACTGAAATATTCCGACTGGCAAGGAGCTTCTTCCTCCAGGTTATATTCCCATTGAAATTAATTTGGGTTAATTAATTATATGATCTACCAATTAGCAACATATTTTTTTTTCACTTAAGGCTTCTTAATAGCATGTCAGCATGTCTAACTTCTGAAAATAGATTTCAACTAAACCCTTACTCAGTTTCACCAGAGCACCTGCCCCATTCTCTCAAGAGGAGACACAAGCAGCTTTGTATCACTGTAAAGCATCTAAAAGAACTATGTAAGCACAGCATAAGAACATGTTAATTGGTCCAGCAATAAGAGTTAGTAACAGTGTATTTTAAATATTTAATGTTAACTATACGTTTTATAAACTGAAGGTTTTCAAAGATTGAATTTACTAAACAATTGTAAAAAGTCAAAAGGTTGTTTGACATTTTAAAATAATGTTGCATACAAGGTTGATCAAAGCAATCTTTTCCACAAAATTAGGAAAGACTGAAATGTATAAGGAAATTGAGAAGCACATTCAAATTTGTGACAATCTTATAAAATAAATTCAGTAATGGCATACAGTGACAAACAGAACATTGTTACACACAAGGTATTCATCTTAAAACCAGGAAAGGCACCACAGAAATTCAAGTTCTATTTTGTTTTTCTCACCTGCTCCAATACAGAAGACAGTTCAGCTTTGTCCTTTGGATTTGCTTTCTCTTTTTCCAACCATAGAAGCAGCTCAGGCTTTTTATAGGGTTTCAAAGCTAAAAGATGGATGACACGATCTTTAAGAGGTCTTTGGGTAACTGTACTAGCATAGGTTTTCTTCACACCAAAGCCTGAATTCATGGTAGGAGAGTGTTTTCGAAGTGGAATGCCATCACCAGCAGGGCTTGAAGTTTGCTTTCGAAAATGGACCGGCTTTCGAACACCTAGAAAACAAAACTGGATTTTAAAAGCTGTAAATATACCTGAAAAATTATTATTGAATTGACTCATTTACCTTAAGTATTATCATATAAAACCTATTCTGTATACTTGCAGTAAAAACCAACATTTTAGGACAAATAACATAGGGTCAACCTTTACAAGAGCAACAGGTGCGTTTGTTTTGGGTTACACTGAAGGTAGGACATGATTAGAAATCTGAGATATTGCTGAAATAGTTAATTGAAATAGTTATCAACTCTTTATAAAAAGGAGCTGAAGTTTAGTGAATAAACTTTTCAACTCTATCCTCTATTCAATATTCTTAACCATACGCTGCTGCCAAAGACAATCAGCCTATAATTACAGCTCTAGTACATTTTACAATTATTTTGTTCCATTGCTAGCAATAGATCAGTGAGCCCAACTTCTACTCTTAGGTTAGATTCCCTACAGTGTGGAAACAGGCCCTTTAGCCCATCAAGTCCACACCGACCCTCCGAAGAGTAACCCACCCAGACCCATTTCCCTCTGACTAATGCACCTAACACTATGGTGAATTTAGCATGGCCAATTCACCTGACCTGTACATCTTTGGAATGTGGGAGGAGACCGGAGCACCCCGAGGAAACCCACGCAGACACAGGGAGAATGTGCCAACTCCACACAGCCAGTCGCCCGAGGCTGGAATCAATCCTGGTGCTGTGAGGCAGCAGTGCTAACCACTGAGCCACGTTATGCAAAAGTCCAGACAACATTCACTCAAATCCATAGTGTGGAAACAGGCCATTCAGCCCACTGAGTCCACACCAACCCTCCAAACAGCAGCCCATGCTGACACACCCCTACCCTATCCTGTAACTCTGCTTTTCCAATGATTACCTATCTACACTTCCCTAGACACTCCAAGCAATTTAGCAATCCACCTAATCTACACATCTTCAGACTGGGGGGCAGAAACCAGAGCCCCCGGAGAAAACTCACGCAGGTACTGGGAGAATTTGCAAATTTCACACAAACAGGTGCCAAAGGGTGGAAATGAACCCAGGTCCCTGGCACTAAGGCAGCAGTGCTAGCCACTGAGCAGCCCCTTCTTAAAAAGAAAACTAATCAGCATTTATACTAACTCATCACTACAATTACTTTGGTGTACTTTCTACAACAACTAAGATTCGTATTGTTTGTTATTTTTACCCACATTGAGAAGTATTTGGTTGGTTTCACAGTTGCCTTTTTCATTGTAGTCCAAGTAATTAAAATAACACTTCTTTCTTTTCAGGCTCAAATACCCCCCTGCTCTAAACGTTTTGAGCTTACCTCCTGTAAAACTAAGGTTGCCATGTACACAAAGTACATGAAAAATATACTTTGGTCAAAACCTCACAATTACTTGATACTTTGGAAGTGTTAAGTATGATACAGTTAGTTAGAAAACTAAATCCAGCAGCCCAGCTCTCACATTAACCAACAGAAACAGGTTAATTTATATAGCAACTGCTCAGCAAATTAACTGGACAGCACTGGCAAAGCAGTAAAAACAATAAAAAGTAGAACAATGACTTTATCATTATTGTATTCTGTAATTTGGATATAGGTTATTAAGCGACTACTTTGCCACAGGTCTTCAGTTTCCAGAATGAGGATGCACAAACTCTGATGTGCAGGTTGAGTAAATAAAGTGTGATTAGTGCATATTTTATTCTACACATTTTAGTGACTAATTTATTTGGGAAGATACGAACAATATTTCATAATATGGAAATTCATACATTTACAAATGTACTACAATGATAACAAAATAGGAAATATTTATCAAAAATGTATCTATGATCACAACAGAAATATATATTCCTAAAAACATGCCACAACTGAAATTGTGAGACCAGGCACAATTTAGTTTTCCAACAGTTTGCAACAAATCACAAGGGCTTATTTCAACTGGAAACAAATTAGACCAGCTGAATGTGTGGTTACAACAGGCACATTTTGTTGAATTAAGAACTTAAATAGTTTCTTTATATTTATTCACAGGAGGTGGGTATCGTTGGCTGGCCAGCCTTTATTGCTTGTTCTTAGTTGCCCTTGAGAAAGTGGTGATGATCTGCCTTCTTGAACTGCTTCAAGTCCACCTGCTGTAGATCAACTCAATGCCCTTAGGAAGGGATTTACAGTGATTTCATTTGTGTGGTTTCTATACCTTGACATGATGAGCCTGGCTTAATTTCTATAGTTGTTCGACTCCATGACTCCTTTTCTACTTGTGACACACGTTCTCGAGTCATCTGGTAAGAGTCATCAGTGGCACAAACTGTGATTTTATCCTGAATACTTCCCAAGCAGTCAAGATGATCCTTTTTGAAACTGGTTTAAATAAAAGCAAAACAAATTGAAGACTCAAAAACATTTCCTTTGAACTTATGCAAAATACACTATTATGTTCTTCCTGTAAGAAAGCAAAAATGGAGGTAATTTCTAAACTATTTTTCAAATAATAATTTGAGACATGCACACACACAAAACCAGAATATAGAAATATCTCAAAGAAATTTGACTGCATCGTAATTTTATACTGGACCTATCTTGAAGTATGTCCCTTAAGATAGAGACAGAATTTAGGGTGTGGGAATGTACAGCCTGGAGATGGGGTGGGTGGGGGCAAGTTCAGTTGAGGCATTCAAATTAGTTAGTTAGTTAGAAATTGGGTGCGTGTACAAGGGCAAACGTCAGGAGATTTTGACTATAGGTAATGACAATTTTTGAGGAGCTGGTGCAAGTGGGCCAGCTTCCCACAGTTCCCTGTCCCTTCCAATCTTTTGCACTGCAATGCATGTTCTTGATTAGTAAGGGTATCAACGGTGAGGTGGAGTGGGGGTGAATGGGATTTAGAAACATGTCAGTCAGTTACATAGTGCGGAAACATACCCTTCGGTCCAACCCGTCCATGCCAACCAGATAGCTTAACCTGATCTAGTCCCATTTATCAGTATTTGGCCCATATCCCTCCAAACCTTTCCTATTCATATACCCATCCAGATATCTTTTAAATGTTGTGATTGTACCAGCCTCCACCACTTACTGTGGCAGCTCATTTCATGCACACACCACACTCCATCAAAATGTTGTCCCTTAGGTCTCTCTTATATCTTTCCCCTCTCACCCGAAACCTACACCCTCTAGTTTTGGACTCCCGCACCCAAGGGGAAAGACCTTGTCCATTTATCCTATCCACGCCCCTCATGATTCTGTAAACCTGTATAAGGTCACACCTCAGCATCGGATGCTCCAGGGAAAACAGCCCCAGCCTGTTCAGCCTCTCCCTATAGCTCAAACCCTTCAACCCTGGCAACATCCTTGTAAGTCTTTTCTGAACCCTTTCAAATTTCACAACATCGTTCTGATAAGAAGGAGACCAGAATTGGATGCAATATCCCAACAGTGGCCTAACCAATGTCCTGTACAGCCGCAACATGACCTCCCAACTCCTGTACTCAATACTCTGACCAATAAAAGAAAGCGTACCAAATGGATTATTCACTATCCTATCTACCTGCAACTCCACTTTCAAGGAACTATGAACCTGCACTCCAAAGTCTCTTTGGACCTTACCATTAAATGTATAAATCCTGCTCTGATTTGTTTTTCCAAAATGCAGCACCTCACATTTATCTAAATTAAACTCCATCTGCCATTCCTAAGTCCATTTGATCAAGATCCCGTTGTAATCTGAGGTAACTTTCTTTCTTTCCACTACATCTCAATGTTGGTGTCATCTGCAAACGTACTAACCTTACCTATATTCACATTCAAATAATTTATATAAATACGGACAGTAATGGACCCAGCATCGATCCTTGTGACACTCCATTGGTCACAGGCCTCCAGTCAGGAAAAACAACCCTCCACCACCATCCTTTCTTTCACCTTTGAGCCAGTTCTGTATCCAAATGGCTAGCTCTCCCTGTATTCCGTGAGATCTAACCTTGCTGACCAGTCTCCCATAAGCAACCTTGTCAAGCACCTTACTAAAAGTCCATATATATCATGTCTACCACTCTGTCCTCATCAATCCTCTTTGTTACTTTCTCAAACTTGATCGAGTGTTTTGAAGGACATGATTTCCCACGCACAAAGCCATGTTGATGATCCCTAATCAGTCCTTGCCTTTTCAAATATATGTAAATCCTGTCCCTCAAGATGCCCTCCAACAACCTGCCTACCACCACTGTCAAGCTCACCATTCTATAGTTTCCTGGCTTTTCCTGACCACCTTTCTGAATAGTTGCACCACATTAGCCAACCTCCATCTTCCGGCACCTCACCTGACTTGATGACACAAATCTCTCAGCAAGTGGCCCAGCAATCACTTCCCTAACTTCCCACAGAGCTCTACAGTACACCTGATCAGGTCCTGCATGACAGTGCATTGCCTATAAGAGTTAGAACGTCTTATTGTAGCTGCACAGGAAACATGAAAACTTACAATTAAACGTATGGAAATTCAACACTATTAAGGCATGTTGGTTTTCAAAAAGTAGTTTGATAAAGGAGTTAGGATTTGTGAATCACATCTTTCTCTTTGTATCTTGTTGAAGTGCTTCATCCACTCACGGCAATTATGAACATACAAATTAGAAGGGCTAGACCTCTAGGGCCCATAAGCCTGCGGTTCAGAAACAACGGGCTCAGTTCTTTGCTTCTCCAGTCTCCTGATGATTGCAGTCAATGAGAATGGCACTGCAGCCTTTGGTTTGATAACATGGAATATTGATCAGGTAGCGATTCAGGGGACTATGGATTGCTAACAAGTGATGACAACATTTTTACAGCATCACCATTATTGCAAAGATACTGGAGCATAAATGGTAAATGCTTATTTAATGGCATCCTTACAAAAATTAAACAAATCCTTTTGTATAAAACAATTTCAGCTTGATCTAATATGCGCAATTTGAGGGGGAGAAGGTAGAATCAGATGTACCCTAGCATGGAAGACGGCGGAACAGTAATGGCAGGAGTTTCTGTGAGTAACTCAGGAGACACAGCAGAGATTCATCCTGAGGAAAATAAAAAGCATGGTACAGGGAGGATGAGGCAACCATGGCTGACTGGAGAATTCAAGGATAGCACAAAAGCATATAAGCATATAATGTGGCGAAGGGGAGCAGGAAACCAGAGGTTTGGGAAGCTTACAAAAACTAACAGAGGACAACAAAAAAATGAAATAAGGGGTAAGGGGCAAGAGGAACAAACGAGGGTAAGCTAGCAGTAATATAAAGGAAGACTGTAAGAGTTTCTTTAGATAAAGGGGAAAAAAAGAGCGC
Source organism: Chiloscyllium plagiosum (assembly GCF_037043375.1). Lineage (NCBI taxonomy): Eukaryota > Metazoa > Chordata > Chondrichthyes > Orectolobiformes > Hemiscylliidae > Chiloscyllium > Chiloscyllium plagiosum. The sequence goes on from NW_028270177.1 coordinate 30,740,617, forward strand.
CAAACCTGGACATTGGGCTGCTGCAAAATGACACTGTAGGGATAGTGATGGAGAACAAGGAAATGGTTGAGGAACTGAATAATTACTTTGCAACTGCCTTCAAGGTAGAAGACACAAGTAATTTCCCAAAAATTCAAGGCACTGAGGGGTCAGAGCTGAGTAGGGTAGCCATCACCAAAGAGAAGGTGCTCGAAAAATTGAATGACCCGAAGGTGAATAAATCACCTGGACCAGATGGAATACACCCCAGAATCCTAAGGGAGATAACTAAAGTGATAATAGAGGCGTTAGTGGTGATCTTTCAGGAACTGCTCCGGGTGCTCTGGTTTCCTCTGGCAATCCAAAAATGTGCAGGTTAGGTGAATTGGCCATACTAAATTGCTCATAGTGTTAGGTGAAGGGTAAATGTAGGGGAATTGGTCTGGGTGGATTGCGCTTCGGCGGGTCGGTGTGGACTTGTTGGGCCGAAGGGCCTGTTTCCACACTATAAGTAATCTAATCTAAAACTGCTAGAAACAGGAAGGGTCCCACAGGACTGGAAAATCATCAGTGTGATACGCCTGTTTAAAAAGAAAGTAAGGCAAAAGACAGAAAATTACAGACTGATTAGCCTAACCTCAGTCATTGGTAAGATCCTAGAATCCACGTGAAGGATGAGATTTATGAATACTTGGAAGTGTACGGTAAAACAGGGCAAAGTCAACATGGTTTCACCAAGTGGAGGTCATCCTGGACAAATATCCTAGAATTCTTTGAGGAAGTAACAAACAGGTTACATCAAGGAAAGCCAACGGATGTTACCTATCTGGATTTCAAGACAAGGTGTCATACAGGAGACTGCTAAGATAAGGGCCCATGGCATTAGAGGCAAGGTGCTAGCATAGATAGAAGCTTGGATGTCTGGCAGAAAGCAGAGAGTGGGGATAACAGGGTTCTTCTCAGGATGGTAAATAATAACAAGTGGTGTTCTGCTAGGCTCAATACTGGGACCACAACTTTTCACTTTACACATTAACAATCTGGATGAAGGAACTGAGGGCATTCTGGCTGGGTTTGCAGACAGGTAGCATTGAGGAGATAGGGAGGCTGCACAAGGATGTAGATAAGTTAGGAGAGTGGGTAAAGAAATGGCAGATGAAGTACGACGTAGGAAGGTAACTTTGGTAGGAAGAGTACAGGAATGGACTATTTTCTAAATGGGGAGAATGGGATGATGTCTTATGGCATGTCTTACAATTTTCTCCAAAACCAGAGGGTGGCCACGGCACTCAGATGGGCTCAAACTACACCTGTCTCCGTCAGCTACATTGAACAGTCCCTCTTCAGTACCTACACAGGCACTGTGTCCCAACTCTTCTGCCGTTACATCGATGATTGCATTGGTGCTGTATCCTGCACCCAGGCTAAACTGGAGCAGTTCATCAACTTTGCCCACAACTTCCACCCTGCCCTTAAATTCACTTGATCGCTCAGACACCTCCCTCCCTTTTCTTGACCTTTTAGTTTCCATCTCATATGTACATCAAATGTACATATGTACATTTACTATAAACCCAGACTCCCATAACGACCTGGACTACACCTCTCCCTGCCAAGTATTGTGCAAGAACTCCATCCCCTTTCCCAAATTCTTCCACCGCAGCTGCTCGGACGAGGAGACATTCCACTCCCAACCATTCACTTATTTTGAAAAACGTGCTTCCTCCCGCCCTCCATCACACTACCTCCACTCCCCACTCCACTGCTCTAAAACCCCCGCCCCACCCCACAAACGCAATAAAGACAGGGTCGCCCTTGTCCTCACATACCACCCCACCAGCCTCCATATCCAAAGCATTATCCTTAAACACTTGTACCAATTTCAATTAGACCTTCCAATCAAGAACATCTTCCCCTCCCCTCCCCATCCCTCTCTGCCTTCCACAAGCACTGTTCCTTTTGCCAATCCTTAGCTCGTGCCACTATCCCCACCAACTGTCCCGACCCCCAGGTACCTTCCTCTGCACCGGTAAAGATGCAAAACCTGTCAGCACCCCACCCCTGTCACCTCCATCCAGGGCCCCAAATAGTCCTTCCAAGTGAGACACCTGCCTCTCCTCCAACATAGTTTACCATATCCGGTGCTCCCGACGTGGTGCTCTCTACATCGGTGAGACCAAATGTAAGCTTAGGGCACATTTCACCAAGCATCACAGCCAGGCCCACTCGCACTCCCTTTCCGACATGACCATTTTTGGCCTCCTCCATTGCTACAGCGAATCAGACGGCAAATTGGAGGAACACCACCTTATCTTCTGCCTGGGCAGCCTACAGGGCTCAACATTGAGGTCTCCAATTTCAAATAACCTCCTTTTCCATCCCCTGACTCCTTTTCCAGTCCCTCTCCCTCCCCTCCCTTCCATTCCTCTGATCGATCCTTGCTTCCAGCTACCTACCAGATTCATTCCCACGACCAACCAACCAGATCATACCATCTTCCCTTGTTCACCTATCTCTATACCAACACTCCACCCCTCTCCCCACCAAAACCTGCCCCAATCCCCCTACACCCTTTATCTGCAGCTCCCCTTACACTCACCCCACAGAACTGGCTCATAGGCAGAGGACAGTGGAGGAGTGTTGTTTTTTAGAATGTACACCTGTGACCAGTGGAGTGTCACAAGGATCAGTGCTGGGTCCTCTACTTTTTGTCATTTACATAAATGATTTGAATGGGGGCATAAGAGATACAGTTAGTACATTTGCGGATGACACCAAAATTGGAGGTGTACGGGACAGTGAAGACGGTTACCTCAGATTACAACAGTATCTTGACCAGATGGGCCAGTGGACTGAGAAGTGGCAGATGGAGTTTAATTCAGATAAATGTGAGATGCTGCATTTTGGAAAAACAAATCTTAGCACGACTTATACACTTAATGGTAAGGTCCTAGGGAGTGTTGCTAAACAAAGAGACCTTGGAGTGCAGGTTCATAGCTCCTTGAAAGTGAAGTCGCAGGTAGATTGGATAGTGAAGGCAGCATTTGGTATGCTTTCCTTTATTGGTCAGGGTATTGAGTACAGGAGTTGGGAGGTCATGTTGCGGCTGTACAGGACATTGGTTAGGCCACTGTTGGAATACTGCATGCAAATCTGGTCTCCTTCCTATTGGAAGGATGTTGCAAAACTTGAAAGGGCTCAGGAAAGATTTACAAGGATGTAGCCAGGGTTGGAGGATTTGAGCTATAGGGAGGGGTTGAATAGACTAGGGCTGTTTTCCCTGGAGCATCGGAGGCTGGAGGGGTGACCTTTTAGAGGTTTATAAAATCATGAGAGGCATGGATAGGATAAATAGATAAAGTTATTTCACTGGGGTGGGGGAGTCTAGAACTAGAGGGCATTGGTTTAGGGTGAGAGGGGAATGATATAAAAGAGACCTAAGGGGCAACCTTTTCACACAGAGGGTGGTACATGCATGGGAATGAGCTGCCAGAGGATGTGGTGGAGGCTGGTACAATTGCAACATTTAAGAGACATTTGGATGGGTATATGAATAGGAAGGGTTTGGAGGATATGGGCCGGGTGCTGGCAGGTGAGACTAGATTGGATTGGGATATCTGGTCGGCATGGACGGGTTGGACCGAAGGGTCTGTTTCCATGCTGTACATCTCTATGACTCTATATACGAAGCATTGACTACTCCACCTCCTGATGCTGCCTGACTTGCTGTGTTCTTTCCTCCTGCTTGTCTACTTTAGATTCTAGCATCTGCAGTTTTTCTGTCTGCAACTTAAGGATTGACTCAAAACATACACAATCCTGTACACACTTTGCAGTGTCACACTGATGATTTCTAATAATGGTCAATGCCCTCTATGACATTGGTATTATGCCAAGCCACAAAGTATCTTAATGATGCACTATATAAATGCCACAAGTTGCATATTCTATCCGATCAAAATTCTGTGACAAATGGGCAGAAATTATAGTTCAGTAAGAGACAAGTTAGACAGATCATCAAGTCCACGTCAACTCTCTGTGGAGCTATCCAGACAGGTCTATTCCTGGTAGGTTTTACCAACATTCAGAAATTATTCTACGCAAATGACTTTGAAAAGTTGTTAACAGAAGCTAACTCAAATGCTGTAGAGCACTACTGAATGGGCGAAACAAAATTCCATGGGCATCTTTCCATCTCCTGAGAGATGCAGCCTTCTGCCAGAGTGTTCATTACCATCCACTGTCCGTTCTATAACCTTTGTTTAGAAGCTGGTTTCAATTGGCTCCTGGACAAAATGACTTGGCAGATTCTGCAGTCAGACACAAGGTCTAATGGGCTGCACATTGTGGAAATGACATTCGTGTGAGGCTTTAAGAGGTAATGGATAAAATGAAGGAATTACAATTTACATGGTCAAAATAGAAATGGACTATTTTTAGAAGGAAATCCAAATGTGTTCAAAGTGTTCTTGATTTGCCTTTCATTTCGAATGACCATATAGCTGAAGTGTGGTTTCCATGGAACTAAACTGCAAATCATTGTTGAAAGTAGTGATCTTCCCTTAGAAGGATTGAAAATAGGAGCAGCAAGAGGCCATTCAGCCTTTCCAGCCTGCTACACCATTTAATTTCAGATACACCTAGGCAATTTTCCACAATGTTGGGTAGACGCCAGTGTTGTAGTTGTACTGGAAGAACTTGCCTTGGGCAGCTGCAAGTTCTGGAGTATGGTGATATTTGTGGAGCCTCCTATTCCAGTGGGTTGCTTAATTAATACAGTTTTTGACATTTTTATCCATGAGCAACATCATAACAACTTAACTTGCCCTTTTGATGTGCAGATAGAAAAGCACATTAAAATGACGTTAACCAAGAACAAGGCAACTGTGAACTTGTTCACTTTTTAATTTAACTTTGTTAAAAATTAAAATATTAATAAAATGTCAATGGAAATTGAACAGAAACAAGCAACCACAACAGCTAGCAAACCCAAAAGACAATATTAGCAATATCAAAAAAGATGTGAATTAAATTAAAGAGACTTATATTTTCATTAACATGTAAAACAAAAGTTAATCGTTCATTTACTTGAATCTCATTTTCTAATTTTAAAACGCAAGAATATCAACAAAAGAAAGATCTGTTATTAAGGCAATACTAAGGGGAGCAGAACATTATTCTTGGCTGGGAAATAAGCTTCTGCTCTCAACACATGGCTAGTGGGGGAATAGCCCACCACTCGATTTCCCTAGAATGTTTTCCAGACGTCATTCAATTCTAGCAGTGAATAAGGAAGATTGTGTACTTAAACAAAACAGCTTTTATACAGAGACAAATTTAGCACACCATTAACACCAAAGTGGCAGATCTGGTAGCAAATTATTGAAGATGCTTGCACTGTGATCAGAGTTTTAAAAACAAAGTTTGAGCTGAGTTCATTCATAGATTTCCTGCCTCAGAACCAGAAGGCCATGATCTCAAGCTTCATTCCAGGACTTGAGCACAGGAATACAGTACTGAAAATGTGCTCTACTATCACGGGTGCCACCTTTTGGGCAAAATATTAAATTGAGGCCTATTTTGGTCGGTGCAAAAGAGAAGGATCAACACCAAACTGATTTACCTGGCCATTTCTCTCATTATGGGACCTTGCACAGTGTGATTTTCTTGGCGAAGACAGTAGCCAGTAACCTCCCTTCCAAAATAATACATTGACTGTGAATCACTTGAGGACATGTGAAGGATGTGAAAAATGCCCTATAAAGCTCCTTTGTTCCAGTTTAAACAACTGTTTTGAAGAAAAAAATATAAATTCTGAGCAGCGACACAACTTAATAACAGTCAACCATAATATATGAATATGGAAGGTTCTTGATATTATGCTTCTAATTAGTTCGATTGTTTCCTTACTTCAAATCAGAAGCCTCAATGGAAATTTGCAGTGGCAATTACACTAAGGATTCCATGACACCACAAAAGCTTTATCTCTAAATAATTAAACTGGAGGAATCCATCAATGAAGTACTTGATATTTCTGTGGGTAATTGGAACATCATTCTTTCTAAATACCCAGCACGGACTAAACAAACTTTGAGAACTCAGTCAAAAGTAACAAATCAAAATTTCTAGCTGCAGAAATCTACATGAAAGCAACAGGCAAAAAGTATAAGATCTCCATGTTCCAGATTTCACTGGAAAGAATGGGGACAATTTGGGTGGCAAGGTGGCTCAGTGGTTAGCACTGCTGCCTCACGGCGCCAGGGGCCTGGGTTCAATTCCCGCCTCAGGCAACAGTCTGTGTGGAGCTTGCACATTCTCCCCATGTCTGTGTGGGTTTCCTCCGGTTTCCTCCCACAGTCCAAAGATGTGCAAGCTAGGTGAATTGGCCATGCTAAATTGCCCGTAGTGTTAAGTGCATTAGTCAGGGGTGAATGTAGGGGAGTGGGTCTGGGTGGGTTGCTCTTCGGAGGGTCGGTGTGGACTTGTTGGGCCGAAGGGCCTGTTTCCATACTGAAGAAAATCTAATCTAATCTAAGACTGAGGAGGAAGATACAAGTGGACAACTGAGCAACAAGAATGTGAAAGAAGTAAAAACTAACAGTTAGCCTGCAAAATCCAACTTCAAGAGATTTCACGCTTTATAAAACAAGCTTTCAAAACAGCAACAGAAGTCTTCAGTCAATTGGTGCTTACTCAAGTGATTTGTCTTAGCCCAATACGTAGAAGGTACATGCTCGACAATAGTGGCACTTAAAATAATGCTTTGACAGCTATGCCTTGTTTTTACCTTGAAACATACTGGTGAATACAGTCAAAACTTGCTTGCGGCTTGTCCTTGCTGTCAGTTGACAAGTAGAATGAAAAACATCGCACACCATCATGGTAGTCTGATTTAGGGGCAGGAATTTTGATGTACTGCTATTAAAAAAAGACATGCTTCAATGACTTAAATTTTTTGTCAAACAATACAGCATACTTTACAGTTACAAATAAGTAATATAGTAAATGTAAAACCATTGCTTAACTCTGGAAGATGGCTGAAATGCAGAATTGTACCGCACAAAAGGCGGCCATTCTATCCACCATTCATGTGCTGGCCCTTCTGAAAACATTATCTAGTCAATCTCATACCCTTACCCTTTCCCATAGTTGTGCAAATTTTTTTCCCTTCAATTCCCTTCTGAAAGTTGCTACTGAAACTGCTTACATCACCTTTGCAGGCACTGTATTCCAGATCACAATTGGCTTGTACAAAAATTCTAATTTTCACTCTGGGAAAAAAAAATTAAGCTTATGCAAAGGTTGTGTGATGGACACAAAAAATATTTCTAATATGTTATTGTTATGCTAGCAAACTCTCAATTTGGAACACATTGGAACCACTAAGCTGACTGTCAGGCTAGTGTTAAGTTCAAACAGTTAAGCCTGTAGCACTATACAAAAGAAGACTTCACTGACGTTCTGAAGAGAGATCCCTGACTCTAATATGATAATGTAAGACTTGTTATTGTAAATATATAGACTGTACAAAATTTGTAGTACTTGGTCTGAAACACCAGACAATACGTACAGTTAATACAGTGGTGTTACTACAGTTCAATTTTGATCAGGCATAATTAAGGAGACAACTATGTTCTGTACAAATCAGAAAATTGAGCAATTAGCTAATCTGTATGCATTCTGAGCCACAATGAAAAGACCATAATTCCAGAAATATCTAACAAAACAATTTGGTTTTCTTTCACCATTTGTTGTTATTGATAATTTAATAAGATAGGCTTACTAAATTAGCAAAATAGCTGAACCAGTTTACCATAACTTTGGGCAGAAATGTCTTCAAACTTCCATACCTTTTGTAGGCATGTTTCCACATACGTGTTAACATGCTACAATCAAGGCTGAACTAGCCAACTCTAACAGCTCTGATTCACAATATGCTTCTTCCAAATTGCAACGCTTATATCTTAAATGTTCTAGTAGTTATTTCTAACCACTTGAATGAACATGATTTTTTGCATCATAATCTATTTATTCTATGTTACACAGTTCAGCATATATAGTTGTTAGAGATTTTGGTGAACTGTCCATAATGCTATTCTTTCATTTGCCCGAAGATTAAAATGTAAGTGCAGTATAAGCTGAACGTTACAAGAAAATTTGGAATTGTTCACAAAGAAATAGGAGAATCATAAGTGCCTCTTGTCTGACCTCAGGCTAAGCTGAATAGACAAAGAACTGAGCCAAACTGGGATCTTTTAAGTGCTAGACTCAAAGGATGCTGTATCATTTTTCATTGATTATCAGCAAATATGTTTTCAATGTATAACAGTCGCATGTTCTCACAGAAATTCAAACTTCTATCTATATTGTACATCTTAACTAATTTTTAAAAGTTAACTACTCAGGTGCAAGATATTTCCAACACTCTCCCTTTCCCACACCTTGTGACAATTTATGTGCACTCGATAAAGTTGTGAACATTAGCTCCTCGGTCTATTAGCAACATTTAGTGACTACTTTCTTACGTTTAGGTGCAACTGCTGGCTGTTTAAACAAGTAGGCAGTAAATTCTCAGACCATAACATGCAAGAACTGAAGCAGGTCATTCAGCCCATTGAGTCTCCTCCACCAATGAGACCATGGCTCATATTTTAATCCTCAACCCTAGTTTCCTGCCTTTTCCCCATAACCCTTGCTTTCCTTACTGATTAAAATTCTGCCTATCTAGACCTTCAATATACTTATCAATCCAGCCTCTGCACTGAAGAGTTCCACTAGAAATTCCACATTACCTCTACCTTAAAAGAGTGACCTCTTATTCTGAGTTTATGCCTTCAGGTCCTTGATTTTCCTACAACTAGAAACAACCTTTCTGCACCTAACCTGTCATGTTCCCCAAAAGTCTTGTGTTTCAAAAAGGTCCTCACTCATTCTTTTAAAATTTCAACGAATACAGCCCAACCTACTCAACTTCTTCTGATAAGAGTTAAAAATCACAACACCAATCCTTACCAAATCTGCCAGCTGCAGATGCATCTGTTCATGACTACATCGGTAAGAGAGACCACTGCAGAGTCCTTGTGGAGACAAAGTCTCACCCTCACATTAAGAATAGCCTCCATTGTGTTGCGTGGCAATATCACAGTGCTAAATGGGACAGACTTTGAACAAATCTGGCTACTCAAGAGTGAGCGTCCATGAGGCACTGTGAGCCATCAACAGCAGAATTGTACTCCAGCACAACCTGTAACCTCATGGCCCAACTTATCCCCACTCCATCGTTACTAGCTACCCAGGGATCAAACCTTGTTCAAAGAAGAGTGCAGGAGGGCATGCCAGGAGCAGCATGAGGCATACCTGCAGATGAGATATCAACCGAGTGAAGCTACCAAACAGCAGAAGCAAATGCAAGGTTTGCAAGATTTGATATCCAAACCTACAGCTCAGCGAGCAAACCTACACCCTAAAAGCAGAGGCAAATAATTAGAGTCAGGCGATCCCAAAAACAATGGATCAGATCTAAGGTCTGCAGTCGTGCAACATCCAGTTGCGAATGGTGGTGGTCAATTAAATAACTAACTGGAGGAGAAGCCTCCACAAATATCCCCATCCTCAATAGTGGAAGCAAGAATGTGTATAGGGTATAAGCAAGCAGGGGAAGAGTTACGTTCTGAGTTTTGCGAAACAAGAGGTTCAGCTGAGCATGACTCAGATCAGATAAGAAGTTACAATTAACAATGGGGTGCTGGAGGCATGCATAATGGGTTAACAAGGTGGAAAAGCAGTCATTATTTTGAGCCATCTAACAATATTGGAAGCATTTAGTTTGCAAGGTCAGTTAACGAGGTGAAAAGTATTTATTATATAACAGCAGATGGCTCAATCTTTACCACTGATACTCATTGACTGTAATGGTCACCCAATTAATATGCATGTTGCCTTATCTGGATGAACAATTATCTGGATGTTCCTCCCTGTAAAATGACTATATATTTAATTGAGAAACTGCTGTTCCAGAGAAAACTGTGAACTCATGTCTCTGTGCATATGGGAGATCGTTCTCTCTCCCTCCAGGGCCCAGAATAAAAGTGAAGGAGGTAAAAATATACTGAGACTCTGAGCATTTTGCTTTGACTTGGGGGGTGGGAGAAGAAATGGGGGGCAGACAACAGGATGACAGAGGAGCCCAACACATCAGTCCAAAAGGTAAAGCTGAAGCATTCACAACAATCTTCAGCCAGAAGTGCAGAGTGGATGATCCATTTCGGCCTCTTCCAGTAGTCACCAGCATTGCAGATAATAGTCTTCAACCAATTTGATTTACTTGGAGACACTGGATATTGCAAAGGCTACATACCCTGACAATATTTCAGCAATAACACTGAAGACGTGTGCTCCCCTAGGTAAGCTGTTCTAGCACAGGAACATTAATATCTATCCGACAATGTGGAAAATGACCCAAGTATGTCCTGTATATAAAAAGCAGGACCAATTCAACATGGCCAATTACCATCCCATCAGTCTACTGTCGATCATCAGTAAGGTGATGAAGGTGTCATGAACATTGCTATCAAGCAGCACTCGCTCAATGATACCTAGTTTGATTTCCATCAGGATCACTCCTCTCCTGACCTCATACAGCTTTGGTTCAAACATGGAAAAAAAAAGAGCTAAACTCCAGAGGTGAGGTGACAGCAATAGCCCTTGACATCAAGGCTGTATTCAACCAAGTGTGGGAACCCGGGGGGCAAACTCTCTGGTGGTTACAATCACACCTGATACATTGGAAGATAGTTATTTTTGTTGGAGGTCAGTTATCTCAGCTCCAGGAGTTCCTGAGCATTGTATCCTAAGCCCAACTAACTTCAGCTGCTTCAGTAATGACCTTCCCTCCATAAGGTCAGAAGTGGGGATGTGCAATGATTGTATAATGTTCAGCACCATTCATGACGACTCAGATACTGAAGCAGTTCATGTACAAATGCAACAAGATCTGGACAATATCCAGGCTTGGGTTGACAACTGGCCAGGCTATGATCATCACCAATAAGAGACAAACTAACCACCTCATTTTGCTCTATATTATTTAGTAATTTTGGAACGCTATTAATATCTTCTACTGTGAAGATAGATGCAAAGTATTTATTTGACTCCTCTGCCATTGCCTGGTTCCCCATCATTCCCCCAGCCTCATTCTCTAAGGGCTGCACATGATTTTAGGGCTCTAACTTAGCTTTATACATTTGAAGAAGCTTGCCGTCTGTCTTAATATGACGTACAACAGTGGAGACGGTAGCCTTGTGGTAACGTCACAGGACGAGTAATTCAGTAACACAAGATAATAATCTGTGGACAGGAGTTGAATCCTACTTGACAAATGGAGTGATGTGCTTCAATAAAATCTGGAATTTTAAAAAAAGGTAGCCGAATGGTGACCACTTGATTGTTTAGAAACCCTAATGGTTCATTAATGCCCTTCAGAGAAAGAACTATGCTATTATCCAGGTCGGCCTACATGTAACTCTGAACTCCATAAAAGTGCCTTCTGGGATAGGCAACAGATGTTGGCCCATCCAGTGATGTCTACATCCCATGAAGGAGAAAAAAAAAGTTTGTCCTCAAACGTTAATCTTCTCCATCTATTATTGTTTGGTCATCTTACCACAAAGCTTTGCCACACTATGTGTTTTCTTTCAATATGATGCCAACCTCAATTTCCCTGGTTAACCATGCTTGGTTAGTTCCCTCCGAGAATCCTCCTTTCTCACTGGGATATATTTTTGCTGTGAACCATGAGCTATTTCTTAAATTTCTGCCATTTTTCTCAACTGTCCTGGCTGCTAAGCCCCTTTCCCAGTCCCCGCCCCCTCTAGCCAGATCTGTCCTCTTTCCTCCACAATTAGACTGATGTAGGTTTAGCATAGTTGTTTCTGATTTGAGTTTTTCATCTCAAACGAAGTGCCAAATTCTACCATATTATGGTCACTGTTTCCAAGGCTCTTTTACTCTGACATAATTTATTAAAGCTGTCTCATTATATGACATGATCTATGGTAGAATCCACAACAAGCTGCTCTATGAAATTTTCACAAATACACATTATGAATTCTTCCTTGTGGCCATATCTGCCAATCTATCTCAATTTACAAGATTAAAGCCACCCACACTTAACATTCTGCCTTTTGAATGTCTGCATTACTTTTGATTTATAGCTCTGTCCAACCAAATAGCTACTGTTAGGGGGCTTATGAGCTGCTCCTACCAATGGCCTCTTCCCTTTTTTATTTCTTACCTCCACCCATATAAATTCTACATTTTTTGATCCAAGATAGTTT